>NC_080188.1:163156935-164406935 GCF_030028045.1 Hippopotamus amphibius kiboko | reverse complement strand
ATGAGAAACTGGGAGGCAGCAAAACTCAGTGACTTAAAGGGCTTCAGGAAGTACGGTGCTCAAAGCTCAGAGGAGCAGAAGACTCCAGTGCTTCCTCCTCAGTTACTCCAGACTGGTGGTTCTTGATTTTGTATGCACGTTAGAATTCCCTGGGCACCTTTATGAAAATACTGATGACTACATCCTATCATAGGAACCAGTGAATCATAACCTTGAAACTCGATGAAAGCTCTCCATGAGACTCTAATTCAGGAAGGATTGAGAACTACCATACTAGGCTAGTCAAAAGAGTGAGCAAGCCAAGTAGGAAGGGAGGAGATGTAATTTCAATGCTTTTTTATTAAGGCAGTCATCTTAACAGAAAAAGAGGGAGAGTCTAAAGATATTGGGCCTGCTACATTGACTTGCAGAAGAAAGAAAAACTTTTTGGCCCAGCATGCAGTTTCACTGCTACTCTGATTGTCCCTGATAGCATTTCTTGTTTTACAGCCTATTTTATGTTTTATTAATGTGATTGTCAGTTTTCTTGTGATTAGAATTTGCCTACTACGTCTTCTTCTATCCTTTTACTTTCATCTTCTTTCTTATATACAACGTATAGCTACCTTTGGTTTTTGTTTTTGTCATTAATCCATTCTTACTATGTTCGTCTTTTAATTGATGATTTCCATATAAGTTCCTTTATGTTTATTTTGATTGTTATACATTTGGACCTAATTCTACCATCTTTCTTATTTTTTAAAATTCTATTTGTCCTGTTTTTTCTATACTTCTTTTCTTCAGCATTCTTATCTTTCTATTTTTGACTGATTAATTTTTGTTTCTCTGTTTTTTCTTTAGGACCATTTTTCCCCCTCTCAACTAACTTGGTATTTTGGTATTTTATTTCTATTCTTTTACTGATTATACTCAAAATTTACTATCTACACTTAACAAAGTCTAAATTGAACAATATTTTCTTAAAATCAATTTTGAAGGTATGAAGTATAACATATGGAAAAGTGAAAAAACCATAGGTTTAATATATACTTACAAAACAAATACCTGTGCACCACTCAGACTGAAAAGCAGCCCCCCCAGAAACTTCTTGTGTATTTCATCCCATAAATTCTTTTCTCTTATTTAGAAGTAAACTTATCCTTAACTTATTTTTTTTTTATTTTATTATTTTTTTTTGGGGGGGTACATCAGGTTCAATCATCTGTTTTTATACACATATCCCTGTATTCCCTCCCTTCCTTGACTCCCCCCCCCCTCGAGTCCCCGCCACCCTCCCTGCCCCAGTCCTCTAAGGCATCTTCCATCCTCGAGTTGGACTCCCTTTGTTATACAACAACTTCCCACTGACTATTTTACAGTTGGTAGTATATATATGTCTGTGCTACTCTCTCGCTTCTTCTCAGTTTCCCCTTCACCCCCCGCCCCCTCCCAAACCTCGAGTTCTGCAGTCCATTCTCTGTATCTGCATCCTTATTCTTATCACTGAGTTCGTCAGTACCATTTTTAGATTCCGTATATGTGAGTTAGCATGCAATATTTGTCCTTCTCTTTCTGACTTACTTCACTATGTATGACAGATTGTAGTTCTATCCACCTCATTACATATAGCTCCATCTCATCCCTTTTTATAGCTGAGTAATATTCCATTGTATATATATATGCCACATCTTCTTTATCCATTCATTTGTTGATGGGCATTTCGGTTGCTTCCATGTCCTGGCTATTGTAAATAGTGCTGCAATAAACATTATGGTACATGTTTCTTTTGGGATTATGGTTTTCTTTGGATATATGCCCAGGAGTGGGATTACTGGATCATATGGTAGTTCTATTTGTAGTTTTTGAAGGAACCTCCAAATTGTTTTCCATAGTGGCTGTACCAATTTACATTCCCACCAACAGTGCAGGAGAGTTCCCTTTTCTCCACACCCTCTCCAACATTTGTGGTTTCCAGACTTTGTGATGATGGCCATTCTGATTGGTGTGAGGTGATACCTCATTGTGGCTTTGACTTGCATTTCTCTGATGATGAGTGATGTTGAGCATCTTTTCATGTGTTTGTTGGCCATCTTTATGTCTTCTTTGGAGAAATGTCTATTTAGGTCTTCTGCCCATTTGTGGATTGGGTTATTTGGTTTTTTGGTGTTAAGCTGCATGAGCTGTTTGTATATTTTGGAGGTTAATCCTTTGTCCATTGTTTCATAGGCAATTATTTTTTCCCATTCTGAGGGTTGCCTTTTAGTCTTGTTTATGGTTTCTTTTGCTGTGCAAAAGCTTTTAAGTTTCATGAGGTCCCATTCGTTTATTCTTGATTTTATTTCCCTGATTCTAGGAGGTGTGTCAAAAAGGATGTTGCTTTGATGGATGTCATAGAGTGTTCTGCCTATGTTTTCCTCTAGAAGTTTTATAGTGTCTGGCCTTACATGTAGGTCTTTAATCCATTTGGAGTTTATTTTTGTGTATGGTGTTAGGAAGTGTTCTAATTTCATTCTTTTACATGTTGCTGTCCAATTTTCCCAGCACCACTTCTTGAAGAGGCTGTCTTTTTTCCATTGTATATTCGTGCCTCCTTTGTCAAAGATAAGGTGCCCATATGTGTTTGGGCTTACTTCTGAGTTCTCTATTCTATTCCATTGATCGTCCTTTCTGTTTTTGTGCCAGTACCATACTGTCTTGATCACTATGGCCTTGTAGTATAGTTTGAAGTCAGGAAGCCTGATTCCACCAACTCCATTTTTCCTTCTCAAGATTGCTTTGGCTATTCGGGGTCTTTTGCGTTTCTATACAAATCGTAAGATTTCTTGCTCTAGTTCTGTGAAAAATGCCATTGGTAATTTGATCGTGATTGCATTGAATCTGTAAATTGCTTTGGGTAGTACAGACATTTTCACGATGTTCATTCTTCCAATCCAGGAACATTGTATGTCCCTCCATCTGTTTGTGTCATCTTTGATTTCTTTCATCAATGTCTTAAAGTTTTCTGCATACAGATCTTTTGCCTCCTTAGGCAGGTTTATTCCTAGGTATTTTATCCTTTTTGTTGCAATGGTGAATGGGAGAGTTTCCTTAATTTCTCTTTTTGCTCTTCCGTTGTTAGTGTATAGGAATGCAAGAGATTTCTGTGCATTCATTTTGTATCCTGCTACTTTACTAAACTCATAAATGAGTGCTAGCAGTTTTCTGGTAGAGTCTTTGGGGTTTTCTATATATAATATCATGTCATCTGCAAAGAGTGACAATTTTACTTCTTCTTTTCCAATTTGGATTCCTTTGATTTCTTTTTCTTCTCTGATTGCTGTGGCTAAAACTTCCAAAACTATGTTGAATAATAGTGGTGAGAGTGGACACCCTTGTCTTGTTCCTGTTCTTAGAAGGAATTCTTCCAGTTTTTCCCCATTGAGAACGATGTTGGCTTTTGGTTTTTCATATATGGCTTTTATTATGTTGAGGTAATTTCCTTCTATGCCCATTTTCTGGAGAGCTTTTATCATAAATGGATGTTGAACTTTGTCAAAAGCTTTTTCTGCATCTATTGAAATGATCATATGGTTTTTATCCTTCAATTTGTTGATATGATGTATCACATTGATTGATTTGCGTATATTGAAGAATCCTTGCATTCCAGGGATAAACCCCACTTGATCACGGTGTATGATTTTTTTAATGTGCTGTTGCAGTCTGTTAGCTAGTATTTTGTTGAGGATTTTTGCATCTATATTCCTCAGTGATATTGGTCTGTAGTTTTCTTTTTTTGTGACATCTTTGCCTGGTTTTGGTATCAGGGTGATGGCGGCCTCATAGAATGAGTTTGGGAGTGCTCCGCCTTCTGCAATATTTTGGAAGAGTTTGAGAAGGATAGGTGTTAACTCTTCTCGAAATGTTTGATAGAATTCACCCGTGAACCCATCTGGTCCTGGGCTTTTGTGTGTTGGGAGATTTTTAATCACTGCCTCAATTTCCATACTTGTGATTGGTCTGTTCATGGTTTCTATTTCTTCCTGGTTCAGTCTTGGAAGATTGTATTTTTCTAAGAATGTATCCATTTCTTCCAGGTTATCCAATTTATAGGCATATAGTTGCTTGTAGTAGTCTCTCATGATGTTTTGTATTTCTGAGGTGTCCGTTGTGACTTCTCCTTTTTCATTTCTAATTCTGTTGATTTGCATCTTCTCCCTTTTTTTCTTGATGAGTCTGGCTAATGGTTTATCAATTTTGTTAATCTTCTCAAAGAACCAGCTTTTAGTTTTATTTATTTTTCTTATGGTTTCTTTCCTTTCTTTTTCATTTATTTCTGCTCTGATTTTTATGATTTCTTTCCTTCTGCTCACTTTGAGGTTTCTTTGTTCTTCTTTCTCTAGTTGTTTGAGGTGTAAGGTTAGGTTGTTTATTCGATCATTTTCTTGTTTCTTAAGGTAGGACTGTATTGCTATAAACTGCCCTCTTAGAACTGCTTTTGCTGCATCCCATAGGTTTTGGGGTGTTGTGTTTTCGTTGTCATTTGTTTCTAGATATTTTTTGATTTCCTCTTTGATTTCTTTAGTGATTCCTTGGTTGTTTAAGAGTAAGTTGTTTAGCCTCCATGTGTTTGTATATTTTGCAGTTTTTTTCCTGTAATTGATATCTAGTCTCATGGCGTTGTGGTCTGAGAAGATGCTTGATATGATTTCAATTTTCTTGAATTTGCTGAGGTTTGATTTGTGACCCAAGATGTGATCTATCCTGGAAAATGTTCCGTGTGCACTTGAGAAGAAAGTGTAGTCTGTCGTTTTTGGATGGAATGTCCTATCAATATGAATTAAGTCGAGATGGTCTAATGTGTCATTTAAAGCTTGTGTGTCTTTGTTTATTTTTTGTTTGGATGATCTGTCCATTGATGTAAGTGGGGTGTTCAAGTCTGCCACTATTATTGTGTTACTGTCGATGTCCCCTTTTATAGCTGTTAGCATTTGCCTTATGTATTGAGGTGCTCCTATGTTGGGGGCATAGATATTTACCATTGTGATATGTTCTTCTTGAATGGATCCCTTGATCATGATGTAGTGTCCTTCCTTGTCTCTTGTAATAGTCTTTACTTTCAAGTCTAATTTGTCTGATATGAGTATTGCTACTGCAGCTTCCTTTTGACTTCCATTTGCATGGAATATCTTTTTCCATCCCTTTACTTTCAGTCTATATGTATCCCTTGGTCTGAAGTGGGTTTCTTGTAGGCAGCATATAGAAGGGTCTTGTTTTTGTATCCATTCAGCCAGTTTGTGTCTTTTGGTTGGAGCATTTAATCCATTTACATTTAAAGTGATTATTGACATGTGTGTTCCGATTACCATTTTCTGAATTGTTTTGGGTTTGTATTTGTAGGTGTTTTCCTTTTCTTGTGTTTCCTACTTAGAGAAGTTCCTTTAGCACTTGTTGTAAGGCTGGTTTGGTGGTGCTGAATTCTCTTAACTTTTGCTTGTCTGGAAAGCTTTTGATTTCTCCCTCAAATCTGAATGAGATTCTTGCTGGGTAGAGTATTCTTGGCTGTAGGTTTCTCTCTTTCAGGACTTTCAGTATATCCTGCCATTCCCTTCTGGCCTGCAGAGTTTCTGTAGAAAGGTTAGCTGTTATGCTGATGGGTTTTCCCTTATATGTTGTTTGTTGCTTTTCTCTTGCTGCTTTTAATATTTTTTCTTTGTGTTTAATTGTCGTTAGTTTGATTAATATATGTCTTGGTGTATTTCTCCTTGGGTTTATTCTGTATGGGACTCTCTGTGCTTTTTGGGCTTGGTTAATTATTTCCTTTCCCATGTTGGGGAAGTTTTCCACTATAACCTCTTCAAATAGTTTCTCAGACCCTTTCTTGTTTTCTTCTTCTTCTGGGATGCCTATAATTCGAATGTTGGTACGTTTAATGTTATCACTGAGGTCTCTGAGACTGTCTTCTAATCTTTTTATTCTTTTTTCTTTTTCCTGCTCTGTGGCAGTTATTTCCCCCATTCTATCTTCCAACTCACTTATTCGTTCTTCTGCCTCAGTCATTCTGCTGGTTATAGCATCTAGAGTATTTTTCATTTCAGTTATTTTGTTATCCATTGCTGTTTGTTTTTCTGAGTTCTTATGAACTGTTTCTTGTACTTTCTCTATTTTGTTATCGAGATTTTGTATCATTTTTACTATCATTACTCTAAATTCTTTTTCAGGCATTTTTCCTATTTCCTCTTCATTTATTTGGTCTTGTGGGTTTTTTTCCTGCTCCTTTGCCTGCATGGTGTTTCTTTGTTTCCTCATGGTTGTCCAAACTTTTGGGGTTACTTGTCCTGGCGATAGAGGTGTTTATAGAAGACTGTCCAAGCCTCAGACTAATGTCCAAGTATTGGATTAAACGAATATTAAGTCTAGGAAACACATACATATATAAGACACACAATTACAGAATCCGTTAGGACATAAGGCTCTAGAAAGACCTGACAGAACCCCAGCGTGCTATCAGATATTCAAAGAGAAACCCAACAGAAATTGACAACTGAAACAGAACAAATCAGAGACAAAAGCAAAAGCAAACAAACAACAAATAACACCCTACACCTACAAACATCAATCCAGGGAGATTTTGTAAGCTAGGATCAAATATAGAAAAGAGCCGGAGTACCACCAGAGAGAATGGAGATTCTCAGAATGTAATTAGACAACTGTACTAAGAACTAAGATAAAGACAAAAGCCTAATATTAAATACCAAGGCAGTGCATCTTCTGGAGAATAGAGCAAGGAGTCTGAGCAGACTGATAGTGTTGCTTATAAGTATGTTAAGATGAAATAAACTTAAAAAGGCTGGAAGAAAGGGGAACAGAAGAGCGTACTGTGGTTGGAAATATGCAAATAAAAAGAAAGGAATAGAAATGTATAAAAAATAGGGATGAAAGGAAAGTATGAGAGATATTTTTTCCGTACTACCAAAAACTTAGCTAGATATAGAAGTATATAAAAAGGCAAAAAAAAAAAAAAAAAGAATAAAAAATATCATTAAAAAATTATGTTATAAAACTTGTAGATCCCTTAGGGCTAAGATTGTATTTAATAAATCCAAAAAAAAAAAAAAAAAAAGAGAGAGACAGAGAAAGAAAAAAAAAAAAAAATCCAGAACTGATCCCAGAATGGACCAGTTCAATAGATATTGATACTACTATTTCTGTTTCCTTAGCATCTCAGCTGTAAGTGTCCTTCTCCTTGCCTTGGGTTTTTTTTTTTTTTGCGTTATTCTGTGACCAGCAGAGGTTCCTTTATTGTTCGTCTTAAGCATCGGTGTGTGGGGAGGGAGAGGGTACAATAGTGGCTCCTTCTCCTGGGAGTGAGTGAGCAGTGGCGCACTGTTGTTTCAGTTAGGCTTGGAGGTGCCTGTTGCAGAGGGCGCTGGTGGCTCAGGCGTACACAGAAAGTCTTTGAGTTGGGCCTCTCTCGGAGTTTTTTTCTTATTGATGCTGTTGTTGTTTTTTTTTTTTTTTCTCTAGGCAGCCTCCCTGCTGCTGGCATTGCAAGGGGTTTTAATCTAGCCCCGCCCGAGTGCCTGAGGGTGCTTGTTATCCCTGAGCGCCTTAGGTGGCCCACCGTCTCTCCACTGCCTGTTGCAGAGTCGCTGAAAGAGAGGGAGAGGCCAAGAGCGCGGATCCTCCCCCCTCCCCCTCCCGTGAGCCTGCAGCCTGCAGCCGCCATCATGGCCGGGCAGCTCTCAAGGACGGGCACTCCTCTCCGCGGACCTCCTCCCTCCTGTGCTCTCGGTTGGTCACCCTACTGGCAACAATGTTTCTCACCCTGAACCAGCTCTCCGGTTCCCACGCTCCCGCTCCTGGACCCTCCGTTCAGCCGCGGATCGATGTCTCGGTCCGGGAACGCTGAGCTGCGTTGCGGACCCTCCGTATGTTTCTCACTCCCTCCCGTCTGCCACAGCTCCGCCGCTTCACCCTCTTTGAGCCCTCGTAGATGCCTCCCTACCGGCTATGTCGGGCTCCCCGCAGCCCTTTCTGGTGTCCGAGGCCGTCTGCTGGTGTTCAGCTGGTTCTCTGTGGGAATTACTGCGTCCTTCCCTGCATTCCCAATACATCTGTGGAGAGGGATGCACTCCACGTCTCTCTACTTCGCCGCCATCTTTTTCTCTCCTCCTTAACTTATAATAATAGTTTCCTTGCTTTATCCGTTGTATATACATCAAAAACAAAGTTTAATTTTACTCTTTTTGAATTTTATATAAATGCAAGCATACTACATATTTTTCTTTTGTGGCTTGCTTCTTTGCCTCGATTTTATTTCTAAAATTCATCCATATTTTTGTATGTAGCTTGGCTACCTACAAAACTACATGGTTGATTGGTTCATTTTCATTCCTGTATAGTACTCCATATATGATTATACCACAATTTATTTATCCACACAACTATTGATGGACATTTATGATAGTTCCAGTTTCTGAAAACTCTGAATAACATAACTAAGACCATCATTGCCTGTCTATTCTGATGCACCATATGCTTGAAATTCTGTCTAAGAATGGAACAGTTGTGCCCAAAACAGCTGTTATAATTTCAACTGTAGTGGATAATGCCAAACAATTTCCAGACTATCCAGTTGATCCAATTTATATTCACATCCACTGTGTATAGGAGTTCCTGTGACTCTACATCTTCAACATGGCATTATTAGTACTTTAAAGTTTTGCCAATCTGGAGACTGTGTAGCGGGATCTCATTGTGGCTTTAAAATGCCAATTGCTGTGAAAATATTAACCATGATTTTACCTGTTTGCTGACCATTTAAATTTCCTCTCTAGATAAGTACTTATTCCGTTCTTTTCCCTACTTTACTATTGGGTTGTCTGCCTTGTTCTCATTGGCTTGTAGGAGCAGTTTTTATATGTTATGTTATTAAGTCTTTTGATAATTGTTTTTTTTTTTCTGGGTATTAGCTAATTAAGTGTTTTAATGCTGTTGAAAGTTGTATCTTTTTTTTATTTTAAGCTCTTTATTGGAATATAACTGCTTTACACTACTGTGCCAGTTTTTGCTGTACAACAAAGTGAATCAGCTGTATTTATACATATATCCCCATATCCCCTCCCTCCTGCGACTCCTTCCCACTCTCTCCATCTCAGCCCTCTAAATCATCACCAATCATCAAATTGATCTCCCTGTGTTATGCAGCATCTTCCCACTAGCTTATCTATTTTACATTTGGTAGCGTATATATGTCAATGCTACTCTCTCACTTTGTCCCAGCTTCCCCTTTGTCCCCACCTTTTGTCCTCAGGTCCATTCTCTACATCTGCATCTTTATTCTTGCCCTGTCACTGGGTTCATCAGTACCATTATTTTAGATTCCATATATATGAGTTAGCATACGGTATTTGTTTTTCTCTTTCTGGCTTACTTTGCTCTGTATGACAGATTCTGTGTCCATCCACCTCACTACAAATAACTCAAATTCATTCCTTTTTATGGCTAATATTCCATTGTATATATGTGCCACATCTTCATCCATTCATCTGTTGATGGGCATTAGATTGTTTCCATGTCCTGGCTATTGTAAATAGTGCTGCAATGAACATTGTGGTACATGATTCTTTTTGGATTATGGTTTTCTCTGGGTTTATGCCCAGTAGTGGGATTACTGGGTCATATGGTAATTCTAATTTTAGTTTATTAAGGAACCTCCATGCTGCTTTCCATAGTGGCAGTACCAGCTTACATTCCCACCAACAGTGCAGGAGGGTTCCCTTTTCTCCACACCCTCTCCAGCATTTATTGTTTCTAGATTTTTTGATGATGGCCATTCTGACCAGTGTGAGGTGATACCTCATCATGGCTTTGACTTGCATTTCTCTAATGATTAGTGATGTTGAGCATCTTTTCATGTGTTTGTTAGCCATCTGCATGTCTTCTTTGGAGAAATGTCTATTTAGGTCTTCTGTCCATTTGTGGATTGGGTTACTTGCTTTTTTGGTATTAAGCTGCATGAGCTGCTTGTATATTTTGTAGATTAATCCTTTGTCTGTTGCTTCATTGGCAAGTATTTTCTCCCATTCTGAGGGTTGTCTTCTTGTCTTGTTTATGGTTTCTTTCACTGTGCAAAAGCTTTTAAGTTTCATTAGGTCCCATTTGTTTATTCTTGATTTTACTTCCATGATTCTAGGGGGTGGGTCAAAAAGGATCTTGCCTTAATGTGTTCTGACTATGTTTTCCTCTAGCTGTTTTATAGTGTCTAGCTTTCCATTTAGGTCTTTAATCCATTTTGAATTTATTTTTGTGTATGGTGTTAGGAAGTGTTCTAATTTCATTCTTTTACATGTTGCTGTCCAATTTTCCCAGCACCACTTATTGAAGAGGCTGTCTTTTTTCCATTGTATATTCTTGCCTGCTTTGTCAAAGATAAGGTGCCCATATGTTCATGGGTTTATCTCTGGGCTCTCTATTCTGTTCCATTGATCTATATTTCTGTTTTAGTGCCAGTAGCATACTGTCTTGATCACTGTGGCCTTGTAGTATAGTTTGAAGTAAGGAACCCTGATTCCTCCAGCTCTGTCTTTCCTTCTCAAGATTGCTTTTTCTACTTGGAGTCTTTTGCATTTCCATACATATCTTAAGATTTCTTGTTCTAATTCTGTGAAAAGTGCCATTGGTAATTTGATTGGGATTGCACTGGATATGTAAATTGCTTTGGGTAGTACAGACATTTTTACAATATTGATTCTTCCAATCCAAGAACATGGTATGTCCCTCCATCTGTTTGTATTGTCTTTGATTTCTTTCATTAGTGTCTTATAGTTTTCTGCATACAGGTCTTTTGCCTCCTTAGGCAGGTTTATTCCTAGGTATTTTATTCTTTTGGTTGCAGTGGTGAATGAGATTGTTTCCTTAATTTCTCTTTCTAATCTTTTGTTGTTAGTGTATAGGAATGCAAGAGATTTCTGTGCATTAATTTTGTATCCTGCTACTTTACTAAATTCATCAATTAGTGCTAACATTTTTTTGGTAGCATCTTTAGGGTTTGCTATATATAATATCATGTCATCTGCAAAGAGTGACAATTTTACTTCTTCTTTTCCAATTTGGATTCCTTTTATTTCATTTTCTTCTCTGATTGCTGTGGCTAAAACTTCCAAAACTATGTTGAATACTAGTGGTGAGAGTGGGCACCCTTGTCTTATTCCTGTTCTTAGAGGAAATGCTTTCAGTTTTTCACCATTGAGAATGATGTTTGCTGTTGGTTTTTCATATATGGCTTTTATTATGTTGAGGTAATTTCCTTCTATGCCCATTTTATGGAAAGTTTTTGTCATAAATGGATGTTGAACTTTGTCAATAGCGTTTTCTGCATCTATTGAAATGATCATATGGTTTTTATCCTTCAATTTGTTAATATGATGTATCACATTGATTGATTTGTGAATATTGAAGAATCCTTGCATTCCAGGGATAAACCCCACTTGATCATGTTGTATGATCTTTTTAATGTGCTGTTGGATTCTGTTTGCTAGTACTTTGTTGAGGATTTTTACATCTATATTCATCAGAGATATTGGCCTGTAATGTTCTTTTTTTGTGACATCTTTGCCTGGTTTTGGTATCAGGGTGATGGTGGCCTCATAGAATGAGTTTGGGAGTGTTCCTCCTTCTACTATATTTTGGGAGAGTTTGAGAAGGATAGGTGTTAACTCTTCTCGAAATGTTTGATAGAATTCACCCGTGAATCCATCTGGCCCTGGGCTTTTGTGTGTTGGAAGATTTTTAATCACAGACTCAATTTCAGTGCTTGTGATTGGTCTGTTCATAGTTTCTATTTCTTCCTGGTTCAGTCTTGGAAGGTTATACCTTTCTAAGCATTTATCCATTTCTTCCAGGTTATCCAATTTATTGGCATATAGTTGCTTGTAATAGTCTCTCATGATCTCTTGTATTTCTGTGGTGTCGGTTTTTACTTCTCCTTTTTCATTTCTCATTCTGTTGAGTTGCATCTTCTCCCTTTTTTTTCTTAATGAGTCTGGCTAATGGTTTATCAATTTTGCTTATCTTCTTAAAGAACCAGCTTTTAGTTTTATTGATCTTTGTTATTGTTTCCTTCATTTCTTTTTCATTTATTTCTGATCTGATCTTTATGGTTTCTTTCCTTTTGGTCACCTTGGGGTTTTTTTTGTTCTTCTTTCTCTAATTGTTTTAGGTGTAAGTTTAGGTTGTTTATTTGATATTTTTCTTGTTTCTTGAGGTAGGACTATAATGCTCTGAACTTCCCTCTTAGAACTGCTTTTGCTGCATCCCATAGGTTTTGGGTTGTTGTGTTTTCATTGTCATTTGCTCCTAGGTATTTTTTTATTTCCTCTTTGACTTCTTCAGAGATTTCTTGGTTGTTTAATAACATATTGTTTAGCCTCCATGTGTTTGAACTTTTTACAGTTTTTTTCCTGTAATTGATATCTAGTCTCATGGCGTTCTGGTCGGAGAAGATGCTTGATATTATTTCAGTTTTCTTGATTTTACTGAGGCTTGATTTGTGACCCAAGATGTGATATATCCTGCAAAATGTTTTGTGTGCACTTGAGAAGAAAGTATATTCTGTAGTTTTTGGATAGAATGTCCTATAAATATCAATTAAGTCGAGATGGTCTAATGTGTCATTGAACGCTTGTGTTTCCTTATTTATTTTCTGCCTGGGTGATCTGTCCATTGATGTAAGTGGGGTGTTCAAGTCTCCTACTATTATTGTGTTACTGTCGATTTCCCCTTTTATGGCTGTTAGCATTTGCCTTATGTATTGATATGCTCCTATGTTGGGTGCATATATATTTACCATTGTGATATGTTCTTCTTGGATGGATCCCTTGATCATTATGTAGTGTCCTTCCTTGTCTCTTTTAATAGTCTTTACTTTAAAGTCTAATTTGTCTAATATGAGTATCACCACTCCAGCTTTCTTTTGACTTCCATTTGCATGGAATATCTTTTTCCATCCCCTTACTTTCAGTCTGCATGTGTCGCTAGGTATGAAGTGGGTTTCTTGTAGACAGCATATATAAGGGTCTTGTTTTTGTATCCATTCAGCCAGTCTGTGTCTTTTGGTTGGAGCATTTAATCCACTTACATTTAACGTACTTATTCACATGTTTGTTCCTATTACCCTTTTCTTAATTGTTTTGGCTGTGTTTTTGTAGGTCTTTTCCTTCTCTTGTGTTTCCTTCCTAGAGAAGTTCCTTTAGCAATTGTTGTAAGGCTGGTTTGGTGATGCTGAATTCTCTTAACTTTTGCTTGTCTGTAAAGCCTTTGATTTCTCTGTCGAATCTGAATGAGATTCTTGCTGATTAGATATTCTTGGCTGTAAGTTTTTCTCCTTCAAGACTTGAAGTATATCCTGCCACTGCCTTCTGGCCTGCAGACTTTCTGTAGAAAGATCAACTGTTATCCTTATGCATTTTCCCTTATATGTTATTTGTTGCTTTTCTCTTGCTGCTTTTAATATTTTTTCTTTGTGTTTAATTTTCATTAGTTTGATTAATATGTGCCTCAGTGTGTTTATCCTTGGGTTTATTCTCTCTGCACTTCTTGGACTTGATTTAATATTTCTTTTCCCATGTTGGGAATGTTTTCTGCTATTACCTCTTGAAATATTTTCTCAAATGCTTTCTTTTTTTCTTCTTCTTTTGGGACACCTATGATTTGAATGTTGGTGCCTTAATGTTGTCCCCAAGGCCTCTGAGACTGTCTTTCATTCTTTTTATTCTTTTTCCTTTTTCCTGCTCTATGGCAGTTGTTTCCTCCATTCTATCTTCCAACTCACTTATTCGTTTTTCTGCCTCAGATATTCTGCTGTCCGTACCACCTAGAGTATTTTTAATTTCTGTTATTGTGTTGTTCATTACTGTTTGTTTGCTCTTTAGTTCTTCTAGGTCCTTATTAAATTTTTCTTGTATTTTCTCTATTTTGTTTTTGAGATTTTGGATCATCTTTACTAACATTCCTTTGAATTCTTTTCTCATGCAATTTGCTTATTTCCTCTTCATTTATTTGGTCTTGTGGTTTTTTATCTTGCTTCTTGCCTGCAAGGTGCTTCTTTGTTTTCTCATTTTGTCTAATTTGTAGTATTTGCTGTCTCTTTTCCCTGTGGTGCCTAGTAGTAATTCCTCTTGTTTCTGTTCTGTGCCCACTATGATGGGGTTGGTTAAGTGTCTTGAGTAGGCTTCCTGGTGAGAGGGTCTGGTACCTGCTTTCTGGTGTATGGATCTGAATCTTTTCCCTCTGATGAGCAGGGCCATGGCAGGTGGTGTGTTTTAGGGTATCTGTGAGCTTAATATGGCTTTAGGTAGTCTGTGTGCTGATGGGTGGGTTTGTGTTCCTATCTTGTTTGTAGTTTGGTGTGCGGTATCCAACACTGACAGTTGCAGGCAGTCAAGTGAAGCCAGGTCTTAGACTCTGATAGAGGCCTCCATGAGAGTTCTCTGCAGTTAATTTTCCCTGTGGCTGAGGACTCTCTAGTGGTGTAGCATCCTGGACTCTGTGCTCCCTCTCCAGAGCCTCCAAGTTGACTTCTGGTTGAGGAATTCAGACTCCAGAGGTCACTCATCCCTGCAGTAAAGGGAATTAAAAAAGACTATCCAAGCCCCAAAGTAATAGTAAAAGGTTAAGTCAAACAAAAAATGCTGAATCATGGAAACAACGTACATTCACAAGAAAAACAAAAACAGAAACCAAGAGAACATAAAGCACTATAACAACCTGACAGAACCCCAGAACACAATCAGAACAATTAAAGAGAAAAAACAACAAAAATTCAAAACCAAGACAAACAAACAAACAACCACAAAACAGGGAAATTGTAAAAATGAGGACCAAATGTAGCAGGGACCAAATAGAAAGATGGAGCAAATATAACAAGGAGCAAGAGAACAACCCGATAGATTGAAGATCACCAAAACAAAATCAAACAATTATAATTAGAACGAAGATAAAGACAAAACCTAATAACAAAAACCAAAGCAGTGTATCATCTGAAGAATAAAGCAAGGAAACAGAGCAGACCAATAATATTGATTAGAAGTATAATAAGATAAAATAGAATAAAAAAGGATAAAACACAGAGCAACAGAAGAGCCTAGTATGACTGAAAATATAAAAAGAAAAAGAAAAAAATAAAATAGAAATGCATTAAAGATAAGAAGATGGGGAGATAAACTCAGCTCTACAAAAAAGCTAGCTAGAAACAGAAATATATAAAAAGGCTAAAAATAAAAATAAAAGTAAAAAATAGAATAAAAAACATGTTATAAAATGTGGACTAAGATTGTAATTTAAAAAAAAAAGCTAGGGGCTTCCTAGGTGGTGCAGTGGTTAAGAATCCACCTGCCAATGCAGGAGACACGGGTTCGATCTCTGCTCCAGGAAGATCCCACATGCCGCGGAGCAGCTAAGCCTGTGCACCACCACTATTGAGCCTGAGCTTTAGAGCCCACGAGCCACAACTATTGAGCCCATGTGCTTCAACTACTTAAACCCACATGCCTAGAGCCCATGTTCCACAACAAGAGAAGCCACAGCAATGAGAAGCCCGCACACCACAATGAAGAGTAGTCCCCACTCACCACATCTAAAAGAAAGCCCATGCACAGCAAAAAGGACCCAACACAGCCAATAAAATAAATAAATAAATAAATTTATTAAAAAAAAAAGCTAGAACTGACAACAGAATGGATCAGATCAATAGAATTAATAATAATAATTCTGTTTCCTTGGGGTCTCAGCTGTGTTCTTGTACATGCCTTGATCCTCAGGCCACCTTCACCTCCCCAAGAGGCCCTCTTCTGCCTCTGGATTGGATTCTGAACATGCTGTGGGTCCTGTGGAGTCCACTTAGGCTCTAATCTGGCCCAGTTCCTGTGTATACTTGCCCCCACAGTCCACAGCTGCCAGAACTAGACTGTTTTCATTTGTGGGAACATTTATTGTCTACTCAGATATTCCAAAGACATAGGGTCTACCTAGCTGATTACGGGGATTTAGTCTTCAGTGTGTATATCTGATGGGAAGATTTTAGAACCTCTTCCTTAGTCCCCCTGTCCCTGGTGTTCAGCTTTGGTTTTATCCCTGCTTCTGCATGTGGTGTAATTTCCAGAGTCTGGTCCTGAGGCTGCCTTGGAGCTCTTTGGGTCTGCCTCAGTGAGGGTTTCCTTTATTGTTCATCTGCAGACGCAGGTGTTTGGGGAGAGAGAGGCTTTAATAGTGGCTCCTCTCTCTGCATGTGACTCAATAGTAGCACCATGCTTGGATCGTGGGAGCCCCAGGGATGATGTCAAATGTGCAGGGATGCCAGCAGCTGCGGGTATAGGAAATCTGGCCTTAGTGTGGTTCTTTACTGGTGCCTGGTGCAAGGTGCCTGAGGGGCAGCCCTTGGGGGCTCTTTGTACTACTCTGTGACCAGCAGAGCTTCCTTTATTGTTCATTTGTAGGCGCCGGTGTGTGGGGAGAGAGAGGGTACACTAGTGGCTCCTTCCCTTGCATGTGACTCAGCAGTAGTGCCCTGCCTGGGTCGCAGGAGCCCTGGTGGCAGTGGCAATGCCAATTGCAGAGGGAAGCCAGTGGGCTTGGGTATAAGCAAAATGTCTCTAGAGATGGCCTACGCTGTAGACTTCTTCTGGCTCTCAGCAGCAGGCACACCAGGCCAGCCCCCCAAGGGGCTTTTTCTATCCCTTGTCAGCTGCGACAGCCAGGTCCAGAGGGGGCCTCCCTTTGTTCATCACAGGCGCTGAAAGAGAGGTTACAACAGTGGCTCCTCTCCACTGCGTATGTGTCAGCAGTAGCATGCCGCCACCATGGCTGCCCAGCTTTCTGCAGTAGCCATTCTCTGCTGTGGATTTCTTCCCTCCTGTCACCTCAGTCCATCTCCCCATAGCCAACAATATTTCTCACTCTGAACCAGTTCTCTGGTTCCCATATTCCAGCTCCCAGACTCCCTGTACAGCTGTGAACCCGCATTTTAGTCCGGACCATGCAGGGCCATGGTATGGACCCTCTGTGTGTTTCTCACTTTTTCCCATCTGCCACAGATTGGCTGCTTCACCCTCTTTGGACAGTTCCAAATGCCTCCCTTCTGACCCAATCAAATTCCCCATTGGAGAGGAGGTTTCCCCATCAGGTTTCCCTGAATTTGGCAATCTCTCCTCTGTTTCAGTTCCCCCTGACCCAGGATGTAGGACCTGTCCCTTTCCTTTCTTCTCCTCCTCTTTCTCCTTTTTTTTTTTTTTCCTTCCCTCTGTCCTACCCAGTTATGTCAGGATCTTTGCAGTCCTTTCTGGTGTCCAGGGTGTTCTTCTAGTGTTCAGCCAGTTTTCTGTGGGAATCACTGCATCTTTTGATGTATTCCCGATGCATCTGTGGAGAGAGATGCATTCCACGTCCTTCTACTTCTCCGCCATCTTTTTTTCTGAAAGTTGTATCTTTTTAAAATTTAATTTTGTAATCTTTGGTTCCTGTTATGCAAAAGCTTAGTTGATTTTGTGTATAGATTTGTATCCAGTTGGCTTGCTAGATTCTCTTATTACTTCTCATGGTTTTTCTATAAGTTCTTTTAGATTTTATACATGAGCAACAATAATATCTGTGAGTAATGTTTATTTTTTCCTTTCCAATCCTTATAACTTCATTTCTTTTTCATATCTATTGCACTTATTATGACTTGCAGTACAATGTTGAATAGAAGTTGTAGTAATGGTTATCCTTGTCATGTTCAAGATTATAAGAATAAGACTTTAAACTTTTAAAATTTGTTATATATTGTTTTCACCAGTCATTGAACCAAGAATACTAACAATTAGAAAAAGAATAGCTAATTAAGTTCTAAGGTGGTAAAAATAAGGAAAAATAAGCATCAGAAAAAATTAATGAAATAGAAAACAAATATACAGTTATGATTAATCACAGCAATAGTTCCTTGAAAAGACTAATAAAATTGGCAAAAACATCTCTTGGAATTGATTTTTAAAATTTATTTATTTATTTAGGCTGCACCAAGTGGCATGCAGGATCTTAGTTCCCTGACCAGGGATTGAACTCGTGCCACCTGCAGTGGAAGCATGGAATCTTAACCACTGGACCACCAGGGAAGTCCTGGAGTTGACATATACTCTGAGAAAACCATAATTCAAGAAGACACATGCACCCCAGTGTTCACTGGAGCACTATTTACAATAGCCAGGACATGGAAACAACCCAAATGTCCATTGACAGATGAATGGAAAACGAAGATGTGGTACATATATACAATGGAATATTATCCACCCATTAAAAGGAGCACAATTGGGTCATCTGTAGAGATGTGGATGGACTTAGAGACTGTCATACAGAGTGGAATAAGTCAAAAAGAGAAAAACAAATATTGTATATTAACACATATATGTGGAATCTAGAAAAATGGTACAGATGAACCTATTTGCAAAGCAGAAATAGAGACACAGATGTAGAAAACAAATGTTTGGACACCATGGGGGGAAAAGGGGGGGTGGGATGAATTGGTAGATTGGGATTGACATATATACATTGCTGTGTATAAAATAGATAACTAATGAGAACTTGCTGTATAACAGAGGGAACTCTACTCAGTGCTCTGTGGTGACCTAAATGGGAAGGAAATTCAAAAAAGAGGGGATATATGTATACATACAGCTGATTCACTTCGCTGTACAGCAGAAACTAACACATTGTAAACCAAACATACCCCAATTGAAAAAAATAGTAAAAGCACAAAAAGGAAATTGTCAAAAATGAGAAAGAGGTCATCACTATAAATATTGCAGGTATCAACAGATAATAAAATTATAGTATGAAGAAACTGTATCATTAGTTAAAACGCTTGGCACAAAGAAAATTCTAGTTCCAGATTTTTTTGTTTTTCCTTTTGTTTTTGTTTGTTTGTTTGTTTTGGTTTGTTTGTTTTTGCTGAGTTCTTCTAAATATTCAAGGAAGAAATACTGCCAATCTTATACAGACTCTTCCAGAAAATACAAAAAGTGGGTCTATTTTCCAATTTATGTTAGGAAACGTAACAGAAAAATTATACCAAACCAATTAAACAGGTAGAGAAGACTTTATTCAAGACTACTGCAATAGAGAAGAGAGATTGAACCCAACTCCACTGAAAATAACATGTGGGAGGATTTTTAAAGCAGGGGTGAGCTAATGGGAAAGTACTGGAGGATGTTAGTGGGGAGGTAGATTACTGTGATTAGGCTATTTGTTTGCTAACCTCTCACAAAGACTGGGAGACAAGGGCCCCATCTTTTTTGATGATTACATTTCAAAAGGACAACTCTCTAGTTCTAGAGAAAGACATTTCTGGGCTGTAGTAAGAGATTTACACCTCCAAGTGGCAAAGAAAGCATTCATGATTGCAGGTTTTCTAGAATAAATGCTTTAGGGGCTTCCTAGGTGGCGCAGTGGTTGAGAATCCGCCTGCCAATGCAGGGGACATGGATTCGATCCCTGCTCCAGGAAGATCCCACATGCCGCGGAGCAACTAAGCCCGTGCGCCACAACTATTGAGCCTGCACTTTAGAGCCCATGAGCCACAGCTGTTGAGCCCATGTGCTGCAACTACTGAAGCCCATGCGCCTATAGCCCATGCTCCACAGCAAGAGAAGCCACGGCAATGAGGAGCCCACACACCACAATGAAGAGTAGCCCCCGATCACCGCAACTAAAAAGAAAGCCAGCGCACAGCAAAAAAAAAGACCCTACACAGCCAATAAAATAAATAAATAAATAAATATATTAAAAAAATAAAATAAACAATAAAATAAATGCTTTAACAAAAGAAAGGTCAGAAAACAGACACATAGATCAGTGGAACAAGATAGAGAACCCAGAAGTATACCCACACACTTATGGTCAATTAATCTACAACAAAGGAGGCAAAACTATACAATGGAGAAAAAACAGCTTCTTAAATAATGGTGCTGGGGAAACTGGACAGCTACATGTAAAAGAATGAAGTTAGAACATTCTCTGACACCATATTCAAAAATAAACTCAAAATGGATTATAAACGTAAATGTAAGACCAGACACTATAAAAATCCTAGAGGAAAAAAAAAATCCTAGAGGAAAATATAAGCAGAACACTCTTTGACATAAATCACAGCAATAATTTTTTTTTAATCTGTCTCCTAAAGTAAAGAAAATAAAAGCAAAAATAAACAAATGGTACCTATTAAACTTAAAAGCTTTTGCACAGCAAAGGAAACCATAGACAAAACAAAAAGACAGCTTACAGAATGGGAGAAAATATTTGCAAATGATATGACTGATAAGGGATTAATATCCAAGATATATAAACAGCTCATACAATTCAACATCAAAAAAAACAACCAGATTAAAAAATGGACAGAAGAACTGAATAGACATTTTTCCAAAGAAGAAATGCAGATGGCCAATAGGCACATGAAAAGATGTTCAACATTGCTAATCATCAGGGAAATGCAAATCAAAGCCACAATGAGGGGACTTGCCTGGTGGCGCAGTGGTTAAGAATCTGTCTGCCAAATTAGAGACACAGATGCAGAGAACAAACATATGAACACCAAGGGGGGAAGCCAGGGGGTGGGGGTTGGGGTGAGATGAACTGAAAGATTAGGATTGCCATGTATGCATTGCTAATAAGAAAAAAAGTATCAAACTGTACACTTTAAATATATGCAGTTTATTGTATGTCAGTTATATCTCAATAAAAGTTCTTGGGGGAAAAATAAAAAAAGAACCCTTCTGCCAATGCAGGGGACATGGATTCCATCCCTGGTCCGAGAAGATCCCACATGCCTTGGAATAACTAAGCCCGTGTGCCACAACTACTGAGCCTGCATCTAGAGCCTGGGAGTCACAACTAGTGAGCCCATATGCTGCAACTACTGAAGCCTGCATGCCTAGAGCCCATGCTCTGCAATGAAGAGTAGCCACTGCTTGCTGCAACTACAGAAAGCCCCCACACAGCAATGAAGACCCAACACAGGTGCCCCCCAAAAATATTTTTAAAAAACCCAAACACAATGAGATATCACTTCATGCCTGCCAGAATGGCTATCATCAAAAAGACCACAAATAACAATTATTGCTGAGGATGTAGAGAAAAGAGAACCTTTGTACACTTTTGGTGGGAATGTAAGTTCGTGCAGCCACCATGGAAAACAATATGGAGGTTTCTCAAAAAACTAAAAAATAGGGACTTCCCTGGCAGTCCAGCAGTTAAGACTCTATGCTTCAACTGCAGGGGATGTGGGTTCAATCCCAGGTTAGGGAACTAAGATCTTGCATGCCCCATGGTGTGGTTAAAAAAATAAAATAAAATAAAAATAAATATAATAATTAAAAAAAAACTAAAAAAATAGAACAACCATATGATCCAGCAATTCAACTTTGGGTATATATCTGAAAAAAAAATTAATTCAAAAGGATATATTCACCCCAATGTTCCTAGCAGCATTATTTATAATTGCCAAGAATGGAAGCAGCCTAAGTGTCCATCAACAGATGAATGGATAAAGAAGATGTGGCACACATATATAATGGAGTACTACTCAGCTATAAAAAAAAAAGAATGAAATTTTGCCATTTGCAGCAACATGGATGGACTTGGAGGGCATTATGCTTAGTGAAATAAGTCAGAGAAAGACAAGTACTGTATGATATCACTGATATGTGGAATATAAAAAATACAACAAACTAGTGAATACAGAAAAAAAAAAGCAGATTTATAGATATAGAGAACAAACTAGTAGTTACCAGAGGGGAGGGTGGGTGGGGAAATATAGGAGTTAGGGAGTGGGAGGTAAAAACTATTGAGTATTGATAGGCTACAAAGATATATCGTACAACACGGGGAATATAGCCAATATTTTTTATAATAACTGTAAATGGAGTATGATCTTTTAAACATGTATTTAAAATAAAAACTAAATTAGTAAAAGAAAAACAAAAAGAAAAAAGGAAAAGGAGGTCAGGGGTCTATAGTTAGGAAGAAGCCTATCTAAAGTTTTGTCAAGCTGAGGGGAACATCAGACCATCTTAGTTAGAGGTTAATGTAACATTCTTTCTAAAACCTGACAGAAACAGTATTAGAAAGGAAAGGAAAACTACAGGCTAATCACACTCATATCCATTGAGACAAGAATTCTAAACAAAAGTTTAGCAAACTATATTCAGTAGTACATAGAAAGAATCAAATATCATGGTCAAGTGGTTATATTCCAGGAATGAAATGTTGGAAAATGAGTTGCTATAATTCATCATATTAACAGATTAAAGGCAAAATGTCATATGGGCTTGACAATATAAGCAGATATAAAGTATTTGTTAAAATTTAACATCCGGTCATGATTAAAATTCAATTAAACTATGAAAAGAGGGAAAGTTTCTTAAATAAATAAAGGGTATTTATGAAAACATACAGTAAATCTCATAGTTGATAGAGACATTTTTAAGGACTTCCTGTTTTTGGCCCAGGATCAGGCAAGGATTTTTTTTTTTACTATTTCTATTAAACTCTCTACTAGATATTTTAGTTAGTGCAAATAGACATGAAAGCAAACAAAAGGTGTAAGGATTTGGAAGGAAAGATAAAAGTGCTATTATTCATAGATGATATATTTTGGAGACCATGGCATTTGAGCATAAAAAACTAGAATTGTTGCATCTTCCTTATGAATTAAACTTTTTATCATTTTGGCTTTCTTTTTCTGTACTAATGTTTTGACTTAGTTTTTTTTTTCATATTTATGTGGTTAAAGTAGCTTTCTTTTAGCTAGAATTTGCATGGTGTATCTTGTTCAATCCCGCAAGTTTCAATCTTTCTATATAATTTTTTCTTTCTTCTTTTATTATCCAACTGTCAAACTTCATTTTAACTAAGGCACTTAGTTTATGTACATTGAATGTAATTATTGATACAATTTAATTTATTTTTGCCATTGTATGTTCTACCTTTTATTTGTCCCAAGTGTTTATATTTCTTTTTCTTATTTTTTTAATTTGTCAAATTGGTTTTTATACTTTTACTGTTTTTCTCTCCACTGGTTTAGAAATGGTAACATAGAAGTCAAGCTGCTTAATTAACACTTTAATGCCATTAAACAGCCTTACCTTCTACTTAATACATTACTGTCTGGTATTTTAATATTTTTTCAAAAATGAGATATTATTATTACTTTGAAAATACAATTGATGTTTATTTAAATTTGCTCATATATTTACCAATTTCTTTGCTCTTCATTACTTGCTGCATCTCAGACATCCATCTGGGATTACTTTCTTTGTGTCTGAATTTCATCTTTTAGAACTTCATGTGGTGAAAGCCTGCTGGCAACAACTCTCTCACTTTTATTTTTCCTATAGAAGTCCTGATTGATAACATTTTTCCCATTACTTTGGAGATAAATGATATTATCTTCTTCCTTTCATTACTGTTGATAAATCAGCTTCAGGGGACCTGTGGCTTCTTGAAGGTGACTGTTTATTTTTCCCTGCTGGTTTTGCAAACTTTTTATGGTTTTTGAGTTATGATATTTTGTTATGATACTTTTAAGTGTGGATTTTAAAATAATTATCTTCTGGGATTCACTGGGCTTCTTGTATTTGTGGTATATTATCTTTCCTTAGATCAGTAAAATTCTCCTCCTTTATCTTTTCAAACCATGAATCTGCTGCACTTTTGCTTTCCTCTTCTAGTGGTTCTCCAATCAGACATATGATAGAGATTTTCATTGTCTCCTTCACACCTACTATTCACTTTTGCTTTATTTTATCTGTCTCTTCATCCTGTGTTCTTGATCTCTTCAAATTTCTCTTTTACTTCAGCAATTATTATTTCTTCTATTGTATCCAGTCATCATCGGCTATGCTTTTCTTCTACATAAAGAAAAAGTTTATTCTCTCTTCATCTCTCTCCTTCCTCTAAACCCACAATCAGGTAACCAACAATAAGAGTTTGGTGTGTATTTTTCATCTCTTTTTCTGTGCCATGCAAATATATACAGTACATAGGGTCACATTTTCTTAATAAAAGCTTTATTTTTTAGACCTGTTTTAGGTTTACAGGAAAATTGAGAGGATGGTACAGAGATTTCCCATATAATCCCTGCCTACACACATGCATTGCCTCCCCCTTTATCAACATCACTCACCAGAATCATACATTTTTTTACCAAGGATGAACCTACCTTGACATATCACAGTCACCCAAAGTCTATAGTTTACCTTAGGGTTCACTCTTAGTGTTGTACAAACTATGGGTTTGGACAAATATGTAATGGCATATATTCATCATTATAATTCTATACAGAGTATTTTGACTGCCCTAAGAATCCTCTGTGCTTTGCCTTTTCATCTGTCTCTCCTCATCTTGGCCACCACCCCTTGGCAGTCATTGATCTTTTTACTGTGTCCATAATTTTGCCTTTTCCAGATGTCATATAGTTGGATTTATATAGTATGCAGCCAGATTGGCTTCTTTCACCTCGTAATATGCATTTAAGTTTCCTCCATGTCTTTTCATGGTGTAATAGCTCATTTTCTTTTTTAAAAAAATATATTTATTTATTTATTGACTACATTGGGTCTTCATTGCTGTGTGCAGGCTCTCTCTAGTTGCTGTGAGTGGGGGCTACCCTTTGTTGTGGTGTGCAGGCTTCCCATGGGGGTGCCTTCTTTTGTTGCAGAGCACAGGCTCTAAGTGTGCAGGCTTCAGTAGTTGTGGCACATGGGTTCAATAGTTGTGGCTCACAGGCTGTAGAGCACAGGCTCAGTAGTTGTGGCCCACAGGCTTATTTGCACCATGGCATGTGGGATCTTCCCAGACCAGGGATCGAACATGTGTCCCCTGCATTGGCAGGCACCACCAGAAAAATCCAAGCTCATTTCTTTTTAGTGCTGGATAACATTCCATTGTCTGGATGTACCACAGTTTATTTATCCACTCATCTACTAAAGGACATCTTGCTTGCTTCCAAGTTTTGGCAATTATGAAAAAAAAGCTGCTATAAGTATCCATGTGCAGGTTTTTGTGTGGGCATAAGTTTTCAGTTTCTTTTTGTAAGTACCAAGGAACACGTTTTGCTGGATCATATGGTGAAAGTATGTGTAGTCTTGTAAGACACTGCCATACTGTCTTTGAAAGTGGCTATACCATTTTACCTTCCTACTAGCAATGTGAGAGAGTGCTTGCTGGTTCACATCCTCACCAGCATTTGGTATTGTCAGTGTTTCAGATTTGGGCCATTCTCATAGGTATGTAGTAGTATCTCGTTTTGTTTCCCTGATGACATATGATGTGGAGAAGCTTTTCATATGCATATTTGCCATCTCCATTGCTTTTAAAAATTTCTCTTATTTTATTTTTCACTCTTAGATGTTCTGTTTGGTTTTTTCTCACATCTGATATGTCACTTTTCATGATTTCCTGAATCCCACAGATATTTTTAACTTTATGAGTTATTTCCTTAGATACGTCAAGTGTAATTGTTTTAAAATCAGATTGATTGTTCCAACATCTAAAGGCTTTGTATGTCTGTTTTGTTGTTGTTGTCTTGTTTTTGCAACACCTAGAACAGTGCATAACACCTAAAAGAGTGCTTCCTGAGAGTAGCTGCATGGTAAACATTTATTGACTAAGCAAGTTCATGTGCATTTCTTGCCTCTGTATCTTGGGGTTTTTTGTTGTTTGTTTGTCTGTTTTTGTCTAGCCCACTTGGATATTTTTTACTACATACTGGTTATAGCTTTTACAGCTTTGGTAATCTAATGCTTTTTTTAAGCCTCTCTGATTAGGACTTTCTTCCAAAAATTAGCCACTGTCTTTAATATTGAATGCTTAAAATGTATTGTTTTATTATAGTTTATTGAACACTTTTCATTATTTTTAGCAAGGATTTTATATGAATAACCTAGCAAATCATTATCATAAATAAGATTTAATCAATATCTTAACCCATAAAACATAAAAATCTTAGAACACTTTAACTCTATTCCTCCCTGCACTTATATGCGAATTTTGTCCAGGATTTTAATCCTGTCCTTTCTTTAGTCCTGTAAATTCAACATTGCTATTTATTTTTTTTAACATTTCTATTCCTAAGTTATATAGTCAATATTTGCTTTGTTTTACACACACACATACACACACACACACATGTACCACTCTGTTCATCATTTCTTCTTGTATTTCAGACCATGCTTTTGGGTTAATTTTCCTTTTTTTTAGAAATTCCTATAGTGTAGATTTCTTAATAATAAATCTCAGTTTGATTTAACCTAAGCATGTCTTTATTTTAGACATTCTTGAAAGATAGTTTTGCTGGATACATAATTCTAGGTTGATAATTTTGTCTCTCAATAATTTAAAGACATTATCCCACTCTCTCCATTAATGCTGTTGCAGTCATTCCAACTGTCTTTTTTTTCCTATGTTATCTCATGTTTCAAGGATTTAAAAAACAATTTAGCCTACTTGGAACATACTGTGATTCCTGAATCAGTAGAGATTTGTGCTTTTATTAAATCTCAATAATTACAGCCACGATGTCTCTAAACCTTGTCTTTCCTTCTTTCTATCTGTTCTCTTATTCTGGAACTTGGTCCAGGTCTATGTTAACCTTTTCTCTCTGTCCTCCTTATCTCTTTCATATTTCTCATATCCTTGTCTCTTTGTGATGCATTATGTGTAATTTCTCAAGAAATATCATCATTAATTCTCTTTAGATGTGTTTACTGCTTAACCATTGATTGAATTTTTTATTTCAACAGTTATATTTTCATTTTTAGATATTTCACTCTCCCCTCAATTATATTGGTTCATGACTTTTAATTGGTTTTCTTTGTAATGGAATCTTTTATTTCTCTAAACATTTCATACATATTTGCCCCAAATTCTGTACCTTATAAATTTATACAAAAATCTTGGGAGTCTACGTCTGTTGTTTATTGTTTTTACTGACTCACTAATGTTAACTGCTGTTTTCTTTGTAACCTTTAATTGTGATTAATTGCCTAATCTTAACTATGTGACATTCCAGGGAGTCTAAATTAGACAACTATTTGAGCAGAGAGGGTTTGCCTGTGCTTCTGCTGATACCCAAGGAGTTCCAACAGCTAATGATCATTTTAGTTCCCTTTAACAATCCCGGGTCACTGAGAGTTTAGGCTCGACTCAATATTTCAGTGCTGGCCTAAGGCTCAGTGTCCCAATAGCAGTGTTAATACCAGCACCTGCCCTCATATTTTCAGGGTAACTCTGCTATTCCTAGCTCCCAGTTCTGGCAACAGGTAACTCTATCCACAACCACTCCTCCTCCCAGAACAATGCCAAGAATATTTCCAAAACTTTTGTTAAGACTCACAATGCCTCACTCTGTCCTACCCACAGCTTGTAATTTTGTAGGGGGAAGATCCCACAAAAAAGAACTTATTTCACAGCAGTGCTAGAAATAAAATTCTTAAAGTCAATGCTTAGACTTGATTCTGTAGGCAGTGAAGTATCTGTATCACTGACTATCAACATCTTTCTCTATCAGGGACATTGGGATAAAACTCTGAAAAGTTGTTTCATTCATTAAGAAAGTCAACACATATTTTGAGGGTGCCCACTAAGTGTCAGGCACTGTGCTTGTTGGACACAATTAACACTAGGTAATTGATACTTTATAAATAACATTTAATTTTTTTATTTTCCAATCTTTGTAGTTCTCTTATTGCCATTTCTAACTTCTCTACTTTGGATCATGGTTTTACTCTATATTCCTGTCTGATTGAATAACAAATATAGGGAATTTAGAAGCAGTCATTAGAGAGGAAGGGGAGAGATGATTGTGTAAAATACATTCCTTTTCTAAATAAACAAATGGACAAAATGGAGCTAAACCCCAAATTATTAACAAACTGTTCCAGAAGTTAATTTGAAAGTTTATGTTTCAAATAGACTGATGGGAACATGGAAACCTATTTAACTTATAATGTAGCAGATTACTCATATGCTCATTTAGTCAATAAATGATTACCAAGGCCTATTATTTGCCAAGCACTGTAAAATGTTGCTGGGGACACAATAATAATCAAAATACAGTAGTTCCTGTTCTTGCATAGCTTACTGTTTAGCTAGAGATACAAACTATAGATGCAATAGCAATGAAAATTCAACCAGCCATGAAAACAATGAAGAAATACAGAGAGATGTGGAAGCACAAAAACCATGAAGAGGTTAGCCTGACAAAGGAGAAGGAACAGTGAGAGGTGTTGGAGAAAAGATGTGTAAACACCAGTAGGCAAGAAAATATATCACCTTAGTGAAACAAAGAGAAGTTATGAAAGATGGGATGCAAGAGAGTGTGGGCCACCTTTGGGAAAGATAATGAAAGATGAATCTGGAAAGGTAAACTAAGGCCAGGTAACTGAAAGCAATGTTGAAACTTTTTAATTTATCCTAAGAGCAATGGAGAATCATTGAAGGATTTTATGCATGGAAATAACTTGACTAGGTTTGCAATTTGCAAGGATTCTTTGGCTAGAGTGTGAAAAATGAAAGGGAATGGCAGGGGTAGTCTGGGAAACCAGGTAATGTATTTTCAGCAATTCAGGTGAGAGTGTATGGAGGGAAATGAATGAATTCAACAATTTAAAAGTGCCTCTTGTAAGGAAGTGAGAAGGTTTAGGAAAAGGGTCAATCAAGAGATAACTCTGGATTTGGCTTAATCAGCTCTCTCTAGAGGGAAATAGTTGCTGCTGGAAAAATTGATCTTAGGAACACTTGGTCCTTGCCAACCAAACTTCCATAAGATACTTGTATGGATAATAGGATTTACTTCTGTTTCTTGTTTTAGACTCAGTAAAGAGAGAGGATTCCTTATTTGCTCATCCCCAGTTGAAGAAGGAATGCTATCTCCAATATGGGCATTAAGTAGAAGCAAAAAATTCAAGCTGTCAATCTGACTTAATGGAGATGAAGGGATGACAAAGAAAGATCTGTGTCTTGGTGTTACCCAGGAGTTGGGGAGAGTAGAGATCCCAGCTTGAGCCTAAGTTGGGGCCACTGCTACCCAGCTACGTCTGGTGGGACTTGTAGACTGATAAGATGTGTCCACCAGGAGCCTAGAAGTCTCCCAGAAAAGAGCATATTTAATACAGTCTTAAGTATTACAGAAAAAAAGGTGAATCTGAGTACAGTAAAATGTTTGTAGTATAGAGGTTAAAAATATGGGTTCTGGAGCTATAGTGTGATGGTTAATAGCAAGAGTTCAAATTTCAGCTTCACCACTGTATGGTCCAGTTTCCTTATTTGTAAAAAGGATAACTTTCCTACTTGTCTGATTAGGTGGTTGTGAGGATTAAATGAATTGATCCATACAAAGCACTTTGAACAATCTCTGACACACAATGACTCAATAAATGTTAGCTAATATTATTATTACTTTAGCCCAGCTCTTCATGGACTTGGGATTTGAGTCTTGAGAAGGAGCTGGAGGTAGCAAGGAGTAGGTGAGAAAACAATAATGAAATAAGGGTCTTGAGCGGACTTCCCTTGCAGTCCAGTGATTAAGACTGCGATCCCAATGCAGGTGGTACAGGTTCGATCCCTGGTCAGGAACTAAGATCCCGCATGCCACTCGGTGAGATTAATAATAATAATAATAATAATAATAGCCTTGACTAAAACCTCATGAATATATTAGAGCACAAGAGTCACCAAAACAGGAGTGTGTGTGTGCTGTCAGACACACACTGAGGCAGGCTGGATCTGGAAAGTAGTGGCTCACCCTGGACACCAGAGGCAGGCTGCACACAGATCCCAGGTAGTGGGCCTCACTGAAGGACCCCAGGTCCCCCAAATGCAGATCAAAGTCATTCCTAGATAAATGTTGCCTTGGTGTTTTAAATTAACTTTCACTGTCATATGATATATAGTCTTAGAGAGGTATATTACTGATTTTAAAAAAAAGTGACTTTTTTGGATAGCAAATAAGGTAATCGTGGGCAGTCTGAGCAAACTTCTCAATTGTGCTTCTGCTAACGTACGTGAAGTACATGCTACTCGCTCAGTAGGAAAGACTATTGGCAGACTGACAGAATGAATCATTGCTGAAGCGTATTCAAAAAGAATTAGAGAGCAGAACCAGGGACAGAATCTAACAGGAAATAAGCCCCATGGGTCATTCTGAGTTATAACTTTTTCAGTGTGTCTGTATGAGTTTATGTTTATTTGTATAATACTAGGATGTACTGTATTGAGCAAGGGGAAGACTTTTCTGTAACATACGGGAAAGTTTTCTTTTATCACTCAGGTTTTATCGTCTGGTTTTTCACTTTTTATGCAAGTTTTTTTCCCCTTCATGTTAGAATAATTTTGGTCAATGGTTTTTTTTTTCAAGCTCTGACTAACTTTTATTTTATTATCTTTAGAAAAAGTTAAAAGAGTCACGATGATTTTCTTTTATCATAATGGAACCTATTCTGCAGAAAACTTAAAATTCATTCTTGGTTTTCATCTGAAACTTGACAAGATAAGCCAAATTGATACTTTCTAGTCTTCAGCTTTTAAAGTACATTTTGCAGCCTCCTTTTGTTTTGCATCCATGAAAGTATTTTTACAACTCAAATGTGAGCATGTAATTTCCCAGCTTAAGACTGCTTAGTGGCTCTTCCATTGACCTAAAACCTACCAGGTTTGCCCCAGTGTAGCAGATACTTACCACTCCAGCTTGGACTCCCAATCGGATTCTTTTGTGTCCCTGTGCATCAGTCACGAAGGACTTCTGTTCTTCAGTGTAAAATTTTCTTTCTAGGTCAGATATTTAAAACCCAAATACTGACAGAAGAAGAGTAATGTAAAACAAAAGAAGTCAAGTGTAGATTGGTGGTATCTGTGGCAAATTGGATCACATGTACTCTTACGGAAGTGGCTGCTCCTTGGTTCAGCTGAAGTTGCCATGTGTTAAATCTCATTTTTCAAGAAATCGGATTTCTGTTTCCTGTAACCTCCAAGTTCTTAAATGTTGGCAACAATTGTTTTAAGCACTCCAGAAGTCAATAAATCAAGTTCTGCTTACTACTGTTATTCCCGTAGGCAGCCAGATTGCTCATTCTTAAAGACTCTAGTCCTTTTTATGACCTCCCTCTCCCTAGGCCTTAGCCTCTAATCTGTTCAGGAGATTCCCTTCATAGTTAAATTCCCTTGCTCTACAGCTTTTGGAGCAGCTCTAACCATTCCTTTTATAACATTCATCATACTTTGTTTGACTCATCATGCCCATCAGACTCTTATGAATTCCATGAAGGTAGAGACCATGCACATCTTTTTTATTGTATGGGATACAAAAGGCAGCTCAAAAATATTTGTGAATCTAACTGAAGTAGATTATAATATCATCCTCATTATATTAATGTTAGGTATATATATCCTATAGTACCCCCTTTTTATAGAATGAGAAATTATAATACTGTGGGCTTAAAATGACCTTTTTGTGGTCATTTAGCCCTTAGTAATCCAGCTATTGAGTCAGAGGTCATAGCTCCTGTCACTGGACCATGTTACCTTTCTTAGTAATCCTTAGATTTTCATAATATTGCAAGTCTGAAAGCTTTAACCACTATAAATTGTTTAAAACTAATACTGAATATATGTTTTAGTATTTGTTATATAGATGGAGAAAGTGAGGTCAAAAGGAAATCTAGGAAAGCAAAAACAAATAGCATTGTTAAAAGACATAGATAATGGGTTTAATTTGGAAAAATGTTACTTTTTACTTTTTTCTGGATTCAATACTTTTACTTACAGTTAACATTTGATTAAGTTATAGTAATGATTAATTGTCGATTCATACAGTCATTATAGTATTCTAAATCTCTTTTCTCCATTACAGGAGATAAAAGTAAATCTTGATCACCTAAAAAGTCTACTTTTTTTTATCCCCATACTGGTTATGTTGGCATCTATGAAATATGCTGGGGAAATGGATGAAGGGAAAGAAAAATAAAAGAAAATGTAGGAAGTAGCTCAGGCTGCCATAACAAAGTACCATAGACTGGGTGACTTAAATAATATATAATAGTTTTCTCACAGTTCTGGGGGCCGGGAAGTCCAAGAAGAAGGTGCTGGAGAGATAAGTTTCATTCTGAGCCCTCTTCTCTTAGCTTGTAGGCAGCCACCATCTCACTGTGTGCTCACATAACCTCTTGTTTGTGGGCACAAAGAGAGGAAAAGCAAGTTCAATGGTATCTCTTATTAAAAGGGCACTAATCCCATCATGAGGGCTCCACACTCATGACCTCATCCAGCCCGTTACCCCCCAAAGGCTCCATCTCCAAATATCATAACGTTGGGGGTTAGGGTTTCAACATATGAATTTGGGGGGAAACAGTTCAATCCATAGCAATTCAGTTCAGTGGCTTTGGTTATTGACAACAATTTTGCATGGGGTGAAACTCTTGTGCTTCATATTTTATCGTGTCATGAGACTATGTCTGGACTCACATTTAATGAGGCTAAGATCAGATGATGTCCACTTGATCTGTCCAGTTTCCCATGAGCATTTTTATCCACTGATAACATCTGCTGTTTTATTAGGAGACATTTAACTTGAATAAGTTAAGGATGCAACAACAAAAGAATAAAAACAAGAGTGCATAATTTTCAAACCAATAGAGGGGGGAAATGGAATAGTACAAAAAACACTCAGTAACTCCTGTGACCCACCAAAAAAGGCAAGAAAGAGAGTGAGAGAAAAAGAATAGAGCAGATAATACAAATAAAAATCACAAAATACAATGCTAGATTTAAATTTAAATCTATCATTTATTACATTAAGTATAAATGGACTAAATGTGCCAGTTAAAAGAATGATTATCAGAGTGTTTAAAAAGTCTACCTGTAGGCTGTTGAAAAGAGACATCTATAAACATAAGGATACAGAATTTGAAAAGAACAGAAAAATTAAGTAGCACATAAAAACCAGCCAAAAGGGGCTTCCCTGGTAGCACAGCGGTTAAGAATCTGCCTGCCAATGCAGGGGACACGGGTTCAAGCCCTGATATGGGAAGATCCCACATGACGTGGGGCAACTAAGCCCATGTGCCACAGTTACTGAGCTTGTGCTCTACAGCCTGTGAGCCACAACTAATGAGTCCGTGCTCCGCAACAAGAGAAGCCACCACAACGAGAAGCCTGCGCACCACAATGAAGAGTAGTCTCCACCCTCCACGACTACAGAAAGCCTGCATGCCGCAACAAAGACCCAATACAGCCGATAAATAAAAAATAAATAAATAAATTATATTAAAAAAACCCAACCAAAAAAAAGCTAGTATAACTATATCAGATAAAATAAGCATTAATAAAAAAAAAACACAGCAGTTATACAATGACTAGCATTATATGCAACATGTATGAATCATATAGAAATGTTATGCTAAAGGAGCAAAATACAAAAGAATGCATATAGTGTGATCCCATCTTTGTTATGCTAAAAATACAAGCAAAACTTAACTATATTTTTTACATGTATACATGGATTGTAAAAATATAAAGAAAAGCAAGGAAGAGTATAACAAATATCAAGACAGTGGTTACATCTAGCACAAAGAAAATACACTAGAGAAGGGATATATGGCAGGAAGGCTGCTGCTAAGGGCCTGACAGTTTTATTTTTTGACTTGGATAATGTTTGCATGGTTATTAACTTTTGATTATTTTTATATTGTGCTGTACTCATTTCTTTAATACTTTTTTTAATATAAATTTATTTATTTATTTATTTATTTATTGGATGCATTGGGTCTTCGTTGCCACACATGGGCTTTCTCTAGTTGCAGGGGCTACTCTTCATTGTGGTGAGCAGCCTATAGAACACAGGCTCAATAGTTGTGGCACACGGGCTTAGTTGCTCCGTGGCATGTGGTATCTTCCTGGGGCAGGGATTGAACCTGTGTCCCCTGCATTGGCAGGTGGATTCTTAACCACTGCGCCAGCTAGGAAATCCCTGTTAATACTTCTTTAACAAATTACTAGAAATGCAGTCACTTAAAGTAACACAAATTTTTTTTTCTTATAGTTCTGTGAATTAGAAGTCCAACATAGGTCTCACTAAGCAAAAATCAAGGAATGAACAGGGCTGTGTTACTCTTTGGAGACTCTTGTGGAGGATTTCCTTCCCTTTTCCAGCTTCTACAGACCACTGGCATTCCTTGGCTCCTGGTCCCCTTACTCTGTCTTCAGTGACAGCAACAGCTTCTCACATAACATCAGTCTTATCTCCTCTTCTTCTTCCCTCTTTCACCTTAAGCACCCTTGTGATTATAATTGGGCCAATATTAGATAATCCAGGATAAACTCCCCATCAAGATTTTTTTTTTTTGACTGCACTGCACAGCTTGCAGGATCTTAGTTCCCCAATCAGGGATTGACCCCAGTCCTTGGCAGTGAAAGTGGAGAGTCCTGACCACTGGACTACCATGGAATTCCCCCCATATCAAGAGTCTTGTTCACATCTACAAAGTCCTTTTTTCCAAATAAAGTAACATTCACAGGTCCTGGTGACTAGGATAGATATGTGTTGGGGTCATTATTTTGCCGACTGCAGATACATGTTTACTTTAGGTGTGCTTATATATTTCACAACAAGGTATTGTGGGGGGAATCCAGAGAGGGAGTGGGAAAGAAGAAGGAGAAGGAGAAGGACAAGGGGGGGAGGGGGAGGAGTGGGGAGGGGGTGGGGGATGAGGAGGCAGAAGTGCAACATTTTATAAGTTGAAAGAATGAAATATGTAGTAACTAACTTAGTAGACCTAAGAAACCTGAATCTTAAATTAGTAGTGAGGAAATCCACGAAGAAACCTTTTCCGCCCCCCATTATAGATCCCCAGAGGCTCAGATATCATTGGCATCAGGTACCTGTGAAGGTAGATGTAAAGGTGAAGCTGAAAACAGGATGACTGGTTAACACTGTTTAAGAAGCAGTCAGACTACCTTCCTCACTTTCTGCAGCTGAACCTTGGCAGAAGGGTAGAGACTTGTATAGAGCATAGAATGAAGGCCTGTGGACTAGTAGACAATAGCTACAGCTGAAGGCACAAGTGCTTTACCAAAGTCTGAGGTTTACATGAATGTTACATACTGAATGTTATGACACTCAGCTTTCTCATATATAAAATAGGGACAATAAAACTCATTTCATTTTGGAGGCTAATGAATTTAAAGGTTTGAAATTATGCCTGGTACACATACAATGGTCCCAAAAGATGACTTTTAAAAATAATCAGTATAGCTATGCATTGAGAGAGAATCTTTGAGGTAGGCTGAATCCTCTCTGTTTGCCAGGCCTTGACCCACCCATGTCCACAGTGAATTGAAGGTGAACCTAAGGAAATACACTGAAATTGGAGAAAAAGTAGAATAGGAAGTGTGAGAACAAGCAGAATAGGCATGGTGGTGGTGTAATCTTTTATGCAAATAAAATAAGGACATATGTGAGTTGACAGTATCTGTATCTTAATAAATATTGTATAGATAACACAAATTTAGACTACTTTGGGTCCTAAAAGTAATAAACTAATTGGTAAATTCAGGTTCCAAATAGATTTCTTGCTAAAATGATTGACTGAGAATATATTTCAAATAGTATTTTAAATTATAAATTAAAAAAAAAGAATGAAACTACCTTAGAGAGAATTTGGGAAATAAAGACAGAAAATTCATCTCCCTCACATCATACACTGAACATTGCTGACATTTCAAAGTCTCTTCCTGAAGGTTCCCCCACCATTCATTACCAATATGTAAAATTTTTTTACATATTTTTAATCATAATAAACATACAATTTTATATTTTGCTTAAAATTTTTTTTTTTCTTTTTTGTTTTTTTCTTTTTTTAATTGTGGCTCACGGCCTTAGTTGCTCCGCGGCATGTGGGATCCCCCCGGAGCAGGGATCGAACCCGTGTCCCCTGCATTGGCAGGTGGATCCTTAATCACTGCGCCACCTAGGAAGCCCTTAAAATTTTTTTAATTCACAGAAGCATTTTTCATATTGCTAAAGAGCCCTTTAAACTCTATAATATTATATCCAGTCTAATATTTATAAAATGTACTTTATTTTTAGAAACTGAAGTTGTATTAACTTTGTAATATATATCATGATGTGATAATCAACTTTGCAACTTTTTATACAATTTTTTTTGTAGTGTGGAATTGTTTCCTTAGGATAGACCACAGACTTTAGTTTTTAGATATTGGACAATGTTATTATATAACCAGATACTTCAAATTACAAATGACTCTGATTAGAAGTGCTAGGTGTCAAGGAAACTAAGCTCTTCTTCAGCTGAAGTTAAACAATCAAAAATTCTATATTATTGAAAATAAATTTCTCATAGATTTACATCAAAGAAACTGAAAAGTCCCCAAGCCACCTTGGGAATCATTTTAATGGATTTCCAGTGATTTTTAAAAAGATTAAAATCTGTCAACTTTAAAAGTTCACAGAAGAATAGGATTTACCTGGTTCTATATTCTTTAAAAAATGAATAAAAAGCATACACAGAGTGTTAGGATTTCATCAAGGTTTTAAAATTGGTATAAATAACAGTAACACTGGAAGCTCTAAAATGGTGCAGTTTATTGCCTACTTTCTCTGCTGTATTCTTGATTATCCTATAACTAATGCGCTTCAAATAACTCACAGTGTTTCCACTGTACCTTTAAATGAGATTTTGATTTGTGGTGTCAACTCCGTGATACTCATCCACCTCACGCATCATCTGTGTGGAAAAAATTTCCCCAATTATTAACATATTCAAATCACATTCCAAGTAGACTGAGTAATGACCACATAACAGATGACATCAAATTTTGGTATTTTTATACAGAAATGATAGAAACCATAATTCAGGAAGCTAATTTTGAGGTAAAGGTATTTTGTTAACTATTATTGTTTAATCAGTATGAATCTTTTGGATGCCTCACCTCTGGGACCTTCCAGGCTTCCCATTGGGTAGTCTAAGCTTGAACACATTAAACAGTTTGAAAAAAGAAAAAAGTACATGAATCTGATGTTAAAACAATGGTAAAGATTAGTAATTAACTTTTTTGGGGAAGGAGACTATTTAAGAAAAATATATTGAAAACTCACCATGTGTCAATAATAAAAGTCCAACTGAATATGGATGATGAAGAGAGCCAAGTTGCCATCTTCAGTGAACTCGTCATAGTTTACAGGACTCAGGAGATCCCGTGCTAATTTTTTCCTTTCTCCTTGCCAGTCTATATGACTTATCGATCAGAGTGTTTTTCTCATCATCTTGAAATTAATATTTGTTGAAGTTAATATTGTATGAGTGCTATGCATGGAGTGCTATGGGCTGAGAGGAGCGTATGGTTAATTTTTACTGAGGAAGAAAGTCAAATCATATAAGAATCAGAAGTAATAAGTACAGAAGAGAAGAAGGAGCACAAATTTCTAGGCTGAGTGAAATGAGTAATCAAAGGTAGCTGGCCGTGAAAGAGCATGGCACATTCAGGGGAGGATGCGTTTGCAGCTCCTGAGAATGTTATCGGCTTTTTCCCCAGCAGTAAGAGCATAAGGGTGGGGTCGTATAAGGCTCAAGATATCATCGGGAGCCAGTTATGAATTCCAACTCCAGTTTATTTTAAAGGCACTAGGGATCCAATGGACGATTAAAATAAGAAAGTTATCAGATATGGCAGTATAGATGTTGGACAGTAGTGGGCAAATACTGTTAAGCAGGAGTCCAGCTAAAGACCATTTCTATTAGCCTGGTGAGAGATTTTGAGAGGGCTAAAGCAAGGCAGTGGGAAAGAAGCTCTGGCAGAGGAAATCTTTCCAAGACGAAAACAACAGGATAGGCTTCCTTGTTTCTTGCTTGTTGGAAGAATGGAGTGAGGAAGAGGTATTTGTTCTAATGTGAGATGTGGCTGGGGGCAGGAAAAACCTAGTAAATTAGAGTGGATACAGGAAAAAAAGAAACACCACTGTTTTGTTTTGTTTTTTTCCCCCAAACACTGCCTTCAAATTGTATTTCAGAATTTATTAAACAGTGACTGTATTTTAAAATGGCCAGCTATTCCAGCATGTTCATATGCCAAATATTAGCCATTTCCAGATGATGTGTTAAATCAATGTTACCTCTAGGACAGATGTTTTAAAATAACCTTGTGACAAAGATGGGAAAATTCTTCCTATTGCAAGTGTAAACAAAAGCAGATACATTTTAAGGGAAAGCTTGTACTAACTAATCACAAATGTTTTCTTTGTGAATGGCCTGTTTAACTTTCCAATTATTGGTTTCTTGGTTTCTTGGTTCTGTGCCTGGGTTATTGGAAGTAAAAACATGTTTCGAGTGAGCCATTTTTAAGATGACTTTGAGACAGAATCTCTGCATTGAGGTACTCTAACTGCTACACACTATTATATATTAAACAAGATACAGTGTTTATAAGCAATGTCCACTAAATCAGATATCTTATGTCATTATGATTAGAGTTACAGTAGTTTATAAAAATTCTGGACTTTTTTTTGAAAATGTAATGTCTTACATAGAAGTGATCAGAGAAACTCTCTTGGCTTAATAATGATGAGGAAGAATTGGTTGAGAAGTATATAAATAACATGTAACTTGGGAGAATAGGTCTATGACAATGGAGAACTGCAAAATGACAAATAAAAACTTATTTTTGTTTCTCCTCTTTTTTTCTCTCCCTCCCCCTCCTCCTCTTCTCTCCCTCCCTCCCTCTTTTCTCTCTCCCTTCCTTCCTTCTTTCCTTTCTTTCTCTCTTGCTCTCTGTTCAGAGTAAGACGAGTAAGCGAGAGCTAGGGCTACTATTTCAGAATGCAAACTAAATTTAACAGATCACAGAAAGAAAACAGAACCACTCCATTACTATTTTGCATTCATCTTCTTCTAAGAAAATGATATTTAAACTGGCATGCTGACATGTGTTAATTGGTGATTATAAAGAGGAAATTGAAATTTGAGGAAGGAGACTAAGAGGAACAATGCCAGTATATAATAATGGCAAAATATAGGGTCCAGTGTTAAGGCAGGGTTTGAATTTATTCCTTACTAGGTACATGACTAGGCAAGCTATTTGATCTGTTCAAGCTGAGTGGTATATAAAATTTCATTTTCTTCATTTTTAAGGTGGAAATAATACCTACTGGAGGATTAGTAAGGTAGGATCAAACAAAATTATATGTGAAACTTAGCGGATGCTTAAATTTCCTTCTTCATTTTCTAATCTAGTAACTAAGAACTAATAACCTTAGACTGTGTTGAAAGTACAGGACCAATCAAATAATATCCTGGTTTCTGAAAGTACTTGAGATGTGACCATAAAGCTCTCTATTGATTGTCTTTAAAATATTGTGTAGGAATAGCCAAAGTCTAGAGAAGAAGAGTTGTTCTGATTTTTTTGAGAGGAAGATGATAGAGCTTGGGGATTTCTAGCTAGTCAACTTCACATCAATCCTTAGAAATACTTTCTAGAATATATTATTAAATGGATAGCTTAGGAAAACTTAAGTAATGTAACTTCCATTAAGAATCAAGCATGAGTTCCAAAAGAACAAGTCTTACTAAACAAATCAATTTTATTTCTGCTGGGGTTACTAGGTTGACAGATGAGGGGATTGCTGTAGACACCATGTGACTCCAGTGGCCTAAGGCACTTGACAAAGTAATAGTGGTAAGCTACCCATAACAAATGAGTATTAAAAGATGGGCTTCACCCAAAATCAATCATTCATTCTTCACTTCTTTATGGATGTTTTCTAGAGGTAAATCAAGCCACTACATCCATCCTTATAATAATTTCATCTTGCTGATTTTGGATCTTTTTTTAGCTTGCTAAGTTCATTTTAAGCTTTATTAGATTTCACTTCCAGCTTTATGTCACCTACATATTTGGTAAGTAAGACTCCTCTTTTAGTGGAACACAAGGACTCATATGACCCCTTTTGGCTTATGAGTCTATCTGATGGACAAGATACTGATTGCCTTTCTTTCGTTGTTGTTGTAGTTTCTTGCAAGCACTATGACTTTGGGAAAGTTATTGACTTCTCCAAAATCAGTTTTCTCATCTGTAAAATAGAAGTAATAGTATAACCTCAGAATTATTTTTGGGGAAAGTAATTTATTGACATAATATAGGCATGCTTGGTATATTAGGAATTTAGTAGATAGGATGGTTATTATTAGACAGGATATAAGGCTAGAGAGAAATGACTCAACATGAATCAGGATATAGAATCATAATAAAATAGTGAGAAGTTATTGTATCAGTTAATATTTTGGTTCTGTTAACTATCTGAAATATTCATAGGTTTCTAAGACAATAAAAAAAATCTAGACTAGACATCTATCCCCAAGCTAATTCTAAAGAATTTTGTCTTCTACAAAGCAAACCATAAAAATGCCCATTACAATTTTCCATTTCAGGTTCCAGGGAAATTATTTTATGGTTGTGACATAATTTTTTCAATGTAAAAATCTCTGTTTTACAGAAAGAATATAGAAGCTCCATCCATGACTAGATGAATTGCCAAAATTATATTGTTTCCTGCAGTATCTGCAGAATGAACATACCATACATGATTATCATTCTTAATTACATCAATGAACTTATTAATATTATATGTAATTTTTTGGTTTTCATTCATTTCCTTATGCCTGGAATCAAGACTTTCAACTGGGGTCTTATAAACTTTTAAATAAACATATATATGAAAATTAATATTTTCTACATCTCAAATCTACATCTAGGTTCAAAGGCAAACATTGTGTTTGCATCAACCTAAGGGGTAGGGGAAAAGAGAAGTCAGAATGTATGTTTATAAGTTATATATTTCATCTACAATAATTAATTTTCACAATTATGAAAATGATGTATTCAAGTAGTGATTTGGTAGAAATACAAACATGCTTTGGACATAAAGATAAGAACTACAGATTATTGTGTCAGAGCATAGTGAGGTACATTCATTTTACACCATCTCTGAATTCTTTATATATTAGAGAACACTTAATCATTCAGACAAGGTTTTTGGCTTGGTTTACTCAGTTCTACAGCTTCCGTTTCCATCATCCTGTCTATTAGAGAAGGCATTTCGAGGCAGAAGTGCTTGTCCTGAGGCCAAGGAGGTTGTGTGGGCTCAAGTACCTACATGTTCACTCTCAGAGAACACACCTCAACTCTGAAATAGTTTATAATTAGTAACAGTTTGAAAGCTCTCACTGTAAGTGGGAAGAAACCATTTAGGGATTAGGTTGGGTATGTGTAAGAAACAAGGAGGTGATGAAAGAAGTTTGGTGCCAAGTTCTGTTATAGGTGTGTATTTCTTGAATATAAGAAAATTTCTCCTCTTTTTGGTCTTCCTTTTCCAATGATGAAAGTGACCTATCCCTTTGGAATGAAAAGTTTCTGGAGAGGGATTGGCTTATAAGAAAAGCAGGTTTGGTGTGTGAGATCATATCCTGTGCCCAGTAAAGGTGGAGTTTACCCTAGCACTCCTTTATTACATACCAAACCAATAGTTTCGTGTGAAACCAATATACTTACCTTTGTGGGACCCTTCGCCCTTTCTGCCTATATTCAAGGGTGGATATAATATGATCCTTTAAGGATTAACTTCTATAAATTGTCATTGGCTTTAAAACTCAAAAGAATGATTGTAATAAAATCTAAACTGTTGGTCATTATGTTAGGCCAGTAGTTCCCAACTAGGGACAATATTACCTCTCAGGGGATACTTGTCAATTCCTGGAGACTTTTTTTTTATTTTTACAAATTGAAGAGAGGGGTAATGTTACTGACATTTAGTGAGAAGAGTCCAAGGATGCTACTAAATATTATACATTGCACAGGATAGACCTCTACAACCAAGATACACCTAGCCCAAAACAACAATAGTACTGAGGTCGATAACCTTCATTAAAAAAGAGTGTTTGGGGGAGGGATGGTGGGCTGTTTCTGAGCACATTGTCTTATAACAAACTGATAGAGCAGCATATAACATGAACTCTTTTCCTGAAGGTGTTCAGTCTCCTGGGGGAGCAGATTAATAAGTAAAGCGATGTAGTATAGGCTTCAGTATGCAGAAGGAACTTTCACTGAGGAAAAAATACCTAACTTCGACTGAGAAATTAAGGAAGGCCTATTATTAGTTGACATCTATATGATAAAATGTAATGTAACTTTTAGCTACATTAGTTTTCAGTTGCAAGTAACAGAAAAATTTGTCAATAAAAATGATCCGCATAACTGGAAAGTCAAGAGACAAAGTGAGCGTCAGCATTGGTTTGTTTCAGCAGCTCAGTGACATCACTAAGGAAGGACCTGGTGTAATCCTTCCTCTCCTCTGCCTTCCAAAGTGTCAAGCTTCAGTTTAAGACTCATTTACCTTCAGGTTCATAAGACGGCTACCAATTACACATCAATTGCAAGAGAGGAGGAAAGAATGTCCATTCCAAGACCCCCTCAGAAGAGTCAGGAAATATTTTTCGCATAAACCTCATCTTATCTCTCACTGTCTGTAACTGGTTCACCTGAACAAAGAATTGTAACCAGCATATAAAATCATGCTTGTTAGCTAGAGCTGAGCCAGGCTTAAACTATATCACTAAGGAAGTGTGGATATTTAAACAGAAAGAGGAGTAGCTATAGAAAGAAACAAAACAGATGGTAGCAAGGCAACTGCAATGGCCACATTCAAGGCAGAAGAAACAGCTCAAATAAAGACATAAAGAAAGAGCACGGCATGTTCAAACTGGATCTCTAAAGCAGTTGTTATGGCTGGAATCCAGGAGATGTGGTGAGAAATAGTAACAAATGGAGCTGGAAAGAAAGGCAGGGGCCCGGTCATAAAACATCTAAATGCCATGAGAAGGATATTATTCTGCAGCCAATTCTGAACCGTTACAGATTTTTGATAAATGTCTATGATAGGATTGGGAAGAATGGAAAGGAAGAAGTTGAAACTGGGAGCCGAGAACTCTAATTTTGGGCAACTGACATAGTACCTCTGAATTTTATTTAAGAAGTGATAACAGTTATACCTTCTTGTTCTAAGCACTAAATGAGACAAAATATGAACAGGTTTCATTTCATGTTTTGAACATTTTAAATTTGAAATGTTGGTAAGATATGTAGGTTAAGATGTCAGGGAGGAAATTGGATATGTAAGTCTGGCACTTAGTGAAGTCTTTCTTGAAATATAGATATAGGAGTTGACAACAAACCTGTAGAAGCTATACCATGGGAATTATGAGATAAATTAGAAAGAGCAGAGAAAGAGAAGACATCAGGAACAGTGCAAGAACTGAAGGAATCTATCATTTAGGGGTTTAGTAAGGGAGAAGGAATCAGCAAAAGAGACTGTGAAGGAGAAGCCAACTATTTAAGGAAAAGAGAAATGTAAATTTCAGAGAAGGAAGGCATGATCAGCTGTATCATACTCCAGTTCAAACTCCACTGAATTTAGCAGTATCCAGCCTCTGGTGTCCTTAAAAAAAAAAGTCATTTCAGTCAACTTCTGGAAGTGGAATGATAGAAGTGGGCTGATAAGTGAATGGTAAATGAAGAACTGGAGGCAGTACAAGTTTTTTTTTTTTAATATACACTAGTGAGGGAAGAAATTATCTCATTTTTTAAACATTTCTATAGCAAAGGAATGCTCCAAGGAGAGCTGAAAAATGAGGTAGGATATAAAACAGAATGTAAGTAACAGGAAGATTTTTGTTGCTGCTTTAGGATAAGAATTCTAAAATGTATTTGCCTGTTGATGGAAAGAATACAGCTGGAGGGAAAGGGGCTAACTGAGGGGGTAAACCTTGAGCAGATGTGAGCTCTCAGACCTAGGGTATAAGTGGGAGAGTTTAGCTTTTGAGATGGGGATGGATGCATTCTCCTTTCTAACAGGAGGGAAGAAGGAAAAGATGGTGCAGGAACAGGAGGGCTTACGCCTTGAGAGGGGAGTACAGTTTTGGTCACCTCAGTATGGATTTTTCTTCATTTACTTTGCTTGGCACTTTTGGCTTTTTCAAACTGAACACTTGTGGGTATGTTTGTTTTTCAGAGCCGTTTAGGTTTACAATAAAATTAAGAGGAAAGTACAGAGATTTCCCATATATTCCCTGCACACACATATGTATAGCCTCCTCCATTATCAACATCATTCACCATATATTTTTTACCAAGAATGATCTACATTGACATGTCATAATCACCCAATGTCTTGAGTTTGCCTTAGGGTTCACTATTAGTGCTGTATATTCTGTGTATTTGGACAAATGTATATCTATTCATATATTCATCATTATAATATTATGCAGAATATTCTCACTACTCTCAGAATCCTCTGTTCTCTGCCTATTCATCTCTCCCCTGACTCCCCCACGGCTACCCCTAGCAACCACTGATCTTTTTACTGTGTCCATATGTTTGCCTTCTCTATAATATCAGGTAGTTGGAATCATGCAGTATGCAGCCTTTTCAGACTGGCTTCTTTCACTTAATAATATGCTTTAAGGTTTTTCCATGGCTTTTCATGTCTTGATAGATCATTCCTTTTTAGCACTGAATAATATTCCATTGTCTGAATGTACCACAGTTTATTTATCCATTCACCTATTGAAGGACATCTTGCTTGCTGCCAAGTTTTGGCAACTATAAATAAAGCTGCTATAAACATCCATATGTAGGTTTTTGTGTAGACCTAAGTCCTCAACTCCTTTGGGTAAATATCAAGGAGTATGATTCCTAAATCTTGTGGTAAATTATGGTTTAGTTTTTTTTTTTTTTTTAATTTTAAATTTTTTATTTTTTACAATAAACTGCATATATTTAGAGTGTACAGTTTGGTATCCCAATTTCCCAATTCATCCCCCCCCAACCCTCCCCCCTTTCCCCACTTGGTGTCCATGTGTTTGTTCTCTATATCTGTGTCTCTATTTCTGCCTTGCAAACCAGTTGATTTGTACCATTTTTCTATAGTCCACATATATGTGTTAATATACAATATTTGTTTTTCTCTTTCTGACTCACTTCACTCAGTATGACAGTCTCTAGGTCCATCCAGGTCTCTACAAATGTCCCAGTTTCATTCCTTTTTACAGCTGAATAATATTCCATTGTATGTATGTACCACATTTTTTTTATCCATTCATCTGTTGATGGACATTTAGGTTGCTTCCATGTCCTGGCTATTGTAAATAGTGCTGCAATGAACATGGGAGTGCATGTGTCTTTTTGAATTATGGTGTTCTCTGGGTATATGCCCAGTAGTGGGATTGCTGGGTCATATGCTAGTTCTATTTTTAGTTTTGCAAGGACCCTCCATACAGTTCTCCATAGTGGCTGTATCAATTTACATTACCACCAGCAGTGCAAGAGCATTCCCTTTTCTCCACACCCTCTCCAGCATTTACTGTTTGTAGATTTTCTGGTGATGCCCAGTCTAACCGGTGTGAGGTGATACCCCATTGTCGTTTTGATTTGCATTTTTCTAATAATTAGTGATGTTGAGCAGCTTTTCACGTGCCTCTTGGCCATCCATATGTCTTCTTCGGAGAAATGCCTATTTAGGTCTTCTGCCCTTTTTTGGATTGGATTGTTTGTTTTTTTGATATTGAGCTGCATGTACTGTCTATATATTTTGGAGATCAATCCTTTGTTGATTTGTTTGCAAACATTTTCTCCCATTCTGAGGGTTGTCTTTTCATCTTGCTTATAGTTTCCTTTGCTGTGCAGAAGCTTTGAAGTTTCATTAGGTCCCACTTATTTATTTTTGTTTTTATTTCCATTATGCTAGAGGGTGGATCAAAAAAGATCTTGCTGTTATTTACGTCGAAGAGTGTTCTTCCTATGTTTTCCTCTAGGAGTTTTACAGTGTCTGGCCTTACATTTAGGTCTTTAATCCATTTTGAGTTTATTTTTGTGTATGGTGTTAAGGAGTGTTCTAATTTCATTCTTTTACATGTAGCTGTCCAGTTTTCCCAGCACCACTTATTGAAGAGGCTGCCTTTTCTCCATTGTATGTCCTTGCCTCCTTTGTCATAGATTAGTTGACTGTAGTTTATCTCTGGGCTTTCTATCGTGTTCCATTGATCTATATTTCTGTTTTTGTGCCAGTACCATACTGTCTTGATAACTGTGGCCTTGTAGTATAGCCTGAAGTCGGGAAGCCTGATTCCACCAACTCCGTCTTTCCTTCTCAAGATTGCTTTGGCTATTCGGGGTCTTTTGTGTTTCCATACAAATCGTAAATTTCTTGTTCTAATTCTGTGAAAAATGCCATTGGTAATTTGATAGGGATTGAGTTGAATCTGTAAATTGCTTTCAGTAATATAGTCATTTTCACAATGTTGATTCTTCCAATCCAAGAACATGGTATGTCCCTCCATCTGCTTGTGTCGTTTTTGATTTCTTTCATTAGTGTCTTATAGTTTTCTTAGTATAGGTCTTTTACCTCCTTGGATAGGTTTATTCCTAGGTATTTTAATCTTTTTGTTGCAATGGTGAATGGGATTGTTTCCTTAATGTCTCTTTCTGATCTTTCATTGTTAGTGTATAGAAATGCAAGCGATTTCTGTGTGTTAATTTTGTATCCTGCAACTTTACCACATTCATGGATTAGCTCGAGTAGTTTTCTGGTGGCCTCTTTAGGATTTTCTATGTATAGTATCATGTCATCTGCAAACAGTGACAATTTTACTTCTTCTTTTCCAATTTGGATTCCTTTTATTTCTTTTTCTTCTCTGATTGCTGTGGCAAGGACTTCCAAAACTATGTTGAATAGTAGTGAAGACAATGGACATCCTTGTCTTGTTCCTGATCTTAGAGGGAATGCTTGCAGTTTTTCACCATTGAGAATGATGTTGGCTGTGGGTTTGTCATATATGGCGTTTATTATGTTGAGGGAGATTCCCTCTATGCCCACCTTCTGGAGAGTTTTTATCATAAATGGGTATTGAATTTTGTCCAAAGCTTTTTCTACATCTATTGAGATGATCATGTGGTTTTTCTCCTTCAATTTGTTAACATGATGTTTCACATTGATTGATTTGCGTATATTGAAGAATCCTTGCATTCCAGGGATAAACCCCACTTGATCATGGTGTATGATCCTTTTAATGTGTTGCTGGATTCTGTTGGCTAGTATTTTGTTGAGGATTTTTGCATCTAAATTCATCAGTGATATTGGTGTGTAATTTTCTTTTTTTGTAGTATGTTTGTCTGGTTTTGGTATCAGGGTGATGGTGGCCTCATAGAATGAGTTTGGGAGTGCTCCTTCCTCTGCAATTTTTTGGAGGAGTTTGAGAAGGATGAGTGTTAGCTCTTCTCTAGATGTTTGATGAAATTCACCTGTGAATTCATCTGGTCCTGAACTTTTGTTTGTTGGGAGATTTTTAATCACAGTTTCAATTTCATTACTTGTGATTGGTCTGTTCATATTTTCTCTGTCTGCCTGATTCAGTCTTGGAAGGTTATACCTTTCTAAGGATCTGTCCATTTCATCCAGGTTGTCCATTTTATTGGCATATAGTTGCTTGTAGTAATCTCTTATGGTGCTTTTTATTTGTGCAGTGTCCATTGTAACTTCTCCTGTTTCCTTTCTAATTTTATTGATTTGAGTCCTCTCCCTCTTTTTCTTGATGAGTCTTGCTAGAGGTTTATTGATTTTATTTATCTTCTCAAAGAACCAGCTTTTAGTTTTATTGATTTTTGCTATTGTTTTCTTTGTCTCTATTTCATTTATTTCTGCTCTGATTTTTATGATTTCTGTCTGTCTACTAACTTTGGGTTTTGTTTGCTCTTCTTTCTCTAGTTTCTTTAGGTGTAAGGTTAGATTGTTTATTTGGGATTTTTCTTGTTTCTTGAGGTAGGATTGTATTGCTATAAACTTCCCTCTTAGAACTGCCTTTGCTGCCTCCCATAGGTTTTGGATCATTGTGTTTTCATTGTCATTTGTCTCTAGGTATTTTTTGATTTCCTCTTTGATTTCTTCAGTGATCTGTTGGTTATTTAGTAGTGTATTGTTTAGCCTCCATGTGTTTGTGTTTTTTACAGTATTTTTCCTGTAATTGATTTCTAATCTCATAGTGTTGTGGTCAGGAAAGACGCCTGATACAATTTCAATTTTCTTGAATTTATCAAGGCTTGAATTATGACCCAAAATGTGATCTATCCTGGAGAATGTTCCATGTGCGCTTGAGAAGAACATGCAATCTGCTGTTTTTGGATGTAATGTCCTATAGATATCAATTAAATCAAGCTGATTTATTGTGTCATTTAAAGCTTGTGTTTCCTTATGAATTTTCTGTGTGGATGATCTGTCCATTGGTGTAAGTGGGGTGTTAAAGTCCCCCACTATGATTGTGTTACTGTCAATTTCCTCTTTCATAGTTGTTAGCATTTGCCTTATGTATTGAGGTGCTCCTATACTGGGTGCATATATAGTTATAATTGTTATCTCTTCTTCTTGGATTGATCCCTCAATCTTTATGTAGTGTCCTTTCTTGTCTTTTGTAACATTTTTTATTTTAAAGTCTATTTTATCTGATATGAGTATCGCTACTCCAGCTTTCTTTTGATTTCCATTTGCATGGAATATCTTTTTCCATCCCCTCACTTTCCATCTGTATGTGTCCCTAGGTCTGAAGTGGGTCTCTTGTAGACAGCATATAGAAGGGTCTTGTTTTTGTATCCATTCAGCCAGTCTGTGTCTTTTGGTTGGTGCATTTAGTCCATTTACATTCAAGGTAATTATCGATATGTATGTTCCTATTACCATTTTCTTAATTGTTTTGTTTTTGTTTCTGTAGGTCTTTTTTTCTTTTATGTTTCCTGCTTAGAGAAGTTCCTTTAGCATTTGTTGTAGGGCTAGTTTGGTGATGCTGAATTCTCTTAGCTTTTGCTTGTCTGTAAAGCTTTTGATTTCTCCGTCAAATCTGAATGAGATCCTTGCTGGGTAGAGTATTCTTGGTTGTAGGTTCTTCCCTTTCATCACTTTAAATATATCATGCCACTCCCTTCTGGCTTGCAGAGTTTCTGCTGAGAAATCAGCTGTTACCCTTATGGGGGTTCTCTTGTATGTTATTTGTCATTTTTCCCTTGTTGCTTTTAATAAGATTTCTCTGTCTTTAATGTTTGTCAATTTGACTACTATATGTCTTGGCATGTTTCTCCTTGGGTTTGTCCTGCCTGGGACTGTCTACGCTTCCTGGACTTGGGCAGCTATTTCCTTTTCCATGTTAGGGAAGTTTTCACTATAATCTCTTCCAGTATTTTCTCCGGTCCTTTCTCTCTCTCTCTTCTCCTTCTGGGACCCCTATAATGCAAATAGTGATGCGTTTGATGTTGTCCCAGAGATCTCTTAGGCTGTCTTCATTCTTTTCATTCTTTTTTCTTTATTCTTTTCTGCATCAGTCATTATCACCATTCTGTCTTCCAGCTCACTTATTCAGCCTTCTGCCTCAGTTAATCTGCTATTGGTTCTTTCTAGTGTATTTTTCATTTCAGTTATTGTGTTGCATATCTCTGTTTGTTTGTTCTTTAATTCTTCTAGGTCTTTGGTAAACTTTTCTTTCAACTCTTTGATCTTTGCATCCAGTCTTTTTTCAAAGTCCTGGATCATCTTCACCATCATTATTCTGAATTCTTTTTCTGGAAGAGTGCCTATCTCCTCTTCCTTTAGTTGTCTTTCTGGTGTTTTTTCTCGTCCCTTCACCTGATACAAAGTCTTTTGCCTTTTCATTTTCTCTGTCTTTCTGTGGCTGTGATTTTCAGTTCCACAAGATGAAATACTGCTGATACTGCTTGATTCTGCTGTCTGCCCTCTTGTGGAGGAAGCTGTCTAGGAGGCTCGTGGGTGCTTCCTGATGGGAGGGACTGATGGTGGTTTGGCTGGGTGGGCGGAGCTTAGTAAAACTTTAATCCGATTTGGTGGGTGGAGCTCAGTGACACTTTAATCTGCTTGTCTGCCTATGGGTGTGGCTGTGTTCCCACCCTGCTGGTCGTTTGGCCTGAGGCGACCCAGCACTGGAGCTTACAGGATCTGTGGTGGGGCTAATGGTGGACTCTGGGAGGGCTCACACCAATGAGCATGTCCCAAGACCCCTTTTGCCAGTGTCCCTGTCTCCTTGGTGAGCCACAGCTGCCCCCCACCTCTGCAGGCAACCCTCCAACACCAGCAGGTAGGTCTGGTTCAGTCTCCTATGGGGTCACTGCTCTTTCCTCCTGGGTCCTGGTGAGCACACTTTTTTGTGTGCCCTCCAAGAGTGGCATCTCTGTTTCCCCCAGTCCTGTGGAGGTCCTGCAATCAAATCCTGCTTGCTTTCAAAGTCTGATTCCCTGGGGATTCTCCTCTTGTTGCTGGACCCCCAGGTTAGGAAGCCTGATGTGGGGCTCAGAACCCTCAGGACTTCCGCAGTATAACTGTCTTCCAGCTTGTGAGTCACCCACCCAGCATTTATGGGATTTGATTTTAACGCGAATGCGTCCCTCCTACCATCTCATTGCGGCTTCTCCTTTGTCTCTGGATGTGGGGTGTTCTTTTTGGTGAGTGTCAGTGTCTTTCTATCGATGATTGTTCAGCAGTTAGTTGTAATTCTGGTGCTCTTGCAAGAGGGAGTGAGCGCACGTCCTCCTACTCTGCCATCTTGATTTTTCTCTATGTTTTAGTTTTGTAAGAAACTGCCAAACTGTCTTTGAAAGTGGCTGTACTATTTTGCATTCCCTGCATTGATGAATGAGAGTTCCTGTTGGTTCATAATCCTCACCAGCACTGGGTGTTGTCAGTATTCCAGATTTTGGACATTCTAATAGGTGTCTAGTGGTATCTCATTGTTGCCTTAATTTGCGTTTCCCTGATGACATATAATGTGGAGTATCTTTTCATATGCTTATATGCCACCTATATTTTTTCCTTGGTGAAGAGGTCTTTTTAATCAGGTTGTTTGTTTTCTTATTCTTGAGTTTTAAAAGTTTGTCACATATTTTGGATAACAGTCCTTTATCAGATGTCTTTTGCAAATATTTTCTCCTAGTCTGTGGCTTGTCTTCTGATTCTCTAGATATTGTCTTTCACAGCGCAGAAGTTTTAAATTTTAATGAAGTCCAGTTTATTGATTATTTCTTCCATGGATCATATGTTTGGTGTTGTATCTAAGAAGGCATCACCATACCGAAGGTCATTCAGGTTGTCTCCTATGTTATCTTCTAGGAGTTTTATAGTTTCATTTTTACATTTAGATATGATTCATTTTGAGTGAATTTTGGGAAGGGCATAAGGTCTAAGGTCTGTGTCTAGATTCTTTTTTCTTTCTTTTCTTTCTTTTTTCTTTTTTTGCATGTGGATGTCCAGTTGTTCCAGCACCATTTGTGGAAGAGACTATGTTTGCTTCATTGTGTTGCCTTTGCTCCTTTGACGAAGATTAGTTGACTCTATTTATGTGGGTCTATTCTGGGCTCTCTAGTCTGTTCTACTGATATATTTGTCTTTTTTTTTTTTTTTTTTTTTTGCTAACATCATACCGTCTTGATTACTGCAGCTTTAAAGTAAGTCTTGAAGTCAAGTAGCCTCAGCTTTACAAATTTTCTCTCCTCAATACTGTTGACTATTCTGAGTCTTTTGTCTCTTCATATAAACTGTAGAATCAGTTTGTCAATATATGTATAAAATAACTTGCTGAGATTTTTTACTTGGATTGTATTGAATCTATAGCACATTTGGGAGGTACTGACATCTTGACACTATTGAATATTGAGTATTCCTATCCATAACTTTAGAATATTTCTCCACTTATTTAATAGTTCTTCTCTCATTTCATTCATGAGAGTTATGTGGTTTCCCTAATATAGACTTTGTACATTTTCATTAGACATACCTAAGTATTTCATTTGGGGGGATGCTACTGGATATGGTATTGTTATTTTAATTTCAAATTCTACTTGTTCGTTGTTGGTATATAGGAAAGCAATTGACTTTCATATATTAACCTGTATCCTGAAAACTTGAAGATGAATTGGGCCTTTTATGTTTATCCTATTTCTTAACTGTCCCATTATTTTCTTCATTATTTTGCTCTACATTCTGGAATATTTCCTTGTCTTCCAGGTTAATAATTTGGTTTCTCAGGCCCATTAATTGTCTTAATTTGCCCTTCTGTTTAATTTTTAGTCAATATCTCAGTAGCCAAAATCTGTTTATTTTTCTGATTGCTTCTTTACTCTATACTGTTTTTATTTCATGAATGCAATATTCTCTAATTTCTCTGAGTACAGTGATTAAACATTCAACATTTTCCTTCCTTTATTTCTTACTTTATCTTTTCCTTTTGAATTCACTGTTCTATTGGTTTATCTTATCTTTCTCTTTACTTTGTTTTCTTCAAATATCTGATGATCAGATTTATGAATAAAAGTCTATGTTGAGTGGAATTGCTGGATCATATAGTAGTTCTATTTTTAATTTTTGAGGACCTTCCATACTATTTTCCTTAGTGGCTGTGCCAATTTACGTTTCCAGCAACAGTATACAAGAGTCCCCTTTTCTCTACATACTCGCCAACACTTGTTATTTCTTGTCTTTTTGATCATAGCCATTCTGACTGTGTGAGATGATACCTCATTGTGGTTTTGATTTGCATTTCTCTGATGATTAGTATGTTGAGCATCTTTTCATGTGCCTGTTTGTCAACTGTATGTGTTCTTTGGAAAAATGCATATTCAGGTCCTCTGCCAATTTTGTAACAGGGTTATTTGCTTTTTTGGTGTTGAATTGTGTGAATTCCTCATGTATTTTGGATATTAGCCCCTTATTGAACATGTCATTTGCAAATATTTTCTCCCATTCAGTAGGTTGTCGTTTTGTTACGTTGATGGTTTCCTTTGCTGTGCAAAAGCTTTTTAAGTTTGATTAGGTCCCATGTGTTTATTTTTGCCTTTGTTTTCCTCATCTGAGGAGACAATTCCCCAAAAATATTGCTAAGACCAATGTCAAAGAGTGTACTGCCTATATTTTCTTCTAGGAGTTTTATAGTTTCAGATCTTATATTTAGGTCTTTATTTTGAGTTCACTTTTTTATGTGGTGTGAGGGAATGTTCTAGTTTCATTCTTTTTCATGTAGGTGTCGAGTTTTGCCTAACCACTTATTGAAGAGACTGTCTTTTCCCACTGTATAGTCTTGACTCATTCAGTTATATGTGGAGTCTAAAAAATAAAATAAACAAATATACAAAACAGAAACAGACTCAGAGATACAGAGAACAAACTAGTGACTACCAGAGGAGAGGAGGGTGGGAAAGGGGCAAAATAGGTGAAGGAGAAGAGGTACAAACTTCTATGTATAGCATAAGTAAGTTATGAGGATGTAATGCGCAATAAACAAGTTATGAGGGAATATATTCAATATTTTATAACTTTATATAGATTATAAGCTATAAAAGATCAAATTACTATATTGTACCTGAAACTAATATAGTATTATAAGTAAACTATACTTCAATTTTTAAAAAGGTCTCTATTAATACAGGTAACTGGCTTGGGTAAGTTTTTTTGCAGTTGTGTAGCACTGTTAGAATAAAAAGCCTCTTTTCAAACATAAGTCAGATTGTGGCCCTGGCTAATTAGTCAGGTCCTATAGACAGGAAGGTTTCTCTTTATGGCATGTAACTATCTTAACAGCCTAATTCTGACAAATTCTTACTAGGATATATTCAGTCTTATTCATTCTTCTTCTCTGTCTCTCAGTCTTATTATTACAGGCATAACTGTTGCATAATGTGAAGGAGAGGGAATTACCAGATCAAACTCAGGTTCTGGCATAAGCAATGGTCTCATTTTCATATTGTTTGTTTTATAAATGAGAAAAGATAAGACAATTTTTTCCTTCACTAGTGATTTTCAAGAAATGATGGTAAAACTTCCTAATATAATTATTATGATTATAACTATATCTTATAATCTTTTTTTGTTTATATTCAGTTTTACCTAGAGGAGAACAGAATTTTGTTAATGCTCTTTTTCACTTCTTCATCTTTCTTTATATATAACTGTATTTTCACCTATTACCCTTACCCAGACTAAACTATCAGACATTGTTAAGTTTGTGCATATGTGACAGATTTGGTTCATTTATTTCCAGTAAAATCTACCTGCCACTTAGTCTAAAATTTACTAAAGTCATGGATAAGTACAGCATGGATAAGAACCATATTAGACAGGTGGTTTTCTTCTCTTTTCTTTCTTTCTTTTGAGTGTGTTTTTTTTGTTTTGTTTTGTTTTTTTGGCCACACAGTATGTGGGATCTTAGTTCCCAAACCAGGGTTCAAACCCACATCCCCTGCATTGGAAGGCCAGAGTCTTAATTGCTGGACCACCAGGAAAGTCCCTAGACACATGGTTTTAATCACTGGTTCTGGCGCTCCCCAGCTGAAAGGATATTACACTGTAATTTTTTTTATAGGAAATGTCTTTTATTCTGAATTGGATATGACCCTTATTGCTAATAAATCCTGTGTTACATTATAGTAAGTTTCTGCTGGATTCCATTTCTAATTCTTTCCTTTCTGGCTCAATGAATATAAGATCTAATATCTCTTTAACTGTTTTTTCTGTTTAGAAAATGTTCCTCATTATCTGGGGATTAATTGGAACTAGGTTAAGATTTCAAAAAATTAAGGAAATGATCATCAAAAGCATTACTCTGCTGGTACTTCTTGAAAATATTGTTGGTTATTTTTATATAATAACATCCCTTTTGTAGAGCATTTTGTCTTACCAGAAACATCTATACATCTTTCCCCAGACATTCTATTAATTAATAACATGTTGTTGAGCATCAGTCTAGCACTTCGGAAGAAATTTTTTATAATTTTTAAGTAAATTTTCTGCTTTATTCTAACCTAAAGTACATGGAATGTAAATGGGGTATCAATGTTTTATAGCTATGAAAACAGAGAATTACCCGGAAAGAAATTGTTAGAAAAGAACCAGTTGAGTCCTCTGGAATCAAGCAACATTCATCTGGAACAGAGAGCCGGAGAGACCAGAGATGAGTCCATTGCTCACTTTGTGATTTTGCATAGCTCATTTAACCTCTCTGAACCTAAACTATATTGTCTGTAAAGCAAAAATCATAATATGTGTCTTTGATAATAAGTATTTGCAATAAATCACTAACCTGGAAAATTCATAATAAACTCAGAATAAATAGTAACTATTACAATTATTACTACTATAACTACTACTACCGCCACCACTATTATTACTACTACACTGCTGCTGTTACTACTATTACTATTGCTGTAACAACCAACACTACTACTACTACTACTTCTGCTGCTGCTGCTGCTGTTCCTTCTATTTATTGGCAGTTTCAGATACTTTGGTTAAAACGTATACCAAAGGACTTTTAATGCTGATGATGATGGTAAGCATATTTTTGGACACACTTATCCATGACATAGACTTGCAATTTGGCTTCTTTCTTTCCTTTTATTGAAGTATAGTTGATTTATAATGTTGTGTTAGTTTCCAGTATATAGCAAAGTGATTCAGTTTTATATGTATATATGTATACTTTTTTTTTCTTTTTCATATTCTTTTCCATTACAGATTATTACAAGATAGTGGATATACTTCCCTGTGTGATACAGTAGGACCTTGTTGTTTATTTTATGTATAGTACTTTGTATCTGCTAATTCCAAACTCCTAATCTCCTCCCTTCCTGGCCCCCCACCCCCCGTATCCCATTTGGTAACCATAAGTTTGTTATCTATGTCTGTGAGTCTGTTTATATTTTGTAAATAAATTCATTTGTATTATATTTTAAATTCCACAAGTAAGTGATATTACACAGTATTTATCTTTCTCTGACTTACTTCACTAAGTGTGATAATCTCTAGGTCCTTCCACATTGCTGCAGATGACATTATTTCATGTTGCTGCAAATGGCATTACTTCATTCTTTTTTATGGCTGAGTAATATTCCATTATATACACGTACACATACATATATGATGGACATTTGGGTTGCTTCCATGTCTTGGCTATTGTAAGTAGTGCTGCTATGAACATTGGGGTGCATGTACCTTTTCAAATTAGAGTTTTCTCCAGATATGTGCCCAGGAGTGGGATTGCTGGATCATATGGTAACTCTATTTTCAGTTTTTTCCCTCTGTTTAATTTTTTTTTTACACTTAAAAAACAACAACAACAACAACAAAACAGTCTTGTGTCAAGGGCTGACAATAGATCGCAGCCAAGGAGCTTCTCTGACCCAGAAGCAGCTGTCTATGAATGGTTTAGCACCAGGTTCCCCATGAACGTGTGGTGCATGACAGGCGAGGCAGTGGCCACCTTTTCGGCCACGCCCTGCAGTTTTTTAAGGAACCTCCATACTGTTCTCCATAGTGGCTGTATCAGTTTACTTTCCCACCAACAGTACAGGAGAGTTCCCTTTTCTCCACACCCTCTCTAGCATTTATCATTTGTAGACTTTTTAATGATGGCCATTCTGACCAGTGTGAGGTGATACCTCATTGTAGTTTCGGTTTGTATTTCTCTGATAATTAGCGATGTCAAGCATCTTTTCATGTACCTATTGGCCATTTGTATGTCTTCTTCGGAGAAATATCTATTTAGGTCTTCTGCTGATTTTTTTATTGGGTTGTTTGTGTTTTTGTTATTGAGTTGTAGGAGCGGTTTATATATTTTGGAAATTAAGCCCTTGTAGGTTGCATCATTTGTAAATATTTTCTCCCAGTCTGTAGGTTGTCCTTTCATTTTATTTATGTTTCCTTTGCTGTGCAAAAGCTTATTAGTTTGATTAGGTCTCGTTTGTTTATTTTTGCTTTTATTTCTGTTGCCTTGGGAGATGACTTAAGAAAACATTGCTATGATTTATTTCAGAGAATGTTTTGCCTGTGTTCTCTTCTAGGAGTTTTATGGTGTCCTGTCTTATATTTAAGTCTTTAAGTTTTTAACGGATGTGGTAAACTGTGGGCAAAAAAGCTAAAACAACTTATTTTGCAGCTAAAACCATTTTAAAAGCAGTAGGTGAATTGTATTTGCACTTCCCCTTTCCCCACAATTATTGTCTTATACCCTAATGACATGTAATACAGTATGAAGCATGGGCCTTTATTCTTTTAAATGAGGCTCTGGTTCAAATAGTTCAAGTAAGAGAGCTCTGAAAAACCAATGCTATTTCTTATTATTTTTTAGTATTTATATGTCACTGTTTGGAGTTAGTGCTGGTTGCCTAGTAAACGACATCGCCCTTTAATGTAAATACATAATATATGACTAATAAACTGACTTAGGCTCTAGTGAAATCTTAAGTAGTAGTTTGAACTAGTTAAAATTTTTCCTTCCCAAGATTCGTAACAGTTCTTATTCAAGCACTGAGTATTTCATTTATTGTTCCTCCTATCTGGAAGGTTTTCCTCTGTACCTAGTCAACTTCTATTTCTCTTTCAGACCTCAGCTCAGATGTCACTTATTTGGGGAAAGCTTTCCTGACCCTCTCTAGGCTAAGACAAGTCCCTTGTTAGTCTTTCTCATTGTACCGCTAGTGCTGAGTGTCTTTTCTAAGACACTCTGTTTATTTGTATGATTATTTGATGATACCTGTCTCACCACGAGAATGAAGGCTCAGTCAGGGCAGAGATCACTTTTCCTGGCAAATAGTAGATGATAAAAAATATTCATTAAATATATAAATGGCATTTGACCTTTAGACTAAAGCCAGATAACTCTAATAAAAACTCCAGCATTATTTTTTTCCTTCCAGAAAGATCTTTTTACTCATGGCAATTATTTATTTTTAAAATGTATCCCATTATGTTAGGGTACATGGGACCAATCCTTGGCAAGCAGAAATATAGGATTTCTCTGGTGGCTGGGAATCACACTGAATTCAGAATCAGTGAATATACAAAGCCCACCTCATTCCATGCTAAACGTATCTCCTAAAGCCACAGTAGAGATGAAGTAAGGGGAGAGAACACTCCCAGAAAAATATTTTTCTGTCATATGCATATAAAATACATTCCAATGTTTGGGCCATTAGTATTTCCTGTTGTCATTGTGAGATTAGGTTATTAGTCACTGTGGTGCTTAGTAACTTTAACTAAAAGAAATGCATTCTACCAACAAGAATTCCTGTGTTTCCGCTTGCCAAGGATTTGATTCTGTGTCTTCTAATGTAGTGGACAAATTTTAGAATGAAAAAGTGCTATAAGTAACAGTTTCTCATAAACCCTTTCTAGGTTAAAGAGGAAAAAGGAAACTGAAACAGATAGATGAATAAATTAATCATCATATAGCCACAAGAATTATTATGCAGATATTAAGATGGTCTTGTCCAAGGATACTCATTGACATGAGAAGTTACCAAAAATATAATATTAAGTGAAAATAATTGGGTTGAAAAACTTCATATCCTATAAAATTGTCAAATATATATCACGATGACTAAGAAAGACTGGAAAGTAGTATTATTACGGATGATTATTATTTTCTTCTTTGTACCTTTCTGTAATTGCCAAATTCACTAAAATTAGCATCTAATGCATTTTTAGTCAGGTATAAAATGATAAATATTATTACCTTTTATTTTAGAAAGCCTTCCTTAGTTCACCTCAAAACAATAAAAATGGATTAACTTCTTAAAATTTCTTACCTCTTTACACCATAACCACTTCCTCCTCATAGATTGTTTTTTATTTGTGATCTATAAAATTAATCATTTTGAGAGGTAAATGCTTAATTTTCCAAATAATATCCTTTAAAATAATAGCTATACTTAACTTCATAACAAAGATCTCCTCATGTCTTCAGCAATGAGATAGAGTATAGAAGACAAATGTTAGATTTCATGATGAAAAAATTTTTCACAAAATAATTCATAAGAGTTAATTAATGTCTTGAAATACTCATGATTTTGTTTTATGATGTTAACCACTCAGTCTAACCAAGAAACTTCAATGGTTTGCCACTGCCTTTGCAATAAAATGCAAACTCCTTGCAACAACCTGCACTCTGCATTCATCAGCAGACTCGTTTCACACCAGTCTCCTTGCTCCTGATGCTGCAGTTACCCTGGACTCTTCTTTTCCTAGGATAAACTCAAACTCTTGCTTCTTGAGGTCTTAGCATTTGCTGTTTTCTGTAAATGAAACCCTTTCACCCAGGGTTTTTCAAGCAGCTGGAGCTGTGTCTTAATTCAAACATTACCTCTCAAGAGACATTGTATGCCTTTATATTATCCTATTTGTCTCTTTGTTGGGTCTTATCACAGTTTCATTATCGTGCCTACATTTGTTACTTGTTTACTTGTTTAACTGCTTGGTCTCCCTAATAGAAAGAGAGCTCTATGAGAAAAAGGGCTTGTCCCTCTTGTTCACCTCCATTTTCACAGTGCCAAGAATATTGACTGATAGAGAGTGATTTACTGGTAGGGAACAAACAAATATTTGTTTGTTTGAATGTAAAAATAAATGGAAATTGCTTTTCCATCCAATGTCCTACCCTCCAACACCCAGATTATAAAGAACATGAATATAAAAAGTTGCTAGATTTAGACGCAGATGAAGTTTAGATAATTCCTGAAGTTTGGCCAAATTTTCACCTTCCAAAAGAGTACAGCTGGATTAAAGTTCTCATAAAATAAATACAAGAGACAGATAAAATCTAACCATTTCCAGTGTATTTCCAAATGCATTGGGGAGGAAGTCATAGGATTTCATAGGAATTCTCATACTTATTCTGAAATATTTTTGCAGTTAATTCTATACTTTCTTATTCTAGAGCCCCATGTATAGATTACTGCAAAAAAATGCCTTTTTTTCTTTATTGATTGCAAAGATATTCATATTTAGAAAGACTTTCCTGCCTCCTACCCATGGGTTTCTCTATTTTATAGTATTTACATAGACATGATTTACGCCTATGCTGATCATTTACTTGTGACTTCTGTTTGGATATATCCTTCATTTATTTGTTCATGGGATTTTTCCATCACAATGGAAGCATTTGGGATTTTCCGATTTTTAATCTTCAAACGTTTCCCTTTAAATTTCTCATAATCACATAATTACATTGTGGGATGGCCCCATGACCCTTTTTTAAATGACACATTAGAAAACACCTGGCAGGGAGTGTTTTCAGGGTCACTAAGATCCTTCTCTGTGTTTGGTGACTCACAAGTAACGTTTGGACCCAAACACCAGTAAAGGAAAAACTACTCAACCTAACTATAAAATTGTCTTGCTGCTGTAGCTGCCTTGGCAAGATTCCATTTTCCTTTTTATTCAAAATACATTAATTCTTAGTTTCCTATGACACTATAGGCTTTGTGTCAACATGCTTTATAATATGATGACAATATATGTTGAAATACAATGTATGCCTAGCTCTTTAACAGATGTCACCTTACAGGGTAACTAATAAAAAAAAAAAAGATTTTTAAAATAAAGCTTATGGGGAGGGTGAAGAGTTGGAAAGTCCAATCAAAATTAGGAGTTTAATGAGAAATTCAGAATTTATTGGATGATTCTGTTGCCCCTGACTTGCCCTATAAAAATAATATATGCCGTAGTTTTTTCTATATCTTAGGAGAAATACATTTAATGATGATTTAATAAACTTCCAAAATTTGGACAATAAAGTCTTTATCCAAAACAAAAGTAAACTTAACAATCTTACAAACAATTCTACCTAGATATATTTTTAACCCTTAATCCTGAACACTGATGATATTCTTTTGCTAAACTGCATCAGATTTCTCCAAAATCCTTGCTGCTTCATAAATAAAATAAGGATAATAAAGCATGGAGAACTTTAAATTAAGTAGGATTTGTTAAAGAGTCTGACAAAGGGTTAATTAAAGGTGATTACAATGAACTTGCCCCTGAGTGAACACTCAACTTCTCTTAGCTTCCCTGGCTTGCTATAGATTCTTGGAAATTGGCTAAGGAAACCAAACTCTTACCCCTCCTGAGTTTGGGGAATATCCAGGGACTTAAAGCATAAAAGGACTTGCGGTTCAACCGAAATAGTCATAATGATAACATGAAATGGTATCTAGAAAAACAGTAATTTCAAAAGTCATTAAAAAGGAATAAGTTTAGAATGTGAACAATTTCCTGGAGTTTATAGAGAATTATTTTTCCTAAGTCTTTAGAACATAAATATAAATTGTGACTGTCCAGGAGAGGGCTGTAGTACACTGATTTTTCAAAATGTAATTGATGATGGAACAATTTTGCCCCAGGACATTTGATTGGATTAGCATTTCAAAGAATACCCTTTAGTAAATTCTGCTCTGCTGTCAATTTTTGCTTATTCAAGTATTAATTGGCCAACTTTTAAGCTATCTTCTCTCTTTTATCTTCATCTATTTTATATTGCTAATCATGACAAGTCATTTCAACTAAATCATAGGTAAAGAGACAAAACCTAAAGCAGTTTATTTTGCTAATTATTTGTAGCTCTAGCTTTTGATTTGTTTGATTTTGGCCATGGTTATTAGATTTTAGGTAGCTGCCTGACCCAAGTTGGGTCAAAAAGAATATGGTATTAGACTGTCAGAAAAAAGGGAGAACAGTTACTCACTGAATGACTAAACTTCAACCTTAGCCTCTGTTGGCAGTTTTGATTTCTGTCACCTGGGCTTGGAAACAAGAAAAGTAAAGGGGGAAAACAGGGAGGAAAGATAAAGGGGGAAAAACAGAGAGAGAGAAAAAGAGGGGGAGAGTAGGGGGAAGGGGAGCAGGAGGGGGACAAGGGGAGACGAGAAGGAGACCAGTGAAGTTTCACAGAGATAAGCAGAGATGAAAGTTGAGGGAGACTGACTGAGTTAAATTCCCATTTCAGTTGCACTTGAGGCAACCGTAGCCTGTCCCTATGTTCAATAAGAAAACTGATTTCTTATAACACAGTCCCCTTTTTACTTAATCAGTCAGAGTCAGTTTCAGTTACTTACAACCAAAAGAATTACCATTACCTCAGCTAAGCATAAACAATTCAATTATTGAGTATTACATCTAGTTTATGGCAATCTAACTTATGGCAGTCATGATATCTGCAGAAAATTTAGATTTTATTTTTTAAACTGGCACTTAATATTTAAATCCATATCCTTTTAATAGGCATAGTTTATAGAAAACCTTAAATAAGCTATTATTTTGAGAAAATGAATATCTTTAATCAATTAAGAAAAATATTAATTGAGTACATACTTTTATTTAAAAATTTCATCATCAGTTTAGTCTGCTTTTGCTATCTTGCTTTTTTTCCTTTCCCAGCTGTGTGCCAGGCAATAAGAATAAGATGCTGTTACATTCTAGATAAAGATAATGAAATAACAGTACATAAGCCTGATTTGCTGCAAAAAGCAGTGTAAATTTCTAATAGCATGGAATTTGTGGAGCACATTGGCAGAGACTATAAAATGGAATTTGAATAGAAAGTTGAGTAAGGATATGTAATAGAAAAGGGGAAGAAGGCATTCCAGGACAGTTACCAGCATAAAGAAAGGTAGAATGATGAATAGCACATTCAGGAAATGGTGGATGGACCCTTTTGACTAGAATGTAAGAAACTTGAATGATATGATGGTGGAAATACTGGTTGGAAACACTTTAAACAATCATAAGCAATGGAAAGTAGTGAAGGTTTTTAACCAACAGAGGGACACAAATTGATATGTGCTTAGAAAGATAACTTTAGGGTTACTGTGAAGGATGTCAATGAATGGGAAGATACTGGACAAAAAGTATTATTGTTGATTACTTAAGACATGATGAGTGACCAAACTAAGGTTACAACAATGGAATTCACAAGAAGGATTGTACTTTGCCTCTGTACAGAGGCACTTTGGAGGTATAATCAGCGTTGTGTAATAACTGATGGGAGTCTGATGTCGGGAGCAAAAGAAAGGAAAGTTGAAGTTGTCTGAGGTCTTTAAACATGGATGTACATGGATGACAATATAAACAGAAACAAACTACAGAACTGAATGAACAGGGAAACAGAAGCTGGTTTTGAACATTTAAGACTGAGTTTTACATATATAACATGTAGAGATATAGTAATAAATATCCTTCTTGTTGCAAATATGATCCAGACTAGAACTGGAGACATGGAAATCTTTACTTTCATGTGAGGAACAAAATAGAAAGAAAGCCAGAAGAGAATGACTTTGGCAAAGACGAGGGAAAACAAAGTTTCAATGAGATGGTGCCAAGTATATAACACCGAGGTCAAACAAGATGAAAGCTGAAAAGATCCAGTGAATCAGGCAATAAGGGCTCTTCAGTATGGTCTACAAGAATGTAATCAAAACCCAGACATCCTATACTAGCATTTGGGCATCCTGCAGAGAATTTTCCCCTTTTCTGTGAAGCAAAAAATATCTTAGTTTGTGGAAATTTTCTTCTGGGTTCCCCATAGGTTTCAGATATATTTGGGTTGTCTGTGAGACTGGGTTGGAAAAGTCCAAAAGAGCCTATTTGCATAAGTGACTGAGGGACCACCAGGAATGGAACTCATTATAAAAGAACTTGAGTCAGTCCCAAGTCAAAAGGTCAGTGTCATGATGGAAGGGTAATTCTGAGTAAAGCTGAGGATGTGCTGCTGAGCTTGTTCCTTTATTTTACCCTTGTCCCAAGACATTTATGCCAGAGCCCCAAAAGAGGAGATGATAAAAAGTGACATGTCTAAGAACTTGAGGGGACAAGGAAACACTTCCTTGTATCTTATGCAACAGAGTGTAGCAAAGCTGTGGAATAAGGGACATTTCTCAACTTGCAGTTGTTTTTGGAGCACATTGAGTTATGGACCAGGCACAAAACCTGGAAAGGAAGCAGCAGAGAATGTCACACTCAGAGATGACACAACAGAAACCAAGGACTAGAGGAGGCAAAAGTCTTGTGTTGTGTGTGTGCTAATTGTGAAGCACAAATAAGATGAACTCAGATACTTCCAAGCACAAATTGGGAGAAAACAGAGCTCCTCCACTTGTGGCTAAGAGACAGAGGCAGAGAAGTGCTATGCCGTCACTATTTTCATGGCCTTTTATCTTTTAATCTGGAGAAATGCTCTGGTTTGCTCTAGTTTAAAAATCTAGGTATATAATTATCTTCATAGAATCAAGTTAAATAAAAAAAGAGAATCATGCCACTTCCCCTTCATCCAAATCAAGAGAGACTCATAATAGACAGTTGATGTATTCTCTAGAAGTTCTAAAGAAATTACACTCTGGTTTAAAAAAAAATTACTTTCTCATTGATGTGCTTTATTGCAGTGTTTCATGGTTAGAAGTTTTATCTTCTCATTTAGGAAGTTCTTTTGTGTTAAATCATATTGTCCAATGGAATATTACTTAGCTATAAAAAGGGATGAGATGGAGCTATATGTAATGAGGTGGATAGACCTAGAGTCTGTCATACAGAGTGAAGTAAGTCAGAAAGAGAAAGACAAATATTGTATGCTAACTCACATATACGGAATCTAAAAATGGCATTGATGAACTCAGTGACAAGAACAAGGACGCAGATGCAGAGAATGGACTGGAGAACTCGAGGTTTGGGGGGGCGGGGGGTGAAGGGGAAGCTGAGACGAAGTGAGAGAGTAGCACAGACATATATATACTACCAACTGTTAAATAGATAGTCAGTGGGACGTTGCTGTATAACAAAGGGAGTCCAACTCGAGGATGGAAGATGCCTTAGAGGACTGGGGCGGGGAGGGTGGGGGGACTCGAGGGAGGGTGGGGGGGGAGTTGAGGGAGGGAGGGAATACGGGGATATGTGTATAAAAACAGATGATTGAACTTGGTGTACCCCCCAAAAAATAATTTAAAAAAATTAAGCAAAAAAAAAAAAAAATCATGTTGTCCATTGGGCATCTCTGTGGATAGTGTTCTAGAAACAAATGTTCACTTCACACAGATAAGTTCTTATGTGTCAGTAACTTGTAAAGAGCATTACACATATTTTTCTTACAAATTCCTTCAACAACTCTGAAAAGGGAGCATTATTACCTCCATGTTAGAGATTGAGGATTAAAAAGTAAAACCTTACCCAGGGCCATGCAGTTAACAAATAGTAGAGCAGGAATTTAACCCAAGTTTGTATAACCTGCCATACTGTAGTCAGACAAGTCATTACTAGTGTCTCAGGGATATCAGAATGTTGGTATTGCTATATTTTTCTTTTCCACTGTTCTGAGGTAAAATACTTGATCATTCTGATTTATTGAAAGTAAATTCTCATATCATTCAAGGACACTACTTGGGAGACACTGCCACCATTAAACTCTAACTGTGTCCCTTTCACTCTGCCCTGTTTTTTTATAGCCTGAAAATCAGCCTATAATATCTGCTGCTAAGAACTATTCACTGGGAGCTTTTTCTGAAAAAATCCTGAACTATGAACATCATTATGAGTTTTCTCATTTCCTCTCATGTTGCTTTTCAGCGAGTTAGAGATGACATTATAATAATCAGTAATTGCTGGGCTTTGGATAAATCTCATGGCTATCATACCAACACCACACACGATATGTTAAAATAATAGAACACATTTTCATTTCTGTAAAAAGAGAATTTTACTCTTCATAATATTCTATCACATCCCATTTTCTATGGATCTAGCAGAAGTCAAGGTTTCAAAATAGCAAATTGTTAAACTTGATAGTAAAAACTACCCTTATTTACGTGACTCAGTTGAGGAAATGTTTAGTATTACACCATACCCTGAAGGTTAATAAACTGGGGTTGGGTTAGACCGGGGGGAGGAGATAAATTCCAGAGTGAAGCAAGTAAACAGAGAAAGAAAGAATGGCATGAGAAAGAGTATCATCAGATTAGAAAATAATCTTTTTCCTTGCTTTCCAAGGAGGAAGAAGAAGAATAGGGAATAAAAAGAGTATATGAACAGCTGCAACTAGTAATAACACAGCAAAGCATGTAAGTAGTATCTCAGAATTCACATTGCCTTAATTTTGCACAAAATAGGAAAGGAAATCAAGAAATAAGGAAATAGAGAAATTTGAGGGGATCATAGATTTATACCCCAACTTTTTTGGTAAAGATAATTTAATGTCACCAATTTCCTTATTTTTTTTAATGCTATTGGATTTCCTAGCATTAGTTACAGGATTTCCTGACTACTCTGAATTTAATGAAAACTATGTATTCTTAGCATTTTTTAGATACAGTGGTTTGTGGCTATCCAATATCTTGTTCTACTTCTAACGAGAGATTTGCTTTTAGGGAATTAACCCTTGGTTATAATCTGACTGGACAATAATCAGCTTTGCCCTCCCTAACCAAAGGTTGAGAACCTTTTGAACGCTGAACAGCAGTTTCTTGAGACTTCACTCTGTCTGGGCTGTGTCCTAGGTGCCTGGATTTTAGATTTTTAGCCTTAATTATGGTTAGACGTTTCACACAAATTGTGCCAGTTAGTTGCTATTACCTTGTAATTTGATCTTGAACAAGGTGACAAAGTGCTGAACTTTATTCATTCCATTAATGATGCTTTAATGCTCTAACCCAGAAAGTCTGTGTATTTCCTACGTTTTAGCCCTCAAAGATTTGCTTTGGTTCCTGAGTTTTCCTTAGCCTTTTTTTAGGTTTAGTGATCTCCCACTGACCTTCCAGTATTTTCCTATTGCTTAGTTTAAAAAACCTGCTAGGGACTTCCCTGGTGGTCCAGTGGCTAGGACTCCTTGCTCTCAATGCAGGGGGCCCAGGTTCAATCCCTGGTCAGGGAAGTAGATCCCACAAGTCACAACTAAAGATCCCACATGCCACAAGGAAGATTCCGCATGTGGCAATGAAGATCCCATGTGCTGCAACTAATACCCAGCACAGCCAAATAAATAAATACATATGTGTGTGTGTGTATATATATATATATATATAGTAAAAAAAAAAAAACCCTGCTAATCAATTTTACCTTCTTCCTTATTACCCCAGAGTCTTGCTACTTCACTGTCCCTTCAGAGACGGTTTCTGTATTTAGCAACAAAGAACTTCAGCTGACACATACAGTAGACTCCAAATGTGACCAAAGGGAAGCCATCTATTTATTTATTCAACAAAAATATAATGAGTACTTTCTATGTACTAGAGGACTATTGATAGACGTTTGGATGATAAAAAAGCAAAACTTGGCTCGTTTCCTCAAAGAGCTCATAGTTTTCCTGTATCATGGTAGCTAAGTAGTGTGTTAACATTCTGGGAAGAATTAGAAATCAGGAATGTCAAAAAAGAATGATTGGAGAGTAGCAGAGAGGAATCAGGACTCTAGGGGTATAATAAGAAAAGAGGATAAATGTTGTATGGCTAATTAGTAGGTTGTTTGTTTTTTTTTTAATAGAAGGAACTATGTACATAGATTCTAATAAAAATAATTATGTATTTAGATATCTAATTATTTCCTAGATATGCTCCAACTGTGTTTCTGATATCAATTCCTTAATTTGGATTCTCATTACTAAATGCCTTATTTATTAGCTTCCTCTAGTCCAGTGATACCATTAACCTAGAACCACCCTTCTCTCCACTACTCCTACTCAACTTCCACACCACACTGCTTTCAGCATTGTCTTTCTACTTTTTCTACTTTGCCAACTGTTCGTAAACAGTCTCCTGCTCAAGATTTTTCAGTACTGTAATTCTTCATTGTTTTTCTAATATATATCTGGCACGCTAAGAACTTTAATAATATTACCTCCACCTGTTTATTCCAATTTCATACTTTGACATTTTCCCCAACACACCAGCATTCTATCTCTTAGATATTAATTGAAGTTTTTTTGGCCGTGCTGTGCAGCATGCGGGATCTTAGTTCCCAGACCAGGGGTTGGAACCTGTGCCGCCTGAATTGGGAGCATGCTCTTAACCACTGGACCGCCAGGGAAGTCCTTGTATTTTTTTTTTAAAGGATATAAATTCTATTACATTCAAGAGATAGCATTCCAAAGCAATATATGTAGACATTGAATTTTGCCTTAATCTAGGTTTAACATTCATTTCTAAAATTAGCCATTGCTATAATTTATTAAGTAGAGTTACAAAAATACAAACTAGATGTTGCATGAAACATGCATCACTCAGTGCAATTATATATATCATGACTTCAAATTCTGTAATAAACTTCATCACCACTTATTAAATATCATGGAATATTTATCCAGTGTAAAATTTTATTGACTGCCATTTTGTTTTCAGATTACCAAGCTTTAAATCAAACTTAATAAGAATCTTTCTCCAGGACTTCCCTGGTAGTCCAATGGTTAAGACTCCATGCTTCCACTGCAGGGGCCATGGGTTCAATCCCTGGCTGGGAACTAAGATCCCACCTGCCTCGTGGTACGGCCAAAAAAAAAACAAAAATAGAAAAAAGAATCTTTTTCCTCTTAATAGAGTATAAAAATTGGTCAAATTTATTTGATTACTTTCCAGTCTACTAGCAAACTAATCAGGCAACTGAAAAGGAAATTAGTAAAAATTTCAACAGATACTACACTATGGACAATTAAAATTCTTCACAGTTATCATACTTAAATTTTCTAAAATTTCTTCAGAGTATAGCATAGTGGTTATAAGACTTTTAGAGTTAGACTACTTGGACTACTTGAACATACTAATCTTATTAACAAATTATCTAAAATTTTGTGACTGTTTCCTTTTTTTTAAAAAATGGAATAGTAACAGTATCTCCCTCATATAGTAGTTATTGTAAAGATTAAATAAGTTAATACCTGTAAAGTTGTTAAAAATGAGACTGGCACATAGTAAGCATTCAATAAATGTTATATGTGTTTATTGTTACTTAAATGGACCCAATTAATATTATTTAAAGTTTCTGGATATTTTTATTAATGGGATACTATTTAAAAGTAAAAAATGTCCAGTTAAACTCAAAGGAATGAAAAAAGTTAACAGGTGTATAAATAGGATGAATGGATAAAAATAGATCTAAAGAGCTATTTTTTTTAGTCTGAAGACAATGCAAGAGGGCAAAGAACCTCATTATCTGTGTAAATATGAAAAGTTAATTTGAAACTTTATTTGAATAGAAGATGAAAAAGTTGGTAAATCAATAAATTTGAATAAACTCAGTGTTAGTATGACCATAGGTCAGTTTGTGAGTAAAAATTAGTTTCTCATTGATCTGTGGCACCTTTGCCTGTCCTCCTAATCCAAAACAGCTCCCTGAATTAGAACTCTAATTCAAGAGTTCTCTGATTTCCATTCCATTGTATCTTCTTATACATTTTTCAAAAATGTCCTCTGTCTATGAATTGTAGGATAATTTCATGAGAGTAATTTATCACCTTAATTTTTGACACTTAACAACCTGTTATTTACTGCCTCTGGTATCATTTTTTTTTTAATATGCCAATTGTCTGGCTATTTTTTTAAATGTAAAAGTAGTTTTGTCTGCATTTTAAAAATTGTAGTATAGTTGATTTACAATTTTGTGTTAGCTTCAGATGTACAGCATAGTGATTCAGTATTTTTACAGATTATATTGCATTATAGGTTACTACAAGATAGTGGGAGTTTTTCTCTTTCTGGCTTTGCTCTGTATAACGGACTCTAGGTCCATCCACCTCACTACAAATAACTCAGTTTCATTTCTTTTTATGACTGAGTAATATTCCATTGCATATATGTGCCACATCTTCTTTATCCATTCATCTGTTGATGGGCAATTAGGTTGCTTCTATGTCTTGGCTATTGTAGATAGTGCTGCCATGAACATTGGGATGCATGTATCTTTTCAAATTAATGTTGTTTTTATTTTTTCCTTTTATATATCCGGGAGTGGAATTGCTGAATCATCTGGTAGTTCTACTTTTATTTTTTTGAGGCATCTTTGTGCTGTTTTCCATAGTGGCTGCACCAGTTTACATTCCCATGAATAGTGTACGAGGGTTCTCTTTTCTCCACATCCTCTCCAACATTTGTTATTTGTAGACTTTTTGATGATAGCCATTCTGACAGGTGTGAGGTGATATCTCATTGTGGTTTTGATTTACATTTCTCTAATAATCAATGATGTTAAGCAGTTTTCATGTGCCTGTTACCCATTTGTATGTCTTCCTTGGAAAAATGTCTATTCAGGTTCTGCCCATGTTTTGATTGGGGTTTTTTTTTTGATATTGAATTGTATGAGCTATTTGTATATTATGGATATTAACCTTTTGAAAGACCTATACTATGAAAACTATAAAACATTGATGGAAGAAATTGAAAAATGATTCAAAGAAATTGAAAGATATCTGATGCACTTGGTTTGGAAAAATTAGTATTATTAAAATGGCCATGCTACCCAAAGCAATCTACAGCTTTAATGCAATCACAATGAAAAAAGCCATGACATTTTTCACAGAACTAGAACAAGTAATCCCCCAATTTTTTTTTTTGGCTGCTTTGGGTCTTTGTTGCTATGTGCAGGTTTTCTCTAGTTGTGGCAAGCAGGAGCTACTCTTCATTTCGGTGCATGGGCTTCTCAGTACAGTGGCTTCTCTTGTTGCAGAACACAGGCTCTAGGCACTCGGGCTTCAGTAGTAGTGACACCAGGCTCAGTTGCTTCACAGCATGTGGGATCTTCCTGGACTAGGAATTGAACCCATGTCCCCTGCATCGGCAGGTGGATTCTTAACCACTGCGCCACCATGGAAGTCCAATCCCAAAACTTATATGGAACCACAAAAGACCTCAAATTGCCAAAGCAATCCTGTGAAAAAAGAACAAATCTGGAATTATCACCCTCCCTGACTTCAAACTATACTGCAAAGCTACAGTAATCCAAACAATGTAGTATTGGTGCAAAACAGACAGAAAGATCAATGGAACAGAACAGAGAGCCCAGAAATGGACCTATGCACCTATGGTCTATTATTCTATGACAAAAGAGGCAAGAATACACAGTGGAGAAAAGACAGTCTCTTTAACAAGTGATATTGGGAAAATTGGGCAGCCACATGTAAAACAATGACATTAGAACATTCCCTCACACCATATACAAAAATAAACTCCAAATGGTTTAAAGACTTAAATGTAAGACCTGAAATCATAAAACTCCTAGAAGAGAACATAGGTGGAACACTCTGACATAACTCTTAGCAATGTTTTCTTGGGTCAGTCTCCTAAGACAAAAGAAATACAAGTAGAAATAAACAAAGGGGATCTAATTAAATTTAAAAGCTTTTGCACAGCAAAGGAAACCCTTGACAAGACAAAAAGACAACCTACGGAATGGGAGAAAATGTATGCAAATGATGTGACTGACAAGGGCTATCATCTTAAATGACACATTTAAAAAAAAATCTTGTAATCCTTCTCATTTTCAGTTCATTTCCACCTTCACTGCATATAGCTTCACTATCTTGTTTAATCTAGCTGAGGATATAAATCAGGAATGTTCCAAAATGCTTTTCTTTTTCTTGCAATAGGTCAGTTTTAAAAGGTAGCAGTTATCTGGTCCTTCTGAGTGGTCTCTTTCTGAACTGTGTCTTTCACTGGCTCTGTAATAGCAGTCAGGGCTTAGGAGCAAAGCAGTCCTGGGACATGCACCAGGTTTCCCTTTCTTAGCTTTTTGTTCTCACAAAGTGAGTAATTTAACATTTATAAATTCAAGATTTAATAAATGTTAAATGTTATGTTAAAAAGGTCAAGATTCTTTATTGTGTTTTGAGAGCATTTCTGCCATAAGCACCATGTATTTTTACTTATACCTTAATTGAGATAAAAAGGAAAACAGATAGTTTTGCCAAACTCCAAAAGAACTTGGATAGATTCTATGCTTTTCAAGTTAGTTATAGTAAGATTAGAGAAATCATAGTTGGGAGGGTAAATATCAGAAAGCTCAATACCACGAGTAAACATAATTTTCTTTAAGAAATTAAACAAGGGAATTCCCTGGCAGTCTAGTGGTTAAGACTCTGCACTCTCACTGCTGAGGGCCTGGGTTCAATCCCTGGTTGGGGAAATAAGATCCCACAAACTGCGCAGTGCGGCCAAAAAAAAAAAAATTAAAGTATTTATAGTCTCAGTGTTAGCTAATAATTAACATTCTCAAAAGAATTTCATTAGGAAGAACTTTCACCTCTAAACTGACTAAAATGTTTATATTCTTAGGTTTTTAAAGTATGTCATATAAATATCTTCTAGCTTTTACCCTTATTTATACAAGATTATCACAGCTCAGTGCACTATAATTTTAATTTTTAAATTTCATAGTCCAGTTTCTTCATCTGACAAAATTCATGTTATTAAAATTTGTACTCTTTGATGAATTTTAATTGACTAAATAAAAAATTGTGGGCTTATGATAACTCTATCCGTTTCAAAGAATTTCTGTGAAAAGTCAATAATAATAATAATATGTCTTGGCACAAATGCTGATGCATAATAAGTGTTCAATAAGTGTTAGTTAATGTTACTTTAATTATTCTTATTTTCTTAGCCTTGCAGAGGATGGCCCAAGTATAAGTTAAATGGTTTCTCCTGCCATGTAAAAAATTTTCTGGTCTAGACTAAAAGAAGGGAAAATGTTACATTCACAGTAAATAGACATAATTTTATTTTATTTTAATTGGTTAATTATTTATTTATTTGCTGCATTGGGTCTTCATTGTTGCTTGTGGTCTTTCTCTACTCGTGGTGCACAGGGACTACTCTTTGGTGTGTGTGGGTTTCTCATTGCAGTGGCTTCTCTTGTTGAGGAGCGTGGGCTCTAGGGCTCACAGGCTTCAGTAGTTGTGGCATGTAGGCTCGGTAGTTGTGGCTTATGATTTTAGAGCACAGTCTCAGTAGTTGTGGCACACGGGCTTAGATGCTCTGCAGCATGTGGGATCTTCCTGGACCAGGGATCGAACACATATCCCCTGCATTGGCAGGCAGATTCTTAACCACTGCACCACCAGAGAAATCCCAAGACATAATTTTATTTTATTATTTTTTTTAAGACATAATTTTAGATGCAAAGCTTTTTAGCTTTGTTTGATTGTTTGCCCTAAGAATAAGCCTTGGGGTCAACTAGTTTTCTGTTTGTCCCATCCATTCAAGGTATCAGACACCTATCTTGTTAATTTCCAAGATCCGCTAATGTGATCCAAAAGCTGATTTACAGAAGCAAACAAATAAAAGAATTAATAGTCTCCCCTGATGTTTGAAAAGATTGACAACACAAAAAATATATTGTGTTTATGATGAAGTTAGAGAACTCTGTCCTTCATATTTACCATAAGGGCTTAAAGGATGAATCATCTTTGATGCATTTTACAATAAATAATTCTCTCAGCTAGATGCATTTATTAAAAGGGCGCCTTTCTCATATTTCAAAAATTTATATTGATTTTGATTAACTGTATAGACTCAGCCTCATATCAGAATTTAATAAAATTCTCAGTGACAGGGTGGATTGTTATATGTGAAATTCTCCCTTTGGGGACATCAAGAGGCAGATGTATTTTTGAACATTACTTCCTCAGAACTTTTAGGGAAAGTAACACATTACTGTTTGTCCAGGGTTTCCTTTGTGTACTTTTCTTGATATTCAGGTAGACTAGGTATAGTGATGTGTGTATTTAGCATTCATTTTTGTTTTAAAAGTAGCCCTATAAAAATTGACTATTGACTTTCAGGTGCTATACAAACAACTTAGGGAGCTATCAGCTTACCATTGACTTCCTTGGGTTCATCTTTTTCCCAAGATAGATACTTAAGAAATTGCTTCAACTATGTGTTTAGCCTGTTAAAAAGAAGTTTTTAATTAACATATAGTCAAATGGGCTTATCTTCTTTTTTCACTACTCACTTCATTAGAGGGTATGATCCTTTCAAAGTAAAATACAGGATTTATATCTTCCCCCAAATATTTAATGAGTTATTTACACCTTTCCTTACATTAACCTCAGTTTTTCATACCAGTGCTAAGTTACAAACTTTTTCACTCATTCTGAATCTCTATGTTCTAACAACTTCAGCACTTAAGCAAGTTTCTTATGGCTTCTCAAATTGAAGACATCATTACCTTCTTATATTTCTATATGACCAGTCCTTTTATTCCTCTTTCATATACAGTGAAATCTCTTTCTTTTATACTTGGTATGAAACATGAGGTTAACCTCCACATTATAGGCTCACATATTATCCTTAAGTTTTTCAAAGTAATTATTAAAATTAAAATTCATACATTTCTTTCAGCAAATATTCATTAAATGTCCATTGGGTGTCAAGTACTAATCTTGATGGACTCAGCAGGGAATAAAACAGACATTCTAGTGGGGAAGACAGACAATAAACTAGGTCAATAGGCCAAGTATATTGTATGTTACTCAATGAGAAGAATTAAGGAGAAAAGATAAGAAATGGGGATAATTATAATTAATTATTTGTATAATTATTTGGTGGATGCTTGTCTTCCTCATGAGATTCAGAGGCTGTGTTGGACACATTCAAAGCCATCCTTTCAGGATCTGACAGGACCTGGCATGTAGTAGGTGCTCAGTAAATATTCACTGGACAAAGAGATGCTGCTACAAAACTCCTGCTTTTAAAAACATAGAGATGACTTCCCTAGTGGTGCAGTGGTTAAGAATCTATCTGCCAATGCAAGGGACAAAGTTTCGAGCCCTGGTCTAGGAAGGTCCCACATGCCATGGAGCAACTAAGCCCATGTGCCACAACTACTGAGCCTGTGCTCTAGAGCCTGCGAGCCACAACTATTGAGCCCGTGTGCCATAACTACTGGAGTCTGTGTGCCTAGAGCCCATGCTTCACAACAAGAGAAGCCACCGCAATGAAAAGCTCGCACACTGAAATGAAGAGTGGCCGCTGCTCACCACAACTAGAGAAAAACCCATGCACAACAACAAAGACTCAATGCAGCCAATACATACATACATGCATACATACATACATACATAGAGAAAAACATTTTGGAAAAGTTTAGATTCATTAATAGCATGCTAATATTTAGCATTTTGTTCTAGTCAATCAAGAAGAGTGTATTCCAAGAATTATCCTTACAGACGAGGTTCAGAAAGAAGGAACCTCCTAGTCAAGTCCCAGGAGGTGCTGGAACTACACTGGGTGCTTTATATCCACTATCTCACTTATTCCTTTAAAAACTTGAGCTGGAAGGTATTGCTTCTCTCATTTTAAAGAAGAGGAACTGAAATTATTTTTCAAAGGTGTATTAAAGATTATCCTTTAACAAGACTAGCAGTTTCATGTCATTTCCATCTTTAGTGTAATTTCTTGCTAGATAAGTTTTTATCTCTGAACTTTTCAATTAAAGCTATGAAACTGTTTCCTTATATCTGGACTCCCCTCTTGTTTTCAACTTGACAAATGTTCCCGTAGCATCTGCTTTAGTAAAAGTAGAAAAGGTAGTAGTTGCAAATATGAACACAAAGATAATCCCTGCTCTCCAGTATTAGGCAGTTTCTCTTCTGAACAAGAAATGTTTGATCCATATTTTCATGACTAAATTTTAAGGATTATAGCCTGAAACCAACTTTTCTGTTTTTCCTGATTAAACTGTTCATCTTCATATCCAGATTAGGAAGCTGTACTGTAGGTGAACATTGCAATTATATCATACTGTTGACTAAGGTAAGAAAAAAAAAGATTGGCAGGGTTAAAGAAGTCATCAACCACAGAAAGTATATGGGATTTCCCCTAATCTCACATCATGTGGCTTCATTAATGTAAACAGAGTTCAAGGAGTTGATGTGTGAGGTCACTTTATGAAGTAATAATTTATTGTGAATTTGTATCTGGAAGAATAAAGACTGTTCAAGGCAATACAGGAGATTCTGCAGTTTTTTGAAAGCAGGATGTTGACATTTGACTTTAACATGTGAAGAGGTTAGAGTTAGCCATCTATATGGGTGGTTTATCATGATGGTGGAAGTGATAAAGCAATACGGGAAGTATGTGTATAGACATGTTTTATTGCCTTATATTTACCTGCATACCTGAGACAGTGCCAGGGTTTTTTGTTGTTCTTTGTTTTTTTATTTTTTCTAGAGTAAGTACTCCCTTATATGGTTTGGAATTGAAACTTTCTGGCTTACAAAATACTGTTTGGGAAAGAAACTGTCCCCTAAGTGGTATCATCACAGGGCCTAGAGCCCTCAGAGGTAATGTACTTAAAACTATTTATATTGCAGGAAAAAAAAAAAAAAAAACTATTTATGAAAGAGAGTCATGTTAAATCATTTCTTTGTATTTCCAGCTCACAGAACAGTGGCTAACCTATGGTAACAACTCAATACATTTGTTAAATTAATGAACAGTGTTATGTGACCCAGTTGTTTTCAAAGTGTGTTCTGGGGATCTCTGGGCATTCATGAAGTCAAAAATCACATATGGATAAAAGATTCATTCAAAGTACAAACAGACCGGTTGATTTTAATGTAACAGTATGAAAAGTTCATTGATATGGTTTCAGAGTCCATATTGCAGATCATCTTTAAGAAACATTTCTTAAGGTTTAGTGGAAGGTCAAAGAAGAATATTTGCAACTATCTGAAAAGTCTGTTAAAACAACCCTCCCCTTTCTAACTACGTATCTGTGTGAGGTGTGGATTATTTTCATGTGGTGTAACTAATGCAATGTATCACAACAGATTGAATAAGGAAGCAGATTTAAGAATACAATCATCTTTTATTAAGCCAGACATTAATGAAATTTGAAAAATATAAAACTGTGCCTCGCTTCTCACTAAACAGTTTTTGTTATGTAGAATAATTTTCATAAAATATGGTATTTTTCACAAAGAATGCTATTTATGCCAACATGCCATGGATTTATTATTTTTATTTTAAATGAGTTAATAAATACATATTTTAAATATTTTTGTTTTAATTTTAATATAATAAATATATGTGTATTCCATATAAACAAAAGCGTTTTTAAAATTACTCAATTTTTGAAAAGTAAAAAAGCGTCTTGAGATGAAAAATTTGAGAACTGCTGATGCAAAGCCCACTAATTTTCACATATATTAACCATTTACTCGGTTGCCAACCTGGGAGTTATCTCTGATTCCTCACTTTTTCTTCTCACTTCTTCTCATACTCTTCCAAATAATCAATCAGCAGTGTAAGCAGGCTCTGTCTCACATTTGCTCTCCTCCATTGTTTACTGCATCCTTTGCCACCATTTTAGTCCAAGTCAACAATATCTCTCTGTGGATGACTGTTACAGCCTCATAATTTGTATACCTATCGCTATTCTTAACTCCAGAGAGTTTACTCTTTATACAGCAGCCAAAGTGGCCTTTTAAAAACATAGTTTTTTATTCCTCTAAGACATTCCAGTGGCTTCCCATCATATGTAAAATAACATCTAAACTTTTCATTACCTACTTGGTTCTGCATTATCTGCTGACCTCTGACCCCATACACTACCACTCTACTCTTTTTACACCATGCTCCGGCCACAATGGATATTTGCTGCCCCTCAAACTGTCAACTCCTTCTCATGACTCAGATCTCTGCTCAGATGTCACCTACTCAGAGAATTCCTTCTTCATCATGCTTACGCCCATGGTCTCCTATCCCCTGACTTAATTTTACTCTCTAGTCTCTTAAACAGTCATTTCTTTTTACATCACTGATCACTATCTTGAGTTTTATATTTATTTAGTTCTATCACCTGAGTCTCTACACTAGACTATAAACTCCCTGAATTAAGGACTTTGTCTTGTTCACCACATTATTCCTAGTATCTAAACTCATATGTTTAAACTTATATGCACATATATAGTAGATGCTCAATAAATATTTATTAAATAATGAATTTTAAAATAAGACACTCAAACAAAACCATAAATGTTGAATGAATTGGTGCCGGGATCAACTCGGCGACTCGAGGTGAGTGACGGGTGCCGCAAGCTTGAAGAAGACACAGACACAGACTGAAGAGAAAGATGGGACCGGGGGACTCAAGACCTCTAGGATCAAGAGCCTCGCTGATTGATCCCACGTTGCTTTTATTGAGTTCTCGGCATAGCCTAAGGGTAACACTCCCAGGTTAATCCCATAAACAATCAAAGGCCTCACATGACTGGGGGCAATGATCTTTGTTTGCCTCCTGGGTCCTGATTTGAGCTGGGCGTGGAGAGCAAAGCAGCCCTGGGGGCAGGAGACCTCTCTCAAAAGGATTAAGGGTCTGTGCCCCACCCGTGTTGGCCCCTCTGCGACTGTGCCTGTCTTAGGTTGTTCCTCCCTTGAGGAATCTTACCCGTCTCTGGCTAACCAGTCATCCTCCAGGGCCAAACACGGTGATATAAGGAAGGCTCTATGCACCACCCCTGTTGGCCCCTCTGCGGCTGTGCCTGTCTTAGGTTGTTCCTCCTCTGAGGAATCTTACCCGTCTTTGGCTAACCAGCCATCCCTCAGGACCAAACAGGGTGATATTAGTCTCCACGCCCCGCACCCTCAGGTCCTCCACTGCTCAAGCAGGACATTCTGAATCCCATCGCTCGGCCCACATACTTCAACATTTTCAATGTTTCAAAAAGGTTCCAGAATGTCTTCCCACAAATTGGGACAGAATCCATTCAAAAGAAACCACAATAGTAAGACTTCCTTGGTGGTGCAGTGGATAAGAATCCGCCTGCTAATGCAGGGGACATGGGTTCGAGCCCTGGTCCGGGAAGAGCCTACATGTTGCAGAGCAACTAAGCCTGTGTGCCACAACTACTGAGTCTGAACTCTAGAGCTGGTGAGCCATAACTACTGAGCCTGCATGCCACAGCTACTGAGCCCATGTGCCACAACAAGAAAAGCCTATGCACCGAGAAGGCTGTGCACTGCAGTGAAGAGTACCCCTGCTCACCACAACTAGAGAAAGCTCACGCACAGCAACGAAGACCCAACTCAGCCAAAAAAAAAAAAAAGAAAAGAAAAGAAATCACAATGGTAACTTGAACAGAGAAAATTTGATATGAAGAATTGTTAACCAGTAAAAGGTGGTTAACTTGTAAAGGGGGAAGTAAAATTCTAACAAGTACAGAAATAACAAATACAGAAAAAATTTACTATTCCTTGGGCTAAAGGAACTTGAAGAAGGAAGGAAGTGAAAATCTAGAAGAGCTCTCCTCCCTTTGCCCAAGATAGATTCAGACCTCAGAGCATGTGGCTGCCATAGGAACATGCAACCTGCTGGTGACAAGAAACTTGCTAAAGGCGTAGCAACAGCTGGTCCACAGGACTAACCTGCAGGATGGCAGAAAAAGTTGTCAGAGTGTCCATGAGCAGAGCTGATAATGCAAGCACTAGGCCTCTCCCAAGCCCACCAACTGGCTGCCATGTCAAAAATACCACTCTGGAAGCCGGAAGGGGAGCCCCTCCTCCTGCCGGCCTTGTGGTGCCCCTCCAGCACCCTCTATTGACAAAGTCTAAAACTGAGCCAAGTGTCAAAGGAGAAATGTTTAGAAAGACAGCTCTAGAATCACAAAACAGGGCAAAGAAGGGGTGATTTGGAAATAAAAGATAGTAAATTGATAGCTGACGCACTATCCTATGGAAAGAATGTGCATCAATTAGAAAGAAAATGTTGTAGAGTATATATATCATGTTTCAATTTGGGGGAGGCAGCTCACCAATATGCTCTTTTTTTTGTAGGAGCAAATGCAAGTAAGAATTATACCCACTCCCCCAAACTGTTAAGTGCATATATACCAAGGGATGAGATCGGGGACAAAAAGGGAGAATAGTAATTTTACTGTAGACACACTTGAGGTATTGAATTGCAAAAGTGAGCACATATTACTTTGGAAATGCCCACAAAATGTGGCAGACTTCATTTTTTGCCAACACTATAGCTATATCCCCACCCCCTCCATATTGGCAGGGTCCCAACAACGTTAGAAAGCACATCCTCCTCCTTTGAAAAAGTCTTGCTTGATCTATGAGAATCAAAGTGATCTCACTCTGACCCAGTTCTGACCAAAGATGTGTAGTAGTAATTGGCTGGGGACAGGGAGGATTCTGAGAAAACTCTTTGTTCTTAAAAAGAGAAGCATGGAAAGGGGTATCCCTTTTTTTCTGGTATATGAGGATGTACTGCTAGGAGCTTCAACAATCTCTTGTGACCGTAAAGAGAACTGGCTGACCCTCTGAGCACGACAAAACTGAAAGATGTAAATACTCTGGATCTTTGATTGTTTCCTTTAGCCACAGAGTTAACCATCTCTTTATAGCCATGTGGCTTCTAGACCCCTTGCTATGTGAGATAATAAATCTCAAGTTTAATGACTCATAGATGGCTCTTCTGTTACTTGAAGGTGAAACTATTTTCTCTTATGACCATCATGCATATGATGGGAATTCCATGGTGGTCCAGTGGTTAGGACTCTGAGCTTTCACTGCCATGGGCCCAGGTTCAATCCCTGGTCGGGGAACTAAGGCCCTGCAAGCCATGCGGTGTGGCCAAAAAAGAAAAAAAAAATCATGCATGTGAGCCTTGTCAGTAAATTGACTGTACAAATAAAGCTTATTTCATACTACCCTTTTCATTCTGTATATGAAATAATACCAATAACGCTAGCTAGTATTTATTGTTTATTATATATCTGACTTTGTGGTAAATGCTCACCATAAATAGTTACAATTTTTTTTCTTGTGATGAGGACTTTTAATATGTACTCTCTTAGCAACTTTCAAATATATAAAATACAGTATTGTTAAGTATAGTCACCATGCTGTATATTACATCCCCATGTTTTATTTATGTTATGACTGGAAGTTGGTACCTTCTGACCCCCTTCACCCATTTTGTCCACCCTTCTACCAGTTTGTTCTCTATGCATATCTATGGGCTTGGCTTTTACTTTGTTTTGCTTTTTAGTTTCTACATATAAGTGAGATCTATGGTATTTATCTTTTTCTGTCTTACTTGTTTCACATTAGTATAATGCCCTAAAGGTCCATCCGTGTTGTCGCAAGTGGGCAAGATTTCATTCTTTCTTATGGCTGAGTATATAAAGACTTTAAGTACGTTATTTCATGAAGTTCTCACAGGAACACTGACAGGTGGCATACTTTGCACCTGGGTTACGTATGTGAAAATATGATTTTACCTGCCCTGGAAGGGCTCACAAATCACTGAGTAGGCAGACAAATACACTGTATTAATATCGTATGAGAAGGGTTGCAGTAGACATATGTACCCTTCTGTGTCCAGCATCTTTTTGGTGGAATAATTTCTCCCATTCTCAATTTATGACCCTACCCACTACCTCAGCACCTGTGGTGGGCCTGTGGCCTAGGCCTGGCCACTCAAGTTATCTCATTGTCCTAACCAAAGTGATTATTCAGTAAAGCAGACATGTGGCCACAGGTCAATGAAAACCATCTTGGGATTTTTTTTTTCTATTTTTCTTTTTTTAAATTCATCCTAGGATTTTTGATGGAAATTTCAAAAAAGCAGCTGACAACCGTCTTTGTCACCATGTAGTGACAGCCTGTCTGAGCCTTTTTCGGCCAACATAGAGAAAAACAAAGATAAAGATGGAGAAAAAAACACAGACTCCTGAAGACATTGGTTAAGCCACTATGTTCAGCTATGCTTTAAAATTCACTTCATGGGATTTCCACTAGCTGTTACTGAATACGTTCCCTTTGGTCCTCCCTTATCTGATTTGGGTTTAGTTTCAGAACTTGCAAACAAGAGGCCTGGAATTATAAATGTAATAAGAGAGACTAAGATCTATGGATTCCCAAAGGAAGCTCACTTATTTCAATTTAGGCAGTTTCATTAAAAATTCAGATAAGATAAATCTTTTTTTTTTTTTTTTCTGGCCACGCTGCACGGCACATGGGATCTTAGTTCCCAAACCAGGCATCCAACGCATGTCACCTGTATTGGAAACACAGAGTGTTAACCACTGGACCACCCGGGAAGCCCTGATAAATCTTTTTTTTCTTTAATTTTCTTTCTTTCTTTACTTCTTTATTTATTTTATTGGCTGCATTGGGTCTTCGTTGCTGCGTGAGGGCTTTTTCTAGTTGCGGCGAGCGGGGGCTACTCTTTGTTGTGGTACATGGGCTCTAGGCATGTGGGCTTCAGTAGTTGTGGCACTCAGGCTTAGTGGTTGTGGTGCATGGGCTCAGTAGTTGTGGCACATGGGCTTAGTTGCTTCTTGGCACGTGGGATCTTCCTGGACCAGGGATCGAACTCGTGTCCCCAGAATTGGCAGGCAGATTCTTAGCCACTGTGCCACCAGGGATGTCCCCCTGGTAAATCTTGATAGAAGTGAAACTGAGCTGCTTTCCGAGAAGATGTAACAATTAGCAATGCCGAGAAGAAAAGAGAGCGGGCGGGGGCGGAAATAATGGGAAAGTGTGGGAAGAGAGAGTATGACATGTTTTCAAAACTACAGTCGTTGAGTGTGGCCGGATCTCAGGATGCCTGGGGGGCAGTTCAGAGAAGATAAGACTGGGAAGGCAGACAGGAGGCAGATTATGTAAAGCCTTAGGTTTGGGTTTTATTTGGAAGTTGTTGGGGAGTCATTGATTTGTGTATTAGAATGTTTATTGTGATGGCATTGGGGAGATTATACAGGAAGACATGAAACTAAAGGGAGAGGTGCAGTGAGGCTATGACAGGAATCTACATAAGAAGTGGAAAAGCCCTAAATGAATACTTGAAGACGCATTTAGTAAATAGGGTTGGCAGGGCTTGAAGATCAATGACCGTGGGAAGTGAGGGAGAGAGAAACATCCTAGGAGGACTCCATGTTTTTTATTTGTGCAGCTAGGTGGTGCCGTTTGCTAAAAGGGAAGCACAGAGGATAAGAGAGTTTGTGGATCCACATGATGAGTTCAGACTGGTACTCAGGGAACAAAGGTCAGTTTAGGCTCAAAGGTTAAGATGCCAGCAGGCACAAGTAGTATTTGAGGCCTTGAACAAAGAAGAGATGACAAGGATAGGTGTATAAATGGAGAAGAGAGAGGGGCCCATGATGGAATTCTGGGGAACATCAAGTTTTAAATGATGTCTCCAAAATACACAAAAAAAGGAACAGGAGGCAGAAAGAGAACAAGAAGAGTGTGATTTCACAGAAGCCAAACTAAACATTTCAAGGAAGAAGTGGTGAAGAGTGGCAAAATGTACAAGGCCAAGGAATTCAAGTACAATGCCTGAACATTGGGTTTGAACAATGGATGAACATTAGTGCCCAACACTAATAGTTTCTTTGGAGTGATTGGAACAAAACGCTAATTGCTGTGGTTTGAGAAGGATGTGAGAGTGAGTAATTTAAAGAGAGCACCAAGATTGTTTTAAAGAAGGATGATCGTTCAGAAACTAGGAGACCTAGAGATCAGGGTTTTCTCTCTCTCTCTCCATGTTTGTCTCTTTGTCTTTCTGTCTCTCTCTCTCAAGTCTCTGTGGGAGAGACTTGACTTGTTTAAATGCTTGAAGGGCAAAAGTGGGGTGAAAAGAGGGGCTGATGGTAAAAATGAATTAATCTAAATTGTGAAGCAAGTTTCTGAGACTGGGCTGAGAGGTTAATCTTGGACATAAATTCCTCTCTTTTATTGAATAAAAGCAATGTAGACAAGCCACAGTGCAGAGCCAGTTACCTGCTGGCGGTGGGGCAGTAAGATGCTGCATTGGATTTCGGCTTGAGGGGAAGAGCATTCTTAAGATCTGCTACTCATTGTGTTGGTAGTAACTACAAGCAAAACTAAAAGAGAATTTTTTCATTTCAAATCAAGAATCAGTTGTAAAATATGTAGGTGAGATATTTTACATTCAAAAGTTACCTATAGAGATGAAGTAATGACAGGAGTGTATTATAAAAAGATTAAAAAATTCTAATGTGATAAAGAAGGAATTTATCTAGTAACTCCTAGGACTCTTGTGATTATTGAAAAGTTTTAGAGATTGGTTCCAATTGGCAGCTAACTAGAAGAATGGGACCTGAGCAGCAAAATTTCGATGTGTGCAGATTTCTTCCTACAAAGCATACTTAAGCTTATTATTTTGAAACAGACTTTGGAAACATTTTGAGGACTCTATATGCTGTGAAAGGAGTGAACCTGTTGCCCCTACAACATCTTTTAAAAATTACAGGGCTTCGCATGAGAGAAGTCTGTGATAGTTTTGACTAAAATTGGCATTACCCACCCTGGTTAGCAACTTTATTCATCAGCCATGATGACAAATAATCATTTTCTGTTAAAAAATATCAAACATCCCCAAATTAGAAATCTATGCTCTCACTGGGGATGTTCAGAAAAATGCAATCCTGGTTTAGGTGGCAGGTTTTTTTTGTTTTTGTTTTTAAATATTTTATTTATTTATTTATTTACTTATTTACTTATTTATTTATTTTTGGCTTTGGTAGCTCTTCATTGCTGCGAGGAGGCTTTTCTCTAGTTGTGGCAAGCAGGGGCTACTTTTCGTTGTGGTGTGAGGGCTTTTCAGTGTGGTGGCTTCTCTTGTGGCAGAGCATGGGCTCTAGGCACATGGGCTTCAGTAGTTGCAGCATGTGGGCTCAGTAGTTGTGGCTTGTGATTCTAGAGCACAGGCTCAGTAGTTGTGGCACACGAGCTTAGTTGCTCCACGGCGTGTGGGATCTTCCCGGACCAGGGATCGAACCCGTGTCCCCTGCATTGGCAGGTGGATTCTTAACCACTGTGCCACCAGGGAAGTCCCTAGTTTGCAGTTCTGAAAGATATGTATCAAAATATTTTTAAAATTGTGATTGAAATAGAGATAATACATAGCAGTTTCTACTTTCATGAATGGTCACATTAATGTACTTAAATTGCCAGTTCTGGTATGTTTGTTGAAATCATAATTTATTTTTAGTCAATTTTTTCTATTTATTTTGTTTTTAAAATGTTTGTTGAAAATTTTAAACTATACAGATATATAAACACATGCTTTGTAAAAATTCAAACCATATATGCCTGTCTCTGTGAATGTATTTTTAAAGAGTGAGAGACATATATTTTCCACTTAATAATATATTGTTGACATAGTTTAATGCTATTATACCTCATTATTTTTAATGGCTACATGATACTCAATGGTGTAGATTTGCTAAAAATGATTTAATCATGCTTCTGCATTATTACAAAAATAATGTATATTCATTCTTAAAAGAGCTCCTGGCACATAGGAAGCACTCTAAGTGCTAGCTCTTATTAAAACTATTGTTATATTTTATCATGATTACTGTTAAGCCATTGCAGATGAGAAACTGAGTACCAGAAAAATCAGGTGACTTGAACAATTTCACACGGTTAATGGCGGAGGCAGAACTGGAATCCAGGGCTTTGATCTTTTACAAGAGGCCTTAGTAGTACCTTGTGTCAAATATTAAAAAATAAGAAATAAAAGAAGAACATGAAAGAAAAAGAAGTCTAAACCATATCACGGAAGCATTGAGGGAAAAATAATTAGCTGCCTGGTGGAGTCAGGAAAGGCTTACATTTGAGCTACTCACTAGTTCCTTGAGACTAAAATAAAGGCTGAAAAAGTATGAGTGCCTCCAAAGTGTTTGAAATAGGATAGAGGACAGTGGATGGGAGTTGTCAGGGTTTGGTGAGGAGAGAAAGCTGATTTGATTTACAGGAATGTAAAAAGTTTGGGAGAGTTTTGTGGGGAATCCATAGGGACTCAGAGGACTCAGCAAAGGGTGAGAGAAGATTCCTGAACTTGATGGCCCTGGTGGTTGTGTGGCCAGCAGAGTCCAGTGCAGACTGGAAGTTGCTCTGGAGCCCCAGTGGCAGACAATCTGCAGACAAGGCTTTTAATGAACCATTTTGGGGAAAACTTCATTTTTTACGTGAAGTATTTGTAGAGAGTTGTAGTTTCAGGATTTCACACAAATTAGCATTTCAGGATAGAGCCGCTGAGCATCTGTGAGGCGCAGGCTCGGTGCCAAATGTGGTTCTGCAGCATCTGGCAGGTGAGACATGTTGTAGACGAGGTGCTTCTCCCAATGCATAACGTGCCCTAAAGGAAATGCCAGCCATCCATGCAAGGGGGAAGTGGTTGAGTCATTGAAACCAGTTCAGGACTTGTGCAATACAAAGCCATTGTCACAGAAAACTCCAAACACATTTTAATTTTCAAATGCTGAATTACACACAGAATTGCGCAAGGGCCGTCTCAGAAGGCTTCCAGCCAGACAGCCATAATCATCCTGACGTACCTTGATTTCCACTGCCTTTCCCTCCAAGAATGCATATGGGATATTTTTAAAACTCTGCCCCCAGGGACAAAGAGGAAGCATTTTGTGAGTGGATAAGGAAAACTGCATGCACATTTAATTCAAGAACCTAATATCATCGGGCAAAAGCATCTCTCATTTAGTAGGGACTGAGGGTTTTTAAAAGACATTTCTCTATGGCCTTAACTGATGCTTCATTCATTTATAGTTAATGCACTTGTTCATTCTTTTATTAAAGATATTCTCAGAGGTGTTGGCTCCTCATACATCCCCTTTGTCAGAAACAGTTCAGCTGGTCCCCATATGCGTTAAGCTGTTCACTATTTAAGAGCTATATTGCTATTAATTATTTTCAGCAAAAAAAAAAAAAAAATTGCACACGCAAATGGAAATCTATAAAAAGCAGATTTAAGCAAAATTTAAATCATCAATTGAATCAGGTGAACATGGTTGTACTGCTCACAACAGGAAATCGCTGCTGACTGCTATGGCCTAGGTCCTTTTGTACTTGTCATCATGGACTGCATTGTGTTCTCTTTTGCCTCAGTTCTGCCGGAGCTTTCCTCACATTGTCTCTCAGAAGGTGGCAGAGAGGTAGCAGATAAGGGCAGAGGCTCTACAGCTAGACTGCTTAAGTGGTTTAAATCCTGCTTCTGCTATTACTTATTGGCTCTGTGATCTTACACAAGTTACATAACTGTTTTTGATTCAGTTTCCATATCTGGAAAATGGGAACAAAAATAGTCCCTATAGCACTGAGTTGTGATAATTCAACAACTTAATGCCCAAAGAATAGAACACAGAAAATATTCAAAGAGTGGTAAGTATTATTATTTATACATCAGGCTGTGATGTCATTTGGCATACACACATCATTTATAATTTAATTTGCATAGTCAAGTATGTCACTCTGCAATGTGTCAAGTTGGCTAGCCTGAAATCTGTTTCTCAGAATAACCTTTCTTGTATGTTTCTGGTTAGGGTAAGCCACAAGAGATATTCTTGTGCAAGATTTGGAGCGCAGAAGTGAAGCAGCAATTATTTTGTAGCTCACACATGTTGTCATTTATATGCTGGCTCACCCAGTTTGTGTAAATCAGTAGCTGAGCCTGCAACTTCTCCACCTTCCCCTGGATCCTCCAACAGCTTCTCTGACTCCTGGGAGAGGTGTGTTTGTTTAGCTCCATGATGAAGCCCTGACTACTCCAGGACACCCACACCACTAAGGGCAGAGGCAACAAGAACTGACACCAGTCTCAGTCCATCCTTGCAGGTTCCAGCTTGTACTTTTGGGTTCTAGCTTATTCCAAGTCTCCCTGACTTTATATCCATCTACAGTTCTCTTATCTGCTTGCCCAGTTTGGTTTTATGCTTCAGCAAAGCTTTATTCTTTAGTTTGTCTCTTTCTTAGCAGCATAGAGGTATTAAAATAGAAGCACAAATTCTAAACATAGGCTAGGCCAATGAACAATAGTCATTGCTGCTATATCCTAGAACTGTAATTCCAGGTCTCTGAACTTGGCTGCAGTTATTTTCAATAACTTTTCTGATTGTGAACTCATTGAAACAGGAGGGAAGGGGGCAGGGCACAACCTTTAAAAGAGTGACATAGCCATTGATGACACGACAAAAACTGGTTAGAACCAATTAGATCCAAGATGGCAGAAGATTCGACTTCCAGTGGACCCTGAGCCTCATTATACACTCATTGTAAGGCATTAGCATGCTAAATGAAGCGCCCATCAGCGCCATCATAGTTCCAAGGCCAACCATAAAAGGTCAAAAAGTAGGCAGTGGCCCAATTCCTGGAAATCTCTGTCCCCTCTCCAAAATAGTTGGAATAATCCTCCCAATCATTAGCCTATAAAATTGCCCAGCCCAATAAAAACTCACCACCCCATATTTCAGGGCTTCTTGCCCTCTGAGATGGCCCACACTCTGCGGAGTGTTTTTCTTTCAAAGCCATTCTTGCTTTCTGAGAAGGACCACATTCTATCTCTGGAATGTGTATCTCTAAATAAATCCACTTCTTACCTATCACTTTGTCTGTCACTGATTTCTTTCTGCCATGAGACATAAAGAACCTGAACTTCATTAAGTCCTGAGACCAGATGTGTGATTTCAAATAAAGATGCAGATGTAGAGAACGGACCTGAGGACACGGGGTTGGGAGGGGGCAAAGGGGAAGCTGGAACGAAGTGAGAGAGTAGCATTGACATATATACATTATGAAATGTAAAATAGATAGCTAGTAGGAAGTTGCTGCATGACATAGGGAGATAAACTCGATGATGGGTGATGACTTAGAGGGCCAGGATAGGGTGGAAGGGAGGGAGTCGCGGGATGGAGGGGATATGGGGATATATGTATAAATACAGCTGATTCACTTTGGTGTACCTCAAAAACTGGCACAAGAGTGTAAAGCAATTATATTCCAATAAAGAGCTTAAAAAAAAAAAAAAAAAAGACAGTAGGTTCAAGTCCCAATCAGGATTTTGGCTTAGTTTGAATCCTGGCCTGTGGGTTCAAGTCCCAGTCTGAGTTTTGCGGTTTCAGTATTTTACGGCCCTTTTGCCATTGCTTATAAAATCATTTTGGGACTTCCCTGGTGACTCAGTGATTAAGAATCTGCCTGCCAACGCAGGGGACATGGGGTCAAGCCCTGGTCTGGGAAGATTCCACATGCCACTGAGCAACTAAGCCTGTGTGCCACAACTACTGAGTCCACGTACTGGGCTACTGAACTACTGAAGCCTGTGCGCCTAGAGCCCGTGCTCCACAACAAAAGAAGCCACCGCAATGAGAAGTTTGCTCACCGCAGCAAAGAGTAGCCGCCACTTGCTGCAACTAGAGAAAGCCTGCGTGCAGCAACAAAGACCCAACTCAACCAATACATTAATTAATTAATTAAAAAATCATTTTAGAATCACTTTATAGATGCCTTGTTTGAGTGGTACCTCTCAGAATAAAATTACTTGTTTCTAGTTGTAATATTAACCCTCGCTAATTAAGAGCATTTAATGTCTATCCTTTTTGGGATATTCAGTAAAACTGGTATGCTATTTCTATTTTAGGGCAAGCCCACTTTCAGTTGCTCAGTATGTTTATACAACCTACTTTATTTGTGCTTTCATTAACAGAAGCCAGAACTGCTCATATATTCCCACAGGAGATGCCAGGGCCCGTCTGGCTATGAACCTAAATTTATACTCAGACAAACCTGGAACTTTTCAGAATAGGCATAATGACTCTTTCAGATTTTAAATCCTTTCCTGAAATTCCTTATCTACATGATACCAAAACAAACACTGATAGAGTGAATCAGGTAACTGGTTTACTTTCAAATTAATGAAAAAATTTCAACAAATTAAGACTCATCTTGTGTATTTTGAACAGTTTTGGATCAAAATTAGTGAAAAACTTCTGCTTAATTTGCATTTTATATATATTCACTATAGTTGTTCATGGAAACAGGAATTTTTCACTTTGATGCAATATGACTCAACATATTAGCTTTTCTTTCAAACCATTTAATTTTTTCTCCTATAAAGACTTTTTTTTATTATGATTTTACTAGCCAAACAGATTTTTTTCTTCTAATACAAAAATAGGTTATTTGTTTAAATAACATTTTTATAGAAGTCAGTAAGAAAATATATAGACCTTGAAGTACTTTTTATTAGTTTTAATATAGTGATTGAATCACCTAAATTCAGTGTGAAATATAACTAAGAATAAAGCTGAGAGTGGAAACAGTTTTTTCCCTCATAAATCTAAGGGGAATAAATGAACTTGTTCATAATGCAATTTAATAATTTAGTAGTCCATTTCTCCTTTTGAAATTGTGTACCTCAGGTTGGGACTTGAATCCACGTGGCCAGAACTCAAACACGGTCAAAACCCAATCTCTTCCAACTGAGATCACACATCTGGTTTCAGGACTTAATTAAACTCAGTTTATTGATGTTTCATTGCAGAAAGAATTCAGTGAGAGACAAAGTGTTAGGTAAGAAGTAGGATTTATTTAGAGAGAAACACACTCCACAGACAGAGTGCGGGCCATCGAAAAAGGTGGGTAATTTCATAGGCTAATGAGTGGGAGGAGTATTCCAGCTGTTTCAGGAAGGGGTGGGGATTTCCAGGAATTGGGCCACTGTCCACTATTTGATCCTTATGGTCAGCTTGGAACTGTCATGGCACCTGTGGGTGTGTCATTTAGCTTGCTGATGTGTTACAGTGAGGGAGATATTGAGGCTCAAGGTCTAGTGGAATCGACTCATCTGCTATCTTGGACCTATTTGGTTGTAATCAGTTTATGTCATGTCCTCGGGCTATGTCATTCTTTCAAAGGTTGTGCACTGCCCCCTTCCCTCCTGTTTCACCTTCAGATTTTTTATCATTATATTATTCATAAAGCAAATATGTTAGAAAAATAGAGTATGAAACAAAAACTAAGTGGTAAACAGTTTTCCTAAATTTCTCCCACTTTTTAAAAACTTGCTAAAAGTGTGACATTTCTCAGATCTACTCTTCATCTTGCTGACCTCAGAGAGAAACTCTGTAACCTGTGTAAGAGAGAACATTGGTTTCTATCAGGTAATGATGCTATAATCATCTATTATTTACACAAGACTAGTAGGTGATAACACTGAGATGCACACCCAGGTCTTCTGAAGGTCCTCAGGCTTTTTCCTCAACACCATGTTCTTACCGCTGCATTCATTGTGTTGTTTCTTTTTTGAGAAGTAAGTGATTATCATGGCCTGCATACAAGACTAAGGTTCAGCTATAGACTTAGGTAAATATACCCTATATACCTTCTAACTTGTTATTCTGCAATCCTCCAGGTCAGTGCAGTAGAAACATGTTACAAGTGAAGCAGTGTTTAAGGAAACGATCTGAGAAATGTAGATTAGGTCCAAAAATGGGCTTTTTCTTCCTTTTAACATCTATGTATTCAGTGCTTACTACATGCCCTGGCAGTAATCACTAGTAAACCCATGATGAACAAGAGAGAGTCCCTACTGCCTCGAGGAGTTATATCGTAGTGAGGAAGATAGCTAAGAAAGCAAAATAAATTCAGTTAAAAACTTGTGATACAGTGAATTAAATATTATTATATGGAATTACACAAGAGGAGTAGCAGAATAAAACCTTAGGTGGCAGTAGTGGGCATTGGTGGAAGGGAGCCACATCTAAACCAGTATGAAAGGAAGGGGAATTTTAAAGATAATGTTGGCAGGATCCATGAATAGAATGAGACAGTGTGGTGGGGAAGAGGAATTACTAGAAGGCAGTAGGTGATAGAAGACTGCTTCTAATGCTGTAACGAAGGCTAAGCTAACAGTGATTTAATCAGGTTCAATTCATTTTGTAAGCAGATAGGGTACCCCTCCACCACCAAGCCCACCCTGGAGGAAAAGAACCAGGCATGACTTTCTTGGCATTAGAGAAGCCATTTTTAGCTTAAGCCATTTGTGATCTAAGCCTGACCACAATACTTGCCCTTGAACAGGTCTCAATAATCTTAAGGGAACAAAAGAATGCAGGAACAAAAGGCTGTTATCGGGCAAGAGAAGTAACAGTAGCAAAGATAATAAACCACTTGTAAAGACTCCCAATTCTGTCTCAATGGCAAAGATTAGCATGAAGCACTTTCTTGAGCTGTTTTGCAGAATTTAAGCCCCCCTTGAGTGCTCAACTACCAGATCAAGTGGAACCTAAGGGATGGTGATGTTGACTTTTTCTGACCTTCATGATTTCAGTCAACTAAACTCTGTTGACCTTTGTCACAATTCTATGCTGAATTTTCCTCTGCTCAAGCCCCTTCCTGAAGATGCATGTACCCTTAGCTTAAAACTTCCCTGATTTTACTGTTTGGAGAGACACTGCTTTGGGAAAGAGCCCCGGTGTTCTTCTTACTTGCTGCAAATAATAAATCTTTTCTTCTCCAACTCTTTGAGTAGGTTGTGTCTTTTGGCTCAACACCCACCAAGAAGGGGATCCAATTTTCAGGGAACAATTTCTCTCTCATCGAAAGTTCTTTAATAGGTGGTTCATGGCAAATAGTACAGCTTGCCCATGAAGTTCACCCAAGGACCCAGGTTCCTCAGGTGAGGCTGGGGTTCCAAGGTGACTGTTTCATATTTGACCAGCATGAAATGGAGAAGTTTTGGTGTACTCTGTTTCTAAAACCATGAACAACAGTGACACACATTAATTCTACTCACATCCCTTAGCCAGAACCTAATTACATGGTCATGCCTAGCTACAAAGGAAGCTAAAAAAGAGAATCTTAAGCTCAGCAGCCTAATAGAAGTTTCTTACCTGAAACTTTTATTTACTACAAAGTGGAAAACAGATATTAGCAACCTCTGCCAAAACCGCTTTAGTGACCCAAAAATCTAAGTGTACTATTTTTCACACATAGAACACATTCACCCCTATGAAAGGGAGACAGTCCCTTAGCACTATCTGTTTGCCACATTTGCTTAAAGTCCAGGATTGCTGGGCGATATCCAATATCTCTGAGTGATGTGTGTCCTCTTAATTAGGATGAGATGTGGGTCTTATGAGCCAACTAAAAGAAATGCTTTCTCCACAAACCTCTTCCCCAACCAGTATACAAAGAAGGGATGGAAACCAAATAAGTGCAATACAAACTCCCATTCAGAAAGTGAAAGAATTGGAAATGCATAAAAATCACTGATCTCTAGCAATTTTTAAATCTCACTAACAGAAATTATAAAAACTCCCTACCCTGAGTAATATTTCATTGCATATGTATACCAAATCTTTATCCATTCATCTGTTGATGGGCATTTAGGGTGTTTCCATATCTTGGCTGTTGAAAAAAATGCTTCTATGAACATTGGGTGCATATATCTTTTTGAATTAGTGTTCTTTGGATAAATACCCTAGAAGTGAAATTGCTGGATCATATGGTAGTTCTATTTTTAAATTTTTAAGAAACCCATACAGTTTTCCATACTGGCTGCACCAATTTACATTCCCATCAAGAGTCCACAGGGTTTCCTTTTCACCACATCCTTACCAACACTTGTTATTTCTTGTCTTGTTGACAATATTTCTTGTCTTTTTGACAATAGCCCTTCTGACTGCTATGAGGTGGTATCTCACTGTGATTTTGATTTGAATTTCCTTAATGATGAATGATGCTGAGCATCTTTTTATATGTCTGTTGGCCATCTGTATGTCTTCTTGGAAAAATATCTCTTCAGGTTTGCTGCCTATATTTTATATGGGTTATTTGTTTTTTTGTTTTTGATATTGAATTGTATGAGTTATTTATATACTTTGGATATTAACCCCTTATCAGACATATCATTTGCAAATGTCTTATTTTATTCACTAGGTTGTCTTTTCATTTTGTTGATGGTTTTCTTTGATATACAAAAGCTTTTAAGTTTGGTTAGGTCCTATTTGTTTATTTTTGCTTTTGTTTCCCTTGCTGAGGAGAGAGATCTCCAAAAAATATTGCTAAGATCTATGTCAGTGAGAGTATTGCCTATGTTTTCTTCTTGGAGTTTTATTGTTTCAGGTCTTACGTGTCTTTAATCCATCTTGAGTTGATAAAGTAGGTTTGGTTACTCTTTCAACCCCTGATTCTGCTCTCTGGGAGGGATTTCTGTTTTCTGTGATTATATCTGAATTGGGTAGTAAGACTATGCCCTCCTTAGGAGGCTAAACGTCTTTCACACCTGTTTCTTGCTGGTGCAGATTTGGGGATCCAGAGGTTGCTTTAGAGATCAGAAAATCACAGGTTTTTTTGAGCCAGCCTGTAAGTTCTTTTTAGCAGTAAATTTCCCTTAGTATGCTTCTTGTGTTTCCAGGTTACCACAGAAAAGCCTATCATCTAGGTACAGGGTGGTTGAAATCTCTGGTCTTTAATTTCCTGCCCTTGGTGCTCTATCCACACCTGTCACTCACCCCCAAATTGAAGCTGTTTGGAAGAAAAGCCTTGAGTAGGAAGGTAGCTTCCTGAATTTGATTCTTGCCAATGATAAATTCACCATGAGCAAGTTCCAATTATCTGCCTGGGAAGTCTTAATGGGGATGCTTGAGAAAGGCTGGGCTACAGCTTTTTTTTTTTTTTTTTTTTCCTGTGCCACCTCTATGAACCAGAACCACCTCTTAAAGCTAGCATGCATTCATGACTCTGACAACTTTGGTAAGAGGCAAGAAGCAGCTGACTTACACTGATATTATGAGTTTCCACTTGGATTGTAGGCTCTGTTAGTATATAATTTGTGTGCAAGCTGTTAAAAGAGACAGTTCTACCAAAATGTTTTTCAGTATAAAACAAGTATCCCTAGGGAATTCCATGGGCTGGGTTCAATCCCTGATTGGGGAACTAAGATCCTGCAAGCTGCGTGGGACGGCCAAAAATAAAAACACAAAATCCCTATATTTTCACTCTGCAGTATCTGTCCCTTTGTCACTAACTCCCCAGTCTTCACTGGCATTCACCCTGTTTGTGTGTCTGTGTCCAAATTTCCTGCTTTTATAAAGGTGCCTGTCAGATTAGGAGCCTACCTACACTAGTATAACTTTATCTGTTTTAACTAATTACATCTGCAATAACCTTATTTCCAAGTAAGGTCACATTCTGAGGTTCCGGGGGTTAGAACTTCGACCTATGAGTCTAGGAGGGGGGCACAATTCAACTCATAGAGTGACACTTCTAGATGTAAGGGACAGAAAGTTGCTAATAGCCCACTCCCAAACTCAGGATGAAAGTGAAAACCAGTTACATGCAGTTGAAAATAGAGTGGCTGAGATGGAGAATGGAGTCATCTCATAAGAATAATAATGTCTCTCACCTAGGATTATTATAAGGATTAAAGAAGATAATACATATAAAACATTTAGCACGAAACCATAAAGTACTCAAATAGTTAAGGATCTTGACTTCCTTTCAATAAATAGTAGTTGCCACTATAAAAATAACACTATTGCTAATAATATTCTCCAGTTTATTCATTAATTAGTTATAATTTATGAATTCCCATCTGTACTAGCCCCTATGTTAAAAGCAGAAATGTAAGTAGATTAAAATTAAATATTTGTGTAACAAATGAATGAGTGAGCTTACAGTCAATGGGACAGAAAGGCATGTAGACAATTATGGGCCAGTGAAATGAGTGCAAAAAGGCATGCAGAGTCCTATGGGAAAAATTGGAGGGCCAGGAATGGCTTCAGCAAGAGATGGTAGCTGAACATTGATCTGTGCCTCCACAGCATTGGAGTGATAAAAAGTAGGCACCACAATACATAATCTTTACATCATTGACTCAATTACTTCATATAAATTGACAGTGAGTGTACCATCTTTCCCCAGACTATGGTAGCATGTTTTTATATCGGCAGTTGCATAAAGCTAAGGGGTTTCCAATTTTGGAAGGTCTGAGTCAGAATACAGCTCAAAAGAAAAATGTAAAGAATACTTTAATAGAACCCATGCATAATTATAAATAACATTTGATGAGAATCCTTATGAAGCATATCAAGGTTTAAAAGCTTAACATCTTTGATTGCAAAGAAGTAGGATAAATGATGCTCATAGAAGTTCAGAAATAGTGAATACCACATACGACTAGCTCTTGAAACAAAGACAACAGCAGTATTCTTTACTACTCACTCTCCTTCTTGTCTTTACCTCTTAAGGCTATATTGATATATGTGGCCTCTCTTACTTTGGCTGATGAAAGCTGAGTAGAAAGATTGCTTGTCATTTCTACATAGAAACTCTGAAAGTCAGAGTGTGATAAACCACACTGGCTTTTCCTGTCTCAGTGATCAGAAAACATTGCCTAGACAGTGGTGTCCCAGGAGCCTGTGTCTGAGTGACAGTGATTACCTAAGACAGGTACCAGCCTACACTGCACAGGTGAGTGAGAAATATACCTTTTTTGGCACTAAACCACTGAGATTGGGGGTTGTTTGTTAATGCAGCCTAACCTAGTACATTCTGCTGACATAATAATTGAATTTTAATTTTTTACACTTTATTTTTGTATTTATTTATTTACTGCGTTAGGTCTTCGTTGCTGCATGCAGACTTTCTCTAGTTGCAGAGAGTGGGAGCTACTCTTCACTGCAGTGCGTGAGTTCCTCATTTTGGTGGCTTCTCTTGTTGCGGAGCACGGGCTCTAGGCTCGAGGGCTTCAGTAGTGGTGGTGCACGGGCTTTGTAGCTCCGTGGCATGTGGGATCTTCCTGGACCAGGGCTCGAACCCATGTCCCCTGCATTGGCAGGTGGATTCTTAACCACTGCACCACTAGGGAAGCCCCCCATAATTGAACTTTAAACTAGCATTTGATGCATCAGTATCTTTGAGGGCACAAATAGAAACTGTTTTCTTTCCCTCTTAACCATGAAATTGTGTTCAATTAGCAGATGGATTTTCCTCACTATAGAAAGGACTTCTTAATACCTTATAAAGGATTTCAGAGGGTTTGTCATCTCCTTAAACTATAAACAATTCTTTGAGGGTTTTTTTTTTTGGCCATATGATTTTTTTTTTTTTTGGAGAGAACTGTTCAAATTTTTTATCTAGTTCCCCAAGAAGCCCATAACCCATACAAGATTAAGAACAACCACTATAGAAGCCTGTATTTGTAGATTCCTTCATCAGTGAACAGTTACATAACAACATTAAACAGTAGCTAGAGTCAGGATGTGAGTTGGAGAGAACACTATTTTGGGGAGTTTAATGAACAGTAACTATGTACAGACTTCTAAATTAAATAATACTCTGGTTTTTTTTTGACCTTTAAATTTGTCAAGTTTTTTCATCAGTAATATCTCTTCAACTTATCATAATATTTTCAAGGTGCCATTGGATAAAATATTGTTTTTTCAGTGGATTCTGTTTACCAGTTTCTGATCTGGGTCTATGGAAAATACACATGAACACATAACACATAAATATATACACATGCACACACACGCACATACACCTGGTAGAAATTCAATCAAAGGGTATGCTGAAAGATTGTCAGATATCTCTACAGAGTTCAGGGCGTATTCTATGGAACCTGAGGTGCATCACAGGCAGGAGAGAGGTGGGTCTGAAACTGTAGTTCAGATTGGAACTTGAGGGACTTCCTAGGTGGCGCAGTGGTTAAGAATCCACCTGCTAATGCAGGGTACACGGGTTCGATCCCTGCTCCAGGAAGATCCCACATGCCTCAGAGCAACTAAGCCTGTGTGCCACAACTATTGAGCCCATATGCTGCAACTACTGAAGCCTGTGTGCCTAGAGCCCATGCTCCCCAGTAAGAGGAGCCACCAAAATGAGGAGCCCATGCACCACAATGAAGAGTAGCCCCCGCTTGCCGCAACTAGAGAAAGCCTGTGAGCAGCAACAAAGGTCCAATGCAGCCAATAAATAGATAGATAGGTAGATAGATAGATAGATAGATAGAGATAAATTTATTAAAAAAAAAAAAAGATTGGAACTTGAACCCACGGTCTTTTAACTGAGATCACACACCTGGTCTCAGGACTTAATGGAGCTCAGGTTCTTGATGTCTCATCACAGAAAGAATTCAGTGAGAGACAAAGTGATAGGTAAGAAGTAGACTTATTTAGAGAGAAGTGCACTGCATAGAGAGAGTGTGAGCCATTTCAGAGTCTGAGACAATCATCAGAGTACTGGGTTGTCAGTTTTCATATATATAGGGGTGGGTAATTTCATAGGCAAGTGATTGGGAAGAGTATTCCAGCTATTTTGGGGAAGGGGTGGGGATTTCCAGAAATTGGGCCACTGCCCAATTTTTGACCTTTAGAGTCAGCTTTGGAATTGTCATGGTACCCGTGGGTGTGTCATTTAGCTTGCTGATGTGTTACAATGAGCGTATACTGAGGCTGAAGGTCTAGTGGAAGTCGACTCATCCGCCATCTTGGACCTATTTGGTTCTAATCAATTTACATCGTGTCCTTGGGCTATGTAATTTTTCTAAATGTTGCGCTTTGCCCCCTTCCCTCCTGTTTCAAAGAACCCTGGGGGTTCTTTGTCCCCAGTCCTATTCCTCCCAATCCTATTACTCAACTAGAGTTATTCCTTTTATGTGTTTTACATGATGTTCTCTCTCAATTTCTCTATCTTTCCCTCCCTCTCTCTCTCACTCTCTTTCTCCAGAACTCCTACCTTAAAAATTTTCAAAAATCACTAATATAAATTGTACATGAGAACACAGTGAGCTGTCGCCAAAAACCTGGAAATGGTGTTGACTTCTGAGAGTTAAACTATGAAATCCAAATTAAGGAATGAGATAAGAAATAGGCAAAATTATTTTGAAGAATTAGGATGGTTCGAGGTCTGAATAATATATGACTCAGCCAAATCAGTAACATTTATGTTTCTAAAAAAATAACATGCCCCTCAGAAATGACTGAAGAAAGGATAGGGTGATTAGTAACAGACCTTGGAAAAATAAAAGGCAGAAACTTCTCCATCTCCAGTTCTTAACAGAAAGACTTAAATGGATCCATCAGATAACTTTTAGGGGGCCCTAAATTCTTTCCTCCTCTCCTAGCATTTTGCCTCAACCCAAAGAGAAGGAATTTTTCTCCCCAGGAAAGAAGGAATGGATAATCAGATTGGTTAAAGCCATCTTTATTGTCTCCCAAGTTTAGCAAGCTGACCTGGGAATGCACCTTTGGGACAGTTAGAGATCACTGGCTCTGTGAACACAGGAGACAATGGGGATGAAGCTCTGAGAGATGAACTTGACTTGCTAGTGAGCCCTGGATCACAAAGCTATTAAATTGAACCATATGAACTGCTGATATTGAAGCCGAATCCGACCTCTGTACCCTGACACTGAATTAATTCTCAGAGACAAGAGTTTTAGGTGAAGTAGACAAGAATAGCTCTATTGCTTTGCCAAGCAAAGGGGGCCACCGTGGGCTAATGGCCTCAAAACTGTGTGTCCCAATCTGGAGGGGATCGTGAGACGTTTTATAGTAATGATTCAAAGAGGGCATGATCAGCTCATGGCCCTTCTTCTGATGGGTTGGTGGTGAAGTCAGTGGGAGTCAGCATCGTCAACCTTCTGGTTACAAGCGGTCTGGGGTTTGCTGCTTGTGAGCACCCTACCATTAACTTCTCCCCCCTGGTGGGGGTCTCAGTATCTGCAACACAGCCCCAAAATAGTTATGTGTATCCCTTGTGAGGGAACCAGGATCCTGCCCCAAGGCTGTATTATTGTTTCTTTTGACTGTGTATTATTGTTTCTTTTGATTGTTTTTCCTTTGTCTCTGCATCCCCTCCCATCCCTAATTAGCAGCTATTTGAACATGCTCTTTGGAACTCAGGGAACGTCAAGGATACTGAATGAAGCCTATTTCTTATAATCAAGAAATGGGGGACACAGAAAGGCTTTTGTGCCCAGGAGCCCCACAGGGTCCTGCTTGGTAACAATATTCAACCATTTTTAGCCTACAAAAATGGAGGTTGTGTATGGTTCTACATTATTCTTTTTATATGAAATGAGGTTTGAGTTCAGGTTGGTCTAGCTCCAAAGCTTGGCTCTTTTCACTCTAAAGCACTGCCCTTTCTGCAAAATGTTGAAATTTATTTATTGGCCATTTTTGAGAAGTGTGTGTATGGGAGTGGGGAGCATGATGATTGGAAGTGGTGAAGTGGTGTTTATAAAAACTGACTTGGAAAACAATGTGTAGGATGGATTGGAGAAGAAGTTTGTGTAGAGAGACCAGGTATGAGAGGGACCAGCAGACCAGGAAGAGGCATGAAATCAAATAGAAGAGAAACTATGGGAAAAAAAAAAATCAGGAAACTTAACTTCTCCACCCTTGCCAGAGGGGCGATAAAGAGATCACTCCTTGCTTTTTGGGACAACCCAGCCATGCCTAGGTCTTTTTAAAGTGCAATCAGTAGGGACTTCCTTGGTGGCGCAGTGGTTAAGAATGCACCTGCCAATACACAGGACACAGGTTCAAGCCCTGGTCTGGGAAGATTCCCACATGCCACGGAGCAACTAAGCCGGTGTGCCACAACTACTGAGCCTGAGTCCCACAACTACTGAAGCCCACGCACTTAGACCCCATGCTCTGCAACAAGAGAAGCCACCACAATGAGAAGCTTGATCACCACAACGAAGTGTAGCCCCAGCTCTCTGCAACTAGAAGAAGCCCATGTGCAGCAATGAAGACCCAACGCAGCCAATTAAAAAAAAAAAAAATAGATCCTGTGCGTGACCACAAAGAAACACTTTTAAAAAAAAAAGTGCAATCGGTAGACAGACCTGATATCGCATCTGATGACTCATGTCTTATGCAATGAGAGTGATTCACTTCTCTTCTCTCTGGGCTGTCTTTTCCAGTCCCATAGCCTAGAGTGCCAACTTGCAAATCTTTCTCTCTTGCCAAAACCTTTCTCTTGGCTATAGACTCCTTTACCTAATTGACAATGGAATAGCTTCACCTCATTGTCCCAGAAGCATCTCAAACTCAGTGTATACAAAGTTGAACTCATAGATTTCCCCACTAATTTGGTCCTCCCTGTGTTTCTATAATTCATTAATTAATATCATACTAGGGATTCATCTTATATTGATTCCTTCTTCTCCATCCTCAACATCTAATCTGTTTTCTATCCTTTTTGTTTTTTATCTCCTAAACATTTCCTTCACTCTGCGTCCATTGTCAAACTTCAGTTGCACAGTATTTTTTATAATGGCCTCTTTTTGCGGGGTGGGAGGGCTGCTACGAGAGGCTTGCAGGATCTTTCTCCGACCAGGGACAAGGGATCAAACCCATGCCCCCTGCTGTGGAAGCATGGAGTCCTAACCACTGGACTGCCGGGAAATTCCCTATAACAGCCTCCTTATTAGTCCTCTTTGTCTATTTTAAAATATACTCTTCAAGTAAACTGCCAGTAATTCCCCCTTCAGAAATCATCAGAGAATCCGTTTCTTTCTTTCTTTTTCTTTTTGGCTGTGTTGGGTCTCAGGTGCCAGGGAGGAGGGTGTTTCTCTCCAGTTGTGGCGCACGGGCTTATTAGTTGCCCCGTGACTCATGGGATCTTAGTTCCTCAGCCAGGGACTGAACGCATGTCCCCTGCGTTGGAAGGCAGATTCTTAACCACCAGACCACCAGGGAACTCCTCGTGGGGAATCAGTTTCAGACTGCTTACTATGGCTTATTTTCACCACCTGTTTACTGCTTAATTTTCTAGCTTCATCTCCCACTATTCTCTCCCTTGGTTTTTTTTTTTTTTTTTTTTTTTCATTTCTCTTATGATTTCTAGGCAAAAAGGATTGTCAACTCCCCCTACATACCATAATCTTGCCATGCCTCTATACCTGTGTACAGATTTTCCCTCCACCTCGAAAGCCCTTTCCTCCACCTCTGCCACACCTCATACCCTGCCTTGTCCACCTGGTTGTCTTAGTCATACTTAAAAACAGCTTTCCATCTTCTCCTTGAATCCTTCCCGCACCTCCTTCCCCTTCCCCCAGGCAGTGAGTTGCTCCCTCTTTTCTACTCCCATAATACCTTCTTTCTACATTTACGTTGCACTGATTACCTCCTTATATAACTCTCTGCCCCATGGAATGTGTATTCTTTAGGGTCATATCATGAATGGATAAATGAGTGAGGGAGTCTAAGCCAATTTTATTTCCCTTTTATGATATAAAAGTAGTTTAAAACTGAACTAGTGAAATGTAACTGATATTTCCAGAAGTCCGTGAAACTCATAAACTATTATGAGTCAACCCTAACAAGGACCAACTCAAAAATGGGCAGAAAGTTTTTCTTCTTATTTTCTTTTCTCATTTTCTGTTACTAAATAAGGAAAATCTTGGGTTAGGCCTTGCAGTCTATAGGACTTTTGGAAATATATTTAATGTTGAAAATAAAAAGATTAGAATAAAATTGCCAATTATAGATATACTTAAGAATCACTTATGTGGGGACTTCCCTGGTTGCACAGTGGTTACGAATCCACTTGTAACTATACACATTTATACCAACAGATGTGAGATGAAGCTTTTCCTTCATCTAAGTCAGCAATCGATGTTAATATTTAAAACTTGAATCAGTATTTTTAATTTGTAAAAGTTCAGGGGACTCAGTAAAAGGATTATTACTATAAAAGAAAGAAAGTTCATGAAAAGCTAAAAAAAAAAAGAATCCGCCTGCCAGTGCAGGGGACACGGGTTCAAGCCCTGGTCCAGGAAGATCCCACATACCACAGAGCAACTAAGCCTGTGCGCCACAGCTGCTGAAGCCTGCGCATCTAGAGCCTGTGCTCCATAACAAAAGAAGCCACTGCAATGAGAAGCCTGCACACTGCAATGAATAGTAGCCCATGCTCTCCACAACTAGAGAAAGCCTGTGCACAGCAACAAAGACCCAACGCAGCCAAAAATAAATTAATTAATTAATTAATTTAAAAAAGAGAATCACTTATGTGCTATTAGGGTGGTTGTTTGGCCAGAAGATTTTAAGAGACCAAGTGCCTTGGAGGACGTTTTTCCACTTGGTTGTTTATTATCTTCATAGTCTTTTAGCTACTGTCAGGTATCGTATGCTGATTTTACCAAAAAGTTCAATTTTTATTCTTTCTCTTGAATTTCATGCTGTCATAGAGGAAGTCTTTCATCTTTGTGTATGTAGAAATATTAATTGATGATTAATTACTGTATTTCACTGATTAGTTGAGAGCTAAACCAATATACAAGGTCTTTAAAAAATATCTATTTTTATTATCCAGAGCTCTTATGTCCAGGGAAGGATCATAGTTTCAGAAATGTCAGGTATTTCTAGATAATTCCTAAAAACATAATTTTCTGTAGTACTTAAAAGTCAAGAATTCAAAATTTCATTTTTACTTTTCAAGCTTTTTTGAACAATTATCATTTCTTGACATGTTGTAGTCCTACACTTAATTTCTCTTTATTTATAGGCTTAAAGTGTTATTGAACCACTATTTGGGAAGCAGAGTTGAGGAGGATCTCTTATTCCTTCTTCCGAGGAAATACTAACCTTCCAAGGAAATATTAATCGGATTGGAGCCAGGTCTTTGATATTGTTGGATCACGTCGACCTGTGGTTGCGATTATGATATAATGAAAATCCTGCACCTAATTGTGAATCTCTCTTCTTCCTTTGCCCCATGAAGAAGGAGCCACAGAAACTTTCAAAGTATCTTCTCCAAAGGTAATCCTAACCATCCTACTCTCCTTCTTTGCCTTTCTTAGCATCCACAAACATTCTCATCTCTTTGGTCTTTTGTACTAGGTGATCAACCTGAAGTTAGTAAGACCCTGAGATATGGATTTGTACTTAAACTGGTGAGAAAGGCACTTAAAGTAATCCTTTCCACCAGGTCACATTTACTAATCTGGCTAACCAGAGATTTCCACATTGGAATTTAAGTACAGCCCCACTTAATAATAAACTGGTAACTTTTTTGCTATTTTCCTTGGATTCTGTGCATATTCCTTCTTTGTGGAAATCATGGGAGAAGGAATGACTGGACAAAGACTAGACTGAAGAATTTTGGTGTTTGTTGGCAATAATACCATATAAGCATTCTCAAAACTCTCACGAGCTATCATCATAAGCTTTCTGGGATTTTGTTTTTATTGCCCTCATTGTCAGAGATGTTGTCATCATGTTCATCATCATCATTTGGATATTACTCAGGGTGCCCATGGCTGAAACTGCAGAATAATTAAGAAAATATTGGAAGAAACTGAAAGATGGTAAAGCTACCAGGAAAAGATAGTAACAGAATAATGACATTAAAGGTTATTATCGTAATAATGATCACAATAGCGACATGAGCAGCTCACTCTTAGTGAACATTTAGTCTTTGCCACACCCTTTGGTCATTGCCTTAATTTTTTTTTATATAAATTTATTTATTTATTTACTTAATGACTGCATTGGGTCGTTGATGCTGCACACGGACTTTCTCTAGTTGCGGTGAGCGGGGGCTACTCTTCATTGTGGTGTGCGGGCTCCTCACTGCAGTGGCTTCTCTTGTTGCAGAGCACGGGCTATAGGCACACGGGCTTCAGTAGTTGCAGCACATGGGCTCAATAGTTGTGGCGCATGGGCTTAGTTGCTCCGAGGCATGTGGGATCTTCCTGGAGCAGGGATCGGGAACCCGTGTCCCCTGCATTGGCAGGTGGATTCTTAACCACTGCACCACCTAGGAAGTCCTGGTCATTGCCTTATATGTACAATTTTACTAAATTCTCAGAACAACCCTATGAAGTAGGTGCTATTATTCATGTTCATTATACAGATTCGAAAACCAAGGACTAGAAAAGTTATATAATTTTCCTGAAGTCCAAAATGACACCAGTGTTTGGTATAATGTTAATTTGCGAATTTGGAAAAAAAGTGATGACTTCACAATCTTATTTCTAGATTTATGTTCTCATCACTAGTAAGCAAAATTTGAAAAGGGGCTAAATGCAAATAAAATTTTATGGATTATTTTTTGGTAAGATACATTTGTTAAAACAGAATACTGACTTAGGCATCTGCCTTTCTTTGGAGACTCAGTATTCTTTTATTTAGGTTTATGGCCTAATTAAAATTATAAGCTGTCGAATTTCAACTTTGCCTCCAGCGTTTCCATGGGTTTTCTGCTAATACACATCATTGAATAACTGAACTCCAAGCATTTATTTTTTTTAAACTGAGATGAATTTATTTTTTATTTTATTTTTTAAAATTAATTAATTTATTTATTGGCTGTGTTGGGTCTTCGTTGCTTCACACGGGCTTCCTCTAGTTGCGGCAAGTGGGGGCTACTCTTCAGTGCAGTGCACTGTCTTCTTATTGTGGTGGCTTCTCTTGTTGCAGAGCATAGGCTGCAGGTGCTGTGCTCGGGCTTCAGTAGTTGCGGCATGAGGGCTCAATGATTGTGGCTCCTGGGCTTAGTTGCTCCGTAGCATGTGGGATCTTCCTGGACCAGGGCTCAAACCTGTGTCCCCTGTATTGGCAGGCAGATTCTTAACCGCTGCGCCACCAGGGACGTCCCTCCAAGCATTTATTAATGAATACAGACCTCATGCTCTTTGCTACTCTGTACTTAACAGAAATTTAGTAGAAAGACATATTTCTGGACTGTTTTCTTAAGAATATGTGGTTTGTCCACTCTTAAAGACATTTTTTTCTTTGAGTTAAATCATCCAGATTTACCGAGTTGATCTTTGGAATTACACATTAGCCTACATTGAAAAATATTAGCAAAATATTCCTTTCTTAATGAATCCCATAGGGTTCATTTATGAACTCAAAACCCATAGTAGAGCCTCTCTTGATTAGAGGTTTAATTTACTATGAACAATGAATTACATTGCTGATCGTGTTTCTAGTTTACCTTTATTCTAATCTACTTCATACAGTTAGGAAAATGTATAGTGTGTTGCTGTGAACTAGTAATAGGAAAAATGGAGTCATGGAATATTTTAGTACTCTGGACCTTGGTAGAACCATTTCTAACAATCATTTTTTTGATATCAAGACTTTGATCAGTAAACTATCCATAGTAAACAGTGGTGAAAGGAAAGATTCTTTGAAGGTGGAATATGAAAGAATAGAATTGAAGGGATTTTTAAAAATTAATTAACTAATTAATTTATTGGCTGAGTTGGGTCGTCGTTGCTGCCCACAGGCTTTCTCTAGTTGTGGCTAGCAGGGGCTACTCTTCGCTTTGGTTCTTGGGCTTCTCATTGAGGTGGCTTCTCTTGTTGCAGAGCACAGGCTCTAGGCACGCTGGCTTCAGTAGTTGTGGCACGTGGGCACGATAGTTGTGGCTTGAGGGCTCTAGAGCACACGGGCTTAGTTGCTGTGTGGCATGTGGGATCTTCCCGGACCAGGACTTGAACCTGTGTCCCCTGCATTGGCAGGCGGATTCTTAACCACCGCCCCACCAGGGAAGTCCCTGAGGGATTATTTAAAGAAACTTTCAGTTATGGGTTTTAACTTTTCCATCTTAGAAGCTCCCCACCTGCTCCATCCCCTTCACTGATGTACACCATCACATGTTAACTGTGTTTTTCAGTAATGCACTGTGCATATCAGTTGAATATTAGGATTCATTAAATATACATTTGAACAATATAGTGAATGATGATGTGAAAGAAACAAGTAAGAATTAGACATAAAAACATATGTTAAACTGCAGTTTAGTGCAGTATTTTCATTAGTATGATCAACACTTCTGTTTGTAAAGCGGCCAGGGCAATGTTTGTACAGTTGCATTTCATATTTCACCTTTTCTAGCATCACTAATAGAAATTTTATCTTGATTTTTCTCCAAAAGGATTTTATTTATTTGCATACAAGATATGCAAAATAACATTACTAAAAGAAAATTAGAGCAAAGAGAGAAAATATCCTAACTCTACGATAATTTATGTAGTCAAATTTCACACTTGTCTCAGAGTTTCCTGACATACAAGAAAAAAAAACCAATAGAAAATATGGTCAGTTACGTCTGGGCTTCTTACCTATTATATCATAGTATAAACAGAACATTGTAATTATTTTAAGGGACATGATGGAAAACAGAGGCACCTGCTCTATCATCCCTGGGAGTGAGGACTGAAAAGATCAATATTTGGGCAAACCTGTAAACACTCCTAGGTCTGCTCTGAGCTATGACATTATGGTTGGAAAATCTGTTATATAGCTCACATCACTCCTAGTTTCTTGGGGGCGGGGGGAATGCTTTTCCTAGGTCTAAATTCTAAAATGCTACATTTATCATGCTGAAAATAAATAAGGATAGATTTCTTAGATTTACAGTTGATATCTGCATAGTCATTCACTTTTGATGTTAGTGTCATGATTTACCATTAAAAAAGATTTTGTTTACACGTTTGTTTGGCTTTCACTGTTTCTAGGCAGTCTCATCCTATGTGGCAGGTTAAAGCATCATCCAGTTCTCCAAAGGAATTTCTTAGAGTAAGAGGTGTAGGGTTTCCGCCCTGCCTTCTAGTAAAAGACACATAATTTCCCTTGGGGAGCTTTAAGGCCAGCCAGTTCTTCAGCCAGGGCAATGATGTATGAATATGTGTTCTGCCATTGCCCTGCCCTTCCAAATCCTATGAATGTCTTGAAGGGCAGGGCACTGCAGCTTGACGCCTGCAGGAAAAGGGAGACAAATTTTCATGTAAATGTAGACTTTTGCATAATATACCTGCTTCCAAGTTATGCAAGTTGTAACGGGCAGTATTTTGGAAACAAACACACAGGTATAATCAGCTACTAAGATACATAAGCAGAATATGTGGAAAATGTTTTTCTCCTACAGGGCTTGTGAGGGGCGTGGAAAGGAGATTTTAAAAATGAGGGAAACACCAAATCCTGTTGCCATGCAAGGCTGTAAAAAGTAAACAGTATACACACTCCTGAGGCTCTTCTTTAAAGGATCTGGATTGGAATGAGGACAGCAGATATCACATCCAACTGTTGCCATGAAAAGCAGAGGAATTAACCTAGGAACAGAAGACTCATGTCAGCAGGTTGAAAGTTAAGGGAACACCATTATAAGGGCTCATATTTATTAGGTAGATGAATTTCTTTCTAGACAATTTTCTTAATACTTTGGTGTGAAGTAATGTGAAAAAATAAGTTTTCTGCTGAATTAGAAAACTATCTTTATACATGTGGAATATCTAGTGCTCTTATGAATCAGCCTAACTGACTGTACAAATCACTGCATTATGTAGAATTGGTTTTCAGAGTGTTATGGCCTGAATTGTAACCCAATAAATTTATATATTGAAATCCTAATCCCCAGTACCTCAGAATGTGACTGTATTTAGAGCTACATCCTTTAAAGAGGTGATTAAGGTAAAATGAGGTCATTAGGGTAGACCCTAATCTAGTATGCCTGATGTCCTTCTGAGAAGAGGCGATTAGAACACAGATGTGCAGAGGAAAGATCAGGTGAGGACACTGGGAGAAGGCAGCCATCTGCAAGCCAAGGAAACAGGCCTCAGGAGAAACCAAACCTGCCGACACCTTGATCTTAGAATTCTAGCCTCCAGAAGTGTGAGCCAATACATTTCTGGTGTTTAAATCACCCAGCATGTGGTATTATGTTATGGCAACCCTAGCAAACTAATGCAGAGGGTGTGAAATTTAAAATGACCTCGTAAGTATTTTCTTATCTTTTAAAAGAATAATTCCCAATATTATTATTTTTTAATTCCCTTTACAGAATAAAATTCATGACTTTCTTCTGAAGTTGACTGAAGTTGCAGAGCTCCTTAATTAAAGTAAGGGTCTCCCTGGCTGGCCTGTAAATTCCTTCAGAAAAGAAACGGAGCCCTGTTCTTGTTTTTTGTGCATTCTCTGGGTGATAGCATCTATTAGGTACTCACTCTTTTTTTTTTTTTTTGGCCATGCTATGCAGGATCTTAGTTTCCCAACCAGGGATCAAACCTGTGCCTCCTGCAGTGGGAGCGTGGAGTCCTAACTACTGGGCCGCTGAGGGGAGTTCCGGTACTCACTTTTTTGTTTGTTTGTTTGTTTGTTTTGGCTACATCCCAGCTAAGTTGTGGGATCTTAGTTCCCCGACCAGGGATCAAACCTGCACCCTGCTGCCTGCTGCCTGCTGGCCCACCAGGGAAGTCCCATCACTCTTTAACTTAATTCTTTGATTTTTCATATAGAATTGAATTCTGCAAACTATAAGTAAATCAAGAATATTGCCCTCAATCTGAATCAGGAATCCATAAAGAATTTATTAAAAGGGTTTTTTGGGGTGTTGGGGCACTTATACAATGAATCATTGATTGCAAAACTTAGCACGGGACCAACAGCTACAAGTAGTTTTAGCCTAATCAATCACTCAGTATTTCATTGGACATTGGACATTTTTGCCCAGCTCTTGAAGCTCTCTCTGCCTTTGACTTCCGAGACATTGTTTTAATCTCTCTTGCTTCCTTGACAAGAACTTCTCTGTCTCCTTCCCTGGCTTTTCCTCTTCCAGTTCTCCTCTTCAAAGCTGTTGGAGTAATTGTTACATTGAACAAGCATGGTTCTTGTCATGATCAAAACATAACATTTATTATTGAAAGAACCTCTAAAATATATTTATAAGGCAACCTTCCCCTGCCCCTAGATGGAAATTGATGGACATCCCATTCTTTTGCTGTTACGTCTTAGAACTTTAAGGACTTAGAAACTGGACAGTGGTAGTGCTAGAACTCACCTATTCTGCTTGATTCATTCTGCCATTCTTTGATCAGGCTTTTCTATGTGCTGCTGAGATCAATACTTTTCTGCGTGCTCTGAGATCAATACTCACAGCCCTAGAAGTTGAGGAGAAAAAGAGCTTCCTATTGATCTGGATTTCCAAGCCGAATCTAGCTTAGGTCATATGCCCGGTTTTTACCAGCTCTAAACTTTTATATTCTTCTTTGTGATGCTGGGTCTGGGACTACATTTCTCAGACTCCTTTGTCAACTGGTTTCTTATTAGGGTCTATCAGTGGGAGGCACTAGAGGCAAAAGGAGGGAAGAAAGGAATTTCTTCCTCCTTTTCCTACTCCTATCTCATCACTCCAGCAGCAGGGGAAAGTGGCTCCAGATTCCAGCTTCTTTCTGATATATCCCCTTACAGCTGGAGTAACAGTTCTGCTGCATGTCACCTACTAGGCTGTAGGGATCTGCCCAGACAAATATCCTCCACAAAAGTCCACACCCCAAGTGTGGAGAGTCTGCCCCTACAACTTGGAGCAACAGACCTGCAGGACCCCTCCCATGAATTCCTATGTCCTTACCCCTCATCCCCCTTTTTTTTGCTTCTGTAGATCTAGCAATTATTAACCTCCTATTTGCTCTTTCAACTTTCTCATACTTAAGAAGAGAGTTCCCTGGATTAATTTCTCTCTCTTTGAAATACCCAGTGTAGTTTCTGTTCACTTTCTTGGGCCCTGAGTTACACAGGTCACAGGACCAATCACTAATTTCTGAGTCCAGAGAATGACCACAGTTGGTCAAGTCTGGGACATAAGCCCACTTCTGTAACTGGGAGCTGGGTCTTTTACTAGAAAAGGGATGGGTAGGGAGGGTGGCACTAGTGAACAGCTATAGGGCAAAACCTATAGTCATTATAGTAAAAAATATGCAATTTTTTTCCCTCTCATGGGAAAGGAGGAAGGAGGATGGTAACTGGAAAGGAGGAAGTGAGATTAAGGGAGGAGATTGGTTCTGAGATGGACTTGCATGTTTAAGTGCTGATAGGAAGGACTAACATACAGGAAGAGGTAAAGAGACCAGAGAAAGAAAAGACAATGGTTGGTGATGGGCTAACAAGGGAGTGGGAACCCAGGTTGAGGCTATACCTTGAATAGGAAGAGGGGCACACTTGCTGAAATAGGAGTGAAGGAGGGTATAGTAGATCCAGGTGCAGGGACATTTTCTAGATATGATAGGAGGAACTTGGAGTTCACCTCAGGTGGCCTCTGTTTTCTCTATTAAGGTGGAAGTAGGTCATCTTCTGGGAGCAAGGGGAAGAATGGGTCCAGGGCAGAACTTTGAGGAGGGAGAAGGTGTTAAAAAGCCCTCTTGGAAAGGAAGGAGCGGGTTGGTCAGGAAACACAATGGGATTCCCAGGAATAATGAAGGCACATTTTAATTTAGTAATCATGAATTTATAAGGGTGCCAGCTTTCTCTCTTGTGAATATGGAACAAGTGTAGAGAAAACATAAGGAAACTATGGAGTAAGTGTGAAGAAAAATGTGGAGAAAGTGAATATTTAGTTGCTTCCAGGGATTTTACCATAAAAAGAGAAATGAAAAGAGGGACAAGAGCGCTTAATGTTTCGGCAAGAGAATTATTGAGGTGATGGACCATTTATTCTGGAAAAGCAGAGAACAAAAGAGAGAAGGGAGGTAAAGAAAAGAGATACAGTAGAGATGCTAAAGAATTGGAGAGCCAAGGGGATCCAGGAGTGGTCCCATGGGGAAGGCAGGGGAGGGTTATTCAAACAAGCAATCTGGAAGAAGAGAAGGATATGGGCACAGAGCAAAATGCTTGACTTCACAGCCCAATTACTTTATCTAGGTGTTGATTATGGAAATGGGTCACTAAGGAAGAGTGGAGGATAAATTATTGAAGAAGAGAATGTCAAGGAACCATGATATATTTATTTGTAATTACTACAATAACTCCATGCTTTATACTTTCAACATTTGTTTTCTCCGCTGAGTTAAATTGGGACCCCATTGAGCAGATGCTGTGTCTAAAATACATTTTTTTTCGCCTTAAGCCTCACAAAACCTCTTTCCTATAGAATATTTTGATAGACACAGCACTTTTTTAATGAAATAGTAAAAAACAGCAATTCAAAGAATTTTTTTTTGACCTGTTTCATTGCCTTCAGGAACATAAGATTATTCTCTTTTCCAGGTATAGCAACAGAAGTTCCAAATAGGGTAAATTATCACCCAAAATGAGCTAAAACTAACTTCAAATGTGCAGAAACTTAGTTGCCTTAAAAGAGAACACTTTCTTTTGAATTTGTTGCAACATAGAACATGCCCTTATGGGGTGGGTTTTCTTTCTATATATGGTTTTGTAAAATCAATAACAAAATGGCTATGACCAGACATAAGTGCAGGCTCCAAGGGGCATGGTAGTAAGTGCCAGTGACTGTCCAGCCACTGGGAACTTGAGGGAAATGGGAAGTGTAAATGACTCCCATGTTGTCATCTTTCCTGTTTCAAAACTACAGGAAACGTGGTGCTCCACTCCTTTGCATACCATTTTCCCCGTCACCCCTCCTCCTTACTCCTATGTAACATTTCGACGGGGCCAGCCCTCTTTGCCTAATGCCCAACAGCCCTGGTCCTCTCCCCCCGCCATCTCCTGAGACTTGACACAGTTTAGGATGAAGCTATCAACTGATTAGTGCTTAGAAAATTTTAAAAGTTACCCCTGTAAAGTCATATTTGTTCAGATAGACATCCCATGTGATGCTCATTACAATTAATAGCTTTCCTACCTCTGACTGCATTCCTCTTGTTCAGCAACTCTTAATCAGTGAATGAATCACTCATGAGGCAGATTTAAAGTTATTTGTAAAAGTGAAAGACCCAAGGTGTGCAAATGTTTACTTCTTTAAAAATAAATTTGAGAGGAAACAACTGAAATGTCTTTCGATGGGTGAATGGTTAAGCAAACATCGGTACAGTGGAATCTATACAATGGAATACAGTTGAGCAGTAAAAAGGAACTGTCGATACATGCAAGAACTTGGACGGATCTCAAGGACCTCATACTTAGTGAAAAAAAGCCAGTCTCAAAGGTTACATTAGTACATGGTTTCATTGACATAGAATTCTCAAAATGACAAAACTATAAAGGTAGAGAATAGATGAGTGGACAGGGACAGGAGGGGGAAGGTATGACTATAAAAGAAGAGCATAAGAAGTTACTATATGCTGGTGGAACATTTCTGTATCTCTTTTTTCCACCACACACGGTTACAATTTTTTTTCTTGTGATGAGGACTTTTAAGATCTACTCTCTTAGCAACTTTTAATTTACAATATAGGGACTTCCCTGGTGGTGCAGTGGTTAAGAATCCACCTGCCAATGCAGGGGACACGGATTCGAGCCCTGGTCTGGGAAGATACCACATGCCTCGGAGCAACTAAGCCCATGTGCCGCAACTACTGAGCCTGTGCTCTAGAGCCTGTGAGCCACAACTATTGAGCCCATGTGCCGCAACTACTGAAGCCTGTGTACCTAGAGCCCATGCTCCAAAACAACAGAAGCCACTGCAATGAGAAGCCTGCGCACCACAACTAACAGTAGCCCCTGCTTGCTGCAACTAGAGAAAGCCTGCACGCAGCAATGAAGACCCAACACAGCCAATAAATAAATTTTAAAAAAATATATATATATAATATAGTATTGGCTCTAGTCACCAGGCTGCACATTACATCCTCAGGACTTATTTTATAACTGGAAGTTTGCACCTTTTGACCACCTTCACTCATTTCACACACCGTCCACCCCCTGCCTCTGGCAACCATCAGTCTGTTCTTTTTATGTATGAGGTCAATGGTTTTTATTAGATTTTACATATAAGTTAATTCATATATGGTATTTGTCTTTCTCTAACTTATTTTACTTAGCATAATGCTTTCCAGGTCCGTCCACATTGTTGCAAGTGGCAGGATTTCCTTTTATTATGACTGAATAACAAACATTTAAAAAAAGGAAATCCTTTTTCCATCCATTGGTGGATGTTTAGGTTATTTCCATGTCTTCGCTATTGTAAATAATGGTTCAATGAACATGGAGGTGCAGATATCTTTTTGAGTTCGTGTTTTAATTTTTTTCAGATAAATACCCAGAAGTGGAATTTCTGGATCATATAGTAGCTCTGTTTTTAGTTTTCTGAGGAACCGCCACACTGTTTTCTGTAGTGGCTATGGAAGTTTATACATTATTGGTGGGAAATTTACATTCCCACCAACAATGTATAAGCTTTCCCTTCTCGCTACATGCTTGCCAACACTTGTTATTTCTTGTCTTTTTGTTAATAGCTATTCTAACTGGTGTAAGATGATGCCTCATTGCGCTTTTGATTTGCATTTCCCTGATGATTAGTGGTGTTGAACATCTTTTCATGTATCTGTATGTACACTGGCCATCTGTATGTCTTCTTTGAGGAAATGTCTATTCAGATCCTTTGTCAGTTTTTAATCAGATTGTTTGTTTTTATGCTATTGAGTTGTATGAGTACTTCTGTACGTAGATTTTGATGGTGGTTACATGAATTTGTGTATGGTATTAAAATTGCATGGAAGTATACACACACATACAAGCAAATAAGTGTATATAAAAACTAGTGAAAACTGAATAAGGTATATAGTCTCATTAGCAGTTGTATGAGTCAGGATTCTTTAGAGAAATAGAATAAGAATTAGGATTTGTTATAAGGTATTGGTTCATGCAATTATAGAGGATGAGAAGTCCCATGACGTGCCATCTGGAAGCTGAAGACCCAGGAAAGCCAGTGGTGTAGTTTAAAGACCTGAGAACCAGGCTTCTACTCTGTGTGAGATAAGAAATCTCTGCTGGGTACTTATTACCAACCCCCTAAAATTTCACACCTGTTACCTGGGAGACCTGTGCCGAGTGTTCTCTGGTATCATTTCCGTTGGTTCCATTATTTACCGCACTTAACAAATTAAGAGACGAAGGCTTAGGGAGGTTACAAAAATTACCCAAGGTCGTATAATGAGTAAATTGCAAAATTCTGTTGCGAATCTAGTTCTGCTAACCTCAAAGCTCACTCTCTGAACAACTCTGCTCTCCTTCTGGAGCATATTCCGATTTAGGGAGTGGAAGGAAATAAGGCTATAGAGGTAGGCAGTCTTCAGATTGTGAAAGATTTTGTATGACATATATTGTAGATGTTTCTATATTTTATCTGTCTGGTTTCCCCTTCCCTTCCTGCTCAGACTACCCATTATAGTACCTTTTCCCAGGGCTGGGATGGGCACCTGATCTGTACCTGGCCTGTGAAGGTGACTCATTCATTCCTCCAGCTGCAGTGATTGAGCCAAGGATGAACATGTGATCCCGGCCAGGCCAACCAGAGGCTTTCATTTGGGAGTTTTTATTGAAACTAGAGAAGAGAATTTCTCTTCTGAGTCGTGGTGATGTAAGCATGTAATAAGGAAGTACCATCAATCATCTTTCTTTCCATATGGGGAAATGAGTCCACAATGGGAAAAGAATAATTTGGGCATAGCACTCTTCATTGTCAGTCAACTCAGGAATGCTTTGCCATGTAACCCAGAGCAGGGGTGGGAAAAGGAAATAAATGTTCTTTTTGCAGATTTATATCAGGAATGTTACTATTGGCTCTCTCAACATAAAGTCAAATATTTGTAGGTGGGCAGAATCTCTCTATCAGCAATAAGTTTTCTAAAGAAAATCGGTCTTGATGCTAGGCTGGACCTCCATCTGGACTTCATCCTCTATTCTTCCCCTCTTCCTGAACTCACCCCATAAAATCAGCAAATGTTAAGAGGCTTCTCTTTACAGAGTCATCAGAAACTAGACAGAAGAGATGCCTGAGGCTGTAATTTGTAAGAACTAAAAGAGTAGACTGATTCACAATGTGTAGATAGTGCTTGTCACACCTCTGTTCAAAGCCCCCAGAGAATCTTCACTACATTTAGGATAAATCCAGTCATCATCATGGCCTGTGAGGCCCCGGATCACCCAGCATATGGCTTCCTTTCTGACCTCATCTTCCACTAGTTTTCTTCTTCCTCATGCTGCCCCAACCAGCTGGGCTCCTTGCTGTTCCTCAAACACTCCAAGCACTCCTACTTCAAAAAGCTTGCAGGCTCTCTTTCCTCTTTCTGAAACACCTTTCTCTCGATAGCCACATGGCTCTTTTAAGGCTCTGTTCAGATGTCACCAAATCACTGCTTTTACTACCCTCTCTAAATAAAGCAATCTACATGAATTTATGTGCTATTTTCTTTACAGTACTTATGATCACTACCCATTTATTTGTTCATTGTCTCTCTCCACTGTAATGTAAGCTCGATGAAAGCAAGAACTCTAATGCTTTGGCCACGGCAGTTTCCCTGCACCCTCTGCTGAGCGCTCAAATACTGTTCTTTTGGGGGAATTCCCTGGCTGTTCAGTGGTTAGAGCTCCACGTGTCCACTGCAGGGGGCATGGGTTCAATCACTGGTTGGGGAGTTAAGATCCCACATGCCATGAGGCCAAAGAAACAAAAACAAACAAACAAAAAAAACAGTTGTTCTTTGAACGAATGAATGTAATTGTGACCTTCATTGTGACATTGTGTTAATCGTTGACTTGTAATTATTGCTGAAGTCTTCAACGTTCCTTGAGTTATTAAAATTTTACATTAACATCACTAAACAATTTCCTTTTCTAAAATTGTTCATGCACACACACACACAGGCGTAAGAACCACTGAGTTGATAGAGAGGTAAGCATAGTTAAGATCACTTTGGTGATTAAGTGAAAGAAAGAAAGAAGGGAGATAAAACTGTAAACAGACTACTGTAATTCAGGCTTTGAATGATGAAAGATTGAACTAGGCAAGTGGAAATGGATAAAGGGGCATATTTTAAAAAGTTAGGGAGTACCATCCGCAGAGCTTGGGAGTGGGTTAAAGGAGTAGTCAAGGACGACTCCATATTTCTGGGTTGGGGTGAGTGATTGATGATACTGCTACCAACCAAGAGAGAAGACACGAGGTGGTGATGTGGGGGTGGGAATAATCACAAAGGTAGCTTTGGCAAGACCGACTTGAGCTAAAGAAGACCTTCAAGGAAATACGGCCAGCAGATATATGAGGCTGAAGGTCAAAGGCATCGTCTGCAGATTTAGATTTTGTGTCACGTCCAACAGTTCCAGCCTGTCAACATGCTCCAAAATGAAATCTTTGCCATTCCTTCAAAACTGCCCCTGGTCGTCCTCCTGTGTTACCTCTAGGGTGATATATTCAGGTTTCACCATCGAATGAATGGAAAGATATGTGAAGTGACATTTTTTTTTTCTTCTTTTGTTTCTTTTTGTGAAGTGACATTTTTAATTTAAGTATAATTTTACTGAAATTATAAATGTCCAAAGTTTGAATATCAAATAAGAAGTCTTATAGTGAGAAAAGCTGTCTTCCTTTCCAAACCATTACTACTCCACTGAAACAACCTCTTTTAGCTCTTAGATTTTGCTTTTAGGATTAATCTTCTTATTTCTAGATCTAGATCTGTTTTCATTTTCAGGCCAGTACTCACTAACCTCTTTCTACTATAGGACATTTTATTTATAATTTAAACAAAATTCACCTATGTTTTTGTTGTTTTATCTTTTTCTAAGCCTCCTGTGTATTAGAAGTTGGCCCTTTTGGATTTCTCTAATCCTTTTATCTTTTCTTTCCCATTTTCCTCACATATCTTTTATTCTATTTTCCAGAAGATTGTCTTGAGTTTCTACATATACTGAGTTCTTTACTTTTAGCATCATATGTTTAGTTATGTTTAGCTTCTTCTTTATTGGATGATTTGTTCATTTTCATAGCATTGTCTTTTGCTTTAAGAAAGTCAGAGTTTCTCGGAACTTCCCTGGTGGCGCAGTGGATAGGAATCCGCCTGCCAATGCAGGGGCACGGGTTCGATCCCGGGTCCGGGAAGATCCCACATGCCATGGAGCAACTAAGCCTGTATGCCACAACTACTGAGCCTGAGCTCTAGAGCCCGTGAGCCACAACTATTGAGCCCGCATGCCACAACCGAAGCCCGAGCTCCTAGAGCCTGTGCTGCGCAGCAAAAAAAGCCACCACAATGAGAAGCCCGCACGCTGCAGTGAGGAGTAGGCCCTACTCACCGCAACTAGAGAAAGCCTGCAGCAGTGAAGACCCAACACAGTGCAATAAATAAATAAATAAATACATTTATTAAAAAAAGAAAAGAATGTCAAAGTTTCTCCTCTGAACATATTGAGTAAGATAGGGGTTCTGCTAAGTGAGGGACGAATGAGTCATAGCTTGGCTGCAGAGGGTGGGTGCATGTTAGCAAATCCAGCTAATCCATGCCTCCTGCCTTCCCCGCTGCCTCTAACTTATCAGCCCCGCAGGGAGTTTTCCTGTGTACTCTGTTTTTACAAATGTGAACTCCTCACATGTTCAAGACCTAATTGTGAAACACAAAACTATACAATTCGTTGAACAATATGTAAGCCTTCGAATGAAGAAGGTTTCAACAAGAATTAAAATCACAAACAACAAGGAATTCATAGTTTTGACTTCATAAAAAAGCAAAATTTCTGTTCAAGTGAAGATCATATTGTGATGTTCTTATACACCAAAATACTAGGAATCGTTGTCTCTGGATGCTGAGAATGTATCATACAAAGGAAGAAAACCCCGAACAAGACTGGTTGACTGAAGTAAAATAGAGGAATGAGGAATTAGGTCCACGAGAGGTGTGAGTTAAGGTGGGAGATAACTGTTGGTACAGAAGTGAGAGGAAAGAAGTTAAATGTTATGAGCTGGTACAGTGCTAAATGGTGATAACGTTTGCCTTGGAAGTGGGTGGATGGTGGCTGAAATGGAGTCGTATTGAAAATTATAGGCCATTGAATAGATGAACGACACAATCCCTGTAACCTTTTAAAAGGTGGGCAAGAGTTGCGGGGCAGCACACCATCAAAACCCTCAATATCTGACAAAGGATTGTCCAGGGATATTACAGACTAGGGAACTGGTAGGCCACACCTCTAGAATTTGCTACTTTATTCAAAGAAATATCCTGTCATACTTTCACCTGAATCTAAAACTGCTTATTCATAAACGGCAGCTCTTAGGACCCACCTAGGAGGAGTCATATTTTTAACAAAGGATCATTATGTTGTGTTTAATCCAACTATCTCTCTCTTCTGTTTAGCTGCTTCTGTGCAGTAGACATTTTATATCGTGTTACCACTTTCTTACTAAACTGACTGTTCTGTAATAGTTCACCCTCTTAATTTGTGTGCACACCTCATTGTATCAGTGAATTCAGGGTAAAGGAAGATGAAAAGCGGGGGAGAGGCTCTGACATATGCGACAAGCAACCTTTTAAGTCTAAGAAATTTTTCAAGTCTCCTCCTGATGGACAGAGTCTTTCAATTGTTTATATACCAACTGATTGTCTTGTCTACCCTAGGTCTGCCTGACCCACTTCCTGGTTTGATAAAGATTACTTGGATGCCAAGAAAACACTGGCAAGATTAGTCAGATTCATTTGAAGGATGTTACTTAAGAACTCATGGAAGTTCCCTAACGGTCCAGTGGTTAGGACTCGGCACTTTCACTGCCCTGACCTGGTCTGGGAACGAAGACCCTGCAAGCCACTCTTACCCTTTACCTAAACCATCCACACTCGCCTCCCCCAGCCCACACTCTCCAAAAAACCCCACCAAAGTAATAATGAAACAGATTTGTATTCTAGTTCTCCATGGCTGGTCCAGTGTTTGTGATCTGTGTCCATAATTGGTGCAGATTTTAGGACTGTTTTTTTTCCTCTCATAACATGCAGTGAAAGTAATCCTGCTAGTATACACCTCCTTCCATTCAATCCTGAAGTTTGTTTCTTCTTCTGTCTGGATAGCCCTTTAATGTTCACTAGGATTCTCCCAATGGGGTCCAGGAACACATATGGTTTTAAGTAGATTGAATTAACTGCTTTAAACTAAGGAAACATCCTGGGGAGACCATCTGATACATGAATTCTTTCAATTCCACTGACTTTTAGTCCTCATCACGAAAAATGCAGACTAATTTTTATATGTAATACACACACACACATTTTTTAAAAAAATTTTTTTAGCCTCTGGAAATTACAAACTTAGTCTCCATATTGTAAATGTATTTTTCTCTGTGACCAAATGTGAGCTTGAGTTTCTCAATACATTCACAGATTCAGGAGCATTTGCTTTTCTTAATCTGCTGCTAGGAGAATATAATCCGCCAGTGGAACAGAGTTCTGTTTTATCCTAAAACTCTGTCAACAGTTCTGCAGGCACATTTTTGTTTGTTGGGTCACCTCTTTCTAAACTACAAACAGCACACCCTTTCCGTTAACACATTCTCTACAGTAATTTAGGAGTATCAATTAGGTCACAAGTTTCTTTCACATCTTGTCATAGTTTCTGAGATTTCTAGGCCCTTGTTGTCTTCTTCCTGCAGTAATGTCTGCAGGTAGTGAATATCAAACAATAAGTATGAATTTCATAACAGTATTTCATAGATTCTTAGATGCACATTTTATGGTTACATTTTATATACCAGAAATTAGTATTTTATGGTTGATAGCATGTTAAAATTAACTGGCATTGTAGGAGATGTAGATAAATCTCCTACTGGTTCTGTCTCTCTGGAAAACCCAGACTAATATAAAGAGGGTACAAATTTGACTCACAAAACCTTGGATTACTTTATTGTTATTATGTTACTAGCTGCTTTATGAGTAAAGACATTGGTAAATTATAGTAAACATTATAGGCATATTTATTTCTTAAAGATTTGTATGTTACAGAAAGTCCATATCTCATTACAACAATTCAGAATTGCATTCTGGTTTGAGTCGTTTCCCATTTAATTGAGAAAGACATCAACCGGCTTTTAATATAGAAATGTTTATTCTTGGAGATCTGTCTATTTACCTGGGCCATACAAGGCTAGTTCTGGATAGAATTGCTTTAACAGAAATACAGTTTAATATTATGTGGATGATTTTCACTCAGAACTTTTCTAGGCAACAGTCATCTTTGGACAGTCTCTTTGTCTTTTGTCAATTACTTTACAGGCCATCACAAATTAGGTTGTTCAAAACCACTTAATAGTAAATCAACTGTACTTCAATTAAAAAAAATTCTTTAAATAAAGAATTTAAAATGCAAAAAAAAAAAAACCCCACAAAAACCAAAAAACACCCAAACCACTTAATAGAAAACATCCAAAAAAAATTCTGTCAAAGACTAGCGTTAGCTCAATTTTTGTTTTATTTTCTTTTGTCTTTCTTTTCTTGGTTTCTTCTTTAGACTTGCATTATTTGGTTTTCACTTGTTAATTATTTGGAAAATAATTTCATTATTCCTAATTATTATAGTCAATATTAAATTATCTTTGGAAATATGTTGAATTTAAATCAATGACTGTAAAAATTCTGTATAAAGTATGTGTAGATCTATATTACACAATGTATATTAAAACTTCTATATTAGGACAAAACAAAATCAAAAAACTTTTTTTTAACAAAAATTAAATTGTATGAATATTTATGAATAAAATTGTATGTGTGGACACAGTTAACATTTGATTCCTCCAGCAAACTTATACTTGCCTAAAGCTATGTGTCCTTTTTCACTTTTTCTTTAACCATTTTTATGTATGGTTATAACTCTTGAATCAGGAATATTTGACATGATTTTTATATTTATTCTTATGAATATGATTTTACAAGTGATTTTATAATTTTTTGTGTGAAATTATATTCTTTTTCTCATTTTCATTGAGAAAATAAACATTGTAAAATTACAAATATCTTACCCAAATAGGTAACAACAAACAAAATGTTTGATTTTGAGTGGTATAGTGAACATCTAAAGCATATAGATATCCTGTAGACTTACTGATTTATTGAGGAAGTTGGACAATTTTTGTTATTGGAGTGGAAATTTTTAATAAAAGTTTTATACCTAAAATTTAAAAAAAATAGAGAGGGGGAAAACATATTAATTGTTGAAGCCATTTTATAACCCAAAAGTTGTTGGCATGATTCAAGACTGTTTTTTTTTTAAAAAGCTTTTGTTTTAAGATGTATTATCTCATAATGACAAAAAAAGTCATCTATGGTTGTTTCTTTTAATGGCCACCCCAAATTGTAATAATTAGAGATTTATGACATTATGGGAATAGAAACGATACTAGAACCTTAGCGATCATCCAGTTGTGTTAGTCTGCTTGGGCTGTTATAATAAAATTCCACAGACTAGGTGGTTTAAACAACATGAATTTATTTCTTACAGTTCTGAAGGTTGAGACATCCAAAATCAAGGTGCTGGCAAATTCGGTTTCTGATGAAAGGTCTCTTCCTGGCTTATAGAAGACTCCTTTTCACTTAGTAATATGCTTTTAAGATTCCTCTATGTCTAGACCTAGAGTCTGTCATACAGAATGAAGTAAGCCAGAAAGAAAAAAACAAATACCGTATACTAACTCATATATATGGAATCTAAAAAAATGGTACTGATGAACCCAGTGACAGGGCAAGAATAAAGATGCAGATGTAGAGAACGGACTTTAGGACACAGGTTGGGGAGGGGCAAGGGGGAAGCCAGGATGAAGTGAGAGAGTAGCATTGACATATATACACTACCAAATGTAATATAGATAGCTAGTGGAAAGCTGCGGCATAACACAGGGAGATCAACTCAATGATGGGTGATGACTTAGAGGGTTGGGATAGGGAGGGTGGGAGGGAGTCTCGGGAGGGAGGGGATACGGGGATATATATATAAATACAGCTGAGTCACTTTGCTGTACAGCAAAAACTGGCACAACAGTGTAAAGCAATTATATTCCAATAAAGAGCTTAAAAAAAGTATTATACACACTACTATATATAAAGTAGATAAAGAGCAAGGTCCTACCGTGTAGCACAAGGAACTGTATTCAATAGCGTATAATAATCTATAATGAAAAAGAATCTGAAAAAGAATATGTATATATATATATTCATGTATATGTGAATCACTTTGCTGTACAACAGAAACTAACACAACATTATAAATTAACTATGTCAATTAAAATATAAGTTAAAATAAAAAGATTCCCCCATGTATTTTCATGGCTTGATAGCTCATTTCTTTTTAGTGCTAAATAATATTCCATTGCCTGAATGTACCATGTAGTATCTTTTCTTACAAGGACAGTAATACTATCAGATCAGGGCTCTGACTTTTCTTTTTATTGAAGTGTAGCTGATTTACAGTGTTGCATTAATTTCTTCTGTACAGCAAAGTGATTCAGTTTTACATACATATACATTCTTTTTTTTTAAATATTCTTTTCCATTACGGTTTATCAAAGGATATTGAATGTAGTTCCCTGTGCTATACATTAGGGCCATTGTTATCCAGGGCTCTGACTTTATAATCTCTTTTAACCTTAATTACTTCCTTAGAAGTAAATACAACCACACCTGGGATTAGAATTTCAACATATGAATTTTGGCGACACAAGCTTTTAACCCGTAACACTAACACCCTCATTTTATAAAGTAGAAACAGATCAGAGAGGATGATAGAAACTCAAAATGAAAAGAGGCCTAAAGATTGTTAAAATTAACCCTTCCTCTGATGTTTTCTATCAAAACCTTTTAAATAACTTGATAAAGTAAATTCCTTGGTAAAACTGGATCTCTTAGTTACTTGATTCTCAATTGAAAGTCCTTTCTGTGACATTACTGCCCTCTTTTCTTATACAGTTATCTTCACTCTTTTCCAAATTGTTATTAATTCCCTTTTACTGCAGGAGAATCCACTGCCCTAGGTTTTTTAACTTGGATCATGTTCAAGGGCTTAAGAACTATCTGAAATTTTATGATAATTCTTGTATTATTTTTTGTTTCAGGTGTTTAGCTTTTATCAGACCCTCAAAATAATCTACGATAACAAAAGTGTCCATCCACTAAGCAGTAATTTTCTATATCCTATCAGAGTGACTTAGTCTTCTCACTCGTAAGTCTCTTTTAATGCTAGATGGGGCATATCCATTCAATCGAAAACCAGTAAGGAGTATTTTGGATGTTACCAATGCTGAGCTTCATGCTAAGAATGAAAAAAATGAATGTCACAATTCTGTAATAAAGACTTAGTCAAAGAGAAAATGATAAGGAGGAGTTGGAGAGATGTAAATTTATTGAACATACAAGTTTCTCTGACTCCAAAAACTATTATTTTTTCATTTCACCCGGCCATGATAATCCCCAATTTGACTTGCCTACTCCTTCTGGATCTTATTAAAGCTGTAGGATATTGGGCATGAAGTATCTGACCAGTTTTTTGTTCTCATTGTGAGCTAACATTGTGTTAGGTAAAGGAAGAAGTTTGGTAATGTCCCACTTCTTTTGCAAGTGGAGGCTTTCATTTTCAATATTAGTTCCAAGGAGAAAATTACACATTCTTCTTTAAAATCTCCCTCCAAGCCAAAAAACACACAATATAGACTAGAGTGGATCCCAACAGAGATACAGCAGAGTGTGAGCACACAGGTAAGAAAAATAATGAATCAACTCTATAGCTAGTATTTGCAGAAAAACTCAAAAAGAAGGAAAATCTCCAAAAAACTACAGTGATGACTTTATGGATTTAAAGGCTGTACTTAAAGCAAATGCATAAGACAAGACCTAATAGAAATAAGTAATAAGGACCTTGAAGCAAAAAGCACATACCTGCCAGTCTATGTGGGATGCCAGAAGCAGGTCTGAAAAGGACCATAACATTAACATGCAGCAGAAAGAGACAGAGCTCAAAATCCACTGTATGATTTGTTGCATTTATCTATGTTGAGTGATTTACATATACTTCCCCTTACAGGAGGTGGGTCCCCTCACTCGCAATCGATTCTTCTCTTGTTTACTTTAGCTACTGTATTAGTCTCCTATTGCTGCTGTTACAGATTACCTAAATTTAGTGGTTTTAACAATGCAAATTTATTATCTTATAGTTCTGTAGTGCAGAAGTCCTAGATAAGCCACACAGGGCTAAAATTGAGGTGTGCATTCCTTTCTGGAAACTGTAGGAGAAAATGAATTTTCTTGCCTTTTCCACCTCTTAGATAAGGCTGCCCACATTCCTGCATCCCTGGCCACTTCCATCTTCAAAGCTAATAATAGCCGGGTAAGTCTTTTTCACATTGCATCACTCTGACACTGACCTTTCTGCCTTCCTCTTTCACATTTAAGAACTCTTATGACTACATTGGGTAATCCAGGATCAACTTTTTATTTTAAGGTCGGCTGATTAGCAACCTTAATTTCCTCTGCAGCCTTTATTCCACCTTGTTATATAATATGTGACAAATTCCGGGGATTAGGATTTGGACAGTTTTGAGTAGTGGGATGTGATTCTGTCTAACACAGCTAGGAAGTTGAAAAACAAAAATGCCCTCATTAATGTTTTTTATCATAGTGTGACAGGGTAGACCTTTGCTGGCTGTAGAGTTTCTGTTTTTTTTTTTCCCGTGTGAAGTTTGTTTTCCTCAGTCTCTTATACCCATTTTACCAACTGAAAAACAAAGAGCTATATTAAATTACCACAGGATGTGTAGATGCTAAGTTAATTTAGAAGTCATATATGAGAAGAGGAATTATGTAGCCCTCTCTAAAACTTCTTATAATATAATCGAAGCAAGTGAAACCCTGAGAGATTCCTAGTTCTTGATGTCACAGAAAGCCAGTGTAAGAACATCTAGTTACTTCCACTTTCTCTGATTTATTTTCTCAGTGAAATCTTATTATCAGCATGTTTATTAAATGATTGGAGAAATGAAAAGCTTGAAAAGTCATTTTCCTTGTGTTATAGTTTGAAATAGAAAAATAAAAATTGTTGGGAATTCCCTGGTGGTCCAGTGGTTAGGACTCCTCGCTCTCACTGCTGAAGGCCTGGGTTCGATCCCTGGTCAGGGAACTAAAATGCCACCATAGCTGCATGGTGAAGCCAAAAAAAAAAAAAAGTTTAAAAAAAAGAAAAAAAATTGCTTTTTTAGTGAAGTCTTGAAATGCTTTCTTGTGATAAAGTACATGAGCTTTAGCACATGAATTTTATAACAATTATAACAATTATTTTCATTTTGCATTGGTTTGCTTTGATTTTTGATTATTCTTTATTGTTGTGATCATTAAATTAGTTACTTTCACATAAGTGATATGTATTTAAATCTGTATATGCTAATTAGCTATGATATGTCAGGAACATGTCCATTTATAAGGAATAAGACGGCGCATTCCTAATGTTTACTTCAGCTCTAACATGGTGAACTCTATCCTAATAAGAGTGACCAAGAGTTCCCTTTCACACAGAAAAATAGTCCACCTAAGCTGGAAATCAACAGATCCAATCACAATCACACAATCACCGTGTGTTGTACATCCAAAAACATGAAGATTAGTCCACATGTTTTTATGCGAAGGAGTAGAAAAATTAGGTAGCACCCCACCTTGAATTATAGAGCTAAGCCTTATAGAAGAAGGCAGAGACTGAGGACTTAATTTATGTGTGTTCACGTGTGTGTTTTAATTTGTTCTTTTGTTAAGTTGTGTGAGAGAAGTTAAATGGAAACAACATAGTTGCATTTAAATAACGGAACCTCAAAAAAGAAAAAAAGAGAGAGAGACAGAGAGAAAGATAACAGAATTTTCCTGGTCAAAACAAAAGTGAAAAATGTGACAGACATATATGAGATTTGCACTTCATTGACATTCCTTGTTAGCTATTTCTTCACATCTGTAAAGGCAAAATAAATGGAGTGGGTTGAGCACTGGCAAGTGTCTTATTAGGCAGAGTTTTAAAGTGATGTATCCAGTGACTAAAGGATGTAATTGTTTTATTTGGTTATCTTTAGTAAAGTAATATTACATAATTATAATGCCCCTCAAGAAGTGAAGGATGCAAGATAAAAATTTGATTTTTTTCAGACAGGGATATATTTGTGAAAGCATCAAAATATTCATAAAGGATTGGTTTTGTTCATTCTGCAACATTATGATTGAAAGAGCTTTGGAGTTAGACAGATTTGGTCCTTGGGTAAGTAACTCAATAGTTCTAAGCCTTAGGACTTCCCTGGCGTCCAGTGGTTAAGACTCCGAACTTCCAATGCAGGGGGCACAGGTTCAATTCCTGGTCGCAGAAGTTCCACATGCCACTTGGTGTGGCCGAAAAAAAAAAAAAAAAGCCTGTTTCCATATTAATAAAATAATAATATTTTCTCCATAGGACTGTGATACAAACTAAATTAAATACTGTTTACAGAGAAATAATTAGTATAATAGCAAATATGTGTGGAAATTAAACGTAGACCCAGAAAACATTGGTGGGATCCATCATTTAGTCCCAGCGTATTTTCATGTTTTCACTTTTTATGGGGGTATAATTTATATACAGTAAAATGCACAGTTATGTGTACAATTACAACAAAATTTTAAAGTAGAATATACCCATGCCACTTATACCACTATCAAGATGTAAAATGACCCCACTACTGCAGAGAAGCTGGCTCATTTATGCAGCTTCCCAGGTAATCCTTGCCACTCCCTCTTCCCCCAGCCTTGACTCTTGATTACTTTCCTTATAGATTGTTTTGTCTCTCTCTTTTAAGAACTTTATGTTATGGGAATCACACAATGAGCCAGGTATCAATAATTTACTCAACTGAACATAATCTCTCCCTCTTTGGACTTCCTTTTGAATTTTTTATCTCCTCAATAACTTTGCCTTATTCTTTGCCTTTTGGGTACTTGGTTTTTGTTTTTGGTTTTTCCCTTTTCCTAAGATTAGGCAATGAAAACAAGTTTGTTGCTATCCCCTATAGCACAAAGCACACATTTTCTAATACAGTGTTGCCGTGAACGAGAGATTACAAATAGTGACCTTAAGAAGCCTCTGTATGGGGGCAGGGAGGGTGGGGGGGACTCGAGGGGGGGGGAGTCAAGGAAGGGAGGGTATACGGGGATATGTGTATAAAAATAGATGATTGAACCTGGTGTACCCCCCAAAAAAATTAAAAAAAATAAAAAAAATAAAAAATTAAAAACAAGGGGAACTTGAAAAAAAAAAAATGCATTTGCTGTAATTGTGCACTACCAGGAGTCTATCCAAATGCTTTATTTGGGAAAATAATTAAATTTAAGTTCTAGTGGGAAAAAAAAAAAGAAGCCTCTGTATGACTGAGGGCAGAACCCATTTTCATTAAGGTCCAGTCCCCTTTGGAAGAGATAAGACAGTAATAATGCTTTAGAGAGAAATCATCTCATGACAAAGATATACAGAAACAGTCAAAATTTATTTTAGAAGAGATTTTCAATTCTTAAATAATACAAAAATAAACAAACATTTGTTTCAACACTTACAGTTTACATAAATTAATTTACTCATACATTTGTCTGAGGCACCAAAACATTCAACACATATTCCAAAGTCCCAGATTCAGTCATTCAGATATTAACAAATCAGTTTCTTAAAATCAATTAACAGTTTTTTATACAAGCCCTTTTACTATTGACTTTCTTAACCATAAACCATTTAAACATAAAATCTTAAAAATTCCCCTGAGTTATTGCTCTTTATGAAAATTTCATTTTCTGCCCCTGAAAAGGCATACTTTTTCAATTATTTACATAAATACTGATGTTATCTATAATCAGTGCTTGATTAAAAAATATTAAAATCCACAGTGCTTTGTACAGAATGTCCCTCCAAAAAGTTATGGGTGAATGAATTAATGAAACATCCACAGGTCCTTCAAAAATCTATAAAAATCAGTCTTATAACATGTCCATGCTAATGAGACACAACGTTCTCTGTGGGCTGGTATACAGGTAAACCTTAAGACGAATTTCAGCTTTACATCTCAGTATACCAGAGCTGGATTCCTAAAAAAAAAAATGTATTCACAAATCTTAATCTAATCATTTATCTTGTATTAATAATTCAGAGAGGTAATCCCAAAAGATACATTGATTCTGACATAATGTGAAAAAAAAATCAATGCAGCCTTAAACCCAGTTTATAATAACCATCCTAAGACATAAATAATAGTCTTCAATAAATTAAATCAATATACAGTACCAGAAAATGTCAGCTGACAATGAGAGGTGGAAAAGAAGCATTGTCTTCCTGGGAACTATTCAGCAATTGTTTGGTTTTGTTTTTAAGTGAGAAAGGACATTCATCAGAATAGGAATAACTTTCTTGCTGTCAAGAACCCCCTACAGATCTAATCTATTAGCCTCTATAAGGGTTCTTTGGTTATAAATTATTCATAAGGTTCTCTGCCTTTCACTTAAAATGAATGTATACCTTCTTGTAAAGGCCTTCTGTAGTAGTCCTGAGCTGAGGTTTTCCTTAAAACTTGTGTTAAGTTCCAGTAAGAAAGTATAGACAGAGTCCAAAGAAAGACAAACTTAAAACCAGGAAAACAAAATAGAAGTAGTAAACTGACCAGAAAATGGCTAAAAGAAGATCATAAAATGATCAGTGAGTGGGTAGTTGCTTCTCACATCATGGAAGACTCCTTGCAATTGACAGTGTAGAAAGCAATGTGCAGCATACTGTCATCTTGTAACAGCAATTAAATGTTCAAACACCTTAGCTTTTGTTCTTATTACAAGTTGAAATTCAAGTAAAAAGATGCCATAGTGATTTCCCATTGGATTGTACAAAAGAATGAAAACTGTTTTCCCCTTTGACTTGAAGACATCTTTAGAATCAACATGAAAATCTTCACAAGTATGACCCCTTTCTCCTTAACAGATGTTAAGTAACACAAGGCGTTTAATATAAATATTAAATAATTAAGTTAAAAGAAATAGTTCATATAAATAAATAAATATGATCAATCAGCTTCTACAGCTCAGTTGAACGTTCTTTTAGTAATACTGTGGGGTTGATATCCTCTAGTCCAGAGTGGGAGGAGCTTGCATTAATGGTGACTGTTTTGGCGAGCTGTGGATCTTGAACACTGAATGAGGTAAAAGGACAGCCTTTCACATTACTGCAGATGAGAGACTGAATTGAGGCAGTGTTGATGATTTTAAAACCTACTTCTCCACCAAATGTGCTAGGCTTCCAGTACTCAGGAGAGCATATGGGATTACCCATAAGTCCTTTCAAGGAGAACGGGGCTCCAGCTTCTACCATGGTCTCCCCAAAGATGGCGTCTGGGCGAGGCTTTTCTACCAGGAGGGCCGGATACAGCTCCATGGCATCAATGTCACCATAGAGCGCTTCTAACTCCCCAGCCATCTCCTTCTCTCCTGTGAAGGTGACAAGCACAGAGATACAACCAATGCAAAACTTTCACAAAATAAAAAAAGTTTTTACCCCTTTGCTCAATTTGCTTTCCACTTCGCTGAAAACATTTGCCCCCTGACTCTTTGAAGAAGTTTGGAAACTTTCTCACCTGTAAGTTCTTCAAATGATTTATAGGGCTTCAGCAGAAAGCGTTTGCGGTACTCATTAAAAGACTGGTATTTCATCTCTCTGCTGTGGTCAATTGAAGCTTTTGATACTTTCTCTACTGCAACTGGAAGATTCCTACCACCAGCAACCTGTGGAAAATGAATTAAATTGTAGAACACAATTGAGTTTTAGGCACATTTAAGATTTTTTTTTTTTAATCTTTATTCTTTGGCCGCGCTGCACAGCTTTTGAGATTTTAGTTCCTTGACCAGGGACTGAACTCGGGCCCTCAGCAGTAAGAGTGCAAAGTCCTAACCACTGGACAACCAGGGAATTCCCAAGGTTTCTACTTTAAAAGCCTCCCTTGGGTACCAAGTAGATAAGACTGATGCTCCCAGCTGAGACCTAAACTATAAATTTGGAATATTTATAGACTATTTCTGTGATCTAGATTATAATGGTAACATTATATTATGATTGAGATTATATATTAGGCTTCTTATTTCAAGGAAAGAATATTACCAGCAAATAATATTCTTTTAGTAAGTTTAAGAAAAATCATTTCTCCAGCAGAAATTCTAGTTACTGACTAGTCCCTTATTTTGTTTTGTTTTTCATTAATAATGCTTACCCTGCCAGCAATCTGCCTGGTGAACGATTCAACAAACTGAGTGATGCCGTGTTCCAGTAAGATGGAGTTGTTATAGATAAATTGCTGATAGTTGTACTCCTGCCCATCAATCTGAAAGATGTCAGGCAGAAGGGGATGCCAGTGGTAGAGTGTGTTAAACTCAGCAGCAATTCGGTTTTGGTACTGGAATTGCTGGTTGAAAAGCAGCTCTGGGTCAAACTTCAGTTTGAAGTGATAGCCACTCAAGTGCTGTACATAGTCTTCAATCACAATCTTAATAGTTTCTCCTATGGGCACAAAATAAAATATTGAGAACATGAATTCTTTCTGCTCACAAATGTTCTGCTCACAACTGAAATGCAATTGTTAATCTGCATTCCTTCACTTTCTATGTTTTTTTTTTTTTTAAATCATCAAAAGGTAGGTATATGGGACTGAATCCAGCTCAGGGACTGAATGATTATGGAGCAGGTGATTTTACATGCACTACATTCCCCCCAGAATTACTGAAAACCTACCAAAGGAAACAAGTTAGTTTTCTCTGGGGCAGAGGGTTTTATTGAAACAATTTGCTCTTCTTGCTTACCTATCAGTATCAGCCTGGTCGTCTGGAACAACTGCTCATCGTCCCATTCTGGATGCTCCTGTTTAAGCACGTCACACACTCTGTTATGTTCTCGCAGCCAGATTGTGGCATACATCATCAGACCAGGCACCAGACCAAAGAACTCTTGCCCTACAGCAAACCGCAGGTGTTCAGGAACATGAGGGGGGTAGATCATCTCGACCTGAGTATCTTTGACTGTGGGAGGATACATCTCTCCATCAATTATCTAAAACATAACAGTAACAAAAGAGGTAAGAAACAAATTTTAAGCATTAGAGATTTTGAACATAGGTGGGTGGTGAGTCATAACTAACTCTTAATATTTAAATGGAACAAACCTGATATTTCATTTTTCCATCCTTAAAAAGGCGCAGTTTATGCTGTCTCTCCAGAGATTCACCATAAACATGACTTAAGTCCACCTAGAAGATTATGGAAAAATGTTAATTTGTTGCTATTGAAGTTATTTTTATGTAAAATGTCTATGATGTATTTATCACTAACTTGATGATTTAGTTTGCTTTAATTAAAAATTTTCAATAACACATTTTTTTCATATCCACAAAATAATAAATTAACTTGTTTATCCACTGAAGTTACAAAACCTACAAACCTAAATATTCCTCCTAAATATGTCACCTATTAGTGTCTCATATGAAGCTTATACCATAAGCTTCACTAAAATTATATGGCATTTCTTTTAAAAAGCAGCAGAAAATATTTTGATATAAAATTTGTATCAAATTAAGCTATGTCACTGAAATCCAAGAGATAATGATTCTGCAAAAATCTCACCTTATAATATTTAAGGTAGCATAATCAGTGTAAAAATGTTTTTGAAGACAACTTTTTGCAGTGCCAATATTTTAAACTAAGAATATAAGAGCCAAACTACAAATAATAATCTTTATATATGTATTGACGTATGTGTGTGTGTATTTTTACTAAACCAGTGAATTAAAATGGAAACTTCATTAAGGTTTTTATAGATAGAAATATGATTTGCTACTAATTCTGATTTAACTCTATCTTACCCCATGGTTCTTTCCCGTGGTAAAAGCTGGTCCTCGCTTAAGATCTGTCTTGAAAAATTGATGGGTGAAGTGCTGGGCAAAGAACGCAAACATCATATTTGTGCCCTGGGGATCAGGAATGAACTTTCTTCTTAGAAGTACTTTTTCCACAACTTCTTTTGAATCAGGAAGCTCTTTCCTCCCTGAAAAATAAGAAGGCCAAGATAAGAATCCATCTATATATTCAGGGAAGCAGAGAGTGACTGTCATTTACCAGGGTCTTTTTCACTTATAGGAGAAATACAACTTTGAACAGGATCATAATATAAATGGAAGTTCTAAGATACAGGGAAACAACTTCTTATTAAATAATCTATTTTAACTAGTATTAATTCACTTTTAATGAAAGAATTTGAAAACATCATGACATTACACCAAAATGCCCTTCACTTTCATGAAATATTTCACATGGACTTTCTTATGGCTACCATTCTCCAGAGATATCCATAAGAAAAGAAAAAAAATGGTTTTATTAACAAATAAACCATAGTTTACAGTCAAATTTTCTAGGTAGCACTCCAATCCTGGTTACAGTTAATACATCTCTAACTGCTTCCTCTCACTCACCTTTCACACCCATAGGTGTTGGGCAGTCCTCAGGCACAGGAGGAAGAGCTCTGGTGTAATAGGACAGATTAGAAAACGCTTCCCAGCTTTTATAGCCATAGTGCACATTATAAGTTGGCGGGCTGTCAATTAGATGTGATCTTGCTGAAATTTGAGGAAAAAAAATTATTTGTTCCCATAGACGAGGCAAATCACTGTTCATTTTTATTGTAAAATGTGCAAAGTGGCACTAGAGTGAATTTAATTCCAACAAAGATACTCTATTTTAAAAGAATTATATTTTAAAGCCTAACTGCCACTGGTACTCAAAAATACATCTTTGATAAAGTATAAATACTTTACACAGAAGTCTAACCATCGTGATTTTTCAAATAACCACCTACTTACTGCTCAAGAGGCCTACGAGAGAAATGTCTGGGCTTGACACTCACTTTAGAAATAAAGGTATTTTCTTGCTGACCCCAACTGAAATTATCCATTTATTTTAATGGATGCAATTCTGTGGTCCATGGGCATTCAATAAACAACTAGACCACACTTCCTTTACAAATTGTCAAGAACAGTGATGGTTAGAAGAAGTATACAGGATTTTAAGTAGAATTCTGACTGCGAGACAAAACTTTATAAACTTCAAGGGATTCAGATGTCAGTGTTTTGGCCATTAAGATAGAAGGCAAACTAAAATGGTATAGTTGAATATGTTTTGGATTAAGTTTAAAAATCTAAAGTTTTATAAAGTACATTTTTCTTTGAGGCAGCTGAAAACCCTAGAGATTGAGTTGTACTTACATATCAGCACATATCTCATAATCATATTCCGCAGGAAGGGAATGTTATTGACAATGTTCCAGACTCCCTTGAAGTGGGTAAGTATGTAGTGCACTGTGTTTGGAGTGGGTTTCAGGAATAATTTTATTCTTGTCAGAAATTCAGCTGCAATGAGAGAAAAAAAGATAGAGAAATTAACGGACCCCATTATAAGACACAATTGATAACTATTTTAAAATGATAACTGTATATATCCCCATTCCAAATGAGGGCACCCAACAGCAAACTTACGTGTGGTACAGTTTTCACCATAGAATCCTGTTCGGGTACAGTCACATTTATACTGGTCAAATCCTACGCTCATACATACACCTCGATTCTGGCATGGATGGGAACAGCAAGGATTTGCTACAATACAAGTAAAGACAGTGAATAAATCATTCTTCGGTGTCTTAATCTAGACTTAAATATTTAATTGTTTTACTTACTATGAGTCAACTTTACAATAAAAGTTCAAGAAATGTACAGGTCGTCATGGGAAAACTTTTTTTTTTTTGGCTTGCCTTACAGAACGGTTACAATGTAGAAATACCAACTTCCTATTCTAAATAAAGGTAACGGAATATTCCACCAGGGAAATCATGTTGCTAAGCTTTTCTTAGTTAACTTTTTAGATGTTCGAATTAACCTTTTTAAGAGGCTCAAAGACATAGGACTTCCAAAATTAAAGTGAAGAGATCTAGTACATTAATCAAAATTTTGGCTTTTGTTTTCTTTTGCTTTTGTTTTTGTTTTTTGTGCAAATCAAAGCTGTTGAAAGATCTGGAGGAAAAGCATTCCAAGCTGAGAGGAAAACAAGTGCAAAGGACCTGAGGCATGTTTGAGACAGTGTGGCAGAAGCACAGCTAGCAGGAGAGAGAGGTGGAAGGTGAGTTCAGAAAAGGCAAAGGCAGATGACCTGGGTTTTATGGGAATTCGGGTTTTATTCCATGTGTCAAAGGGAAATCATTGAATGGTTTACAGTATTAAAGTGGGATGACTTAATTTACATTAAAAGTACAAACAAAACAAACAAACAAAGAAAAAACAGGGAACTCCCTGGCGGTACAGTGGGAATTCGCACTCTCCCTGCCTAGGGCCCGAGTTCCATCCCTGGTCGGGGAACTAAGATCCCACAAGCCGCGCAGTGCGGCCAAAAAAAAAAAAAAAAAAAAAAAACAGTAAAGAAAATTTAAAAGTAAAAACAGCTTCCTTTTAAAATATGTTGCTCATCTGAAAAAACAATCTGGGCTTTTCTGGAGCAGGAAAGCACTAGGGTATTTAATACAATTATTTCCGCTCAGTAACAGTAGGTACTATACAAAAACATCTCGCATATATTGACCGAATCCTGTCATAATGACCACCTGCACGTTAGTATCACTATTCCTATTTAGCAGATGAGAAAAAGTGAGACTTGGACGGGTTAAGTAACTGGCTCATGATGACCAGAGCTGTTGGCAAAGCTGGGCTACACGTCCAGTTTGTTTAGACTTGAGCGGTCCAGCCTCTGTATTCCGAGGGTATTTAGAATACCAAGAGTTCCCGGGAGAGGTCAGAGCGGAAACTCGGCCCGGGTGTGCGGAGCCGCGGAGTCCCCGTTGCGGGGCGCCAGGTACCCACTCACCTGCACCACAGACCGCCAGGGCGGCGCAGAGCAGCAAGGCGCGGGCGAGCATCTCGGCTGCGGGCGGGGCGCGGGACCGGCGGAGGCGCTGCAGTGTGTGGGTCCGGGCTGTAGAGCTGGAGGAGGCGCGGTGCTGAGTTCCTGGGCGTCCTCTGATGCTTGCTGCGAGTCCTTTGACAACTGGAAGCTAACGGAGAGGACCTTCCTTTTATGCGTGAACACAGCCCACGTGACGGCATGACTGTTTCTTTCCGCCTTTCCTTTCCGCTCCCCCTCCTCCAAAACTTTTCCCCCCTCTCTTTAGTTAAATAATTGCGTAAGACCCACGTGGGGGTAGGATTTTTTTAGCCACGCAAACGGGAAAAATCGGAAACCTGGGAAGATGCACTCGGCTTCTGCAAGGTGGGTGCAAAGCGGGTTGCCCCCTCCCCGCTCCGATCTTCTTGCGCCTCTCACTGGGTTTCTCCGCCCTCGGCGCCGGGCTTCACGCAGGATTCCTTTCCTTCTATCGAGTCTCAGGCTTCCAAGACCCCGTGCGGAGGCAGATCTTTTAGGGGGCGGGTAGGGGGAGGGGGAGGGGGAGGGCCGCCCCTGGGCTTCCTCTCCCGGAATTGGAGGAGGTTCCGGAGAGCAGGGAATCCCCTCGCTCGCCGCCGCCCGCTGGTCTGGTCCTTAGGCTGGGGGCGGGGGGGGGGGGGGGTGATTGAGGGGCTGAGGAAGTCACAGTCTGGGGAGAGTGGGGCCAAGAAAGGCTGACATGTTTTACTCATGTCATGTATTTCGGACGTGTCATGATTTCAGTGACCACTCAACCTCGTGTAGATGCAGCACACACATACATACCTTTAGTTTTTATTTTTTGTTTTGTTTTTTAGATTTTTACTTGACCGAATGAAATGGAATAGCTATAGTCAGTGTACATATTTGTAGCTTCTCTTTATAGCTAAGTTGTTTTTAACATAAGAAATACTGTTCTCCATGCCACCACCCCGACGTTGCTTCTTGGAGAGGGGAAATAAAGGTAAATTCTTCTCCTCAATTACTGATCCTGAGCACTTATCCTGTAAATAGTCAATGTGAGATCGTGGGGTCACCGCTATAACCGCTCCTCCGGTGAACATGGGAAGCGGAGGTGGCAGGGTTTGGAGGGATGCTAAACGTCCAAAGCGTCTGCTTTACTGCATTTCTTTCTCTGCCGCGGGGTTTCCACAGTTTGGGTCACCAGCCTTTCACAGGAGATACAAATGGGAGGAAGTAGATTTTTAAAGCTTGCTTTTTTGTCTTTTCTGTTCACTTTTCCAGGATGATGAGTTGTGACAAAGGATTAAAGTACAACATCACATTTACTTTTCAGTTGTCTGGGCTTATTAGGATCAATTTTCTATTCTCATTTTGGAAGGTAATTTGATGAGGAATTTGGACAGAATGGATGTAAAGGAAGGGTGATTCTGACAAGTTTGAATTTCATCATCATTTGCTTTTGTTTAACATCTATCTTTTGGTGATGGTTGGGAGGGGTGTGTGAGGATAAAATGTTAAAAAGGAAAGAGTAGCACTACGCATTGTAGAGCCCTTAAAAAAAGACACTCGCTGGATTTTTTAAAAATATTTTGCTTAATGTCCACATTATCTGATTCTACATGAGACACAAATGACTAAAATTCCATCTCATTCCAGGAAGCCCATCTCCTCTAGTCATATTTAATCATTGCATTTGTGACACTCCCATTTATTGTACTGAGTCTTACATGAAATCTCAGCTAAGAGCATGGATTTAAAAAAATAATTTCTTTTAATAAGTCCAATTTTCTGTTTCATTTTAAGTGAGTAGGATGTACGTATTCAAATTTTAAGTTGCTATTTAGGACTACTAATTTGAGCTTGGTTAGATGCTAAGGAAGAATTCATACTCTGACTCTGTTAGTGTACTAAAATTTTATATTGTAATCCTGAATTCCTTTTGAAGTCATCATTATTGACCTCATCAGAGCTTAATTGTATACCTACTGTGTATAGAAGTGTGTTCTGTTGTTAGTAGAGAGACTGAATTCAAAGGTAAGAACAAAATAGAGTGTAAAGAATAATCACATTTAGACTACTTGGAACTTAAAGAAATTGAACTCCATTTCGTAGTGGAAATTCAATTACAAAACATCTATTTGGTTAAACTACTTGGTTTGATCTGTAACTTCTATAGCAGAATAGAATAGAGAGAGTTGCATGTACCTATGCAATCAGAAAATAGTTCAAGGAGAAAATGACACTTTAAGGTGGGTGAGGTTTAGAAAGGAAGTCCGATTATGGGCTTGATGAAAAACTATTATGATTTATTAATTTTGACAAGCCTGAGATAGAATAGATAGTACATTTGGGGATGCTGGTCATGGGGGGATATTTAATGTCCCAAACCAAATCAAAATGGCTAAACCATGTCTTCTGTAGAAATGTACTATGATTATTATGCCAGATGTCACACCATAAAAAATGTTATCGTTATGTAAAAATTATCACTCTCACTTGTATATATATTTAGTGTTTCTGTGTACATTTTAGACAAATCTATGTATCTGTTGTGTAAAAATTTTTTTATCAGTCTCTGAAATTAGTTGGGATATTCTCTGTATGAAGTGAAAATAAGAAAGCATATTAAAAATCTTCCAAAGCATTCTGTTGAGTTTTACTGCCCCCTTCTGCTGCTTCATTTTTTATCAACTTCTTTTTCTCTCTGATTGCCGTGAAGATCGTTAGGTAGATTTTGTGTCTGATGTTACAATGTTCTTAAAAGTCCACATGTGCAATGTTCATTTGAGATTTAACTTTCATGAATATACTAAAAAGGAATAAAATGTGTTAATTAAAGTGATAAGCGATTCATATGAGCTAAAAAAATGAATAAAGATTATTAATACCCAAAATTCCAAATGAACTAACATTTCCAAGGGAGGTATTTCTCACTGCTTTGAGTAGGGTTCTACCATTCAGACATGGAAGGATGCTCATATCCACTGTCTTGGGCATGGAGCTTCTATTTCCCTCCCTTCTCCTTTGGCTGACTTAGTTATTCACTCGGACAGAGTGGAGATTGCGCCTTGTCTTTTTTATTCATGACAGGCTGGCTAGAAAAAGAGCTTTGCTATCTTGTATCTTGCCTTAAAAGACATTTTAGCAAGGTTATGCCACAGATTATGTCTGTTTCTTGAAGCTCAGAAAAAAATACCCATAAAAGACCTCTACTTTAGTTTTTCAGTAAATCCTGGTTATGTAGCCATTTCTGGCTACATGCGAGAGGAGTTTCAGGGCTAAAAACAAGAGCGTGTGTTCAAAGAATGTCACCTATCATTTCAGTAACCAGAGGATGTAAAGCCCTCAGCCACTGACTCTCCCACTCCACTCCACTCTGATGGTGTGGGACAGTGAACCCTGAGGGGATTCAGAGTGCAGAAAAATAGGATAGTGGCCCTATCAAAGGAATAATTTCAATAAACCCAGACTCTTTCCCATGTGTGGAAAGCACTAAATTCATTAACTTGAGATGTATGGTTTTCTTTAATTAGCAGGAATCTTGATGTTCCACTGGCTGGGTTCTTTGGGGTGTTTTTTTGTTTTGTTTGTTTTGTTTTGTTGTTGTTTTTACCTCTTTGGAGCAGTCTTTCAGAGTTATCTGAGAGGCTGTATCCTGGGCTTAAGTCTACTGAATAATACATAATTCTCAACTTTTAGGTTGTGCTTTCTTTCAGTTCACAAGGATAAACTTTTTTTAATTACAAAAAATCCTTGTCTAATAAACCAATGAAGAAATACAAAATAATATCTAATTCTACGTTTTATGAAAAAATATTATCTCCTTTTTCTCAACTCAGTTCCCTGATAGATTTTTCTTTTTCTTCCCTCTTCATGGTTGTATATCATAACTACTAAGGTGAGCCAAGGTAGATTGAACATGGTCTTTGTGTTGGAGCCAGGAATCCCAAAAGGGAATAGGGAAGTGCAAGAGAATGTAAGCAGGGTGTGCTGGGGCTAGCATAATGAGAACACACTCACCAATTAAATATCAGGTTTAGCACGTCCAGTTTCTGACCCGGCTTCTAAGGAGCTTGGAAGTTGCCATTCTATCCTAGCAAATAAAAATCTGAACAAACTGAAAACTCAGTGCTCTTCTTAGATCCCTCAAAGAAGTGAGGTGACAGGATTAAAAAGCTGCCCTCAAAATTGGAGAGATTGGTCATATAGAGAAGCACAATTTACCAGAACAGAAGCCCACAGGCAGAAACCTCCACGGAAACCAGTGACTATGTAGGAAAACTCAAAGTGTGATTGAGGAATTGCTGGATGTTCAACTTGGATAGATCTGAGATTTAAAAATTCCAGGAGGTCCATTCACTTTTGTGGGTTTTACTTCCTGAAACTCTCCTTGGTTCCCACAGTGAATATCAGAGGAAAAAAAAAAAAAATCCCCTTGGGGGATTGGCAGGGAGGGGAGGGACGTTGGCCATTTTGAATTATTCCAGAGCATTCTGTTCTTTTTAATTAGGCCTGCACTAAGAAGAAACTATGGGAATTTTATCAGGGCCCAGGGGAAAGAATATACTCAACTCCAGTACCCTCTAGCCATGTCTCACTTAAGATGTGGCAGTGGGGGATGGGGGAGAACTTGTGACAGTCACAGCTCAGAGGCACAGGCTGGCTAAAAGACAAAGAACTATAAAAAAAAAAAAAAAGACAAAGAACTGATCATACGACTCTAGAAGACTCCCCCTCCCCCACACTTCCCTACCATTACTGAAGGCCTATTTACCAGAGTTCTTTTCACCTAGTACACCTTGCCCAGCTTACAACAAAAAATGACAAGTCATGCTGAAAGGCAAAAAAGAGTTTGAAGAGACACAGCAAGCATCTAAAGATTCAGGGATATGGCACAGATATTAGAAATATCTGATCATGAGTGTGGATGGAATAGTAGTTAATATGCAAGAACAGATGGGTAATATAAGCAGAGAGATGGAAATTCTAAAAAAGAATAAAAAAGAAATGCTAGAGGTCAATAACATTATAACAGGAATGAAGAATGACTTTGATGGGCTTCATAGTAGACTGGACATATTTGAGGAAAGAATCTCTAAACTTGAGGATATGTCAGTAGAAACTTCCAAAATTGAAAAAGGAAAAACATACAAAGAGAAAAAACACTGTAAAAAACATAAAGAATAGCCAAGAATTGTTGGAGAATTGCAAAAGGTATCACATAGGTGTGATGGGAATAGAGCAGGAGAAGAAGGAAACAGAAGCAGTATTTGAAGCAATATTGACTGAGAATTTCCCTAAATTAATGTTAGACACCAAACCACAGATCCAGGAAGCCCAGAGAACCCCAGGAACGTGCCAATGAAACCATACCTAGGCATATCATAGTAAAACTGCAGAAAATAAAATATAAAGGAAAAAATCTTGAAAGACTCTAGAGGAAAAAAAATACTATATATAGAGAACCAAAGATAAGAATTATATCCCACTTCTCCTCAGAAACCATGCAAGCAGGAAGAGAATGAAATAAAATATTTAAAGTATTGAAACAAACAAATCAACAAAATCACCGACCTAGGAAATTATCCTTCAAAGTGAAGGAACAAATTTTCTCAAGCAAACAAAATTTGAGGGAATTTGTGGTCAGTAGATCTACCTTGAAAGAAATTCTTCAGCAAGAAGGAAAATGACGTCAGAATCAGATCTATAGAAGAACGAAGAGAATTAGAGAAGAATAAGTGAAGGCAAAATAAAAGCTTTTATTTTTCTTATTTTTAATTAATCTAACAGGTAACAGTTTGTTCAAAATAATAATGGCAAAAGTGTATTTGAGGATTATAGTTTATGTATAGGAGGTAAATTACAGCAATGATACGAAGGATGAGAGGGAGGAATTAGGAATATTTTGTTATGAAGCACTTTCACTATCCATGAAGTGGTATCATGTTATTTGAAAATGGAGTTGGATTAGTTGTAAATGTATATGGCAACCATTATAAAATTTTTTAAGCATAATTGATATGTTAAGAAGGTAGAGAAAATAGAATCATATAAAATCCTCAATTAAAACCACAATTAGCAGGGAAAAAAAGAATGGAAAACAAAAATAGAAACAGAATACAAGGGCAACAAGTAGAAAACAATAACAAATATGGTAGATATTAATCCAGCTATATCGATAATCACTTTAAACAAAAATGGTACAGAGATACCAATTAAAAGACAGAGATTATCAGAGTGGATCGAAAAAGAAGACCCACCTATATGGTTTCTACAAGAAACCCACCTTAAATATAAAGACACATATAAAGTAAAAGGATGGAGAAATATATACCATACTAACTCTAAGTAAAAGAAAGCAGTAGTGGCTATATTAATTTCAGACAGAACATACTTCAGAGCAAGGAAACTTATCATGGACAGAGAGGTACATTACATAATGTAAAAGGATCAATTCTCCTAGAAGACATAACAATCCTTAACGTGTATGTGCCTAACAACACAGTGTCAAAATACATGAGGCAAAAACTGATAGAAATAGAACTGCAAGGAGAAATAGATGAAGCCACTGTAATAGTTGGAGACTTCAACAATTCTGTATCAAAAATGGACAGATCCAGAAAGCAGAAAATCAGTAAGAACATAGCTGAACTCAATAGTACCATCAATCAACTGGATATAATTGACATCTGTAGATTGCTTTATCCAACAACAGCAGAATACACATTCTTCTCAAAGTCACACGGAAAATACACAAAAATAGACCACATTCTGTGCCATAAAACAAAACAAAACACCTTAACAAATTCAGAACAATAAAAATCATACAATGCATCAGACCACAGTGGAATTAAACTAGAAATAACCAGAAAGATAACTGGAAAATCCCCAAATATTTGGAGATTACCCAACACACTTCTAAATAACACATGGGTCAAATTAGAAATAACATGAGACATTAAAAAATTTTGAACTAAGTGAAAATAAAAATACAACTTAAAATTTGTGGGATTCAACCAAAATAGTGCTTGAAGGGAAGTTTGTAACATTAAATGCATATATTAGAAAAGAAGAAAGATCTAAAATCAGTAATCTAAGTTTCCACCTGAGGAAACAAAACCAAAATGAGAGGAGGGGGTGGGGGAGGGGAGAGAGAAAGAAGAACAAAAAGGAGAGAAAATTAAATCCAAAGTAAGCAGAAAAAAAGTAATAATAAATATTAGAGCAGAAATCAATGAAATCAAAAATAAGAAATCAGTAGAGAAAGTCTATGAGCCAAAAGCTGCTTGTTTCAAAAGATCAATAAAGGGGCTTCCTAGGTGTCACAGTGGTTAAGAATTCACCTGCCAATGCAGGGGACACAGGTTCGAGCCCTGGTCTGGGAAGATCCCACATGCCACAGAGCAACTAAGCCCATGCGCCACAACTACTGGGTCTGCACTCTAGAGCCTGTAAGCCACAACTATTGATCCCACATGCCACAACTACTGAAGCCTGCACGCTTAGAGCTGGTGCTCCCCAGCAAGAGAAACCACTGCAATGAGAAGCCCGAGCAACACAACGAAGAGCAGCCCCCACTCACCTCGACTAGAGAAAGCCTGCATGCAGCAACGAAGACCCAACACAGTCAATATATAAATAAATAAATAAATAAATAAATAAATAAATAAATAAATAATTTAAAACGGCTAAGGCTAACTACAACTGTGTGACCACAAATTTGATAACCTAGATGAAATGGACCAATTCTTGAAAGACACATTCGCCAAAACTCAAGCAAGAAGTTAGACAATATGAGCAGGCCTATACTGACTAAAGAAATTCAATCAACCTTCTGGACTTCCCTGGTGGTGCAGTGGTTACAAATGCACCTGCCAATGCAGGGGATACAGGTTTGAGTCCTGGTCTGGGAATATCCTACAAGCTGCAGGGCAACTAAGGCTGTGCACCAGAACTACTGAGCCTGTGTTCTAGAGCTCATGAGCCACAACTACTGAGCCCATGTGCCACAACTACTGAAGCCTGTGCACCTAGAGCCCATGCTCCGCAACAAGAGAAGTCACTGCAATGAGGAGCCTGTGCACTGCAATGAAGAGTAGCCCCATGCACCACAACTAAAGAAAGCCTGTGCACAGCAACGGAGACCCAACATAGCAAAAATAAATAAATAAATTTATTTTAAAAAATAATTAATAATCTTCTAAAATAGAAAGCACCAGGCCCAGATGGATTGATTACCAATATCCACCAAACATTTAAGGAAGAAATTCTTCTTATTCTCTACAGTCTCTTCCACAAAACAGAGGAAGAGGGAAAACTTCCTAACTCAATTTATGAGGTTGGCATTACTCTAATACCAAAATCACACAAAGACATTAAAAGAAAAGAAAACTACAAACCAATGTTTCTCATAAATATAGGTAAAAAATTGCAACAAATTATTGACGAATAATGTCCAACAATGTATAAAAATTATACACCATAATGAAGTGGAATTTTTTCCAAGTATGCAAGCTAGGATCTAACAGAATATGTACAAAATCTATATAAAGAAAACAACAAAACTCTGATTAAAAAAAAAGAAATCAAAGAACTAAATAATTGGAGAAATATTCCATGTTCATTGATAAAGGGACTTATTATTGTCAAGATGCCAGTTCTTTCCTACTTAATCACATTCAATGCAATCTCAATCAGAATCCCAGCAAGTTATTTTGTAGATATAGACAAGTTACTTCTAAAGATTATGATTGTAATGCTGATACTACTGACTTCAAGACTTAGTATATAGCTATAGTCACTAAGGCAGGGCAGTATGGCAAAAGAACAAATAGACCAATTGGACAGAACAGAAAGCCCAGAATAGACCCTGTAAATAGAGTTATTTGATCTTCGACAAAGGAGCAAAAGCAATATAATAGAGAAATATAGTCTTTTCAACAAATGATACTGGAACAAGTGAACATCCACATGCAATAAAAAAAAAAATCTAAACACAGACCTAATTCTTTTCACAAAAATTTACTCAAAATAGAGCTAAATGTAAAATGCAAAACTATAAAAGATAGATACAAAAGAAGATACAGGAGAAAATGTATATGACCTGTGTTATGACAATGATATTTTAGATACAACACCATTTTATGATCCATAAAATCAGAAATAGTTGATAATCTAGATGTCACTAAAATTAAAAACTTCTGCTCTGTGAAAGACACTCTCAAGGGAATGAGAAGAATAGCCACTTTAGATGATAATGATGTGTCAGTTTACGTTCATCCCCTGTAACGCATGTACTGTTCCAGTGGGGGATGCTGACAGTGGGGTAGGTTGTGAATGTGTGGGGACAGGAGGTATATGGGAGCTTTGTACTTTCTGCTTAATTTTGTTGTGACCTTAAACTGCTCTAAGAAATAAAGTTTATTAATTAAAAAAAAAAAAAAACCTCAGCCCATAAATATGGGCTTTTGATTTTAGCTGCTTCTTTTGCACTTGTTCATATATTAATTCTACTCTCCTCCCACATGTTGCACTTTGTTTTTAGTGGTGTATGAAAATAACCTCCACCATATGAGCCACAAGACTTGTTTTGCTAAAGGCAATGCATATTTTTTTGGCGACTATTCATAATCATTGGTAAAATCTTTAAGGCTGAGTGCTGCAGGCTGAAAAATGACAGATGTTCATTTCTCAACTAAAATGTCACCCTACCCTAGGGACAATGATTCCCTTGTGACCATCTGAAGAATTTATTCCTTCTTTCATTCCTCTCACATCCGGAGATTGTATTCATGTAGGACCTCTTTCTCCCTTTTTTAAAATGTTGCTGAACCCAAGTTCATGTGCCCAAGTTCTTGTGCCCAACGCACAGTGAAGCCAAACAAATGGAAACATTGGGGTTTGGAGTAGAGAAAAGTTTATTGCAAGGACCAAGCAAGGAGAACAGACAGCTCACACTCAAAAACCCTGAACTCTCCATTGGTTTTGAGGAAGAGTTTTTATTTTATTTAATTTATTTTTTAATTAATTAATTAATTGGCTGTGTTGGGTCTTCATTGCTGCACACAGGCTTTCTCTAGTTGTGGCAAGCAGGGGCTACTCTTCATTGTGGTGTGCAGGGTCCTCATTGTGGTGGCTTCTCTTGTTGCGAAGTATGGGCTCTAGGCACATGGGCTTCAGTAGTTGTGGTACATGGGCTCAATAGTTGTGGCTCATGGGCTCTAGAGCATAGGCTCAATACTTGTTGCACATGGGCTTTGTTGCTCTGCGAAACGTGGTATCTTCCTGGGACAGGTATTGAACTCATGTCTGCTGCATCAGCAGGCAGATTCTTAACCACTGCGCCACCAGGGAAGTCCCTGGGGAAAAGTTTTTAAAGGCAAAATTTGAGGTGAGGGATGCAGGGCATGTGACTTTCTTCCCATCTGTTGGTGGTGAGGCAACGGCATGGTGTCCCAGGAATCTTGTGCTTAGCCTGCAGTTACCAGTCCACTGGGGTGGGGGTGGGGAGTTAGTTTCTGAAGAAGACCTCAAAAATATATATATCCTTTAGGAGGAACCAAGACCCTGCCTTTTTTTTTTTTTTTTAATATTTATTTATTTGTTTGCTCCAGGTCTTAGTTGCAGCAGGCAGGCTCCTTAGTTGCAGCTTGCAGGCTCTTTAGTTGTGACATGTGAACTCTTAGCTGCAGCATGCATGTAGAATCTAGTTCCCTGACTAGGGCTTGAACGCAGGCCCCCTACATTGGGAGTGCGGAGTCTTACCCACCATGCCACCAGGGATGTCCCCCTAAGACCCTGCTTTATCACTGCACTATTGTTTCGTGCCTGCTCTTCCTTTGTTTCTGCATTTCCTCCCTTCCCTAATTAGTAACTGTTTGAATCTGCCTTTTGGAACTCAAGGAATGTCTAGGTGGCTGAAGCCTTTTTCCTACAAACAAGAAACAGGGGACACAGAAAGGCTTTTGTACCTGAGAGGGTCCTACAGGTTTCTGCTCAGTTTCAGAAACACTACTCTTAGAAGTTTGCATCCTTTCCAATTGCTTCTACAAAAGCTTCAGGGTTTCTTGCCTCTAAAGTTATATCTCTACTCTATATTCTAATTTAAATTTCAAGCACACTCTTCCAACTGCTCCCTGGATCTTTTCATATGACCATACTAAAAACCAAACTTACCCTCAACATAAAATTATTTTCCTTTAATATTCTCCATAGGAGTAAACAGGCTCACAATCCACCCAGATTTATCATTTATTAGCATTTATCAGCATCTCATGTGCTGCATACTTTACTTGCATATTTTGTTTACTATCTCTCTCCCCCACCAACTACTGTAAATTCTATGAAGACAGAAGTTTTGTCTGCTTTCCTCACTGTTATATTCCAAGCACCTAAAATAGTGCTGGCAGTGATCAATAAAAACTTATTGAATAAATGGGTGAAACTGTCTTCTGTGACACTAATGTGAAAAACTCAGCCACTGTGCATTTTATTTTCATCTTTTTTGCTAATCTTTATTTCTGTATTTTCTAAACAAATGCTCGTTTTTATAATAAGGGAAAAGTATTTTAATACAAATAGATCTATTTTATTATGTATTTATTATTTACATAGCCTAATGTGATGTGATCTAAACTTCTTTATGTCAAGACACCATCAATATTTCCAAAATAGTTTAATGAAAGGAGCATTTCATTTGAGAGACTGATTTTACAACCTTACACAGGTCTTATATTTGTTATTCCTCAGCGTCTTGATCTACTCATAAGTTGGTAATGAGGATAAGTAAAACATATAAACTCCTTTGAACTATCAGAAGGCATCTAACTCTGGGACACTTTGGCTTCTTGAGACACTTCAAATGCAGTCTGGTCATGGTTCTGCTCTGCCATTGAGATGTCGCATGCCTTTGCATTTCCACTCTTTCCACTTTCCTATTTCTAATTTTATACTCTGAACTATTTTCAGATTAATCCTTGGGCTGCTGGCTATTGTTAAAAATTTCATCTGCTGCAGAGTTGATCGCAGGGCTGATACGACATTCAATATCCAGAACATGTCTCCTTTTTGTGGTTTAAGCTGATGCCATTTTGGTATTATTTGAATAGTTGTAAATACTGTTTTTAAATTTACATTCTTCACTTGGCATTTAAGTAGAACCTTCCTTTGTAAATCAGCCGTTTTCACTTATAAGTGGTGCATGTAATTTATTTTAGAAGCAAATGGAAAAAATCTATTTAAAGAAGGTGCCTGCCCCCAACTTCCTTACCAACTTTTTATGTAAAAAAGGAATTTAGAAAAACAAAACAAAATGTAAAGTGGCTTCATGGGTGCACTAATATTTACTAGGCCATTTGTTGTTTGTTTCCAAATTTTGACTTTGAGTAATCCTAATACATTCAGCTAAATCTTTATCTATATTACAGTCACTGGATACAATATCTGTCCTTTTTTATAGCTGTATATATTTTCTCAGAATACTTAGTAGGTGTCCTCTGTGGGTGAGAGATACAAAGTTTATAACAGAAGCAAAATTCAGAGCTTGATTTTGAAGCAAGCAAATCAATGGCCTGCTTTCATAAGTAAATGTGCCAATAGGGGTAGTTGTAAATCTCTGGCTCATAGTCATTACTCAATAGATATTTGGCCAAAGACAGGTTGTGCATGGCTTTCATTCTTCTATTTCCTTGGAACCATGTTCGCTCAGTCATCTATTGGCATTACAGTTATTAACAATAATCACTGATTACCAAAAATAAGGGCCCTGCTTATGTTATTGAGGGGAAGGCAGAAGATGAACTAGTAAGGAAGAAATGCATATATTTACAAATTGAAGTAAATTATATGAAGGCATTGAACAAGGTTCAGTGATCAAGAAGTATATGTTGGTCAAGGGGGTTCTGTTCTTACAGAACTTAGCACACCTTTGTTCTTTGGTGAACTGTTTTATGAATCAATGAACTGTTGAAACACACCATCTGTGGAAGTTTTAATACAATGTTTTTGAGCTTTATAATAGGAAGCTTTGTAAAAGAAGACAATACGCTAAGATACCAACTTATGTCATAAAACATCATTCCTTCTTTAGTACTGTTTATTAGAAAAATACTTTAAATATTGCTCCCGTGGAGTCATCACTTTTCTCTAGGCCAATAATTGTTTTTTTTGTTTTTTGTTTTGTTTTTTTGTTTGTTTTTTGGCCACACTGCATGGAATGCAGGATCCTAATTCCCTGACCAGAGATCTAATCAGTGTCACCTGCAGTGGAAGTGCAGAGTCTTAACCATTGGTCCAGCAGGGAACTCCCGAGGCCAATAATTGTTGATAGAGAAAAATATTCAGTATCAAATGTTTATTGTGTTCCAGTAATTTTAAATAACTTAAAAAAAAAAAGTCAGGACTCCAGTGCTTTCATGAACACTTGGGTAATTATTCTTTCTATTATAGCATTTATTGAATACCTATTTGAGGTAAGGCATAGTGTAGAGTGTAATTTAATCTTCACAACAGCTCTGACTGATGCGTATTTTTTTAAAAAAATATTTATCTATTTATTTGGCTGCACTGGGTCTTAGTTGTGGCACATGGGACTCTGCTACAGTATGCGGGCTCTTAGTTGTGGCATGCAGAATTTAGTTCCCTGACCAGGGATTGAACCCAGGCCCTCCGCATTGGGAGCACAGAATCTTAACCACTGGACCACCAGGGAAGTCTTTGATGTGTATTTTAAACTTTATTCTATGGATGATAACATTGGGCCTCAGACCAGAGAGGACCAAGGTCACACACTTAATGAATTACTAATCTGAGATTTAATTATTTACGTATCTGTTTTTCCAAATATACAAAATAAGCTATATAGCAGTAGGACATGATTTTGCTAAGAGCCTGGTCTCCGAATTTAGGTTCTGCTAATTTTTTGTTGTCCAGCCTTTGAAAAAATACTTAAATTCTCTGTCCCTTAGTTTTCTTATCTGCAAGTGGGGATAAAATATGATAATGAACATGAGACACTTAGAATAGTGCCTAGCAACATACTCAACACTCTGTAAATTTTAGGTGTTTTTATACTTATGTGTATTTTGATACTATTAATATTCATCACAGATAAAATCTATTTTACTCTTTCTGTATTCAAGCCCTGGGTGAGGAACTCTATATGTGTGTTCTAATGTCCTGAGTGTTGAGCATCTCTCTGCATTCATGGGACTGTGTGGTAGGTGCAACTGCTCTAAAAAGTGTCTTCTAGTACTTTGATTTAGGGTCTCCCAGGGATTTGAGAATATTCATATCATATAATATTGATTTGAAGGTCACATAAAGCTTTCCTGTAGGAAATCTCCTCTCTATATATTAAATACCTAAGAGTGTATAATGCTCACTATTGATAATGTCAAGTAAATTTTCTAGATTCATTATAAAATATGGGTAAATATCAAGTTTCTTTCATAATGAGTGGTGCGGTTTCAGAGAATATTAAGTTTTCTTATGCAGGAACTAATCTTAACTATTTTTGAGTACACAACAACCAAGCTCTACAAGGCTGGAGCTTCTCCCAAGGCCTTGGAAAGAGCCAGTGCCAGGCAGGGGCACCAGAGCTTAAACTTTATCTTCACAGTAAATGAACTTTGGGGTAAGGCCATGTGAAAAAAAACCCAACAAATACATATGAATTTTTCTGATTTCTTTAAAAATATTTTAATTTCTCTAGAGACACAGATGTAGAGAACAACCATATGGACACTAAGGGCGGGAAGTGTAGGGGGAGTTGGAGTGGGATGAATTGGGAGTGCCATATATACATTAATATGCATAAAACAGATGACTAATAAGAAAAAAATCAAATTATACACTTTAAATATGTGCAGTTTATTGTATGTCAATTATATCTCAATAAAACTCTTCAAAACAAACCAAAAAAACAAAGAAGATTTTAATTTCTGTGTTTTAGAATTTAGTTTGACTAATAGGATCAAAAAGGACTTAAGATTGAGGAGTGAGAAATGTAGTGGTCATGGTTTTTTTTTTTTTATTCCTTATTCAGGAACTCAGTGTCCAATCCAAGCTTGACATATCACAAATCTACAGTTTGGGTGATAAAGGGAATCAAGATGGTGCTGAGCAATTTTATCACAGGTGCTAGAAAAACTAATTCCATCCACAGCCTGCTAAGGGTACTCAGTAGAAGTAAAGAATACAAGTATAGTGGACATGAGGAAGACTACAAAACTGGTTACCCTCACACAGAAACACGGTTGTCCCAAGGCTGGTAAGGATACTGAACCAAATAGGTGCTCAATACATCTTTTTTAAAATTAATTAATTAATTTTTTGGCTCTGTTGGGTCTTCGTTGCTGCGCACGGGTTTTCTCTAGTTGTGGCAAGTGGGGGCTACTTCATTGCAGTGCATAGGCTTCTCATTGTGGTGGTTTCTCTTGTTGTGGAGTGTGGGCTTTGGTAGTTGCAACATGTGGACTCAGTAGTTGTGGTGCATGGGCTTAGTTGCTCCATGGCATGTGGGATCTTCTTGGACCAGAGGTCAAATCTGTGTCCCTTGCATTGGCAGGTGGATTCTTAACCACTGTGCCACCAGGGAAGTCCTCAATACATCTTTATTGAATAAGGAAGGAAAAAGGAAGGGAAAGAATCACTGGAGACCTCTCCTGTTACTGCAGAACTTCAAGAGCATGGCTACATCTCCGCATAAAAACAGCTAACTTTTACATAGGCTTGCAATCTAACTGATTCTATTATAAGCTCCTTTATATTAACTCATTTTAGTTCCAAAACAACTCACAGAGGTCACTATTGTTATTATATACCTTTTATAGATGAGGACACTGAGGTATAGAGACCACCTCATTTGTACAAGGTCACATGTATATTAAGAGGAAAAATTGGGATTTGAACCAGGGCAATCTGACATGAGTGTGTGCTCCTCACCACTGTGATCAAATGAAAGAGCAGAAACATCTTGTTGTTGACTATAAAATAAACCGTAAGTCCCAACAGATATTTTTAGAGAAGGCTTTATAGATACATTTTTCAAACATCCTATTTAAACAGAAATATAAATTCTTTTAAGAAAAGAAGTTGAGGAACATTTAAATAAGGATTTATTTAATAAAGTCCTACTAAAAGTTTTCTTAGTTTTCTTCAGGAGGTTTATATTATGCAGGTCCACCCTGGAAAAATCACCCTAGTTAGCCCACATATAAACTACATGATAAAAGATTACTTTGGTTGTAAATACTATCTTTGAAAATAGAGTTATACCAGAAGATTTATATTTGTCTTCTCACCAAATCGCAATTTATTGTTTGCTGTCTCACATGATCTGAAAACTCATGACAGATGAAATCTAACTAAAAGATTGTTTTTACTTAGAACACCTGGCAGCCGTCAGATATATGGCATTCTGCAACTTCTGCTACTAACTAGGGCTGAATCTTCGGTAATGCTTTTCTTCTGTGGGCCCAAATTTCCTCATATCAAAAATGCTTTCTAAAGTTTATTTCAGCTTTAAAAATGTCTATGACACTGTCTGTAGTAGAAGTAAATAATCAAATAAAAATAGAAGTGCATTTGAAAATTTATGTATATTAAAAAAAACTGTATAGCTTATATATAATGTAAAATGCTGAGACATTTATTTATTAATCTGTAAACTTGAAATTAGAAGAGTGCTAAATTTAAATTTAAAGAATGCCTAAAATCAGTGATAATTATTACAAATGTAGACTTAGTAAGTATCATATAACTACTCTGATAGTGAATATCACATCGAAGAAAAGGGGGGAGTGAAACTGAGCAGGGGCCCTGTGAGGTTCCCAGGCACGGAGGCCTTTTTGTCCCCCATTTCATAGAGGCTGGAGGCAAGACTCCAGCCTTTATGACCTTTCCTGTGTTCCAAAGGGCAGATTCAAACAGATGCTAATCAATCCAAGAAACCACGTGAAGCAAGATTAAAGGGACCAGAGAAGCAGCTCATCAAGATTAGGAGACCCGACCACCTGAGACCCTGCACGCACCCTAATCTTGTCAGCAACCACACCCTTGGCCTCTTGGATGGGGACATAGTTTTTCGAGATAGAAGCTTGCTGTGTCCCCCATTGCCTGGCAAGGGCATAAAGCTACTCAAAAAACTACTTTGATAGGATTTGAATACTATTTTTTGTTTTGCTGAGAGAGCAGCCTGGCTCTCAGCAGTGAGAGCATGGAGTCCTAACCACTGGACCGCCAGGGAATTCCCTACTCTGATAGGATTTGGAAGGGAGAAAGGCAGAAACCCTTTTAATAGATGACATTAAAAACATGACAAATATTTTCGATATTTAGCACAGCCTCACTTAACTTTTATTATATCCTTACTTTTTATTTTTATGTATGTATATTTTTTATTTTTATCAAACATGAGAACTTTATATCCACTGTTTTGCATCATACTTTTATCACTGCAAAATATGACTTTGGGATAATTCTTTTTCTCTGCATCCTATCGCCTCCGTTTGAACAGCATGGTGTTCAATTGTATCCATCTGTTATTCATTCTTAGTTCCATATTTAGAGACATTACACTGTTTTCAGTCTTTTAATATTTTAAATAGGGGTGCAAGTCATATTTTATCACATACATTTTTACTCACCTATATGACTATAACTGCAGAAAAAAATTCTAGATATGCAATTATAATGCCAAAGGGCATATACGTTAAAAATACTGATAGATGTTGGCCAATTGGTTGAAAGAATTCTTTATATTTTAAGGAAATCAAAATTCAATTGTTTTATTTATTCATTCATTCATTCAGTACTATTATCCGATCATTGTTGAATCTAAGGAATTGCTTTATATGTGTATCTATGTATGTGTGGGGATACAGCAGTGAATAAAATACAAATCTGAGACCATTCAATAGACTGGAATGACAAAAGTAACATATTTGGAAAATAGTTTTTCAGCATTTGTTCATCTCTGCCCTGAGCCAAGACTTTTCGGAGGCACTTTTGCCCTGTGTGGTAGACGCTATAGTGCACTGCTGGGATCCCCCTTGCTGGACTGAGGGACTCATTTCCTCAGCTTCGGGGAGGGGTGGTGGTGAACCCCACTGCTGAGTTTCCTGATGTTCAGTGCCTCCCTTCTGCCCAATACTACTTCCTTGGTACTTCTCTAAGGACGTTGTTCCCCAGAGCATATTTAGTTGAACTTCCTCTGTGAAAGTCTCCATCTCAGAGGCAATTTCCTGAGGACCCTGAGCTAAGCCACTGTTTATTTGCACCCAGCAGGGACAGTGGAGGTGGGGGTCAGACAGTCAAGACTGGAGGTTCAGGCTTTTGAAAGGGCCTCTGCCCTTATATTCTTACTACCTCCTTCTCATGAGCAGCGTGATAGGTCATGTTCCCCTGTGGGAAGATACTGGGCAGAGAATGATGGAGAATAAGCTTCATCATCTTCCTTTCTACCTTATCCAGTGGTTAGTCACTTGAGTGGCTCAAGCTTTCTCAGGGTAAGCTCCTGTGAGACTCACTCTCAACGTGTTTTCATCTGACATAGTTACTGGTGTTTATACGTATCTACACGTACACACACACACTTACACACACGCACACATATAAAATATATATATATACACACATATTTATATGTGTATATGTATATATTGTACTTGTTTAGAAATGTTTCACTTAAATGCATTCATATTTCTCAAACGCTTTTATGGCTTCTACTGTTTGAATATGAAGAAAGGCCTCCCCACTAAAATTCTCTCATATTTTTATATGAAATTGTTACTTTTTCATGGTATTAACATTAAATATTTGATATATTTGGAATTTATCATCGTCTAAAGAATTTGGTAGGAATACAGTTTGTTTTTTTCTTTTTCAAATAGCTAGTTGCCAAAACAGATAGCCAAATTGTCCATATAGTGAATAGTTTGGCATTTTCCACTATTGCAAAATGCTGCCCTATTGTATATAAATTCCTCTGTCTCTTTGGGTGTCTTTATGAATGCCTCTATTGTACTGAACTTTTTATTTGCTAATGTCATACTGCTTTAATCACCATAATTACAGATTTATATATATCATAGGACTAGGCCTTCATTACTTCTTTATCTATTATCCTATTTTTATTTTTCTACATGAATTTTATAGATTTTTCTTGTTTGCTCAAAAAACATATTTGTATTTTTATTGAGATTGCATTGTGGTTATAAAATAACTTAAAGACAATAAATGCAGCTGTAACAATGAACCTTCTTTTCTGAAAAAAATGTATGCATCTCTGTTTATTCGACTTTATTAAACAAATATCTTTGGCTGAATTATCACATAATTCTTACACATTTAAGCTTATTCCTAGATATTTTTGTTTTTGTTGCTATCATAAGTCAAATCTCTTCTTTTTTGAATGTATTTTCCTAAATGGTTGTAAGGAAAGTCATTATAGGAAAGCCACTGATGTTGATATTCGTATATTAATTTGTATCTAGCCAGCTTAATTCTTTTTTAATTTGTAATTGAATATCAGTTGATATAATTTACAGAAACACAATCATTCCATTGGAAATAAGTGACATTTTTCTCTCTTGCCCGTCAGTTTTTAAGAACTCTTCCTTTTTCTCATTACTTTGTCCAGTTCTTCAAAAATTATGGCCATAATTAAGGTAGTGGGCATGCTTATCTTATTCCTGACTTTAGTGAGAATATGAATATAGTTTCCTTATTAGGTATGATATAATTTGAGTTTATATTTTATTATGTTAAAAAAATCTATATTGAAAGTCAGCCCTCGACACAAGGATTTGAAAAAAAATATCTACACGTCCAGTTTATGAAATTTTATTTTGAATCAGTAATGGATGTTTAATTTTATCACATGTCTTTTGGCATGATACTGATAATTAAGTAGCTTATTTCCTTTGACCTTTTAATTACATTAATTATAGCAGTAGATTTCCTAATAATAAAAAAACTTCTTTGGGAAAACCCCTCTGAGTCACAGTGAATTATTCTTTTTATAAGCTGCCAGATTCTATTAAATGATTTTTACATTAACCTTGATACTTACATGTGAAATGGATCTCTATTGAAAAGATTACCTCTGTCTGCTTCTGTTGCCAGCATTTTATTGGGTGTCAGTCTGGGTTCTCAACTGGAATAAATGGAAACTTATTTTAACTGGTAGTAGTAAAATGGATTCAGGAAAGAATTTGGGAAGCTCAGAAAAATCTCTAAAATATTGAGAACTAGACTAGGAAGTTACATTGTTAGGGTCAACACCCCACAGGCACCCCCCAGGCTGGTATGAAGAAGATAGCTACTGCTGAGCGCCAGACACTGTGACTTGAACAACCTCATTCAATGAACAGGGGCCTCCCAATGGCGTAACTGGATCTGTCACGTTATCTCTGGAAACCAGAAATGGCTGAAACCAATTCTGCTGCCTGTTATCAGATTTTATTTGACCAGAGCTCTGGTTCTTGAGCTGCTGGCTGACTCACAGGCCCTGCTGGGTACATTCCTAGCTTTTGTACCCAGCTCTCGTTGCAGAGGAGGCTGGGAAAGTGAGTGTCTGGCTCTTTTGGTTTCTACTCTGGAAGTGGCCTGTCTGGTGAATAGAGAATTCTCAGTTACTGAAGTGGGCTCCAGTGCTGACTGACAAATCCAAAGGCCCCAGTCCTTGAGAATTAGGAGGCCTGCTTTTTCACTGTAAGATCTGGAATAAGTAAAATATTATTGAAATTATTTGAGTAACTGATATAATTTATCTGTGAAACCGTGTGGATTTGGTGTCATTTTAGGACGTAGATGTTTGACCTCTTGCTTATTTTTTTATATTAAAGTCAGTCTGAATTTCCTATTTTTTGATTTCAAATATTGTATTTATATTATCTGAAAACAATTTTTTAAATTCAGATATTCAAATGTTTTTGAATAGAAAGGAACAAAGTAAATTTTATTACTGCAGTTTCTAGTATATAGGTGTGGTTATTTTTTTTTTCCCATTTACATTTTGTTGTGTGGAGATTTTTCCTTTGATTAGCTAGCTAGCGGTTAGTTAATTAGCTTTTATTTATTTATAGAAGTAGATAATAGGGACTTCCCTGGTGGCACAGTGGTTAAGAATCCACCTGCCAATGCAGGGGACACGGGTTCGATCCCTGGTCCCGGAAGATCCCGCATGCCACGGAGCAACTAAGCCCGTGTGCCGCAGCTACTGAAGCTTGTGTGCCTAGAGCCCATGCTCTGCAACAAGAGAAGCCACCACACTGAGAAGCCCACGCATCACAAGGAAGAGTAGCCCCCACTCTCCACAACTAGAGAAAGCCCGCACACAGCAACGAAGACCCAACACAGACAAAAGTAAACAAACAAATAAATAAATCTTAAAAAAGAAAGTAGATAATAGGTTTATCTATTATGTAATGTGTTTTCACCCTATTCTTATCTGGTTATTATTTCCTGACTTTATCATGTTGATTTTTTTTTCTTTTTACTGAGAACGTACCATCTAGATTCTATCATTTTATTATACTTACTTTTTCATGCTTATCCATCTCTACACATCCATCCATTTTATTTTTCATGTGTTTCAAAGTAAATTGTGCCTATCATTCTATTTTCTCTAAATACTTCAGCATGCATGTCATTAACTAGAATTTATTACTCATTTAGAGCTTTTCCCCCCTTTTGAGTTAAAAATTACATATAATGAAGTACAAAAATCTTAAGTGTACATTAGTGAAAGTTTAACAAATTGATACACTGGCATAATGCAGGCAACATTAAGATACAGAATGTTACCATCCCCTTAGGAAGTTCCTTCATATCCCTTCCCAATCAATCCCCTATCTTCCACCCTTAGAAGCATCCATGATTCTGATACTTTCCCACCATAGTTTACTTTGTCTGTTATCTGAATGTAATTAAACAATATGTGCTCTTTTGTATATGACTTTTTTTTACTCTGAGCGTGTTTTTGAGATTAATTCATGTTGTTGCATGTATCCATAATTCCTTCCTTTTTATTACTATTAAGTATTCCATTGTAGGCATATGCCAGTTTCTTTATATATTTTTCTATTGATTCACACATGGATATTTCCAGTTTGGGGAGCTTATTATTAAGTTGGCTATAAAATATTCTTATGCAAATCTGGTTATGGGCATATGTTTTCATTTCTTTTGTATGTTGGTCAATTTTTATAAAAACTCCATTACCACTTGAAAAAATCATGTTTTGTATTTATTTTTGTTATTTAATTATATTAGATAGTATTTATATATTCGTAGCCTGCTTATTATAGATTGCGTGAGTATTATTGGTTAAATTGTGTCTCCCCTGGAAAAATGTTGACGTTCTAACCTCCAAAGCCTGTGTATATAACCTTATTTGGATGTAGGGTCTTTGCAGATTGTCAAGGTAAGAAGAGGCCTTAAATCCAGCATAACTATTTCCTTGCAAAAATGGTGAATTCTGACACAGAGATAGAACACAGTGAGACTGCCATTTGAAGACTGGAGTTATGCAGCTCCAAACCAAGGAACACCAAAGATATAGTAAAGATATACCACTAGAAACTAGGAGAAAGGCATGGAACAGATTCACACTTACAGACTTAAGAAGGAATCAACCTGCTGACATCTTGATTTCAGACTTTTAACTCCAGAGCTGTGAGATAACAAATTTTTCTTAAGCCACCCGGTTTGTGGTGCTTTGTTACAGCAGTCCTAGGAAACTAACACAGTAAAGCAAGTTAAAATTCCTAACATTGCTTTCTGTGTATTCATCCTTGTGTTAAATTTACCTTAATTTTGCTCTGTAATTCTCAATACTATTTTATTTAATGTATAAAGATTCACAACAAATTGATCTTCATTTTTACTTGGCCTCTACTATAATAGAGGTGTCTTCTCTCTTTTTTTTTTATTTAATGCATTTTGTCTTGTATTCAGTTTTGTTTGATATTAATATTTTGACCAGTACTTCCTTTTTCTTTGCATTTGCCTGCCATGTTATTTCCTGTTCTCTTTTAGTCTTCCTTAACTTGTTGCTTTTTCATTTATTTACTTTTGGCTTCCCTGGGTCTTTGTTGCTGCTCACAGGCTTTCTCTAGTTGTGGCGAGTGGGGGCTACTCTTCATTGAGGTGCATGGGCTTCTCATTGCAGTGGCTTCTCTTGTTGCAGAGCACAGGCTCTAGGCATGTGGGCTTCAGTAGTTGAAGCACGTGGGCTCCGTAGTTGTGGCTCATGGGCTCTAGAGCACAGGCTCAGTAGTTGTGGTACATGGGCTTAGTTGCTCCGAAGCATGTGGGATCTTCCCGGACCAGGGATCGAACCCGTGTCCCCTGCATTGGCAGGTGGATTCTTAACCACTGCACCACCAAGGAAGTCCTTCTTTAACTTTTTAAGATATGTGTTTTACATATTGCATAGATAGGTTTTGTTTCATACACTAACTGGGGGTATACACCTCCTGCTTAACTTCTAAACAACAAATATAACTTAGCTCTGAGAAATTCTGAAATCTCTTTCTGGGATGCTTTTCATTCCACATCACATTTTACAGTTCAGTGATTCTAAGATTATGTGTATGTGTTATTAGTACCTGGTGAAAACAACTCATTGTCTAATATGAGAAGTATAATCTGGAAGCATAGCTTTCTATTTTAGTTGTTACCTCTCATGATCCAAAAAATTCCCTTGTTTATGAAAGTTTCACATGCCTGGTTAGCCATAGAATATTTTGGAAATTAAATGTATGTATGTACATGTTTAAAGTGATAAAAGACAAGAGGCATGTGTTGCGGAAGGTGGAGTAATAATGCAACAAGTTTGGATATTTTTCAGACCTCGTGATTTAAATCCCTCAGCACAAGTTGCTAATGATCTTTTTCTCTTTTAAATTGCCCTTTTCCTCGACTCTTGGAAACACTTTCATGGTTTTTCTCCTCCATCTTTGATGACTCTTTTTTTTTTTTGGATGATTCTTCATCACTCATCTTTTTAGCTTCATCCTCACCTGTCCTATTTTGTTCTTCCTCCCAACTTGATTCTAGGCCCTCTTTTCTCCCTTCTTTGCCCTCTCCCTAGGCTCTATTTTATGCAGATGCCTCAAATATTTATATCTCTAGCTCAGACTTCTCCTCTGAGCTACAAACTTGAATACCTAAAGGCCTACTTTTTTCATTTGAATGTTGCAATGATACCTCAAACTTGGCATGTCCAAAATGGTACTCATGTAGACTCCTCTACCTTCTTTCTACCCACCTCACTAAAGCTGCCCTTTTTCCCCCTTTTGAGTGAATCATAGCATGATCTATCTAGTTATAAAAGCCTTCTTTCATGATTTTACTTCCTAAATATCTTTTGTATTTGTGTAATTTTTTTCCATATCCACCATTACTATCCTGTCTCGAGCCATAATCTCCTCTCACTTAGCATCTTCTTTCTGTTTACTTCCTGTATGGTTCCCCCTGCAGCCAGAATGATCTTTTTCAGATAAAACGTTTCACAGATTATCCCCTTACAACCCTTTGATGTTTGTAGATGATCTTAGGCTATAGAAAAAATTCAAACAGCCTATGGGCTTTGCATAGCCTAGTCTCAGCTACTTCCCACTCCAGGGTCCTCTCTCTATTACTCACACTCACCTTTTTTTGGTTCTTAGAACTGAGCATTTATACAGACTCTTCCCTTTGCCTGGCATATTATTCCTACTTCTCATCCTTCAGACCTCATTTAATGTCACTTTACCATAAAAGTCTTCCAATTATAATCCCTTATACTAGTCAAGGTTCTTCAGAGAAACAGAACCAGTAGGATATATAAAGAGATTTATTATAAGGTATTATCTCACTTGATTATGGAGACTGAGAAGCCCTATGATCTGCTGGAGACCTAAGAAAGCTGGTGGTGGGTTGAGAACCAGTAACGGTGAGGACAGAAGAAGAGCAATGTTCTAGCTCAGTTAGGCAGAGGGACTGTGAATCCAATCTTCCTCCACCTTTTTGTTGTTTTCACACCCTCAGTGGATTGAATGATGCCCCCCCACGTTGGGGAAGCCCATCTGCTTACTCCATCAACAAATTCAAGTGTTACTCTCTTGGAGAAACACCTTCATAGACATACCTAGCAATTATGTTTAATTGGGTATCTGGGCATCTTGTGGGCCAGTCAAGTAGATGCATGAAATTAACCATCACACTCCTCATGGCACTGTATAACATTTCTTCATGGTACTATGACAGTTACATTTTTACAGTTATTTGTATGATTATTTGAGTAAGAACCATCTCTCCAACTGGACTGTATTCTTAACATAATTTGTATGATCCATCTAATGATTGAATAAACAATTGAATGGGTGATAAACGACTATGAGTTCTGTCCACATAGACATTAAACTATCATATTGAAGCTTATCATCGCAAATGTCTCGTCGTAACAGTTAAACTTTCTACACGAATGGTGAATACGCTGGAACATGAATTGTATGTAAATTTACAACAACACATTTTTGTGATTGTGCGGATGAGCTTTCTCTGCAGAGAAGATAGGATTTTACTGAAAAGGGTTAAATTGTAGAATTTTCTACTTGAAAATTACATCTATACTAAATATCATCAAAAGAGATGATTCACTTTAGTCAAATGATCTATATTCAGAAGGCCAGTCTTGAGAAATAAGTAAACAACCATGGCCCTTAAAAAGAAAATCTAACAATTTACACAATGCTGTGTATTTCCACTCTACTCCCCCCATGTGGCATTAATCAGAATCAACAATTTTATGGTTGACAAGTACGTCATTGCCGTAATCACATTAACTTTGAGAGCAGCTTCAGTGACAACATATGTCATAGTTGCAGCAAACATGAAAATGTAGAAACATAATATGTGGAGCGAAAACATTTAAACAGACTTGTTCCAATTCTGGCTCTGTCGTTCATAAATTCCTCAAGTGTCAGTTTTCTTTAACTTGAAAAAATAATTTTTCTCTCCTGTTGCTGTGATAAATTGCTATCAAGTGGTTGGCCTGGTTTCTGTCTTTTCTTAAAAATTTAATTAAATTAGTTAATTTTGGCTGTGTTGGGTCTTCCTAGTTGCAGCACACAGGCTCAGTAGTTTTGACTCACGGGTTCTAGAGCTCAGGTTCAGTAGTTAACAGTGCACAGCTTAGTTGCTTCGCAGTATGTGGGATCTCCCTGCACCAGGGATTGAACCCATGTCTCCCACATTGGCAGGCAGATTCTTAACCACTGTGCCACCAGGGAAGTTCCCTGGTTTCTCTCTTATAAAAGATATTTAACGCGTTTCCCTTATATTTTATTACCTTCTTAATGCCAGATAAAAAGAAATGTTTATATTTCATGAGTTAAAGTTTCCAAATCTGGCTGATCATCAGAATCATCTCAGAAGCCTTACAAAAAGAGAAATTCTCAGGCTCTGTCTACGAAGATTCTGCAGATTTGCTTTGGGGCCCAAAGATGTATGTTTTTCCAAAGCTCTGCAGGTGACTTTGATGATGAGCCAAAGTCTCCCACCTCTCCTGGGGCGTTTCACTCCTTCTATAACTGCCATTTCGTAAGTGCCTGTGATGAGCCGGGTACGTTAGTTTTATTACTCACAATAATTCCATAAAATTTCTGTAGTACAGAAAAGATGAATAATTTGTCCAAGGTCCCAGAGCTAGTAAATTTAGGAGACAGGGTGTGACTCAAGTGTTAATAGACCTCAAAGCTCATTTTCTTTACTATTTTATGCAAATCTTCTCTCTCACTCATTTAAAAACATTTTATTGGTAACTTGCTCAACTTCTGTACCATGGGTAGGTTCTAGGATGATATCTGAGAACTTGCCATATGTAGGGAACATGAGGCAGCCTTTAGGGACTGAGTAGTACCAGACTCTGTGGGGAAGACCAGGAATGAGTCCCACTTCTGACACTCTAGCTTTGTGGCTTTAGGCAAATTTATTAAGTGGTCTGAGTCTTGGCTTCCTCAATTGTAAAACACAGATAACAGATGAGATTACAAGACTTTTCTTATGAGGTTTATTGTGATAATGAGAGAAAGTAATATGAAATGTCACATGAATATAAGGTGGTATTATTATATGAGTTTGTATTTCTTGCAAAAAAAAATAGAAAAAAAAATATGGCCACCTCTCATTAGCTCAAGAATTAAGGACTAAAGCATTATCATTAAGATAAATTATAAATGCAAAGCAACGTGACTCCTTGCACTTTAATTTACTCAGGCATTATTCTAGTACTAAAAGAGTGTGTGTGTGTGTGTGTGTGTGTGTGTGCGCGCGCGCAAGTGGGTGTATGTATGTGTGTGTTTTAATTACTGGTTAGGCAGTTTTACATTTTTAAGTTCTCTCACCAGGAAGCATTTTGTAGGACTTTAGAAATGGGCTGGTTAAATGAGCCTCATTAGGTACTTTTTTTTACAAATCAACATATCATTTATTTTCAGAGGGCTAAATACAAACTAAGGTATGGATGTCTAGAGGTCTTCCTTAAATCTGAAGCGGTAGCAAAATTCCTGTCATGCGCTAAAATAATTAAACATACGGACGCTTATTTTCTGAGAACATTAGTTGCCCTGAGATAAACAGAAGCTACATCCTTCCTAGATAAAGAATGAGGAAGGAAATTAGCTGGGGAGGGGGTGGGTACCAGACATTTCACGTTAGCCAATAACATAATTTGATACTAAATTTATAAGGAATATGAGAGAAGGGAGTCCTTGACTAAAGTTGCCAATTTTTGTGACCTGCTGATTAAAAGACCAGAGTTTCACAATCATAGATACTTAGATTTTTCAGAAGCTTCTTGGAGGTTTGAGGAGAGAAGTCACCTAATAACCCTGAACTATGTTACTACTTAAAGGATACGTTCTGGTCTCTACGTTAAATCAGCTTTGTGATTTTTAAAAATTTGATGGTTATCAGCAACACAGAATCAAAGTTTTGAGCCCTCTATGAAGAAAGCTGTTTTCAGATCAGTTACCACCAGCTCCAAGAATCTAACAGCTTTTTATGAACATTTTGAGTGGTTAAAACTTTTGAAAATCTTCCTCTAAGTTCTATATCTATTTTCAAACAAAGTCTAGAGGACAGAACTGTTTAGAATAAGTCACAATTAGAGAAATATTTGGAAATATGATCTTTAAGATTTATCTGATTCAACTGATAGGCACCAAATTTCCTGTGACTTAGTTTACCTCAATAGACAACTCAATGCAATAAACCAGCTGGAATTTTCCCTCAAGCATGGGTGTTCTAATGGGACCTTAATCTCAAGATAAAATTTATGTAACAATGTTGTTCCTCAGAAATGATGAAGCAGAGAGGAAAAAGCTGGTAAGAGGAATCGAAGAAAATATCTTACATATACTAAAATGCTTAATAGGTCATTATTGAAGAATAGAATATCATACTATTGAATCGTAAAGCTGAATATGGATATTTTTCCCCTTTTGGCTTAATTTTTCATTAAAAGAGATTATGATAGACTATAAAATATTTAGTCTTTCATCAGCTTCACTGCATAATATTTATCAAATACTTACTAATCTGGGTTCAAGCTTAGAGTTTTCAATATCTAAGAAAATGTATTTTCCTTAAGATTTCTTAGATGACAGTAGGAAAACTAATTTTAAAAATAGTGGGTATGAAGTTTGGAGTGAGTTTTATTGTGGCATATGTTAGCTATGGGGTAGAGAGACACTGTTCTTCTCCTAGAGGCACCAATAAAAATTTCAATTTTTAGGCAAGGCTTGATGCCCAAAGCATAGGGTATCAGAGCACAGCTTTTCACAAAAACAACAACAGTTTAAACCCAGATCCTAATGGATGGTGAGTGAATAATGAGTGGGAACTCTAAGGGATGCTGTGTTTGAAAATCCTGGCTGCCTAGCAACTTGTTAGGGCAGGAAAATCAGAAAGCAAGAAGTAAGGCTTTAATTCACTTAGTGGGCAATCTCTCAGGATCATAACACTCTGATAAGGGGGCATGGTTATTAAGAAGGTAAAGTAGAGCCTCAGGCTTGGTGGGGGGGTAATACTCCTTATTAGAAGGCAAACTCTGGTCTAAAGTAGAAGTTTAGTTATAAAACCTTGAGCACAAGGTTAGGGATAGATTACCTCTAAGAATGGACTGATACAACATCAACCCTGTTGGACTTGTTCAACATGATAAAATCTGGTTTTGAATCTTGGTTGCACCAGGTCACGAGCAGGTCACTTCAGACAAGTAGCTTATCCTTTTTTAGCCTTCCTTATATCATTTGAATTCTCCACAGTAATCTTAACTAAATAACTATAAATTTATCATTCCCTGTTCGTTTGTTTTCAAAATGAAGATTATACTTTACAGGAATGTTTTGAGTATTAAATGTCATAATATATCAAAAATGCCTGATGCGTAATAAGAAGTCAGTGAATAAACATATCCATTCTCTTTTCTTAAATACTGTTTTACTGTTTTACCTCTTCAGCTTAGTCATGAGGAGTGGAGAACGGGATGACACAGTGGGTTCCATATTCTAAAACTTGCATCCTTAAGCCCTGGGTAGGCCAGTGCATGAAATAGAGACTTCAAAAGAAATTCTGAAGCAACAAAGTCACTGCCCTGGTGAGCTGTTACAGTAACTGATGTATCATCTCTTTGACCTCAGATTTCCATACAACCCTAATCCTTGTCCTCACTTGTACTTACATTTGTTTTGTTTTTCTACTGTCAGACATAGGCTTGTGCCTACTCTACCTTCAATCCGTAGAACTGGTTTTGGCACTTGATCTGTCCCTTTTTCGTCTTCAAATGGAACCCATTACTCTTTTTGGAATTCCTCACACTCATCCCCACCCCCTGGACAGAAGTTGACAGAGTGAGTAAACTTCTCCCAGATTCTCCCAAAGCACCTGGCACACACCTATTATCTACACAAGAAGGTCCTCCACACAACTCTTTGCTGTGTAGAGGACATTTTCTAGGACATTATTTATTGCTTCCAATAATGCCATTTGGGACATTTATTTAGAGCTAAATTCGAGCAAAAGATTGTCTAAAACACTGTTATTATTTTCTCCATTTTGATAACCAAAGACCTGAAGTTTATGTTATGTCCCTTTCATCTTTGTTTGCCAGTAACTTTAAAATCAAATCTGCAAAAGCAACCGTGAATAATCTTATGATCTACATATTTGGGTTCCTGATTTTGACACACTAGTTTCACTCATACTTACTGGTTTCTGATTTTTTAATTCATATTTACATTTTACACTTTTATTCTATTTTTTTTTTTCCTGAAAACGCCACGTGGATCTTTTGCAGGAAATAGGAGGTAATCAAACAAATAGTTCCATCCTACTATCTTTCTTATCACTCTAAGAATAACTTTTAATGTGTTATTTCTTATACAAGGCTTTGAATTCATTTTTAAATTTATTGTTCTAGTTTCTGAATTACTTACTATAAGTAAATAATAAGCATGTGTTTGTTGTATAAGAAAAAATGAAAAAGTAGCCCCAACCTTGGAAGATGCAGATCCTGGAGAGTTAGTGCCATTCACTCATTCGTTCATTCATCTAAGCTATTAAATAACCACAGGGTGTCAGACACTCCTCTAGGAGCTGCGGATACAGTAAAGTCATAATAGATTTGAAATATTATTAGTACTTCTAGAATAGGAAGAATGTCCCTTAAATGGTAGGTGGCAAATTCAGGACGAGAACTTCGGGGGAGAGCATAAATGTGATTTGAGCATGCAAAGCTGAGAGCAGCTTAGACTAACATGTAGGCAAGAGTGGATTCACTAAGGAACACAAGCAGAAACAAGCCTTCCAGCCTTTTGTGTCATACACAAGAATATAAATAATAACAAAGGGTTAATATCCATAATATATAAAGAATTCTTAAACCTCAAAAAGAAAAAAGATCAACAATTCAACAAACAGAGAGAAAAATAGACATTTCACAGAAGAAATACAAATGACCAAAAAATATATGCAAACCTCCAAGCTCTTTAGTTATCTGGTATATGCAGATTACAATCCCAATGCTATACCATTTATAGCCATTAGATTGTCAAAAATTAAAGTCAGTATCTTGAGGGCAAAGATATAATCTGTTTGTGATTAGAGAACCTGTTTCCTTAATTTCAGGAAAAACTACTGAAACATTGAAAGGCAACATAGGCTTATGCTTGAAATAAATAGTTTTGAAAACATATTGTTTCTGAGACACATTATTCACAAGACTGTTTTTGCCACAAGAACAAGACATAGGTCCATTTTATGTTTGTTTTTAATGTTTTATCCTTAGCATTTGGTACAATCCTTACCCACTGAGTGCTCAATCAATCTTTGTTGAACTATAATTAACAACATTAACTTCACATAAAAGAAGCCCAAATTTATATATTTTGAATGAGAATACATTGTCTCTGTGAAGAGATTTTTAATGACTCTGTGTTTTTCCATTCTTATTTGAACATGGTGAGAACTCGGAAAGTGGAAAATTCCAGATCTTCAGAGATAGTTTTTAAAAAAACTATTTACTAAAATTGTGTGCTTTTAATAGTCTCAAAGATTTCTTGCTAGTGATATGCTCTAGCAGTTCTTATAAATAGTGGAGGGAAATTTTAAAGCTTAGCTTAACATAGTGATTATGGAAAGAAAATGGTATTAATACAGCTCTACATAATCTTTCCTTCTTGCAATATTTTGACTTTTTTCAGTCTGGTATTGTAGATGAAACACTGAATTATATTTCACTTGCCCCTGCCACCAACTCCTGTGTAACTTTGTTTACTTAACTTCTCTGGGTCTTTGTTTCCCTTATCTGCGAGGTAAGACTTGTGATCTTTCAAATCTCCATAAATGCAAGGAATTAGCTTATCTACAAAGTTGTGTGGGTGGAAGAAAACTTGTTTATTGTATGAACTGAATTTGATTGGGATTATTTTTTTTGAGGTCCTTAAGATACCATAGCAATAATCAAAGTTGTCCCAAATCATAATTTAAGTAGGAAAATTTTATTGTTAGTGTACCCCTTCCTTCTCTGTATTCCTCCTCTGAGTTTCTATTTTGTTTCAGATCATTTGGGGCCATCGGCGAGGCATTTTTCTTTCCTAACTTTTCTTGGAAGTTAAAAAAAAAAATTTGTAATAAAAATCTTACTGGAGTTAAAATGTAAATTTCTATTTATTTATTTCTTTATTGGCTGCGTTGGGTCTTTGCTGCTGCATGCAGGCTTTCTCTAGTTGGGGCGAGAGAGGGCTACTCTTCGTTGCAGTGTGTGAGCGTCTCATTGCAGTGGCTTCTCTTGTTGCAGAGCAGGGGCTCTAGGCACACGAGCTGCAGTAGTTGTGGGGCACAGACTTAGTAGTTGTGGCACACGGGCTGAGTTGCTGCTTGACATGTAGGATCTTCCCAGACCAGGGCTCGAACCCATGTTCCCTGCATTGGCAGATGGATTCTTAACCACTGCGCCACCAGGGAAGTCCTAAAATGTAAATTTCCCGTTTATTTATTGGTCTGTGATACATCAATGATATGTTTACATGACCTTAAGCAGTAACATTTTCCCCTACTGCCAACTATTCCAAATCTATTCATCCTTTAAATTTCGATTAAATGTCACATTCTTCTGAAATACCTGTCTCCTTTTGTTTTCCGCTATCTTGTTTCTACTTTGCCATTCTTTCACATGGTGCCCTTTTAGTCATTTGACTGTCAGCTATCACTGAATTATTCACCTCATGAGGAAAGATGCCATATCTTGTTCACTGTTCAATCCTCATATCAAATGACATTTAAAAAAAAGCACTAAAATATATTGACTGGATGAATAAATTAATGAATTAAACAGGCAACTTGAGTCTTTATTGTTTGAAGACATTTTCCTTTGATGCACTCCCCTTTCCAGATACTTACACAATGTGCCCTTTATTTTTACTCGTCCCTATAATTTATACCTATTGGTAAGACAGTTTTGCTGTAATTGAAAGGGAATATTTATGCTCCAGCCCAAGGCATTTATTGAGTAAATGAATGAATGATAAAACAATCAACCAAACCTTTCCCTAATTTTTCAGAAGACTTTTAAATTTCTTCTGTACTCGACTTGTATTTCCATTATTCAATTACAAGCAAATGATGCTGAGATTATCATGGTCTACTCTAAGTACAATGAGAATTGTGAATTTGTTTTGGTAGATAACAAGTGTTAACAAATGCTCTGAACTTCAGGGGAAGCTCAGGGAAACATGAGCCTCTGTTAAGTCTGGAGTTTTGGGGGATGGGTAGTAAGGGAATTACAAAGAGAACTGAGTTGAGGGTCTTCCCCCCAAGTCTTTCTATTGCATTTCTGTCTCATGGAATTCTCACGGAATTGTAGGCAGTCAATGGGTGGGTTCTATTCAGAGTAATGATTCCTGTTCTCTCAAAACGAGGAAGGAAAAGAGTAGAGGCCAAGAGAAATACTGTGTAGACCTGAGGTTGTCTAGCTAAAAGGGACAAAGCTACATTAGGATAGATTGAAATTGGGGCTTGGATCCAAGACTCAAGATAAAAATAAAGTAGAATACATTTTGTTGGTCTGTATTATATATTTCGTGGGTATCTAGCAAATGCCTAGTCAGGAATTAGTGGCTCTATCCTTAATTACCACTCCCAGGAGATAAAACTAATAGTAGGATGTCTTGGGAATTCCCTGGCAGTCCAGTGGTTAGGACTCCGTGTTCTCACTGCCAAGGGCCCGGGTTCAATTCCTGGTCAGGGAACTAAGATCTCACAGGCCGTATGATACAGCCAAAAAAAAAAAAAAAAAAAAGGAAAAAAAGCAGGATGTCTTGGTATATTTTTTAGATTAAAGAGTGACATGATTAAAACAGTACGCTCTAAGATTAGTCTTGTAAGCAGTGTTCAGTTCAGGGACAACTGAAAGAGAATAATACTAGAACTGGAACATCAACCAAGAAGTTGCTTTGTTAGTGCAGAATGTGGTCATGAGGAATCAAACCAATAAGTTCATGGGAATGGAGATGAGAAAATTTAAAGAGGGCACTGTGATTGCAAGACCACAGGGAAGACAAAGACAAATATTACTTGGTGTAATTTACCAATTGTGCCACAGACGAGGTTGCAGGAGGAAAATTCGCTTTCAGCTTAAGAAAAAGTTTGAAGAAGTTTCAAAATATATGCTATTTCTAAGTCAAATATATAAAACACATTTTCTTAATTTACAGTTTCTTAATTTTAGTCCTTCTACGTTTCTTTATTCATTTTTTCATTTTTTTTTACCCAACTTTCAGATTAAAAAAACATGCTAATTTCATATGAATTTTCTTTTCTTTCTTTTGGCCACTCTGTGCAGCATTCAGGATCTTAGCTCGCTGACCAGGGATTGAACCCATGCCCTCCTGCATTGGGAGTGCAGTCTTAACCACTGGACTGCCAGGGAAGTCCTGCATATGAGTTTTCAATCAACCATTAGTGTAGCTTCATGAAGCTGTGAGCAGTAGATCAGAAAATATGTACAAAGTACCTAGAGCAGGAGTGGGCATAGAGTAGGTAATTGACAAACGTTAATTCTCCTCATGATTTGTGCCTTTTAAATGCACTATTAAATTGGGACTTGTATATCTCTCTTTGGACTAAGACTTAAAGCAATAGGGGCCACTAATCCTGAATTCCAAAATGAGGAGTATTGATCTCCTTTTGCAGGACTTCAAAGAAGATGGTATCAAGTAGTTTTGCTGTTCTTAGCTCCTCACCTCCATTTAGCTATAAAATGATGAAAAGTGAAGCAGCTTCAAGTTCCTGGAAATTGAAGGTTTCTCTGAGGGGAATTATTGGACTATGAGGCCCACTCATGCTGAGGGAAGAATAGAGATTCTTTCCCCCCACTTTAAGCATAGTGAGAGAGGATTTGTAAAGATCACTTAAAGAGCTTTATGTGAATCCTTGGGTTAAAGGGACACGGAGACTTACATTTGATTCATTCATGGAAAAAAAGAAGTTCCTAGGACAAAAGCTGGCTAACACTCTCCATGACAAAGGAGCTGAGGAGTGTTTAGGAAGTGTATTTCCTGAGAATGGGTCAACAATTAATTTTTTTCTTTTAAGGGAGCAGCGGTAAACTTAGCGTTACCTTTATATCATTAAAGTTTAATTTAAATTTGAATCCTTAACTCCATTTACTCCCCTCCTAACTTATGCCATTGTTATCATATATTATACAATGTCAAGCATATTATTATTGTTGTTGTTTTATCTAGTAATTTTTCATTTAGGCTTACCCTACATTTATCCTTTGCTTTGCTTTCATTCTGTCTACACCTCTATCTGCAGAACTGGGATAATTCTCCTGACAAGAGATCTTTGTCTACTTTATTGTCAAGAAGACATTCTGTTTTTATTAAGAGCTTTATAGTTTTAACCCTCACATTCATGTCTATGTTGTATGGTGTGAAGTTCCATAGGGGTATACAATTGCTCTAACACCATTTATTGAAATACATCAGCACCTTTGTAAAAAAGTCAAGTGATGGTATGTGTTTAAGTCTGTTTCTGGACTCTCTATTTTGTCCTGTTGATCTATTTTTCTTATAAGGGGCCAGGCAGCCTCAGCAGGAAAATCCTAAAGTGACTGTTTGGATGAAGAAAAGAGTCATGCGTTATTAGCTGAAGCGTGTTGCCTGAATCAAAGGAAAGTGCAATATGATCAGTCCACTAAAAAAGACAATGTATAACCCTGGCATCAGAGAGAAGAGATTATGAGTAGATTATACTGGTGTCAGTCAAGTAAGACTTTTCCTACCTCTTGCTTCTTCTTTCTATCCATCCCTTCTTCAGCCTTAGGGGAATCAGAGGCAAGAGGGAAAACAAACATTCTGGGAGGAAGTTTCCACTTTCAGGAATAATGGAGTAGAAAAATGAACCAACTCACTCACTGAGAACAATGAAAAAGCATGCCAAGATACTTGACAATGATTAATGACATAAGAAAACTAACAGGTCATTGAAAATGTGTAGGGCCAACATTTGGGAGAAGAAAACACAGAGAAATAATTCTAGCATTTGGACTTCTTTTTTCTTAAGAGTGTCTGCCAAGAAGAGGTGGCTCAGAGGATAAGAAAATTGAAAAATAGATTTGGACAATCTCTCAGGAAGATCTACATCTATATATATATAGATATATTGATATATATCCCAGCAGATTTAGATAGATAGATATAGATATAGATTAGATATATATACCAGCAGCCTTTTTAATGGAAATTATCAAGCAGATGCAAAGGCAAAGTAAGCTTAAAAATGAATAAAGTTGAGAACTAATACCACCATATTTTCAGACTTACTATATAGTGATTGGTTTTGGTTTATACATAGAAAAATAGATCAATACCCCTATGGAACCTCACACCATACAACATAGACATGAATGTGAGGGTTAAAACTGTAAAGCTCTTAATAAAAACAGAATGTCTTCTTGACAATAAAGTAGACAAAGATCTCTTGTCAGGAGAATTATCCCAGTTCTGCAGATAGAGGTGTAGACAAAATGAAAGCAAAGCAAAGGATAAATGTAGGGTAAGCCTAAATGAAAAATTACTAGATAAAACAACAACAACAATAATAATATGCTTGACATTGTATAATATATGATAACAATGGCATAAGTTAGGAGGGGAGTAAATGGAATTAAGGATTCAAATTTAAATTAAACTTTAATGATATAAAGGTAACGCTAAGTTTACCGCTGAGAAAATAATAAAAGAGTATATGGCTACCAACCTGATAGTGGGGAAAGAAATGGAATAATTTTTAAAAATTTATTCTAAAAGAAGACAAGAAAAGGGAAAAAATAAAAAAGAGAGGACAAATATAAAACTAGTAAAAAGAGGCAGATTTAAAACAAATAGATCAGCAATTATGTTAAGTATAAATCAAATATTCTGATAAAGGACAGAGTGTCAGATGGATAAAAATACAAAACCTAACTGTATACTGCTTACAATACAAACACTTAAAATATGAAGACACAGCACTTTCCCTGTGGTCCAGTGTTTAAGACTCTGTGCTTCCACTGCAGGGGGCACAGATTTGATCCCTGGTTGGGGAAGTTCCACATGCTGCATGGTACAGCCATTTAAAAAAAAGAAAAGGAAAAAAAAAAAGAAGACACAAATATTGGAAGTAAAAGGATGAAATAAAGATAAACTACTGAAAAACAAACAAAAAGGTTATTATAGCTATGTTATTAAATTAAGTGGACTTTAAGGCAAAAATTTACCAGAGATGAAGAGGATCAGTTCCTAGTGATATAAGGTTCTATTCATTAGGAAGATAGAGTAACACTAAATTTGAAAGCACATAACAACATAACTTCAAAATATGGAAAGCAACAATTTGCAGAGATATAAGGAGAAATAGGCAAATGTACATTTATAGTAAGAGACTTTAACACATCTCTATTAATAACTGAAAGAAGAAGCAGACCAAAAAAAGTAGAAAGGATATCAAAGATTTGAACAATGTGATTAAGTAACTCAACTTAATTGACATTTGTGGAACACTGCACCTAACAGTTGTAGAATGTATATTCTTTTCTAGTATAAAAAGAACATTTGCAAAAATTGACTTTTTCCTGAGCTATAAACAAGTTACAATACATTTCTAGGATTCACATTATTTAGATTTGGCAAGTAACCCAGAAATCAATAGCATGAAGAGAATGAGAAACACTCGGTAGAGAAAGAGAAAAGGGAGCCAGCCCTCTCATGCCTTTTCCTTCCCCTCTTTGAGTTCTGTAGTCTCCTAACCTAAGGCCAGGCAGAAGTTGGGGAAAGGAACAAGTTTAAACTTTAAATGCCTTTGGCATTTTGTCTATTTGGATCTGGAAATGTTAATTACTAAAATGAACCTGTTCTAAGTGGTAAAAAATGGCCCTTATTATCCAAGTAGAGAGAAATTATAGTATCTGTTAGATTTCAACCAATGGGGTAGAACAAAAGGAGAAAACAATATATAAAGCAAGTAGGGACAAGGGAAAAATGAAATGCTTTCTTTAACATAACACCATTTGACACCTGCTTGTCCAAAGTGACAGTTACATTATGGCTCACTACAGCTTTATGAAAAAATATGCTATGTGGAAAAAAAAAAAACGTAAACCAGATAGTTTGTATTCCCAACACTAACGATTCATAATGCTCTGGAGGTAGCCATTTGATTGTCTTGTATTTACTGCTGTTATAGTGACATTTGGTAGTAAATAAACAAAACACATGATGAGGCTCATAAAAATTTTAACAAACCCAACCCTGGATTGGACAAACTGTAGTTAGGTGGGTGGTAGTTAAAAGGCTGGAATCCATAGAGGCAGACTGCCTGTGTTCTAATCCTTGTTCTGTCACTTACTGTGGGTGTGATCCTGGGTAAATTTCTTAACCTTACTCTGCCTAGTTTCTAAATTTAAAATGAGATAAAAACAAAAAGGGATGAGATGGAGCTATATGTAATGAGGTGGATAGAACTACAATCTGTCATACATAGTGAAGTAAGTCAGAAAGAGAAGGACACATATTGTATGCTAACTCACATATACGGAATCTAAAAATGGTACTGATGAACTCAGTGACAAGAACAAGGATGCAGATACAGAGAATGGAGTGGAGAACTCGAGGTATGGGAGGGGGCGGGGAGTGAAGGGGAAACTGAGACGAAGCGAGAGAGTAGCACAGACATATATATACTACCAACTGTAAAATAGTCAGTGGGAAGTTGTTGTATAACAAAGGGAGTCCAACTCGAGGAGGGAAGATGCCTTAGAGGACTGGGGCAGGGAGGGTGGGGGGGACTCGAGGCGGGGGAGTCAAGGAAGGGAGGGAATACGGGGATATGTGTATAAAAACAGATGATTGAACCTGGTGTACCCCCCAAAAAAATAAATTAAAAAAAAATTGGATTTGATTGAAGATTTTAAATAAGATAATATACAGAAATGCTGCCATATACTAAGCACTCAATAATTAGCTATTACTAGTATTTGTTACATTTCACCTTGAAGAAATCCCTCTAAATCGATTTGTATAGCTCTAAATCATTATTTTCAATGGCTACATAATAGACCATTGTATGGATGTACCATTGTATTAAACCCTCTATTGATGAAAATTTTCAATTATTTGCAATGAAAAGCACACTGATCATGAAATGAGTTGCTGTGACTCATATACTGAATCATTGAGATGAGTCGTGTCACGTAGTTATTGCAACCATTTAGAATATTAGTATGAATGTACTCCATGCAAAAGAAAAAGGAGACATGATAGCCCCTCCCAACCCCTCCCAACCACACCTTCAGCAGCATCTTTTGGGTGATTAGTGATGGTCCTTGTATAGCTGTCTACTGTTTTGTAGGATAAAAAGGCAGGGAGAGGGCAATAAGGGAAACGGTGTATCTTTAATGCCAAGACACCTATTTGCAAAGTGGAAAAATAAACAATGTTTTTGGCATTAAACTCTACTTGTTTTCCTTGATTGAATTTGGAAGAATTTTCTCTCCTCTTCTATTATATTTTATTTTCTATTGCCTAGATTCAAAATTCTATTACTTAGTATTCAGATAATTAATTCTTTGGCCCACGCCTGTCTTCCAAATCTTCTGTCTTATATTATGCTCTTGCAAACCTGAAACACTTCATTTTTTCCCAACATGCTCTTTCCTCAGCTTGGGATATCCTTTCATCCACCTTGGGCAACATCAAGCTCAAGGGCAATTTCTTCAAAGCCTCCCTCTTTCCTGCTCCCTTTCAGTATAGATCTCCCCTTTTCTCAATTCATGTTATACATTAAATCTCTGTCATGACTTCCTGCATTTTCTATTTTGTTTGTGGCAATGTGGTTGCATGACTTATGGCCTCTGTTACACTATAAGCTTGTTGAAAACAAAGCATCTCATTTCTTAAATTGGATTAACATACTGCCTTGCATATATTTTATGCTCAGTAATATTGTTTAAACAAATGAATGGGGATTATAAGCTAAAACAGTTGTAAGGTAGTTGCATTTTTAGGTCAATAATTAAGAACACAAATAGGAGGAACATTATCCCTTGCCTAACTGATTGTTAATTAATAGCTAATTAGCTATGCTTATTGGCAAGCACAGAAAATATGAATGGTTATTTGAATTTCAGAAGCAGAAAAAATACTCAGATTAATTCACTTAGAATACAAGACATCAAGCTACATGTATTTGGTTTAGATGAATTAATTCATTGAAATACTCTTCTTTATATTTAACATATTTTAGAAAACATTTCTAGAAATAGGCTAGAGTATTAACACTATGTGTAGTTGCTTTTTATCTCGAGGTCTGCCAACGCCATTCATCTACTTCTTTCTTTCTTTGCATTTTAACTGTTCACTAGGCATCTTTTATATGAGATTTGCCTCAGACCTAAAATAATTCATGTGCATCGTCCTCAGTAGTTTATGCATTTCTTTTCAGAAAAGGAATGCAAGTGTCTTTTAGTTAATTATATAATCATTGAAAGAGCAACACCCTTCTTTTGTAAAACCCACATTCTGGTGGCACAGTGGTTAAGAATTCACCTGCCAATGCAGGGGACATGGTTTCAATCCTTGGTCTGGGAAGATCCCACATACAACTAAGCCCGCACGCCACAACTACTGAGCCCACATGCTGCAACTACTGAAGCCTGCGTGCCTAGAGCCCATGCTCCACAGCAAGAGAAGCCACCTCAATGAGAAGCTGGCACATGATAACAAAGAGTAGCCCCCACTTTCCGCAACTAGAGAAAGCCCATGGACAGCAATGAAGACCCAACACAGTCAATAAATAAATAAATAAAAATAAATTTAAAAAAACCCACATTCTACAATGGCTTTTTTTTTTTCTTTTATCTGCATTTTATATAAATATGAAAAGAACAGAAATTTGGGAGAATTTTACTAATTAAGCTCAGAGCAATAAACCATTTAAGAAGAAATTATTAATTAAATGGCTACTGTCCAGTTCAAATCATTCACAACTGGACTGTGAGGTGCTGGACTGGCCCCTGAATTGCTTGAAGACAAAGTTTATGGTCATGTGTGTCTGAATTCCTGGTTCCTGGTGTAAAGTTGGTGTTCAGTAAATGTCTGCTGATTCAACAATGCATGAGTGAATGAGTAAGGGAATGAATGAATGTTACACTTCCTGTCAGTTTTAGAGTTGGAAGCAGCACACTTGCCAGTAGAACAAAACAATAAGTGTCTTCTCCAATTGTCAGACTAAAATTAAATTCAGAACATGATAGGACTGGCATCAGTCAATTGTCCAATGGCATTTAATGAAGTGTAATTAGTTTTACATAGAGAGAAATTTTACTTGTATGTTTCATCCATCTTTCACGCCCACCTATCCTACTTGTTTAAAGATTACTGTTTCTATTTCGGCATAGTTTGACTTTTGGTTAATGATGATTCAGATGGGCACACTTAGGTGATTCACAGATGTGCTGCACCCAGGTGACCTATCATTTTTGGAATACCTTTTCCAGTTCTGACACTGCCCAATTTTGTCTAGAATGTGAATCTCATTAAATCACAGGGATTGTGGCTACTGGCCAGCAGAAACTTATTTATTGCACGTGTAAAATTAAATTATAAAATTCTAACTTTTATGTGGACAACACAGAATGGTTGTTTAAAAATATGAAGGTCAGGGTATTTCCTGGCGGTTCAGTGATTAGGACTCTATGCTTCCACTGCAGGGGCACCAATCCAATACTTGTCTGGGCCACACAGCATGGCCAAAAAAATAAATAAATAAAATATGAAGGTCAGTAATGGGCATTTCCTCTCCATTCCTTCTTACCTGATAAAGAAGGCTTATAAAGTCTGCATATTTTTACTCTACAACCATCATTATCACCATTACTCACCGGCTGACCCTGTTGGCCATTCACTAGTTACATCATCCACTGTTAGGAACTGACAAAAAGAAATCCTACTTTTGAGGGGATTAAAATCTAATCAGCAAGATATGACACACAATACAAAAAGTGAAAATGACAATATATTTATCTTTATATTAAGTTCTAAGTGAATGTGTCTAAAGACTTATCTGTGATCGGGACTTCCTAGGTGGCACAGTGGTTAAGAATCTGCCTGCCAGTGCAGGGGACATGGGTTCGAGCCCTGCTCCAGGAAGATCCCATATGCTGAAGAGAAACTAAGCCCGTGGGCCACAACTATTGAGCCCATGTGCTACAACTACTGAAGCCTGTGCACCTAGAGCCCATACTCCGCAACAAGAGAAGCCACAGCAATGAGGAGCCCCTGCACCACAATGAAGAGTGGCCCCTGCTCGCCGCAACTAGAGAAAGCCCGTGAGCAGCAACAAAGACCCAACACAACCAATAAATAAATAAATAAATTTATATATATATATATATATAAAGAACCCTTATCCATGATAAAGCAAGTCCCTGAGATCTGAGGTGTTACATTCTTCTGGAATCAGTCTTATAAATGTTTTAGGCATTTTTTTTTCTGGACGATTGGCTTCTGAGCTCCTAGTTGCTCTTCAAGGATGGGACCAGTAGCACCAGCAATGAGAGTCCTAACCACTGGACCGCCAAAGAATTCCCGTGTGTTTTTGTGAGCAGCCTTAAGAGGCTCCCACAATACTTAGTTACTTCTGGACCAAGTCTAGGAAAAGTCCTGCCACCTTAAAAACTTCCAGCGGGATGCAAGCATAATCATTAAATAGGAGCCACCTCAAAGTCCTAATGTTATATTTACAAATTTTCTTAAACCTACATATTTTTTCTTTTTTCCTTCATATCAATGGAAGAGTTACTACCTGACATTTACTTCCTCCACTTGTATTTTAGATACTAGTCTCTCCTTCCTTTGCAGGAAGCTCATTTCTCTTTCTTCCTCCTCCCAGTTCCTTCCTGTTGCCCTTTAGGTATACTCAATTTTTCATCTCACCACAATAAGAAAATTCCTCTCAACTTCTTAGTCCCATCATCTACTGCCTCCTTCCCTTTTCTACTCCACTTCAAAGAATAGTTTTATTCTCTTTATAGTCTCATCACTCATCAATACGCTCCAATCTGGTCTACCCCCAAACTCTTCAGAAACTATTGTCAAAAAGGCCACCAGTGAAAGGTCCTTGTCACTTAATCCAATGAATACTTTTAAAGCCTTATCTAACCTCATCATAACATGTCAAATTTTTAAATATTCCCTTCTTTTTAAAGCACAGTCTTCCCTAGGTTTCCATAATGATAGCATCTCCTCCCCAACACATACCTTTTTTTTTTGACAGAACCTGAATTTTTCCCCAAATATCTGCCAATGCTGTATTCAAGCAAAGTTAGCCCGTTTTCTACTACTAGTGATTGATTCAGGAGAGTACATGTGACATACTTCTGGCTCATAAGGAGTAAGCAGAACTTTGGTAGAGGGCTATTGGCAAGCCCTCTCTGCTCTTGAATGAGTTGTATGAAGAAGTGATGTCTAATAGTCATCTTATAAGTAAAAAGGAGAGGCAGTATAACATAGTGGTTGAGAGTATGAACTCTGGAGTCAGATGTTCAAATTCCAGCTGCCCAGTATGCTATTTTACAACTCGGGTATGTTACTTAATCTCTATGAACTGACCTTTTCCCATCTGTAAATTGGGAATGATGATAATATTTCTAACTGCCTAAGAGAGTTAAAGTGAAACTTAAATAAGTTAATTTTTCTGACCCAGTGAGACTGGTATAGGGTATTTGTTAAAAAATACCTAGGACAAAAGCCAATAGAGTGAAGAGTAGACAGAGGGAAAGAGTCTGGGTTCTGGAGGCCTCATGAGCCACTGAACTGCCCACTTCCTGGTAAGTTGTCTCAGAGATAATAAATTCCTCCTTTTAAAGGTATATTTAGTAGGATATTCTGTTATTTTCAACTGAAAGCTCACTAAATGACACCTCTCACTCTCCTATCTTTCTTTTATTGTAGGTTTCTCCTCTTTGTCATATTTGAATGTGCCTCAAGCATTTTCTATCCCTTGGCTTATAAGGAATCATAACTGCTCCCTTGCTAGTCCTACTCCCCAGTCAACTCATCAAGTTTCATGCCCCCAATTACTATATAATAATGACTTCAAAATATAAATGTAAAACAGATCTTTCTTCTGAGCTCAACTCATGTATAAAATGACTACTGTATCTCTGCAAGGGTCTCAGAGGCAACTCAAATTCAGCATTTTCAAGAAGTGCTCATTGTCTCTCGTCCCATCAACTCCAAAGCCAGTCTTCCATCCATGCTCCCTTCCTTAGTGAATGCATCACCATACCCCTAGTGACCCAAGCCACACAATCAGATCTTATCCTTAATTCCTTCTCTCCTTCATCCATCCATATCCAAATCAGCCATTAGCTCTTGTCAAAAAGTCCCAGGAGCAGCACAGAGACCCCTATAGCTGGAGCAGTGTGAGCAAAGAGGAGACCAGGTGGAGATATGCTCAGAGAGATAAGAAAGGGCCATGTCACAGAGGCTCCTTGATGAAATGGGAAGCCATAGGAAGGGTGGCAGGTCTTAAAGGCATAATGCGATCTGCTTTCTTTTTAAATAATAGGCTGAAGGGGGCCAAGGACAAAAGCAGGCAGACAAATTAAGAAGCTATTAAAATAATGCAGATGAGCAATGAAGATAGCTTGGCCTAGGATTGTTGGAATGATGTTGGTAATAAACATATAAATGGATATAAGTTTAAAGAAGAATTGATATGATTTGTTAACAGATTTATGTGAGATGAAAGAGAGGGATCAAAGATTATATCGAGGTTTCAGTCCTGCATAACTGGAAGTATAACATTATCATTAACTGAGAGGGAAAGATTGAATAAAGAGCAGATTCAGGGAGGGCGTGTGAGATGTTTATTTTTTAATATGTTAAGCTCAAAATGTCTGTTTGTAATCTAAGTGGAGAGTTTGCATAGACTGTTCAGTAGACACGTCTGGATTCAAGGACTGGAAATATAAATTTGGAAATCATTAGCACATAGATGAAATATAAGATCATGAAACTGGATGCATAATCAAGGGATTGCATGTAGAGATAAAAGAGTAATAGTCTAAGGACTGAGCCTAGAAGTACACCAATATTCCTCAGAGCATCTAAGGAGCAGAGGAGATTGAGATTAGATAGTAGGAAAGCCAGGAGAATGTGCTGTTGTAAAAGTAAAGTGAAGAAAGCTTTACAAAAAATATGGAAGCAAGCAATTACGTCAAGGTCAGGTAAGATGACAGGTCAAGTAAGATGAAGATTGAGCACTGACCTTCAGGTTTAGCACCAAGGAGGACAATGGCAATCCTGGCTAGTTAATTACTACTTACTTTAAGGTCTCAGCTGAGACTTTACCTCCTTTGAGAAGTCTTCCATGATCCTACAAAACTGGATTAAGGACCCATAATATGTACTACATCACACCTGTAATTTTATACTCATCTTAAGTTTTTGAAGTTGACCTTTGACTTTGCCTGAAAGGCAAAGACTTGAGCGTGGTCACTGCTATACCTTGCTCAGTAACTGGCAAAGAGTAGGGACAGTATTTGTCAAATGAAATTTCATTGAATTGCCTATCATTTGTGCCAGAAGACCAGGTAGGAAAAAGGGGAAAAAAAGAGGAAGGATATAACAGGGAGTAGCCAGATCTAGCAAGTATCAGTGACACATCCTTGGATGACAAAGACTAGTGTTTTTACCACATTTGGTTTACTTAGGATTCAGAGAAGCTTGTTAGGACAATCCAAAATGAGCTTCTGAATAGAATATTTAGGTGTGCCAGTTACCTGGGGGCAGAAGAACAGCCCAAAGCCAGCTAAGCAAATTAGTGAGCAGCTGTCATTAGTCAGCCACGGCCACCTCATCAATACCTTATCAATGGATAGCTTGTAATTCTCCTAAACTTTTCATGGAAGAGCTGCTAACTAAGGGAATGAGATGTGAACAGTTCAATTCTACACATCTACTAATTGAACGGTTGTCCAAGGCTTCATAGAAACCAAATGCTTTTATTGTAATCAAGAAGTGTGAATTGGTTTCCTTAGCCTTTCTAAAGATTTATATAATATTTTTCATATTTCCTTTTAGGGTGGTAATGTTTCTAGAAATAGGCTGTAGGGCTATTGTAATATTAATCAAATTAGCAATTACATAATAATGTTATTGATAATTATAAGATTAAATAGTAATTGTAGTAGGTCATTTTAATTTTAAGGAAAGTAACAAGTATACCATAATAATGGAAATGATCTTAACTCTACAGGTCTTGTCTCTAGTATTTATGGAAAACTGATTAAGTTAAATTTATTTCTATAGACAAAAACAGACCTTTAATTCTGAACTTTTATATACTAAGTTAATTTTTAACAGACTATACTTTACTAAATTACTAAGTTACTCTCTTAAAAAAACATCTTCAACATATTCAGGTTTACATTACACATCTGTACAATTACACCAATATCCCTCAGATTATACATGTATATATGTATATATGTCATATGTATTTGACAAGAACTAACGTGTATAATTCTAGGAACAGCACTGAGACCATTACAGCTGGAGCAGAGTGGAGAGGCTGCAGCAAAGGGGGGAGACTAGCTAGAGACTCTCTCTCTCTCTACATATATACATATATATATATAAATTAAAATTTAAAGCTAGAAAAACTTGCTAGGTTGAGCATAACCATGCAGCATGTCATAAATAACATGTAAAAGTAAAAGATCTCTAAAATGTCTTAGGAGTGGTTTATAGAAGAATATGAAGAGTGACTGCAAAGTAAGATGATTCATTTTTAAAAACCAAATTACCAGAAATTATTCATCTGAATGAATATTGGTCCCTCCAAAGAAGCAAATTTGGTGGCTATGTAGTTTATCCACTGTTCAAAATCTTCCGTCCTCTTTGGGAATTTTGAGTAGTACAGTACCATTTCAGTAAATGTTTAATATGCTAAGGGGATTAACGTGCCAAAAAATATTCACTTGGATGCATTGGTACTAGTGTTAAAAATTCTTTTACCTCTTTTTGGTTATGTAGACGTCTTTAAATATCTGTATAATGGGATCCCAGTTTGAGAACATAATCTTTGATTATTTCATTTGCATGAGATTGAGAAACTTTATGATAGAATTCATTTTACGATCCATTCTACTGGTATTGCCTTTTCCTACCACACTCCCCTCTTTTCTAGAACTTGTGCCACAGCACAATGAAGTGGAAGAGACAAGACTGACAACATCTGAAAACCAAAACACAAGCAGACAAACCAGAACACTGACAAAAACAACATGAACTGTGACCTTATTATCAGAATGTGAATCGCTCAACATAAAGTAGCCTCTCCTTGAACCCATCTCTGTTTTTTTACCTATGGAGTTCTTTTTCAGACTTTCCTCCATAAAAATTAGCTTATTTATTTGCCTGCTTGTTTATTGTCTGTCTCTGTGATCTTCCTACTTTTCTTTTTCCCAAGGATTTTTGCTTCATGAAAGCAACAATTTTTTTATGAAGATGTGACTTCTTGTTCACTCTTCTATGCTCTGTGCCCAGAATAATGCTTAATATACACTGAGTGTTCAGTAAATATGAGTGGAATGAATAAGGATGTGAGTAAATGAATACTCAAATAATATGCAAAACAAAATGCTACGTACGTTATTGCTTCTTTCAAAATGCTATTGGCTCTTGAAATAATACTAGGCAGCAATAAAATTTTGTAGTCCATAGTAACCTCAAGGATTTTTTACATCAGGTAATGCTTACTTTTCCCTATGCCCTTTCCCAAATACCTCTCCAATTCCATTTTATTTATTTATTTATTTATTGGCTGTGTCAGGTCTTAGTTGCAGCACTTGGGAATCTTTTAATTGCGTTGCACAGGGTGTAGCCCGTGGGCTCCAGGGTGTGTGGGCTCTGTGGGTGTGGCACATGGGCTCTCCAGTTGAGGCTGAGTAGTCGTGGCTCACAGGCTTAGTTGCCCCATGGCATGTGGGATCTTAGATCCCCGACCAGGGATTGAACCTACATCTCCTGCATTGGAAGGCAGATTGTATACCGCTGGGCCACCAGGGAAGTCCCTCCAATTCCGTTTTAAACACACTCCCTAATGAGAGCATCTTCAATATACTGAGGTTTGCATTGCATAGCTGTAAAATTAGGCCAATATCTTAATTTTCTTCCCCTCCTTCTCTTTCCTCTCTCTCTTCCTTCCATGCCTACCTCCTCCTGGACGAATCCATTTCTCTTCAAAATCAGGCAGCAAGTAAATGTTTTATCAGAGTAGAGGAAGAAAATTCCAATTTCCTAATCAGAGACAAAGATTAATAATTCAATCTCTATTGGCTGTGCTTGCTACAGGAAAATTGAACAAATATATCTGGATGAGTTTTTCAAAAAGATACTGAATCCACCCCACCCCCACTTTTCTCCTTGAGTGTGAGCTACACTTAGTGACTTGTTTCCAAAGAGTAGAGTACAGGAAAGGGTAAAAGTAACTTTAGAGTGGAAAAAACTGGCAGACACTATCTTTTGTCCATGCCTGCGTGGCTTATGGGATCTTATTTCCCCAACCAAGGATGGAACCCAGGCCTCAGCAGTGAAAGTGCCCAGTCCTAACCACTGGACTGCTAGGGAACTCCCTGGCAGACACTATCTTAAGTTTATCATCAAGGTTAACACCTTCAGCGATGCAATGTTGATGGTATGCACTCTTGCTATAATGTGATGAGAATGGCACTTTACCTCTGTGATAGTCTTCCCCAGAACCCATTGTCCCAGTCTAACAATAAGAAAAGCATTGCACAAATCCGCAATGAGGGACATTCTACAAAATACCTAACCAGTACTTCAAGAAACTGCCAAGATCATCAAAATCAAAGGAAAACAACAAGTTGCCACAGACTAGGGAAGACTAAGAGGACATGTTGACCAAATGCAATGTGGTAGCCTGGATGGGATCTGGAAACAAAGGACATTAGGAAAAAGCTAGTGAAATCTGAATATGTCTGGAGTTTAACAGCAGCATATCAGTGTTGGTTCACTGTGACAAATGTACTATGGTTATGTAAGATGTTAACAATAGCGGGGTGGGGGGGGAGTCGAGGGAGGGAGGGAATACGGGGATATGTGTATAAAAACAGATGATTGAACTTGGTGTACCCCCCCCCAAAAATAATAAATTAATTAAAAAAAAACAATAGCGGGAATTGGATGTATTATATATGAAAATTCTCTGTACTATCTTTAAAACTTTTAAGTAATACTAAACTATTTGAAAAATGTATAAAAGTTTATGTTAAATAAAAAACACTGAATTCTAGCTTGATGTCTTCTACAACTTTGCAGAGAGATTTGTCAAAATATTATAACCCTGTTTCTATGGTGATTATAGTTGATGTCTGTATTATATTATTATATTATATTATATTACATTATATCTGGTGATATAATAACTAATATTAGAGTCTGGTACACATAACCTCAGCAAATGTCCTTCGATAATGAACAAATTTAAAGATTCTACAAGGGTTGTCATATCTATCTCCAGGTTTTTTATATTTAGCTGATTGCTGCTCTTTCTCTAGGAGCTATTAGGACATCGATAAAAGCCTGAGTTAACATGCTATTTTAATATGTTTTTGATACTTTGCTATGTTAATCCCTAATGTAGAGTGTCAGATTAATTATTGATGGAGAGATGAGAAGTGGGAAATTGTTACCTTTTCTTTATTCACTTCTTTGTTGTTCGATTTGCTGCGTGAACTTGTATTTTTTGGCCGTGCTGCACGGCTTGTGGAATCTTAGTTTCCCGACCAGGGATTGAACCCAGCTCACAGCAGTGAAAGCATCAAGTCCTAACCACTGGACCACCAGGGAATTCCCCATGAACTTGTTTTTTTTTTTTTAATAAATTTATTTATTTATTTATTGGCTGCGTTGTGTCTTCGTTGCTGCACACTGGCTTTCTCTAGTTGCGGCAAGTGGGGCTACTCTTCATTTCGGTGGGGGGGCTCCTCACTGCAGTGTCTTCTTTTGTTGTGGAGCACAGGCTCTCGGCACCTGGGCTTCAGTAGTTGTGACACACGGGCTCAATAGTTGTGGCTCACGGGCTCTAGAGCACAGGCTCAGTAGTTGTGGTGCACGGGCTTAGTTGCTCTGTGGCATGTGGGATCTTCCCAGACCAGGGCTCGAACCCATGTCCCCTGCATTGGCAGGCGGATTCTTAACCACTGCACCACCAGGGAAACCCCCTGAACTTGTATTCTTAAAGGAATATTTTTAATTCAAAAAAGTAATAAAGAATGATTATAGAAATATCAATCCAGACACAATTTATTGATCTTCAATGAACACTATCCTGCCGGTGGACATTTTACTATAGACTATTTTTAAGGGACTTATATAAAGAATAAACGTTGTAGATGGAAAAGAAACAATTGTTTAAAACTTACCTTTATAAAGCTTCATCTGTGAATTAATTGAATAGATTTATAGTGTCCTGGGATGGTACAAGTTAGAAAGGTTTTGAACCTCAATTTTGGCCTTAAGTTAATAAGTAATATTTTTGCTATGTTAGTTCTTTTTCATTTAAATTTTTTTTCCCATTGGCAGGAGCTTTCAGAGGAACAATTATTTATGGTTTTGAAAATTGCTGGTTTGCTGCTATTTATATTCATTAACTGCTAAACACCCAGGGAATAAGCGCCTCAGGGAACTGGGGTAATTGTCCATGCTAACCAAGTACAGTGATAAAACGTTTAACAGATAAAATTTTCCACTTCTACTTCCCTTGTAGGAAGTTTATTAGCATTTACAACCACCATGATGTTAGGAACCAACATTTATTAAAAACCACTTTGTGTAGAAATTCTGCCAACTTCATGCCAACTCTTGAGGCTGAAGAGACTCATTGGCACTAAGTGTGAATGGGCTTTGTTCTCAGCTCCCGGAGTCACCTAGGCTTTAATTCAGCAGTTACTAGTTCATGCAAGAGCTAAGACAACCAGCATTTTCTAAACATTTCAGGAGTGCTTGAGAATCTTGGTGAAAGGTTTTTCTCATCTCAAGGTATTTCAGAAAGAAGTGAGAGGTACTGACGATATAATAAAGTGGCCAGGCTCTGATCTGAAAGCAAATGCTACTGTGTTTCTTATTACAGAGAAATTAAAATATGTTACCTTCTTATCTGTCTGTTATAAAGCTGCTATGTACATAATAGATATAAACGTAATTGCCATTCAGTTTGAAGATTGTGGAAAGTCATTTGCGAAAGTCATTAAAAGTTTCTGAATCTCATTTACCTTACCTCTAGTAAATAAGGAAAAAAACACAGTCACCATAAGGAAAATAAAAAACAATGTTTATTAAAATGCTTTTTAAAAATGTAAAGCACATGTTGGGTCTTATTATTATCTGGTAGATACAGAAGGATGAAGAGATTGGCTTTTCATCTTCTTTTTTGACTATTGCCACCTAATTCATAGGAGTACGATACCAATAAAAAAGATTGCTGAATTGTTTTAACTATGAATAAAACAATCCATTGTTAATCTCTTTCAAGAAAACTGAAACAAGTGACTCAGTAGAAATCTCTAGGGGCTTCCTAGGTGGCGCAGTGGTTAAGAATCCGCCTGTCAATGCAGGGGACACGGGTTCAAGCCCTGCTCCAGGAAGATTCCACATGCCGTGGAGCAACTAACCCCATGCGCCACAACTACTGAGCCTGTGCTTTAGAGCCTGTGAGCCACAACTACTGAGCCCATGCTCTGCAACTACTGAAGCCTGCACGCCTAGAGCCCGTGCTCTGCAACAAGAGAAGCCACGGCAATGAGGAGCCCACGCACCACAACGAAGAGTAGCCCCCACTCACTGCAACTAAAGAAAGCCCGCGCACAGCAAAAAAGACCCAACACAACCAATAAAATTAATTAATTAATTAAAAAAAGAAATCTCTATGTTTTCATTATTTGCTTTGGTATATAAAAACTGTGTATTTGCAAAGACATAGGATTCTAAATATTTAACTTAATACAAGGCATTTGAATTAGTATTTCCATTCAAACACTTCTGCATAATTATTGCCAAACTGGAATTTTTATTACATATTCATTTCTTCATTTGGCTCTCAGAATATAAACCGAAACCCCTCTTTTGGGTATGTTTGTGCATGTCTGTGTATGTCTGTGTGGGTTTGAGTGTTTTACAAATATTTGGTACTTAGCAGATTTTTTTTTTCCCAAGCAGATGTTCATCAACTACATCCAAGAATTTGTGCTTATAATGATTAAACTAACTTTAAGGACAACATTTATGAATGGAAAACAGGTACCTTTACTGTAAAAAGAAGTGTCTCACTGAATTCCTCTTGAAAAGTTATAATTTCTTTGGTTTTAGCAAGAACTTACAGACACCACAGAGGTTTATGAGAGTCGCCATTTCTAGTAACTTTCTTTAGCAAGAGTTTCACATAAGTAGAATTTTTGAATGCTAAAATTAACTTGGATTTTGCGTCTGCATTACGCAATTATAAATGTGTGACTTTTTCCCCTCAAGGATCAGATACTGTCCGTTCTTCACAGACTGACCAAATCCCCATATTCATTTTGTCTGCCTTTTTCTTCTCTCATACAGATGAGGCATGTGCATTTTTCCTGGTTGGGAAACCACCTATTTGTTAAATATTTATTTCTCAGTTTAAAAATAGACAGGGGAAATTTCAAAACAGCAGAGTCCTACAAAATATGGAACCGAAATATGTATATAAAATCCTGCACTGAAATTGTTCACAGTCATTAGTAAGTGCATATCCATTAACTGCTAAGTTACCAAATTCATACCACTCAGCAGCACCGTGATGCTGACTAATAAAAAAATCAGCATTTTTAATAAGCGTTATGGTATTCTCTGATTTGGTCATGAAAATAATCAGGTGTTCACATGCCCAAGGTGAATGCTAAAAGGTGCCTCCCAAATTCTTACACCACCTTTACTTCCCCTGGGAAAATGTGAGTTAAGGGTTAGAAAAATCAAGGATAGCAATGTAACTTGAATTTTGAATCTCTTTGCCTTGTTCCTTCGTGAACTGAAATCAGTCTGTTGATCCTCATTTGATAAGTTGAATTAATGCCTTTGAGGGAGCTGTCCATCAGTGTGGTGTCAAACTCAAGGTACAGTTTCAATTAAAGCTTTTTAAACAAGGGACAAGTTGAGGAAAGTAATTGGTTTTATTACAACACATTGAAAATGTCAAGCAATTTATTGATCGCCTAAAGATCTACCGAATAGTATATGTGGCAAACTTGGCTCCAGAAGCATGATATTACCACATAAAATCCCAGTACACCTGCCTTTTGTCACCAAGTATTAGAATTTAGTCCCAGCACCATTCTCCTGTCTCCCAGGAAAGCAAAGCTATGCAAAGCATGAGTCCTGCCCTCATATGCTAGCTTCAAAGTGAAAACATATGCATGGATGCACCAAGAAAAAAGTGAAGACTGAAATTACATAGTTTTCTCTTAAGAACCAGAATTTAAGAAATTGAAAGATACACATGGCCAAGTAACAGATAAAGTTTCCTGAAAAAGTTGGATCTTAAAGAGGGTCTTAAAGAGTGAGTAAATCTTAGTCAGTGATTCTCAACCCTGGCTGTGTGTTCGAATTGCCTAAGGATCTTTTAAAGACTCCCTGTGCCCCACCCTCAGAAATTCTGCTTTAATTGGCCTGGGGTGGGGCCCAGGATAGTTTTCACAAAGCTCTCAGGTGATTTTAATGTGCAGGCAGGGTTGAGAACCTTGGAGTCAGACAATGAAGCATAAAGGAAGAGGGAAAGTAACAGTTTAAGAGCCTGTGTCAACTCCTTCACCCATTTACTCATTCAATAAAACCTTTATTGAGTGTCTACTGGATGCTAGTCATTGAACTAGGTGGTGGGTCAAACTACAATGACTGAGAAATGATGCTTGGAGTTTTCCATCTAAAGAGATTCATGTGTAAACAAGCTGTTACAACACAATTTGATACACACATTCATGTACAGAACACACTACAGGAGAACGATTATCTTTTTTTGTTCTCAGAGCACTGGTTTGCAAACCCGTATGCAAGTTGGAATCATTGAGAAGCTTTAAAAAGTGTGGCTTTCTGGGTCCCACATCCAGATTCGATTGGATTGGCTTTGGAATCAGAATTTAAAACAAAACAAAATTTTAAAAAAACACCTCCCTAGGTTACTTCAATTCACAGCATTGGACGAGGGGGACTGGCCTGGTGAAGTAAAAGGTACGTTTGGGAGTCAGATGGAATAACCAGGCAAAACAAGACTTGGTGAAGCCTTGAGTTCAAAGCAGAGGATCTGAGATCACTACATTGAATGGCTGTCCGGGACAGTTCTCTGTGATCCAATGAAAGGGAAAATTTTAGAAGCATTTTTGGCAATGAAATGCAGAATGGAATATGGGAGAGGATACTTGAAGGTCATTTATCACTAAGCACAGTAGCCACAGTGCTTAGGGTCCCAAGAAAATGTTTTAATTTCCTCTAAAATCAGAAGAAAAAAAAAAGAAATTTTAGAAAAACATTTTAAAATATATTATTAACATATTGGTCTTTTTGCCAGCACAGTTGTAAAATATAATTTTTAGCACTTTTTTAATGGAGGAAGGGATCCACAGAAGCAAGTGCTTAGATCCAGGGGACGTCTTAATACAGCCCTGGGTTAAAGGAGCACCCAGTCTCAACTAATTTTAATTTCTATTAGATGATTTGTACAAACAAGCAAGCATTTGCTTTCCTACTCCCTTGAGTTGTTTCCACCTTGATTTTGCAGAACTGGAATACAAGGGCCAAGTCTTTTATCTTATTAGAATACCTAGTTCCATGCTGGGGAGAGCTGATTGAATGAATCAAAAAGTTTTGTTTCAAGGGCTATCTGCTGTCTCAGGATGCATGAATTCTCTCTATCTGATGTGTTCTTAGCTCCTTTGTACAACTGGAGAGCTCCGAGTGGTCCCTCAAAACTTACCTAAAACATGTCAGTTTTGTATGCAACTTTCTCTCGCCTCCCCTGCTTCTGCCTAAAGTAATTACTATGACTTATTCATCCATTTTCTTCGTCCGTTGGTACTGAACATTCACCATGCATTGCTGTGTGCAATTATAAGTGTGGCTAGTTTTCTTCCAACATGACCCCTGCATCCTGGCTTTTTCATTCCCGTGTTCTTAGGTTCTAGAATCATTCCTAACCAAAATGGGTGCCACTAAATATATACCCATTAATGTAGTAGATCAATATATTATTAAATGAAATACTCCACAAATTTGGACTATGCTTTGGAAAAGAGTCTAGTAAAAGAGCTAAAGTTCAGGATACTGTTAACAACATTGGGTTTTTTTGTTTTTGTTTTTGTTTTTTTTTGCATTGTGTCTTTGTTGTTGCGTGTGGGCTTTTCTCTAGTTGTGGCAAGGAGGGGCTACTCTTCATTGTGGTGCACGGTCTTCTCAGTGTGATGGCTTCTCTTGTTGCAGAGCACAGGCTCTAGGCACTCAGGCTTCAATAGTTGCAACACATGGACTCAGTAGTTGTGGTGCATGCACTTGTTGCTCTGCAGCATGTGGGATCTACCTGGACCAGGGGTCGAACCCATGTCCCCTGCATCGGCAGGTGGATTCTTTTTTTTTTTTTAAGCGCTTTATTGGAATATAATTGTTTTACACTGTTGTGCCAGTTTTTGCTGTACAACAAAGTGAATCAGCTGTATTTATACATATATCCCCATATTTTCTCCCTCCTGTGACTCCATCCCACCCTCCCATCCCACCCCTCTAAGTACTCACCCATCCTCAAGTTGATCTCCCTGTTTTATGCAGCAGCTTCCCACTAGCCATCTATTTTACATTTGGTAGTGTATATATGTCAGTGCTACTCTCTTACTTTGTCCCAGTTTCCCCTTCACACCCCACCCTGTGTCCTCAAGTCGGTTCTCTACATCTGCATCTTTATTCTTGCCCTGTCACTGGGTTCATCAGTACCATTTTTTCAGATTCCATATATATGAATTAGCATACTGTATTTGTTTTTCTCTTTCTGGCTTACTTCACTCTGTATGACAGACTCTAGGTCCAGCCACCCTACTACAAATGTCTCAATTTCATTCCTTTTTATGGCTGAGTAATATTCCATTATATATATGTACCACATCTTCTTTATCCATTCATCTGTTGATGGGCATTTAGGTTGCTTCCATGTCCTGGCTGTTGTAAATAGTGCTGCAATGAACATTATGGTACACGTTTCTTTTTGGATTATGGTTTTCTCAGGGTATATGCCCAGTAGTGGGATTGATGGGTCATATGGTAGCTCTATTTTTAGTTTTTTAAAGAACCTCCATACTGTTTTCCATAGTGGCTGTACCAATTTACATTCTCACCAACAGTGCAGGAGGGTTCCCTTTTCTCTGCACCCTCTCCAGCATTTACTGTTTCTAGATTTTTTGATGATGGCCATTCTGACCGGTGTGAGGTGATACCTCATCATGGCTTTGACTTGCATTTCTCTAATGATTAGTGATGTTGAGCATCTTTTCACGTGTTTATTGGCCACCTGCATGTCTTCTTTGGAGAAATGTCTGTTTAGGTCTTCCGTGGCAGGCAATTCGTAATCACTGCACCACCAGGAAAGTCCCAACAACATTGTTTTAATGAAATGAACTTAAATTACTTCTCGAGGAATTGACGCTTCACCTAAGCTAAGACACAAATTGGTGAAGACTGTTAATTAAAACCTTACAGTTCTTAAACATATGGACACCAAGGGGGTAAATTTGTGGGGGTGGGGTGGGATGAATTGGGAGTTTGGGAGTGCCATATATACAATAATATGTATAAAATAGATAACTAGTAAGAAAAAAATATCAAACTGTACACTTTAAATGTATGTCAATTATATCTCAAAAAAATCTTTTTAAAAGGAAAAATATAAACTTTAACTTGTATAGTATTTAAAAAAAAACAACCTTATAGTTCTTGATAGAGCTCAAAGAATTTTTTTCTGTAACAGTCATAATCAAGGGTTCCAAAATAGAAAGGCCTCAGCAAGAAACCATCATTTCTTGAACTTTTATTTTGAACAAAATTTTGAATGTTACAGCACATGCCGCACTTATTTTTCCACCAGAGTTGGAAGATGAGTGACCTAGCATTGGCCACACATCTAAAGAAACGTGAAGAATGTAAACTAATCATTCTAAAATCTATGATAGCCTTTGTTCATGAATGTTTTGTTAACAGATCCATCTGTTCACATTTAAATATGCTTCCTTTATCTTAAGTATGATCAGACTGAAGATCTGGCCGTTCATTTGTATTTTCCAGGAAGCATCAAGTTCCAAAGTGCTATTTCAGCTGGTTCTATTAAAGAAAGAGATGTGTTTGAGTTATGTTAATCTCTGAGCTATTTTTAGTCTAGTCCCTAAAGAGGAATTGCATTCATTGTAAAATGGCCTATCACACTTGAATCTTACCATCAGTAATGGTAGTTTCACTTCTCCAGAAATTATGCTACTGCTTTTTACAGTATATGGATAGTTTTGGGTCAAAGGTGATCTCCTCAAAAAAGTAGTTACTCCACGGAGATTGAGAAGGCAGGAGAATTTGTTCACCTGAGTGGAGAGTCTTAAGGGTTGCTGTGGAAAGGTTTGAAGGAAGAAATGATGAAGGAATGGGGCAGGTGGAAAGGCATTATAAGAGGAGGAGATAAAGTAAACAGGAAAGATTTGGATATTCCAAAATAACTGCATTTGGACACTGACTAAGTATGACAAGCATTTGTGTCATCATGGAATTAGTAGACCTTTAGGTTCCAGTGGAAATTTAGCAACATTTCAGGTCTACCTCTGAGACTGGTAAGGTTTTTAGGAAGAGTTGGGATAAGTGCCTAAGGGCATTTTCTGAAGTGAGCTTCAGAGAAGATAAACAGTCCATGACCACAGGAGATTTACAATCTAGTAGTGATTTTAAGCACAAATTACCACCTACTGTAATGGATGACCCCAACAGAGGTAGGGAAAGTGTAGGGGGCCCAATGAACTCATTGGCACAGTATTACATATTGGTGATGTGAGAAATCCGGGTATTCTTGATGTTAAAGGGAAATTATTAATGTTCTGTGTAGAGAATGAAATGGAGGCACAGAAAATTTGAGCTAAAAGAGACCTTAGAAGATCATTACACCAACCATCAACCTGTTCAGGTGAAAAAAGCAGCATGGGGCAGTGGTTAAGAACACAAGCTCTGGTATCAGACTACCTGGGTTCAAATTTGAATTCTAGCACTTATCAAATTACTCAACCCTTCTGAGTCCCAGTTTCTTGCTGTGAAAATTAAATGAGCTAACACAAAATGCTTAGAACAAGTGGCTGACATGTAATAACTGCTCAGTCAATGCTAACTATGCTTATTTGCAGTTGCAGAAACTGGGATAGGCACTAGTAGATTTCTAATAGTTTCCCAATCTGGTCTTGTTGCATTTGTGCATCAGTTAAGTAACAGAACTTCAAGTCTTAGTCTTATTTCTGCTTTTTTATTTGTTTGGTTTTGGCTGTTTTCTGGTTACTTGCATAACTTATAATAATTAAATTTTTGTTCAATAAACTCAACTTTATTTTAAAGATGATAGAAGCTATTATATTTGTATCAACAGTGAAACTAATCAAAGCAACCAATGCACTGAAATCCATGGATGTTAGGAGGCCTTGATTACTAAGCTTGATTCCTTTGGGACCTTCTGGCAACTGGCAGCAGTGGGTCTCCCTGCAAGGGCAACCTGGGCTCAAAAACCCCTCAACAGAGGCAGCGTCTAACAGAGTCCAGCTGACCTGCCAGCTCCCACCTCTTGGGCTCAGAACTGCCTGACCTTTAGGAGAAGCAGCAGCTGAAAGTTGGCTTCAGACCCATGGTTACCCAAGCACACACACACACAAACACTCCTAAACGCACAAATACACACGCCCTGACACCTGTGTACTATGTGTACGAATTGTCATTAAGGACACAAAACTATAATTTGCATATCAGCTGGGTCACAGTAAGAGATTGCCTGATGAAAGTGAGTGATGAAGGACAGTCTAATAAAGGGACCATTTATAAATACATGGGCAATGTTTCAGAAAAGCAGAAAGGTTAGTGCAATGCTGTGGGGCGCCTTTACCATCTTTAGGCCTCAAGGGATGGGTAAGGGATAGAAGGAATTACCAGGACCCTGAGAGAGTTATGTAGCGATGGCCACTCAAGAGAAGCTTGGCCCTGTTTAAAGGAAAGCAGTCACCTTGAGGCTACTTAGCATGGAGGAAACCCAAGAGAAAACTACTGTAAGTTCACTTTTCTCATGCCCTTCGGATCTCTGCCAGTGCCTTCCACAGGCTCCACCCAGCCAGTCCTTATGGATCAGATTCCCTGGGCAAAATGTAGGGTATAGATTGTATCTGAAGGGGTCCATTCCAACCCCTCTTGTTTCTCCTAATCAATTCTTGTCTGGGTGAAAATTTTGCATCCTCAGCATATAGGATAGCAAAGTCTATTAGCATATCAGTTTAGGATGATGGCTATTTTGTCATATTCTCATCTCAAGCCTAAAATATTAGCTATACTGGTGCTATTCAAATAAAGTAGTTAAAAAAAAGTGGAGGGGTGTGAAGAAACAATTAACAAAAGATAGCAGCTATTGTTGCTTTTGCAGCAGGCCACAAGTTCACTAATTGATTTAAGCTGATTAGTTATTGCTTCTTCTTCCACCACTTTTTCCTGCTGCCAGGATCTCAGCTGGTCAGGTACTTTACTTGAGGGGGGTGCCCAAGGCTTTTTTCTAGTAGGATCGGAGACCTTGGTGGTCCTGTCTTCGTTGAGGTTCTTTAGTTTCCACTGTGTTTCTGGTAGAAAGCCATCTTTTTTCATGCATGATGACTGATTAAACTCTGAGATGTCTACTGAAACAAAATTAATTTAGCATGGGCACAATATTCAAATTTTTTAATGAAAACCAATAGTAATTCTATATACTAGTAACAAACAATTTCCTTTACAATAGCACGAGAAAACAAAAACTACTTAGGGATAAATTTAACAAAATATGTGCAAGACCTGTATACTGAAAACTACAAATCCTTGATGAATTAAATTTAAGGAAACCCACATAAATAATGTCTATGAATTAGAGGACTCAATATTGTTAACATGTCAATTCTACCTAAATGATCTAGAGATTTAATGCAGTTCCAATGAAATTTCAGCAGGCTTTTAAAATAGAAATTGACAAGTTAATTCTAAATGAATATGAAAATACAAACAACTCAGTATAGCCAAAGCAGTTTTTAAAAAGAAGAATAGAGTTAGAAGAATAACACCACTTGGTTTCAAGATTTACAGTAAAGCTACAGTAATCAAGACAATGTGGTCTGAGGGAAAGGATAGACATTTAAATCAATGGAACAGGCTAGATACTACCTACATGTATATAATCATTTCTCTTTAGGCAAAAATGCAGCATATATTCAATAGGAAAGAAAAACATTTTTAACAAATGGTGCTGGATCAACTGGATATCCATATGGGAAAAAAAAAATCATCAACCTTTATCTTACTCCCTTACACAAAATTTAACTCAAAGTAAATTCGAGACCTAAATGTAAAAGCTGTAACCATAAAAGTTAAAACAAAAACTAACGAACAAAAAGACTTAGTGACCTTGAAGCAGGCAGAGATTTCTTAGGGCAGCAGGAGCAAAAACATAAAAAAAGAAAAGAAAAAAAAAGAGAGAGAGAAGTTTCAATTTATGAAAATGAAAAACATTGCCTCTTCAAGAGACACTATTTAAAATAAAAAGAGGGACTTCTCTAGTGGCACAGTGGTTAAGAATTCACCTGCCAATGCAGGGGACAAGGGTTCAATCCCTACTCCGAGAAGATCCCACATGCTGCCGAGCAACTAAGCCCGTGTGACACAACTACTGAGCCCACATGCCACAACTACTGAAGCCCAGGTGCCTAGAGCCCGAGCTCCACAACAAGAGAGGCTGCCACAATGAGATGCCCGTGCACTGCAACGAAGAGCAGCTGCTGCTCACCGCAACTAGGGAAAGCTCACGTGCAGCAATGAAGACACAATGCAGCCAATAAGTAAATAAATATTTTTTTAAAAAATAAAATAAAAAGAAAGAAAAGAAAGGTCACAGGTTAGGAAGAAGAAAACGTATCTAACAAAGAACATGTATGTCAAATTTATAAAAACATTTGCAGCTGAAAAATAAAACATCCCAATTAAGAAATTAGCAAAAGTGTAATGAGACATCTCACCAAAAAACATGTGAGTAGTCATCAAGCACATAAAAAGATGTTCACCAGTCAAAAGAGAATTTCAAATGAAAACCATGATGAGATCACACTGTACACACATTATAATAGCTAAATTTAAAAACACCAACAGACAATACTAATTGTTGGCAAGAATCCAGAGCAAGAGGAACTCTCTCATATGCTACAGATGGTACAGACTCTTTGCAGAACTATTTTGCACTTTCCTTTTTTTTTCAAATTTTATTTACTATTTATTTGTTTATTTATTTATTTATTCATTTACTGGCTGCATTGGGTCTTCATTGTTGCGCAGGGGCTTTCTCTAGTTGCGGCCACTACTCTTCGTTGTGGTTCGCGGGCTTCTTATTGTGGTGGCTTCTCTTGTTGCAGAGCATAGGCTCTAGGGGCGTGGGCTTCAGTAGTTGTGGCACAAGGGCTCAATAGCTTTGGCTCGCGGGCTTTAGAGCGCAGGCTTAGTAGTTGTGGCACATGGGTTTAGTTGCTCCACGGCATGTGGGATCTTCCTGGACCAGGGATTGAATCCTTGTCCCCTGCATTGGCCAGGTGGATTCCTAACCATGCACCACCAGGGAAGCCCCTATTTTGCAGTTTCTTAAAAATTCTAACCACTTGAAATGACCTAAATTATCCATCAACAGGTAAGTGGTCTAAATATACATCATCATAAACTAAATGCGAGCTATCCATACAAGGGAATAGTACTCAGCAACAAAAATCAATGAACTACAGATACATTCAACAACATAGATGAACCTCAAAGTAATTATGCTGAGAGAAGGAATCCACACTTAAAAGATTCAATTTAGATCAAAATTCTAGAAAATGCAAACTAATCTATAGTGACAGAGAGTAACTCAGTAGTTGCCTAGGGTTAGGGGTAGAGAGAGATATGAGACTTCAAACAGGCACGAGAGAATTTTTCTCATGGTGGAAATGTTTTACATCTCAGCTGTGGCTGTGGTTTCGTGAATGTACATATCTGTCAAAATTCACTGAACTGTATCCAGTAAATGGGTCCATTTTATTGGACATAAATTGTACTTTGATAACGTTATTTCAAAAGTTTAAAGGATATCATTCAGGCACTGCTTTCAGATCTAAATCCGGGACCTCTTGGTAATATTACTTCCTCTCCATCTGGTCTGGTTGTGGGTCCAGATGTGTCACCTATAAATTAAAAAAGATGAGTTATCTGCATCATTCCTTCTGCCCAACCCACAATGGTGGATCAGGGACAGTATAGCCAGAAATAAAAATCCCCACTCAGTAAAAGAACATATGAATGTCAGAGAGCCCATAAAAACCATGAAATATGTGCTGTGCAGGCACTGTGAATGTCCCCTTCCCTGAAGGTAGGAAAATTCCTCAATTAGAAGCTGATTTTATTCCTTTGGGTTAGAATTTGTTCATTGGTCCTTGGCTCTGCCTTTTGGAAGTTATTCCTTGTCCATTCTCCTCCCTGGCCACCTCTGCAAGGGGTGTTGGAAATTATGCCCTCCCCACACCAATCCTAGTTTACTTCATGGTGGTGCAACATTGGATACTTGAAGATTACACACATTGAGCAGAGACATGTGTAGACTGGGGTCATGGTTCCTGGCCATGCAAGTCTCAGATGAATGTAGGTTTCAAGCCCATTTGCTTCCAGACAGTACCATGTGCCAGTAGCATTCCTTGTCAGAACTGTCAAACTTAATTTCTTTGCTTCCTGGCCCAATACCTCTCTCAACTTAATGGCAGCAATCCAGAGGACATTAAGGGTGGAGGAAAGGCCAAACTCTTAGATTTTCCTTTTTTTGTTTGGTTGTTTTTAAGCAAGACTTAGTCTCACTGTACCTTTGTAGCATGAAAACTTTCCACTGCTTAGGTTCTAGAAACACCCAGTTTTCCAACACTTTGAAACCCCACCTAATGGTACTCTGTTCCTTTTTATGTCTGACTTGCTAAAGAGCCACTTCTTGCCCAAGTTTATTTTTCTTTTACTATCAGGCTACACATGGCCATTAATGATCAACACATTTTTAACATTCTATCATCCAACCTCCTCCACTAGAGCTACAGGGCTGCTTTAGAACTTATCACAGACTACAGCTTTACCAAATGTTTAGATGCCTAACATCTAACCCATGCCACTTCTCTTGTGACAGTACCTCATGTCTAATAACAATTTCTCTGTGATTTAAGGATGCTAAAGGCTATAAAAGATAAACCCTAAGATCTCATAGACTTCATAACTAGTTTGTTTCTTGTTCATGTTGAGGCCGATCTGTGGAGGGGCAGGGATTCTGTTCTACACTCTCACCTCTGTCCCAGGTCGGTTGCGCTCTGCTTTCCTCAATGCATAGCATCTAAAGTCTCCGTGGACATTGGCATTCTGCCAAATGATGGGCGAAGGATGACTTGCAATATTTCTGCCCCCATGTCACTACCAGAGGAAGTCATATGGCCACATGTAACTTCAAAGGTGTCTAAAAAATAAGTCTAGCTGGAGATAAAAAGAGTTTAGGTGGTCTCAAATAATCTAACAGTGTAGTAGGAAATTAAACATTTGTTATTTAGTGATGTTCCACCTAAAACACAGTTAAATGGAGCTGTGTTGGATCATGCAGGAGCTAAAGCAAAGTCAGAAAAATGTCACCCTCTCCTTTTAAAGTCGGGGAGTAAAAATGAAAATGAAAGAGCTTGGCCTACTGCAGGGATGATTTGCAAATGTGTGGGCATGAATTTTCCAAATTCAGTCAGAGTGAAATCGCAGTATCATCAGGAAGTAAGAATGTAATATAAATTATGCAAAAAAGTAACCTTAATTGTAGTACATTTTATGTATTGCTTAAAAAAGGAGATTAAAGAGTCAAAGTGTGTCAGTTTTTATACAGTACTAAAACAAAAACAAAAACAAAGCAAACAAAATAAACCAGCGAGAGGTCAACTATTTCTGGTGGATAACAAATGCTTCAATTACTTAGAAGATCATGTGTTCTCTAGTTAAAAAAGGATGAGTCTCTGTACTGTATCATAACCTGGGGACAGTATTCCTCTGGTCCATTTGCTGTAACTTTAGTCTTGCTAGAATTATGATTAGTAATTTTAATAGATATTTGGACCTTGACTTACTGACTGTTTACCATAAGCCAACCACTATTCTGTGCTCTTTGAACAGGTTAACTTATCTTCCCAACAACTCTGAGTTTTTCCATTGCACTGATGAAGAAACTGAATCATGCTGATGAAATGACTTGTACAATAGGCTACTGGAAATACAGCTGGCAAGTTGCAGATTGGATGTGAGTGTAGATTTAGCTAATGCCATATCCCTTAATCTCACCTAATACATGATCCTGCCTTTCACGGGAAACAGACACTGCTACTGGAAAGGGGGAGCTCTGGGATAGTGGAAAGTCGTATCTTCAATGAAACAAATGATTTACTTTCCCGTTAAATGTCTTGTGTGAGTCTTGATGGTTTTTATAGTGCACCCTCTGTCTTTTCAGGTGCAAAAAAAGAAAGAAAATTTGAAAAAAAAAAAAAACAGTATTATGTATCCATTGTTGGCATGATTTATACAGTTATTAATAGGATGCTTAAATGTCTGCTTACTAAGTATTAGACATCACTCTTGTATAACAACATCCCACAGATGATCTTGGTTTTACTTTGCATGCTCCCTAGATCTGTTATTATGTCTCAAATCACATGTTGCAAGTGTGTTATGTGCACCTCTCTCCATTGGGAATAAATCACTGATCTGTGCTTCAGTATCTTAAGGTAAAATACTTAATTCTACCTGTGTCCATTGATAGAGGACTCGATAGAAGAGATGGTACACACACGCACACACACAGAGTGGAATATTAGCCATTAAAAATGTGAAATCTTGCCATTTGCAACAACATGGATGGACCTAGAGAATATTAGGCTAAGTGAAATAATTCAGACAGAGAAAGACAAATACTATGTGATTTCATGTATATGTGGAAAAAGCAAAACAAGTGAACGATCATAGCAAAATAGAAATAGACCCGTAGATACAGAGAACAAGCAGGTGGTTGCCAGAAGGGCAAGGGGTGGGGGGATGGGTGAAATAGGGGAAGGGGATTAGGAAGTGCAGACCTCCACTTATAAAATAAATAGGTCACAGGGATGTAATGTACAACATGAGGAATATAGTCTATAATAGTGTAATAACCTTGTACGGTGACGATGATACCTAGACTTATCGTGGTAACCATTTTGTAATGTATAAAAATATAGAATCACTATGTTGTGCACTTGAAACTAACATAATACTGTAAGTCAATTGTACTGCAATTAAAAAATAATTAATTCTATCAGGGCCACAAAACACTAGGACTAATGTGAGTGAAACATGCAACATGTACGTAAGTCTGTTCTTGCTCTGGTCTTAATCATCTCATTGTACTCAAATATGAAAATTCGCATAACCCTAATAACAAACTGTTTTCTACCCCAGTGCTCACTTGGTGTTGTTCTTGCTGGACCATGTATCAGTATCATTAACAGATAATTCTGCATAAACAAATTTCATTACTCCAACATTCTGAAATTTAATGGGCGTCATGGTCCATTAATGTTTTCTTTAAATATGACTAATATTTATTCCTGTGCTGTTTCTACAGAACTCTTATGAGATCTTATCCCATTTGGACCTGACAGTTTGATCAGTGAGTTGTCTCTCTCTTGCTTGTGAGATTAATATATCTTGACCATTCTATGAATGTTTGAAAATAGACCCTGCATACCAGAATTTAACTTTTGTCTCGAAACATACTGTAAAACTTTATGATGTACCAAAAAATATAAGTAGAAGGATGAAGGCTAAGAAATCAGTTATTTTGTAAAATAGCTTACAGTAGAAAAACTGCCAAGGACCTGCTGTATAGCACAGGGGAAAAACTATGCTCAATATTTTATAATAACCTATATGAGAAAATAATCTGAAAAAGAATATACACATATATTTATATGTGTATATGAATATACAAAATATATATATGAAATATACATGAAAAATAATATATACATATATATTCAGTTATATATATATATAAAACTTTGTACACTTTGCTGTACACCTAAAACTAACACAACATTGTAAATCAACTATACTTTAAGAAAAAAATTTTTTAAACAGATACAAAGAACAAAAAAAAGAAAAATTGCTGCAAAATATTTTTCATTCACATTTAATCATGTTGAAAACCAACTTAAACTAGCTTTGAATATCAAGGAAATCCGTTGATATGTTATTCCTTAGCAACCCAATATTAAATATTGAACTGAGAAGCTTGTGCCCACAGATTAACCTTGCCTCCACAGTGGGGAATCCTACAAAATTCCAGAAACATGAGCTGATATTTTAGTAACTATAACAATGTTATCAGATACAAACATACAAGGCGTTCTTTTCCAAAGTGAGTCGACAAACACTGGGGTTTCCTACCTAAGACTGTTTTCACTGGAGAGAGCTTCAACAGGGTGAAAAGTTTAAACTGAAGCAATGCAGAATAGGATTTTGAAGTCTCAGTAACACAGCCTCTGTTTTTCTTTTCTTACTATGATTGACTTATTTTATGATATAGTGACTCATTTGGCCTCTTCACGCCTCAGAAGACAATACTGCTGTGATTTTGAATTATATTTTTGTTTATTTTTGAATTTCGCTACCAGAGACAAAGGACTAAGAAAAGCCGTATTAAATAAGATACGAATTTGTGGTTGTTGTTGTTCTATTTATAAGAAGCCTCTGGAAAAGGCAAAACCGTGGGGACGGAGCATCTTAGTGGGTGTCTGGGGTTGGGAGCAGGAGTTACTGCAAAAGGAAAGAGGGGATGTTTCTGCAGGGGTGGAAGTGTCCTCAGGTAGGACTGTGGTGACGATTGCACTGCACAGCTGCATACATATGCTAAAGGCCACTGAAGGCTAACCTAAGAATGGCATCTACGTCATACCTCAATAAAGAGGCAATCCTCCTGCAGCTCCCCTTCCCTCACCATAAAGGCAACATCCCCACCATGGCCCCCAAGGCCTGGCGTGATCTAGCCCCCTCGCTGCCTCTCTGTGCTCCCTCCTCTTCCCTCACTGACTCTCTCCTCCCACACTGGCCCCCTCTCTGTTCCTTCATCACCCCAGGCACCTCCCACCTCTGAGCCTTTGCGCTGGCTGTTCCCTTCACCTGGAATACTTTTCCCCACGTGTCAGTGTGACTCTCTCTCTCATATCCTTCAGGGCTTTGTTAAGATGTCACCACCTCAGAGAAGCCTTTCCACATTCCCCACTTTATTTTATTTTATTTATTATTTTATTTTTTGGCCATGCCATGCAGCATGGGGGATGTTAGTTCCCTGACCAGGGATCGAACCTGTGCCTCTCTGCAGTGGAAGCGTGGAGCCCTAACCACTGGACCGCCAGGGAATTCCCCAGGCCACCCTATTTAAACAACAACCCTCTTATCCAGTCCCCCTCATTTCCTACCCCCCTCCCCAAATTTCTTTCTTTCCATAGCCCTTATTGCCATCTGACCTGCTGTGTATTTTCTCTTATTTACCTTGTTCACTGTGTGTCCCTGTCCCTCCTTCCCCTGCCTCACCCCTGCCTTCGACTAGAACAGAGCTCCAAGAGGGCGGGGCCTCTCTTTTGTCACAGCTGTAGTCTCGGCATGAGCACAGGGCCTAACACGTAGCAGGGACTCAAGACGCCTTAGCTGAAGAAATGATTGGCAGGTCTCTGGGCCCCGCGTCTGAGCCGCTGGCTACAGGAGGAGCAGGCTGACTGGGGCACTGGCTCTGCGCTAGGCCCCCTGGGTGTGGAGAGGGTGGTGGTGGCTGCAGACAGAACAGTGATTAAGACACTGTTCTTGCTTTTGGACCTGCATGGAACATCTGCTCAGGGGCCCATGAGGGCTGAGAAGCAGCTGAGAAGCCGTTGAGACCCTGAGGGCCAGACAGGGGCCGGGAGACAACCAGACTTCCCAGCAAGTCCCAAATGACCGCCAGGCTCCACCCACAATTTGCATCAGGAAATTCCACCTCAGCCCAGCATCTGTTTCAAAGTCCATTCATTCCCTGACACTGAGCTCCTGCTTTGTTTCCAGCCCTGAGATGGACAGCACTGGGGATACAGGGCTGATGAAGACTCTGCCCTCCTGGGGCAACTAGTCCAGTGGGGAAGACAGTCAAACTGGTCCCCTGGTGGTGATAATCCCAAGTGGGCAGGAGTGGGTCAGAGGAGCCAGGTGGGCGGTGGGAGCCCAAAGGTGGCACCTGACCCAGTCTGATGGGGTCAGAGAGGGCTTCTGGGGGAGAGGATGTCTGAGATCTGCTGTAGTAAGTTATCAGCCAGGTAGAGGGGAGAAATGTGAGAGGTTATTATGAGAAAAGAGGTAGTAAGACACGCTCCTGGGAATAGAAGAGGTCCAGAGTGGCTGTTCCTCCTCTAGTCCAGCCATTCTCAAATAGGGGTGATTTTGACCCACAGATAACATTTGGCAGTGTCTAGAGATATTTTTTGTTGTCACAACTGGGGAGAGGTATGTGTGCTATTGGCAGCTAGTAAGCAGAGTCCAGGAATGTTCCCACACGGTCCTGTAACAAACAGGACAGCTCCCCTCCACCCACCTCCAACAAAGAATTATCCAATCCCAAATGTCAATGGTACCAAAGTTAAGAAATCCTAGTCAAATCTGAAGAAGAGTCAGATTGTGCAAGATCTTGATGTGATAAGAATTTGCACTTTATCCTTTTTTTAAAAATTAATTAATTAATTGATTTTTATTTATTTATTCGCTATGTTGGGTCTCTGTTGCTGCGTGTGGGCTTTCTCTAGTTGTGGCAAGCAGGGGCTACTCTTCGTTGTGGTGCGCAGGCTCCTCATTGCCGTGGCTTCTCTTATTACGGAGCATGGGCTCTAGGTGCATGGGCTTCAGGAGTTGCAGCACACGGGCTCAATAGTTGTGGCTCAGGGGCTTAGTTGTTCTGTGGCATGTGGGATCTTCCTGGAGCAGGGATCGAACCCGTGTCCCTTGCACTGGCAGGCGGATTCTTAACCACTGTACCACCAGGGAAGCCCAAGAATTTGTACTTTATCCTGAAGGCAAAAAGATAGGCTTGAAAGGTTTTAAGCAAAGATGGGATAAGAGAAGATCTGGTGTGCCTGGAAACTGGGGCAATCAGGACAGCCTGAGCCCTAGTGTCTCTGACCCTACCCCCACCCCACCCCCCAACCCCCCATCCCCCACAATGAACAACAGAAATTCAGAGGAGGAAAGACTTCCTTTCAGCAAGACCGGGAAGCTCTGAGGACCGGAATGAGCATGAAGGCAATAAACTATTTCTTGAGCTGCCTCTAGGCCAGGCCCAGGTTGGGGTGGTGAAAAGATTCAGACCAGGTACACCCAACATCGAGCTGTTTCATGCCAGTCTCATCCTGGTGTCCTGCCCAGGTAACATTATTCGACCTTTCTCTGGGATCCTTTAGGCCCTGGTGGACTTCTGTCACCACCCTAGTCATCTAGGACTGTAAGTGTGTTTTCACACCAGTCTCCTCTCCCACAGCACTGAAGGCAGGGACAAGGCCAGAGCCATCACTGCAGCCCATCACAGGGCCAGACGTCCTGCCCAACCCCTCCACTTACCCCTGGAGATGTGAGACTCAAAGAAGGAAAGGACTTGCTCGAGGTCACGCACAGTCAGCTTCATCTTCGTCTTCCAGCCCACATTCCTCTCCCCGGTGCTGCCTCCCACGTGGCAGTGACATCCCAGTGGATGGTCCACAGCACCTTGCTGTCCCTCCAGGGATTCCGGGTGCCTGAAAGGTGGCCACCTGAATGGCCTGGTGTGCCCTGTTGCCTCAGTGTAGTTGAAAAGGTGCTGGTCAGAAGTCATCAGCCCCCGGACTAATTCCTGCATAAGACAAGTTTATGCTAAAAGCACACCCATCCCAGACCTGATCACCTTGGGTCGGGAATGTCTGGTCCCTTCTACGAGAGACGGAACTCACACCTAACCTGGGTGAGTTTCTGTGAGCACCTCCCCTTGGTCTCACTGTTCCTTGCCTCCCCATCTGGAACATGGTCATCACTGTCGGCCTCCACAGCCCGTGCCCTTAGCCACACGGATTACCTGACCCCCCCCAGAACTAGAAAACTCCTGCTGAGTCACTGCCTACACCTCAGGTAAGACCCTGAATGCCAGACCACTCTAAGAATGGTTTTAGAGCTTGGAATCTCTGAGTCAAGACCTAGGATGCCTGGGTACAAGTCCGCTCCCCTCTGTGCCAGTCCCTACACTCAGCAAAGAGCCTGGCGCTCACAGACATGCGTGCGTAGGGGATCCAGAGCACAGCAGGGCCCTGCTCCCCTCACTGCTGGCCTCCTAGGCCCGGGGTCCTGCCTGGGCTTGGGAGGCAAGTCCCCTCCAAGCAAGGTGCCCCACTGCCCCGGGGTTCTGTGCAAAGGGACAGGACACACCTGTGGGAGGTCCTAGGTAGGGGAAAACCCCTCAGGCCCTCCTCTGCCTTTGCGTTTGACCAGAACTTCCTCCCCCAGCCCACTCCTGCTTAGCCTGATGTGGTCAGGATTTTCCAATATGCTACTTTTAATTAATCAGAGGTTCTCGCTGTACTTGGAGCCAGTGGTAGCGTGGTGTGCATTGCTGTTCTAATTTTTTCAAATCTCTCTTTAAATGAATAGGAAGCTGCATATTTAAGGATAAATTTTGGGACAATGACATTAGAAATTAACTTTCCCAGTTAGACCACTTTCCGTATTATCTACCGTTGAGGTTTGTTTGTTTGTTTTTGTTTTTTTAATAATCCATATTGAAAATAAAGTTGTTGGATCTTTGGTTAAATTTGTGAGGTGCTGTTCGTTAAAAATAAGTCACCCCCTCTAGATTTCAAAGTAAAGAGACTTTTCTTGAGTAGCAGATTTAGTAATAGACAACTCTTCAGAAGGTCCTAGCCAGTAACCTACTCTAAAATTTAACTTTCTCTTTGTAATCTATTATACTATTAATAAAGCTCCTAAGAAATAATTCTCATTGGAGCCTTATACGGCTCCACAAAAAGTCAGGATGGACAATACCATTTTTTTTTCATTTGAAAAACCAAGAAATTTAAGCTCATGAAGTTAAGTTGCATGTTCAAACAACTCGTAATGATGGGGCTATGACTACAGGACAGATTTTTAGCCTTTAAGTGTTAATGGAATAAAATGGTGAAAATCTTGAGTTCTGTAGTCAGAAGAAAATGGGTTAGAATACTGAATGTCTTTTACTTGCTGGAGGGCACTGGACAGGTTATTTAATCTCTTCCTCACTCAGTTTCTTTATCTTTATAAAGGGATAATAATAGTGTCTACTTTATAGCATGGTTGTAAGAATTAAATGAATGCTTATGCAATGCCTGGCTTATAATAAGTCTTCAATAAATGTTTGCTAATGTAATCAGCTCTGTCCATTCTACTCTATGGAGGCAGCTTCAGCAAAGTAGTAAAAACTTGGCTTTGGAATGAGCCAGGTGATCTCTGATTTTTGTTTTGTCACATGACCTTTATATGAGTTCCTTCCCTGTGTACTCTTCTGGACAGTTTTTTCATATGTAAAACTGTAAGGGATACTCTGAAGATTAAAGTCCCGGTCTGTAGGAGAGGAGGCTTAATACAAGTTCAATTTCTTTTATTCCACCTTGAACCTTTGCCAAAATATTTACTTACTAAGTACTTATTTATTTATTGTGCATTTTGCCCCTTGTTTATATAAGCCATATTATTCAACGAGGTATTACTAGAACCTAGTATAGTGCCTGCATCTTATTAGATAGCCATCAATTACGGGTGGAACTATGCATTTCATGTTGCAGGAGAGAGAATTCTCTGCAGCTTAGGATAGCCAGAGAAGACGTCAGGAAGGAGATAGGATTTAAGTGAATCTTGAATAATGTTTGGGAAAGATGGTCACCACGTAAGAATAGAGAATGATATATAGGAGACCTGCTTATGGTGATGAGCAGCTCACAAAACCTAAATTTCAAATATGGGCAAGAACAATGATCCTTGTAGAAGCTCTAGAGGCGATATTCTTCAAATCTGACCCGGGAGATACTTAGAGTTCCAAGACAGGAGTGACACATACCCTGGAAGGAGCACAGGGAAAAGTATTTGGGGGTGCTTTTATTTTTTTTATTTTTTAATTTTTTATCTATTTTATTTTATTTTATTTTGGGCTGTGTGCTGCCTTTGTCTAGCTGTGGCGAGTGGGGGTAGGGGGGCTACTCTTCATTGTGGTGCTTCAGTAGTTGTAGAACACAGGCTCAGTAGTTGTGGCACATGGGCTTAGTTGCTCCTCGGCATGTGGAATCTTCCCAGACCAGGGATGGAACCCGTGTCCCCTGCATTGGCAGGCGGATTCTTAACCACTGCGCCACCAAGGAAGTCCTGGTGGTTCTTTTAGAAATGGGAAAAAGCAAAAGTTATCTTTTCCATCTTTTGAAAGTGGTGGAAGAATGGTTCATTAGGCTGTATTCACAATTCTGATATAATAAAATTTAATAAAAACCAGTTTTTCTTCCATATATTTTCCTTACTTTGATTTTAACTTTTCTGTTTGGATTGGAAACATTCCACTGATGTTAATGATATTCCATACATGTAGAGAAAGAATTTCGGAAACATTGCTATCTTGTAACTATAGGCTGAAACATTTCCAGGAGATAAAGTCTTTTTAATAGCAGGAAAAAGTGCAGAGGCACTGGTGTTCTCTTAGACAGTATATTGTCACTGGAGGTGTCAGCAGGTTGGTGGCCTTAGTTGAGGTGGTGGACAAATGGCTGCAGATATTTCACTGAGTTTTCATCTCCACAGGGCTCCTTGACTACAGGTGCAGAGTTATCTCATTGCTGAGGGAAGGCCGTTTGGCAGGAGTTAAAAGTGCTACGGACATGGAAACTGTGGATATTGCCAGAGGTTTTTCAAGGGTGTGGGTCCAGGTGCCCTGATTTTGAAATTTCCTTCTGAGGCTCCCTCCTACCATGTTAGAGAACAATGATTGATTATTCTGTTTATTCTTATTCTTGATCTAGAAAAGGATGAGGTTGAGCTGATCAGATTACATTTTGACTACTGCTTAGAAGGACTTTATCTATTCATGAACTCTTTTCCTTATTTCTTTTCAAACAATCATTTTCGTTTCCAATGATCATATTCTAGTGCTTGTCACCATGCAGAACTGCTATACCTGAAATTTTCAACTCAGTCATCCTACTCTCTTGCAACAATATCTTAGTTTCACCCTCATTTTCTATTCTGTGATCTTGGGAGAACTTGGAATTTCAGGACCCTTTTTCTTTATCTTCATCTATCAGTTTTCATTTTTTTTTCCAATAGTTCAACCTCTCCCTCCAGTTGATTCCATGGTTCACATTCTAACCTTTTCTTCTATCGATAATCTACATCCCAATCTATTCTAATCACTACCTTGTAAAATTCCAAGCATGGATGAATACCACGTTTCCAGCACAGCACCTGAAAAGTAAACTTCTACCCAATGCCTCCCCAGCTTCCTCCTTATCCTTAGAACACTTTAATACCTTATTCTGAGAGGAAATATAGGCCATCAAATAAGAGTCCTCTCAACATCTGTGTCTAAGTCTAAAGGTTCACCTGCATCCGTACTCCATACTCAATTTTCTCTTCTAAAAGATATGGCATACCTCTTCTCTTTTTTTCTTTTTCCTTTCTTCTTCTTCTTTTTTTTTTTTTTGGCCGTGCCACATGGCATGTCCATGCCCCCCACATTGGAAATGTGGAGTCTTAACCACTGGACTGCCAGGGAAGCCCCAGCATCCCTCTTTTTAAAGTTCATCTCTCTATCTGAGATCTCTGCATTTCTATTCCACCTACCCTCTCAAGGACTTCACCTATTAATGGTCCCCTCTCTCTCCTATCACATTCTTTATTCTCTCCTTCCTATCAGGATTAAGCTTGCTTAAATCTCTCCTGTCTCAAGAACAACAAAAACTTCTACTCTTTTTTTCCTTCCTATTAAGGACACCTCTTTGAGTGTGTCATCCACTCTCACCCCTTCACTTCCCAACAACCACTTTGTCTTCATACCTTTGTATATGGTTTATGCCTTTACAAGTCTGCTACGATAGATTTGTTTGCACTAAGGATTACAGTGATTTCTTGTAGTTAAATTCAATGGATAATTACTACTTCATATAAGTTTCTGACGATTTAACATTGTCCCTCAGTTCCTTTCTCTTGGATTTTTTTTTTTTTTTTTTTTTTTTTTTTGGTTGCATCGTGTGGCATGCAGGATCTTAGTTCCTCGACCAGGGACCAAACCCAGGCTCCCTGCATTGGAAGCACGAAGTCTTAACCACTGGAGATTTCTTGGAATCTTTCTTTCCTTGGTGTCTGATACTACACTCTCCTGTTTTCTTTTTTTTCTTTATTTTTCCTTGCTGATTCCTCTTAATGAGTCTGTTTTGCCAGCTTGTCTTCTGTTGCCTATTTCTTAAATGTTTGTGTCTCTATGGGCTTCATTCTCAGGTCTCTTTATCGTAGATACGCTTGCCAGCCAATCTCATTAAATTCCATGGTTCAATTTTCCACCCATATGCTGATGACTCCCACATCCACATGTCTATTCCAGCACCTCTTCTGAGTAACAGATTCATGCATCCAGCTCCTTTTGGATTTCCAACAGGTACATATCTGCCTTAGTCTGCTCAGGCTACCATAATAAGATGCCATTGAATAGCTGGTTTTAAAGAATAGAAATTTATTTTCTCATATTAGTAGAGGCTAGAAGTCTGAGATCAGGGTGCCAGAACGATTGGATTCTGGTAAGGTCATCTTGCTGACGTCTAGAAGGTCATCTTCTCACTGTGTTCTCTGATAAGAGACTGGGGAATCTTTTTCTTCCTTTTCTTATAAGGCCACAGTCCTATCAGATTAGGGTGCTACCCTTATGTCCTCATTTAACCTTAAATATCTCCAGAAAAGCCATATCTCCAGACACAGCCACATTGGAGGTTAGAGCTTCAACATATGAATTTGGGTTTGGGGTGGGGGAGGGAATAACTCAGTCCAAAGCAATGTCCAGCATTGAACTCATCAGCTTCATACTAAAATCAGTTCCATTTTCTGTGGTCCCAGTTTTAAGGAATTGCACCAGAGACAGTAAAAATGTGGAAATAAAGAAAATGGGTGCTAGGGGCAGGCTTCCTGGGCTCAAATCCAGGTTCTTATCGTCTACTAACAATTTGCTCTTGGGCCTCATTTTTTCCATGTATAAATGGGATTATTATATAGTATCTGTCTCCTAGGAGTATGGTGATGATTAAATGAGTTAATATAATCCTTGAAATAGGGCCAGGCACCTGGATATAACTATCAAAACGGTGCTCAGTAAACGTCAACTATTATTATATTATCCACCTAACTGATAAACCAAATGCCTGCATGTCACCCTTAATCCTTACCTCTCCCTTCTCTCTGGTCTTTACTTAATTTCCAGGTTCTACAGTTTCTGTCTCCTTAACATTCTGGGACTGATCCACACTCTCCATCCCCTTACTTTTTCCCCAGGCCAGGAACCGCTAACTCTTTTCTAGATTGCTACAGTAACATATAACCTAGTCTTTGCTACAATAACATATTAACTAGTCTTTGCTACAATAGCATACTAACTAGTCTTCCTTGGCTGACCTCCTTCCAATCTAGTTTCTCACCACATCCAGAGTGTTTTTCCAAAAATGCAAAATCTCTTCATGGTAGCGCTCTGCCTACATCCATTAAACAGTTCCCCCCAAATCTTTATAATGATTTACAGGCACTTCATGATCTTTCCATGCTTACCTTTACTTATTAGTCTCATTTCTCTCCACTCACCAGTTCTCACTCCATGTAGTAGCTACACTTGAAACTACCTTTTTTACTTTAAGGCAGTGCTTCCCAAGAAACTTTTTACTTTATAACATGCAGAAAATGATAATATATGCAATGGCACACTGGGGTAAACCAACAAGTTTGCTTGTGTCTAGCAGCAATTGGCCTGAGATCTCACCTAGCACCCCCAAGGGTGAGGGAATCGAGATTTAAACATATCTGTAACTCTTTCACAACCTAGCAGCATGACTAGGGCACACTAGATTGAAAGCTGTGTCCAATTACAGATTGCCGCACCAGTGCCATGAATTCCACTGTCCCTTCCTAGAGCCACCATAACCACTACCAAAACTCCTCTAAAGTGCAAACTAATCCTTCATATCCCACTTTAGAGGGCACTTCCTCTAAGAGCCTTCACTTATTTTTCATGTCTATCTGTTTGTTATTTTGTTTTTCCTGTGTGCTCCAAGTAGCAGCTACATGTCTCCTTTCATCACATATAAAAACATGTTCCTGAGGAACTTTCCACATATATTGATAATACAGTAATAGGTAAATGCTTAGGATCTAGTGGGAACATAGAAAAATCTGCAGGGAGTTTATAAGAATCCAATATAATATAAAATTAATTCTCAACAGTGCCTAAAAATCCTGACTAATGCTATTACTTCCTGTACTTAATCAGGTAGATTCTTCATTGATATAAAAAAACAAAACAAAACACTTTTTACATACTAAACCAATTCCCTTTTTAGCCAATGCAATTGCCTACCTTAGATACCAGTATAAATAAGCAAGATAATTGCTTTCCTGAAATAAGGAAGATGTAGCTCTGGCTAAGCCTGGCTTTTGGCAGCAGCATTAGGGTGAATCTAACTAAAAGGCAGATATTTACATTCTAGGTTCATCTGGGGGGGAGGATTTAAATGCTCTTAAGCATCAGAATTTCTATATACAAATGTAAATTCCACTACTATCTTCCAGAAACAAATGTGTCTTTTTTTAAAAAAAATTATTTATTTATTTGCTTATTTATTGGTTGCATTGCATCTTTGTTGCTATGTGCAGGCTTCTCATTGCTGTGACTTCTCTTGTTGCAGAACACAGGCTCTAGGTGCGCGGGCTTCTATAGTTGTGGCATGTGGGCTCAACAGCTGTGGCTCAAGGGCTGTAGAGCGCAGCCTCAGTAGTTGTGGAGTGTGGGCTTAGTTGCTTCTCGGCATGTGGGATCTTCCCAGACGAGGGCTCGAACCCGTGTTCCCTGCATTGGCAGGTGGACTCTTAACCATGGAAGTGCCACCAGGGAAGCCCAGAAACAAATGTGTCTTAAATGCACAATTCTTTTATCCTTTTGGATTCTTGACTCAAGCCAATTTCAAACTCTGTGAATAATTGAGAATTAACTTGACATTTTAACATCTCTATTCTTGGAAATAACAATGGTTCCACTAATTCCAAAGTGCTTTTAAAGATAACTCAGTTTATTTAACATTTCATATCTTGTTACATCTTTGGAACTAATAATATAAATACACAAACATAAATTAATCCTGTTCGTCCTTTAAGCTAATTTATCTGATTTTGAATTACAACCTATTTTTAAATAAAACTTTTACATGAGAGGAGCATATGTGATAGGAGAAAAGTGGTTATAGGAACTTAGGACTGTAAAAATAAATTCTTGAAAACAAGATGTTTTGGGGTTTTCTACTAATAAACATCAAAAGCATTTCATTAATTGACACAAATTACACAAATAATGTCAAAGAGAAATTTAAGAAAACTTATTAGGTAAGAAATTAAAGCCAACTGACTAGTTAACAAAGTAGATTTGAAACCTATTTTTTTTGTGTTTTGGCCATGCCTCATGGCTTTCAGGAGTTCAGTTCCCTGACCAGGGATTTGAACCCGAGCCATGGCAGTGAAAGCCCAGAATCCTAACCACTAGGCTACCAGGGAACTCCCAAAACCTATTATTGTATTAAGAATTTTGTTGTTATCCTTGAAAAAAGAGAGCATTGACCAGATGATGTTCTGAGACTCTCCCAAAGTTGTATTCTTGCTGTTCATCTCCCTTTAGCATCCTTTTTAATTCACCAATCCCCCTTTCCACTGTATTTCCCTCTGTTTTGACCCTTTCTCCTTAGTTACTAACATGTACAAAAGACCCAATCATCAAATAAGAACAACAAACAAACATTCCTGGTCCCTACTTCCTCTTCTGGCCACCAGCCTATTTCTCTTTTCTCCTCAGCCAAACATATTTCAGTGGCAACATTTCCCAGTCTTCTCTAACTCCTCAACTTTATTTTTCCATGCATTATAGTCTGCCTTTCACCTGTTTTTCTGCTGAAACTGTGGTCAGTAATTTAACCTTTTATTACTATATCTAGAAAATTTATTTTAATCTTCTTCTGCCCCCAGCAGCATTACTGATAACATCTCTACTTCTTGATTTTTGCCCTTGAAATGGTAAAACGAAGCCAGTGCATCTGGATTCAGGCCTATCAGGAATGGTAGGATAAACAGTTGCCGGCAAAACAGCACACTCAAACCAGACAGAGGGCTGCAGGGCGATCTGTCCTAGTTGTGGCAGTGCAGCCTCTAAGCCATCCTCTCATTCTCAAATTGATCTCATGTTCCCAAAGGAGAGAACTGGGAAAAAGGAAAGAAGGAGAACCTGGCAGAGGGAACGGACTTTAGCAACTGAGTGTCTATTTGTGATTTGTGAGGTCATCCTCTGTTCCATTTACAAGACTAGGCTGTGAGCAAAGCGTACACTAATGCTCCAACAGAATGCCACTGGGTCACAACAGAAGACCCTATGGCCCGCATCACAAACATGGAAACCATTTAGAAGTTATACTACCTATGGCCAAAGGCATTGGAATTACCTTCTTCAGCTACTGCTGAAGACCTCCTTGTGTCCAAGAATCTCATAGGATTTATTCAAACCTGCATCATTTTTTATTTCTCATTTGAATATTTATTGTAAATTGAAGGGCTTGGCTTTACATTTGAAACTGATTTAACAATTACAACCAATTTCTCTTGGTACTTTCATTTACTCTTACTTATTCTTTCTAACCTTCCCTTAATCATTCCTTATTTTTCTACTCATTAAATATTGATGTTTTTCTCAAAGCCCCCATTATTTTTATTGTCTTCTTTTCTTACTCTGTATGGTCAATCCAGGTGAGTTTATTCTTTCTATTCTGATTCTGTGGATCCATCTCAGACCTGTCTTCCAAATTTCAGGCCCATATAGCCCACTAAGTATTAAACATATCCACCTGTATGTCTAAGGGAGCCCTCAAGTAAACATAGCCAAAAAAGACTTCCTGTATTTTTGTTTCTGATGACTTAGCAGACTGAGTTAGTAGGAAACCCTTTTAATTTAAAAAAAAAAATGTGTGGTATAGAATATAAGAAGACATTCAACATGCTCAAAACAAATAGAAAGAAAATCCCAGAAATAAAGAGGGCATTTATAGTCAATAATAACAAGCTCAAGCCTTTTCCATTTTATGTCCCTAGAGGATCTTGAATCTGAATATTTTCTTTAATGTCTAAGTAATTGTGGTTTTAACATCTAGGTGAAGAAAGCAGACATAGCCTTGAACCTGCATGAAGCAAGCAGTTGAATCTGAGATGCCTGCATAGAAGCAGGACACCGGAAAGACTCCCTCCTCAATGGGAAAGGATATAGAACACTGAATAGGAAATAACCAGACACACGTGGGAATTGTAAACTTGCAATTTGTGCCTGCATAGTTATGGAACAGAGATGGTGTGGTAATACCTTAGCTGAAAAGTAGTAAAAACTGGTTCCAGAACAGTAAAATAATAAAAATATCACAACATGTCAGAAACTAGGGGTACCTTGGATTCCTTAGAAAACAATACTTACTGAAGACAATTTCACGATAAAAGTGAAAAACCACAAATCGGTGACTCAAGGAGTCAAGCTTCATCTATCTCAAAACACTGTCAACTGAGAGTCCTATCTTCTAACTGTATGGACAGCAATGAAGGTGGAAAAAGTATATCTGCTCTTAACTGCCTCAGACTGGGACCGACACAAAACTTTTACTTATATTCCGTTGGTGAGAATTTGTCATATGACACCACCTCGATATTTGGGGCTAGGTATCATGGTCTAGCAATGTGCCCAGAAGGATGTAAGTTTTGTGAACATATAGCAATTATCTTTGCCACACTGTCCTATCACTGTACTAGATTAGTAAGAGTTATTGATTCTGCCTTGGATATCAGTAACTAATCTATCTTCTCCTTCCCAATGTCTTCAAGCTCATTTAGGGTGTCATCATCTTTCACTTAGAATACTGCAATAACCTCCTGACTTGTCTTCCTGTGACCTGTTTCTCCCTACCACTGTTAGAATACTTTGCCTGTAAATAATGCTAGCTCTAGCTAACTTCGGGAATAATTGGGAAATTACTATACAGGACTATTTACCATCTTATGAACTCCAGAAGCAACGATAAAGCTAGGTCCAGGAAAGTCCTGGAAAGAGATTGAAAGGGTGGGACTGCAACCCATGGTCAAGTGTCCACAGTTGGCCTTTATCTTATTTGGCCTCCCCTTAAGAGAAATTTTTTTTTCTCCCAATCCACAGTGGGGTGTGCTATCTTAATGTTACAAAACAGTCTGGTCTTTTCCTCCAATACGATACCATTCATAGACAGCTTTGGCATGGAAGAATTTTTTTTACCTCTGTCTTCTATCTACAAGGGCTAGGACCAATCTAAGTCATCTACCTCTTTTTATCTCCCACAGGTCCTAACTTGATGTTTTATACAATCCAGGTAGAGTGATTTGCTCAATAAATATTCAACAAGTCAGTGAATGACCCAAAGCAGCATGCCATTTTATTCCACTCTGAGTATACTAACTACCTGTGATCTAAGAGCACTTGCATGGATTCAGACTAGTGAGTCTTTCATCCTTCAAGAAAAATTTCTCATGATGACTAAGTCCCTAAAAAGAAGGATAATTGATCCTTTATTTTCTTGACTTTATGCTCCAGGACTTACCTTATCTGGCTGTGGCACCATAAATTGTCTACACTGTGTCCTGTGTTTGACTCCATAGGGAAGTTCTGTGTATTTGCATTTCTTGTTGATCTCTGTTAACTCAGAGCTTACTAAGCACATTTGCATCACACATTAATTACTCTGACTCTCAAAATTTTCTTGTAAAAAAAAGGTAAAGGTATTAACAAAATTTAACTTAATAGATAATTGTATAATCTCTTAGGAACTATTTTACATGCATCAATGTGTTTGGTTGGGGTTTTTTCGGTTTTTTGTTTTTTGGTTTTACAAAACAATCCCATAAGTAATTAGGGAACTAGTATTTTCCCCAAAGCATTTTCCCATTAGCGTTATCTCAAAGCTCAAATCTGATAACTGATTTTGTTATCGAATCCCATGTGATATCACTATCCTACATACCACTATGTGAAGCAGTTCTCTTGGAAGCAAAAACAAACGTCATCAGGAAAAAATGGATTGTAGGTGCGGCTCTGGCTGCTGTTGAAAAATGGCGACTGTTGCTGAGCTGAAGTTCGTTTCAAAGGACATCTTGGATAAAAGAGGAGTATCAGGGCATTTAAAAGCAAGAATTTGAGCTGAAGTTTTCAACGCCCTTGATGATGACAGTGAACCCCAACCATCATGTCTCATGAAAACCTTTTAATTATTGAATTAATTCAGGAGTATTTGGAATTCAACAAATGTAAGTATACAGTATCTGTCCTCATAGCAGAATCTGGTCAACCTGTAGTTGCATTGGACAGTTTCTCATCCATGAACTAAATGCATTTGAAGGATCACGGGATAATACAATACCTCTTTTACACAGGATTTTTGCTCATTTCTTGCATGGAACTAAGGATGACATACAAAATACATTTCTGAAATGGTCTTCACTTGAGCCTCCAAACCCATATCTTGGCAGACAACCTAGTGGAAGAAAGCAAGTGGTTCCCCAACCAGGAATTGAACCTGCACCCACCATAGCGGAGGTGGAGTCCTAACCACTGGGCCACCAGGGAAATCCCAGAACAAACATAAATCTTGACTATTGAAATAAACCTTTAAGAAACATTGAAAAAAGAAAGAAAAAATGAATTGTAAATCAATTATACATCAATTAAAAAAAACAAAAAAAGAAAAAAATAGAGCATGGTTAGGAGACTTCATAGGCTGGTAGTAACAAATGTGAGGCTGAAACCAGGCTGCCTCGGACTCAGTCTAAGCCTCCTAACGTTGTGGCTTTGGTACTTTGGGCAGGTTAATTTATCCATAAAAATGGATATTATAATAGTCCCTACTTCAGAGTTTCAAAGTTTGTTGAGGGGGTTAGATCAGGTAATGGATGAACAGAGTTTGGTACAGTGTGTAAGTACATGGTAAACACACATGCCCATTGGAAAGGCTGTATGGGGTATTGGTAGAGAGCCCAACTCTGGACCTATGACACTACAGTTCAAATCCCAGCACTACCTTTTGCTATCTGAGTGACCTTGGGCAACTTACTTAAATCTCTATGCTTTCGTTTCCTCATCTACTAAAAATGGGACCACAATAGTACCCACCTGGGGAATCCCCTAGTAGTCCAGTGGTTAGGACTCCACCTTCCACTGCAGGGGGTGTGGGTTCTTCCTGGTCAGGAACTAAGATCCCCAAAAGTCGAGTGGTGCAGCAAAAAAAAAAAAAAAAAAAAGGAAGAAAAAGAAAAATAGTACCCACCTCACAGAATTGTTGTATAGAATACATGAGCTAATGCCTGTAAAATGCTCAGTAAAGTTGTTAATTGAAAATTGCTTCTTGTTAGGGGAGACACTCAAGTTTTTTTCCAGGGTTGAGTACTCAGTATAATAGTTAAGCCTGACAATTTTGTTGTTTTCTTTGCAGTTGGCAGTCAATATGTGTGTATTTAAATAAACTGCAGTGTTTTCAAATACACTTATCATTTTTTATTGTTGACATTTACTAAACTCCAATTAAAGTTACTGACCTTACTCTAAGCAAAAAGAAGCAGCAGAAAGAAACACAGCAATATTAAACTAGGATTCCATGTATAGCTACTCATCTGCTCACTAGGAGGCAGGTCTTTTTTTTCTATAGACTGACATTTTCTTATTCTTGAAAGTAATATTTTGGTCTCAGGGATATCAGACAGATGCAGGTTGCTGCATTCCTGATTCATTCAAACTACTCCAGATCTGGTGCTTTTGTTCTTTTACAATCTCCTGCAATGGGCCAGGTAGGTGAACAGATATCTGTTGCCATGAGGGATGAAATATAGATAGGTGATAAAGAGATAGATTTTCAGCTCTATTATTGAACTAAGCTATTTATGCCAGTTCGCCTTTCTCCTTTCCAAAATAGCTTTCCAACCAAAAATACAAATTTAAAATTTCTATTGGAGCCTATGCTACATTTATCTGGAATATTAGAATACTGTAGTACATGTCCTTCATGTCCAACTGCTGCTTTGGGGGAATTCATCCTTCCGGAGATTCAGGTCAATGTAAATTACATTTTCAATGATGTAATTACTTCTGAAACAAAATCTTCCTTTCTACTATTCTTCTTCCCTTTCCCCCTCCCACTTTCCTTCCTTCCTTCCCTCAATCTTCACTCCAGTCACACTGACCTCCTTCCTGTTCCTGGAAAACACCAGACATGCCCTCTTAGCTGTGTGTTTGGCTAACTCCCTTACTTCTTTTAAACCTTCATGATTTAAATCTTTATGATTAAGTTTATTAGAGATTACCCTGAGGATACTTTTTAAAATTGCAACCTCCTGCATCACACTCTAGATCAGCCTTCTTTCACTCAGTTTAAAAGTTGTTCCATATTACTAATCATCTTGTAAAAAATATATATAGTTATTATCTATCTTTCCCCACTCAAATGAAAGCTCTACAAAAGCAGAGCAAGGATCTTTATTTTGCTCACTGCTATATCCCAAGCAACTAGAACATAGTAACTACTCGAAATAATTGTTGAATAAATGGGTGGAATAAAATGTGTAAAGAGAGGGCAGTATTCCATCAGTCTAAGTTGGTCAAGTATAGGTCTCTGTGTTCCCCAATGAATCGTTTGAAATTACTGTGCTTTCTTGTAAAGTAGTAAAGTAGGATATATGTATCATTTATTATTTTTCTGTTCTAAAAGAAGTGTCCTTCCTTTTCAGATCAGATGGAAATAAAATCTATTGATACCATCGCCTTTTAAAAAAGTACATATGCAGGAAAACTTTCAGAAATTTATTACATTTTTAGCTATAATAATAAAATACTTAATTTTTTTTTTTTTTTAACTTTTTGGCTGTGCGACACAGCATGTAGAATCTTAGTTCCCTGACCAGGGATTGAACCCGTGCCCCCAGCACTGGAAGCACGGAGTCTTAACCACTGGACCTCCAGGGAAGTCCTTGGTTACTTTTGAAAGTAAAAATGTATATTTATAAACCAGGGGAAAGCTGTGTGAGGTTTTAAAAAGGAGTACTAAAGATGGAATCTGATCTCAGGTATTTCTTGGGCCTCAATTTCTTGGCAACTTGTTCTTTTTTTTTTTTTTATGAAAACTACAATTTTATTCATTCCTTAAGATTTGCATTCACACAAATTGTGTAAGCTGTTCTGCATGTTGAAAAACAACAAAACCAAAGTCATATTTTCAGAAAGGGCTGCTCTAACTTTGCCTCAGTTTTAGTCTCTTTGTGTTCTGGCTTTCCAGGCCTCCTCTCCACAGAGCTGCAAGCAGGTAAACCCTCAATGACTCCCTCATTGGAGCTGAGGGGACTGAGGAAATGACCAGCTCATCTCAGACGCAGCAGTAAGTTAGCCTTTCTGCTCTCACCCCATGTTTCTCATCCTCCACAGCAGGCTTCCATCTACTTTCTGTGAGCTGGCCCTTCTGTATTTCCCATTTCTGACAACCTTCCAAGTACTGACATCACTTTGTTGCCAAGAAACTCCTTTGGTCCTTACAGTTCTCCTCTCTGGACTGAAGCCTTCTGCCTGAACCTGATGGAATAAATGCAACTGACAGTGCATTAGCCTCCCTCCATGAACTTCCAAGTTGCATCTCATCATGTGGCTATCTAGCTTCATCAGATACTGGAATCACAGACTTTTTGTCCCAAAATTGATGCTATAGTCTGTCTCCCTACTGTTTATCTTTCAACTACCCTCTACTTTCCCTTGCCATATATTTCTGTACTATTTTCTGCCTACATAGAGGAACTTCCTACCTGCTGCCTGCCTCACTCTATTGTATGGGTAGTACATTCAAAGAATCTGCCACAGTTATTCATACTACCCTGACCATATTTCAAGATATAAGTTATATCTATTTTTTAAAAAATCAGAATAAATAGATTAGATAATTTGCAGTCTTTTTCGGTTCTATCAGTGATTATTTGTGAATCTGTAAGAGGAAGCAGCCAAGGATGTCGTGAACATTTTTACTGCAATACACACAGGCATACAGCAGCAGCTAAGCCACGCTCAAAAATGAGCGAAACATAGAATCACCATTGGCATGGTTTGTGTGATACAGGAAGTAAAACAGCCTCCATCCACAAGATTTTTCTTATTTGAAAACTCTTCATTACATTATTCAGTATCAGTAGAGAATATAGAAGTTGGATAATTATTATTGGAATACATGGAAATTTGAAATAAAAATATCTAGGAGAAACTGGCAACTTGGGCATCACATTTGGAAAAGAGGAAGGAAATATTTCATCTTCAGAGAACCAAAGCAATGAAAATGTCTGTATTGGGAGTTGATTCTGCTCTTACAATGTCCTGGATACTTTAAAAATTCTCTTTAGACCCACAGTTGACTGGGCTGAGGCGGGGACATTTTCACATTCCTTGGCCTGTGTAACCTCTTTCTGCTTTATCTGTGCTGCAATGGCAAGTCCCTACAGAGCATCACAGGCGGAATTTCTGGAAGAAGTCTCCTTGCTACGCAAGACATCTGGAAGTGCACTGAAGTGCATGTGAGAGGTGTGGACTAGACGATCCATTGTCATTTCCAGTTATAATCATCTCTGATTCAGTGCATGTGTCTATGTTCATCTTAAGCTCACAATATGTGCTTTCTTTAAAGCTTCTTACTGGGTTTTAGAACATATGTTTACTTTAATATATATTTTATAACTGCCTTATGAATTTAAAAATATGTTTTTTCTTTATAACCTCACAAGAGAATTGCTTCAAAATGCATAATCAAAAATAAGATAGACACCAGAGCAATAAAAATCCCTTTAATGAAAAAGGGCATCCAAGCTTACAAACACTGACTTGGAGAGGCAATGAGAAGTTGGTTGTTTCTTGTTGGTTACTTCAGTCTGGTTGCGGCCAGATTCTGACCTGATGGATTGCATCTTGTCCTATCTTGCTTTCTGTGTACTGTAAGTCAGGCTTCTATCCTGAGGGATCTTAGGAAAGTGTTAGAAAATAGGCAGAACCTTCAGCACAGAGCACGTAATGTGAGATCCTTCATTCTGGAGCTCGAAAGGAATCTTAGAGTAATTTAGTAAAAGTCCTCCACTTTTCAGATAAGGAAACCGAGATCTAGACAAGGTGATGAGTTGCCCACGGCCACATAGATAGCATGTGGGCCAGCGTGAGCCTAGAGGCCAGTTTTCTTCTCTGGAAGCTAGTCTTCCCCCTCTTTACTGTTTTCCTTCACTCATCTTCTGTAAGGATTCACTGGCTGGCTTCATAATTTTGGGAGACTGAGCTCTAGGATCAGCAATCATCGCTGAATCCATTGGAAATTCAGAGCTGTAGCCAGGCTGGCATAGTGGAAACTATGGATTCTGGAGCAAAATCCCAGCTCTGCTGCTTACTAGCTGTGTGAGCTAGGGTAAATAATTTTATCACTTTAGGTTCAGTTTCATCATATATAAAATATAAACATCAGAGAGTTACTCTTTCCACCCAGTCCTGAATGTTCAGTATCTTTTGGTTCCTTCCCTCCCTTTGTTTCCCTCCATAAAGTTCCATGTCTTTTGTCACAGCTTCTTAAAACAAAACAAGTTAATGTTATGAATATATCATTTTAAATGGTTACCCTTGAGTGTACATCTAAGGGGAACTTTTTATAACCATCATTTAATAAGGAATGCACATTTTCATTTTAAACAGGGCTGAAAGAAAACATTCCTGCCTATGTTTCACTTGAGTTTGCAGTATTAGACACCCTGAGTCTAATTACAAAAGGCAACTGGAATGGCTTCAATTATTCAAGTAAAAACACAAGACATAGTCTAGATTTTTCTAATTCCTTTAGTAAGCTTCTATCTTTTGGGAGTTTGTGCTCTTCTCAGAAAAAAAAAAAAAAGCCAACATTAAGCAAGTTGAAGCTACAGGCATACCTTGTTTTACTGCACTTCACTTTATTGCATTTTTTACAAATCAAAGGTGTGTGGCAACCCAGAGTCAGGCATGCCTATCAGAACCATTTTTCCAACAGCATTTCCTTGCTTCACATCTCTGTCATATTTTGGTAATTCTCAAACTATTTCAAACTTCTACATTATTATTATATGTTACGGTGATCTATGATCAGTAATCTTTGATGTTAATATCATCAAAGGGGTATCACAAACTACACACATATAGGACAGTGAACTTAACCCATAAATGTGTGTCTTCTGACTGGCCCACCAACCAGCTCTTCTGCCATCTCTCTCCCTCTCCTCCAGCCTCCCTATTCCCTGAGACACAACAATATTGAAATTAGGCCAATTTATAACCCTACAATAGCTTCTAAGTGTTTAAGTGAAGGGAGGAGTCGAATGTCTTTCACTTTAAATCAAAAACTAGAAATAAGATCAAGCTTAGTGAGGAAGGCATGTCAAAAGCCTAGTTGGCAGAAAGCTAGGTCTCTTGTTGCCAAACAGTTAGCCAAGTTGTAAATGCAAAGGAAAAGTTCTTCAAAGAAATTAAAAGTGCTGCTCTAGTGAACTTATGAATGATAAGAAAACAAAACGGCCTTATTGCTGATATGGAGAAAGTTTCAGTAGTTTGGATAGACAATCAGCCACAACATTCCCTTAAGAAAAAGCTTAATCCAGAGCAAGGCCTTAAGTTTCTTCAATTCTATAAAGCCTTAGAGAGGTGAGGAAGCTGCAGAAGGAAAGTTTGAAGCTAGTAGAGACTGATTTGAGGTTTCAGGAAAGAAGCTACCTCCATGACATGAAAGTGCAAGGTGAAGCAGCAAGTGCTGATGTAGAAGCTGCAGCAAGTTACCCAGATCCAGCAAAGATCACTAGTTAAGGTGGTTACACTAAACAACAGATATTCAGTGTAGACAGAACAGCCTTCTATTGGAAGAACATGCCATCTAGGACTCTCATAGCTGGAGAGGAGAAGTCAGTGCCTGGCTTCAAGGCTTCAAAGGATAAGCTGACTCTTGCTAGGGACAAATGCAGCCGGTGACTTGAAGTTGAAGCCAATCCTTATTTATCATTCTGAAAATCCTAAGGCCCTTAGAAATTATGCTAAATCTACTCTGCTTGTGCTCTATAAATGGAACAACAAAGCCTGGATGACAGCATATCTGCTTACATGATTTACTAGCTATTTTAAGCCCACTGTTGAGACCTACTACTCAGAAAAAAAGATTCCTTTTCAAAATACTACTGCTCATTGACAATGGACCTGGTTACCCAAGAGCGCTGACAGAGATTTACTATGAGATTAATGTTGTTTTCATGCCTGCTGACACAAAGTCCATTCTGCAACCCAAGGATCAAGGAGTTACTTCAACATTTAAGTCTTATTATTAAAGATATGCACTTCATTAGGCTATAGCTGCCATAGTTAGTGATTCCTCTGATGAATCTGGGCAAATTTAACAGAAAACCTTATGGAAAGGATCAACTATTCTAGATGCCATGAAAAGCATTTGCAATTAATGGGAATAGGTCACATTATCAACCTTAACAGACATTTATAAGAAGCTGATTTCAACCCTCATGGATGACTTAGAGGGGTTTAAAATTTCAGTAGAGGAAGCAACTACAGATGTGGTAGAAATAACAGGAGAACCAGAATTAGACATGGAGCCTGAAGATGTGACAAAATTGCTGCAATCTCATGACAAAACTTGAAAGGATGAGGAGTTGCTTCTTTTCTTTTTTTTAAAAATTATTCACTTATTTATTGGCTGCGTTGGGTCTTTGTTGCTGCACATGGGCTTTCTCTAGCTGTGGAGGCAGGGAGCTACTCTTCATTGTGGTGTGCGGGTTCCCCACTGTGGTGGCTTCTCTTATTGCAGAGCACAGGCTCTAGGTGTGCAGGCATCAGTAGTTGCAGCACATGGGCTCAATAGTTGTGGCACATGGGCTTAGTTGCTCCGAGGCATGTGGGATCTTCCTGGAGTAAGGATCAAACCCGTGTCCCCTGTATTGGCAGCCAGATTGTTAACCACTGGGCCACGTAGGAAGTCCCAGAGTTGCTTCTTATGGATGAGCAAAAATTTGTTTCCTGAGATGAAATATACTCCTGGTGAAGATGCTTTGAAGATTATTGAAATGACAACAAACGATTTAGAACATTATATACACTTAGATGATAAAGCAGCAGCAGCAGCAGTTTGAGAAGACTGACTCCTATTTTGAAAGAAGTTCTACTGTGGGTAAAATGGTCTCAAAAAGCATTGCATGCTACAAAGAAATTGCTCATGAAAGAAAGAGTCAATCAATGTGGCAAACTTCATTGTTGTCTTATTTTAAGAAATTGTCACAGCCATCTCCAACCTTCAGCCACCACTACCCTGATCAGTCAGTAGCCATCAACACTGAGGCAAAACCTTCCACCAGTCAAAGATTATGACTTGCTAGAGGCTCAGAGGATTGCTAGCATTTTGTTTGTTTGTTTGTTTGTTTTTAGCAACAAAGTATTTTTAATTGACATAATGTTTTTTAGACATAATGATATTGCATACTTAATAGACTACAATACAGCATAAACATAACCTTTACGTGCACTGAGAAACCAAAAAGTTCATGTGATTCACTTTATTGCAATAATCGTTTTATTGCAGTGGTCTGGCACTGAACACACAATATCTCCAAGATATGCTTGTAGTCTTGCCTGCTTCTCATTTGTAAACAGGGTAGTAATGGTTTATTATTTCTTTATTTGAAAGGAACTTACAGAATGCAATCCTTACCCGTTTCTGCTCAGTTTCTGTTTCTTAAAAGATCCTGCCTACTACTTGGGCCCCTAGGCCTTCTTTTGTCTAGCTCCATAAACTGGCTTTCCTGTTTTCATCTTCTTTCTTCCCCTTTGCTAATAAACATGTTACATTTTCTCTTAATCTAAGCAAAAAATAAATAAATAAAAATAAACCTTCCCTTTTCTTTCTCACATCATTCATGCATCATCTTTTCCACGTCCTTTCCATTTCTCCTATTCTGAAGTCAATTATACTCTAATCTCAGCCTCAAACCCTCTACTAAACTTTCCATGTTAGGCGTTGAAGACATTGCTATTGCCAAAGTCAAGAAGTCTCTCCTGTTTAGTTCCACTTTGTTTCTCTTTGTGCATGTGACACACTTCCCTTTCTCTTGATAAAAAAAAAAAAAACTTTTCTTTCAAACAAAACCCCAATCTCACCTTAGAAAATTAGAGAATACAGAGAAGCAAAAAGAAACAAAAATCACCAACATTGCACTACCTAGGACAAACTATCCAATGCAGCGCACTATGAGTGTGTGCATGCACACACCCCCCATATGTCTTCCCCCTCCCTCCACGAGAATATGCTGCTTATTATATTTGGTGTTGTTTTGTTCATTACTGTATTGTAAACTTTGTTCCATGTCAAAAGGCCTAATTGTAATTTTGTCAAGGTTTTAGAAGTTATTTTAAAATGAACCAAATTAATGAGTAGTTCTTATGAATCTTTTTAGCTAATTATATCCACTATGCAAACAAAAACAAAATAAAGCACGTATAGCTACATTAATATTACATCAGATAAAATTTTAAGGCAAAATAATACTAGTGATGAAAGAAGTTCATTTTATAATGATAAGAATTAATTTCCTGATTTAATTCATCAGAAAAATGTAATAATGTTTCATTTTCATGCCAAGTAAAATTGTAAACTCAAAAGAGAAAAAGCAAACAAGATCAGAACTACAAAGAAATGAAAAATCCACAGCTATAGTGAGACATTTTAACATACTTCTCGTGGTATTTGGTACAGCAAATAGGCACACACAAAAAATCAGTATGGAAATACTAGATTTGAATAATAAAGTTAAAAATTACCTAATGAACAAATATGGAACACTACACACAGCAATTGCAGAATAACATATGTTTTGTAAGTACACATAAAGCATTTACAAAAAGTTCACCATATTCTAGGTCATAAAGAATCTTAAAATTTCAAATACTAAAATATATCCTCTGACCTCATATTAAGCTGTTGATATAGTTAATAATAACTATTTTGTAACCTCCACATATTTGGAAATTAACTTCTAAATAAAGCATGAGTCAAAGGTGACTGCAAAATAATCACCACAATAAGCCCACCTACCATTCATCACCACACATGGTTACAATTTTTTATTCTCTTGTGATGAGGACTTTTAAGATATACTCTCTCTGCAACTTTAAAATATGCTGGACAGTATTATTAACTATTGTCACCATGCTGTACATTACACATCCGTGACATTTATTTTATAATCACATGATAAAAACTTAATCCTTTTTAGAGATTTATCCATCTTCTGAAAAAAATTCTTGAGACTTCCTTGGTGGTCCAGTGATTAAGACTCCAGGCTTCCACTGCAGGGGGTTCTATCCCTGGTCAGGAAACTAAGATCCCAAGTGCCGAATGCGGGGAAAAATAAAAAATTCCTGTTAATACCCTTTACCCATATTTTACTGAGTGCTTTTATTATTAAAAGAGTTCTTTATGTATTAAAAATAGCAAACTTGCATACTATATGTTGTAAACATGTTTCAGTTGTTACTGATATTTCTGATGTATAATTTTTGATGTGTAATTTTAATTATTCATTTCTTTATATGGATTCCTGCAGTGTTGTGACAAATAATGCAGTACTTTAAAAGCAGGTTGAGAATATTACGCAGATATGCCAAAGCTTAGATATGAGGTTGGGTATAAAAAGATAGAACATATAATAGACAAAGTCTTCTACCAATTGAATACTTTAAGCATTTCATTAATAATTCAAAATAGGGAGATATTGTACATGATAGAACACTGAATTTAGAGTCGGAACTCCTGAGTCTGAATCCCAGGTCTGCAGTTTGCTGCCTGTGTGACTTGGCTAGGTTAGTGCCTCTCCCTTTGTGTTGAAAATTACCACTTACATGCAGTTGATGTCTCTAGTTTATGTGGTTTCTTTATCTCTATTTCTTTAAAAATAATTTCACTTGAGATTCAATTGTGTAGAAAACTTAGAAATGCCAACATTATGACAAGTTTCAGTGCAATGTTAATTTCTCATCTGTGTAAACAATAATTTTCTGGAGCATTCCTTTTACTACATGGCAAATTTTTTTTTGTATGACTTTCCTATGCCCTCCGGACCTACATAATTAACATACTTTTCAAGAAGAAGATAGCTAAAGCTGAATAAACAGCTATCTTTATTATACCAGCAGAAGTAAGGCATTTCAAAAACTAGGCTCTTAAATAATCTATTTCTGTGTGTGTGTGTGTGTGTGTGTGTGTGCTTGCACACATGCGTGTGTTGTTGCTTTTAGATGTGTGGAAGTATTTAGAATGTCACCTAAACATGAAACACACACACACGCCCCTCAGATGATAGAGGTTTAAAGAATTTAAGAACCCTTTCTAAAAAATATATACATGCAAGACTGGTTTTTGTTCCACCTTACATCTCAAAAGACCCATTGCCGTCACCCAGAGCTAGAGCTAGATTTCTTGGCTGCAAAGGAGGAGGGTTTTTCATAAAGTACTAACTAAAAGCAGGAAAGGAGAAAACAAAAGAGGAAAAATAATAAAAATGTTATTAATATGACCCAAACTCTTTCAGATAATAAAGGATAATAGAGGTAATGTTTCCCAACTAATTTTGTGAAGTCTGTGTAATTCTGATACCAAAAGAGCTGAAGATATTACAAGAAAAGAAAAATTATTAATTAATATTCCTTATAAGTATACATACAACATTTTTAACAGAATATAAGCAAATCAAATATAGCAACACAGCAAAAGCATAATACAGTGTTGGTTTGACATAAAAGTTCAACAATGTGATTTAAATATAAATTTAAGGAGGAAAGTTATATAATTTCAATAGATGCAGAAAAAGCAGTTATCAAATTTCAGCTCCAAATTATGATAAAAACTCACTGCAAACTAAGAATAGAAGAAAAAGTTCTCAGTCAGAAAGGCATATACAAAAATTCCAGAGCTAATATTCTCACTGATGAAATACTGGATAATCTTCCTCAAACATAGGACAAGGCATGGATGTCTACATTTTTTTACTGGACTATTTTTTACAGCAGTTTTTGGCTTACAGCAAAATTGAGAGAATCATACAGCCCTGGTGCTGACATGTGCACAACTTCCCCATTATCAATATCTCCCTCCAGAGTGGTGTATTTGTTACAGTTCATGAACCTACATTGACACATCATTATCACCCAAAGCCCACACTTCACATCAGAGTTCATTCTTGGTGTTGTACATTCTATGGATTTTGATGAAAGTATAATCACATACATCCACCATTGCAGCATTGTACAGAATAGTTTCATTGCCCTAAAAATCCTCTATACTCTGCCTATTCATCCTTCCCTCTTCCTCCAACCCCCTGGTGACCACTGATCCTTTTACTGTTTTAATAGTCTTACTCTTTCCAGAATGTCATAGAGTCTGAATCCTATACTATGTAACCTTTTCAGATTGGCTTCTTTCACTTACTGATATACATTTAAGATTCCTCAATGTCTTTTCATGACTTGATAGCTTATTTTCTTTTTTGCACCGAATAATATTCAATTGTCTGGATGTATCACAATTTATCTATTCATCTACTGAAGGACAAGAACATCTTGGTTTCTTCCAGCGTTTGGCAACTATGAATAAAACTGCTATAAACATTCTTGTACAGGTTTTCATGTGGACATAAGTTCTGTTTGTTTTTTTGTTTATTTATTTATTTATTTATTTTACTGGATCTTTGTTGCTCCACGCAGGCTTCCTGTATTTGTAGAGAGCGGGGGCTACTCTTCATTGTGGTGGATGGGCTTCTCGTTGTGCTTCCCTTGTGGCAGAGCACGGGCTCTAGGCACGCAGGCTTCAGTAGTTACAGCATGTCAGTAGTTGTGGTTCACAGGCTCTAAAGCGCAGGCTCAGTAGTTGTGGCCCCCAGGCTTAGTTGCTCCACAGCATGTGGGATCTTCCTGGCCCAGGGCTCGAACCCGTGTCCCCTGCATTGGCAGGCAGATTCTTAACCACTGGGCCACCAGGGAAGCCCTGAACATAAATTCTCAACTCATTTTGGTGAATACCAAGGAGTGCAATTGCTGGATCATATTAGTTTTGTAAGAAACTGCCAAACTGTCTTCCAAAGTGGCTATACTATTTTGTATTCCCACCTGCAGTGAATGAGAGTTCCTATTGTTCCACATCCTCATTGGCACTTGGAGATGTCAGTGTTTGGGATTTTGGCCATTCTAATAGGTGTGTAGTGATATCTAATTGTTTCAATTTGCAACTCCCCAATGACATTTGACATTAAGCATCCTTAATCATTAGAAAAATGCAAGTTAAAACTACCATGTGAAATAATTACATAACTACTAGAAAGGTTAAAATGAAAAGATAATCAAATGTTGATGAAGGTGTAAAGCAAATAGCAGAATATTGTTGGTAGGAGTGTAAAATGGTATATCTATTTTGGAAAACTGGTAGTTTTTGAAAGACTCAAACATGCTTCTACTCTACGATCCAGCAAGTCCAGGTTTATTCAAGAGAAATAAAAATATATGTCTAAAAAAACTTGTACAACAATATTCACAGCAGCTTGATTTCTAGTATACCAAACCTGGAAACAGTCTAGATATCCATTAATGGAAGAATGAATAGACAAATACACAATGAAATAACACTCAGTTATAAAAAGGAATAACTTAAAGATGCATGAGGCAGCATTATACAGAGTGAAAGTATCCTGACATAAAGAAATACATATTTGTATGAAGTGGTAGTACAAAAAAAAATATTTTTTGATGGTGATGGAAAATCTGAACAAAGCTATTCCTCGGTGGGAGGAGATTGACTAGAAAGAGGCATAAGGGAACTTTCTGGAGCCATGAGAATATTCTATATTTTGATAGGGTGTAGATTATATAAATTTATATATTTGTGAGAACCGTATTCTTAAGGTCTATCTACTTCACTGCGGTAAAATAGACCTTAATAAAAAAAAGAATTTTAATACCACAAAGCAAATACTAATGGAAAACTAATATTCACAATATAAGATACTTAATTTTTTCCGTGGATATTCTACCAGGCCGGCAGACTGTCACAAAGTCCCTTCCTTGACCCTCCCCACTCTAAACGCTTCAAGATCTTGTTCTCCTCTCTTCTCAACCAGCAGGAGATCTATGACATCTCTACTGGAGTAGAAGAGAGCAGAGAATGACGGACATCCCTGCTGGAGGTCGAGATATAGTCTACTTTAGTGAGTCAATGGGAATGTGGGGATTACCTCCTTTGTTCATATTGCTTTTTGATTCTACTACTCTATCATTACAAGCTAACTTCAACTCTGACTCAGTACACTTCTATTATATGACAAAATGTGATTTCCCAATATTATCCAGGGATTGGTCACTGAGTCTAAGACACATTTCTTCCTGGTCCATAGATTGCTATTCTTTTGTGGTCACAGCGCTCTTTTGACATGACATTTCTTCTGCCAGAAATTTTAAGGTCATAAGACTTATGCATACATTGTGATGTAAGGTTTTTGTTATGACAACTTGTTTCTCTTTGATTCAGTGGTATACAAGGAGAAATGATTGACAAGCTGTTTCCTAGGTTACAATAAAAATTCTAAAAATTCTACTTTAGTACCCTCTCGCATTTTTTTATTACTTTTCCCATGTTATTATTTATTCATTTTGTGAGATTGATGGAATAGTGCTAATAAGTAACCAGTGGTACCGTAAAAACTGTACCTAGGTTAATGGTATATATGAACTCTGGCTGGGGTCCCCAACAGTCTGGCTGCAGACTGGTACTGCACATAAGGAGGTGTGTGCTGGGTGAGCCAATGAAGCTTCATCTGCTATTCCCCATCACTCGCATTATCGCCTGAACCATACACCACCCTCCACCCCCCACCCCCCACCCCCATCTGTAGAAAAATTGTCTTCCACGAAACTGGTCCCTGATGCCAAAAAGGTTGAGGACTGCTGAACTCTGGGACATATAGTCTAAAATTTCTTTTTTCATTTTACACACATGTAGTCTATAGAGAGAAGATAAGGAAACTGCTGTAATTTCTGAGTATACTCATGGGTAAAAGAGACACTTTTTCCTCCTGGGGAAGTTTGAATATGGTACCAAATTGCTCAATATTACAACAGTTTCCGGGAGGCACTTCCTGTCTTCAGTGGGCTGCTTAATACTGTTTAGGTTTTTAGTATGTGACCAAACATTTGGAGACCTGAACTGTTTTGGTTACACAGTTAACAACCAGACAAATGAAGTGGGTTCTAATGACTACTTATTCAACATCCTGTGAGAATGAAATGTTTGAGGGTTTCCTGACTCCTGGCAATTCTTGTATTTATGAGTCTTTGAAGAGAAAAAAAACAGACGTCATTGGATAAACTCAGGTGTAGCTGACCTGACATAATGACCTCTATTAGAGATCTAGCTGTGGAGATTGGATTTGCCTGAAGCTTCATCTCCTGGGATTTATATGCTTGAGAGTTTTGGAACATGTTTTCCATTCAACATTAAATGCAATTGTTATTCTTTAATATTTATGTATCTGGGCAGCCAAAGCCTGATGAAACTAACTCCCAAGGTGTTGACAGGTAAGGTTAGGTGAAAGACAAGTAATTCAAACTTAATATCATTTCTTCCATGAAGTTGTCTCTGTTTCACTCCTTTCCCTAGTACACGCACCCCTACATTTTGTACATATTATTAGCTTTGCACTAATTAACACATATTTATTTTTATAAGTTTTTTTAGATATAATTCATATACCATAAAATTCACTCCTTTAAAGTGTACAAATTGGTGGTTTTTCACACATTCTGAGAGATGTACAATTACTAAAATCTAATTTTCAAGCATTTTAAGCAACCCCTAAAGAAACTCCATACCCATTAAGTAGTCACTCTCAATTTTTCTCTTCCCCCTAGCCTCTAGAACCACTAATCTAAATTTGGTTTCTATGGATTTGTCTATTCTGGACATTTCATCTAAATGAAATCATACAGGATTTGGTCTTTCATGATCGGCCTCTTTCGCTTACTATATTTCCAAGATTCATTCATGTTGTAGCTTGTAGTACTTCATTCCCTTTTGTTGATGAATAATATTTCATTGTATACCACATTTTGTTTATCCATTTATCAGCTGATGTGTGTTTGGGTTTTTTCCGTTTTAGCTGTAATAAATAAAACTACTATGACTATCCAGGTACAATCTTTGGTGAACATTTTTTTTTTATTTCTCTTGATAGATACCTGTGAGTGAAATTGCTGGGTAGTATGATAACCCTATATTTAACATTTTGAGAAACTGCCAAATTGTTTTCCAAAGTGACTGCGTCATTTTACATTTCCACCAGCAGTGTACAAGAGTTCTGATTTCTCCACACCCTTGTCGAAACATGTTACCCTCAGTCATTCTCATTAGAGTCATCCTATTATGTGTGCAGTGTTCTCTCATTGTCATTTTGATTTGCATTTCCCAAATGACTAAAGATTTTGAGCATTTTTCATAAACTTATTGGCCGTTTTAATACCATCTCTGGAGAAATATCTATTCAAATATTTGCCCATTTTTAAATTGGGTTATTTGACTTTTTATTATTGAATTGTAAGAGTTCTTTATATATTTTGGATATAAGTCCCTTATCAGATATATGATTTACAAATAAACACATTGCATTTAAAATTGTATTTCCACTCACAGTTATGACCTCTTGGAAGATAAGAATGATGTGTTGCTTCTCCAATTCTCCATATTTGTGCAATAAACAACTACTATGAACTATATATAATTCCAAAAAAAGAGAGTTGCTCTAGACACAATTAAAAAGTTGAAGTAAATCATGCATATTTTTATTTTATCTTCCAATGAGCAACTTTCTGCTTTGCAAAATATTACTGCTTCTGAAGTAATACCTCTAATACTCCTCAGACAATAGTTATAATTCCTTCTGTGTTATGACTCTTTTACTCAGGTTCTCTCTAATTTCCTTCAAAAACTCTGAAGTATGAGTCATGTTTTTTCCATCTTTGTACTCTCAGCAACAGATGTTTGTTGAATGCTTTCACATTCTTTCTCAGACTTGCAGGGCATCCTGGTGTATTACCCTTTCTTGTCACCATCAGAGATCTTGGTTGCAAGAAATGGAAACAGATTCTGGTTAAATTAAGCCGGGAGAAATCTATTGTAAAGACAGACAACACTCCCAGCATCAATCAGAGATAGACAATCAGCCTCCCAGGTATGTATTCCCACAAAACCACACACAGTGAAGGAAAGAGAAATTTCCCAAATAAGAGGATGCTTTTAGGAAAGGGGAATAAATTCTGAACAGCAAAAGTAATTGTAAATATTCTCTGTATTATTCACTTCCTATATTCTTCTCTATATCATTGCACTGAATGTCATTCCCTCAGGATCTGTCTTTTCTTCTTAGGAAATGCTAAAACTCTACAACAAATTGGTTTAATGACTTTAGGTATTTGACACCTGAAGACAGTCATCTTTCAATCATCCATTCATCCAACCATCTATCCCTCCATTATATATTGACTCCTACATTCATTCATTCCACAATACACTTGAGAACCCAATACTTGCTAATCACTGGGCTGAGTGCTCAAGCTCAAGAAAAGGGCAGCAAACAGAGACATGGTCTCTGCCCTCACGAAGCTTATTGTGTGGGAGGCAGACAATAAACTTTTAAGTATATAAATTAAAATAGTAATAATTGCCATGAAGGTGTAGGGATCTGATCCAATTTGTCAAGTCAGAGCAGCATTTCCTGGGGAAGAGATATTTGGATAAGTTGAAGGAAAAGTAAGTTATTAGGCAAAGGGCATGTGAGAGGTGCTTCAGGAAGGGGGAACCGGATGCGGCCCTATAATGTAAAGATCAGGACATATCCGAAATTGGAAAGAAGCCTTAAGTTTGAATGAAGACTGTGAAGAAGAAAATAGCAGGCAAAGAGGCTGGAGTTGAGATGATCTGGAGTTAGGTCAGTCAGAGCTTCCTAGAATATGTCATGGAGTCTTCTTTTTACCTGAAGAGAAATGTATTACCTTTGAAGGGTTTTCAGAAGAGAGATAATGTGATGAGACTTGTACTTTAATGAGCTCCCACAGACAGCTATGTGAGGGGATCAACAGTAAGGAGCAGGAGTTGTATGGAAAACCAGATCAGGGGGCTATTCCAGGAGACCTTGTTTGAATTAGGGGTAGCGACAATGGAAAGAAAGAGAGAGAGGAGTACATAGATTTAAAGGGTATTTTAAAGGTAATATCAACGGACCTGATGGTGGAGGTATCAAGAGATAAGATGTCAAGGATGACAATCGAATGCATAATCCATTCACTGAGAGAGGTGGCACTAATCAGGTATGGGACAAATGTGAATTTAAGTGTTGGTCACATTGAGTTTGAGGTACATTTGAGACATATAAGGAGAGATGTCAAGTAGAGTTGGATATATAGATCTAAAGCTTGGAATTTTAGACCTCTTGAACATTTAAAACAGGAAAAGAATTTTAGCCTACCAAATCTTATAAAGAGAAAAAATCCACTTATTACAAGAAATATGTTATCAAAATTAAGTACAAGACTAACTATAATCATTTACAAAGTTATAACAAATCTTCTAGACTTTCATGTGAGGAGTAAGAATCAAAGAAGACTATCCCAATTTAATACCCAACTCCTTCATAGAGCTTGGTCAAACTTGTCCTTCTTGGCTCACTGACTTCAGTCACCACTGTAGATAATTCCTTCAGCTTCTCTTCCCAACCTGCTAAAATTTTCCTTTTATGATAATTGAGTATTTTTATGATGCATTCCAGAGCTGTGGTCATTTATGAGTTTGTGCCTGGGTCAGGTGTGTTTCTATGTGTTTGTGTTTTTCACATTTTTCCTTCTATTATAAACTTTTTGTACAGTAGGAAAAGTTGTTGTTATTTACTAGAGAAATTATGTAATTAAAAATAAGCAACATTCCCCTGAGTGAAAAATCAGAATTCCTCAAAGTAAAACAGGCAAACAGAAAATCCAATAGGTCATGTATCTCAAGAATCTTTGTAGTCGTATTACTATCATGCTTATGCTAAGTCTGTCCACTCACTAGGGCTCAGTTTGCTTTCTGTTTTCCAAAACATCAGTGAATATTTACCTCCGTTATTCTTTGTTAGGTTCTAAATCCCTTGGGAAGAGGAATAGTCCCTTTCAAAAGCTTCGTACGGAGAATAGGAATATAGTGGCTGTGTCCTCCACAGTCACTATGGAGAACAGTAAGGGGCTTCTTTAAAAAACTAAAAATAGAGCTACAATTTGATCCAGCCATCCCACTCCTGGGCATATATCCAGAGAAAACTATAATTCGAAAAAATACATGCATACCAATGTTCATTGCAGCACTATTTACAATAGCCAAGACATGGAAGCAACCTAAATGCCCATTGACAGATGAATGGATAAAGAAGATGTGGTACATATATACAATGGAATATTACTCAGCCATAAAAAGAATGAAATAATGCCATTTGCAGCAACATGGATGGACCTAGAGATTATCATACTAAGTGAAGTAAGCCAGACAAAGACAAATACCATATGACATCACTTATATGTGGAATCTAGAAAAAAAAAGATACAATTGAACTTATTTATAAAACAGACATAGACCCATGGATGTAGAAAAGAAACTTATTGTTACCAAAGGGAAAAGGGGTGGAGAGGGATAAATTAGGTTAGGATTAACATATATACACTAACATATATTAAATAGATAACCAACGAGAGCCTGCTGTGCAGCACAGGGAACTCTACTCAATATTTTATAATAACCTATAAGGGAAAGCAATCTGAAAAAGAAAAAATATATATATAATATATATTATATTATGTATATAATATATAATATATTATAATACATGTATATATATGAATCACTGTGCTGTATACCTGAAACTAACACAACATTGTAAATCAACTATTCTTCATTTTTTAAAAAAAGTGTATATTTCTTGATGCAAACACTTCTAGGAATGGTAATTAATAAAACCTAATCTTTCAAATACACTTTCACGTGGCTCTATGAATCAGATAATTTTCTCATTATCTGGATTGTTTGACCACTAGATGGTAAAAAAGGGCTTGCTGAGATGGTGAGGAAGCCAGATCAGAGAAGGAGGCCCCACAGCTGAGGACAAGTGAGGAGGGGCTCAGGTGACTGGAAACAGACTTCACAGTAACCCTGCCTCAAACCAGGGCTTTATTTTTCTTATACAGCACACTCTTAGCAAGTCTTTTAATCATCTTTTTGTTTACAGATTTCAATATTCCAGGGCCTCCAACTAAGATCAGTTTCACAGATAATTCATAAAACAAATACAGATACACTCTGTGCAAACTTCTCTCAAGTATGACCTCGTAGATAAAAGTTGGGTGAAACATGCTTCCCATTAAAGTAATACAGGACATTGGGAGCAGATTTTTTATTCTGGGAGGAAATCACAGTCAGAGAACCAGAGTTCTTACCCTTTGTTTCTGTTCCCATAACTGATTTGGTAATGATGGAAATGTCTCTTAAGCAAATAAGATTTTATGCATTTAGGCTATGATTTAACTCTGCATCACTGACATGTGAAACATGCTCAGCTGTTAGAAGAAGGATGAAATAGGACAGAAAGTGGAGTAAATAAATAATATCCATCTGGATTCATTGATGACAGTACTGTTAAATAATTTTTAATTTTTTAATTTTTAAATTTTTATTGGAGTTTAGTTGATTTACAATGTTGTGTTAATTTCTGGTGTACCACAAAGTGAATCAGTCATATATACACATATATCCACTCTTTTTAAGATTCTTTTCCCAGATAGGCCGTTACAGAGTATTGACTACAGTTCCCTGTTGTATACAGTAGGTTCTTACTAGTTATCTAATTTTGTATATAATAGTGTGTATATGTCAATCCCAATCTCCCAATTTATCCCTCCCCCTTTTCCTTCCCCGTAACCATAAGTTTACCATTAAATAATTAAAATAATGCCAAATGATATCAGTAATTACTGAGCTGGAAGATTCAGGAGTTACCTTATCTCTTTTCACCTCTCAAAGTTGACCATAGTCTTTGAGTAAATAATACATTTTTATTTACTCATAGTATTATAAGGTAAATAATACTATAATTTATAGTATTATAAAGTTCCTGCCCTGTTTTTAAAAAGATTCCTGTTGATTGTTTCTGAATTGTTCTATTCCTCTTTTCTTTAATCCTCTTCCCTTTCCTCTCCTTGCCTTTTTATTCCCTCCTGCTCTCTCCCTCCTTCTCTCCCTTCCTGAACTGATTTATAATCACAATATGAGTCAAGTTATTTGTCTACACATGGACTCTTGTTTAGTTTTTTGGCCTACATTTCCCCTTCTTATACTTAGAAAATATCCCATGTGAAAGATAGTAAAATGAAGAAAACACTTTTTATTTATATTCCAGCTTTATAAAAAGTCATGAATCATCTTCTTCTTCTTCTTCTTCTTCTTCTTCTTCTTCTCCTCCTCCTCCTCCTCCTCCTCCTCCTCCTCCTCCTCCCCCTCCTCCTCCTCCTCCTCCTCCTCCTTCTCCTTCTTCTCCTTCTCCTTCTTTTTTTTTTGTGTTCTCCAAGAAGATAACCTTTAAATGTTGGCTAGGTCCCTAGGCTGATTTATCAGTAACCATCTTGTAAAAGATTTTTTTCTTCAATTATAAAATTATCAGTTACAATAGAAAATTTGGAAAATAGAGAATTGTTTAACAAAGAAAATATAAACTCTTTCACGTTCCTTAAATCTACCAGTCAGAACTGGCAGTAACATCCTGATTTATAATAATAGCGAAAACAGTTGCATATACTTCGATTTGCCAGGCAAAGGCTCTGAGTTGTTTTTCCCTGCTTTTCTCGAATTTCACATGAGGTTAAATGTCTCCCTTCCTATCTAATGGTCACTTGTTTGTCTTCTTTCTGGACTCACCAGCTTTAGAGCTTTGCCAGCAAACAGCTATTCTGTCCACAGTGTGTCTGACATGTGGTGATGGATCCTGGCCACGTAAAAGCCATGAATATTCTTATTTCATGTGTCTTCATGTTATAATGCAAGCAAGGATGTTATCACCTAATGAATTTATAATACTTTAGCACAATCCATAGATATATAGATATTTTATAAATAGTATGTGATTGATGAAGGCAATTGTGATTGCTATATTATGTAATATCACATGGGATTCAAAACACAGCAATTCAAAGCATCATCATGCTAGACTTCAGTCAACATACCTGCAAATCTTTGTTGTGTATCAAAACATCACAAAGACTGGCTCACTGCAGTTGCTGTTGCTGTTAGCAGGTTATTGTTTTGAGGACAATTAGGCTGGAGGAAAGGTGTAGAGATTTATTGTGCGTATAAGGTGTTAGTGCTGTGTTCACCTAATTTTTATTCCTATTCTCCAGCTCTCTTCCACATTGATTTAAGGATGGCAGACATCCACATTCCTGAATTCACACAAAAGGCTCCAAGCTGACCAGTCTAAAGATGTTGTCACATTTATTGTGTTCAATTAAAAAATATTTTTAAGACAATACCTCTCATGCTTTTCTTGTCCCTGCCAGATAAGATTTTATCTACTCAATGACTTTTAATTGTCCTTTTTTGACTATTTTGATGGGAGAGATCTAGATACACAGCTTTAGTGTGATGAAATTCTGACAAAATATTATATCTTACCTTTCTCTACCTTTAAACCCCTTTCCTCCTTTACTCTGGCTTACAGCAGACACTATCTATTTCAAGACAGTATTAGAAACTGACAATAAATAATGAACTCCTAAGAGTCCTATTACATTAACTTTGATCTTTTAGAGACTTGGAAAGATATTTGATTCTTGAAGTAGTTATCTGAATACTCCAGACCTTGAAGATTATCAAATTGATTTTATTTAATTAGTATTTTAAAATATATTATTTCTATAAGATGTAAGGTGATTTTATTAAACTATACAAAAATCACAAATATTTAAATATTATAGTGTATAAAGACATAAATATATATATTATATATTACAGATAAATGTAATAAATACATATTTCCAGTTTTATTGAGACATATAGCACTGTATAACTTTAAGGTGCACAACATGATGATTTCACTTACATACATCATGAAATGATTACTACAATAGGTTTAGTGAACATTCATCTTCTCATATAGACGTAACATTAAAGAAATAGAAAAAAAAATTTTCCTGGATGAAAACTTTTAGAATTTATTACATTTTCATATAAAAATTAATATGCTATGAAATGTTAAAATTATTTCTTGCAACTTGTTCTTTGACTGCCTTCTGGAGTCTGAACAAGCCCTCTGTTGAGCAAAGGAATAAAATAAAAAGGAATATAAATGAGAAAAAATTATGAAACATGGCTGGTGCAACAAAAGAAAAAAATTTTAAAGTTAATTAAAAACATATCAGTGACCAGCGACTAATGAGGTTGGGTCCACACAGTTTTCTTCATTTTATTGTGCTACTAATATAGTAAAAAATAAAAATAAAAACAACAAAAAAACTTGAATGGAGAGGAAGTTGTTACAGGCAAAACATGGAAACACACACACAAGAAATGCCTAAAGTATCTACATGACCTTGATTGCAAAATGTCAGAAGATACTGATGATGTATTTTCTTTTGGCCTAGTAGACCAAAAGAATACTTGTGATGTATTCTAAATCTCCTTTTTGATGGAATATTTGAGTAGATCAGGAGAGACTCTCTTCTCTTTACTGAAGTCAAAAAGTACATATTTGCTTTTTTTTATGATAACAAGATATTAAGAACTCCAAGAAAAAAGTATCAAAAAAAAAAATTTTTCACCATTGTCTCTTTTGTATTTTACTCAAGATAAAATTAAAGATAATTATCAAATATCACCCCTACTGCTTCCTTAGCTCTCTGACTGTGAGGTTGCTTTCTTTATTGGAAGAGTTTTTTTTTTCCAACCACTTGTAAATTTTCTTTCTCATTTGGAATTCTGAGAGGCAGGCTTCTTCTCTTCTCTAATAAAAATATTAGAGCAACCAGTGGCAACTTGTAATGCTCCTCTTCTTCCATGTGAAACTTGTTTAGAAAATGGTCAAGAACCACTGGATAGAACTTTCTAAGGGTCTTCTGGAATATCTCCCAATTCAGAGATATGGAGATTAGGCATTCCTGAGCAGTAATGTTGTAAAATGACTCTTTTGTTAGCTTCCAGCCACTGCTCACATTGCCTTGAGCTGCCCTCCTTGAGAAAATTGGTTGTTGTTTTTTTTAATTTTTATTGGAGTGTAGCTGATTTACAATGTTATGTTAGTTTCCACTGTACAGCAAAGTATATACATGTATATACATATACATACATCCACTCCTTTTTAGATTATTTTCCCATATAGATCATTACAGAACATTGAGTAGAGTTCCCTGTGCTATACAGTAGGTCCTTGTGAGTTATCTATTTTATATATAGTAGTGTGTATATGTCAATCCCAATCAAAGTTTTGAAAGTAACATTTCTAACCCTCTGTACTAACTCTTCAGAAGAAGCTGCTATTCTGAGTGTTTAATGTGCCCTGGTTGGGCAGGGGCAACATTTTTCCAATAAGTGGGATCATTCAGTTAAAGGCAGGTACCTAGTTTTGGGTATCTGTTTATTCCTACTGCTACCACCTGGTCCAGTTCCTAACTACTTCTCATGTGAAATACTGTGATATTCTGTAAATTGGAAAGTATGATTATTCAAGGATGAATAGATCAGGGATGGGAGTGTTTCGAAATGACAGTAGATTTTGAATTCTTGGAGTCGGAAGTCCTTAGGGCAGAAGAGATAGCTCGGGTGGACAGAGAAGAGGAAGGCATTGGCCCAGAGGAAACGTGTGCAGTCATTGACTTCTTCCATTTTAGTTCCTTTGCATTCTGCTTTTCATTGCCTACAATGACTATTCAAAGAAAGGGCCATTTGTGTATTAGATTGGTTACTCATAAAAGTGAAGAGTGTGTGTCCTTATTTACTTATTTTCAGGTCTATTCCTCTTTCTTTATTGAGTGATGAAATTAAACAGTGTGGTCCCCATGGGCATCAAAGGAACAATAAACACTAGTGAAGTTGAGGGGATAATAATGACGAATTTGGAGATCCTTTAAGACAAATATCTGAGCTTCAAATTTGGCAACTTTGCTCATTGCTGTTTGTCGTTATTTTTTGGAGATAAAATCAGTTTGCCTCTTTTGAGACAATGTTGCTGAAACCATGGTATGAACCGTGGGAATCAGAACTCACTGATGTCTTGGTGTATCATAAAATGTACTGGAAACTAACAAGCCACATTTAAAAAAAACAGTCTATAAATTAAAGTGCTTACGAAAGCGCACCAGAGACCCCATTCAGAACAAGGGAGCCGCCTGCACAATTATTCTGAGTGAGATTTTCCTATTCAGTATGTTGTCAGAGGCCTGGGTCCTCATAACAGGATTTTGCAATTTGGTAATTCCCTTGGGGAAAGGGAAATAATCATGTTGTTACTCTTTAACCATGGACAAGCTTTGAAAATGATTGAATAGGGTATTCAGAAACCTAATGAACTATGCTGTTTCAAGGCAGGACACGGTTATTACGCAGTCATTTTCTGAAGGGCATACAAGGTTATTCACACCACTGCCTCTTGATTACCTATTCTCCCTAACCCCTGGTTGTTGTTTTTTAACCAGTATTCACATTGAACACCCATAAAAGTGGAGATTTTTAGTGCAATTTAAATGCTATGAAATAACTATGTTCCAGCAACATGAACATAAATTACCCATGATGTGAGCCTTCTTTGAAACATATAATGAATCAACTTGTCATTCGAGTGTCACCCAAGCACCTAATATTTATACTTTCACTGTCTTTCAAGCCTTGTTATCTATGTTGAATGGATAGAAAATATATATTACTTATGTTGACTTTGTGTATATAGGTAAAATATTGGATGCAAAGGTAGGTTAAAAATAAAACAACTTTTTCCCATATTTATAGACTGCTTTCCTTTGGAAACATTCACCTTTGTTCTGTAGGGAAACAAAATATGCCACCCCAAAATATCTCTTTGGTATGGAGATTATTTTGAGCTGAAAATAATCAAGGCCAAAAGACTCAGGAAGAAACATTGATCTCCCCACTAACTGACTAAAAGGATTTAGCAAAAAAGATCTATTCCTTGAATAGAGCTACCACCAGACGTATTTGCAAAGAATATGGGCTAAATATGGTGGGGGAAACTTCAGGTATTGCCTGGAGATCAGAGTCCACTCTGTGTCTCATTGTCTCTCCATGGCCCAGCAAACATTTGTTTGTCAAAAATTTGCTTTTCCATCTTTATGTAAATCAGATGGAACTTCCTCCTACTTGAAGTTCCAAGCCACTACTCCCAACATCCTCTTCTGTATTTAGCTGAAGATGGTATTTAAGGGTTTTAGTGATTTTGGTGACTTGCTCAGTTTTGGGGGCCTTTCCCATGTATACTTCTTATTAAACTTTTGTTTGATTTCCTCCTGTCAATCTGTCTCATATCATTTTGATTCTTAGAACAGCCAGAAGAACCTAGAAAGATAGAGGAACATTTCTTCCTCCCTGATAGTTTAAAAGTTCACGAATTATCCTAATCTGTCCCCTGGGTCCAGATTGTCTAGCCCACTTGAGGAGGAAAATGACCAAGATGATGAAAACCCTTTTTTAAAGTCAAAGTACATCATGAATGGGTCAGAGCTGTGTTATCTATTAATGCAAAAGACATTATGTAATTAGCTTACTTTCCGCATCTTAAACATATGAGTTACTAAAGTTGATTGAGTTGCAATCACCTGGGGAAATCAGTAGTTGGTGAGGACAAGTGCCCAGATCCTAGCCATGACAACAGAGAAAGCACAAGCCCAGTGTCCTTGTTCCCATGGGTACACAAAATGAGTAGGAAGAGTGCGGACTTTCTCCCCACTATCCCTCTCAAACGGTTTTTTTTCCTCTCACTAATTTTTTAAGGCTTAAAAAAACAAATTACATGTGGGGGGAGGGAAGGATTGGGAGTTTGGGCTTAACAGATGCAAACTTTTATATCTAGGATGGATAAACAACAAGGTCCTACTGTATAGAAAACGGAACTATATTCAATATCCTGTGATAAACCTTAATGGAAAAATATGTATTTATGTATATACATATATATGTATATATACATATATGTGTGTAGCCAAATCACTTTGCTGTACAGCAGATATTACACAACATAGTAAATCAACTATACTTCAACAAAATTTAAAATAACTAAATAAAAATCAAATCAAATCAAATAAACCAAATGCAAGATTTTTGTCTCATATTTGCCTCTAACTAAGCATTTTAAATTTGTTCTTAATTTTTTTTTAACAATTAAAATGACAAACTCTCCTAAAGCTGTATGTTCCCCACTTACTCCTTACCTGACTTGGTACAAATCCCCTGATTGTGTGAGCCTTTACCAGCTTTCCATATGTTGCGCCAAGATGCAACTCTATAGTATGAATTGTGTCTCTTAATACTTGAGTTGAATTTCATTGAGGAAAACCTTGCCTATTTGTTGGTAACATAACCACTTTCCTAAAGTTCTTCTATCATTACAGTCTGTAATATTCCTTACTAAGTGAGGAATCCTATAGTTTTTCCTAAGCTGATTCTGATTTTTTTTGTTTTTGTTTGTTTTTGAATGAAGCATGAGAAACTTGCTTCCATTATATTTTAAAATGAGTTGGTTTTTGTGATCATGATAAACAAACAAGGAAAAGTTTGTAAAATACAAGCTGAGAATTTTAAATATTTTTGTTGTGATACTGTGATTTATAAGAAATATTTACATTTGGTCCCTCAGTTGACCAAAACATATTTCTGATATATATTTGGACTTCATCTACAGTTTCTGGCTCACAGTCCTAAAACCCTTGAAATTTCTTGAACAATAAGAGAAATGGGAGTATCTTTTTTATAATATTTGGTCTCTTGTGCTCAGTTCCTGAAAATGCTTCATTGACACAAAGGTAAAATGTGTGTCTTGTTATTCACAACAAGCTCTTACTGTAGGAACTGGGTTTATGTTCATGGGGTGACTTTTGGAAAACACCTAAAGATGGGGATTGGTTGCCAGGGGCACCAACCATGAATAGAGGGTTGGAACTATCAGTCCCACCCCCTGATTTCCAGGTAGGGAGGTGGGACTAGAGGTTGAATCAATCACCAATGGCCAATGAGTTAATCAATCATGCCCACTTAATGAAGCCTCCATAAAACCCCAAATGAGGATTTTGTGGGGAGCTTCCATGTTGGGAAACCAGAACACTTCCACGTACCACAGTGTCAGGCCCCATGCTCCATAAAGACAAAAGTTCCTTTGTTTGGGACCCCTCCCCTCCCCACCTCCCTGCTGCCTTATGAATCTCGTCATCTTGCTGGTTCATATCCTTTAATATCTTTGTAATAAATTGGTAATCTAGTGAGTAAATGGATTTTCCGGGGTCCTGTGAGCCATCTAGAAAATTAATTAAACCCAAGGAGGGGGTCATGGGAATCTTTGATTTACAGCCAATCGGTCAGAAGCACAGGTAACAAGCTGGACCTGAGATTGATGTCTGAAGTGGAGAGGGGTCTTGTGGGACTGAACTCTTTACCAGTGGAATCTGATTCTATCTCCAGTTAGATAGTGCCAGAATTGGGTTGAGTTCCTAGACATCTTGCTGGCATCTGAGAATTGCTTGTTGGTGTGGGGGAGCCCCACCCCACCACCCCACGCCCCCCAACACACACACAAGTTGGAACTGAGTCCAGAAACCTAATTTACTTACGCAACAATATATTAATTTTCTACAGAAGTCTAGGAAGGTAGTTCTGAAAACCAAAACAAAACTTTAAATGAATAGAAGGAAATAAAGTGAGAAGCGTCACAGCTATCATGGATGAATTTCATTTGAATGCTTTGTTCATTTAAAGATCTATTCTCCAACTATAGCAGCTTAAAGGACAACAAGAAGGCTGGTGAAGTGACACCCCCTGCTGACCTGTAAGAGAATGCTATGTTATTTCCCTGCATTTACTCTGACAGACCAAATCTCTAGGCCTTTTTCCTGGAGATTATAATGACTGGGGACACATTATGTTCCTTCCTCCCAGATTACAATGAAAATCAGTAATTGCAGGAAAGTTTAGAAATTGATTTGGGATGCCTGTACATTCTGATCCTTTAGTCTTAGATTCTATGACACCAAAACTGTCGTATAATTTGACTAGTTCTAGAGGAGAATGTGCTGTCCTGGAATTATACTGTACTGACATCTCTGGGTAATCCTAAATCATTTAGGCCAGTTTTATTAGACCAATTTTACAGATAGAGAAACTGAGTTTAGTAAACAAGATAGATAAAATGATATAACGCCAAGTCTAGAGAAACTAGTTTTCCATTTGTTGGTTTTTCATTATTAGTTAGACTATCTAGATTAGTGTGATTGGTATTCACTGATTTTCCATAGGATATAATGGCCTTCTATTTTCCATCATTTAAAAGTGGGTACCAAAGGCCCAGTTACTAGCCACTTCCATAGGAGAATGTCTGACCCAACAGTCCTTCTGAACAACTCTTGGCTTAAAATTTGAGCAGGCTCTGGGTTTTCTTTTAATGGCCCCAGACTTGAGGTCATTTTATGTACTTTAAAATTCTTTCTGTAATTCTCCAACACCCCAAAAGTTAGTGATTTGCATTATACAACACTTAAAATATGAAAGCTTGAACTGGAATCTGATTCCAAGCTTAAACAAACTTCTTGAAGATAGGAACTAGGTCTTCCTAAAATTGCTAAAATACCAAGTAGATATAATTTTCTCTAAAATCTTTGGTTAATTCTTTTGCTAATGGGAAGAATTGGTGTTAAGAACTGGGGACATTTCATTCTACTTACATTCCCACAAAAATGTTGACTTTATTATGGTTTACCAACTCATATCATTTAACAGTATATACTTTAGATCTCAAGTTACTGAGAGTAATACTACAAAGCTACAGTAATCAAAACAGCATGGTACTGGCACAAAAACAGACACACAGATTAATGGAACAGAATAGAGAGGCAGAAATAAACCCACATAGACAAGATCAATTAATCCACAACAAAGTAGGCAAGAATATTCAGTGGAGAAAAGACAGCCTCTTCAACAAAAGGGTGTTGAGAAAATTGTACCACAACATGCAAAAGAATCAAACAAGACTACTTTCTCATGCCATGCATAAAAATAAACTCAAAATGGACTAAAGAGCTAAATGTAAGACCTGAAATCATAAAACTCCTGGAAGAAAACACAGGCAGCAGGTTATTTGGCATTGGTCTTAGCAATATTTTTTTGGATATGTATCCTTAGTCAGGGGAAACAAAAGCAAAAATTTAAAAATGGGATTACATCAAACTAAAAAGCTTTTGTACAGTGAAGGAAACTATAAACAAAATAAAAAGGCCATCTACTGAAAGGGAGATTTTTGCAAATGATAAATCCAATAAGGGGTTAATATCCAAAATATCCAAAAAACTCAACAACTCAACATCAAAATAACTTAATTAAATAATGGGCAGAAGGCCTGAACAGGCATTATTTCAAAGAACACAAACAGATGGCCAACAGGCATATGAAAAGATGCTCAACATCACTAATCATCAAGGAAATGCAAGCCAAAACTACAATGAGATATCACTTCACACCTGGCATAAGGACTGTTATCAAAAAGATAACAAATTACAAGTATTGGAGAGGATGTGGGGAAAAGAGAACCCTTGTACACTGTTAGGAATGTTGGTGCAGCCACTATGGGAAACAGTAAATTAATTTTCTTTGAAAAATTAGTTTGTTGTAGTCCCATCTGTTTATTTTTTTATTTTTGCTTTTATTTCCCTGGCCTGAGGAGACGTACCCAAAAAAAGTATTTCTAAGACCAATGCCAAAGAATAGATTCAGCAATTCCACTCTAGTATATTTATCCAAAGGAAGAAAAACAAAAACAAAAACTAATGCTAAAATATCTATGCTTCCCTGTGTTCATTATAGCATTATTTACAATGGTGAAGATACGGAAACAATCTAAGGGGCTTTCAATAGATAAATGGATAAAGAAGTTGTGATACACACACACACACACACACACACACACACTAGAGTATTACTTTATTAAATACTAGAGTATTACTTTATTAAAAAAATAAAGTCTTTCCATTTGTGACAACATGGATAGACCTAGAGGGTGTTATGCTAACTGAAATAAGTCTGACAGAGAAAGACAAATACTATGTGATTTCACTTACATGTGGAATCTAAAAAAACAAAACTAGTGAACAAACATAACTATAGAAAAACAGAATCATAGGTACAGAGAACAAATGTGGTTGCCAGAGGGGAGGGGGTTGGGAGAGGAGAGAAATAGGTAAGGGAGTTTAGGAAGTACAAACTTCCAGTTACAAAACAAATGATGGCTATGAAGTGTACACTATGGGAAATACAGTCAATAATTATACAATATCTTTGCATAGTGACATATGATAACTAGACTTAACACGGTGATCATTTTGAAATGTACAGAAATATTGAATCATTATGTTGTGTACCAGGATCAAGCATAGTCTTGTACGTCAATTACACTTCAAAGACAAACAAACGAAGAAACAAACTCATAGAAAAACAGATCAGATATATGATTACCAGTAGTTGGGTGCAGGAGTAAGGGATATTGGATGAAGGTGGTCAAAAGGTACACACTTCTAGTTATAAGATAAATAAGTACTAGGGATGTAATGTACAACATGATAAATATAACTAACACTGCTGTATGTTATATATGAAAGTTAAGAGTAAATCCTAAGAGTTCTCATCACAAGGAAAAAACAATCTATATTTTTTTTATATTTCTTTAATTTTGTATCCAAATGAGATGATGAATATCCTCTAAACTTACTGCAGTGATCATTTAAGGATATATGTAAGTCAAATCATTATGCTGTGCACCTTAAACTTAGTGCTGTATGTCCATTATCTCAATAAAACTGTGAGGAAAAGAAGTTACTGAGAGCATTTACTGGATGTATTCTGCTAAATAGTATTTTCACAACATTATATGCTTCCACCTTGGCATATTTACATTTCTGATTGAAGTAAAAAAGATGTTACATTCAAAGTTAAAGTAACTCAGTCCTTAGAATAGGGCCTGGTACATAGGAAAAGCCCATAAACATCAGCTATTACCAGGGACTTCCCTAGTGGTGCAGTGGTTAAACATCTGCCTGCCAATGCAGGGGACATGGGTTCGATCCCTGGTCTGGGAAGATCCCACATGCAGTGGAGCTACTAAGTCCATACATCACAACTACTGAGCCTGCGCTCTGGGGCCTGTGAGCCACAACTACTGAGCCCATGTGCCGCAACTACTAAAGCCCATGTAACGAGCTTGTGCACTGCAACAGGAGACGCCACCAGAATGAGAAGCCCACGCACCACAATGAAGAGTAGCCCCCGCTCTCTGCAACTAGAGAAAGCTCATGTGCAGCAACAGACTCAACGCAGCCAACATAAATAAATAAATAAATAATAAATTTATTCTAAAAAATCAGCTATTATCTGATGCTCTAGAGCAACAATACTCAGAATGTGATACATGAACACCTGGGGGTGGGCCCCCAAAATCCTATCAGGAGATCCATAAGAACAAACATTTTCATAATAATACTAAGATATCACTTATCCATTATTTATTTAGCCATTACTAGAAGTCATTGTACTCTTCACTGGTAGTACTGGTACTCATATTATAGTCACTGAATCCTTTACCACCATGCAATCTCAGTTAAAAAAAAAAAAAGTCAGCATCACTTGAGAATGCCCTTTATGAAGTAGTAAAATATAGTAATTTTATTAAATCTCAACTCTTGAGTATATATCTTTTTAATATTCTGTGTGATGCAAAGAGAATACATAAAACACTTCTACTCCCTGAAATATGGTGGTGTTTTGAGGAAAAAGTATGTGTGCAGTTGTTTGCGTTGTGAGCTAAAATACTCAGTTTTCATGAAATATCATTTTTAATTGAAAGGCCAACTGACAGATTATGGTTATTTTGAATTTAACTTTTGGCATTCATGCTCTCAGAAATGAGTGGAGTGAGCCTGTCACGTCAAGGAACATAACTAACAGTGTTTGCTGCCAATAACATTTGAAGTTTCACATGAAAATTAGAATTTTCAAAAACTTATCATCAGTGCTGTGAGCTTAACAGTTTCCAAATACTTAAACACTTTTCTGATGAGATTCGTAGTGATACTAACAAATGTGACCTTTCATTTTCTATAATGAAATGTGTCAGCGTTTTAAAGAGTTGTGTAACTCAAAGAACCAATATTTTTCAAACAACAAGCATATTTGCTACAAAATCATGCATGGGTAAAAGATCAATTCAAGCACAAGACAGACCAATGAATTTGAATATAAAAAAGTACCAAAAGTTTATTTACATTTGGTTTCAGATTCCACATTTAAACTCACTTTTAAGAAACTACCACTTGTTAAATTGTGGTGTGGTATCAAAGGTAATTGTTAAAAGGATATTGAAATATTCCTCTTTTCTCAATGGCATATCTGTGTGAGGTTGGATTTTCTCCATATACTTTAACTGAAGCAATATATTGCAATAGATAGACTATAGAAACAGTGTGAGAATCTAGATATTCTCTCTTCAGCCAGATGTTAAAGAAATTTGCAAAAATGTCCAATTATGCCACTCTTCCCACTAAATTATTTTTGGTTGGAGAATGTTATTTTCATTAAAATATATACTTATATTGACATTTAGTGAACTTATTATTATCTTAAAATGAATATACAGATAACTGTTTTAAACATTTCTGTTTCGATGGCAAATGCAGTAGATATCAGTAGCTATAAGCCACATAATCAAAAGTTTTCTCGGGTCCTCAATAATTTTGAAGAGCATAAAGGGTTCCTGAGACCAAGAAGGTTAAGAATCACTGGTGTCTATTGTGCGGCTCCACACCATATAATCTCCTCAGTCTAGGATTCTAGAAGATGGGATGAGGACTAAAAGTGTCTGCATAAAATGAACTGGGATAGAGCAATAATATGGCCATCAGACTTGATTCTAGAAATTGCTTGCTTTGAAATAAGGAGAAAGGGACAATTTGTTGTGATTAAAAGTTATATACAGATTAATGAATACAATGTTTTGGGGAGGATGTTTATGATTTAGTTTCAACTGGAGAGTTGTCAAGCTACTGTTTACTGTTTCTGTAAATATGAGGGTAGTTATAATCTTAGAAAGTGCCCAATGGTGATATTCTTTTTTGTGTGTGTGGTTGGGGGGGGGGGGGGGGGCGGGGGCCACACATGGCAGGGCTTGTGGGATCTTATTTCCCTGACCAGGGATTGAACCCATGTCCACTGCAACGGAAGCTCAGAGTCCTAACCACTGGACTGCCAGGGAATTCCCCCAATGGTGATATTCTTCTCTTTTAACATGGAGATACAAGAGATAGAATGGATCTTCGTAAGTACAATTTTTTTTTAACGTGTTTGAGACCATGCCCATTACTGCTGGGTTCATAATGATCATTTCTTAGATTTCCTCCTCTACTCTACAAACCACAGTAACTTCACTATGGTCTTTCTTTGTTCTAACCAGTGCCTCTACCCAGGCTTGAAATCTCATGCAGTCTTTGACTCCTTTTTTCTACTTTATTTCTAATCAGCTGCCAAATCGTATTGTCACTTCTTTCTAAAGTTGTTTCACATTTGTTCCTTTCTTCTCTTATCCCCAGTGCCATCCTCTAGTTGGGTGGTCATCAACCAATGCCTGGATTTCTATAGCAGCTTCCTAGCTGATCACTCTGCTTCTGGGTACATTAACAATCTAAAACAGTGATTTGATCTTTCCACTTCCGGGCATCAAACCTTCTGGAGGCTCACCATTTCTCACAAAATAAAGTTTGTCTGCCCAACATGCAAGGACATTGAAAACAATTATTTGTCCCCAGACTATATATTCAAAACATCTTTCTCAACAGCCCATCATGAGCCCTTTACTTCAGGTAAGGAAGCTTTCCCACCATCCTGCATAAGATGCCTATTATTGAAACTAGACCTCTACATGTGTTACCCTGGACATAGGAATGTCCTCTTCCTCTTCTAGTTACAGGTCCCATTCTCACTCCTTGTCCAAATTTCAAGCCCCAACTCTTCTATGAAACACTCTTCCCTTTCTAATAACATTTATAAATAAAAATATCAGTAAGTAAAATGATCAGCATGCCTCCATGCTACGAAATCTGGGTAATATGGATGCCTTGAGGCAGAGAATACTGTTTTATTTTTTAATTTTTGAAAGGTAGTGTGGTAAGCAACAGGATTTGGAGTTAGAAGACCAGGTTCAAACTCCAGTTATGGGTAAGGGAATTTTGACAAGTCATATTAGCTTTGTGTATTTGGTTTCCTCATGTGTAAAATAGGCATGGTAACATTATCCATCTCACAGGATCATTGTAGGATCGAATAAGAGAATGTTCCTTAAAAATGGTAACTCTCGGCTTGCTGGGGCAGGGGTGCGCACTGGCGCCGGGGGCAGCGGTGAACGCTTCGCACTTCCCAGTGGGGAGGCGCCGTCCCCATTGCCGCTTCGCTGGGTGAGCGCCTCCCGCTGGCCGAGCAGGGCCCCAGCCGACCCCACAGGCCAATGCGGCATCACCTCCTCCAAGACCGTGCTGGTGTTGCTCAACCTCATCTCCTGGGGAACAGCTGGCATTTTATGCTACGTGGGAGCCCATGTCTTCATCACTTACGACGACTATGACTCCTTCTTTGAAGATGTGTACACCCTCATCCCTGCTGTGGTGAGATCATAGCTGTAGGGGCTCTGCTCTTCACTATTGGGCTAATTGGCTGCTGTGCCACAATCCGGGAAAGCCGATGTGGACTTGCCACGTTTGTCATCATCCTACTCTTGGCTTTTGTCACAGAAGTTGTTGTAGTGGTGTGGGGATATGTTTACAGAGCGAAGGTGGTAAATGAGGTTGATCGCAGCATTCAGAAAGTATATGAGACCTACAATGGAACCAACCCTGATGCTGCTAGCTGGGCTATTGATTTTATTCAGAGGCAGCTGCGCTGTTGTGGAATTCACAACTATTCAGACTGGGAAAATACAGACTGGTTCAAAGAAACCAAAAACCAGAATGTCCCTCTTAGCTGTTGCAGAGAGGCTGCCAGCAGCTGTCATGGCAGTCTGGCCCACCCCTCTGACCTCTGTGCCGAGGGGTGTGAGGCTCTAGCTGTGAGGAAGCTACGAGAAATCATGATGCATGTTATCTGGGCAGTGCTGGCATTTGCAGCTGTTCAGCTGCTGGGCATGCTGTGTGCCTGCATCGCATTGTGCAGAAGGAGTAGAGATTCTGCTTAGGAGCTCCTCATCACTGGCGGAACCTATGCGTAGCAAAAAACTCAAGCCTGAGCTTTTTAGTCTTATGATTTGGAAGGTGAATTGAGCGGGTCCACTACTATTGGCCTCCTGAGTTCATTTAGTTAAAGCACACGTACACAGGTGTTGGACAGAGCAGCTTGGCTCTTCATGTGTCCATATTCTTACCTTCCCACCTATGACTTTCTTTTCCTCTGTTCTAGCTGACTCTCCATGTCCGTAAGGATTTAAGTACGGCAGTAAATGTTCTCATCTCAGAACCACTTGCGAGTTGCCTAGTTTGGTAGAATTAAAGGCGGACGTGGGCTTGCTTCTTCAAGCAGTAATGGCACTGCTGCTGAAGTATCACTGGGTCCTTTCAGTCTTCACAATGGAGAACTCTCAGCCAAAGGTTTTTTTGGGGGAGGGGGAGGCAGTCAGCTGTCTGGTTAAAGTTAATACCAGGTGGTGCCCCTCATCAGTGTCCTTTTAAAAAATATATACTGTAGTCCAGTAGGGTAGCAACTGTACAAAATGGCTAAAATAGATTTTAGAATCATACAGTGTGTATCTTGGTTCATCTTCAAAATCAGACTTTGAAACTAGCGGTTTTTAATCAAAGCTGGCGTTATAGGAGGAGTATTATGTATGCACTACTGTTTTAAAACAATTAGTGTGAGTGTGTGCGTGTGTTTTTGTATGATGGAGCCCATTCATCGTAAGTCTAAACTTGTTAGAAATAATGTACCCATGTAGACTAGCAAAATATTATGTAGATGTGATCTCAGTTGTAAATAGAAAAATCTAATTCAATAAACTCTCTATCACTCTCTTTAAAAAAATGGTAAACCTCCTTAAGAATGTTATAGTTATTATTATTATTATTGTTTTTGTTCCATGCATGTATATATTTTTACACCTTCAATTAGACTATAAGCTTTTGGAAGGGAAGTATTGAGTCATTCTTTACTTCTGAATCCCCCCGTGGTTATTAGTATGTAATAAAGATTTGAATAAGGCTTATTGAATGTATAAATAAATTTTTACAAAAAGAGAATTAAGAGGGCTGTGGTAATCCACAAATACATTTTTGTTTTGTTAAGAGAAAAAATACAGGGTGGGAGGCTAGCAATGTAAAGATTACACAGCTTTTGTGTAGGGATTGTCTCATAGTGACGAAAATAGTCTTACTACTGAAATCTTTTGAGCCACAAGAATTTTAAAAAGATTCCAAGATAAATAATTTATAGCTTCTCAAGGGAGAATGAAGTCAAAATTCTACAGGGAAAGAATGAACCAAAAAAGAGGAGGCTTGAGTATGAATCAACATGAAAAATAAACTATGATAGAAAATAAGTTCAGCTAAGTTCTGGGACAGTAGCTTACCTCTTACATAAAATAACGTAAAGAGGTTATATTTAGTTAAGTTCTTAATAGTCAATCAACTGAATGACTGGTAGCTTACATAAAAGATTATGGTACTCTAAGGAAACCAGTGTTAGATGTAAATTTTCAGTGCTCTCAGAATTATAAGAAATGATGTTACCTTTCTAATAAGAAAATGTCTTGAGTTACCATATACTATAACTAAAATTAAATTCTGATCCAATGAGAATGTTCAAGGTTAAGATTAGGCTGGTAAGAAAAGGAATATAGCACCATATATGTGTATGTATGTGGGAAGAGAGAAATAGAGCAAATGGACCTCATAAACAGAGGGTTCAAATGAGTATGATGAGACCAGAGGATACACCCATGAGGATAATGTCCTGCCTGTCTCCTTTTCACTGCCTTCCTCCAACCTTTATAGCTGGACCTGCTTGACACCTATGGGCATTGCTCAGCTCTGCTTCAGACTCTAGAACCAAATCAAGGAAGACATAATAAGCCCTAAGTTAATAGTTTGTTGGCTCAGCCTCAAGGGAAAGATGCTACTAATCTCTCTCTGACTTTGAGCCTTACCTAGTTCTCATCTTGTGTCTCTTACTACGATTGGAGTCCCTCCTTTGTTTCCTCTGTAACTATGCCCTGAATGATTGGGGGTCCTATGCAGTAACGTGTTACTTTTTACCCCTTGTCTTTGTCACAAACATACCACTAATTCTTCCAAGTCTGGTGTCCTTTTTGCCTTCTACACAATATCAGAAAATCAATTACAAAGCTATAAACAAGATACATTGAAAAAAGCACCTAAAATATAAATCTGACTTTCTTCCCATTGGGGAAAGAATGGACTTTCAGTAATAACAAGTAGAAGAAAGTTGAGAAGAACAGGGGACTCGATATTTTGGTGCTGAAGCATGGGACCCACAAACACAGTTATCTAGAATTGACCCACTGAGCAAGTCTAGTCCAACTCTGTAACAATTCCATGGAAGCCAAAGTAGTACAACCAACACTTCAGGGTCACAGTCTAAGCTGTTGGTGGAGTGAGAGTTCTAAGCTGTGCTCCATAACAACCTTTAGAAACATGATTAACTTATTTTGGTCTTCAGTGAAGTTTTCCTGAACACCTGCTATATGCCAAGCTAGCAATCAGGACTTCATAGGTGGATGGGACTGGGTTCTGTCCTCAAAGAGCTCACTGTCCTGGTGAGTGAGGAGAGAAGAAAGAGTTGTGGTGATACATTAAAAAAAAAATGATTGAGGTGTAGAGGTGAAGAGATTTGGGACTTGGTGAAATTTGGCCACTCTAAATAGTCACAACAACAAACAAAATTGTATAATATCAGTAATGATTGGGATCCAATTTTATTTGAAAGTCTTTACTTTTTGTCTCCTGAGGAGAAACCATGAAACTGTGATGGAAATGAATGTAAGGATAAAAAAAGAGAGATAGTAATAAATAGTATAAAACACTTGCAGTGTGGCAAGGGAAAAACAAATGCATATGTTTAGAGAGAAAAAAATTAAAATCAATACTAAAAATTTCAATATGGATAAACAAATAAAGGACATGATTACAGGGGACTCTCATTTGAAGATGATTAGAAAAGACTTTGAGAGTAGTTTTTAACCAGAACCTGAAGGTGATGATGGAAATAAATTCTTATCTGATTGCTAAGTCTAGGTAATGACCTGTGTTAAGGCACAAGGACAAACACTACTAAGTTGGGTTGAAGGATACAAGTAAACATTGTTGGCTAAAGCAAAGGGGTCAATGTTTTTTGTTTCTTTTTTTTTTTAATTGGCTGCATTGGGTCTTCATTGCTGTGCACGGGCTTTCTGTAGTTGCCAAGAGCAGAGGCTACTCTTCGTTGTGGTGTGAGGGCTTCTCATTACTATGGCTTCTCTTGTTGCGGAGCACAGGCTCTAGGAGCGTGGGCTTCAGTAGTTGTGGCACGTGGGCTTAGTAGTTGTGGCTCATGGGCTTCGTTGCTCCACAGCATGTGGGGTCTTCCCAGACCAGGACTTGAACCCGTGTCCCCTGCATTAGCAGGCAAATTCGTAACCACTGTGCCACCAGGGAAGCCCAAGGGGTCAAATCGATGATTAATAAAGCATGACTTAAGGTTTGGGTATGGGAAAGATAATGGATGACCTTCAATTTTAGACTCATGTGGATCTAGGGACTTGTGTGGCAACCAGTGGGATGGATCATAAGAGTTTAGAACTAGGAGTCGGCTGAAAGCAGAGGAATCTATTGGCTGTGAGAGTATGGGGAGCAGGAATTTATGGTCAGTTGACAGAGGTATTCATTCTTTCATTCATTCATTCACTCATTCATTAGTCTAACATCTACTGATAATTTATTAAGTTCCAAGAAACGATCTAAGCACTGTGGATACAATAGGGAGTGAAACAGACATGGCCTCAAACCTCATGAAACTTATATACCCTAGTGGAAAGAGTCAGAGACAGTTAACAAACACAAGAGAAAAAATACCAGATAACAACTGCAGTGCCAAAATTACAGTGAATAATATGGAAGAGAGACTGAGTTGTTTCAAATCTGGGGGTGGGGAAGGGAGATGAGTAGGAGAGGGCCCTTTGAAGATGTCAGGAGGGAGCCACACACATACCCTGAGAGATGTGTGGCTGGAATGAGCACAGTCTGGTGGAACAATTCCCAGCAGACAGACTAATTCCAAAACCCTGGGAGGCCAATGTGGTCAAGAAGGAGTAGACAAGAAACAAGTGGCTAAGCAAGCAAACTGGATAAGGACCCTGTGGGGAAGGACCTCAGGAACTTAAACCACAATTCTGAGGTATATAGAAGCAGAGAACTAGCTCAGAGAGAACACGTCCAGAGCTGGGTGTGGCTGTAGGTGTCGGATTCAGTCACGGATAAACTGCGCAAAGTTCAAATGCAGTACAGTCATTGTAAGTAAGGAACCAGAATTTAACTTGAATCTGAGGCAGTGTTTTCTGGTGGAGGTATTTTTTATAATAATAATAACCGTTATACTAATCTACCCATATACCTCTGACAACCTTTCGTTCTCTCTTTGCCTTTATAAGTTTAACTCATTTTCGCCTATTGGTTGAAATCAGGCATCCCATCCTCTTGACACAACTCCCAAATTTTGGTTGAGTTTAGGATTCCTTCCTGAAGGATCCACTAATACACAATGTATTACTATTGCCACACAGTCATATTGCTTTATATTTATATTTTTGCATTTTGCTACTATGTGAGGTTTTTTCAGAGTGAGGGATTACATCTTATTCTTTATATTTCAAGTAACTGACAATGTCTGGCAGAAGGAAGTGCTCAATATATGTTTTTAGTTGAATAAATGAATGAAAAAAATGAGTAGATGATGGCTTACTTAAATCCTCTGTGAAATTAGGCAGGGCAAATATATAAAATAATAGTAGTTACAGGTGTGAGTATGTTTAATACATGCCAGGTATTGACTTGCGTCATGTCTGTTAATTCTCACAGCAAGTCAGTGTGGTGGAGAGTGAAATCATCTACACTTCAGAGACAAATAAACTGCAGCTCAGAATCAATAAAGAGCAGCAGCAAGTTCAGACCCCTGGTGATGGGCAAGGCTGGGAAACAATGCTATATTTTTTCCACCACTGTGCTTATCTTATCCAGTTAGCCCAAGATCACAGCATTGATGGTGTTGAACTCACAGACGTGTTCAAGAAGGAAAGTTTTCTGTCTGGGAGCAGACAGTTCCTAATTGCTATGAATGTTTTTGGTTTACTAGGCAGTGGAGAACTATTTGAGCTTTTGAATCATATGATAACATGTAATATGCTATGATGGACATGATCTTTGAGATAATTATTGTCACAGCTCTGGCTACTTTGTACAGGCTGAATTACATAGAGATCAGTTGGTGTTTATCACAGTTCTTCCAGATGGGGAATTATGGAGAAATAGAATTGTAACCCTAGAACTAGAAAAGAAAAAATAATATAGGAGATATTGAGTGGGGAAAAAAAAATGACAGAATTTAAAATCTCATTAAATGTGGGATTAAAAGGAAAGCATTAATTCAAATATAACTCTAGGATTATGAGCCTATGGATCGTAAGAGCACTAGGGAATCTGAGGAAATTTGCTAAATGCTGCTTAAAATTTATTACATTGTTTTGGATATCCTAATGGTCCACTTAAAAATCATGAAATGGGTGAATGAAAATTAGTGCACAATTCATGTCTCAGTTCCTCATCTTTAAATTGGTAAGAATTTTTTTAGGTGATTTTGAGGGTCATTGTCCTCTCTAAATGTGTTAGTTTCTTGTGAATTGAAGCAGTTTCCTTCTTTATATGCCCCTCCCTTTCCTTCCCTCTTCTTATTTCAAAATGATGGACCTGAAAGTAATCATGATCTGGATGAACAAATATGTTTAAAAACAAGTATATAATCAGAAATCTTTCCCAGGTTGTGTACCAAGTGCATTTTTCTTTTTTTTTAAGTTTACAAGGCCTGAAAATGTTTGTGACTTCTTGTCTTTGGTAAGTATTGCTCCACATAACCACCTGCCTTTCTTTCTTTTTTTTTAAATTTAAATGAAAACTTAACCCATAGTTATGAGGTGGTTTTCTATTATGGTTTCCTCCACAGTAATCATTTGATAAAACTCTTCTTCTGTTTACTTTACTTTCAATCATAAAGTGGTTTGCGAAGTTTCATGCTGGAGATTTCTCTGTGGATGACGCTCCAGTCGGGTAGACCCGTTGAAGTTGATAGCAATCAAATCGAGATATTAATTGAGAACAATCAACATTATACCACACGGAAGATAGTGGAAATACTCAAAATATCCAAATCAAGCGTTGAAAATCATTTGCACCAGCTTGGTTGTGTTAATCACTTTGATGTTTGGGTTTCATAGAAGTGAAAAAAACTTTCTTGTCCGTATTTCTGTATGTGATTCTCTACCTAAACGTAATGAAAACATTCTGTTTTTAAAACAAACTGTGATGAGCAATGAAAAGTGGTTACTGTACAATAATGTGGAATGGATGCGATCGTGGGGCAAGTGAAATGAACCAGCACCAACCACACCAAAGGCTGGTCTTCATCCAAAGAAGGTAATGTGTATATGGTAGGATTGGAAGGGATTCCTCTATTATGAGCACCTCTGGAAAACCAAACAATAAATTCCAGCAAGTAATGCTCCCAATCAGACCAACTGAAAGCAGAACTCAATGAAAAGCAACCAGAATTAGTCAACAGAAAACACATAATTTTCCATCAGGATAACGCAAGACTGCATGTTTCTTTGATGACCAGCCAAAAACTGTTACAGCTTGGCTGGATAGTTCTGATTCATCCACCATATTCACCAGACATTGGATCTTCGGATTTCCATTTATTTAGGTCTTTACAAAATTCTTTTAATAGAAAAATTTCGTTTCCCTGGAATACTGTAAAAGGCACCTGGAACAGTTCTTTGCTCAAAAAGATAAAAAGCTTTGGGAAGATGGAATGATGAAGTTGCCTGAAAAATGGCAGAAGGTAGTGGAACCAAAGGGTGAATATATTTTTCAATAAAGTTTTTGATGAAAATGAAAAATGTGTCTTTTATTTTTACTTAAAAACAGAAGGCACTTTTTGGCCCACCCAATAGTTTGTGTTGATTATAGTCCTCAGTTCATTGTGCCTTATCTTGAAAAAAAAAAAAAAAGTCAACCAGAATTTGGAAAGCATAATTCAGAATTTGGTAGCACAAAGAAGAAATGTTATAGGAAATCATGTTATTATCATATATTAAATGCAGAGCAGAGGAGCCTTGGAAATTGGGATACTGATTTATCACATCATCTCTTGAATTAATTAAGATTAGCTATTGGAACTAATAGTCAGAATAAAAAACAAGACAAAAGGGCTTAGAAAGCTAAGGAGAGGGAATTCATTCATTTGAAAAGATTTATTAAATACAAATTGTTAAACTACACAGGCATCATGTTTTACATTGGTTATATAGCAGAGCACAAAATAGATAGTCCTTGCCTTCCCCTGAGAGTGTAGTCTAGAACATGAAATTACAGGGAATATAGGCACTGTAGAGATGACTTGAAGTGTTAAGATGGAGAATTGCAGGGGAAATAAAAGGAAAGGGAGAGAAGCCTAGTTTGTTTGGGAAGAGGAAGGGCAGTGGTGTTGGCCTGGTAAAATCTTTTTGGAAAAAGGAATCTTTAAGTTGAAAATTGAAATTAAGTAGATGTCAGCAAGGCAGAGATGTTGAGAAAGGAATGGGATTTGTGGGAAGGCAATTAGACAGTCAAGAGTACGAGACATTCTTGAAATTGAAAGAAGTCCTGTTAGCTCTGGAATGAAGAGAAACAGATGATACTTACTGAGTCAAGATATTTTGAGACCATGTCAGAGAGAATGGGTAGATCTCAAAATAAGTGGGCAGCCATCGACGGGAACTGAGAAAATGTTTGTGAACTGCAGTGATCATGGTCGTGTCGGCTGCCAATGGAGAAAGCTTGGGAGGGGAAATGAGTGAAAGTGGGGAAGATATATGCGTATACCTATATGTGCTTCTCGGAAGATATGCCTACCAGGCAATAAGGTAGATTGTATTAACTGAAGAAAGAGCAAGGGGAAGTTTGGGATAATGACTTATTACATTTATGCAGCCTGGTGAGGTCATCTTTCTTGATCACAACACTCGTTATGGGATTGCAAACATTTGTACTACTGGAAGTGTTTTAAGTAAGCAAGTTTCCCTAGCCTTTCTGGAAAGGGTTCAAAATTATGGTTCCCAGACCTTTGGATATTAGGGATCAAAAATTACTTCCCTCTCTCCTCCAAAACAAAACAAAACAAAACACAAAACAAAACAATAACCCAAATAAAAATTTTGATTGCCATTTTAACACCAAAATTTAAAGAGGATATAATCTTGCAGTAAATGGTAAGCCTTCTCATTCCTCTGAAAAGATGGTTAATAACATTTCTGTGCATATGATTTTCCTCATTTTTCTAGTTCTATAGATCACAAAGCTATAACATTTTGTCTTATTCACAGTAGCACAAAGACTGAATTTTGTAAACCTCAGCTCTGTCTACCACAGAGACAGGATAAAAACTGGTATGGCCTTTACCGGTGAATCAAACATACCCAAAGTCACTTAAGAGTTTGAAATATGCCTTAATTCTATGGCTGTGTCTTTTAGGATAGACTAGAAGGGGCTTAACCTCTCTCACCGAGAAAGCAGCATTAGTTGCTTATTCACTAGAGGAGAGCAGATGTTTCTCAGAGTTTCCCTTTGTTTGATAACTACTAGATTTGTAAATATAGCCCTGGAAGACACAACACAATTCTGATGAGTCATCATGCTTTCATGTAAGGGTGCTGGAAAGCAACCTCAGAATAGGAATAGAAACTTAAAACCTCTTATTTTAAGACTTCCCTGAATTGTGGTATTTTTCTCAGGAACATACACATAAAATAAAATAGTTGCATATATATTAATTTATATTGAAAATATTTAGAAAATAAAGATTCAGTGAGTCAGCATCTCTGAAAATGTTTGTTTTATAGACATTGTACTTTTACTTTCATTTTATTCTTAATTAAAGTAGTTCATCTGGTGGAAGAGAGCTTTGGGAACAGGAAAATGTAATTTTTGTCTCCATGTAAAGCAGGCTTAAGAAGGTTTGCGAGTTTAGTCTTAACCTGGAGAGGAATGACACTAGCATACCTCCCACTAGCACATCAAAGAGTATTTCCAAAAACCTGAACTTCTTGCTTCCTTCATCATTCCTTAGATGTTTTAGAGCAGAATAAATGATATTATTATTAGGTAAAATTCTGCCTATGTACAATGTGATATTGGTCAAACTTGTTTTGTTATATACATTAAAAGAAAAAGAACCCTAGGGCTACTCTTCGCTGTAGTGCACGGGCTTCTCAGTGCATTGGCTTCTCTTGTTGTGGAGCATGGGCTCTAGGCACTCGGGCTTCAGTAGTTGCAGCACACGGGCTCAGTAGTTGTGGTCCATGGGCTTAGTTGCTCCATGGCATGTGATATCTTCCTGGACCAGGGATCGAACCCATGTCCCTGCATTGGCAGGCAGATTCTTTTTTTTTTTTTAAGAACTTTTATTGAGATACAGTTAACATACAATAAACTGCATATATTTAGAGTGTACTATTTGGTATCCCAATCTCCCAGTTCATTCCCCCCCCAACCCTCCCCACTTTCCCCACTTGGTGTCCATATGTTTGTTCTCTACATCTATGCCTCTATTTCTGCCTTGCAAACCGGTTGATTTGTACCATTTTTCTATAGTCCACATATATGTGTTAATATACGATATTTGTTTTTCTCTTTCTGACTCACTTCACTCTGTATGACAGTCTCTAGGTCCAACCATGTCTCTACAAATGTCCCAGTTTCATTGCTTTTTACAGCTGAGTAATATTTCATTGTATATATGTACTACATCTTTTTTATCCATTTATCTGTTGAGGGACATTTAGGTTGCTTCCATGTCCTGGCTATTGTAAATAGTGGCAGGCGGATTCTTAACCACTGCACCACCAGGGAAGTCCCTGCCATTGGTTTTGAAATGAGGAAGACTTGAGTCTGGGTCTCTTCTTTAACACTTAGTAACTTACCTTGGGCAATTTAGTGAACATGTGCCTTAGTTTCTCATTTATATGATAATATAATTAATTATTAATTAATGTGGATAATACCCTGTCATAGTGCAGTTGAAAATAAATGAAATGGCATCAATATGTTTTCTGGACCCTCAATAGATGATTATTATTCTCTTCTCATGTTCGTTCGTCTGGTTCTAGTATCCAACCCTCCCTTCCCACCTAGGTCCCTTTGGATGTCCTGGATGTTGGACATCTATCTGCCTGATCTAGAGTATTCTCCACAAGGAAACACACAAATGTTAACTTTCCCACTGCTTCTCAAATCAAAGCTTACCTCTTCAGTTAATTGTGGATTTGAATTGTTTTAGTTACAAAAATATTTATCAAAGTTTTGTTTATAATAGTGAAAAAGTTGGAAACAGTGTAATATCTTAAAAATAAGTTATCCTGTAATAAATTCTAGTGTACTCATATATTATAATATTATACAACTATTTAAAATATTTTATTGACATGGAAAAATATTTCCAAGATGCTGTGAATAGGGAAAAATAGAAATAAAGCAATGTATACAGTGTAATGATATGAAGAATCATATGTACATGCATAGAAAAAAAACCAGAATGATATACAACAAATGTTAACCATTGTTATCTCTGGGTGGTGGGATGTGTAATTTTGTATTCTTTCTTCTATATAACTAGGCCGGTGGCTATGACTTCTATAAGACAGGATGTAAGAAATGTCACATTTCTTTTATTTTCCTAGTCAAAGTTAGACTGCTCCTAGTCCTCATCTGCCTAAGACATTTAATTTCAAGCACTATTGAAAATTCTTTCCTCTTGAAATTATCCAAGTTTGTGCAAGTGTCCTGTGGATGTTGTAAATTTCCAAACATTTAAACAGAATCTTCATGTTTTGGTGTATTCCCATTATACGTGATAAGCCCATGTCCAAGTTATATCATGCCTTTAAGTCTAGGAAATGTTCTCTTTCCTCTATGCCCAGTTTGAGTCTTACAAACTCCTGCAGATATAGTCCAATGTTACCCCGGGGATTGTGCATTTTGTAATCCCAAAGCTTTTCATTCCTCCTCAAATTGTTTTTCTTATTCTCACATGGCAAAACTGTTTCCCACTAAGAATAAGCTGGCTTTCTTGTTAATTCATGACATAAATGGTATTAATTCATAAGTGGCAATTTGAACATGAAATCTCAGTATATACTAGTAAATGCATACTTATCGTGTGTCACTATGTATTACTTATATACTGCTGTGTAATAATATGTATTACTTACTGTGTTTAAGGCACTAGAGTCCTTAATTTTAAATGGAGTCAGTCTCTGAACCATCAATCTTATACAAATTATCTTCTACCATGTGGCCAGGTAGCTACTCCCTAGAAATCTTGCTACTTGCTCTTGATCTGAGGAATGGGGTTACCAACACTCTGTAACTACATAAATCACCTGGATCCTTTCTATCTTGTCTTCATGTTTGCTCTCTTTCATAATTCCCTACAAGAATTTGCATTTTGCAAACATAATTGTGAAAAGGCATGGAGGAAAGTGGGGAGTCCAGGGGAGTAATCTCCATGCTTTATAGTGGCTGCTCTAGTGGTTATACTTTTAAAAGATTCTTTGTTAAGGGAACACAAAATCACGATTTGGAATAGAGAAGCAAAAAAATACCCACAGCCCTGAGAACTAAGCAGAAAAGGACGGCACATGCATTTTCAAAATGTTCAACAGTGAACTTGTTACCTTTCTAATCTGAATTAAAAAAACAAAAAACAGCCATCTGGGAACAAAACAAAGCATGTGTATATAAAAACTCAAAATTTTCCCATTTCTTATTTACTTGGGAGCTTTTTCTTTGCCTTCTAAGGCTCAATTTACCTGTGACTAGGCAGTGGGAAATAGCTATAGAAAGAGATGTGTAATTTGAAGTCAAATATTTGGTTTAAACTTTGACTTTGATGTTCAATTTTGGGTAAATCACCTACTCTGCAAGGCTAGGGCAATGCTGCCAGGACCCCCAGTTAATCCCAGAGGTTACACGCAACTCCATCGAATGACTCCAGTACACTGGGAAGAGTTTCTTCTCTAAGCAATCATGTCTGCCTCTCCAAGGACTTAAAAGCAGAGGATACATTTTTATAATCCCAAATTTCCTTTTTCCCCAAATGGTTTTTCACAACTTTCAGTTAGCAAAACTGATCCCAACTAAGAATAAACTGACTTATTTGTTCAGACATAAATCTATGAGGTAAGCAGCAATCTGAAGATTAAATCTTAATAAAACATTATTAAATACATACCATGTATAAGACATTAAGTCTCTAACTCTAGATTGAGTCTCTGAATCATCAGTATGATACAGATGTTCGTCTCATACCATGTGGTTTAGTTTACTCTGGCAGTTGAGTTGTGTCAAATTGTCTCAACCTTCCAATTCATCCTTCCCATCTTGATAAGTCTCCTCCCTACAGGGAGGTCACCATTCCTTCTTGACACAGTAATCACTCTGGTTTTCCCCCTCCCCACATTACTGTCTCCATTCTTCAGTCTATGCTGCTAGCTTCCTAAATACCAGGTTAATAGTGTCATTCCCTTGCTAAAAGCCAGGAAACCAGTACCCATCTCTGACAATCAACTACCAAATTCAAAACAGAATAGTGCAACTAAGCTTCTTTCTTTCTTCCCAAATTTGCCACTACATTTTTTAATTTCATTTTTTAATGAAAGTATAGTTGATTTACAATGTTGTGTTAGTTTCAAATGTACAGCAGTGATTCAATTACACGTGTGTGTGTGTGTGTATATATATATATATATATATATATATATATTTAATTTTTCAGATTCTTTTCCCATACAGATTATTACAAAATCTTGAGTATAGTTCCTTGCGCTAGGCAGTAGGTCCTTGTTGGTTACCTATTTTATATATAGTAGTGTGTATATGTTAATCCCAAACTCCTAAATTATCCTACTCCTCTTTCCACTTTGGTGATAGCTGGGAAGCTTCTTCTTCATCACAGGAAAAATGTCTAAATTCCTCCATCTGTTTTTTAAGAGTTTTTAAAGTCTGACCCCCAGAGTACATTTCTGAAATGCTCTCCCCACAAACTCTTCTCCTTTCTTAGAACTGCCTTTGGACTTCCTCCCAACCATTAATTCCTGCCTTTGCCTTTGCTGCTTAAATTGATCACAGCTACCCACTGAAATCCAATCCTAGTTTCACAGCCCAGTTTGGATTTCAGATTTAATTTAGTGCTTCTTTGTCTCTTCCTCACTGTAGGATTTCCTGTTCAAGAGACTTGTAGTGGCTTTTAGTCATATACGTCTTTCATGTTTCATGTGTCAGTACAGGTTTATGTGCTTGTACTTGCTGATTCTTCTGTCTGGAACATTCCTCCCATACTGTTTCATTGTTGGTTGGCTTATTCTCATCTTTCAATCAAAACGTATCCTCAGAGTGGCCTTTCCTGGACATTTTTTTCTGTCATTGTCTTGTTCATCTTGTTCCTTGCCTCCCTGTGCACTAGGATGTGAGCTCCATGAAAATACAGACCTTGTCTATCCATTGCTCTCTCCCCAGTGCCTAACCATATGTTAGGCACAGGATAAGTAGGCAAGACCTCTGGGAAGGGCTATATGGAGCCCTTGGTGAAGTTGGGTTATGTTTTTAGAAGTTCTCAGGATCAATCTTGGCATAGAAGCAGCATAAAAGTTTCTTACCTTCAAGGAATGAAGTGACTTGGCCAATGGGCCTATCAGTAGTAACCTGTGCTTACTGAGTTTAATTTTTGCCTTTCCAAGGGTATTACAAAATTTGCAAAGGATCTCCTAGCACAGACATTTAAAAATCATTGTGAATGAGTGATCATGAATGAATCGTATTTATTGGGTAAATGGATGTTGTTTACTAAACACATATTAAATCCAAAGAGAATGCTGTGTAAGGATTGGTGGAACATTTCAAAATAATGACCATATATAACTTAAGCCATGCATTTATTACAAATAGCAGAATGGCTGTTGAGGAAAATAGACATATCTAGAGAGCCAAATGAAAGGGAGATTGTTTTTCTAGAACTATTATTTATAGTAAAATAATCATACCTTCTTCTTTCTTCCATTTTAGTGATAAATCAAAATATTATCTGATATTGGAGTGCTTTCTTTAAAAGTACCAAGTTATAGGCAGTAATGGACATACAACTGTTTAGGATATTAGTCTAATATTTTATTTTTATTTCAGTTCTTGGACCACTGCTATTTTCAGGAAAGTAAAAACACCTCAGTAGGGTATTAATTAGGAAATATTTAAATTTGTTGAGTAAGCAATATTTTCTCTAGTAGTCTTATCTACATGTAGAAAACAGTTGGATCATTTTGTTAATTTGGAATGAATTAGATTAGCAGAAATTTTTATTTTTTATGGCAGCTTTTGGATTTTTGTTGTTGTGGTTATAAATTATCAAATTTTACTCTATCTTAAAAAATAAATTTGGAACAAACTGGGATTTAAGGCTAGATTATAAATGTAATGAAATTAAATTCTGTTATGTGACTATTTTTGTTATTCAGATGAAGATTAAGAGTTGCCTACATATATATATACATATATATATATATGTATATATATATAATGAAGGAAAACATTTTTCCAAAGAGAGCATGTTGGTCTTGACAACGTATTTGAAAAGTCAAATAGCAAAAGTGCTTTTGAGATACTTAGTCACTGGTTTTATAAACATAAATATAGGAATGCTATTACCTTCATTCTCTAATGGAAACCCTCTACTGACATCATCAGAGCTCAGTTAATTGAGGAACTCTGGACATTTGCTTAGCAGTAATTCTTCCTAATCAGGATTGTCTTCTAAAAGACATGTGCTCAGCCTCTCACATGGTTGCCAGTGCATTTAAATTCCAAGGGCACAGGAATTTTTAAAACCCTATAAAGTATCTGTAAGTCAGTTTCTGAGCTATGTGATTGGGTTCGTGCCCATTCTGACAAAACTGCTGAAATTAGACATGCGCTTGCTTTACCAAATTTAGAGGGCTCTTGGAGAGCAGAGAACAGCTTGTACATTATTGCCACAAGTAGGTAAAATGAATTAGGACAATTTGGTTTTGTCAAAAGTTCCTAAACATGGTGTATCATGTAAACATAGTCAAATTTTCTGCTGTGTATTAAGTCATATTAATCACTGACAGTATGACTCCACTTGTACAATATAAATTTCTAAGTCAGGGATTTGGCTGACTTGGGATAGGCTGAAAAGCTGGTCAAAGGAAACTTGCCATAAGAGATGGCAATGTACACTGAAAAAATTGTTGGACAGATTTGGATTGAAATCCTCGCTTCACTACTGATTTTATGTGCTTAGGATTCTTTTTTTTAAATTTTAATTTAATTTATTCATTTATCAGCTGTATTGGGTCTTCATTGTTGTATGCAGGCTTTCTCTAGTTGCGGCAAGCGGGGGCTACTCTTCGTTGTGGTGAGTACGCTTCTCATTGTGTTGGTTTCTCTTGTTGCAGAGCACAGGCTGTAGATGTGCCACGGGCTTCAGTAGTTGTGGCACATGGGCTCAGTAATTGTGGCTCATGGGTTCTAGAGCGAAGGCTCAATAGCTGTGGCGCAGGGGCTTAGCTGCTCTGTGGCATGTGGGATCTTCCCGGACCAGGGATTTAACACGTGTCCCCTGCATTGGCAGGCGGATTCTTAACCGCTGCGCCACCAGGGAAGTCCCTAGGATTCTAAATAAAGACAATAATGCCTAATTTCATGAATAAAGTGGTTAATGATACTGCAAATGTAGCGATAATACAAAGTACGTGGCTCAATATAGGCTATATATAGGGAGCAACAATGATATTATGACTGCTTTATTTGGTATAGTCCTCTTAATATATTTAAAAAAAATTGAGGAGGAAAAAGTTTAATAAAGTGGTAATAGTCTGCCTAACATGTTCAATTAAAAACAGAATAATTAAGAGAACATTATTTTCTTTTTAATATTTATTTGGTTGCACTGGGTCTTAGTTGCAGCAGGTGGGCTCCTTAGTTGCAGCTTACTGGCTCCTTAGTTGCAGCATGAGGGCTCTTTAGTTGTGGCACGCATGTGGGATCTAGTTCCTTGATCAGGGATCAAACCCGGGCCACCTGCACTGGGAGCACAGAGTCTTATCCATTGCACCACCAGGGAAGTCCCAAGAGAAAATTATTGCTTCCATTTTTCAGGCTAAACTATTGATGCAAACATATGGGTATAGTAAATGTACATTGAAAGTACAGATAACAATTCCTAGTAGATGTTTAGCTATTAAAATAGAGTTCTTCTTGTTCTCTAGATCTGTGCTTTCATCAAAACTAATTTTCATTTATTTTTTAAAATTTTTATTTAATTTATTTATTTGGCTGCACTGTGCAGGTTACAGGATCTCAGCTGCCTGACGAGGAATTGAACCCAGGCCATATCAGTGAAAGCCCAGAATCCTAACCACTAGGCAACCAAGGAACTCCCACAACACCTAATTTTTAAATTAATTGTAAATGTATTTTAATTAGGGTCCATTTCACCCTTATCTCTGATTATCTTCTTATTTTCAGGAATTTTATTAGTGTCTGTTGGGGCATAAAAATATAAACTTTCTCTTCTTTAGTAATGCTGGAAATGGCAGTGAGAAGCAGTGTGCTATTTGGTTTAAGCAAGTTTAAGACATCTTTGAACCTAATATTATGGATGACAAAATCAACAAACATCCTTTGAGCTCCTAATATGTTATGGGCTTTGTGTGCAAAGAGGGTTTACTAAAATTAAGAAGATTTGTTTCCTACCATCATGTAGCATAAAATATTTCTCCTTGTATAGCCAAGTGTAATACAAATTTATCAGTGCTCTAAGTGTTTTTACTGAAATTGAAAGATTAATTATGCTGGAAAGGGGAGTGGATAGGAAAATCTTCCAGACAAGGTATAACTGAGCTAAGCCTTGCTGAATAAGTAGGATTATTTTAGTGGAATTCAAGGGAAAGGTGTGCAAGGAGATTAGTCTCTGTGGTAGCCTGAATGAAAGATGAGAGTTAGTTAGCTGGATGCCAAAAACATTCACAGGTGAGAATTACTTTCATTTTATTTGATTTGGGGTGTCTTAGTAACGATTTTATTAATACATAAAGAGAGGAATGATTCATATTAATTATATTCACAGACAGATAAATGGTAAGAATAACAGTTTATTGTTTTACTATCGCTATAGTTGCATTATGGACTAGAACATGCAAACGTAGCAGTGAACAAGAGGGACATATTACAAGTGCATTGGTTAATTGGTGACCATTGAGAACTCTCCCTGTTTCTGTTTGCAATCTGGATTAGATTTCCCTATTCAGCTCTCTCTGAGCATCCCATGCTAGGTAATAATTGTCATTGGATGTATGGATTTAACTATTAAATAGTATCTCATTCCTCAAGTCCAAGTTCATGGGAGACAAACTTTCATGTGGTTAGAATACAGGATAGGTGAAGTGGAAGTAGTAAAAAAGAGAATAGAAAGCAACTGCATATAAAGGAAGAAAAATCAATCATGTAAACTTCAGGGTTTTCTTTTCTGCTTTTTAAGCCACGGGTTTTGACAAGTAGGTACTTTCTTGTAGTTAATTTGGCCAGTTTTTAGGCTGTTCCTTTTACTTACTTATCCAGTGGTTAAATTAGCTTATTACCCTCAGTCCAAATTTTTGAAAATGTTGATAATTAGTGGTAAAAGGTCTAAAACTTATTGACTAGCAATAATACACAAAGAGGGATTGGACTTCAAGAGACTGCTACCTACAATACTGCTCAGGCTTCAGATGGGTCGCACCTGTGTTCCTTCTCCTAACAGATCTTCTTGATGAACAGGCCCAGAAAAGAGGGGTCTTCAGACCTAAGTCATCCTACAGACTGAGGCAGGCTACAAAGGCAGGGACTCTCTTACCTAAGGTAGAGATTCTTGAACTAGTAGGCTAATGTTGGAAATATTTTTCGAGGAACTAGGACAAACTGAGAATAGTCAGTCTGAATAGGTATCATTCATCTAGGGGTCTATGTGAACAATGAGATCATAGGTAGGGAGCCAAACTGAACTGAACGTGGGCAATGGGAGGTGGTCCGGACATCCATTCCAGAGAGGGAGAGACATACCTGCAGTAGATTTTATTCACTATAAGGATGGAGATATCAGCCCAATTTAGTAAGGCTGGAAAAAGGCAAACATCTCCCCATATGTTTTAACCCTAGCCATAACCTGAAATTCTCTTTAAAAGCATTTAATCAAAACTTTTTCTTCTCTTTAACAGGTTACACACTATTGGATATCCCCTTCAAATATCGAGCTACAATTTTTTATTTTCAAACTGACCTGAGCACTGTGAAGCCGCTTTTCAAAGGAATCTTTCTTCACCAGAGTCTTAGGATGAATGTGCCCTGCAAAACATATTCTTTCTTTACCTGGGGGAAAAAGTTAAAAAACAATAGTAGTGTGCTCTCTGCTTCTCTACTTAGCACACTTAACCTTTCAGAAATTCAGGATCTTCTTTGGAATGAAAAAGATCGTGACCTCCTGAGACACAACAGGTTTTTTTTTTGTTTTTTTTTTTTTTAGCAAGGAGAGATTGATAGTATAACAGGTTAAATTTATGGGAGAAAATCAAGACAAAAAGGAGTTGAATCTTGGGCTACAGAAAGCAAATAATCTAGAAGATTTAATGAGGGGGTCTGCAGAAATTAAATTCTTTGAAAAAGAGCTAGCAGAGTGTGCTCAATTTTAGATTAAAGACAAAATTAGAAGATCCTTTGTTTGAAAACCAAGATATACTGAATGAATACATCAGTCTTTAAAGACACTAAATGATTCTTGCAGAATTTGGATAAATTTAAACAATATACCTTCTTTGTTACAGTGATATCAGGTATTTGAATTTACTTTGCATAGTTCTAATTTAACCTGATTTGATTTTTCCCCCTACATCTCAACATACGTATTAAATTTACGAACACATGGTGATTAATTCAAATATTTTCAGTTTGAGGAGGAAATATTTAAATAGATTTAATTTTTAAAATGGTCTTATATTGTTCATCTCCAAAATGTACAGTCTATATTTTTCATTTGTTATAAACTTTGCCTTTTGAAATTGGTAAAAATGCTCTGGGTTATTCATCTTTTCAACTGAGCTCTTACTTGTTTGGAAAAAAAGGAAGAAGCAGTAACTACTTAAGGACAAGAAGTACTTTCAGACACACACGCATACATAGAGTTCACGTAATTTAGGACTGGTTAACTCACGTATTATTTGAGCATGTTTTCTGGCTTCAAACTCCTAGTTCTGATAAGTAAACATTTACATTTGCGATATTAGCTGCTCTGAGAACAGCGCTTTCCTCCCTTCCTCTTTAATTCCACCTTAACATATCTGCAAAGACGAAAGGAAACCAGCCCACATTTTAGCCCCTCCTACCAAGGATAAGACTTGAACTTCCCTGTGGTCCCGGGCTGAGAAAGGATCCTGACTGAAAGCTAGAGGCATAAAGGAGCCTGAAGAATCTCATTGTAACTCTGGGAACTGTAAGCAATACCCTTCCCCCGCTCGCTCCACTCCTCTCTCCCGCCCTCCCTAGCTTTTAGTTTGTATCTTGCTTGGAAGGAAGAAAGGAAGGAGGGAAGCCTAGGATTCACCGCTTTGAAAAGTCTGCATGTCTTCTGAGTTTTGAAATGAGACACAGATCAAGGACCTTAATATCCTTCTAACAAATGATAGTTTGCTTTCCGGGGTCTAAATGCGCTGTGGAAACCGATGATAAGGTGTTTCCTTCATTTACAGCCCCGAAAGAAAGCGAACCTTAGGAAGGCAGTAAGGTGGCTCTACTTAGCGCTCCACGTGATGCCACCCGGTGTTGCCTATCACCATACTTGAGCAGCCGGCTGTTTGACAGCCCTACGGATCTTTAGAGAAGAAACTTATCAACTCATTTAAGGTTTAATTAAAAAATAGTCATTCCGGTTGCTTATGCAAAGCATTCCTGGGTATTTAATGTGTGGCACTGTTAAGCAAAAAAAAAAAACAAAAACAAAGAACATTAAAAAATTAAGTTGTACAATGAATGGTATTCTGATTCGTCCTTCTAAGTTATTTGACATGCCAGGAGAGCAGAGCTCGAAACTAGATATTGGAAAAGATTTGCTCAAATAGAAGGTTAAGTTTTGAGTGTGAATACTATTTTAGTAATTTTGTATTGGAAGCATTTGTTTAAAAAAAAGGCATTTGGATTTGAAATAATAGTTGTTTAACTTGTTTCCTATAACTTGTATTCATTTTAGTCTTAAAAATAGTCATTTTTACCTCAAAAACTAGAACAAGAAATGCTCTTCATGTTGGTTGATGATGTAAGCACTTATTCATCTCAGGCAGATGGAGAGTACTAAAGGCGGACCATTTGGATGAGTGTCAGTTCTAAGTTATGATATTTACATACATAACCCTTTGGGTTCAAGGAGAATTTCTGTTTTGTTTTGTTTCTGTTTGTTGCATAAACTTGGAATTGTAGCCTAAGAGATGTTTGCAGAGAATAGTGGTGAAAGAAACCTTGTTAAGAGTTTTAAAATTATATTCTAGACCTTGCCAATCAAGTTTGATTTTAGGATTAAACAACAGGTATTTGCTTCTCTCATTGAGCAGAGGAAGAGTTAAATTAAGCAATCATTGTGAAATGCATAGAGAAGTGTTTAATCTGCATTTGCTCAAAGCAGCTTTACAAACTTCCTGTAGGGGAAACATATTTTATGGGACAAGAAACTAAGAAACCTATTTAATAATTTTCGTTTCCCCAGTTAAACATAAATGAAAAATATCTCAAAAGTGACTTGCAATGTTTGAATGCTTTTTTTTTTCTCACCATTTTACATTTATCAGTTTCTTGCTAACAGTACCTGATAAAAGTCATCCCACAGAAGTAATTTGGCCTGTGTTTTTACCCATCAGTATCATTCGTAATGTCTCTGCTTAGAAAGCAAAGTCATAAAACCAAATCATTTGTATATTAAAAAAAATATGTTCCGGAATAAAAAAGAGGAAGACAGAACTAGCTGTAGTTCCTTTTCCTTTCTTATGCCTTTTATTTACCATCAATTTTTTTCTTCCTCTTGCTTGCAGATTTTATAGCTTTATTCTCAGCTTCTTTTTTGTTTGTCTGTTTGTTTTTTAATCACAGACCCTTTTATAAACCTTATAAAAGCTGTAGATCTCTTCCCAGAATAATGACATTTTCGCTCCTCACGCATGCACAAAATTTGAAACACCTTTAGGAATTTCACAAATCCCCCGAAACGATTCATGTCGTGTGAAAACATAGTATTTCTTAGAACTTTGGAGTTTTCTGTCAATTTCAAATAATTAGCAAATTATTTTACTTATGAGTGAAAGAACTGCCTCACAGTGAATATTGCACTTATTCAGTTAGTGTTTTGGAACTGTAAGTAATTGGTGTAATGGAAAAACTACTGCCTGGAAACCAAATGACCTAGATTCTAGCCTCCACTCCAGTAGTAACTAGCTGTACAATATTAAGCTTGCCATTTTTCTGTAACATCTGATAGTTTTTATTGCTGAATGCAATAAGTAAAACATGATAGGGAAGTAAGATACAAGTTGTTTTTTGGATTGTGGGATGTCTATATTTGCTGCTTTTGTTCAAAATTCCTCATGATATTTCCCAGGATAATTATGTTTTATAACATTCTTGTTTATTACAAAGATAATTCATTCTTACTGTTTAAATCTTGTCAAATATAGAAATTGCAAAGAAGAAAAGGAAAACTCTACATATAGTTCCTGCAAGGGGTAACTACTTTTTTTAAAAAAATATTTATTTATTTATTTGGTTGTGCTGGGTCTTAGTTGTGGCTTGCGAGCTCCTTAGTTGCAGCATGGGAACTCTTAGTTGCTAGGGGTAACTACTTTTAAAATGTTATTCATTCAATCAAAAATATTTATTGAGTAACTAGCATATATCAGCACAGAGACAAGGAATTCATGTATATACATCTGTTTATATTTCTAGACATATTTCTATACATACGCTCACATGCAGATTTTATAAAGTTGTGATCACACTTGTTAAAAGATAAACTGAGGCATATTAAAAATTTTGAGTTCATTTGAGCAAAAGTTGATTGGCATGGGGCAGTGCCCAACCAGAAGTGGTTAGGAGCGCTTCACTGACACGATAAGGGGGAGAGAATTTTATAGAGAAAAAGCAGAAACAAAGTAAGGAATTTATTGATTGGCTGTAGCTTAAAGCTTAGTTGGCTGTTTGTGAATGACTGTCCTTAGGTTTCAATTTGGTAACTTTGAGGCATTTACCAGCTTAAATTTTGCTTTGCTGATGTAGGCTGCAGTGGCATTAGAGTTACCTTAGTCTGATGGCCTCCTTGTTTAATTTAACACATTGTTGATGCTGTTTCATAACATGCTTCCACTCAATCGCGAACTTTTCTCTTAAAACATACTTTTATAGTCGTGCATTATTTTATATTCATTTATATCTTAATTATTAGCAAGTCCGTACTGTGTGTCAGGCACTATGCAAGTGATGGCAATCTAGCCATGAGCAAGAGAGTATGGTTCTAAGACGTAATTTTTAGTCTATGGAAATGTTGTATTGGCTGATTATAAATTGCTGGATATTTAAGTAGATTAAAGGTTTTTACTGTGATAAATAGTCTTTCATTTAGGACCTCAATATAAATGTTTATATACATCTTTGTTTATTTCCTTTGGATAGATTCTTAAAATGTACTTTTCAAGTTCTAACAAAAGTTCCACTAATCACAGGCTGTGAGACCATAAGCCAAATGCTTTATCAAAATTTTCTTTTCTCAATAGTAAAAGAATAATAATAATAATAAAATATTTGGAGGATTTAAAAAATATATAGCAAAATATTGTAGAGTGCTAGTTATTATTTTTACCATTAAAAATTATTTTAATTAATTAATTAATTAATTAGGCTGTGTTGGGTCTTCATTGCTGTGTGTGGGTTTTCTCTAGTTGTGGTGAGTGGGGGCTACTCTTCATTGTGGTGTGCAGGCTTCTCAGTGCAATAGCTTCCCTTGTGGAGCATGGGCTCTAGGTGCACGTGTTGCAGAAAACTGATCCCATGAGAGACCAAGCACCACACTCAGAGGGTTGGAGAACTCAGGTTTATTGAGCTGGCAGACCCAGACGAGCTAACGCTGCAAAATTCTGGGCCCCGTTTCAGGGGAATCTTTTCCTTATATAGGTTAAGGCATATAACTATAATTGGCACAGACTGATTGGTTGGTTTAAACAAGGCTCTAGTTGAGTTTGGCACAAGCTGATTGGTTACACAATTGCTAGAGGTTACGGACAGTTACAGAGCGCGGGAGTTGCTATGGGTTACATGCAAGGTGGGGGATTTCCAAACAGAAACTTGCAGGAGCAGGAGCAGGACATTCCATACTTATCAGGACATCTTAAGGTTACAGTTGATTGCTAGGTCATCTTGTTCTTATCACGGCACAGCAAGCAGATTTTACAGAAACAGAGCTAGCATAAAGTTATAAATTTAAAAATTCCCTCATCATTCCCCCCTCTTGACACCCTTGGAAATTTCATAAGGCATCAACTTCTTGGTCATCCAGGCCCAGGGGCTGGTAACCTCTCAGGGCTAGGAGGTGTGCAGTGGGCCCCCTATCCAAGGTGGCTTCAGCTAGGCTGGAAATTATCCTCATGAATAAAGGCAAGAGGCAAGGTAAGAGGAGGCAGGTCCCAAGGAGGAGTAGAACTATTTTCGCAAGAGTTTTGAATCCTCCTAAGTCAGAGAACCACCCCCTAAATAGCTCTCTGGGATTCCATCCCTTCCAAGTCTGGATTGGGACATGAGCTATTTTAGTCATCTTGTTGTTGTTGTTTTTTATAACCTTGTCCTTATCATTTATCTGTAGACAACAGTTACTGAGATTGAACTTCCCATAGATGCCCCCCTCTGCAGCCAGCAAGTAATCTAGGGCCAGGCGATTCTGATAAATAGCATTACACATCTTGGTTTGTTGTTTTGCCAATAAATTAAGAGCCTTGGCGGTTTCATTAGTAATGATTTCAGCTACCGCCTGAAGCTGGATAATTCTGTTAAGCATGTAAATTGGGGTTCGGTAGCCCCAGGACCCATCTTCTGCCCAAGTGGCTGGCCCATATTATTGGATTGTGTTTAGGAGGCCACTCCTCATCTTTCCAGTTTCCAATCTGTAGAAACCTGCGTTTCATGGTGAGGTCTTTATAAACTGGGACCCCTAATGATTTACCTTGGGCTAACAGAAGTAGAAAAAGCAGGATTTTTTTTTGTAGGGGGTTTTTTGCTAGTCACGAGGAGCAGATGTTACCATGTAGGGATTTAGTGTTTTTCTAGATATGAGGCGATGCAAGGATTGGGCTCATAAAATCAGCTCCTGAAGACGTCTAACTATCTGAAAACCTGTTCCGCCCATCCTCCAAAGCACAGAGTGCCTCATTCCTGGTCTCCACCCTGAATTCCCTTCAGGGGATGTGGAAGGTCAGTAGCTGCAACAGCACAAAGTGATTTGGTCCTTGTACAGGCAGATGGCAAGTTCCAATTTATAGTTGACAGGGCCCCCTCATGGTCTTAAATTCGACCATGCTTTGGGAGGCATTTCATGACCATTTTGTCCCACCGTGCTAGGTAGGCTCATTCCTAGGTCTGATGAAGATCTCGCTGATAGGCCACTCAATGTGCCAGTACTTGGCTAGGTCTTTGTAACAAAAGCCAAAGCTCTCTGGACCACCTGTATTCCTAATTTGTTGTGGTCCAGGAAAAATTCCCTCTTGTTGCATCTTCCCATATCCAGAGTTACACTATTACAATCATTGATCACATACAGAACTATATATTTAATCAACTGCATCAGGTAGCCTAGTCATCGTTATTTTTGTTGGCGGTTCAGTCACACATTTGGTAATATGAGAAGCAATAATCTTGAAAAGCAGGCAAAATACAAATAATATAGCTAGTAGCGTCAATAGAGTTAGAAGTAAGTACTTAAGCCATGAGCTTCCCACGCTAAACCAGTTTTTGAAGTGGTCAAGACTTCAGAGTGGATCACAGAAATCTGAGCAGGTATTATTAATTGGCCAGGCGAGGGGATTCCCCCTAACAGGACTATAATTTTTTTTCTTTTTTGGAGCAAATTTCCTAAGGGCCATCCAATTAGAGCCTTGGAGGGGAGAAACCCACCAAGGCAACCCAAAAGTACTAGTCAGAGGTAACTGGCTGCAAACCCAACAATTGGATTGATTTTCAAAATTAGCATAGGATTGTGCCCATGATAGAAAAACATTTGATTTACATGTAAAGGTCCAAGAAGTCAAGAAAATATTATAAATGCTCATATGAGTCAGGTCCAGCATCTTGGGCTAGCTGTCTACTTCTGATGTCAGCTTCTTCTCATACTGGTGGGAGTGTAGTTTCTCCTTTGATATGTGTCCTTCTGTCTAGGTTGCAGATTGTCCTTTAAATAACATCCTTTTAGTATCCATAATCCCCTGGTTGCAGGTTGTGGGGCATCTGGTTTTCATCCAAAGATAGATTACTGAGATAAGCTTCAGAAACAAACTTAGAGTGTCCTTTTTAAAATTTAGTTGGATTTTACATTATTATAGCACAACAGCAAGAAGCTATCCAGGGAGTGAATCTTAGTAAATACAGACCTCCATCAGCAAAACTGGCACTTAATATTTATTGAAACATAATCTTTTTCTCTCTAAAATTACCCTCATTTTTACCTAATATAACCATATTAAAGCTAATTTGTTTGCAAAATAAGTCTGGTCTCAAAAGAAACTTGGCCTGATAATTTATGTAACTATAATTGATCATATAGGCTTTTGGCTTTGTTGAAACTTTTATAAGGAGCCTCAGATTGGACTTTTAAAAGACCTTTCAGGGCTAGGAAAGCCATGCCAAGGACTTGGGCTTATCACAGATTTTTGCCTAACAAATGTAGGTGAATTCCTCCCTTTTCAAGGTTCCCAAGATACCTTAAGTTTTCTATACCTGTTAGTGAGGTAGCCTTTCTAATTTATCTGATAAAGCTGTTGGGAACCTAGAGTTTCCAATTTCTGGAGGGAACAGATAGAAAAGATAAATGTTTCAATCCTGCTTACAAATGTACAATTTACCAAATTATTGTAAATCATAATTAGTTTGAAGGGAAGTTTTTCCTTACACCTGGGAAACAGAGATATAAACTAGTAATTTTAGATAGAAACCATAAAATTTATAACCATATTCACCAGTTTACTCGGTCCTATATAACATTCTTTTTGTTAACAGCTTATGAAGCCATCAGGTTTTTTTAGGATTTTTCAATTTTTTTTTTATCCCGTTCAGCATTACGGTCTGAAAGTCAGAAACTTGTATTTGTCCAAAAGTCCTTTCTATAAATCTTCTTGAAGAGGAAGCATTTTGCAAAGGCATCAGAACAAAACCAGAATTGTCTTAAGACATAAGGCTTAAGAAGGCGTGTTTAAAATCTGATTGCAAGGTCAATCAATTTGGTTATTGTTGTGTCATACAACATTTTAATATAATAACTAGAATTATGACTGATAACATTTTACCAGGACATATCAGAATTTTAGGAACTCCATATAATTTCTAGAATATGTATATTAATAACAATTACCATGCACTAAAATCTAAGATTTATTATTCATTTGACAATACTTCCCATGTAACTTAATGTACCAAATGAACCTAGTTTATCTCTCTTTGGGATGTTTCAGGGGCCCTTTGAAGCATCCCAAAGTTAGCTAGAGGTCAAAAGGACTTCATCAAAATTTGTTTTAGGAAGTTTTGTTAAAAAAATACCAAAAAGGGTTTAGAACACTTAGTCAGATAAGCTCACAGGTCCCCAATATTTCAAAGGCAAATACAGATCACTTAAAAGGTAAGGAAACTTAAAATCTGTTATCAAAAGGCAGTTTAACATTTTAAGAAAACCTGTCTTCTTAACAGAGAGAAAAACCAAATTTAAGTTTTGCACCAGTTACTTTTAAAATTGATTTACTCAACTAAGTTTATCTAAATTTAGTCAATCCTGATCATGTACAAAACTCTATTCTCAGGATCTACTTTCCATAAACCTTCTTATCATTTTCCTTATCATTACTTTATTTCCCATTCAGAAACAGAAGTCAAACCTACTTTTTCCTTAATAAAATGTAATTCCATCCTTCAGGCCTTCTTTACTGTAATTCCATCCTACTTTCCTTAAGCAACGATGAACTGTCCTTTATGATAGCATTCTATAGATTGGTGAACCTAAACACCAGTGATATTTTCTAAAAACATTTGCTTTCTTTACAGAACGTGGCACCAGGCATATTTGTCGATAGTCGTCAATATCTTTTTGTCTCTCTGTAAAAGGAAGCCAGTGTTCAGTAATTTATGTTTCAGTATCCTATTTTATTTGGGAATGATCCAGCTAGTCAATAAGCTTTCATCACTTAATTTAGGGCAACTCCAGAATTTCAAGTTAGTAGGATCTGGAGAGACTATTTAAGTAGATATTCCTAAAGCATAATTCTTCTTGACAGTTTATCTAAAAGCTCTTATCTCATTTACATTTTCTTTCCTCAAAAGTTTCTTCACATCAGGTTACTTTCCTTGCTGACAAATTTTATTTATTTATTTATTTATTTATTTTTTGGGGGGGATGCTGACAAATTTGTAACAGATATAACAAGACTTTATTTAGCTTATATTACATCTAGGCACAATAAAAATTTATATAAAAATTTTACTTAATGTTGATGACTCTAAAACATGTCTATATTAATCAAACCAATAAGCTTAAGCCATCTTCAATACCAGATATCAGTTTAGTACTGAATTTTCCAGGTGTCATGAACCTGACATTCATTCTGGCCAGATTATTTTCTATTTCTGAGTATTGGTAAGTGCTTAATAATTTAAGCCAATTAGAGCTCTTTTATGAATTTTTTTGGCAATACCATACACCTACAATGAACATATAGATACATATGAACACACAAACAAACACAGAGGCCTCATCATTCTAAAATTTCAGTACTGAGTCAGGTACAACATAAAAGCCATCAGTTGCAAGGGGTTGGATTTAAGTTGGCTTCTAGCAAATGGAACAAATTGAGGTCACCTATCTAGAGGTCACCTATCTAGATGGATAAACCCTTTTACTATTTGCAGAAAAGACACTTAGGATTTCTATTTATCTGACAAATCAAGTTTTTAATTATTATTTTTTTAATCTGCATTTAAAAAGATAACAGAGATAAGTGTTCCTTAGATGACTAGATGAGACATTTACCTCTCAAAGTACAAGCAAGTTCCTCCTAAGATGACTTTGTCTCCCCTTTGTTGACAAGTGTAATTTATTTCTTTGACCAGGAAGGAGAGAGGTGCACACGGAAAGGGCCTTGTCTTAGGGCCTTATAACCTAGGTAGCGTGATGTTGCCACTACTGGAAAGCCCAGTATTCCCAGACAGCACGATTACATGCCTCCTTGAAGATGGCCCTGATCGTTAAGTGTCTCAGGGAGATGGGGCTGAAAGAAGGTGGTCCCTTGTAATGGGGTCCAGGGACGAATAACTTCAGGTGGGGCTCTGGAAGGGGTCTGGGGTGATTGACCCTCTCGAGGGCACTGAGCAGGCAGAGGAGAAGTATGCGTACTCCTCACCTAAGTGAAGAGCCTGAAATCCTTGGGAAATCAGGGGATTATGAAGGAAAGGTGACAGAGGAAGGCAGCCTCATAATGAGAATCCAAAAGTATACAAGAACACATCAGAGTGTGCCGCTCCACATGGACCAGCCCAGGGGACCTAGAGAGAGAGAGAGGTGCAGATCTGTCTGGCAAAAGGGGCAAGTCTTTTGGGGAAAACCTAATTTCTCAATAAGTCAGCTCAAAGAGTCAGCTGACAGAAGGGGAGAGTGAGCCTTAAAATTTTAAGAAAACTTTGGCAGAGGGCCCTAGGGCAAAAGGGCCTTTTGGACATATACGATTGCTAAATCAAATCAGTAACCAATTCTGCCCTGTGTCGATGACACAAACAAGGATGAGTGTCCCCTCCGAAGAGGAGGCCACTCAGGTGCCCACCTGGCCATGTCCACATGGGGAGCTTAGGTGCCTCTTAGCTTTGGCAGGTGTTATAGAGTCCCACTTGAATCTGACTTGTAGAGAGGGACTGGGTCCCCCAGAGACAGATACTGCCCTCAGCCATATGAGGTCACCACGGAACTGCAGGTTAGGGCCCACTCAGACTCCATAGCCACGAAGGCTGTGGAGCCACACAATCACCCTGGAACGAGGACGAACCAGGGTGGGCGCTCACTCACACACACATTCACACCAGAGTTTATCACAGTGCCTCCTCCCTCTGGGAAGGTCCCTAACTGGTGGGTGCCTCCCCCCTCTGGGAAGGTCCCTAACTGGTGGTCTTTTTACTGAAGACCATAGGAGGTGATCAAGCTCCTCTTCCGTCCAGAGACAGGACCTGACTGGACTCAGTGCCTTGGGGTCTCACCTGATCCTGTGGCCATTCCCGATGAGTTGGTCCATCCCTCCAATGAGTCCAGTCAGGGCCCAGCCATCCAAAGAGTCAGAGCACTGGTCCGAAAAAGAACCTGGAAAACCGTCAGGTGGCACACCTCCCCATTCATCTCGGAGCTCCTTCGCTCCGATTCAGCCGAGCCACCATCCCGGTGGCTCAAGGGGCCAGCATGGTTGGAATCTCACTGGGGCCTGTAAAAATGTTGCAGAAAACCGATTCCATGAGAGACCAAGCACCACACTCAGAGGGTTGGAGAACTCAGGTTTATTGAGCCAGCAGACCCAGATGAGCTAACACTCCAAAATTCTGGGCCCCATTTCAGGGGAATATTTTCCTTATATAGGTTAAGGCATATAGCTATAATTGGCACAGACTGATTGGTTGGTTTAAACAAGGCACAAGCTGACTGGTTACACAATTGCTAGAGTTTATGGGCAGTTACAGAGCACGGGAGTTGCTATGGGTTACATGCAAGGTGGGGGATTTCCAAACAGAAACTTGCAGGAGCAGGAGCAGGAGCAGGACATTCCATACTTATCAGGACATCTTAAGGTTACAGTTGATTGCTAGATCATTTGTTCTTATCGCGGCACAGCAAGCAGATTTTACAGAAACAGAGCTAGCGTAAAGTTATAAACTTAAAAATTCCATCATCACACGAGCTTCAGTAGTTGTGGTGCACGGGCTTAGTTGCTTGGAGACACGTGGGATCTTCCTGGACCAGGGATCGAACCTGTGTTCCCTGTATTAGCAGGTGGATTCCTAACCACTGTGCCACCAGGGAAGTCCCTATTTTTACCATTTTGCTCTTAAGAAAGATTGGATCCATTTATAAGTAGTATAAGAGAGCAGAATTTCCCTAAGCCAACATAGTGTCATCACTCAGAATAAACAACAACAAATCCAAAAACTCAAACAATTGTTATATGAAAATGGTATCTTGTTTAAATTTGCATTTTTTTTCAGAAATAAGGTTGAACAGTTTTCATGATGGCGACTTATATGTCTATGTTTATGAACTGCTTTTCAATGTGATTTTTAAATCTTTTTTTCAGTTTTAGTTTCTAATATGGTAAATATCAATGGATATAACTCACATAATCAAAGGCCCTCAATAATTTTGAAGAGTGTTAGAGGGTCTTAACATTAAAGGCTAAATTTTGAAATGGAAATAGAAATTCTGTAAACATTGCTTTTTTTCAAGTTTAGGGGATTGTTCTTATTGTTTCCTGATATCTTGTTTTTAACACTGGGTGAGATACATAGTAAAATGAAAGCAAGTCATTTTTAGTCTCACAGATTGTCATCTTCTACAAAATCAGGGAACTTGAAGAGGTTTCCGAGAAGAGGGCCAAAACCCTTGTAGAATCTCCCATAGCTTCAGGAACATCCATATTTGCTTAATGCAGAGAAGGTGGAGATAGGACTAAGGGTTACAACACAATTCTTTTGAAAGATTTTGTGAGAAAAATGGTGTCCATGTTTGTCAAGAACCAACTTAGAGAAAATGAATTTAAGCTTTAGGCCATTCATCTTCTACTCCTTGGTGACTAGGGCAGTGACCATTGGGAGAACAAAAAGGTTGGTTCTCGAATTCTTTCCAAAGAAGACAGTAAATAGAACAGATATTGTTCCTGTCTGCTGATACCACCACCTGCCTGAGAAAGAGATGTATCAAAATTTTGTTACTCTTGCCGCTATGTGATCCTCAGTTTTTTGGATTCTCTGTGATTCTTAGTCCACCCTTAGAACAATTCTTTGAAAATACAGTTTCTCTCTCCTCTATACAATATAAAATAGGCTTAAATATTGATAATTCAGTGCTCGCCATAAGCTGATTTATGATGCTTCAGCACCAGTCTGAATTCAGATAGCTTTAGAGAAACTCAGCAATTACCTGTAAGTGATCACTGTCACTGTTTAATAACCACTGAGTCAAAGGTGAAGGGCTGCGAGACCAAGTTGTATTTTCCTTCCATTTTCTTCTTAGAGGGGAGGGAATGCACTTGTAAATCATCTGCTCCCTTTTCCTTCATCTTCCTCTTCATTTGTTTGACTTCTGGAGTCTGTAGGGAAATTTAGATATTTTAGGTCACAGTATGTTTTGAATTAGAAAACAAATATCCATAATATATGTGATTTCAGTATTCCATAGTATGAAAAACTCATGTGTTTGTAACACTCCACTTAGTTTTTCATCTTATTATTTAATTTACAATCTGCTTTTTGATTACCTAGTTTGAAAAAAATATTAAAGGGACAATAATAACTTTCGTTTGCAGAGCATTTTGTGGTTTATAAAGGGATTGCTCAAGAACTTTATTCCCACAATAACCATGTGAGTTAGCAGAGCAGTTATTCACATTTTACAGATGTGAAAAGAGAGATGTTGGAAAGTTAAATAGCTTATTTAATATCCAAGTCTTACGATTCCCATTTTGATGCATTTTGTATGCTTCAATTGACTAATTGATTGGTTTATATTCCCAGTTTTGATGCGTTTTCTTTAAGACGGTCAACCTCTTCCTATTTGTGTTAACATCAGAAAAATTACAGGGGAAGAACCAGAAAGTACCCATCCCAACACATGTTTCCATATTAACTCAATTGTTCTATTCTTATAACTGGTTTACTGAATGACATAATAGAGGAAGTTGCACAAACATTTCAGAATGATTGAAGTATATGATTTAGAATTTCTTATTTTGTAATTAGCATGTTACAGAGTTATTTGCCACTTTCATTTGGTAATAGAGTATTCTTTTAGAATATTCTGACTATAACTTGCAGAGCCTATGGTTCTTTTTGGCTCTTATTAATCCTGCTGGTTGGTATAAAGCATTTGTATCAAAATGGTTATTTTAACCTTGACTTTATCATTTGTAGAAAAAAATCATTATTAGTCTACCTTTCCGAACAAGAACAACCCAGTATCGTATGGTAAACCAGATATTCCTTTTCAGGAGTAAAGATCAACTTTAGTTATAATGTTGTCTTATTATACATATGTATAACTTCATAATAAGCAAACATACTAGGTCATATTTGATTGCTAGATGCAACTGTGCCACTGGAAATATTAGGTCAGCAAATGGCTTCTGAATTTCAGTTAGTAAATTGACACACTTCCTATTTGCCCCATACTCTTATGTCCACAGCTTTAACAAGACAAACAATTTGGGCGGAGCACCTCGGCAATAAACTGGAATGTTAGACCCCTTATGTATTCTTTCAGGATTCTTGGATCTGTAATTGTGGAAGAGACAATGTCTGCCTGGAATAGTCTAGGGGCAGATAAATGGTGTCTTTAAGTTTTCTTCATGCACTTTTTTTTTTTTTTTGTGGCCATGCTGTGTGGCATGCAGGATCTTAATTCCCCAACCAGAGATTGAATCAGTGCCCCCTGCAGTGGAAGTGCAGAGTCTTAACCACTAGACTGCCAAGGAAGTCCCCAGCCTCTCATTTTTTATTTCTTGAAACAAAAGGGTAATCCACTTTGTGAACTTTTTACATGTAGTTGATGCAATATTATGAAAGTAATAAGAAAAGTAATTTAGAGCAATTAAGTAAGAATTTATAGAAAAGTATTCTGGGGAAAAGTATCTAAAGATGCATGCGGTTATGGGGACATGCTTTGTAGACTCCTGCATCTATCGTTAAGATTTCTTAATATCCATTCATCCCTTTTTATTATCTACCACAAACCTCAAACAGGTATTAACTTCCTTTCCATTCAACTGTCATGAAGAAGAGGCAGATGAGTTTAAAACTGGTTAAGGTCATGAACTTTGATCTCAAAGAGATAACACTGGGGCATTTCTGTAATTCATGGAATAGTCATCAAGATCACTACTTCCAGTGTACAATGGGAATTAATGTTCAAATGTAACTTGAAAGTATCATTATATCATTGATTAGTAGAAGATGCTATTAACACATTTTAGGAAGATTTCTCACAGCAAAAATTCTAATTTAAAGAGGTTTCTTAGTTAATTAAAAATTTAGTTGCAAAATATTAAGATGGTTACTTATCATCTGCTGCTTGGTACTTATTTTTTGAGGTAGTGACACAGGAATTTATATTTAAAATATGTAAAAGCCCACAGTGTTTATATGAGATTTTTTTTCTTATCCTTATCATTGACAATCCCTCTGTTGTTAATGAAAAGCAATAAAAGAATCAGTTTTGTGAAACTCAGTGTTTGCAGAAAATTTTACTATCTGCTTAAATTTTGTGTTAAATTGACAAATGGCTTGGTTGATTAATACCTTATGAGCTATAGCCATAATGAAAAGAACATAGTTGTATAAATTATAGTTTTCTGTGAAGAAAAGAATTTCTAGATACTATTTCGTGAATGTATGTAGCATGCCTAGGAAAAGAGTAGGAAAAATGTAGCTTTTTAAATACTTAGAAAAAGAAGAGGTTAGAAGAAACAATTTAGATCATCTGTACTCTCTTTTCCACTTAAAAATTTTACCTGTTGGGTCAAGAAGGAAAAAAGGCAGATGGTAATATCATCCAGGAAGTTTTGATCACTGCTATGTGCATTTATTCCTTCACCACTTCAGTATGTTCTAATTAATACTAACTACATGTTAGGCACTGTGCTACATGTAGGGCACACCTGGGTGAATAAAGAGTTAATTCCCTCTTGAAAGCGAGAGACGATAATTAAGCAAATAATAAACAGATAATAAAAGAAGCCAATGGATTTTTTTTTATAAATTTATTTATTTATTTATTTATTTATTTATTGGCTGTTTTGGGTCTTTGTTACTGCCCACGGGCTTTCTCTAGTTGCGGTGAGCAGGGGCTACTCTTCATTGCGGTGCGTGGGCTTCTCAGTGTGGTGAAGCCAATGGATTTTAATAGTACAGGCTAACCGGGGAGGCAAAGGATGGAATGTTTTCCCTGGGAGGTAAAATTGAAGTTGAGACGTGAGGGATGAGAAGCGAGGGGTGGGAAGTGACTGGAGTGAGGGTGGTGTGGCTCAGATGGGGGCTCCAGGCAGAGAATAGTGTTCGTAAATGAGCCTGCAAAGGAACAACCAAGAAATCAGATGGAAAACTAACAGTTAGGATGATGTCATGGGGGCAAAGGAGGGAAAGTGGTTCCAGGGAAACAGAGAAGTGACAACTACATTCGAAAACTTAGAGGTCATTAGTGGTCTTTTTTTTTTTAATATTTATTTATTGGTTTATTTGGCTGCGCCAGGTCCTAATTGCGGCATGCAGGATCATCATTGTGACATGCAGGCTCTTAGCATAGAGTCTTAACCACTGGACCACCAGGGAAGACCACTAATGAGAATTAGTGGTCTTGATAAGAGCAGTTCCAGTGGAGTGATGGGAACTCAGTGAGATGCCAGAGAGGATGGGAGGAGAGGACTCTGAGGATGTGGATAGATACAGTGTGAGCAAGTGCCCGTTTAGAGAAATTTGTCAGTGAAACCCAGCATAAAAATGGAGACATGGAGTGAAAAGGAGAATGGAGTCGAGGGAGACTGTAACCAAGCTTGTCAATCAGATTATCCAGTAGAAAGTAATCTTTTCTGATGATTCAAAAAAGAATGGCATGGCTGCCAGAGGGAAGTGCTTGAGGAAGATGGAGGGATTTTGCATCTAGAGAGCCACATGTGGGACCAGGTCCGAAACAGGAAGAGGAACTCTGCCTCCTTCATGACAGGGAGAAGAAGAACCCCAGTGCCTGGGCAGAGGATTTTGCAGATTTACTGGTGGGAAGATGGGGAACTTTCCCCTAGTGCCTTCTGTTTTCTCAGTGAAGGAAGATGAGGTTACAGCCAAGAGTGGGGGTGGGGTGAGGTGAGAGACTTGAGGGTGAGAAGAAAGTCTTTCTAACGTGGGAATGCGCACCAGAAAAACTTAGAAAGATGCTGTGTGGTGGCGAGAGCCTCTTTGAGTTTTGAGAATGTGAACCTAAGATAGTCTGCCAGGTTAAGTGGTTTTTCTCCAGCTATGTTTAAATACTAGCAGCAAACCCAGAGAAGCCAGAATGGCTGAGTTTTTATAGAGTGGGTTTTTTGGTTTGTTTGTTTTTGTTTTTGAGGGGGAGTTTTTTGCTTGTTTGTTTGTTTGAGTGGGAGTTTTTAAAGAAAGAAAATCTGGAAATCCTTAAAATGAATGACTAAGCAAGCAAAACAAAACACCAAAAACAAAAATTCATAGAAATTCATGAACTCGTAGAATACAGATCTTTTTATCGAGGTTAATTATTAACTAGTAAGGAGTGTCACAAATTGGCTTGGATTTCCAGCATTTAGTCAGCAGGGATTGAGTTTTTGTTCCTTTCAAAGTCTCGGATTCCTTGCCTAGCCAACTGCTAGGCCCGGTTCTACACTTCAGTGAAGTTCAATGCCTTTACCTATTCCAGGAGCCATCACACTGGGCTCCGTTTCCTTCCTAGTTGCTAGAATTGTTGTTTTAAATTTTGAATGTTTAACCGTGGCCTTGCCTGCCTTTCTTGGAGGTCTAGCTAAGTTCTTGTGTATCTTTATATCTTACCCCTCAACTTCGCCTACTTTACTCCTGCAGTTTCCTAAGACCACCTTAGTGTTCCCTAAAAGACAGTGCTTTGCAGACTTGGAACCATTACAACTCTGCAATGTAAAGAGGGCTGAAACATTTAGTATTAATGATCAACCATCGAAAAGAGGGTCTTTCTTTTACAGCTCTGCGATCAGGATGTTCTTTTTTCAACCTGACAAAAATCCTTCATTTGGCAACTAAAAATCATTTCCATTTTTTTTTACCTGTAGAGCTTTAGAGAACAGCTGGTTATCATAATTACCATAATCAAAATATTTTTTAAGAATGAAAATGATTTTACTGAGATACTGACTCGTATCTTATATTCTTGAAGTTTAAAGAATCTCATTTTAATAAATTTTTAATTCATTAGCCATTTCTCATAAATCCTTTTATTTATTTATTTATTTTAAAAGATTTATTATTTTTTTTTGGGTGCGTTGGGTCTTCGTTGCTGCACACGAGCTTCCCCTAGTTGCAGAGAGTGGAGGCTACTCTTCCTTGCGGTGCGCAGGCTTCTCAGTGTAGTGGCTTCTCTTGTTGTGGAGCACGGGCTCTAGGTGCTCGGACTTCAGTAGTTGTGGCATGCGGGCTCTACAGCACAGGCTCAGTAGTTGTGGCACACAGGCTTAGTCGCTCAGTGGCATGTGGGATCTTCCTGGATCAGTGATCAAACCTGTGTCCCCTGCATTGGCAGGCGGATTCTTAACCACTATACCACCAGGAAAGTACTGCACAAAGCTCTTAATCCTGCAAAAGATTGTTTCCTGATTATTTCAAAAGTGAATTGCCTTCACAGTGTCTAGAAGCACATTTCTAAAACTGCTTACAACCTGATAAAAGAATGATGAACTTGAATTCCTATCATGTTACACAATGCAGGACTTGTAGAATGCTCGTGTCATGGTTAGTGGTTTAACTTCCCAGGTGGGTGTACAGTGCCTCTGATCTTCCACAACTCCTGCTATTTTTTTCTGTCATTTTTTTTCCACTTCAAGATCATAGTCAACATCCATATTTAATTACAAGGTCAACCTCACTGGCTGTTGGAAATAGTTATTGTGTGAGTTGAAAAGTAAAACAACTTCAAAATGTTATAACTCATCCAGTAATAAAATGGCTCTCATGAAACATTTCAGCCAGCATGACGGTTTTCCTGGGGGTTTTCCCTGGACTGTTTTCTTTAGAAAAAGATATGGCTTTCCCTGCTGTGGCAATCTTGAGTACGTCATAAAAAGAGGCAGCAATTAAGGAGGGCGTGGAACCCTCAACAAAACACAAATACTCCCTAGGGGGGCATATTTGCAAACCATCTAGTCTGGAGAGAGAAAGTTGTAGAAGTAAATGAACTTTAAAAAACCCATTCCTTTTCCTAGCATTTCCTGCCACATTGTTAGGTATATTTGAAAAGTGTTAACACTGATACCTCTCCATAATCAGTTTCTTTTAAGTAGAAGGGAGAACATTTTACATTTTCTGAAAATGAACATAATGTAGTTAACAATGTGATATTATTCAATAGTGGTCTCTGTAGGAAGAGGAATTTTTAAAAACAATCCACGTTGTATTTGTAAGTCAACATCTTATAACTGTGATTCAAATCTAGAAAAGTATAAAAGATGAAAATGGCTCTTTTAAAGCTTTATTTGACAAATCACAGAGAGAAATTCAGTTATTCATTTCCTTCAGATTCATATCTTGAGCCTACTGCATATCACCAAACAATAACTTGGCAACTTAAAATATTGGTCAAGCTAAACTGTATACAAATGCTGTTAAAACAGTATTTTGGCTATATTTTCTTTTTAGCCTGAGTATGCAGGGTGTGGGGGGCGGGGAGGTGGTGGAGGGTGCAGGGGAGAGGAAGGGGTGCTGGAAGTGTGTAAAGAAAGGGCATCGGGTTGAGGGTGATGAGATGAGTTCAGCTGTTTCCCTAACTGGGTGAACTCTCTAGGTTTGTTTATATCTTTAGACCTCAGGTTACAAATCTGCACAAGTTCTGTTTAGGTGGTGATTATGATTGCTTCTTTCAATCCCAAAATTTTCTGACCTTAAAATACGGCCAGAGTGGCTGCTTGTTTTTGAGCACGGAAGAGGTGAAACAATGGAAAATAGTAGCAAACTGGGTGGTCAAAGAAAGAAAACCAGAAAATTGGCTCTGGAGTGAGGAGACATTCTTGCTTTGTTTGCAATTCGTCATGTGAAACTGGGCCAGCCAGTTCTCTGGCCCTTAAAATTGTCGGGTTTATCTAGGTTTGTACTTCCCAATTGAGAAGTGGTAGAATAAACTACATTATGCATTGTGTTTCAATTACATACAGGGTGTGTGTGTGTGTGTGTGTGTGTGTGTGTGTGTGTGTTTTCAAAATAACCAGATGAGGAAGGCTGGTCCATCTGAATGATGCTGTACTCTCTCTTCTTTTTTATCTCCTTACTATCCTAGTTTAGGTGCCTGTTGTATGACATCTGGACATCTCTGGCTGGTTGCCCTTCCCTCCTCAAATGCCCTCTTTCTCCATTGACAACTGTATGTTTCTTTGTTTAACTGCTATATTTATATTATTGAAGTGTGTTATAGACTAAATTGTGTCCCTCCCCATTCCTTTTAAAAGTCCTAACCCCCAGCCCCTGAGAATGTGACTGTATTTGGAGATTAGGCCTTTAAAGAGGTGACTGAGTAAAAATGAGGCCCTTAGGATGGGCCCTCATCCAACAGACTGGTGTTATACGAAGAGGAAATTTGGACACCCAAAGAAACACCAGGGGAACATGGGTACAAAGGAAAGACCATGTGAGGATTCAGGCAGAAGATAGCATCTTCAAGCCAAGAATAAAGGCCTCAGAAGAAACCAGACCTGCTGGACACTTTGATCTTAGGCTTCTGGCCTCTAGAACTATCAGGAAATAAGTTTTTGTTGTTTAAGCCATGTAGGTTGTGGTGTTTTATTACAGTTGCTCTAGCCAACTAATACAAAGTGTCACTTCTACCATGTGCCTTGTCTCTGCCTGTCCTTTAGGGTCTTTTGTAGAATGGCAGAATGATGTAGAAAGAGAATTTGGTATGAGTAAGAGGGTCAGGATTTTAGGGCCAGCTCAATGTTTGTCACCCACATGACCTGAGAAACGTTGCTTAGTCTTTCTGGGAGACAATATTGTCTTGTAGAGTGTGAGTGAGGGGGACTGTCTGCCTCAGTTTGAGTTGTCAGTGATTTTTTTAGGCAAATCGCTCACGCTTTATCACTAAAATGGCAATACTAATCCCTCTTTTATTATGAAGACAAAACAAGATGGTGTATATAAGTCACTTAGCATAGTATCACTGGCATCTGGGAAACATTTAATGTGAACTTTTGAAATTAAGTATTCAAATTAGTAATTGCTGAGATATCTTCCAGCTTGTCATGCCAAGTTCTATAAGTAGGCTCTACTTCCCTTGATTATTTCTCAACACAAAACCTCATCTATGGTCTAATCAGTTTTCCCCAGTACTCCATATAAATTCCCAAGTTTGTTCATTCATCCTTTAGTAAATAGTAATTGGGTGATCACTCAGGGCCCAACAAGAATACAGGCAGAAGGAGACAGAACTTCCTTCTTGTCGCTCACAGCCAGAGTAGACATACCCTCTAAATAATAGTAATAGAGTACACAACACTGTGGTGAGAGACATCAAGGAGAAATAAAAGGGTCCTAACCATGTAGATAAACAGATGGTTTACTTCAGAGAGCAAGTTTATACAGAATCCTGAAGGACAGGCAGAGACTATCCTGTGTGTGGGGGGGAGGGAAGTCCCTGGCGGTGCAGTGGTTAGGACTCTGTGTTTTCACTGACAAGGGCCCGGGTTTGATTCCTGTTCCGGGAACTAGATCCCACAGGCCGCAGATGGCATGGCCAAAAAAAAAAAGAAAAAGATGTGTTGGGGAGAGGTAAGGAGGGTTTTGGGTGGCTGGGTGGCACTGGTGAGAGCTTGGGATGGGATGGGGCATATTCACTGTGGCTGCAGGTCACTATTCATGGCCTTTTCCTAGAGCACGTTTCCATCCCCTCTCTCTAGACATCTAGGCCCTTTCGTGGTTTCAGATATCAGCTCAGGTATTTGCCTTTTCTAGTAAGCCTTGTTTATTTTAAACCACTTGAATCTTTCTCTGCTCTGAAACTCCAGTAGATATTCCATATATATTTGTCTTGTTAAATAATGAACTTTCAATGATACAAATTTAAGAGATGAAGAAGCAGTGTCAGTGGCCTAGGAATAAAAACAGAGTGGAAAAAGTCAATTCAAGAGGAATAGTGTGGATGGACATCAGTGAGGGACCAGATGTCTCACTGTGGGACCTGAGAGGCACATACCATACTCTTGGGTTCCTGGCTTGAGAAATAGACCGAATTCATTAATCTGTGCCTTTGTATCTGCTGGCATGCATTTCCTTCAGAACAGGGGAGTTCTCTTAACAGGTTTTCTGTGTTAAACTTAGGGTACAGCCTGAGAGACAGTTCTAATACAAAGCAGCTCATTTACTTAATTCTTATTGTGTCTTCATTCCTCTGTACCTATTGGTGATATCAAACTCTTTGCTTAGCCTAGGTTTTAAAAAAGCAGCAGCAAAATAATTTAAGAATTTAAAACTTTATTAATGCCTTAGTATGTATGAATGATGATGATGGAAAAATAATGCACTACCCTTCATGCTTTTAGAACATCTTTCTATATCCAGAATAATGGAGAAAGCTTTGAATTTGAAAGCAGGCAAATCAGTTATATATGTGTGTGTGTGTATATATATATGTGACATATACATATATATGTGTGTATATATATATGTATAATTTAATGGATCAGAAACAGCAGTACTTTTTAATCTCTGTTAAAATTCATTGTTGAGTATGATAAAATACAGTCTTTATAAAAGGTGCTCAACAAATTTGCCTGCTTGAATTTCTTAGAAATCTCCATAGAGCCAACTGAGTCTCAGGAATTTGAGGGAAAGAATCAGTTTCATAGATAACAATAACAAATGATACAAATGACCCTCTAGGTCCTATGCTTAAAGATTGACATACACTTTCTCATTTCATCCTCCCATTGCCTCTGTGAGGTGTGGGGACCGTTTCCCCTGTTTTACAGATAAAGAAACAATTGTAATTGTTTTGGGGCTCCAAGAACTGCACCCATATAAGACAGCGAACTTAGTCAATGTTGTGTGTGTTCTGATGGCTCCATCCTCTGTCTGTTCCCCATCTCTCTCCCCATCTTCAGGCCTCCCTATTCCCTAAGACACAACAATATTGAAATTAGGCCAATTAATAGCCCTGCCATGGTCTTTAAATGTTCAGGTGAAAGGAAAAGTCGCATGTCTCTCACTTTAAATCAAGAACTAGAAATAAGGTTAAGCTTAGTGAGGAAGGCATATTGAAAGTTGAGATCAGCCAAAAGCTAGGCCTCTTGTGCCAAACAATTAGCCAAGTTGTAAATGCAAAGGAAAAGTTCTTGAGAAAATGAAAAATGCTACTGTAGTGAACACATGAATGATAAGAAAGCAAAACAATCTTATTGCTGATATAGAGGAAGTTTTAGTGGTCTGAATAGAAGATCCAGCCAGCCACAACATTTCCTGCAGCCAAAACCTAATCCTGAGCAAGGCTCTAACTCTCTTCAATACTCTGAAGACTGAGATAGGTGAGGAAGCTACAGGAGAAAAGTTTGAATCTAACAGGGGTTGGTTCATGGGGCTTCAGGAAAGAAGCCATCTCTATAACAACGTGCAAGGTGAAGCAGCAAGTACTGATGTAGAAGCTGCAGCAAGTTATCCAGAGCATCTAGCTAAGGTCATCACTGAAGGTGGCTACACTAAACAGATTTTTCAGTGGAGATGAAACAACCTTCTATTGGAAGAAGATGCCATCTAGGATTTTTATAGCTAGAGAGGAAAAGTTAATGCCTGACTTCACAGTTTTGAAGGACAGGCTGATTTTATTGTTAGGGGCTAATGCATGTGGTGACTTTAAGTTGAAGACAGTGCTCATTTACTATTCTGAAAATCCTAGGGCTGTTAAGAATTATGCTGAATCTACTCTGCCTGTGCTCCATAAATGCGACAACAAAGCCTGGATGACAGCATATATCACATGATTTACTGAATATTTTAAGCCTATTGTTGAGACCTACTTTTCAAAGAAAAGATGCCTTTCAAAATATTACTATTGCTCATTGACAGTGCACCTGGTCACTCAAGAGCTCTGACAGAGATGTACAATGAAATTAATGTTGTTTTCATGCCTGCTGACACAACATCTATTCATTTCACTTTCAAGTGTTGTTCTTTAAGAAGTATACATTTTTGTAAGGCTATAGCTGCCATAGATAGTGATTTCTGTGATGGATCTGGGCAAAGTCAATGGAAAACCTTCTAGTAAGGATTCATCACTCTAGATTCCGTGAAGAACATTTGTGATTCATGGGAAGAGGTCACAATATCAACATTAACAGAAGTTTTTAAGAAGTTGATTCCAGCCCTCATGGATGACTTTGAGGGATTCAAGATTTCAGTGGAGGAAGTAGCTGCAGATATGGTAGAAATACCAAGAGAACTAGAATTAGACATGGAGCCTGAAGATGTGACCAATTGCTGCAGCCTCATGATAAAACTTGAAAGGATGAGGAGTTGCTTCTTATGGATGAGCAGAGAAAGTGGTTTCTTGAGATGGAATCTACTCCTGATGCTGTAAAGATTGTTGAAATGACAGTAAAAAATTTAAAATATTACATAAATGTAGTTGATAAACAGTAGCAGGGTTTGAGAGGATTGACTCCAGTTTTGTTTTGTTTTGTTGATTTGTCTATCTATTTATTTATTTATTGACTGTGTTGAGTCTTAGTTGTGGCATGTGGGATCCTCCAGTGTGGCGCATGGGCTCCTCGTTGCAACGCATAGGCTTCTCTCTAGTTGTGGTCCGCGTGCTCAGTAGTTGTGGCTCATGGGCTTTGTCGCGCCATGGTATGTGGTCTCTTTGTTCCCCGACCAGGGATCGAACCCACGTCCTCTGCATTGGAGGGCAGATTCTTAACCACTGGACCATGAGGGAGGTCTTTGACTCCAATTTTGAAAGAAGTTCTCCTGTGGGTAAAATGCTCTCAAACAGCATTGCGTGCTACAGAGAAATTCTTCTTGTATGGAAGTCAATTGATGCAGCAAACTTCATTTGTTGTCTCATTTTAAGAAATCGCTATGCACACAAAAAAGAAATTGCCATAGTCGTCCCAGCCTTCAGCAACCACCATCCTGATCAGTCAGCAGGCATCAACATCAAGGCAAGACCATCCACCAGTGACAGATTATAACTCGCTAAAGGCTGAGATGATGGTTAGCAATAAAGTATTTTAAATTAAGGTTTGTACATTGTTCTTTTGGACACAATGCTACTGTGCACTTAATAGACTACATTACAATGTAAATATAACTTTTATATGCCCTGGAAAACCAAAAAACTTTTGTGGCTCACTTTATTGCGATATTTGCTTTGCTGTGCTGGTCTGGAACCAAACCTGCAAGATCTCTAAGGTACACCCCTGATAACCCATTGTTTTCCTGTTGTCCTGTAACTCTAGGCAGGGAAAGAGAATGACAAAACACTCTAGTCTGTGTTTTGTTTTGGGGTTTTTTTTTCACCTTATCCAGGAAGTCCATCTTGCCCTAACAACGTGAGTAACAGGGTTTTGGACAGACCACATACTATGAAGCATTCATTGAAAGTCAGCAGTTGCATTGCACAGTCAAGTGTGTGTTGAAAAGTGTATCTGTATTTCCCTCTCATTAGTGTTCAGGAAGTTTCTAATTACAGGGCAGCCAAGAAAAAAAAAAAAAAGTAAGGAAAGAAAGAAAAAAAAGAAACTATGAGCTTCGTATCTCTTGCTTCAGACCTAAAAGACTGTACACTCACCAAGACTGGTTATTCAACTTAGTTATAAAAACCAAAAAACCCCCCAAGCTGCTGTTTTATGAGTATTCATGATAGTGGTTATGCAAATTAGTTGCAATAATAGTTCCAGGCTGGGCTAGTTGTTGGAGAGGGGAGACATTTTCCCAGGGTTTAATGTGGCTAGATAGACAGAAATGCCTCAGTTCCACAGAAACCTAAAATATCTACTACTACTATTAACAGTTTAGGGGAAAAAAAGGATGAATGGGTGCCTATCTGTAACTGGAACTTAAAATGTCATCACTGTCTGGCAATATTGACCAATAATTTTATTCTGAAGAAAATGAACCTTACTCAATAATTTTCCCATATGACTGCTTTGTTACTTCTTTTGAACACAACTTTGGAATGAAAACTGTACGTATAAATTACATCTATCATCATGTTTTGGACTTTTAAATTAATTTTTTGTTTTGAAATAATTTAAGGTAAGAAATTGCAAAAATATGGGACTTCCCTGGCAGTTTCCAGTTGTTAAGATTTTGCCTTCCAATGCAGAGGGTGCGGATTCGATCCCTGGTCAGGAAGCTAAGATCCCACATGCCTCACAGCCAAAAACCCAAAACAGAAGCAATATTGTAATAAATTCAATAAAGACTTTAAAAATCATACACATTAAAAAATTGTAAGAGCATTAGTTTCCATATATTCTTTACCTAGATTTCCTCAATATAATATCTTATATAGCCATAGTACTTTATGAAAACCAGGCAACTGACACTGGTAGAATGATATTAACTAAACCACAAACCTTATTTGGATTTTATTAGTCTTCTGTAATGTATTAGATTTTATCCAGTCTGACAACCTCTGCCTTATGATTGGAGGGTTAAATTCATTCACATTTAGTATTATAGTTGTCTCCCCTTATCTGAAGGGGTCATGTTCCAAGACTCCTGGTGGATGCCTGAAATCTCAGATATACTGTATCCTATATTTATTATATTTTTTCTTATATGTATATATCTATAATAAAGTTTAATTTATAAATTATGCACAGTAAGAGATTACCAAAAATAACTAAAAATAAAATAGAACAATTATAGCAATATATATAACAAAAGTTATGTGAATTTGGTCTCTCTCTTTCTCAAAGTATTTTATTGTACAAATTTAATATCTTTTCCATCTTAACTGAACACCTATCTGCACTGTGGCTGTACTTTTGCAGTTTGAGATGTGCTAACAAAACTAACATGGATTTCATGTTTTTTCTTCATAATTTCACAGATGAAGATTCCTGCTGACCGTAGATCTTAGCATCCTCAGCATTCAATTTTTTTCTTTCCTTAAGTTGAGAATGTTCAACTTTTCACTGATAGGAGGCACTTTACAGTTTCTCTCTGGCATATCTGAATCGCCAGCATCACTATTCTTGTGCTTGGGGACCATTATTAAGTGAAATAAGGGTTACTTGAATTCAAACACTGAGATACTGCAACAGTCAGTTTTATGACCAAGATGGCTACTAAGTGGCTAATGAGTGGGATACTCTGGGCAAAGGAATGATTCATGTTCCAGGTGGGATGGAACAGGATATTGTGAGATTTCATCATGTTGCTTAGAACAGTGCAAAATTTTAAACTTATGAATTGTTTATTTCTGGAATTTTCCATTTAATATTTTTGGACTACAGTTGACCATAGGTAACTGACACTACCTATGGAAACTGCATAGGAAAGGGAAACTGCAGATAAAATGGGACTACTATATTCTAGGTATGGTTGGATTTCCATCTGCCATTTTGCTTTCTGTTTTCTGTATGTCTCATTTCTTTTTTTGTTCCTCTGTTCCTTGTGTTAAGTTGGTATCTCCCAGCAGACCATTTCAGTTCCTTTGTTGATGTTTTATTTTTGAGTGATTTTCCTAGTGGCTACTCTAGGAATTATTTCCAGATGCACCTTAATTTATTACAATCTACTTTATGCAAATAATAACATAATTCCGGTAAAATATAGAAACTTTGCTCTAATATAGTTCCAATCTGTCCATACTCCTTTGTGCTATTATTATTATATATATTAATTCTATATATGTTGTAAACCCAACAATAACTTATTGCTTTACATATTCCATTTCTTTTAAAGAAGATTAAGAAGAAAGGAGAAAAATTGTATTTATAAAATATTTTATTTTGATGTATTTATTTGCTATTTCTTTCTTCCTATGAATTCAATTACTATCTGGTGTCCTTTCCTTAGTCCATTATAGCCCCATTCCCTCCCCTCTTTTGTACTATTATTTTCATATATATTACATCTTTAAATCCATCAATACAATTTTATTATTATTATTTTATGTAATTGACTTCTAAATCAGTCAAGAGAATATATGTATTTATACTATCATTTAAAATTTTCTGTGCACTTATTTTATCGGTGCTCTCTATTTCTTTGTGTGGATTCGAGTTACTGGTGTCACTTCCTTTCAATCTGAACTTTTTTCCACTATTTCTTGTAATGCTTATCTCCTAGCAAAAATAATTATCTCAGTCTTTATTGATGTGGGAATGTCTTTATTTTTTCTTCTTTTCTTGAAGGATAATTTTATTGGATATAGTATTCTTGGATGATAGTTTTATTCTTTCAGCACTTTGAGTATGTCATCAACTGCCTTCAAGCTCCATTGATGAGAAGTCTTCTATTAAGCTTATTTTGGTTACCTTGTACATGATGAACCTTTTTTCTTCTGTAACTTCCAAGACTTTATTTTTTGTCTTAGATTCTCAACAGATTGACTATGATATGTCTAGGTTTGGCTCTCTTTGTATTTTTCCCACTTGGAATTGGTTAAGCTTTTCAACATGTTTTTAATCAAAGTTGGGAAATTTTCAGCCATTATTTCTTCAAATACTTTTTTCTTTCTTTTTTTCTCTCTCCTCTGAGATTCCACTTGCATATACGTTAGTATAGTTGATGTTCCCAGTCTTTGAGACTTTAGTCATTTTTCTTCATTACTTTTATTTTTCTGTTCTTCAGATTGAATAATCTCTATTGAGGCATCTTTTAATTCACTGATTCTTCTACAAGCTCACATCTGCTGTTTATCTTCTCTAGTGAAATTTTCAGTTGTGTTTTAACTCCAGATTTTCCATTTGGTTATTTTTTTTCTAATGTCTAATATTACTTTATTGCTATTTTCTATTTTACATGTTACTGCATCATACTTTCCTGTAATTCTTTATGTGTGCTTTCCTTTAGTTCTGTGAACACATGTGTAACAAATGCTGTAAAATATTTCTTAAATTCATAATCTGGGTTCCTTCAGAGATAGTTATTATTGACTGCTTTTTTTCTCTGTGTGAGGCTCACTAGCTCACATTTTCCTGTTTTCGTTTTTTTGTTTTTGGTTGTTGTTGTTGCAGAAAACTGGATATTTTAGATTATATATTTTACCAGCTCCTGGATTCTGATCCTTCCTCTGGGAAGGTTACTGTTGCTGTTTGTTTGTTTGTTTTAGTGACTTTCCTCAGCTTGTTCTATGGAGTCTTCCCCTATGATGTCCAGACTCTGTGTCAGCTCAGTTGTTATTTTCCATTCTTGTTTTTATTTGTAAGCTTAGTAAGGTAGGAAGAGAGATAGCCCTGAATGTATTTAAAGAACAAAAGGATGTTGCTCTAGGATTAAATGCCATGAGCGATGTTTTTAAATATCTATTTGCCTTGTAGTTTCTAACCTAATAAACCTGGGCAGTTAGCAATTGTATGCAAGTTTCCTACGTTTGGCGTTAATATCGGTGGAGGCTCTATCCAGATCTTGATGCAGGATACAGTAGTGACAGTAGTGACTAGTTAGGTGGTAAACACAGGGGTTATGAATGGAGTTGCTAGAAATGAGAAGAGGAAATAAAGTTGCTGACACCAAACTCTGGGCGCCAGTAACAGATTTCCTCTAAATATTTTGAGTACTAGTCTCACTCCTTCTAGAATTTCAATTGTTCTGCTTTTTTTAAAATTAGAGATTGATATTTAACATTCTGTGATGTTAAGACTAGTTAAGAATGAAAAAGAGAGACATCGAAAGAGAGTGCCAGTGCTATTCTGTAAATTTCCTTCATATATAAACCTGACATTATATAATATCTATCTGTCCATCCACCCATCTATCCAACAAATATTTATCCTGAACCTACTATATTTTAGGCATAGTGCTAGGCAGTAGGGATGGATAACTCTATGAACAAGATAAATATGGCCACTGACTTTATGCATCTTTAGTTCCCTCAGGAAAGGCAGACGTTGTGTAAGTGGAATGAAAGGCTTGAAAGAGAAGTACAAGGTATAAATGGAACCAGTAATAGGCAGACCAAACATACTTTGAAGGTCATGGAAGGCTTCTCTGTGGAGGTGACATTTAAGCTGTGTTCTGGAGAATGGGTGAGCTATATCTAGGTGAACAGTTGCATACAAGGCTCTACACCATTTGCCACGCCTATTATTTCCAAACTCATCATAAGCCACTTTCAGTCTTGCTCACCATTCATCAGCCACTTGTCTTCTCTCAATTCCTCAAATGGCCTGCCTGGAACACTGTATAATTCTAAATTCACTCCTCCTCACCCTCTATAGCTAGCTCCTTCCCAGAGACCGGGTCTCAGGTTATTCTCTAGTTCTACTTTTTGCTTGTTTCCATCATTTTGTACAGCACTGTTTCTAATCATTTAATATTTTATTTAGCTGCTTTCAAGTTTAACTGGTATTTTAGAATGAACAAATATTTCTTTTAAAATATCAGCATTAAAGTTGAAATTTAGGGACTTCCCTGGTGGGGCCGTAGTTAAGAATCCGCCTGCCAGTGCAGGGGACACTGGTTCACTCCCTGGTCCAGGAGGAGCCCACATGCTGTGGAGCAACTAAGCCCATGTGCCACAACTACTGAGCCTGTGCTTTAGAGCCCGTGAGACACAACTACTGAGCCTGCGTACTGCAACTACTGAAGGTCACACACCTAGAGCCCATGCTCCCTAACAAGAGAAGCCACCACAATGAGAAGCCCATACACTGCAACGAAGAGTAGCCCCCTCTCATCACAACTACAGAAAGCCTGTGCACAGCAATGAAGACCCAGTGTAGCCAATAAATAAACAAATTTTTTTAAAAAGTTGAAATTTAACATGAATATATTTTTAAAATTCTCAAATAGCTAGAGTGAAAAATGTTTTTTTTTCAGTTGTGAATTTGTGTAATACTGATCCAGTTAAGAAAACAAACAGTGGCATGTGGCTTTTTAATTATAAATAGTACAAAAATAATTTTAATTTTCCATAAGTTCGATAAATTTCTTATGAAATACTTGGCAAATGAAAAAAAAAAAATCCTGGAGTTTCCTAATAATTACTCACAGAATAAATTTGAACAAAGAAATATGAAAATTAAACAGCACTGTCAGAATGTCTTTATCCTTCTCTGAATTATGTGTGTACTCACACATATAAACAATGAGGGAGCTCAGTCTAACTGGTCCCCTTGGGTATAATTTCACTTCCTAAGGTTTACACCCATTATCATTTATGTCTTGGGATTACATCCAAGAGAAAGCTTAATGATAAGGATTGTTTATTTTATAGGTTTTAAAGAAGCTAGAGTGCCAGAGAATTTTGAAGAGTGAAGAGATTTCCTGTAATTGAAACCAACATGTCATTTATAGATCCTTATCAGCACATTATAGTAAGTCATTTACTGTTTATATATTCTTCTGGGCGGGGGGCAGACATACTTTTGTGCATGAGTATTGCTGATGTTGCTAGTAAAGTATAAAACTCTATGAAAATCCTTGGATTTTTTTATGAAAGTCAAAATAACTTAGTGTGGTTCAAATAAGGTACAATCTGTAATAAAACTAACTCATCTCTTCTTTTTATCACTGTAAGTTTCCAGAAAAGAGAGACTTGGAAAAAATACCAAAATATGTGTAACAGTATTGAACATTCATGGAACAATAAAAAGTGTAGTCATCACTTAGCAATTATCAGCTTGCACCTTTCACGTGAATTGACGGAAAGAATATAAAATAATTATTGAGTTAAGGGCTATATTTTGGTATGCATTTTCAGGGTAATTAATTTTGTAGTCTCCCTAAGTTAGATATATTTAAGCAAACTCTCTTATGAGTGGGTAATTTTTAGTAAAAATTTGAATAATTCAAGTTTTAGTGTGTAATTTTCCAAACTCCATTGAAGTATACATCCTCTTCTCTGATCAAAAAACCAGAGGAGAAAATTTTCCTTGCTGAATTCATCACCTGAGATCTATGGACTAGAAATAGTTTTTATGGATATTAAGGAATAATACAAAGCCTCATTTTTATTTAAAATGAAACAGTCTTCTCTTACCCTACAGCCCCCTTGAGCTTCCATCATCTTTCTTTCCCTGATTGGATAGCAAGGATTAATATACTATAATTTTTTGTAGTTCTTTCTTCCATTCACAACTTGAATCATTGAAAACTGGACTCAGCTTTTCCACTTAACGAAAGGGTCTCATCAAGAGCCTGTCTGGTGTTGAATCAAATAGACTCTTCAGGTCCCCTCCCCCTGCCCCACCCCCTACCCTCATCTCTGCTGGTCATTTTCCTCTTCTTAAAACTCCTTAAAAGTATTTTTTTTTTTGCAAGCTTCTCTTAATGTTTGATTCTTTTTTTAAACTGAGACATGATGTATATAAAGTGCATAAATTTTAATTGTTCATCTGGATGGATTTTTGCATATGTATTCCACCCATGAAACCATCATCCACATAAAAATTTACATTCAGAGTGCCCTAGAAGAGTTGCTTATGTCCCTTCCAGTCAATAAACTCCACAAAACCAACCAATATTTGTCTTCTATTACCAAAGATCAGTTTTCCTGCTCTTGACCCTCGTATGGAAGTCTGCATTCGACATTTTACCAGTGAGATTCATTCATGTTGTTGTGAGTAGCAGAATTCCACACTTTTCCATTGCCATGTAGTATCTCATTATCTGAATGCTGTGTACCACAAACTATTTATCTAGTCTACTGATAACCCTCATGTCCTCACTAAATGGCAATGTTTTTTTGCTATAAATCAGTAAACCATATATGTGTGGCGTGGTTTCTTTGTCTGTTGTATTGGTCTATTAGTCTTAGTTTGTTCCAATACCAATCTATCTTTATGTCTATAGCTTTGAAATATGTCTTTATACATGGTAGTATAAATCTTCCAACTTTTTTTTCTTCGAGATTGTCTTGACTGTTTTTAGTCCTCTTCATTTCCATATAAGTTTTGAAACCAGTTTGTCAACACACACACACACACACACACACACAAATGCTGGGATTTTTATTAGTGCTGAAATTATTCTAAAGATAGATTGGGGAGAGATGACATGTGAGTGATATTGAGTCTTCCAATCCATTTACGATGCATGAAATTAACGTTAGACTAATGTTTAACTAGAAAAAAAACTAATGTTGCATTTAGGTGGAAATACAAGTGGTTTTTGTAGATCCAGTGAACTTACTGAATTTGAAGATTTTTTAGACTTTCAACTTACACTTTCCTGTTATCGATGAATAATCTCAGTTTCTCTTCCATCATTATGGTGTTCTGCAGATGAATTTAAACAACGAAGGTAGGTGCAGATTAGTTTTTTCTCATCCTACCACCTCAAGAGAGGTGGGTAATTTCTCTGACGCAGAGAATTCAATCAGAGTGTTCATTCTTAAATGTAAACATGAAATTTGGCACTTGAAACTGAGAAGGAAGTTAAGGTTAAGGTGCATAATTCTGAACTTGAGGCAAAGACTAACGGTAATTCTAAATCTTAACATTTGGACTTTCAGTTCATTCTGTCTCCAAATCTATTTTAATATTTTTTTCTTATTACCATTTATTGAATGCCTATGGTATGCTACTCCCTGTCAGTAGGCACTGGGGAATCAAAATAACCCCTGAATTGAGTTTATGTCTAGCAGAAACACAATTTGTAATAACCTTATGGGCTCTGATAGGAGACAAGGGAGGTTACTCTGGGAATATACAACATGAATAACTAATAACAGGAATCCTTCTGGAATTCCTAAAGGAAGTGACTTGTAAGCACAGACCTGAAGGTTTAGTGGAAGTTAGGCGAAAAGAGAGAAAATGACTTTTCTGGATGGGGAAAAGCATATGTGAAGTAGTCTGGAGGTAAGAAGGAACATGATGTAAGGAAATGAAAGAAGTTCGGTGTGGCTGGAGCATGATACATTTCAAACAACACTATTATTTCAAATGACCTTCACTTTTCTACTTAATCTGACCAGGCCTTATTACTAACTGCTGTGCAGTCCCCACTTGTCTTTTGTCAGATGACCTATGTTAACCAGCCATTTAGGTTTTTTTTTTTAACAAGGCAGAGCATATTTAAAATCAAACTGCATCTGCATATTTTCAGACTGCATCTGGATAGTCAAACTGCATCTGGATATTTCTGTCACCTTTTCTTGCAAATTTTATTAAGTATAGCCAAATGTCTAGGTCATAATAATTACCTATGTGGCATCTTAATATGAGGAAGCATGCTAAAACACCTATCTGTATCACATTTTTCTCGACCCTCCTCAGCATCAGTGTTGGACACTCAATCAGCATTCCAGTGTATAGCCCTTTTCAATGCAAAGGATCCTAAGTGCTTTATACTTTCATTCATGCTTGTATTTGCTGAGTGTGTGGGAAAAAACTGTGCACGTGTGTGTAAATTGTTTCAGTGACAAAATTCCTTGCTCTAGTTTTCACAGAAGGATACTTTTCACAGGATACTTTTTTTACAGCTCTTTATTGGAATATAATTGCTTTACACTGTTGTGCCAGTTTTTGCTGTACAACAAAGTGACTCAGCTGTATTTATACATATATCTCCATATCCCCTCCCTCCCACAACTCCTTCCCACCCTCCCTATCCAGAATACTTTTATTACAAAGGAAAGATGGGGAAAACTAAGCCAACTTACTAGCAATGAAGGGTGCCAGACAGGCCGACGCAGTGTTGGCTGCCTCAAGGTGGTGAAGATTGGACTCCTCTTTACCACACCTGTGATGCAGAGACATGCCGCAGAATCCTGTGGGCTGATGCAACAGGTTCTATTGTTTCCAACGGTGCCAGCTTTTAAGAATGTAGGAGAAAATGGAGTAATACATATATGACAGAATGCAGTTCCCATATGTTTAGAGTTGTTCTGAGGTGCTTTCCATCCCGAAGGCTATTTGTGTCTCCAGAATCTATTGAAGTTCTTTTGGACCAGAAAGATACCAGTATTACAAAGATAGATCAAATATAAAACACTTATAAAAAATTTCCATCTTTTTACTCTGGAAAGATGAGTCACTTCCCTGGAGTGAAAAAAATCCAGAGCTCTTCCCACCACCTATTAGCAATGGAGGGCCACTGACCCACATCCCTGGAAAACTGAGGCTGTGTCCACACTGAGGTCAACCACCTGGGTATGCGAGCAAGACTGCCTGCTAAAATACAGGGACCTTTGAAAAAGGTCATTGTAGGATGACTGGAAATGTTACCCAAAAAGTAGAAAGCTATTATTCTAGATTATTATGGTAACATGGGGGGGTTGGGGGTGGAGAAAAAACACTGAGTTAGGTAATCAAAGAACTAGTGTTTTAACGGCAGTTCCAGACTTCAGTTACGTGCTCTTGAGCACTTACACTCTGACTTTTAGCTGCTGTATATGGACTATGACTAGTACCTGCTGTGCCTGTTCCACAGGGCTTTTATAAATAATAAATCGTTATGTGCATGCAATAGAAACGTCTTAAGGTAAGCTATTTTCCAGGGGGCATCAGAAGGTGAGATGCTGCTGCTGGGAAATCAGAAATATGAAGGTGACAAAACCATTACAAAAGCACAGCACGGTGCAGAAAGGAATAATGAGTTTTATGGCAAATAGCATATTTTTTTGTGAACACTAACAAATTCTAGAAAAGTGAGGAAGAGGACGGTTAGTGATAAGCTTCTAACCTTTTCCTGATACAAGCCATTCCCTGCTGTAAGCCTCTAACCTGAGACAGCAGTACACACGTTTACAGTAATGTCCGTGTTTCTGCTTCTTCACCACAGAGCACAGATTAGAAATCCCTAGAGGCTACTTCTCAGTTTTTGAATTTCGATTTGATTCTTTTTTTAAAACTTCTGAACCATTTTTTATGGTTTCCAGTTTCATATAGTCATACTTAAGTTTGACTTCCATTTCCTTAAATGTGGTAAGTGCAGTGTGGCCGTGTCGTGGATGGGGCTGTGTCTATGCCTGTTCGTTACGCGTGCTGGTTTGTAGTCTTGGTCTCATATCCCCTCGTGTTCCTAATTATCTTTGATTTTGCGGAACAGTATTATAAGGAAACATTATCTGTAGAAATAATTCTTCAGAATTTTACTGGCTTCTGTCAGGCTTCTCGGGAAGCTAGCAGTCTGGGACAAATGTAATCCTAGTTTCAAGTGAGTTGTTTTCTGGGTCTCCTGGGAGACACTAACACAGGCTGCCAGTACGTGGAAGGGCTGTTCATACTTGTTCCTATGGTGCAGCCGGTGGAGTTTCAGGCTTGAAACAAGGCAGTGGTTTGCTAGGGTTCTTATCCTTAGAAGGCTCCTGATCCCTCAGCCTCTCAGCCTCCTCCTGTCTGGATCAGCAAATGCCCCTGTGGCAAAACTGCATGCATCCCTGTGTTTTTCTGCTCCCCTTGCTCTCTGTCCTGGGAGTTATAGCTTTCCTATCCTGTTGGTTCTTTGTTACTGTATTAGTCAGTGTTCTCTGACAGATCAGAAACAGAGCCAATAGGAGACAGATAGATAAATAGATAGATAATGTCTTAATTCATTTAGGCCACTGTAACAATACTACAGGCTGGGTGGCTTATAAACAACAGAAGTTTATCACTCACACTTAAGGAGTCTGGGAAGTCCAAGACTGAGACACCAGCGTGGTTTCTTTTGGTGAGGGCTTGGTTCATAATTGCGATGTCCACAAGGTAAAAGGGCAAGGAATCTCTCTGGATTCTTTTATAAAGGCACTTATCCATTCATGAGGGTTCCTTGCCCCTCCTGACTGTGCCACCTCATCTCCTAATACCATCATCTTTGGCGGCTTAGGATTTCAGCATGTATTTCGGGGAACACAAACATTCAGACCATAACATGTAGATCGATCTAGATGTGGAGATCTATTGTGAAGAGTTGTCTTATGGGGCTATAGAGACAGAAGTCCCATGGTCCGCCATGTGCAAACTGGAGACCCAGGACAGACAGGGGTGTAATTCAGTTCAAGTAAGGAGCTCGATCAGTGAAACAGGAAAAAAGGGGCAAATTCCTCCTTTTATGCTTTTCAGGCCCTCAACAGATTGCACGATGTCACCCCCTGATGCAAGTGCTAATCTCATCTGGAAACACCCTCATAGACAGACACAGAAATAATGTTTAACCTGGGCACCTTGTCGCCACTCAATTTGACAAATAGAATTAACCATCACAGTTACTTTTAGAAAAATGCCACCTTATTTTGTAAAACCTCATCCAGTTTTTATTTATTTTCTGTGGGAAGTGGCCACCCAAATTATTTAGTCTGCCATTATCACAAGTGGAATTCAACTACTTCTTTTACTCTAAATCAATAGTGCCTCTAGATAATTCCAAGAAGATAATCATCTCATCTTAAAAGACTTCCACAGATGGTAAAATTATCCCCGAGACTTGACATTCAATATTGCCTGTACGTGAAATTCTAATGTTGGAATCTGGATTTGTATTAGGGGACCCTTGAGGAATCCTAAGTAGTTGGTAATATTATAATTGCCATTTTACAGATGAGGAAACCAAGGCTGAAAGGGCTTCCCAGACCCAATTCCAGCATGTGTGTGGAGGCTTCTCCATATCAACAAGCAATTCTTGGACACTAGCAGAGTGACCAAGAATTCAACTCAATTCTATAATTATAAAATATATAATTATAAAATTATATTATAAAAATGTATATACATATATTTGATTATTTGAATAACCAAATACATATATATACACATATATATTTCCTATAAGTCACAGTATTGCAAGGGTAGAAAATGGAGATAGAAAATATAAAGCACTGTATTGTAAATACCCTCTGATTTGTGTCTGTGTCTTTTACTTACTAATCTCTTTTCACTTTATGCTTAATGAAAAGAACAAGTAAGACAAAGAGGTTTTAAAGAAGTCCCTTAAAATAAGGATCTATAATCCAAAATAGTATCTGTAAATATATCCATATTTCCAAGCCTGTTGGATCTGCTAGACTTAAAGTTTACATCTGAAAATCATCAGTGCAAAGACATCTTAGATTTGAATGAATGTGACATATCATTTAGGTCAGTAATTCTAAACTAAATAAGTATCTCTGCCACCCAAAGGGCTTGGAGGATGTACGGGGAGAACTTTTCAAGTGCACATGCTACATTGTGTGTCCTAGTGAGCCCCTCCAGGAGGGTAAAGGTATACGTATACCTCACACGCCTTAGCTCAGCCATCTACTCCTAGGAGAGTGTAGATTTTTTTCAGAATTATTGTTACCTGAAAACTGAGTTCACCTCTTGGTGGGTGTTGAACCAGAAGACACAACTAGGCAAAAGATCAAGAGAAGGTGTGATTTACTACTTGCAGCAAGTAAGGAGAACACCCGGGAACTTTCCCAGAGCAGTGTGTCCAAAACAGCAAAATCAGGGAAGTTTTAAGCTAAGGGTACATACATCTTCATGAAGGGGGTTGAGCAGAGGAGAATTCAGCCTAGAATTGTGGCAAACGTCAAGTCCAAGCTTTAGTTGACTAAAGTCACAAGGGCCAGCAAAGATCAACATCATCTTCCCTAGTTGATCTGGTGGTTGAGTGTTTCAGGCTTATCTTTACCATTGAAACAGAAGTGGGAGTTTTAATAACTGATATATTATCTTTGCTAGTGTTATTTCTCTTGCCTGCTAACAATCCGTTGTCACTACATTCTTTTGTTCCATTAAGATCATTAATTACTGAGACCTGTTCGAGGGCAAGCATTGTGGTCAGGCTTAGATTTCAAAATGGCTTAAGCCCAAAAATGGCTTCTCTTATGTCACGAAAGCCATGCCTGGTTCTCTTTCTCCAGGGACCCCCCCACCCTATCTGTTTATAGTATTGAGGGAGGGAGCTAGTGTTAAAAATTTTTTGTGTGTGTATGTGGTACTATAGCTGCTTAATTACCATTGGACTAGAATCTATATCAATTAAAATTTAGGTCCAAAAAATTCGGGTGATTATTTATTTTCCATATCATGAAGATATTAGTCACAATACATTCATGGTAAATATATCATTAAATGAGTATTTTAGGCTCAAGCTATCACCATCATGTTTTTTTGTTTTGTTTTGTTTTTGTTTTCTGTTTTTGGTACTGGTTTCACTGCTAGAGCAGTCCCAATAATCCTGATTGAAATAGGACCTAAAATCTTCTAATTTCAGTGAAAATGAACTCTGTTTAACTGAATGTTAAAGATACATATATTATAAAATAATGTTATTACTGTATTTGACATATATACTTGTGCAAATGGAAATTTTCTTGCTCATGAGGGAGAAGAAATTCAAGTCGTATTTCTCATTATAATTTTCTTTAATGATGTCTGCTAAAGTTAAATTCTGTTGCCAAATTAGGTGTTTGGACATTAGAATAATTTGTACATATAGCCAATCCATGACTGATAGTTCTTAAAGCAAGTTCAGATAGCACTGTTGATTTTACATAGATAAAAGGATTGCTCTTTAAAAAATGTGGGAGAGGGACTTCCTAGGTGGCACAGTGGTTAAGAATCCACCTGCCAATGCAGGGGACACGGACGGGTTCGATCCCTGCCCCAGGAAGATCCCACATGCCTCAGAGCAACTAAGCCCGTGCGCCACAAATACTGAGCCTGTGCTCTACAGCCTGTGTGCCACAACTATCGAGCCCATGTACTGCAACTACTGAAGCCCACGCACCTAGAGCCCATGTTCCACAACAAGAGAAGCTACTGCAATGAGGAGCCCGCTCACCACAATGAAGAGTAGCCCCCTCTGCCACAGCTAGAGAAAGCCCATGTGCAGAAATGAAGATCCAACACAGCCAATAAAAAATAAATAAATTATTTATTTAAAAAAAATATGGGAGAATAGTAGTACGATGTTTATGCCTCTTAACTGTATTATAATGAAACCACACAGGAAGTGACACTAAAAATGAGTATCTTATCTAAATGTACCTTAACTCACGGATGACATCAATGTAGCAATTCTTTTTAAAATTGCTGATATCTGTTTAAAGTTGCCTGTTGCTGACTATGGTGATCACAATCTCTGTTTTCAGTGATGAGATTCTGCAGTCTTTATCGCACTAACAGTCTTTAGTTTTAATCTGAGTTAAAATTAGGCGACACCAGTTGAATAGAAAAAAAAATTTGCATGCAGCATCTACCTTCTCTTCCATCAGATTTGTTTTATGATTGTTCTTTGGTTCTTCTTTGTAACAGTAGAACTTTCAACAGATTAGGACAATCATCAAATTGAGTTTGTATAAAATGGCTGGTTCTTTTTTCCAGTACCCAATCATCTCAGTTACAGATGTCAATACAGTTCTCCAGAAATGAATGTAATACAGTAGCAGTTTTCATGATGACTTGGAAATTGTAATTGTGAAAAGAAAAAGGGTCATGATTTTCACTATGAAAAAGATTATGGATAAAGAAAGACACTCAGAGTAAGGTAATCCAAGACCTGAAGGCAAGCCTTAATCTTGGTGACTAAGTCAGGGTATTGAGCTTATATTTGACATCTCAGTTGAAATATGGCATCTCTTTTTGTCAACTACCAAGTAGCATTGTGCTGAGTCATTAGGTTCCCCCCCTGGGGAACAATGGGTTTGTATTCAATAACATTATTTCCTCTGGCAACATCCCTGAGACATAACCAAAAGCCTCTTATCCAAGTCGGAAGCTAGTCCAGTCCATACTAGTTTGAAATTATGTGTGATACTAGTCCCAGGGAACACGTCTCTCTACAGCACTTAGAAAGACATGGGCATGATTTTGACGCCCCTGGTTGGAAGTAATTTACAGGTCATCTGAAGATTTGTGATGTTTCCAACATTAATTTATGAAAACCAAGAAAGTGGTCAATTTGCTCCTTATTTCCTATGAACAGTATGCAAGTTCACATATGCACGTTCACATTCATTGTAGTTAGGAAGACAGAACTGAGGCTGATGGAAATAAAGGCAGATTAAAATGAAGAGCTGAATGATAGAGAAAATAACCCAATTACCAGAGAGGCTTTAGATCAACTACAGATATAATAGACTAGATTGTAACTATCTGTACAACTTTAATAAATGGCAATAGCCTTTTTTTACTATTAGGTATTAAAGTTGGTATTATTATTCTTTATAAGTAAAGGAATATGGAAAGAGTAAAGACATTGGGGCAGGAAGACTGGATTCTAATTCAATTTTAACTTTTATTGTCTGTGAGATACTGGGAAATTACTTAACCTCTCAGAATCTCACTTTATTCATCTATAAATATGTGTAATAGCATCTATTTTATAGGGTTGTTTGGAAAATGAGAATTTGCATCTAGTAGAATGTTTAACATATAGTTCCTACTCAATGAATCCTTCTAATAACAATATCATCTCTCTGTATGTTAATAAACATTTGACATATGAATACATTTGCAGCAATTTCAAAAATTGTGTTAAGTAATAGATGAGTATTGCTAATCATTTTTATCTTACAAGGGAGTTTTTAGGCATTTGAAAACGCATGCGGTATTAAGAAAGTTCTAGGGTATGAAAAAAAGCATAGATGATTTGGGGAGTGTGTGCTATTATATATGATAATTATTATTGAAAAGTTCTCTTAGTGGAGAAAGCTAATCCCTACATTGGATTTTCAAGAGCACTGCTTATTCTCCTTCAGGCTCAGATATCATTTGTTAGAATCTTTTCTTTTCTTTTTCTTTCTTTAATGTGGATGTCCAGTTGTTCTAGCATCATTTGTTGAAAAGGCTATCTTTTCCCCATTCTATTGCCTTAGCTCCTTTGTAAAAGATCAATTGACTATATGTGTGTTGGTCTATTTTTGGGCTCTCTATTCTGTTCCATTGATCTGTTTGTCTATTCTTTCATCAATACCATACTGGGCTTTTTTTCCTTTTTTTTTATTTTATTTTATTTTATTGGCTGTGTTGGATCTTCATTGCTGCACATGGGCTTTCTCTAGTTGTAGTGAGTGGGGGCTACTCTTCATTGTGGTGCGCGGGCTTCTCATTGCAGTGGCCTCTCTTGTTGCAGAGCAAGGGCTCTCGGCGCATGGGCTTCAGTAGTTGCAGTACATGGGCTCAATAGTTGTGGCTCATGGGCTTTAGAGCACAGGCTCAATAGATGTGGTGCACAGTCTTAGTTGCTCCATGGCATGTGGTATCTTCCTGGGGCAGGGATCGAACCCATGTTCCCTGCATTGGCAGGTGGATTCTTACCCACTGCGCCACCTAGGAAGTCCCAATACCATACTGTTTTGATTACTGTAGCATTATAGTAAATCTTGAAGTCAGGTAGCATCAGTCCTCCAATTTTATTCTTCTCCTTCAACATTATGTTGGCTATTCTGGGGTCTTTTGCCTTTTCATATAAACTTTAGAATCAGTTTATTGATGTCTACAAAATAACTTGCTGAGATTTTGATTGAAATGACCTTGAATCTATAGATCAATTTGGGAAGAACTGATATCTTGACAATATTCAGTCTTCTGTCCATGAACATGTAATATTTCTCTATTTATTTAGTTCTTCATTGCTTTCATGCATCCGAGTTTTGTAGTTTTCCTTATATAGACCTTGTACATTTTTTCTTTTCTAGATTTATACCTAAGTATTTCATTTTTTTTTTTTGTAGGGGCGGATGCTAATGTAAATGGTATTGTGTTTTAATTTCAAATTCCACTTGTTCATTGTTGGTATATAGGAAAGAGATTGAATTTTGCATATTAAACTTATATCCTACAGCTTTACTATAATCACTTCTAATTCCAGGAGTCTTTAAATCAATTCTATTAGGTTTTCTATGTAGACAATCATGTCATCTGTGAACAAAGACAGTTTTATTTCTTCCTTCACTATCCATACATCTTGTATTTCCTTTTCTTGCCTTATTGTGTTAGCTAGGACATCCAGTACAATGTTGAAAGAAGTGGTGAGAGGAGACATCCTTGTCTTGATTTTTTCAGGAAAACCTCTAGTTTCACACCATTAAGTATGATACTGTCTGTAGGATTTTTTATAGGTGTTCTTTATCCAGTTGAAAAAGTTTCCATCTATTTTTAAGTTGCTGAGAGATTTCATCATGAATAGGTATGAATTTTGTCAAATACTTTTTTGGTGACTATTATTATGATCATGTGATTTTTCTTCTTTAGCCTGTTGATGTGATAGATTACATTAATTACTTTTCAAATGCTGAACCAGTCTTCCATACCTGGGATAAATCCCATGTAGTTGTGGTTATAATTCCTTTTATACATTTTTGGGTTTTATTTGCTAATAGTTGGTTGAGAATTTTTACATCTATGTTTATGGGAGATATTGGTCTGCAGTTTTCTTTTCTTATAATACCTCTGTATGGTTTTATTATCAGGATAAAGTTGGCTTCATAGAATGAGTTAGGAACTATTCCCTCTACTTCTATCTTCTGGAAGAGTTTGAAGAACATTGATATAATTTCTTCCTTAAGTGTTTGGTAGGATTTACCAGTGAATCCATCTGGGCCTGGTGTTTTCTGTTTTGAAAGGTTAAGTTTTGATTCAATTTCTTTATAAATACAGGCCTATTAAGATTGTTTATTTCTACTTGTGTGAATTTTGGCAGATTTTGTCTTTCAAGAAATTTCATCTAGGTTATGAAATTGTGGGCTTAGAGTTGTTCATAGTATTCCTTTATTATTCTTTTAATGTCCATATGATCTGTAATGAACATCCCTCATTCAATTATGATATTTATAATTTGTGTTCTCTCTGTTTTTTTTCTTATTTAGCCTTGCTAAAGGCTTATCAATTTTATTGATCTTTTCAAAGAACTAACTTTTGATTTCATTGCTTTTCTCTATTGATTTTCCATTTTTAATTTTATTCACTCCTCCAACTTTTACTATTTTTCTTCTGCTTACTTGGGATTTAATTTGCCCTTCTTTTTCTAGTTTCCTAAAGTTAGACACTTAGATGATTGATTTTAGATCTTTCTTCTTCATATATATATATATATATATATATATGAAGAAGAAAGAGTGAAAGAAAGAAAAAAAGAAAGAGAGAGAGAAAGAAGAAATATATATATATTTCAATGCTGTAAATTTCCCTCTAAGCACTACTTTCACTGTATCCCACTAAATTTTGATAAGTTGTAGTTACATTTTCATTTAGTTCCAAATATTTAAAAATTTCTCTTGAGACTTCTTGACATTTATGTTATTTAGAAGTTTAACCTCCAAGTATTTTGTGATCTTTTTAGCTATTATTCTGCTACTGATTTCTAGCTTAATTCTATTTTGAGAGTAGACATTGTATTTTTGTTCCATGTGAGCTTAAGAATAGTATGTATTCTGCTGCTGTTGGGTGAAGTAGTCTATAGGTGTTAATTATATCTAGTTGATTGATGATGCTGTTGAGTTCAACTCTGTCCTTACTGATTTTCTTCCTGCTGGATCTGTTCATTTCTGATAGAGGGGTGTCAAAGTCTCTAATTATGTTAGTGGATTCTCTCTCTCTCTTTTTTAGTGGGAGGAGTGCATGCGATTTTTGGTTGTAGTGTAAGGTAATACGCCATTTTTTAAGCATTCTTTTTTTATGATTGATAATTTCATGTATGTAGAGTAAAACTTTGGTTATTCAGAGCTCTTCTGAATATAGAAGGTATTTCTCTCTGACAATAAACTTGAATAAAAATTATCTAGAAAGATTTATATGCTTCTCTGCCTTTTTAAACAAATTTTGCTCATTATTCATGACTTCACCTCTTCTTGATGCTGTTATAAATCTAAACAGAAATTACTCTGTTGACAGAGTGATATCTTCAGAAATTATTGAATGCTGTATAACGTTTGCTCCTATATCCCACTACTGCTGGTCCTTATGAATCCATTTTTATAGTTTTTTTCTGACTCCTTACTTTTAGACTCACTTCTCAGTATTTTCAGTATCTTAGCTTCTTCTTAATTAGTTATGGACTTTTTAACCAGTTAAGGAAGTCTATTAAAATTATGAAAGGTAGGAGTAACTTATAAATGTGAGCCTCTCCTAAGATTAAGCAAAAATGCTTAAGCTTTAGATAAAAACTTTGTAATCTTTTCAGTTGCTCAGAGAATTTTGTGTGTTCCTGCTTTTCCATTCTGTTTTGGTGAGTAGAATCGTTTGAGAACTAACATCCAGTTAGGTGAAGTGTTTAATAAAGTCTTCTACTTGTTATTATTTCTTATGTACACGAAGCTATCAGGCTAATAGAAACTTTTAACATTGTCACATATGGTTTTAACAAATGCATTAAAATTAATAAAAGTAGTTTACTGGTTATTGCTTTGGATCCAAAGGATTATGAAAACTGCTCTGGAAATGTTATACCAAAAAAAAAAACAAAACTTTCATTGAACAGTAACAATAAAAACAAACACATTTAGATAATGCAAACATCTTGCTCTGACTTCACCTTTCTAAGGCGGGTCTTTCTTATCACTTCCTACAAAGCCCGATTATGCACCTGGAAAGCCTGCAGTCCTGATTTACATTTTTCCCAAGGGCTTGGTAAACCCTGTAACTAAGGACTGCAAAGAAGTCCTAAGAGTCAAGCTGTAGTGACATTTTAAACCATGCTCTAAACTTCTCAATCATTCTGTGCCGAGAGAGGAAAGAATCAAAAAAGGAAAAGCCTTAAGATCAAAGAATGTTTCTGGTATGCATGTTACTTCCTTTCAACTGGAATATTTATGATGCTTCCTTTCAGCTGGAATATTTTCAGTTAGTTTCAAGGAAACAGTGAGGACAGTTTGCTTGGATCCTATGTTACAGGCTTGTAATTCATTATCATTTTTTTTTCCCCAGGTGGAGCACCATTATTCCCACAAGTTCACAGTAGTGGTGTTACGTGCCACAAAAGTGACAAAAGGGGCCTTCGGTGACATGCGTAAGTGCCCTTATTTGCTTTTCTGTTGAAAATATGTAATTATGACTCTTTAGCTGTTTGAGTTCCTTGATAAGCCCGGGGCAGTCCCTTCTTTAGTAGTGATAATCTTTGTCTACATCTTTGAATGATAATAGTTTGAATGGTACTCTGATGCTCTTTTATCTGTCAGAATGGTGTTTTACCTTGACTTTGCATTAATTGGGAGTACTTAGAGTCAGATAAAATGACTGTCCTATGACATACAGAGTTTTGGATTTCAAAGACATTTCTATTCTACAGTTTTTTGGAAAGAGGGCTGAGTTAAGACTTTAAACTAGCTGTCTCTGTGAGGTATTGAGCTTATAGGATTTTTTACAAATGCAGTTTGTCTAATTCTTATGCCTTTAAGCTGTGTTTATCATGTGTGGAAATGACTATATAAACTGGTGTGGGGCAGCTTGAAACAGTATGAAACAAGGCCTGAGGATAATGTTGAATTAACTAGGTAGCAGTATCCTTCTATGTTTTAAAATTCAGTTTTCCTGGTTAAACTTACCATTCAAATGACTAGGGGTCATGGAGGTGGGAATACAAAGAAGGATGGACAAGTATTGTGATGATGAATTGCGTAAAGTTGTAGATTATTGCTAAAATATGGGAATGGCAATTTACCCCTCAGAATGGGTTTTGGGGAAAGAATGGAGATTGTGATTTATCGGTCTGGGAAACAGGGAAGCCTTTCCTGGGGAAATGGCATTTCAACTGGTACTTGAAGAAAGAGAATCTCAGTGCTGAGAGCAGGGAGAATCCCAGGCAGAGAAAACAGCATGCTCAAAGGCAAGCAAAGGGCAGAGTGCTTGTGAGGTCCCGAGCTGTTAGAGACACACAGCAAAGGTGAAGCACTCATACAACAGGAAGAATTTGATGGCATTTGAGTCACAAGTCACATGATTGGCTCTTTATTTTAAAAAACTTTTGTTAAATGTATGTTAAATATATTGGCAGTAACTATAGAATATGCTTTTTATATTTAAGAATAGGAGAGACTTGAGCTTGTTGAAATCACAGTGAAAATGGGCCAACAGAGAAAGGTTAAATACTAAGGAATGAAGAATTTGAGCTCTGGGCTCAAGCTTTCAGTAAATGGAGAAGGGTGTCCAGGAAGTTGGTAAAAGTTGGAAGCGAAGAGGGGGCCAGGAGATGAAATCTAATGACAAGAGTTTTGGATGAGCAGTGCTTGTTAGGAGAGGAGACGGGAACAAGGACAATGTCTTTACATCTAGTCTGGACCAGGGTTTATTTTCTAAATCTTATCTCGAACATCAATCTACCACCATTTAATCACTCTTTTGCCAATGTTTTTCTTAAGTTATTCTTTTACTTTTATAATTCTTTGCATTTTCATCAATTAAATGAGAGTTTACTGGAAGAAAGTTTCCTGTGAAAGAGAGGCCAAATCAGAAGCCATATTTAAAAAGTGGTACCCCCATGACCTTGAGAAAAGCACATGCCTTACAACTCTAGAGGTTGTACTGTTAATGGGAAAAGCCATACATAATTCAACTAAAGGCTATGTCAGTGACTCGCCAGCCATGGAAGTTACTGACCTAATTTGACTTTAAAAAATATAGTTATCTCTTATACAAAGTAGCAGCAACCTCTTCTATCAGCGCAGAGCTCTCTCTTAGAGAGAGAATGGTTTTTACTATGCTCAAGATGAGTCCTACAGCAGATTAAATTCTACTGAGTGTCCTTCAGCTGGTGTGGATCTGATTTCTTAGCTGGTCTCCCCATAGGCCCAGGCACTTTGCCCTGTGCGTATTTACTGTGATTAAGACAGGGAAGAGAGTAATGCCGCAAGTATCATTTTAAACCTATTTGAGTTGATATTGATAATATTACTTAAAAATGAACATGAGATATTAATTCATCTAATGAAATAGGGAACAGGTACATTTTGGATCCCCACAGTGTACACAACACAGGTTGGACCCTTGATTTCCAAAAAGCTTCCTTTTTATTTTTATTTTTTGGCCTCACCTCACAGCTTGTGAGATCTTAGTTCCCAGACCAGGGATTGAACCCAGGCCCTGGCAGTGAAAGTACAGTAGCCCTAACCACTGGACCACCAGGGAATTCCCAAAAGCTTCCTTTTTAAAGTGAAGGACTCTTGGAAGGAGTAGCCTCTGGAGATTAATCACTATTGGAGAAAGGATAGTCTTGTAACATTCTGTTAACATTTTTATTCAGCATTTGTAATTTGATTTTATTTGGCTTGAGTCTTTTTTTTTTTTTTTGATGGGGGTGGGGATTGTTGCCAACCGTGGATATCACCTTGATAACTTTACAGGAAATCAGGAGGAGATAAGAAGAACAAAAGAGAGTCTTTGAGAAATAAATTCAGTGATAAGGTTGGATAAGAAAAAGTAGAAGGACAACATACAGTGCCAAGAAATTTATTTTTGAGAAGTTGTAGGAGATTATAGCTGTCCCTTTTCTAAGAAGAGTTTTGATGATATTACTTGGTGAGCTTGAACCATACAAATTACCAAGTAAGCAGAATTTGGGATGTTTGTATACAGGAGTCCTTTAAAGATAGACAAGGATAGAACCATAAAAAATGTCCTAAGACCTGCAAAGGATGACAGAAAACTACACTCTCTTCTGTTGTTGATAGTGTTTACATTTATTTAAAAAGGCAAATTTCCATAAAGTTTTGCCTGTTGGTAAGGAAGAATGACATATTACTATTTGGTTTTTCAGCTTAACCTGTGTATGTGGGGGCTTTCTCAAGGGTGCCATATGAATAAAATAGTTGACACCTCCATCTGCTTTACTTTTTAAAGATGTTTTTTGGCCACACTGCATGGCAAGTGGGATTTTAGTTCCCTGACCAGGAATCGAACCTGTGCCCCCTGCAGTGGAAGCACTGGCATCTTAACCACTGGACTGCCAGGGAGTTCCTATATCTGCTTTCTAAAAATCTAATACCAAGATTATTTTATTTTTATTATTCATCCTATTCTAACTAGCTTCATTTAGAAATACCATACTGCGTGGCTAAAACATCTTAATGCAATCACTAGCACCACCCCATAAACTATCTTTAGAGGAGTCAGAGCTGACATTTTAATCGTAACATCTCACTCATTTTCTTATTGTTATCTCAGAGCACTGGGCCAGCCAAGAACAAGACAGCCCCTTCTCAGACGTTGTTGCTAATCTCGGTTTGCTCAAATGTCATTTATACCCGGTGCCCTGGTGCCAGCCCTTCCCTGCATTCATATGCTCACGTCATATGAGAAGGTAGTTTAAAGTTCAAATTTGCACCTGACTCACCCCAGCCTCACGTTAAAAAGAAGTAGTTTGCACTAATTTGACGATATTAACATGTAACCAGGAGCATGTCAATCATGCCAGGTGCTAAGTGTTGGTTGGATTATTTAATATTATATTCATATTATATCATATTAAACTCTGTATTTTGTATTGTTCCTTTCCTCTTCTAACAGAAGATATGTATTTGCAAAATGCCTGCAGTGACAGTGCAATTTCAGCTGGTAATATAGTTTTCTTTGTGCATATATGAAACAAAACACACATCCCTGGCCACAGGCCTCATTTTATAACCAAATAAGATAGCTGGCGCAAATGCTGTAGCTCCCTCACTGAATTTCTGCTCCTTTAAAAAAGCTGGGAAAAACACAGATCATGTATGATAATGGAGCTTATCTCAGAATTCAGAAATAGAGCTCTGTTTCATTCCCTAAGATGAAATCAGATAATGAATATCATAGTGTTTTTAAAACAATGAAATACCCTATCAGTGTCAGATAGTTTTAATATCCTAAGTATGCGTATGTACTGAGGATTCTTGTCTGGTCTCATTGGACACTGGACTCTTTCTCTTTACAGAATTAGCATCATAAACATTAGAGCTTCTAAGGACAGTTGCAGGAATGCAGGCAGATCTTCTTTCCCTAAGCATTCAGGAGACAACAGAGCTTAATGCCAACATTGAAACTTTGTGAACAAAATAAAAATACTTGGAAGAATTGTGAACTCGTATTTAAACCAATTTTTACAAGTTCCTACTGCTTAATATTTTAAAGTACCCTTTTAAGGTTTTTTTTTTAAGGATCTCAAACTTTCATTTTTCATAATGTCTTTGTCTATGGGCAAATGATATTTTATTTCAGATAAACTCAAAGCAAGATCTCAATCAAGTTCCTAATTTTTAAACAGCAGGTCTGAGGCTGAGCTAATCTCTCCAGACTGTGCTTCTCAGACCTTAATGTGGATAGGAATCACCAGGGGATCTTGTCCAAAATGCAGATTCTGATTCAGTGGGTCTGGGGAGTAGATTCTAATATACAAGTGATGCAGACAAAATGTAGGTGTAAAATGTCCATCCATGGACTGCATTTTGGCAGGCAGGGGTTCGGCAATTTCTTCTATTTTATGTTTGCTTATCCTGAGTCTACAGAGCTTAAAAACTCAGAAAAAAACAAAAAAACAACAACAAAAAACCTTTAAATATTCCAAAATGGACAAAGATTCTAGTTTTTTGGTTTCTGCTGATTTTACTTTTCTTAAGTGAAATAACCATGAACACCTTAATACTTTTTATTTTTTAAATTCCTATAAAGGATTAATTACATGATTCAGTTTATTATCCTTGAGAAGAATGATAGAAATAAACACAAATGCCTTAAACTTGTACCACAATTACATTATGAAACTCTGAAGTTTATTTATAACATAATTGTGATCATTCTAGATTGAAAGCAATGAAGAGAGTAGGGCATCTATTTTTACTGTGTCACAGGTCAGAGTGCACACTTAAAGTACATTTGTATGGAGATACTATATACCCATACAAATATAGTGTACGCTTTCCCTCATGTACAGAAATATACTGCTCCTCTTATATGCATAGATATATCCTCCATAAATATTTTAATATGGTTTAATACTCCCTTAATTTTCTAATCTGTGATTTTATTTAGGACATTTTTAAGAACCCAGGCAGGGTAACTCTATGTACTCTGCTTTGCATTACTGCAACATTGTGAAATACTATTTCCTTCTCTTCTGCAAACAGCTTTGGTTGTGTACTGTAAGTGTGTTGACTGCAGGAAGTTTGCATAAATGCTTATTGTTACTGAGAATCTGGCTATTCTTCACAAAGGCAGTTTAAATTGTCATCTTTCACATATTGTCAAAGAATGTAAGTACAGAAACAGGGTGATTCAAACAGAATGGAAGACTTTTAAAATATTCTAAACCACCTGACTTTTTGTGGGGATTCAGGAAGAACCTTGGGTTTGTACCCCCTAGTGATCTTGAGGAAAGAAGAAACACACTGTGACTTCACTCCTACTACCAAGGATGATGTGGAGTGGAGGAGCATCAGTACTGATGGGGGACTTGTGACCTGGGAGATACATGTGGACCATAGGGAGCATCTGTAAGATTGTTTGAACTAAACATGAAAGTTTATCATTTTTTTTTACTACCTATTCTTACTACCTATTTTTACTAGCTATTCATATATAAACCAGGCATCAGGTACTACTTATTTGCAAGTGTTCAGTTCTTTTTGAATCATTCTGTGTTGCTTTTTATGTCATTCGGTCCTATGGAGTAATTACTCTAGGAGTTTACACATCACTGTGTAGTGAAATGAATATTCTCCACATTACTCTGGTCTATGAGATCTCACCTATATGATTTTTCTAAATTGCATTAATTTTGATTTTGAGCCCCCACTCACTAGAATAGGTGGCGGAGTGATCTCCCCCTCCCCAGGGTCCTGCAGGTATTCTAGGCACTTAGAGTTGCCTGTAAATTAGCCATGGGGCCTGCCATAGGCCTTAGTGGTTGCTCTCATTGGCATCAAACCTTCAGTTAAACGTTGTCTGCCTGGATCCTGGCTTTCCACTTTTGTCAGGCACTGGGACACCTCTCAGAGTAGACTTCCCAGTGATCACATGCCATGCCAGAGAGACTCTACCCCTGTGCTCAAGGCTGTGGTGCTTCGAGTCCAGACTCCATGACCATCCTGTGGTCATCGCACCATGCACGGCACACAGGAAGCATAACTTTCCAACATGCGTAGAAACAAGAAAATTCAAACACACTTGAGTTTTAGGAAAGGTAGCCCTCTTTCCTCCATTCTTGTCTCTCCAGAGCAGCAGTCTCAATCCCCTCACCTTGAGACCATCCACAGGGTTGAGCCTCTTCAAAAGACGTGACTCTCAACACAAGGTGCCAATAATTCCCCAGGAAAGGAGGCTGGAACTCATCTTTCCTGTTTGTAAATGTTGGGGCATGGTGTTGAGTCTGTATGTAGAAAAACATCATCTATTTAATCTTTTGAGAATCTTCGTTAGCAGCAAGGACAATGTAAAAATTACTGTGAAAATACCTAATCCTCTCCTGTAGCCATTCTTGAATTCCATGGTCATCAGAATCTCCAGGGAGGAGGCAGAGTGTGTTTATGAAACAACATGGTCTTCAGAGGCAAAACACCACTCACTGGTCTTGTGTCTTCGGGCGAGTTTCCTCTCTCTGTTCTCTTCTCATCTTAGAGGTGTTGAGAGAATTTACTGAGTTGACATATGGGAAGCATTTACGTGCCTCATGAATAGTAATTGCTCAATGAATATTATCAATTATTGTTAACATGTCTTCAGATCTCAACATAAGAAGACAGTTATTTCTTAAATGTAATCTTTATGTGAGCCAAAGAATTTTCTATTTGGGTAGTTTGCGCGCTTGAGATAGTTTTCAGTTTTTCACCTTGGAAACAAGAAATTTCCATTCTGAATTTCTGTGTTGAGCAAATTAGTGGATCCTTCTTTTTTTCAGCTTGAGAGAAACAGTGGAATGGTATTTCCAATGTCTTTTTTGATCCTTTTGGGTACAGTTCATTCTTCTGCTCCCTTGACAGCTGCTCAGACCTGTTTTTAACACTTGTCACATGTGGGACTTCCCTGGCGGTCCAGTGGTTAGGGCTCCGTGCTTCCACTGCAGGAGGCCCCAGGTTCCATCTCTGGCCTGGAAACTAAGATCTGGCAAGCCTTGCGGTGCAGCCAAAATAACCCCCAAACCACCCCCAAACCAAACAGCAACAACAACAAAAACCCCACAAAACACTTGTCGCATGTACTTGTGAGGTTGGCGCCTATTTCTTCTTCACTTTTTAGAAAACAAGTGCTTAGCCTTAAGTCTGGCATAGTAGGAAGATCTCAGAGAATTTTGGATGAATGAATAAAATACGTAAATATGTGTAACTATACCTTTCTTCTCAGATATTGCTTCATTTTTTTGCCTCACTAGAGAAACAATTAAAAAAATAATTTTATACTCCATTTTTGTAGATTATAAATACCTTTGTTATTTCTATCTATAGCTATCTAGAATTTTCATGGGTTTTAAACTTTATGACATCTTGGGTTAATTTATAATATAATTAATCTTTTCTTGGATCAGTTTTGGAGTTGAAAATATTCTTTTTTTATAAATGGCACTTCTGTTGTCATCTTTTCTGAATCATACATTTCCCTAACATCAGATCTTAAGTTGTGATTGAACATGAATTTTGTTTTACTAAGTATATTCAGAATGTTTTTGAGTATCCACCCACGATTCTAAAAATTCTGAAATAATTTCCCAGCGGGCGTTTTATGGAAAATAATTTCAAGATGAGTGAAGTATTCCAGAATGCACGTCTGTCTCTTCTCTCCTATTTTGTATTTTCTATGTGGTAGGGCAATAGAATGTGTTAGGAAGGTACTCCTATTCCTCACTTGTTTAGAATGTCATGCAGTGTATTAAGTTGTCGTATGGTTTTGTGTGGGTGGTTAGTCTTTTTCCTCTCTGTATCAATTTCAATAGATTTTTTTTGTTTGCTTACATGTATGTATTTGTGTGTTTTAGGTCTGATAAATGTAGTGAATGATGCTGTTTTGAGATATTTTGTTAACATCAATTGATCCTTGGGTGGATTTTCACCACATTTATTCAATAAGATAAACAGAGCTATATGTATATTCAGCAGCAGTGCTCTTGTGAGACAATTTATTCTAGCAGGTTCCTGCCAAAGTGAAGAGTACACTACCAGTGCTAATAGGGCCACAAACAATTTGTTCTCTTTTTATTTTTTCAAGACCTGTCAGTGACTGATCCTGTTCATTTAATTTGCCAAGGAATTTCCCTCATTTTCTTCTTTGTCATATGCATCTTATACTTGAACTTCTTCATCTTAAAATACTTTTTATATTTTTCTTATGTATACTTTAACATGTTAATGCTCTACAAAGTTTCTTTAATTTTCTAAAATTAAAGAAGAAACCCTAATTTTAAAAAACTTCTTTGAAGCTTAGTGATATGCCACCTTCTTGTCGTGTGTTAAGTAAACTCTCTTTGCCAGGAATCATCTACCACTTCTATATTCAACAGGTGTGATTAATATCTAACGGAATCAAATTAAAACAGAGGTTAAATGTTTCTTAAATTTCCAAAGAAAAGTATGCTCTTCAGCTTTTGTTTCAAAGAGAGGAACTCTGCTGGTCTAAAATTTATGGGAAAACACTTATCATGTATGTTAGTTTAGTATATTTTAATATTTAAACTTTTTTCTTAAAAATAAAATTATATGACATAGAGATTGAAATGACTAGTTAAACTTAGCTGAGGTATAGTCTGAGGGGTTTTGTAGAATTTTCTGACTCTTTAGAAGCACTTTTCCATTCTCATTCCTCATTTGACTTACCAGTATTTTTTTATAAAATATTTTAGATAAAATCCCAGACAAAATTATTTCAAGTTGATGTACAAGGGTAATCTAAACCTCCAGAGGCAAAGTGAAATAACAGTTTTGAAATTTTAACTTTGGAAAAGAAATGTTAAAGATATATAACCCAGTGATTATCTCAGCAAGGCTCCATTGTTAATGTTGTCAATAAATGCTGAGCATCTGCTATGTACGCAGTGCTCATTCAGTGCCTTGAAGAAGTACACGAGAAATGAATGTGATACTTATGGTAGATAACTATACTGAGTGCCTGTTTCATACCAGCGAGGAAGCATGGCTCAGTGCTTAGGACAAGGACTCTGGAACTGCTTACTCACTTGGAATCACATCTCCCTTCTCCTTTATTAACCATGTGAATTTGGGCAACTTACTAAGCTTGCCTAGGTCTTAATTTCCTCAACTGTTAAATGTGGGGTAATAATTATACCTTCCTCCTAGATTTCTTTTTTTATTGAAGTGTAGTTGATTTACAATGTTGTATTAGTTTCACGTGTACAGCAAAGTGATTCAGTTATATATACATTTATATCTATTTTTTTAAAATTCTTTTCCCTTATAGGTTACTACAAAATATTGAGTATAGTTCCCTGGGCTGTAGAGTAGGTCCTTGTTGGTTATCTATTTTATATATAATAGTGTGAATATGTTAATCCCAAACTCCTAATTTATCCCTCCACACTCCTGGATTTTTTAACGAAGATTAAATGTGATTATGAAGTGCTTAGGAAAGTACTTGATGCATAATATACAGAGTGTGTTTGTTAAATGAATAAACAAAAATGCCAAGCAGAGTTCTTAGGACTCTATATTTCATTTACTCATTTCACTAACACTATGTGATATGTGATGTTTTTATTTTAACTTTACCAATGCTTAAAGACATCAAATAAATAGTCCAAAATCACACAGCTGTTCTGTTTGGAGGCTAGAACTCAAGCTTGTCTCACTCCAGTGTCTACTCGTGCAGCAGCTTTGCTTTTGAGCTATTTATGGTCTAGCTGAGAAGATGAAATGGGTGTAAATAACTCTTTGGAAAGTCAACCCAAGAGAGTATATACTCAGTAATTGTGTGTTTAGATTATACAGCATTACTAATTTTGAAAAGTGTTGACAATAATCTTCTGAAAAGACATTGCAGCTTGAATGGAGGTTGAGATGGGTTTTATAAGTAGAGTTTTAATGTATGGAATGGATGAAGGACATTTCAATTTGGAAAAAAATATAAGAAAATATTTTAAAAATGGGATTGCCATAGCACATCTAATTACATTATTTAGGGAATTTGGCTAATTTTTAATGGTTTATCCTAGGAATAAATGTCAGATAGCAGGGATAATGCCCTGCTTTAGTGCAGTGGTTCTAAACTGGGGATCAATTTTGATTCCAGGCACACTGGGCAATATCTGGAGGCTCTTTCAATTTTATTTTATTTTATTTATATTATGTTATGTTATGTTATTTTTTTGTTTTTTGGCTGTGCCACAAGGCATGTGGGATCTTAGTTCCCTGACCAGGGATCCAGCCCACATCCCCTGCATTGGAAGCCTGGAGTCTTAACCACTGGACCACCAAGGAAATCCCTGGAGACATTTTTAGTTGTCACAATTGGGGGATCCTACTGGCATCTAGTGGGTAGAGGTCACAGACAGTACTCCAGAGCCAAGGATTATCTAGCCCCAAATGTCAATAATGTCAAGGTTAAGAACTCCTGTTTTAATGAACAAAAATTATTCTTGCATAGAGAGGAATCCGTATATATAGCTAAATCCACATAGCTAAAATTAGTAATATAAATTAATTAATATGTTTTATAATACTGCATAAGAACTTCGGGAGAATTACTCTCTCTCCAGCCTAAAGAGATTCCAAGAAACATCCCTAGATTTTATGTCTTTAAAACGTTTCAAGTAGAAATACTGATAACAAGTATTTTCATTTCCTTCCAAAAAGGTATCATAGATATTTAAGTAAAAGGGCAATGAAGGCAACAACGAAATTTTCTGTTCTGTTTTAGATCTATATTTAACTCTCGTTGGGTCATTTTCCGTGTATCTTTCTCTGTTCTCTCATGGATATCAGTGTGTCATTTTTACTGTATTCTGGATGGTAGCCTGCTTCATTACTATAGTAAGTCAATTGTTAGCACAAAATGTACCAAGTCAATTGTGAGTAGATTTTATTACGCTTTCTTCCTGGCATCCATTTAGCTGATGGTACATTCTGATAGTTTCATGTTCATTTACAAAAGGAAACATGTGACGCTGAGAAAATACCATGCTAGATCAGAGGCTGTGAGAAAAAGGAAAATGAAAAATAGAAGGTGTTCAAACCAGAGATGTTGCCTGATAAAGGGATCCCAAAATAGTGTTAATAAAACAAATGAGGAAAAGGCATTCTGATTATTTGAGTTCCTAGACGATGCTGCCTTGGTTAGAAGGGTTTTGCACTTCTGTCTCCAATACATACAGAATTACTGCCAAAGTTCTGTTTTACTAAACCACACTGAATTCTTCACTAACTTTTCCAGCTTCTGTATTTCCAGCAATTTGCAGGGACTGCACTCAGCACTTACAGCCATAACAATTCCAAGTTTGAGCCCATTCTGGAGGGAGCAGGGGCTGCTATCAATCGACAAGTCCCTTGGCACTTGACCCTATTCCTTAGAGTTATTAAGGAAGGCAAACTGGGATTTGAAGATTTGTTAGTTTGTTTATTTATTTTTACATTTAGTACTTGGAAATAAAGGTTAAATACAAATGCACTTGGAAAAAAATAACTGATGTTGATATATTAAATGACTGACATTGATATTTGTATATTAAAATACAAATAAATGGGGTGGGACAAAGCACTAGGAAGGTTGAGACATACCAACAAACAGTGAAAAGAAGTTAGAGAGGGGGGTGCCTATAATAAAGGTTACCTCTTCTACATTATTGCTCAGAGCTAGTCCGTCACCCGTTACTTCAATAATATTTATTATGTCTCTATAATGTTTCAGACTTTGTGCTAGATTCTTGGACCTAGGAGTAAATAGGAAGGATGTGGTTCCTGCTATCATGAAGTTTACAGTTCAGTAGAGGCAAAAATAGGTAAGAGTTAGTGTTGGTATATTTGAAAGAGTGAGGAGTTTGGCTTCAGAAAGACTAGGTTAAACTCCTGTTTCTAAATGACCTTGCTCAACTTACTAAATGCCTCTGCACCTCAGTTCCCTTACCTATGTGATGAGAACAATAATACCTATATCAGCAAGTTGAAGCTAAAGAGGGATAATTTTTACTTTATGCAGATATACGTAGATGAGGCTGCTAGGAGACATAATTGGCAGTGGTCGATTTGCCCCAGAGGAAAACAGAACAACTAGTTAACTCATGAACTAGACAAGGGAACACAGAGAGCACATCTCGTTCCACCCATCCTTTAAGTGTACAGTCTTTGGTCCCTTATCTTGGATAGTCTTAGGACAAGGACAACGACTTGAATAACATTTAGTTATGAATTACTAGAGTTTAGTCATCAGCTAAAACGTCAGATGAAAACAATGATACACATAAGTAAAAGAGAAGCAGTGTTCTCTTGGACAGAACAGATGCTTCTGCCATCAATATGACTGTGAGCAGTGTTTGAAATGTGTGAATTCCAGAGATGCTCTGTGGCCTGAATGTTGACTTGAGAGAGTGATGTTCTAGTGCCTCATGGAAGAAGGTCACTGACTGGAAGGAAACCTGGGGTCCGATGGTGGTGGTGGGGGGTGCTTGTACGCCTCTTGTCACAGAGATTAGGCCTGTCTTTGCAGGCAGTGAAGGTCGAAAGTGTTTCACAAAGACAACTATGGCAGCAGTACGGTGAATGGCTTGAATGTGGGAGAGTAAGCAACTACAAAGTTATGTGAATAGTTCAGGTGACTTCGTTGAACTGGGTAAGTGATAATTTTGAGAGGAATTGAGAAGCCATAATGTTAGAGGTGAAACAGTAAAACTGCTGAAAACTGAAGATACAGAAAAAAATCCTAAAGCATTCAGAGGAAAAACGATATATTCAACAAAGCAAAAGACTGAAAGTAAATTCCTCAACAGAACAGACAGAAGCCATAAGCTAACAGAATGACGTTTTTGAAGTGCTGAAATAAAATAACTGTCAAAACCATTCTGAAGAAGTTGAACAAAGTTAGAGGACTTATATTACCTGATATCAAGATTTATTATAAAACCATGATACTTAAGGCAGTGTGGAATTGGTGCGAGCTTAAATGAATAAACCAGGAAGTCTGGAAGTCCAGAAACAGACGAATATGACCACTTGATTAATGAAATGTTTATACTGTAGTAGTTGGGTTAAAGGCAGCATTTACAATAAATGATGCCAAGTTTATTGGTTTTATATATAATGTGTGTATGTATGTATATATATATTATATATAAAGAATCTTCACACCTATCTCACACCTTACACAGAAATTAATTCTAATTGGATTTTAGATATAAAGGTAAATGGCAAAGCAAAGGAGATTTTTGAAGCATTCAATGCAGAATATTTTGACATGGGAATAGCTAAAGTTTTCTGAAACAAAAGGAAAAAAGCATGAATCATAAGGAAAGAGTTGGATACATTGGACTAGGTTAAAATTAGGCATTTCTTTTTATCAAAAATATCATTAAAGTGGTGAAAAGATAAACCTCAGATTGGGAAAATATATTTGTAATATACATGTGTCTGTTAAAGCACTCACATCCAGAATATGTAAAGCACTATAAATCAATAAAAAAAAAAAGGCAAACGAACAGAAAAAAAAAATAGACAAAAGGCTTGAGTATGCTTTTTACTCAAGAGAATATCCAACAGACCAATAAAAACGCATAAAGAAATATTCAACCTCATATAGTCATCCAAGATATGTGGATTAAATCCATACTGAGATATCATTACATATCCACCAGATGTTTAAAATTATAAAACTGACTATTAAATATTAAGAATGATTGCTGCCATGTGAGTATTAACATCAGGGTGTGCAATGGCATAGTAATTCCATATCCAAATAATTCCGTTCTTAGGAATTTCACAACAGAAACATAAAAATGTGTGCACCAAATGCCACGTACAAGAATGTTCACAGCAGCACCATCAGTAACAGCCCACACTAGAAACAATCCACATGTCCACTAACAGTGGAACGGATCAACATTGTATGGAATGCTCATACAGTGAAACAGTTTATATTAATAATTAATGAATGTGTTAATCTACACATGTCAACATGGATGAATCTCACAAACTTAATGGGGAGCAGAATAAGGCAGACCCAGGAGTATATACTGTTCTTGGTTCTATTTATATAAAGATAAAAAACAGATAAAAATATTCTTTGGTGATGGAAGGTAGGGTAGTGGTTTCCCTTCTGGAGAGAGGTGAGGAAGCCTTGAGGAGTGCTGGTAATGTTCTATGTCTTGATCTGGGTGGTGGTATCCAGGGTGAGTTCATTTTATGAAAATTCAACAAACTACATGGTTACAATCATCTAATTTTTCTGCATGTATCTTGTCCTTCAATAAAAACATTACATTAAGAAAAGAAGTAAACTGTTATTGAAATTCATGTGTTTATGGTGGGGCTAACCATCACTTTCCTAGGGTTCATACCAGCAATTCAACTGACATAGTGCAGGGACAGTGACAAAGTAGGCAGTCCTGAAACATTTAAGTTTTTAAGCCTTTATGTTTAAAAGCTTTCAGTACTTCATGCAATTATCATTATCAATAAACCAGAAACATTTATAGCAGTAACCACATTGGTCATAGCATTCAGAGGCATTTCCTTCAACAAATTATTATTTAATTTTTGTCTTACTCTGGCATTCCAACTTTGGTGGTAACTGAAGCAGAATGCTTGAATATCAGTCCATCACCTTAAATAGACTGCCAACTCACACACCCACATGTACTTTATTCTTGGATTTGTTTTCATGTGGTCACTCGAAAATGTATTTAATGGCTGAGAAGAAACAGACGTGAATTACTCAATTGTGCTTAATATAGTCTATGGGCAGAATATCCATGACGAAGGCTGTTGACTTCCCAATGCCAAAATGTTTCTACTTTTCTGTGGGTGTTATTATACCATTGTTCTTTATTTGATTGTCCTAATGCACTTTAAACCCCACTTTTGAAATTTGTGTGCATAAGTATCATCTCATTAAGCTGTTAAAAAGGCAAATTTTCAAGCCTTTGCCGAAGACTCTGAAGATGCAAGTTGTCTGCATTTTTAACACCCCAGATGATTCTGTGAAGATATTTTAGTGGACTGTGTTTTGGAAAACACTGCTTTAAGCTCACCATCAGTGGATCATAGCTATTTAGAATGGGATATTTTGACTGTGGATTTGGGAGGACTTTTCCTCTGGGTTTTATTTATTTATTTTTTTGCTGTATATCACATGAATTATAACAGGTTATGGGTCGTCTTTGTTTGAAGTGAAGAGTTTAAGCTGCTACTGAGCAAAATGGATATGAGAAAGCAAATGGAGCGTATTTAAAATTGAACTTGGAGTTTAGAAGCTGCCACCAGCTCCTGTGATGAATCATATAATATATTCAAACAAAGCCGAAATGACAGATGGACCTGTTATGACTTTAGGCGGGCGCTCCTTCAACTACTGAAGTTTATGAGAAGTTTTATAACCTGGGAATTCTGAAGCTATTTCTGGTGCATGTAGTTTCATGTCATCTTTATGGCAGCAGAAAAGATCTGTATCCCACACCCCCAACATTTTTGTTAGTCAAGATTTAGATAAAAGGATAAGATGTAAGAAAGTCTTTGCCCATACATTACATCTTGACCTTACCACCTGTTTCACTGGAGCTAATCAAGGTGGAGTTGAATCAGTGACTCAACACCCAGTTACCCTATAGGCATTCATTCACAAAGGCATGGAATAAGTACACAGGCAAGAAAAAAAGTTTCTTTTCCTGTGTTTGACTTTGTTTCTCTCCTTAGTGCATTTCTAGGAACTTCTCTAAAGCATTGGGCTAAGCTTTGCTGTCAAAAGGGACTGCTTTCCCCTTTCAAAGCTTCCACGCACTACCATGCCAAAGAAGATTATAGATTATGTAAAAAAAAAAGTGAGCTATGTGATTATCTTCATTCAATTTTAAAATAACTTCTTAAAACTTCTTTTCATCCTGCTGTGTCTACCACTGCTACAGCTGTTTCTTAACTTGCAAAGATTAGAAATGTTACAGATCGCAGTATCACAGTTTGCAGCTGTCAGTGGTTTTCCACTGTCTAGCACCCTTTGATGTCTCTTATTAACGAAGCAAGAGGAGAAACTAGAAACAGCACCAGTCTTGAGAAAAGTTTTAGAGTATTATGTTTATTTAAAAGTAAAAATAATAATCTAAAATGACAGCTTTGAACTCAATTCCAATTTTTTAAAAAAGTCTGTTGATGTTTTGACATATAAACCTAGGGTTGGCATCTTGTTGTATGGTATTTTCTTTATTATTTTGTCAGTTAGAATTTGGAAAAGTATATGACCCACTGAAAGTCCAAGATGGCTGAGCAGATGGTAATATCACTGGTTAACTTATGCCACTTCAGTTTGCTGCATCCTGTATCCTGTCCCTATCTAGTTCCTCCCGAGGAAGTTTACTTTCTACTTTCTCTTTCTCGTTTGACCGGAGAAAACCTGTCCTTCCTCTTATTCAAAGATTCAAATGGAGATTAAGCCTCAAAAGGCCATTTCTCTGCCTACGATTTGACTTTCTGTATGTGTAATAACCTGGGTGAATGAGTTACTAGTCACTAGTGTAGTGTATCTGCTTGTCTTCCATTTACTCTTGCCTCTAAAATTAGGCTATTGGCATTTGACTCACTTCCATACTTCAAATCTTCACTTTTGTGTTTGGCTTCCTATCCAAACAAGCCAAACTGCTTCTTTCTTTCTTTTTCTTTTCCTTTTCTTTCTTTCTTTTTTTTTTTTTTTTGAGACACAATTAACAAAGGCTATTTATTCATAAACTTGCAGCAAGTGAACCTATTTGCTGTGTTTTGGCAAGGCTTCAAAGGTGTTAGAAGAGAGAGTGTAAATGCGATAGAGTAAAAAGAGGAATTCCTGAGAAAATCACTGATCTGCAAGCATTCTATTAAGGCTAGATTTTTGGAAATGATCTTTGGTCTTTAGGTACATTTGGTAGTCTCTGGCTGCAAAGTTATAAACAAGCAAGTTAGAATATTTCAATAGAGGAAGATTGTTCTGAGTTAGAGGTGAGGGTTCTTTGTGGCGGGCCATTTTTTGGAACAAGTAGGAGTCCATGGTATGCTTTTTTGTTTAAATTGTCATAATGGTCCTTATGGGGGTGGTTCCCAGGGCAGACAGTTTCTCAGAACAAATTAATTCCAGCTTCCAGCTGTGTGATCCAGGTCAAGTAACATCCAGATCAAGTAACCAGCAGTTTGTGCTGGTCAAACTGCTTCTTGACGGGCAGTTCCTAGCACATAGTGGGCACCCAGATGTTTGTCGAATGAATAAATGATGTTTACTGTCTGCATGCTTCCCCTTTCTGGCACACTTTTTGTTTTCTAGATTAGTTTTTGCTTGGTTTTGTGTTTTCTAGTATTTGGGGGAAAACATAAAAAAGAGCATAAGAAAGTCCCATAAGAAAGAACCAAGCTTATGGGATGAGGAAGGACTACATTTTTGTACATTTAATTTGAAGTGCCATTGAATATTCTCTTTAAAAGCACATATTTACTTCCACTCAAAAAAAGGAAAAATATTTTTCTTTATAGTCTTCCACTACCTGCTATTGTAAACATGTAGTTTTATTTGTGGTTTGCAACCCTGAGTACTGGTGATATGAAAGAAACATGGTTAAGGAAAAGGAACAGTCATCTCTTGGTTGAGGAGTGAGTTGCGTCCCCTTGTACCATGTCCTTCTCTTTCTTTGGCCCATTCCCTCTTGCCATCCTTCCTGCCCAGTCTTTTGTTTTCTAATTTGTCTTCCATGGTTCTGTTGAGAGAGAAAAGCATTGAGTTAGAAATTGCTATATGTAAATGTATCAAACCAACACATTGTATAGCTTACACTTACATAATGTTATATATCAACTATATCTCAATATGAAGAACTAAATAAATGAAATGGGAATAACTAGCTATTTCCTTCTCTCTAAAGTAAGATAACAAAAGTGTGAACCGAACATGACCTACATCAGATAATGAGTAATTGTTGAAAAAATCCCGGGTCCCACTACAGATCTCCTGATTATGAGTCTTATGGGATGAGGGTTAAGGGTCTGTATTTTTAATCAGAACCCTAGGCTTCTTTCTTCTTTCTTTCTGTCTGTCTTTCTTTCTGTCTTTCAATAGGTAAGAAGTGGATTTATTTAGAGAGATACACATTCCACAGACAGAATATGGTCTATCTCAAAAGGTGGAGGAAACATACTCCACAGACAGAGAGTGGGCCATCTCAAAAGGTAAGGGGCCCCGAAATTTGGGGTGGTTAGTTTTCCCTAGGCATTTATCTTGCACTCTCACTTTTGAGACTCAGCTGCCCTTGACCAATGATGTATAAGCTCCAAGCAGAAAAATTAACTAAAAGACAGTCCCAAATGCTTATACCTCATTTGTAGATCTTCCCACTTAATAGTAAAAAAGCCCACTTAAAAAAATCTGATGACCACATAGAAGAACTGTGAAGGTCATCGATTACATTATTCAACCATAACTATTGTGAAAGGACAAAGTATATTTTTTAAAAAACTATTCTTTGAAAGCCAGTCATTTAAGAACTATTATTTTTGCTTTTTCTTTGTTTTCAATTTTTGTATCTTTTTGTGTTAACCTCTGCACTTCTCTCTCTTTCCACCCTTACTCCTTCCCTCCTCTTCTCTTCCTCCTTATCTCCCTTCCTCTTCTGAAAGAGAGAGAGGGAGAGGGAGAGAAAATTTAAATTTACAGTTCCTTTATTTGCAGTTGTTTCTTTCTATTTTAAATGGCACCTTATCATGCCCTGACTCAGTGGGGTCTTTATGTGTAACAGAAAAAGCTGTCATTTCCTTGAGACACCCACTCCCATCTGATTAAATACCACCATAATGGAGAAATATATGTTGACTGCTAATGTAAATGCCTCCACTTAGAGTTCTTCAGTGCACAACCGGTACAACCATACAAGGCAGCCTTATCACTACAAACAATATTTATATCACACTGACCTTCATTATTTTGTTTGGCAAATAATATAGTAGGTTAATTTTTTCTAATACAGACTATGATGAAGATCCTGAACTCATGATCTTGTCGCCGTCGTAGTCCTGAGGTGAAGATTATGCTGTGGTTAGCTGAATGAGATTCTTATCATCATCTAGCAGTGGGACTGAGATGTTGATTGCAGTGACTGTGCCCTCTAGGTGGACAGAAGAATTCTGAATAAATTACCTAATAAATGACTCCCTCTCACAGGACCGTTAGGAAGTGCAGGGACGTAATATGTAAAAAGCATATAACCTACGACATTCTTCTATTGTATATCGTTTTATCTCAGACATTTTGAATATGTTATTGCAGATTCATTGAAGATAATCTGATAACACATTAATAAAAACAAATTAGGAATTAATCACACTTTTGCCTCCTTCTCACTTGTTTTTACTGTCTCTAGTTGACACTCCAGACCCCTATGTGGAACTTTTCATCTCCTCAACCCCTGACAGCAGGAAGAGAACAAGACACTTTAATAATAACATAAACCCTGTGTGGAATGAGACCTTTGAATTTGTTTTGGATCCTAATCAGGAAAATGTTTTGGAGGTAAGTGCGTCATTTGGGGACAGTGAGATGGCCACCATCATGTTGAGGCTGATGCTTGAGTTTGTCCACTCACCGCCTTCATTCTTCTCAGTTAGTTGTAGTTAGAGTCCAGCTGTGCAGTACATGGTAGATGAGCTCCTAGCTGTTGCACGTCAAGCTGTGTGAGTGTCCAAATGCAGGAGTTAGGTGGGGCTGGGAAGAATCTTTTATCCTCCCCATGTGCTTTGGAGAAAACATTCTTCTATTACAAAGAGGAGGATCCAAGTACAATAGAATAAAAATATTGTCAATTGATTAAGACTTTAAGTTAACTTTATTAGCTTAAAGTTCAAATGATTAGCTTTAAAATAAGTTCACATAGATGTTTTCCAAATCAGTTGCATGACTTTTCTACATTAATTTCTTTCTCATATTCCAAAAAAAACATTTCCCCTGAGAGGGAATAAAGTTTCATTTTTCAAAATATGATAATGAATAGGTCAATCAGGAAAGTGAAAAAACTATTATTTTAGAAGCAAATATGGTATTCAAAATGAAAAGACAAAGTGGTGTTACCAGTTGAATATTGAGGACCGCAAGTGACTGTTAATGTTATTTGGAAATTTCCATTTTTTAAGTATGGTGGAGATTTTAGATATAATTTCCAAATATTCAAGAAAAAATTTATACCTGTGCTCTACCTTTTACTCTTTATAGATCACATTAATGGATGCCAATTATGTCATGGATGAAACTCTTGGGACAGCAACATTTCCCATATCTTCTATGAAAGTGGGAGAGAAGAAAGAGGTTCCTTTTATTTTCAACCAAGTAAGCAATACAACAGAATTATTTTTCAACCTTATGTCAGATAAAATCTATTTAATCTGAAAAGTTGGAGTTTAGTGTTTGGAAATCCTCACTTCCATACTTCCTTTCTTCCCTTTCTTCCTTCCTTCCTTTCTGTCTTTCTTTTCTAGGTTTGCTGCATTTCTGAAATTTGAATAATTTATTTAAGATTAATAAAACCGTAGAAAAATTATTTATACAGAGTAAACATTGGATTCTGAATTTTATAGGAAACTAATTTAGTAGTTTACAGTGAGAAATGTAAGCAACTGGTAGACCAGGATTGAGAAAGCTGGTTAGTATATAAATTTCTTCTTGTTGGGAGCAGCCTGGTGTTTTTGTCCCTTGAAATGACTTTACAAATCTCTCCCCTCACCCAAGTCTGCTTATCCCTTAACTCTTACCTCCTTTCCTAACTGTTACCATCCCAAATGACCTCTTCCTCCCAGAACCCCCCATGATAATTATGTGTTGTTCATTGAGACTGAATCATTTAAACTATTCAAACTAAAATCCTATAGGTCAGGAAACTGGACTACTGGTTACGCATGCCTAATTACAGACTGAATACATAGTTTATATTTACTGCATGGATGTATACCTATTTAGAAACTGACTTAAGCCCAAAGGACTACCTGACCGGTTGATATAATCAGAGTGACCCGGGTGCTTAAGGACACTCCAGTCACACACTCCCTGCTGAACACTTTAGCTGCTCCCGGAAGCATGTCTTCTAAATGTTTTCTATCCAGTGCTGAAAGATACGCTGCCCACACTTCTGTTGACTTCTTTTAAAGTTATTTCATTCATTCCTTTTTCAAATGTTTATTAGAGTCTACCCACCATTGTGTTGTGTTCAAGGCATATAAAGAAGAAGAAGATACGGGAACCTCTTTCCTCAATTATCTTCATTTAGGGGGAGGTGAGATAGGGGTTGGAAATGGAAATGGACATAGGGAGATACATGTGATAAAAAGAAACCACCACGCAATAAGATAAATGTCAATGAGGTGTGTTCAGAATGCAGGGGGAAGACAGAATAAAGAAAGATTATGTTGTGAGAGGAGGCCAGAGATGGCTCCGTATCAGTAGATGATCTTGAGCAGGTTGAACAGTGAACATAGTGGTTAACACCTTGTCATTTGAAGCCAGGTGGTTTGGTATTTAAATTCCAGCTCTGTTTCTTACCGTGTGTTTCATCCTGGGGAAACCACTTAGCTCCTCTGAATCTCAATGTACTCATCTGTAAAGTAGGGATGATGTCTCATAGGAGAATCATTATGATTAAATGAATTAATTATATTTCTATGTAATATATCCACAGAATAATACATTCTAATGTATATTACATTTAAATATATTTAGATATAATTATTTAATTATAATTTATGTAATTTTATATAAAATATGATTATATATTACTTAGTTTACATAGTAGTATATAGCATTACATATAAAATATATAATAATAATTGATTATAGAAATATATATAATACTCACATAGATGTATCTGTACATACATATAGTGCTTAGTACTTGGTACATATTAAGGAGCATATAAATGTTTGTAAAGAGGAGAGCTTCAGTAGGCAGAAAAGCAGTTATGAGCATTTCAGTTTCTAGTAGAAACTGCAAAGGTATGGAGTCTCGAAAGAGGAAAGCAAGCTGGGGCATGGCAAGTTACCTGGCTTGGCAGGTACATGTTGGTGAGCAGTGGGGTAGAGAGTTAAGGTGGCCAAATGCTATAACATCCGCAGACCTTACCTGTGGCACATTGCTAGGATTGGTTCTCAAGAAACCCTTGTTGAGGGCTTCATAAGCATTATTGGCCTTTCCAAAATACAATGTTTTTTTCTGCTCTTCAGTCTATAACACACAGACTGATTTTAAGAGAAGATAGTGTAGGAAAACATGCATTTCCTCTCTTCCTGTCATTTCCTGTGCTTAGGTGTATAACCCCCGGGCTCTAAAAAAGACTTTCTGCATTCCTGAATTTAAGGTAGCTTACATAATTATTTTCTTTCGTGTGCTTGAGGAAACAGTTGGCTGAACAGCTTTTTTTCATTACACTGTTCTCAAGAGTCCTTTGTAGTTTTCATCTGAATGACAGTTCTTTGAGTTGGTGACCTGTGATGGTAATGGAAGAAAAGTAAATGCATGGTGGCAGGTTGGGAGTCCCCATTTTCCCCCCAGATCATGTGGCATGCCCTAAGCAAGCCCTCCAGCTCCTCCTCATCCCTGAATCCCTGTCTTTCAGAGGAGGACTGTCTTTTGTCTACAATATACACAGAGATTATAAGCAAACCAAGCTGCGAGGGAAGCATGCGGGAGAAGAAATTTTTAAACAATTCTTGGAGATGGTTAAGGCAATCTGGTATGATGAAAAGACCAGTTGAGTTTGGCAAAGGAAGGACACATGCTTCAAGCCAAGACATTATTAACAAAAACTCCTTCAAAATTTTGTCATCCAAAATTTCATACTGAGTCAACATAGAGGGATTTCTATGGGCAGGAGCCAGCTGGAGAAAGAACAGGAGCCTCAAAATGGAGATTGCCATATTCCCAAGGTCCCGCTCTACCCACTCAGGGAAGGAACTGGGAACCGGGTGACCTGGGCTCTCACTTTCTCTCTGTTACTAACCTCCCTCTAGGATATTTGAGTTGTCATTCTTTCTCTCTGAGTCTTATTTGCTTTATTTTTAAAATGAAGGTTTCCATTAACTTCTTTTTTTTTTCTTTTTTCACCACACTGGCAGCATGTGGGATCTTAGTTCCCAGACCAGGGATCAAACCCTAACCACCTGCAGTGGATGTTTGGAGTCTTAACCACTGGACCGCCAGAGTAGTCCCTCCATTAACTTATTTCTAGATGCTTTCTAATTTATAAACTTCTGTGCTCTGGAAAGAATATCTTATTTTTCACTTGACTATTTTCACCCAGAAGTTTTCAATGCTTCCCATTTTACAGATATGGAAAAAAATGATAATGTAATACTAAAAATCTTTATTATGCAGCTTTAAAGTACTGGTCTATCCATAGATTATTTTTTAAATGAGAATTTCAACCTGTAAGGTGTACCTAAAACTTTGCTTGATATTAAGAAAGCTATGAAAAGTTTCATTTTCAAGGAGTTAATAGTCTGTTTGGAAAGGACTAGACATTCATGTATAAGCTGATAAGTAATATAATAAGCAGCCTCACGAGGCATCTATTCATTCATTTACTTACTTAGGAATTATTTATTAACACTAATTGTGTTCCAGGCAATATTCTAGGTGATGGGTAGACAGCCGAGGACATGGTGGGTCATGGTACCCAGGGAGCTTGCATGCTGATGGGGAAAGTAAATAGGCAACAGGAGGCAAAAGGATACTCAGCACAACATCAGCTGGTGATAAATACTGTGAAGGAGATAAAATAGAGGCGTGTGGTAGAGAACGGTTCCTGGGCAACTGAGCTTATATAGTCAAAAAAGGCTTTCTAAGGTATTATATTTTTCAAATTTTATCAAAATTTTCAAGCATATGCAAAGTTTAAATATTGTTACATTGGATATTCATATAACTGCTACCTAGATTCTATAATTAATATTTTATTCTATTTGCTTTTCACATACATTTCTTTTTCTTTTAATCTTTCTTAGAGTATAATTGCTTTACAGTGTTGTGTAGTTTCTGCTGTACAACGAAGTGAATCAGCTATTCACATATCTATCTGTCCATCCATCAAACCATCTTGATCTATCTATCTCTCATCTATCTATCTATCTGTTATCTATCTATTTATTTATTTTTGTGGCTGGGCTATGTACCTTGTGGGATCTTAGTTCCCCAACCAGGGATTGAACCCAGCCTCTCAGCAGTGAAACTACGGAGTCCTAACAACTGGGCTGCAGGGAATTCCCCATCTTGATACATTTAAAAACAAACTACAGGGGCTTCCCTGGTGGTGCAGTGGTTAAGAGTCCGCCTGCCAATGCAGGGGACACGGGTTTGAGCCCGGGTCTGGGAAGATCCCACATGCCATGGAGCTGCAAAGCCCGTGCGCCGCATCTACTGAGCCTGTGCTGGAGCCCGCGAGCCACAACTATTGAGCCCACGTGCCACAACTACTGAAGCCTGCGCACCTAGAGCCTGTGCTCCACAACAAGAGAAGCCACTGTAATGAGAAGCCCACACACCCCAACTGCAACAAAGAGTAGCCCCCTCTCACCACAAGTAGAGAAAGCCCACGTGCAGCAACAAAGATCCAACACAGCCAATAAATAAATAAATAAATAAATAAATTTATAAAATAAAAACAAAACAAAACAAAACACAGACGACAGTATGCATCACCCCTAAACACTCCAACACATCATTAACTAGAGTTCAGTATTTACCAATTATAATTGTAAGTGCCAAATAGATTGTGTAGACAATGTATACAATTAGACTTATAAGAAGGAATTATTCATCCATACATTCATTTCACAAATAACTATTGAGCACCTACTGTGTGGCAGACAGTTTTTAAGCACTACCTATTCAGCAATAAGCAAATAGGAATCCCTACCCTCCTGGAATCTCACTATTCTGCTTAGATAAATAAGTAAAGGATACCTATGTTGGATAGTGATAGAGGTAAGTGCTAAATAAACCAAGGAAGGAGGAGAGGGGAGTGTGAATATGTGTGTGAAGAGGGTTGCAAATTCAGTTCCAAAACCTTGGCTAAGAAAAGCATCTCTGATGGTATCTGAGGGTAGAGGCACTCTGAGTAGGAAGGTCCTGAAGCAGAAGTTTGCCTGGCTTGTTGAGTAACAGCAAGGAGCAGAGCACGGCTGGGGCACAAAGAGTAGTAGGGAGAGTGGTAGGAGATGAGGATGGGGCGTGGGGTTACAGTGGACCATTCTGGGTTACAGTGGATATCAGTGGCGTGGGCTTGTTCTTAAAGGAAGGATGTGGTTGGATCACTAAAGGGGTGGAAGGCCATTCTGGTGAAGAGAAGAGCCTGAGCCTTTGCTCACAGTTCCAAGACTAGAACAGGACAAGCGTGTTCAGGAAATGGTGTCTAGACAAGTGCCAGGGGAGCCAAGCATTCGTGCATGAGGGAAGAACAGGTACATGGGGGTCAAACTTTAGCCAAGCTCAAGTTCAGGATGCTGGGTTTAGATATTATCTTGCTGATAGCAGTGAGTCATGGAAGGTTTTTGACTAGCGAATGGGGAATTTTGAGCAAACAGGATTTGACTTTTTCCTCAGGAGGACTAGTAAGCCAAAAGTTGGTAGGTAAAGATAGAGAATGTTTCATCTTGGAAACAAGAAGGTTGATGCAGCTGTAGCAGCCACCCTCTGTCGAAAGTGGCAGGTCTGAGGAATAGGGGTGACTTGAGCAAAGTAAGTGTAGCATTAGCTTTAATGTGTCAGTAAGAGTGGAATGGAATGGTTGCTTAGTGGCAGTGAGGCTCAGCTAAAGTTGGAAAGCAGGAATTTTTTCAGCTTTTCCTGAGACTATGATTTATCATTTAACTCAGGTTTAGAATGTGCTCTCTCTCTTTTTTTTTCCTATTTTTTTGGGGGGGTAGGGGGGAGAAAACCAATTTGGATCCACAGTTTTGTGTCCCAGCTAACGTTTATAAAATCTGAATTAGGTTATGCTTGTTGGAATCCTAAGTTTAGAGAGTGTCAGTGTTGTCATTTGAGAGACACTGGTGGGACGTGCAGCTTGTGACCCCAGGCTCGGAGTCAGACAGCCACTGTCTGGGATGGAATCATGATTCGGCTACTTATTCACTGTGTGATGTCGGATGAGTTATTTTTTTCTCTTCACCATGCATCCCCATTTGTGAAACAGAGTTGTATATAGTACCTACCTCTAAAGGTTGTGGTTATGGTTAAATGAGTTAATACTTGGAAAATTTTAGAAAAGTGCCTGGCCCAGTAAACACTAAATACATATTAGATATTCTCATTTTAATTATACTGGCCAGATTGAACTATTTGTCAAGTGCTTCATGAAACTGACTTAGCTATTACACTTACTTATTTGTTTGAACTTACTGACCGAAATGAAATTATTTATATACAGGTAGAGCTCATAAATTTGGTAATCATTTGTTTCAACACCGTTCAAAACCAGAAATGCTCGAGTCACCCATTACTGAATATATTAAGTGTGGCCTTGGGTTGCAGTATCCCATTGTAAAGCAGAAAGATAGAGTTTCTTCCAAATTTAGTGTTTTGTGTAAACAAAGCAGCCCATGGCAAGAAAATCCATGAACATGCTAAGATTTTGAAGTTAGACAGGGAAAAATCACACTTCTTTATTCTCTAGATGAATCTTTATCTTGGCCAATACTCTGAGGAGGTTAGCCTCTGATTTTCCACTGTATGGTGTTTTAATTTGACATATTTATTTAGAAGTTAATGTTGTTATTTAAAAATAGCCATGTGTCATGGTTTCTGTGGTATCTCATTTTGGCTGAATGCTTTCTCTGATTATTGCACATTCCTGATTAAAACCTGAAAACAAATGAGAGAGATCTATAGAAGAGACAGTGACAGCGCTTTAAAAAAATGGGAGTTCTGATGGCGAGTTAGCATCAGGATGATTTCATTGGAAAACCATGTATTGATGTGTGAAGACAAAGAGTACAGTTTAGCAAAGTGAATCAGACAAAGCAGACTTTGGAGGGAAAACGAGAAATATATAATTTTGTGAGAAATTTGGGAGATCTTTGGCTTAGATGTGAATGCCCCTACATTGACACAGGGCAGAGTTCAGACATAGGTCAAACAATTCCTGGCTTTATGAGAGAATGCATTTTTATTTTGGAACACTAGCAATGGAAACGTGAGTCTGTTTTGATACTTCTGCAGTTTATAACTTCTAAATTACAGGGCATTTTTAGAGTGCTCTTGTATCCTTGGAGTCCTCTTCTGGACCTCAGCTCCATCAGGGACTAGAACACTTTCAGCCGAGTTACTATTGCCCACCTGGCCTGACGCACATCAGACACTTTCATTTTTGAATGAATGGATAAATGAGTGCACTTACAGGAAATAGAGAAAACCTGGGAAGTGCTCAGACGGGCATAATGAAAGTAAATGAAGTTTAAAAAAGAGAAAAACTTAAGAATGTGAGAGATTTCCATTTGGAGAAAAAGATAGTATTTTGGCTTGGTAGTAGTGCTCTAGGAAATCTGGTTTATTGTATGATAGCTGATGATTACATAACTCTTTCTGAATTTCCAATGTCCATGTAAAGAAAAGGGGCCTTAAATTAAGAAAAAAGAGACTGTTGTCAAATAAAAGGAAGACAACTCTGTGGGATAGAGTGAAACATGGCTACAGGGAAAGTAGTGTATTTTTTAATCTTTCGAATCTTTTAAGACTGTATGAGATATTTGGGGGGACACAATTATCCTGAATTCTTGGGTGATGGAATATATGGTTCCTGGTAGTAAATGGTACTTTAATTTTATTAAGAAATTAGATATATTAACTGGACTTACTGTGGTGATCATTTTGCATTTATACAAATATTGAATCATGATGTTAATACCTGAAATTAATATGTTATATGGCAATTATATCTCAGTCAAAAAAATGTTAGTTTTTAGTGTTATCAAAAAACCATATCTATTTAAAAAGATGATTTTAACAGTGTATCATTCAATTTTAGAGATGCAGAATATATTTAGATGTGACCTTGTTTGTATTGGTGGGATTGTAATTTCCACTCTGCTCTTGAATTGCCTGCTTGTTAGATCTACATCTGATTCCTTCTTCATAGGATGAAATTACAATTTATGGAAACATGATTCTTCGTAAAAGTTACCCCCTTTCTTGGATATAATTTTATTTGTTATTTTGCACAGGTCAGGTAAATACAAAGTGAAAATATTATGTAATTCTCTTGAAAGATATAAATGATTATTGAATCAACACGGTGATGAGTTGCTCTTAGTTTCTACCAAGTGGGAGGGGCAGCAGGGGGAAGAGTAAATTAACTCAGGAGGGATCAGAATTCAAAAGAAAGTTTTATTGAAAGTAAAGTTTGTAAATACTGGAGTATTTTAATAAGAGAAGGCATGACATATTTGAAGAGCTCTTTACTAATAGGATAGATTTTCAAGTTAAACATTATTTGACTGTGTGCATCTTTTGGAAATAATAATTTTAAAGGACTTCCTTAATACCAGGCATTATACTTGTTGCATTAGCTTTGTTATTTCAAAATGACCCTGGGAAGCTTACAAGAGAATTAGTAGGTTAGATACTTTTAAAACTATTTTTCAGTCTGAAATTTTTTAAGTAGTTTCTCTCCTGTAGTTCCTTTCCCTTTCCCCAACTGAACATCTCCCATTGTAAAGCGTCTAAAATTGCTTTCCACTGTGGAATTCAAAGAAGAGATTATTGTTTCTTCTAAGAACATGCAAGGAGTACAGCCTGCTTCTTATGTTAATAATTCATAGAAGAGGTGGAGTTCTCTCATTGTCCTTGTTCCTGGCTGAGTATTATGGGGTTGGGGAAACCCAGGGAGATTTGATCACCTTTCCTTCTAATTGCCTTGATACTGTAAGCCACCTGGAAGAGTGTGATGCAGAGATGCTTCACACAATGCGTGGGAAGAAGTTTACAGTAATTGTTTAATGCCTCACAGGAAGTACATATTTTTGTGGCTCTTTTATCTGAATGACATGTTCCGGGTGAAAGATGCAGAGAGATTGTGAATGTCTGTCTTCATAGCATGTCTGAACATAGTGTATTAAATGGGAGAGTTTAAAATTTCCTCCAGGTTGTGGGTGGTCCACTTGGGCAACACATGGAAGTAAGGATCACAACCTATGTGACAAGAACCATGGCAGCACCTTCTATAACACTCCAGATGGCAGAAAAATCCTGTGTCTTCTCCTCTCTCATCCTGAGTTTGTTTAAAGCATCTTATCAGTCAGTCTAGGACCATGAATGTCTTAGCCAAGAAATGTTGCAGATGGATGTAGAAGGGACATTCTTATAGAGAAGACAAATAATACCGTAAACATAGCACAGTTAATCTTCCTTTTATTAAACTGTTGGGACAAGTAGGCAATAGATATATTCAAGCACCAGGTGTTTGTTTGTTTATTTGTTTGTTTCTGGCCGTGCCACGCAGCTTGTGGGATCTTAGTTCCCTGACCAGGGATTGAACCCTCACGCTCACCAGTGAAAGTGCGAAGTCCTAACCAGTGGACCTCCAGGGAATTCCCTGGTATCAGATATTTTAAAATGTAAAATGTTTAGGGATCTGCCAGTTGAGAAGCCAGCTTTTCCCCAAACACTTTCTGTCATGAGATGGCACGTGGGACTAGGAAGCCCATTCCAGCATTGAATCTTTCCATTTGTTAGAAGACTCCATATTGTGTTGTATTCTTGTTCTTTTAATTTCTGTTCTTCCTTGGTGCTTTGCCCTTTGGAGATAAAAACAGTAAATCTAGTCTCATTTTAATAGCAGCTTTCATGTATTTTTTTTAAAACAAGCAGACTGTTTTATTCATGTCTTGTTTTTCTTACTAAATATCTGAGGTGACCTCATTCAATATAAAATGTTTTTCAAGCCCTCTTTGGGAAAAACTGCATTTGAAATGTGGCAATGGGGATGTGCTGGGATGTGGTCTGAGCAATGCTTTCACTGATAGAATGCATGGCAATTACATTAATTATTTAGAAGCCAATCACCTTTTTGATTAAAACTGAACTACGATTCATCTGGGCATGTATGATTCCGTTTGTACTGGGGTTCTTGATTATTTTATTAACTTCAAAGTAATATTTACATTCATAGAATTCCATACATAGGAACTGCTGTCTGGGTAGGACCAGCCCACGATTTTATCTCTAGTAGCAATGAGATATTTCTTGACAGAAAAAGATGCCTGATGTGCTCCCGCTCCACACGCACATATGCACAGTAATTCAACAGATACTTATTGATTGTATGTTGTATGCCAAATACTGTGCAATGAACTAGTAACAGAGACCTATTTAAGAGAGAGCTTATTATTTAGTTGGAGAGGCAAATTTTTGTACAGATAATTTCCATACCTTTTTGTTACTTATAGAATTCAGTACTGAGAATTATCCATGAACTTATTTTAGCATTTTGGAAAGCTCCTTCTAGTTTGCTTTCTTCCATTCCCTGAAACCAAAAAAAGAAAAAGCCAATAATCTGTAGCATTTTATGTTGGCTCAAAAAATATCCTCTTCCCATTTTAAGAGGCATATCCTAGTTCTGTTCTATTTTAAGGTATTCAACAGGTTCATTCTAACTATATTCTTATGGTAACTGATGTAATAAAAATAACGGCACCATCTTACGACTGTACAGCAACCTTTGAAACGTTTTCTCATTTGGTTCTCGTAACAATCTAAAATTACATTATTCATAACTAATGGCAGGGATGGTGTTGAGAAGGCCTTTCTATACAACAGATTTATAGTCTCTGGAAAGACATCTTTTAATACCTCTTTTCTCTGTGGATATTAGTGATTTTTTTTTTCATTAAAACTAAATTGGCCCACTGGCAGGATGGAGTCCTCCCATAAGTTTAGTTGGTTCACACAGTGTTGAGAAAATAAAAATCTGAGCCCCATATCCCATTGTAAATGTTTTTAAGCTGACCACGGTTGGCTGGCCCCTGGGTCCTGCTGTCCACCTTGGATAGCCATTCTGTCTTCAGTTTACTCCGGCCTGCACTTGTCACAAATGTGCAAGTGTGAATTTTCACCCAGGCTTTCTTTAACTTTGGCCTCTGATTTTGAGGCCCAGGGACAGCCTGAATAATGATACACATCTTGTAGTTTTTAGATCTCAGGAAATTTTTACGATTTTTGAATAATGATTTTGGAATGCACTGCTTCTTTTTAATGAAGGAGGAAAACAAACATGCCAAGGCAATTCTTTTTCTTGTTAAAATAATGTATAGGACTTCCCTGGCAGCCCAGTGGTTAAGACTCCATGCTTCCACTGCAGGGGGCATGAGTTCCAGCCCTGGTGGGGAAACTAAGACCCCACATGCTGCATGGCGTAAATGATGTATAAAGTAGGTTTATCTCATTAAAAATAGCAAAAAGTTATTGAGGTACACCTGTAATTTGGGGTCTTCATGAAGCTGTGTTACTTTTATTTTTTAGTATATTTTTAGGTTAAAGATAATCTGTCACTCAAAAATTATTTTGACTTTGTTTGCATCACATATAGTACACATCCATTTTATGACCTAATTTGCCTAATATATCTATTCTAGGTCACTGAAATGATTCTGGAAATGTCTCTTGAAGTTTGGTAAGTCCATTTATTTCGTTGGATGGAAAAAATTGTGAGTGATCCACTGATTTTAATTGTTGAAGAGAATACCTTTAATATATGAAATCATTCTGATGGCTTTGAGTATCAAAAATGCATTAAATGTGCTTTGTTTTTCTTTAGCTCTCTCCTATAGCTGCAGCATTAAAAAATAAAAACAACAACAACAACAACAACAAAAACCAAAAAACAACCAAAAAACCCTAATATTCTTTGTTTAGTTTTCTGGTACTTTGGTGGTTAAATCATAAATGTCAGAAGAAGAGCTTTAGAAGGGCCCTCCCTCATGTTAAATCTCTATTCCTATAGAAATAAATACAGCTATTGAAGCCTATTTTTCATTGTTGATTCAAACAGGTATTAAAAAACATGACAGTGAACATACACAGGAAACTATAAGAGGAAAAACTAAAAGTTGAGACTGTCTTTCATAATGATCAGCAGGAAAACAAATGGTAAAGTTCCATGCCATGTGTTGCTCTTTCCAAGTGGCCTCCAAAAATGAATGTTGGCAATTCATTTATTTATTTTCAAATGGTGAGTCTTAGGGGAGTCAGGCCTGCCTTGAGAATTAGCTCATCTATGACCTGATGCTGAGGTCAATAGATCCCACCTCCCTCAATCTCTCTGCATCTCTTTGAACTTGCCTGTTGAAGTGGGTTTTACCAAAGTTATTAGTACACATTTTATTTACATGAACACAAAATTCATGTAGCATTCTCATATCTTATGATGTGCTGAATGAATGATGATGGATACATTGACATTGGGTTTAGGTATTTCTCTCTCTTATTTTGATCCCTAGAAAATGTTGATTCGACTTGGAAAATTATTACATAAATTACTACTGTCCTTCAATATATGTCAGGATGTATCAAAAGACAGTCCCAACTTTTTTAGTTGTGTTATTTTGCATTACATTGATTCTTGCTTACAAGTGGTATATTTTAGTGTGAGATTAGAAATATTTTTGTTACTTGACTATGAAAGTAATGCTGTTTGTTTTCATGGGAAAAAGTCTCCACTGGTGTAATTAGGACAATATTATGCTTTACTAAAGCAGAATTATGAAAAAAAAAATGTAGGAAAAAACCTCAGGTAAATAGTATACATGGGTCCAGAAGCAATTTACTATATATTTACAGTGAACTTTAAACAAACTCTATTTTTATATGTTAATTTTCTTGACTCTAAAATGAAATGTTCATTAAAGAAAAACTCAATTTTTCATGGAATGTCTTCCATTAAACATAAAATAAAATCAGGAAAGAAATTAGAGAGTTAAAGATAGTACATAAAAGAAGACACGAACCATGCTTCTGTTACTATATTTATAAAATTACTCAAAATGTTTTGAATTTCTTTTAGATATTTTTGTACTGATATCCTCTAAACATGTGTTCATTGCTTTATTTGTAGATCTTTTAAAAATCATGCTTCTTGTGCTTAATGTAAGATAATGGTCAACATGGTGTATTACAAGGAACATGAGCTCCAGAATGAGAAGTCCTGGATTTAAATATCTACTTGCTAATTTTGTTAACGGTTGAAAGATTTCTAATTACTTTTTTACTCATTTGTAAAATAAAAGTGCTTTATAAGCATTGTGATGATTTAATGTGGTGCTCTTTCTAAAGAGCATGTATTATAGGAAACTTTTCCACATGTACACACATTTGTGGTGGTACTGTTTGTAGTAGTTAAAAAAATTGGACATAATGTCAATATTTATGGATACATAAATTGTGCTATACTTATATAATGAAAATACTCCATAATAGTAAAGATATGTGAATTAGTTCTACTTATAAACACAGATGAATGTCAAAAATGAAGTGTTCAATGGAGAAAAAAATGATTTGCAGAATACATACAGTTGTTAGCATTTATAAAAAAATTAAGAACCTGTAAAATGACTATATATTATTTAGACCTACATGTATAATGTAAAATACAAGGCTACTAAGGACATTGGTTCATGATCTCTATTTTATACACAGTTCATCCCCAGACCTCCGATTTAGTATGGCTCTGTGTGACCAGGAGAAAGCTTTCCGACAACAGAGAAAAGAAAACATAAAGGAAAACATGAAGAAACTCTTGGGTCCAGAGGATAGTGAAGGCTTGTCTTCTACACGTGATGTGAGTTGGAAAATTTTCAGATGGTATTGCAACTTAATAATAATTTTGTTTGTACTTTCTCCCAAATTCCACCCAAATGTGGAGATATTGAGATTGAGCATTATTTCTCTATCTTTCTGAGATAAGGTAAGTGTTTCATCAATGGAAACTCTTTGAGGAAGATCATCATAAATGCTGCCCATATTTGGTAACATTTATCAGATACAGTTTTTAAAAGAAGCAGAGGCATACTAACGCACAGACAAGGTGCTCATTTCATTAGTGGGAAAAGTTTAACCTATAAAAGAGTATAAAAGGATCATTGACTTCATTTTAATAGAGACTAAGATTATCATTACTGAACAAGAGCAAAATGCTATAAATCTTAATGACAAGAATTAACAAAAAGTTTTCTTAAAAGATGTGAATAGGGAGACAAAAGGAAATGTTTCAAATTATTACTATTTCATAGCAGGGAGTGAAAGATATCATCCCAAACTGACCAACTAGTTAAAACAATGACCTCCACATTTTAATATTTTTCATAATCCTAATTATTGAGAGATGTTAAATTTAAAATATTTTTGTCAACAAATATTGAAAGTACAGTCCTTCAATCGTACTTTAAATTCTTTTCCTTCCCTTAAATTCCAGCGATATAAATGGCATTTCTTATTCAGTAACTTGTATTATATAATCCAGTTTTTGTCTATGTATCTATTCATTTATCCCTTCACTCATCTATCTATCTACCTATCCATCCATCCATCCATCTATCCTTCTTTCTGAAATCTACAAAAATAAATTGCTGCCATAGTTAATAACACTGTATTGTATATTTTACAGTTGCTAAGAGAGTAGATGTTAAAAGTCCTTATCACAAGAAAAAAATTTTGTAACTACATATGAGGATGGATATTAACTGGACTTATTGTGGTGATCATCTCACAGTATATACAAATATCAAATCATTATGTTGTACACCTGAAACTAATATAATGTATGTCAATTATATCTCAAAAAAACAAAATTAAAAAAATAAATTGCTGCAATGATGCTCATCAAATGATAATGAAGTTTCTTCTTAGTGGCATATTAGGTAATTTTTTAAAATTATTTCTTTGAGCTTTTCTGTTAATTGAATATTTTGGATGAATATAACATTTTTAGAAAGATATTTTCATTAAACATATGTCAGTATATATTTTATATATATTTGTAAGCATATATATTTACTCCCATGCATGTACACACAGACCAGGGATTCAAGATTATTGTAAATTAAGGACAAAATTCAACTGGAAATGAGACATAAATTCCGAGTAAGGGGGCCAGATGGGCATCCCTGTCCCACATGTGAGGGCACATTTCTAAATGTGTTTCTAGGTGGGTATAGCAGGGGTTGAAAGCCAGTCTGCTGCTTCTGGAGTGCCTTTGGTTGTTATGGGAGCAAAGTCTAAGATAAAATGTTGCTGATGGGGAACTTTTGCTAAAAGAAGCTTGGGGGAGAAGCAAAGCCTCCATTAAAGCTTCCATTTAAAAAAAAAAAAAAAAGACAGAGACTTCTCTTCAATCCTGCATCTTGTGGTTGATTATTATCTGAGGTTAATTAGTCCTGGAAGATACATTCTTCTCTGTGTATTACTCAGAAGTTTCTAGCTTTCTGGGAAGTCTTTTGGGGTTTTTTGTTTGTTTGTTTTTTGTTTGCTTTTTTATAGTAAACCTTCCAACAGCAGTTCTACACCTTCTTTTTGTCCCCATCCTTGTTTGGCATCATTATGCCCTTGGGGCAGAGAAACCATATTTCAAGTTCTTTTCATTTCTGCCACTTGTCATTTGTTGAGACACTGTGCTGGGAACCTGAGGGGAACAAAACTGAAATGGTCAATACCAGACAGTCACTTTCCTTGGTAAGTTTAAGGCCTAGGTGGGGAGAAAGATATTTAAGCAGATGAAACAGTGATGGAAATGGGTACCTCTGTTAATTCACGGCCATCAACTTCATTTGGGAAACCCATTCTGGCCGTCTCCGTGTATCCCTGCCTAGTTGCTGTCCATTTATTTACAATAATTTTTGTTTTTTCACTCCCGGCTGCTGACCTACCCTCTGCCACCCTCACAGCTGATAGACATGCCTCCTAATCAGAGAAATTAAAAGTCATCAGATGACAGATCTTTTATTTCCTGCCACAGGATTGACATGTTCTATAACCTGTGCTTATCCTTTGCCACTTGCCTCTGAGTTCAGTGGAGGAAAAAGCCCCGTTTCTTTGCAGGGCAGAGTCACATCACATCAGATATGGACTGCAAACCCCGGTTAGAAACCCCAACATAGCAACTGCCCCGTCCTCACAGGGCCACTCCCCACCTCTGTTGTCTGCCTCCACCTCTGCATGAAATTTTCCTATAAATATATACACATGCTCTAAAGGCTGATGTAGAGACAAAAAAAGGGAACCAAAAAAGTCCCCTGGGAATGTACATTCCCTTCTCCTTTCCGCTCTGCTTCTCTCTTTATCTTCACAAACTTTTCCAAAGTTTCCTACACAATCTCATTCTGCTTCCTTGCTTTCCTTAGGCTTCTGCCCCCAGAACTCTACTGCAGCTGCTCTGCAAGTCACCAGTACCAGCTAACCAAAGCAAAGGGTCCTCTGGTCCTGTCTTACCTAATTCTGTAGCTGCAAATGACTCATGTTTTTCTGCTATTTGAAACATTCACTACCCTTCACTTACTATCTTCTCTTTATCTTCATCTTGCTTCTTTGGTTCCCTTTATCAGATCTTCTTCCTCTGCACATTATTTAAATATGAGTTCTTCAAGACTCAGCCCTAGGCCCTCTTTATCCACGTTCTGCACTCTTCTCAAGAATTTTCTCTCCCTTCCATGTGTCACTCAACACATTTGGGCTAAGAACTTTTGCACGTATATCAACAACCTAGAACCTCCTTCTGAGCGTCACACCTGAATATCTATACTTCCTCTTTCTGATTCCTTCACTTGTATTCCTAACATCTCACACTTGGCATGTCTGAATCAGTACACGAAATCCTCTGGTCTCTGTAGTTCTACTGATGCCTATCCTTTTAATTTCCCCTTTCTGTTCACACTGAATTCAGAGTGATCTTTTCAAAACGCAAATCTGATTCTATCAAAGCCAAGCTTAAAATCCTTCCACTGATCTTAGGATTGGCCCTGCAGCACCTCTCCAGCTTCACGTGTTGCTGGTTCATCTCAAATCCCCCACACCCCCTCCACTAAGTGCCTCTTGGTTCTGGGTCTCTGCAGAACCCTTTCTCAGTTGGCGCTCTTGCATGCATTGTAGCTTCTCTCTGCCTAGACCTCCCCCTTCCCACCTTCCCTCCAACCCACCCCCTTTTCATTTAACTAACAGCCTCCCATTCTTGAATCAGTGCACTTGTCACTTATTCAGACAGTCTTTCTCATCCACTCCTCCCTCCCTCCAGGTCCAAGTTGGGTCTCTCAGTCACATTCTTTTATAGCGCAGATACGCGCATTTTCTCCTCTGCATTTCCCACAATCATACTTAAAACTACTTGTACAAATATTCATTTAATGTCTTTTTTCTCCATTAAAATATGCTTTTCACAAGGACCAGGGCAGTGTCTGTTATTCACCTTTATAATAACAATCATATATAACAGTGCTCCTTTCTCAAGATGGGGATTTTGATCAACTTAACCTTTTTCAGTTAAGCTTCAGCAAAAGTTTTTCCTTGTAATACTGTGCTCTTCCTGGTCTAAGTAGAGGTTGGTTTTGTAATTCTACCTTGAAGAATTATGTCCCAGCACCAGCTCAGCTCCTGGCTCGTGGTAGACCCTCAGGAGCTCTTGTGTTGTAAGAGTCAGGGCACAAATATAGGCAGTGGCTTGGCATTTCAGCCAGGGAATGGGTTTGCTAGAGAGAGAGATCAGGGGCTCGCAACGGAGGAGCACTTGCAGTAGGCTGTTAGGGAGGAGACAGGTTGAGGAGAAGGCTTGGATGAAAAGGTCTCAATTGCAACGGTTGCATTAGAAAGTCTGTGAGGCATATTGGTGCAGATGTCCAGTAGCCTTTGATCTTAGGTTTTCCTTTTCAAAAGGAAAGTTGCTGCCTCACTTCCCAGGCACTCCTCCTTTTATGAAAAGGAGCCTTTCTGGGAAAATGAAATTTGGCCTAATATTCATACAAATTGGCTTTTCTGCAGCAGATGGAGAATGAGGTAATGATGCTTTTTTCTAGGATAGTCTTCAAAAATATGAAACTCATGTTTTTGGAAGTCATTCCTAGAATTAAAACTTTTGATGTTGTTGTTTTGAATTTGGTCGAGACTTTCTCTTGGCAGAAATCATCTGTTTAGGTATATTCAGCACCACCCATTCCCATAACACAAGTATCATTTTCCTATTTTGTGTTTCTCCTTGCCCAAGGGCCTCTTAAGCTCCCACTTCCCCTGCTCCCTGCCAAGATCTTCACTTTCTGTTCTCTACTGACTAGTTGGCCTCCTGAAGGTAAGGAGGCAGCTATGACAGCTTGTCAATGAAACAACAGCCCTACTCAATTCTCCATGCAGGGTTGGTGCCTGTCTTCTTCCCAGTTTTCAACAAACAGTTTGCAGCATTCAGTTTAGGATGTCAATGTCGAATTAAAATGTTGGATGAATTTGGGCGCTTTGCTTCATTCCTGTGCTTCACTTGTGAAGTGGAGACAATATCTCTTATTCTGCTAAAAGGATGAGTACTAAGGCTTGTAAAACAGCCCGAACAATGTGTAAGACATATCTTATTAACTCAATACAATAATAGCTATTAAACCAATACATGGGTGTTGCTGTTACATAACAGCCCAGGGCAATGTCAAGTTCAATAAAACCTTAGCTTTCCTACTTGGATACCGAATTAATCAAATAGTTAAGCTTTCTAGTAATCCAAAAGTTTCTTCTCCTAAGTACTAAGACTTTAAAAATTACTCTCCATAATACTAATAAAAAAAATTAATGTATTGATTTAATCACTTGGATGGAAATCTTTCTAAAAAACATAATTCTTTGCCCAGACTGAGCTGATTTAAGCGCTCTCATGTCTGCAGCTTTTGAAATCAACTGCCATTTTTCCAGGCTCTGTATATTCCCTTGAAGTAATTTCTTCAGACCCCTTTCTCTTTCAACTTTGTTGTTGTGGAATTCAAATCTGATAAGCAAGCTTGTCGTTAGAACAGTGTCTCTGATTAGTATAATTTCTCCATAAATAAAGGGCTGATATCATTCCTATGAGTAAGGTCTGTAACTTTGTGCATGGGAATTTTTGACATATTTGGATTATTTAGAGGCCAGATCTTTTAAATTTTCTTGTTCTAAGAGCTTTTGGTCACATGAAGTTTCCAGATTACAGTCTCTTGTGTGAAGTGAAATGCTGCTCTGCAGTTTTCATGTCCCCACGTAACTGACTGTAAAGGGGGCAAAACTGATTGGGGGACTCAGATCTGAAGTTAGAATAGAGGGGAAATGAAAGAAGGAAATTTTACTCCAGCCTTCATCAAAGAATAAAGGAGGAACTATTTCCTTTCAAGGCAGAATATAAGGAATATACAACTAAATAGCTTTGGATGTAAGTAGAAGTACAAAGTAGTCCTTAGATAATGTATTCTATTATACAGAGTGCTGCTCTACACTTAAGATTGTCAGATAAATTGGGTCTTTGTTGCAGCGCAAGGGCTTTCTTTAGTTGTGGCGAGTGGGGTGACTCTTTGTTGTGGTTCTCAGGCTTCTCAGCGTGGTGGCTTCTCTCGTGGAGCACGGGCTCTAAGCATGTGGGCTTCAGTAGTTGCAGTGCGTGGGATTAGTAGTTGTGGCACATGGGCTTAGTTGCTCCATGGCATGTGGGATCTTCCTGGACCAGGGATCAAACCCATGTCCCCTGCATTGGAAGGCAGATTCTTTTTTTTTTTTTTTAATTGGAATATAATTGCTTTATAGTCTTGTACCAGTTTCTGAGGTACACCAAAGTCAATCAGCTGTACTTATACACATATCCCCATATTCCCTCCCTCCCTCGACTCCCCACCACCCTCCACTTCCCAGCCCTCTAAGGCATTATCCATCATCGAGTTGATCTCCCTTTGTTATACAGCAACTTCCCACTGGCTTTCTATTTTACAGTTGGTAGTATATATATGTCTATGCTACTCTCTCACTTCATCCCAGCTTCCCCTTCACCCCCCACCCCCCCAACCTCATGTCCTCCAGTCCATTCTCTGCATCTGCATCCTTATTTTTGTCTTGTCACTGGGTTCATCAATACAATTTTTTTTTTTTTTAGATTCCATATATATGAGTTAGCATACAATATTTGCTTCTCTCTTTCTGGCTTACTTCACTCTGTATGACAGACTCTAGGTCTATCCATCTCATTACGTATAGCTCCATCTCATTCCTTTTTATAGCTGAGTAATATTCCATTGTATATACATGCCACATCTTCTTTATCCATTCATTTGTGGATGGGCATTTAGGTTGCTTCCATGTCTTGGCTATGCTAAATAGTGCTGCAATAAACATTACGGTACGTGTTTCTTTTTGGATTATTGTTTTCTCTGGGTATATGCCCAGTAGTGGGATTACTGGATCATATGGTAGTTCTATTTTTCGTTATTTAAGGAACCTCCAAACTGTTTTCCATAGTGGCCGTACCAACTTACATTCCCACCAACAGTGCAGGAGAGTTCCCTTTTCTCCACACCCTCTCCAACATTTGTTGTTTCTAGATTTTGTGATGATGGCCATTCTGACTGGTGTGAGGGGATACCTCATTGTGGCTTTGACTTGCATTTCTCTGATGATTAGTGATGTTGAGCATCTTTTCATGTGTTTGTTGGCCATCTGTATGTCTTCTTTGGAGAAATGTCTATTTAGGTCTTCCACCCATTTGTGGATTGGGTTATTTGCTTTTTTGGTATGAAGCTGCATGAGCTGTTTGTATATTTTGGAGGTTAATCCTTTGTCCGTTGTTTCATAGGCAACTATTTTTTCCCATTCTGAGGGTTGCCTTCTAGTCTTGTTTATGGTTTCTTTCGCTGTGCAAAAGCTTTTAAGTTTCATGAGGTCCCATTTGTTGATTCTTGATTTTATTTCCATGATTCTAGGAGGGGAGTCAAAAAGGATCTTGCTTTGATGGATGTCATAGAGTGTTCTGCCTATGTTTTCCTCTAGGAGTTTTATAGTGTCTGGCCTTACATGTAGGTCTTGAATCCATGTTGAGTTTATTTTTGTGTATGGTGTTAGGAAGTGTTCTAATTTCATTCTTTTCCATGTAGCTGTCCAATTTTCCCAGCACCACTTATTGAAGAGGCTGTCTTTTTTCCATTGTATATTCGTGCCTCCTTTGTCAAAGATAAGGTGCCCATATGTGCTTGGGCTTACCTCTGAGTTCTCTATTCTGTTCCATTGATGTTCCTTTCTATTTTTGTGCCAGTACCATACTGTCTTGATCACTGTGGCCTTGTAGTATAGTTTGAAGTCAGGAAGCCTAATTCCACCAACTCCATCTTTCCTTCTCAAGATTGCTTTGGCTATTTGGGGTCTTTTGCATTTCCATACAAATCACAAGATTTCTTGTTCTAGTTCTGTGAAAAATGCCATTGGTAATTTGATCAGGATTGCATTGAATCTGTAAATTGCTTTGGGTAGTACAGTCATTTTCACAATGTTGATTCTTCCAATCCAAGAACATGGTTTGTCCCTCCATCTGTTTGTATCATCTTTGATTTCTTTCATCAGTGTCTTATAGTTTTCTGCATGCAGGTCTAGCAAAATAGTTTCTGAAGGAGGTGATAGAAATCAACCTTGAGTTGTCAATAAGGATTTTTATTCCTTTGTTTATTCTGTTTCCTTCATCTAAAATATTCTTCCTCTTGCTTTCACCTTCATTATGACAATAGCACTTTGCTGTGTCAATTCTTATTCCTTTTAGATTGTAAACATTGTTGGGCAAACAGTTTGAACTCCTCTTAGCTAGTTTTGAATGGGGCCCAGGACAAGAGAAGGCTCTACAATAGGCCCGTTGCTGTGCCAACTGCTCTGCCCCTTGGGCCGTATGACCATTCTGATCCATCGATGCTTGAAGTGTGTGTGGCGGATAGGGATGCTGTTTGCAGGCTGTGGTAGGCCCTTGTAGGTGAATTGCAGCATAGGTACCTTTGGTGCAAGACCTTGCCATCCTCTGTGGATAACTACTGTCCTTTTGAAAAATAGCTTTTGGCCTGCTTATTGGGCCTTAGTAGAGACTGAATGCTTAACCATGGGTGACCAAGTTATCATGTGATGTGAGCTGACCATCATGTTATCTGACCCACCAAGCCATAAAGTTGGGTGTGCACAGATGCACTCCATCATTCAAAGGAAGTGGTATATGTGAAATCGGGCTGAACAGACGCTGAAGATACGTATAAGTTCTACGAGGAAGTGGCCAAAATGCCCATGCTCCCTACTCCTGTTACACTACCTTCTCTTTTCCATCCTGCATCCAGAGCCTCATGGGAGAGATCCCTATGATCAATTGAAAAGAGGAGAGAACATTTGGGCCTTGTTACAGATTCTGCACAATATTTAGACACCACCTGAACGAGGACAGCTGCAGGACCCTAGCCCCTTTCTGGAACATCCTTGAAAAAAAGGGGAGTCTTCCCAGGGGAGCAGAATTTTAAGAGTGCACCTGGTTTTTCATTTTGCTTTGGTGGGGAAATGGCCAGATGTGCAATTATACACATCTGTATATGGCCTATGGCCAATGGTTTGGCTGTATGGTTAGGGACTTTAAAGGAACACAGTTAGAAAATTGGTGACAAGGAAGGCAAAGGTTAAGGAAGAGGTATATGAATTGACCTTTCTGAATGGATGGAAAATGTGAAGATATTTGTGTCCTAGGTCAATGCCCATCAAAGGGCAGCCTCAGCAGAGAAGGATTTTAATACTCAAGTGGGTAGGATGACCTGTTCTGTGGATACCAGTAAGTTTCTTTCACCAGCAACCCCTACCATTGCCCAATAGGGCCATGAAAAAAGTGGCTACCGTGGGAGGGATGGAGGTTATGCCTGGACTCAGCAACGTGAACTTCCATTCACCAAGGCTGAGCTGGCTACAGCAGCTGCTGAGTACTCAATCGGCCAGCAGCAGAGTCCCTAACAACACTGAGTCCCCAATGTGGCCTCATTCCTGTGGGTCATCAGTCAGCTACCTGATGGCAGATTGATTACACTGGACTGCTGCCAACATGGAAGGGGCAGTGTTTTGTTTTTACCTGAGTAAACACTTATTCTGGATACAGATATGCCTTCCCTACACTCAAGGATTCTGCCAAAACTGCCATCTGTAGACATATAAAATGCCTTATTCAATGTCACAATATTCCACACAGCATTGCTTCTGCTCAAGGAACTCACCTCACAGCAAATGAAGTATGGCAGTGGGCCCTGTCATGGCATTTAGCAGCCTTGCCATGTTCTGCACCATTATGAAATAACTAGCTTGATAGACTGGTAGAATATGTTTTCAATACTCAGTTATATTGTCAGCTCGGTGGCACTGCCCTGCAGGGCTGGAACACATTTCCTGGGAGGTTGTAAATGCTCTGAGTCAGCGTCCAATATTGGTGCTGTTTCTCCCCAGGATTCATGAGTCCAAGAGTAGAAATGGGACTAGCACCATTCACTATTACCCCTAGTGACCCACTAGCAAAATATTTGTTTCCTGTCTGTGTGACCTTATACTCTCCTGGCTTAGAAGTCTTAGTTCTGAAGGAAGGAATGCTGCCACCAGAAGTGAAACAATGATTCCACTGAACTGTAATTTAAGGCTGTTGCCTGGCCTTTTTGGGCTCCTCATGCCTCTGAATCAACAGGCAAAGAAGGGAGCTACTATCCTGGCTGGGGTGGCTGATTCTAACTATTAAAGGGAGATTGGACTCCTCCTCTAAGATGGAGGTAAGGAAGAGAATGTCTGGAATACAAAAGATCCTCTTAGTATTATCATGCCCTGAGTTAACTCAATGGAAAACTATAAGAACCCAATCCGGGAAGGACTACTAATGACCCAGACCCTTCAGGAATGAAGGTTGGGTCACCCATCAGCTGAGGTGCCTGTTGAAGGCAAAGAAAATACAGAATGGATAGTGAAAGAAGGTAGTTATAAATACCAGCGATGACTCAATGACCAGTTACAGAAAGGAGACTGTATTTGCCATGAATATTTCTTCCTTAGTTTATTATGAATGTATTTGTGTGTCACACAGAAACACAAAAATAGATTCATATTTAAGCTATGAAGTATCAATGAGAAGAATAAGCATTATTTAAGGACTTTGCATCCCTTTCTGGGGAAAGGATTAGTGCATTTCCAGTTGTACACAGGATATCTGTATCATGTCACCCGGGAGTATGACCTTGTTATTGTCTTTATTTGGAGATTAAGTATGGTTGAAGGAGATGTAGATGGCTACAGAGTTGAGAAAGGGTGGATGTGTGATGGTTAATTTTCATCAACTTGGAGGATATTTGTTGATGCAATTAACATTTAAATCAGTGAAATTTGAGTAATCAGATTGTCATCTATAATGTGCGTGGGCCCCATCTAATCAGTTGGAGGCCTAAATAGAACAAAACGACCAACCTCACCAAGCAAGAGGGAATTCTCCAGCAGACTACCCTTGGACTTCATGTGAGCCAAAGGCCCTCCTGCGTCTCTGCCTGCTGGCATTTGGACTGAAACAACAGTATTGACTCTCCAGAGTTTGGAGCCTGCTGTCCCATACTGCAGATTTGGACTTGTCATTCTTCATACTTGTGTGATCCATTTCCATAAACGGATGATGATAGATAGATAGATAGATGATAGATAGATAGATAGATAGATAGATAGATAGATAGATAGATGATAGATAGATAGATAGATAGATAGATAGATAGATGATAGATAGATAGATGACAGATAGATGATAGATAGATAGATAACCTACCTACCTATTGGTTCTGTTTCTCTGGAGAACCCTGACTAATACAGGAGCCAAGAAGGCAAAAGTCTTTTTATAACTGTCAGAATTTACAATCTATGAAAGCATAAAAAACAATCCTTGAGCACTTTAGAATTTTCTTTTGCAAGGGAGGAAATTAATAATATCCGCAAGCCCATGCAGGAAGATAATTTAATCAAGACACAGGGTTTTTGGTAAATAAAAATTCATTTCCTGTAATCATATGAGAAGTATGAGGAAAACTCATTGATATCATTTATACACAAATATTGGTACAATTAAGTCTAAATATAACCTAAAAACTTTTAGCAACTTTTATTTGTTTGATTTTTATTTGTTTGATTTTTATTTGTTTGATTTAGAGCCAGGACTAACAGTTGCACCTTATAAGTCCTCTGTTATTCTTTGAAAGTTATTTCAGAATAACTACCACTATTAAAACATCCAAAGTTAGTCTTTATTGTATAAAATCGTGCTATCATCTGAAGTGATGCATGAATCTGAAATGTAATTTAGCTAAATAGCAAACGGTTTCTCTCAATAAAGATTCCTCTTTTCTTTCTGAATAATGCAGTAAAGGAAAGAGTGTAAGTTATGTGTCAGTGACAACTCAGCTCACATCCTGGTAATCAGCGATCTGGATGTGGACAAGGTGTTACATGTGCACTGCGTAACTCCTCTTCTAAGATGTGAAAATGATAGTGATTTTCTTTTGAGGGATGAGAAGATTAAATGAAATAAATTTTCTTCATAAGTCTAATTTCCCTTTCTCTTTTATAGTTAGTAAAAATGTATAATTTTACAGTTTAATAATTCATATTCTGTATGAGTTACAGAATCTAGAAAGTTCAGTAGCAAAAGACATCATATTCCTAATTCTACCCAATATTTTTACATATAAGTAAAGAGTCCAAAGAGGATTTTCTTTACCTAGGTCCTTCTAGTTGTAGGGGAGGCTTTCAGAGACAGAACAGTGAACTTTGGAATCTGACAGACCCGGCTTTAAATCCACAAGACACCACTTTCTAGATTCACAGCAGTGGAAAAATTATCTTCTTTGTGTTTCAATTCCTTTATCTTTAAAATGGTAATAGGGAGTTCCCTGATGGCCAGAGGTTAGGATTCTGGGCTTTCACTGCTGGGGCCCAGGTTCAGTCTCTGATTGGGGAACTAAGATCCTGCAAGCCATGCAAAAAAAAAATTTTTTTTAATTTTTAAAAAAAGGAAATAGAGCAGAAATTATACATCTAAAATGGTAATAATATATATCTCATAGAGTTGTGAAAATTAAATGATGCGTAAAAACGATTAATTCATGTACAACAAATAAAGGTATAAATTACAATCTCTACAACCATTCAATTATTTCATAATTCAATTTTTTATGTACAAATAGTATATTTTCTTTCATCTGATAGCAATCCAAATTTCTGACTTAAATATCTTACCTGATGAAAACAATGGGTTACATAACACATGAATCCCAGTTTAATAAGTGGCTGTTTCCAGAAAATTCCTAACATAAAATAGACATCCATAAGCATGTGTTGGGCTACTGGCATATGAAGAACATCTGGGGAGTTGTTTTCTCAGGATTAAAGAGCTTTTATGTTCAATTTTTGAACTTCTCTTATGAAATCTCCCTCTGAGCAGTAGCACAGGTTGTGTGTTATATATTGAAACGAAATAGTGTAATCTGTTACTAAGAATTTTTTTACTCTGAACTACCTGATTTATATTGGGTTTACTGTTATTTTCAATAACACAGTGTTTCAAGTAACCAAATCAACAGGCTTAGAATCCCCTAAATAATTTTTAAATAAAAGTCTTCCTCCTTCTACAGTATCGACCCTAACTTTTTTTCTCCTTAAAGCCCTTCATAATCTTATTTTTCCCAACTCCCTAGTATACTCCTGCTACAATAAGAAGACTGGTCTTCCCATTCCAAAATCACATACCCTTTCTTATTTGTGCCTGTCTTGGCCTGACCTTAGGCACAGTGTTTGGCACATAGTAACAATTAATGGTGTATTATTATTATTATATTATTATTATTATTATACTGCCTATAAACTCAACACTTCATTCAAGGCCTAATTGAAATCCCTCCTCCTCCTAATTTCTAATCTGGCTTCCTTACAACTGCTCTTAATATTAATACTGTATTATCCTCCATTCCCCCACTTTATAACCCGCTTTAGTTTCCTATCTTAGTTTTCCTCTCTCTCCATAGAAGTTTTTAAGAACCTACATATTTTACTTTATTTACAATTTTAAAACTATGTTTAAGAGCATTCTGTTCATCTAAATATATACAGGTTCAAAGCCATTTAAATTGCTCCATTGCACTGGACTGTGTTTTCATTAATGAAGTCTTCAATTTGCATCTAATTTGATGGCCACTGAGTATTAGAGAAGAGCCCTGGATTTGGAAATTAATTCTAGGTGTCCTGCTATTCACTGTTCTACTGCCAATAAGACCTAACCTCTAGAGAATTCCCTTTCTCTATGTAAGAATTCTATAGCCTCTTTGGTCTTTTTAGTTCTAAAATAATGATTCAGTGAATATATATACATTTATCATGTTGGTGAGTTATAGAGAGTCAGGATCCAAGTGCTTGAAACACAGTGCAGGTATATTCTCATATCCGCTTTTAAACTCAAATGTTGCTATATCACATATCATGTAGTCTCTGGAAAACTCCATTGTACACTCATGAGAGAATGAGAATGAAAAAAGGAAGATAATATCTTCCTGTTATTATGAAAATAGTTTTGACTTTGTGGACCTCCTAAAAGCTATGCACACTTTGAGAACGGCTGCCCCAGGGTATAGAGAAACAACTAGCTCTCTTAGGCAATAGTGGTCCTGGACCACAAAGAAAATGACAATGCCTCCCTTTTCAAAGAAACACTCTTGCACTTCAGTCACATTACAGACAGCCTATGTCTCTCTGTTTTACTGTGAAAACTCTTCATTGGGTTATGCTGCTCCCGTCTCCAGAAGAGCCTCCCTCCCTGCCCTCATTCCTCCCTACGGAATAAGTTCATCTTTACCATCAAGCTCAGGTTTCTTCTTTGTCTGTGAAGCTTTTTCCACCACACCAATCCCTCTCCTCTGATTGGAATTGACCACACCTTCTGAACTTCATGTACTGCCAGCCTATAACACTTGACTTTGGTAAGGCATACTACTAGAAGCCTAGGGTTTGACTCTTGACTCTACTCTGCTGCTTGTTGGTTGCATGACCTTGAATAAGTTTTCAAGGTCTTGGTTCTAAGTTTGTTGGTTTCCACACCTGTAAAATGGAAACCTCATAGCGATTTTATGAAGGTTAAATGAGACAATTTCTGTAAAATACTGAGAACAGTTCCTACCAGATAATAAGAGCTCAACAAATGTCATCTATTCCTATGTTTCTTGTTGTCATAATTATTATTACATTTCTGCCTCACTTAAATTAACTATATTCCCCAGATCCACCATGGGGATGCCTAAAACACAGAGCCCACTTACTCAGATTGATGAATGAATTAAAGAATGAAGAAATACATTTTGTAGGTCTTTAAGTTGATTAAGTTCTTTTTGATGGCTTAAATAATAGCATATTTTTTGAAATGGGTCAGCATAAAGGAGTGCTAAGAATTGTGGACCAAGAAGGCAAGGCTCTTACTCAACTATAGATTACGAGCTAATAGATCTTATGCAAGTATAGCATCCTTTCAAAACTTCCGTCTGAAAAAAGAAAAAATACTTATTGCTCATTTTACAACAGTTTTGAGAAGTTCAAATAAAAAAAAAATCAAAACAGTACAACCTAAAGCAACCCCCAAACTGCAAAGAGTCAAGTAAATATAAAGGATTGTTGTTGCTATTGCTGTTATCAAATAGAGTTAGTTGGCCATTTTAATAATGTCTGCTTTCTAATAGACATTAATTCTTGACTGTCTTAAATGAAACATTATTTTCTTCTTTTTAACAATTAGATATCAAGGTATGAGTGAACTTACAATCCTTTGTTACCAAATGTGGGATGTACAAAAATTGAAATGAAAATGACATATTTTATGATTTTATTTTGCACATGATCTCTGTTTCATCATTGCAGGTCCCTGTGGTGGCCATACTGGGCTCAGGTGGGGGGTTCCGAGCCATGGTAGGATTCTCTGGTGTGATGAAGGCACTGTATGAATCAGGAATTTTAGATTGCGCTACCTACATTGCTGGTCTTTCTGGATCCACGTGGTTAGTAAAAAAAAAATTTTTTTAATCTTTATTGGAGTATAATTGCTTTACAGTATTGTGTCAGCCTCTGCTGTACAACAAAGTGAAAGAGCCACATGTATACATATATCCGCATATCCCCTCCCTCTTGAGCTGCCCTCCCAACCTCCTTATCCCATCCTTTTGTCTTCACAAAGTGTCAAGATGGTCTCCCTCTGCTCTGTAGCAGCTTCCCACTAGCCATCTATTTTACATTTGGTAGTGTGTATATGTCGATGCTACTCTCTCACTATGTCCCAGCTTTGCCTCCCCTGGTGTCCTCAAGTCCGTTCCTACATCTGCATCTCTATTCCTACCCTGGCACTAGGTTCATCAGTACCATTTTTCTAGATTCCATAAATATGTGTTAGCATACGGTATTTGTTTTTCTCTTTCTGGCTTACTTCGCTCTGTATGACAGTCTCTAGGTCCATCCACCTCATTGTGAATATTTTAAATCTTAGTTTTATCATCCTAAATGCTTAGCATTTATCTACCTGAAACTTGGAAAAGAGGATTTAGAAAATTGACATTAACTTCAAATTACTGAAATATTTCAGCTTGATGCAGTGATTTGTTTCTTAAAAATATTTTTTAAGACAAATTCATACCTAATGATGACTCTTGTCATAAGTTTGTTCCCTTTAAGTTTGTTTGTTACTTCAAATGTAGTTAAACATAAAACAAAAAGATAGATCAATTGAAATAATTCTATAGAAATATTTCAGAAGTAGAATAACATACTCCACCCATAATTAATTTAATCTTCCTATAATTTACTGATTTGTAATCTTGCAGTGATCGTGTCTAAGTCTACATGATTCACTAGGTATTCATTTTCTTCTTCAGGGCAAATAGAATGAAATGCAAGATACCTTAGTATATAGAAGAAGGAAAACAACTTTTGACTGAAGAAATGCAATAAATTTCACTGATTTATATATGACTAGTTATGAAATTAATCCTTTAAATGTATCTGAGCTCAGCTAAATTGGATAGAGAGTTAAAGCATCTGCATGTATAATATTTGTATACTGTAGATTTGCCTTTTCTAGAATATATTTATAAAACATTTTCAAAGATGATACTATGTACTTTTTGGTTTGTTTACTTCACATAAACACATTGAAAATCAAATATTAGTGCTTGCTTAGGTGCCTCAAATAAAAGTATCACCTTATTATAGAATGTCTGATATTGGCTTATCAGGCCATGGTAAAACTTATCTTTCATAATATTTTATTATATGCAATTATATAACATATATATTATATAAGTATCTATTATATAATTACAAAATATATAATAATATATATTATATATGTCTATATTTTAAACTTTCTGTGTCTTCTCATCCTGTGAGATGGCTATGAGTTTCTTCATTTTTCAAGTAAAGAAAATATGACTCAGAAGGCAAGTGATTTGTCCAAGATCACTAGCGGAGCCAACATATAGACTCAGGATTTTGATTCCTTATTCTAGATTCTTTCAACCAAACCACACATGATCTTCCCTGGGACAGATATATATTCTACACAGAAATTCACATGTAAAGAATCTATAGTTTCTTAAATATTTTGAACCAGATTCTTAGAAAACAAAAACTTAGGACTATGGTTGCCACCTTCTCTGTATGTACCCTCAAAATAATTTATCTCTTTTGAAAGAAGGGTGTAGCCCATCATTATTCTTTCCCTTGAAGGAAAGAGCAGGCACCTGCCTGTTTAATGAGTAATATGAATGTGATGGAAAAACTTGGACCCTTAGATTAATTCACCTACTCAAGCATTTTATTATTACTCTTCAGGTAGTTTTCCTTATCTGTATTCACTATTTTTTAGATCCCTGTGGTCCATCACTGACTAACACATTGCAAGAAGCTTGCTTTCTTAAATTCATCTAACAAAGAAAGACCAGGCCTTGAGTGCTGTTTTGGGGGTGTAATAGTGTATATGGGGGCTTAATTAGAGCTGCAGTCATTGCTTTGGTTATAGATTTGGGAAAACATCTAAAATCCCCTGTCAGGGTTCTGAAAACAAGTCCTGCAAAATGTAATTAAGAGAATTTTAAATGTTTAAATACTGTAGGCCATCTTTTTATATATACTTAAATTTCTCTTCTATCCTTCAGTGTCTGATTTCCTCAAAGATTAGCCTTCTCTTATTTATTCTATTTCCTTAAAAGCCATATACTCCTAAAATTCTTATAATCATTTTCCACTCAGAGACTACATAATTTCCAAATATAATGGTGTCTTTGGAAGTTTTTATTGTCCTCAGCTTTTGGGGGGTGTCAGGGAGGATGAGGTTCGGAGTCAAGACATTTCATACATTGAATTGTTCCTCTTTCAAACCCCTCCTACCATGCCTTTTCCCCCCATCCTCTTTGATTGCTCTCTCCTCATTGCTGTCTTTTCTACTTCTGGTACTTTACTCCTTAAAATGAGCTTTCCTCTGGGACCTCTCTTTTGTTCTATAATATCTACACATCCTCCCTTGGTAATTTCACCAATTTCTACCACTTCAATTATTACCATCAATAATTTAATTCATAGATTTTCAAAACATCCAAAAAAATTAGTGGACCAAAAAAAAAAAAAAAAGAAGAAGAAGAAGAAGAAAGAAAACCCTAATGCACAATGCAAAGTAGCCATCAGAGAAGAGAATCAAAGAAAGATGAGTTCCAGAGGTCAGAGTGGGGAGTGCTGCATGAAGTAGTGGGTATTTTAATAGAGGAAAAATCCATGAGAAGCTTCACTTAGAATTGGGTTTAGAAGTTCCATGGTTATAGCAAAAATTACTAGATAAAGTAAATGAAGGGCACTTTTGATCATGAAATTACAAATAAGAAATGAATAGAAGATGAAAGGAAGAAAGGTGGGAATGTGAACCTAGTAGGAGCAGTCTATTATTTCAAGAAGGGGAATATAGGATCCAGGAAATGTTTTTGTTTCATTTTCTTTTCAGAATATAAGAGACTAAAGCATTTTTGTAGAAGACTGAGGTGAAGGAAATAGTGTAGAGAGATAAATGAAAAAGAAATAGATGGATCATGGATAGAAAGGGATTTGGGCAGAGACAGGACAGGGCAAGATAAAAAGCACAAATAAAGCTGTTAACCATGGAGAAAAAAGACACTTCTTGAGACAAAATAAAAGGTGGTCAGGATGATTCATATTAACAGTTTTCTCTTGAAAAGTATAGATGAGAAGGTAAAAAGTTCAAAGGAAGGAATTCGAAAAGACTTGGAAAAACAAATTACACTCTGTGTAAGTCTTTATGTTCTGCTGATACATGACCATTACCTGGCTCAAATTAGGTAATACGGAAATATCTGGAGAAGCTTTGGACCTCCCATCAAGTTTTCTGTGATCACAAAAGAGAATTTTATGTAAGACAAAAGCTTCTCTTGTAATAGCTACTACCTTTATGGTAATTATTTCTGAAATTATTTTTGGATGATAGTTATTTATTAATGATAAGCATTAGCCAGGGGAACTGGCCTGAGTGAGCTAGTGACAGTAATCCTCTGTACTCTTACTCAGTGAGCACAGCTCTCTTCCTCAACACAGCTGTTCATTTGCAGTTTTTATGGTATTACCGTCTAAAGAGAAATGAGAGCAGCTCTGCATCTACAGGCAATGGGGTCCAGTTTATTAAGCTATAAAATGGAATTGGCGAATGAAAACTTTCAGTTTAACAGTCTGAAGAATTTGTGGGACATTGAAAAATGAACCAATTTCAATAGAAGTTGGCCCATAAGAAATGATAGGCTAAAAGATCAAGATTATGTTAGCAAAAATATGTGGTTTGAGGTGAGGACTATGCTTGTTTTGTACGCTAATGAACCTGTCCCACTTGTCACATATTTAATGACTAAATGAAGATTTGCATAAGTGACTGCATTTTGGGGAAAAATTAATCTAGGAATTTCTTTAGGATTTCAGGATATTTCAGAACCTTCACAATGTTGAGGGTCTTGTCAAGACATTCCAAACCTTAGTTGCATGTGAGAATCACTTCTGGCACTTTCTTAAGCACAGAAATTCTAAATGCTTACCGCTGAAGGTTCTGATGAGGAAGATCCTGGGGGGCCAGGCACTGATATTTTAAAACATTGATTCTTTGATCTAGAGGCAGGAATTGAACTGAGAATTCCTTGTTCTCTGGCATAATCTAAAGTTTTTTTTTTTTTTTTTTTAACTTTGTACTTTGCCTTAAATACATTATATGGAGAGAATGAAGTGTCCTATCACATAACTATGTTGAAAAATTAGAGGTGGATATTCTCAGATTTATAAAGGAATAAATTGAAGACCCTTTCATTCATTAATTAACTATTTAGAGAGGCCCTGTTGTGTCTAAGACAGTTTTTGCAACTTGATTGGTATAATTGGGAGTCATTTATTGGTAAAGAGGGGAAAATTAAGGCTTAACTACAGAGTTGATACTTGTGTGCTTTAGATGGTAATATGCTCACAGAAGCTCATAATAGCTGAATTCTGCCTTGATGCAATCAAAGAAACAAACAAAAAGCAAACAAAGCTATTTAAGGAAAACTGACCATTGCCTGCTATTCCATCTTAGCTATCACCAAAGCCAAAATCCAAGTCTTAGATGTCACCACAATGATATCATGAAATGTTTATCCGAGTCACACTTGTGGGTTGTTTTTCTAAGGAAAATGGGCTCATGAATGCTGAACAAGCAGAGAACATTAGCCCCAATGCAAATGGTTGAGGTATTTTAGGTCTTTCTGTCTTTCCATAGGGCTTGTATACTTGAGCCAACTGCTTCATGAGAGGGTAAGAAAGAGAGAAACAGGCAGAGTGAGACCCCCTCCAACTGAATGAGTTTAGTTCCGCCTTTAGAGAGCAGAAATGGACTGCAACCATTCTATATGGAGCAAAAAAGAGAGAATTGGACTGACATCCATACGTATTTGAACTCTCAAAAAATCTACCTCTGAAACTGTGGCACAGAGTCCTAGCTTCTGAGCAATCCCTGAACCTCAGAGGAAGGAGTTTCTTAATCTAGGTCCAATGGCTAGTATTAGGAGGAAGGGAAGAGAAAAGAGGAGCCTCCAGATCTTGCTGGAGGAAATCCATGAGGCTGAGGTACTTGTTAGAATCATATATTGATTCATTTTAAAGACCAGCTAAATAGAGATGGAGAAGAGAAGTCTTAAATAACGTAAATGAGATCTGAGTAATTACATCATCCTGCTGAACAGTTAGAAATGACAACTTCTAATAGCAAAATGATCATACCATTTGCTTTTCACCTACCTTAAAAAATATTCTGTACCTCAATTGATTTCTACTGACATCGTTTGATTCTTTTCCTTATTTTTATCCTGCTTCATTAAGGAAAGGATTTGATGTATCTTAAAAATAAAGTAAAACTGGATTGCATACAATAAAGATAGAAGTGGAAAAAAGTATATGTGTGTGTATATATATGTATAAAACTAGAAATTAGATTAAAAATTCATGCTATAACCTGTAGCTTTGGGAGGTATGAGACACTGGCTTTGGTTTCAGTTTCCTAGAATTCAAGGCAAAATCCAAACTATGCACAATTACATAATGCACATTTTTAATTAGTTAAGGGCGAGTCAATGGTCCATGAATGTAGAACTTATTCTTGGTAATAAGACCAGTAAAGAATTTCTTAATGTTCACATAAAGAATGAAACATATCCTGAATAGTTCCAGAATTGATCACATAGAGACTCAAAAAGAAGTTTTATTTTCCCATTTTTATTGTATCCTTAAATGTAAACCAATATCATTACACCAATGTGTGCATTTATTGAAAAGTATGATGAGGTCCAGAATCAGATCTTTGTTCGTCTAGGTGAATCATGTAGCAGACCTTGGAATAACTATGGGAATGGATGGACTCTGCATCTTTTTAGCAATCTCAGCTGTATTTTGAATAGATATTTGGTAATTAAACCAGACTTGAGTTCAGAGTAAGTCTATATGATTTATCTTTACCCCATGTTGTGAGAAATGTTAAGAATCCAGTTTGTATAATAAAGATCTTTTAAAAATGTTTAATTATTTTTTTAATTGCACTCTCCATTTGTTAAGTTATAATTATTCTCAGTTTGTCTCTAAAGAACTCTGAATCCGACAAGAAATTTTAATTTAATGTGTAGTGGGAGTAGTTTGGTCTCTAAGAACTGAAATCTTATTTTAAAGATTTTTTTAAATTTGGGTTCTTCTGTTTTTAATTGGGGAACTGTGAACATGTTATTTAAATTCATCAATCCTCTGCTTATCTTTAAAATAGAAGAATTGAAAGCTATTGCAAGTCTTCAAGACAACAGCTTGTGAACAATTAGCCAACACAGGCCTAGAATATACCAGACTCATAAGTGTTAGTTTTCTCCCTTCCATGAAGGGAGGATAAATCACTATAGATGCATTTTGATATGAATGTCAAGGAAACAGGAGATTTAAACATGTGCTACATTCTCTTTGGTTGGATGAAGTGGTGGAGTATCTCTTTCATTATTTTGTGCTCTCAGTTCAACAGTTCAAAACACTGTACTTGTCATATACTACGCATTTGCTAACATTGAGACTAAAAAAGATAAATAAAGTTTTCCCTGCAGGTGATCACAGCTAATTAGGGGAGACAGATAAGTAAACTAATAATTAATATTTAGTATGAGAGCTACAATATTAGAGATATTGGTTCTCAGGAGAATCGTAACTTAATGTTTACTGTCTAAATATCAAATACCAAGCTATATGGTGATTTCCAGCATCACTAGAAGTGGCCAAATGGCTGGTGGCCAAGAATCATCACAAGAAAACATTTACCTTTCAAACCTACTCCTCTCCAGGATTTCACCATTAGATTTGTATGCTCAGAAATTCTGAGACATGCAATTGGCAAGGCTTGGGATTCTGTCTAGTTGGCCAATGGACAATTTAAAACACACACACACATTTGTCAGGAGAATTAGGCATTCACAATAGTTTGGACAGCACATTTTCTACCTATAGAAAATTGTCATGGAAAGTCCATTTATCAGATTGCTTGGCTAGTATTATATCCAGACAAATCAGTTTATCTACATGGCTCTCAATATGTTGTGTCCTATTGAGATGATCTGAAGGTCTGATAAGGATACCTATTCCTGGAGACTAGACAGTGAAAAGTTGGCCCAGTAGGGCATTCTCTCCTCTGGACTGTGCAGAAGTCCAGTGTTTCCTCTGAGGCCTCTCCTTTACTTTACCTCCTTTGTAGACCAGCTATTTTCTGGTTGATGCATCCTTTCCTTAAACGAGTTATTTCCTTCAATCAGAAAATTACTTAACCAACTATTTTTATTATTCTTTCACTTTCTGGTGACAGAGATGCCTGCTTTCTTTCGACACTAGTTACTATGTGATATCCTTTACATTTACTTATTATCCTTTGTTTTCTTTATAGGTACATGTCAACCTTATATTCTCACCCTGATTTTCCAGAGAAAGGACCAGAGGAGATTAACGAAGAGCTAATGAAAAATGTTAGCCACAACCCTCTTTTACTTCTCACACCACAGAAAATTAAAAGATATGTTGAGTCTTTATGGAAAAAGAAAAGCTCTGGACAACCTGTCACCTTTACTGATATCTTTGGGATGTTAATAGGAGAAACACTAATTCACAATGTAAGATATGGCTCAGTCTGCAATCCTTTTAATACAAGAAGACCATGAATATCGTAATTTTAAATTAATTAATTAATTAATTGGCTGTGTTGGGTGTTCATTGCTATGCGTGGGCTTTCTCTAACTGCGGCAAGTGGGAGCTAGGCTTCATTGCAGTACTTGGGCTTCTCATTTTGGTGGCTTCTCTTGTGGAGCATGGGCTCTAGGCATGCAGGCTTCAGTAGTTGCGGCACATGGGCTCAGTAGTTGTGGCACACGGGCTTAGTTGCTCCCTGCCATGTGGGATCTTCCCAGACCAGAGCTTGAACCCATGTCCCCTGTATTGGTAGGTGGATTCTTAACCACTGTGCCACCAGGGAAGTCCCCGTAATGTTTTAAATAAAACAAAATATGATACATTTTGTAAAAGTCAGTTGACTCACCTTATCCTATCAATGTGTACTGAGTACATACTCCCTGCCAGACATAACTCTTCTATAATACATTTCATTCTACATTAGTGCTTACTAGCTTACTAATTTATTTATTCTAACTATGTGTCAGTTTTGTTGTTGTTGTTGTTGTTTTGGCCACACCATACCGCTTATGGGATCTTAGTTCCCTGACCAGGGATTGAACCCATGCATTGGCAATAAAAGCATAGAGTCCTAACCGTTGAATAGCCAGGGAATTCCCTATGTGTCAGTTTTGATGTGTAGGGAAATGCTTTTCTATTCCTTTTCTTTCGGGGGGGGGAAAAAAAAACACATTTTAACCCTTAACTGCCCGTTCTGCCCAAATAGCAATCTGTTTAGATAAAGAGGTGAAAACAAGTAATATTTAAATGGCAGAGAAAGAATGGAGCTTCCCTGGAGAGAGTCAGAAAAGAAAAAGAGTGAATCACCTGAAAGAAATGCATTTGACACATGACCACAGAGTGACATTTTATCTGAATAGGAAATGGGATGGGTAGAGTTTATGCCAGGGAATCTGGGGGCTAAATTCCTTCTGGGCACCACAGCTGCCAGATCATCCTCCAGTTCAAATGCTGACATAGTCCCTAGAGTTATGGCTGTTTTTAGAATGAAGATAATGACTTCCATAGAGCTTTCTTTTTGTTTTTTTTCAAGATCAGAGGTTTCTGGAAGTAATAAGACCATTTTTTAAAATTAATTAACTAATTTATTTTTGTTTATTAGCTGCATTGGGTCTTCGTTGCTGCACACTGGCTTCTGTAGTTGCGAAGAGTGGGGGCTATTCTTCAATGCCATGTGCGGGCTTCTCATTGCCGTGGCTTCTCTTGTTGTGGAGCACGGGCCCTTGGCGTGCAGGCTTCAGTAGTTGCAGAGCGTGGGCTCATTAGTTGTGGCTCATGGGCTCTAGGGCACAGGCTCAGTAGTTGTGGTGCATGGGCTTAGTTGCTCCACAGCATGTGGGATCTTCCTGGACCAGGGATCGAACCCGTGTCCCCTGCATTGGCAGGAGGATTCTTAACCACTGTGCTACGTGGGTAGCCAGACTATTTTTTATTATAATAATTTTGTGTCTTGATTGGAAGTACTATTTTACAGTTTTTATCTGTATCTGTTTGTATATGTAAAACCTTTTCTTCTGTGGACAGAGAATGAACGCCACCTTGAGTAGTTTGAAGGAAAAAGTCAATGCCGGACAGTGCCCTTTGCCTCTTTTCACCTGTCTCCATGTCAAACCTGATGTCTCCGAGCTGATGTTTGCAGGTATGGAATTCCCTCTTGCAGAACATTTCCTGGAAACTTTGAACTCTGGTTCCTAATGATTTTCTTTAGAGGAAGATCATAAGCAATTTTAGTTGCTTATTTTAATATATTTTCTGTAACATAAAAGCATTTGAAAATATGACTATTTTAAGCTGGATGATTTTCTTGTTGTAGAGACTATCCTATGAAACTAGTTACTAATATGTTTTCTTTCAAATTAGTGAGAAAGAAGATATTAAAAGTAAATCATGAATATAATCAATATTTAATTTTAATTACTCATTTCTCAAGGATTTTTGACAAAATAGTATGCCTAGGCCTTTTAGGCAGTGCATATATTTTTGCTTGCTACTGATCTGTTCATTAAATTGGGTAACATGATATATGTTTATCATTTAAAAACACTATTCTTATTTTTATAATTCAGCACCTTAAGAGTACTAGTCTATATTTGTGGCAGCTGGTGAATAAAATGCCTCATTTTGTTGAATCTCAGATGTGAACATTTATTTCTTCAGTAGCTCTGCTTCTTGTTGATGCTCTAAAAGTATGTGGCTTCCTACTTTTGGGGGCCACTGCCAGTCCTAACCTGCAGTGTGGTAGCATTTCTGACTGTGGCTGGTAGGGTTCATTGTATTTTTAGGAAAATTGTCTCAGTGACATCAGTCACACCATGAGCTTTGTGTGTGGCATGTAATTAACAGATTTATACCTAGAATTCTTTTACAATTTTACCAAGTCTCACTTTCTCTTCAACTGACTAGTCTCAAGCAAGAATTTTGAATAGTTTATAAAAGCTGTACACCTGGAATTCATTCATTCAACAAGTGTTTATCAATTACCTTGACTAAAATGGTTCAGAAAGCACTTATCACATTTATTATCTCGTTCAATATTTACTACAACCCAGAGAGGGAAGGAGGTATTTTTAGCTCTGCTTCACGGAAGGAAAAACAAAACCTCAGAAAGATTCAGTGATTTGCACATTGCCACACAGAAAGTAAATAGCAGAGCTGAGAAATGATCTTGAAATACTTTGTTCTTTTTATAAAAATATTGGCTTTTCTGATTACTGATGATGTAGACTGCAGTATGCCAGGCACTGAGTTTTTCTGATTACTGATGATGTAGAATGTCATATGCCAAGTGCTGAGCATGAACTCTCCTCCCCTCCACAGTATATTGCCTTTTTTCCATAAGACCTAATAGTATGTTTGACAAATTCACAATAATTATTAGAGAAGTTAAGGGACAAGAAAGAACAGAGTGTTACTATGCACTGTTTCCTTGATCAAGTTATGTGACACCTTTTAGCCTCAGTTTCCTCATCTGGTAAATGAGGATGAGACTCCCTGTATAATATTTTGCTAAATAAATGAGATAAAATATGTAAAGTACTTAAAACAATTGCAGGCGCAAATCAAGTTTCAGAAGATCTTAACAATAGTGTTCTGTGAAATAGTGTTCTTTGAAAGGTGTATGAGAAGAGTTGGAGGTCTGAAGATGAATGGAATTTGTATACGAAAGGCAAATTTAATTGTTGGATGAGGGGTTAAGGCGTGCTGTAGGAGTCTAGGATAACTGTGGCATACTCAGCAGCAGTAAGGAACCACACTTTGTGATGGAGTTGATAGGGAAAGTTAAGATTCTATCATACATAAATGTAAGGGCCATGAAAAATTGATTTTTTGTTGTTGTTGGTTTGGTTTTGGTTTGTTTTGTTTTTGGTTTCCGATAGCTATTGTCTTATGAAGTCTTGGAATGCTTGGAAATTGGTTGGTAAATACCACTAGCATGCTAGTCAAATCTGTGCATAGCCAAACAAGCCTTCCTTTACCTCAGAAGCATTATGATATAGTTAAACAAGCATTAAACTAACTTGGAAGCCTTGTCTTACTTCTAAGCTGAAATACCTTGGGTGGGTCATTTAATCTCTCTGATTCTTATTTTCCTTATTTTTAAAAAGACGGATATTAGTAAACATAAGTGTTAGCTTACAGAGCTATGAAGCCAATTGCACGAGATATGGATAACACTGAATATGATGATGAGACAAAAATATAATAGTTTTTATGTTATTGTTATGATTGTTACAACATTTTCACAGTGATCTCTTTTTATTCTGAACTTTTAGTCAGCAGCCATTCTCAAGAGAAAATCTGACTAAAATAATTAAAGAAAAAATCCTATTTCAGTGAATGAGTATTTTGGATTCATCTAGAGTGAGAAAAGGCCATTTTAGGTGCGGTTAGCGGTCTTTCAACCTGGATATGTCTGATTTGAGCCAAATGCCTAATTGGGATATTGTTACCAAGATGAGAGACGCCCCATTAACCTTCATTGTTAAGTTTCTATGATAAGGAGGTTCAAGTTGTTTCTTCCAACAGAGCTGAACAAAACTATCAAACATTAGTTATGTGGATCTTGTGTCCAGATGAGACATTCAAAAGGGGATATTATAAGTGTTCAGGTAGCTTGAGTCATTGCAGAAAAAAAAAAGGGAGACATATCTATGCTTTATGTCTTTAAAATTTGCTTAGATTAAAATGGATAGTCAGGAAAAAAGGTTAAAATATTATTTGAATTATATTATAAAAAGTCAAAGATCCAAATTATCTTAGCTTACAGAAGTTTTATCAACTTTACTTCAACAATACCAGAGAATGTTTTTCTTCCCTCTTAGAAAAGTTTTAAACACTTTCCCCTTTTGAAGACTTTAAACAAATAAACATTACTTGTTTAAATGGTTACGTATTTTTGACTCCTCCACTTCACTACATATCTAGTAGGATTTCAAACTTTCATTTTAAATTTCCATTGGTCAGTAAATTGCATCTACTGAGCACAATTTATAGACTTAACATCATGTTAAGTTCTTTAACAGACACTATCGAAGTAAAAATATAGTACTCTTCCTCAAGAAAATTATAGTCTCATTAACAAGACAAAAGTAAAACATGAAAAATTAATAGGCCATACACAGAGAATACTATTATTTGTTAGAGTATGTAGAACTGACATACAGTGAAAGATATTAGAGATTTAGTATAGTCGTAAGAACAACTTTACGAGGGTGATAGAACTCAGATTTAAGTTGAACTTGGAAAGATCTATCAATTGGAGGTGAAAAGTCATCTTTGTATAAAACAATATAAGAAAATGTTCAGAAGGAAAGCCAAATTTACATTTCAGGGAGCAGTAAAAAGACACCAGCCTTGGTCTCATGTGCGAACTGGTGAAGAGTAGGTGGTATATTTGGGAAAACCATTAGTGCCAAGTTATAGAAAGATTTGAATTCCAAACAGAAATTTTTACATTCAATTATGATAATGGGAAATACTTGAATGATTTTTGGTAGGGCAATAGAATGATTTAAATAGTGTTTTTGAAAAAAAAAACATTTTGGTGATTCATATGGGTAGATTGGCAAGGAAAGAAACTGGAAGCAGTGATATTAAATAAGGTCCTGGAACTAAGGAGATATTGATAAGGAAAGAGAGGAGAAGATGGATGTGAAAAGCTTAAAGTTTACCAGTGAAATGTGTGATGCATGGATTTTATGTGAGTGGGTGTAAGAGTGATTTCGGTTAAAAATATATATATATTTTTCTGGGCTGTGATAGCGTAAGGTAGACTGGGAAGGAAGGTGATGAATTCCTGTACAGGCAAGTGTAGTGGGATGTGATGACAGCGTACCCAAGTGTGAATGCATCTCAGGAAGTTGGAAAGAAGTAGATGGAGGTTCAGGAGAGAGGTTCACGTTTGAAATGTACGAGTCAACAGCAGAAAAATAGCAGCCAAATTACCATTGTGAATTCTTCAGTGAGGGTTAGAGAACAAATCTACCTCTGAAGAACATCTCTCATTACTATGTGTGTAAACCACAGCATTAATCAAGAAGAGATTGCTGGAGAAGCAGGAACCAGGAAGTCTTTATGCTTTAGGACCCTGGAGAGGGGTGTGCAATTCAGAAGCAAGAAATTGCTCACAGTTATATAGAAATTTTCCTAACGGCCTCTGACTCATTGCTATTCATGCCTCACTAACTCCATGTATAAAACACACCACTTTGTCATGAAGTGTATATGTGCCATTTGGCTTTGATGTTGAAATGAATTATAATGTTATCACAATTGTGATTTTATAACTTGTTTCACAAATGTAGAATGTTCTAACCTATACTACTGAGTAAATAATAAATAATACATACCCACAATTCCTGTTCCAAAACTTTGAGGACAGATGTTTTAAAATTCAGAATATTTTAGATTTTGAAGTTAAAAAAAATATACTGTACTGTATATTACATAATACCCCACTGGGGTCTTATAATCAAATGGAGTGATTTCTCCAATGGAACGTATTGATATTCACATTGAGTGGGATATGTAAAGATTAAGCCTAATATCATTTCAAGACTGGTTTTTCTGCTAAATGAGTTCGGGTCAGGTTTTACCACCAAGTGAACAGCAAAAAAACTGTAGATTTTGGAGTTACTTGGATTTGGGATTGTTGGATAGGGGGTTATAGACATGCAATAATTTTAGAAAGGGAAAAACTGAAAAAAAATAAAGGAGGACAGAGGATTTGGGGTTAGACAGGGGTACGTGATAGTGGGACTCCATAGAAGATGGTCAACAAAGACTTTGAACTAAAGGTTAAGAAGGAGCAAGCCTTATGATTACAGAAGGGAATAGCAAGCGTAAGGGCTGTGAGGTGGGAATGAGCCTGGTCTCCTGGAGAAAATTAAAACGATGTGTGGCTACAGTGAAATAAACAAGGCAAAATGTGATAGGAGATTGATTAGGACATGGGTCAGACAGGGAGCGTGAGCCAGACTGTCATGAAGGCTTCTTGGCCATGTTTTTATTTTTGGTGTAACGGGAAGCCATTGGAAAGCTTTCAGCTGGCATTGGTGTGCTGTGATTTATATTTTTATTTATTTTTTAAAAATTAATTTATTAATTTATTGGCTGCATTGGGTCTTCGTTGCTGCACACAGGCTTTCTCTAGTTGCGGTGATGCAGGCTTTTCATTGTGGCCACTTCTTTTGTTGTGGAGCATGGGCTCTAGGTGCGCGGCCTTCAGTAGTTGTGGCACACAGGCTTAGTTGCTCCCCGGCATGTGGGATCTTCCCGGACCAGGGCTCGAACCCACGTCCCCTGCATGGCAGATTCTTAACTACTGAGCCACCAGGGAAGTCCCTATGATTTATATTTTAAAAAATTCATTTTGGCTGCAGGGTATCGAAAAGGTAGTAGGGGAATAGCTAGAATGTTTTAAGAGGTTATTGTGGAGATCCAGGAGAGAGGATGGTGGCTTGTACCAGTATGGTCACGGTGAACAAATGGGTAAGTAGCCAGTTTCTAACTGGTGATAGAGTCTACAGAACTTGATTTTTGTATTTGATATTTAAGAGGAAGAGGACCACCAAGAATAATTCTAAAGTATGGAAAGTGGTAGGAATGTATGAAATGTATGATAGGACCATTTACCAAGAAGTGGAAGACGAAGAGAGTGGCAAGGAAATGGGAGTCAAAAATCAGGAATTCTGTTTGGATACATTAGGATTCAGATAATTATTAGGCAGAGATAGAGCCGCAGGAATACATGAAATATAATAGTGGCTACTATTTATTGAGTGATTAAAATGTGCTATGTCCTCTTCTAAGTTCTTTAAGTTTCTTAACTCATTAGGTCTTCACAACAATTCTATAAACTGTCTACTGATTTTATTCACATCTTACATATTAAAAAATGAAGACACAGGGAACACAAGTAATCTACCCAAAATTGCATGGTTAGTAAGCTGCAGAACGGAATTTGAACCCAGGGCTTTGGCTCCAGAGCCTCTGCTCTTAGAAAATATACTCTATTGGCCCTATTACCATGCATTTCTGAAGACATACAGTGTAAACACTTTGCATTGTAATCTTGTGAGTTAGAATAATGGTTAAGAAACAAAATTAAGGAAAGGTGAAGAAAAGGCAAATGTTAGAAACCACTTTCTTCCATTTTCATAGTCTGCTTGCACTATCAGAAAGTTTAATTTCTCTTGTCTACTTCACAGATTTTAAACATCTGCATCAGCAGTTTTAAAACTGAGTCTAAAGTTTTCCCTTAAGATGGGCTTTATAAAAGATGTCTTGAGTTTTTTAATGCAAAAGGGTCCTTCAGTTTATGCAAACTGAAGGACCCTTTTGTGTTCTCGTTTGGTTCATCTGTGAGCTTTTCCCCTCGACTTCTTCTATACAATGCCATACACATAATAGGCATTTGGTTAATTTTTTAAAAATATTTTAAATAAATGAATGAGAGTAATCATGGCAATGTTGATGCAATATTTGTACACATCTCTGCAGTATTTTTGTATTAATGGATTTCATTTTTTTAAAATGATTTCAGATTGGGTTGAATTTAGTCCGTATGAAATTGGCATGGCTAAATATGGTACTTTTATGGCTCCTGATTTATTTGGAAGCAAATTTTTTATGGGAACAGTTGTAAAGAAATATGAAGAAAACCCCTTGCATTTCTTAATGGGTAAGTGATCCAAATCTACCATGAGTTTGTTTGACTGTTTTAAATCTTAGTACATCCTAAGTCATTCTCTGTTTTTGCTTTACTTTAGGTGTTTGGGGCAGTGCATTTTCCATATTGTTCAACAGAGTCTTGGGAGTTTCTGGCTCACAAAATAAAGGTTCCACAATGGAAGAAGAACTAGGTATTGTAAAAACATGCTTACATTGATAATAATTATGCTATATTGATAAATTTCATTAACACATATATATAGAGAGAAAATTAAATCATCATAAAGATTGTAATTATTGTAATTATTCTGTTATAATGTTTTGAATTTGAATTACATTTGAGTCAACGTAATTATTTGCTAGAAGTCGTATGTATATTGCCTCTTAAGTATTATCCTAATATTGAGGTTGTGAAATTCATAAAAACTACTGATTCCTGAGAATAATTTTTACTAGAGCATCTTCATTCTTTTAGTTATTATACATCAAAACATACTGTTGGTCTTAGAGAATACACACATTCTCTGTATACAATGGTGCAAAAGCGATACTACTCAGTAGAAACCATACTCTGAATCTTGAGTTTTGATCTTTTTGATTTGTATTAAATCTAACTCACTAGCCCACAATAAATTAAAAGTAATATTTACAAAACTCGAGAAAGTAGATGAACTCAGTTGAGGACCAGCAGTTTTCATTTGTTGTAATATTAATGCCATAGAAACATATGTTTTCTTTAAAGAATAAATTTGACTTTAAGTAAACGAAACAAAACAGATATTTAGTATCTCCTAAATGCCTTGCCATCTGTATTGCAATCAACACCAGATTTTCTTATGGATATTTTGACTGGAGGTGGGAAGGAGCAGGGGATGCTAAATTTGATTTTGGGGCCAGCCTAGCCGGGGTTGGGGAGAAGGGTCCTGTAGATTATCAGCACACTACCTACCTACTACCTCTTCTCTGCCTGTGAAGTATCACACATTTATTTGAGGACAGAGTTAACAGAACAACATAAATGACTTTTTCAGCAATCAATTTATTTGAAGAATACTTGCATGTAAGATACTTACTGTAGGATTTTTCTGACAAGCCATCCTTAGTTATTGCAGACAGACAGTTGATTTAATTAAGCTTTATATGCAAAACAAAAATACAATTGTAACTTTAATTTATGTATTACAAGTTGGCTTATAAGTAGTGTGATCACTCTTCCTGCAAGAATTGATTTTAGACATGTGGTATTTATATTAAGTGCAGTAACTTTCTATGGTCCTTAATATTTGGGGGTAGTTCTTAGTAAATAATGGAGAAGTGATCTTATGATTGCAATAGAGTCAAAGATTTTAATATAAAAATAAAAAGAACCAAAAGGTACTTTGCCCTTGCCCTCGCTCCTGTCTTCCGAGCATCACTCAGTGAGTAAACAGCCAAGGTTGGTGGAACTTTTGGGTGTTCTCTGACCTTAACTACAGAGAATGTAAATTGATACAGCCACTATGGAGGACAATATGGAGGGTCCTTAAAAAACTAGGAATAGAACTACCATGTGACCCAGCAATCCCACTACAAGGCATATACCCTGAGAAAACCATAATTCAAAAAGATACATGTACCATAATGTTCATTGCAGCACCAATAGCCAGGACATGGAAGCAACCTAAATGTCCATCAACAGATGAATAGGTAAAAAAGATGTGGCACATATATACAATGGAATATTACTCAGCTGTAAAAAGGAATGAAATTGAGTTATTTGTGTGAGGTGGATGGACCTAGAGTCTGTCATACAGAGTGAAGTAAGTCAGAAAGAGAAAAACAAATACCATGTGCAAATGCATATATATGGAATCTAGAAAAATGGTACTGATGAACCTAGTGGCAGGGCAAGAATAAGGTTGCAGACGTAGAGAACGGACTTGAGGACACAGAGGCGGAAGGGGAAGCTGGGACGAAGTGAGAGAGTAACATTGACATATATACACTACTAAATGTAAAATAGCTAGCTAGTGGGAAGCTGCTGCATAACACAGGGAGATCAGCTTGGTGCTGATCCCATCCTAGAGGGATGGGATAGGGAGGGTGGGAGAGAGGCTCAAGAGGGAGGGGATATGGGGATAGATATATAAATACAGCTGATTCACTTTGTTGCACAGCAGAAACTGGCACAACATTGTAAAGCAATTATACTCCAATAAAGATCTGAAGAAAAAAAAAAGGGTAACTGCAAAGCAAATTGTATAATGCTGAAATGCTCTGACTGGATTTATTTTAAAGAACCTTATGTCCCAGATGAATATCCTGTTCTCAACGTTAATTTTGTGGGAATAACTAACTCTTCTCTGAGTTATGTGAAGAGTTCAGGAAAAAAGAAGAGAAAAAGTAGTCGCCTCTTGTGAGGCTTGCTACTCTGTGCTCTTCTGTGTTGAATAATCCAGATAAACCCAGGGTTTGTTGCTTTTTCCTCCTAAGGCAGGAAGAGAATAGGACTGAAATAACACATCTGAAGGTGGGTGAGATGATGGCCGAAGGCCAAGGAAAAGGAGAATGTTTATACTCAATAGTCTTGAATATTCTTTGTTGTGAGCCATCCCCTTTGAGACCAGTGGTTCGGCAGCTTATTTACTTTCTCTGTGTGTCAGACTTAAGGGCAATATTGTGTGCGTGAGAACCACCAGCCAGCAGGATGCATGTTACCTCAGATTAGGTAAGGGTTTCCAGGAATGAAACCAGAGAGGTGACAGAGGGGAATCTGAGGACTCCCGGTGACCCTTTCATCCACTGGCTGACTAAAGTCTACCTCTTAGAGGGGTGTTCAGAGGTGGTTTTTGTTTTGTTTTCCTCTCTTTCAAAGAAACACTTTAAGGTAAATTGGAGTGTAATATGGGGAAACCAAATGTTATACCTATATTTTTCTCAGTTTAAAAGCCCAAATGGCTATTAATGAAAATTATAAATCTGGAGTCAGTTTCCTAGGATTAAAAAAAATCCTATTGACTAACAGAAGGAAAAAAAGATCACCCTACGGAAAGGGATTTCATGTAAGTGTCCAAAAAAAGTTTGATTTTTCTACAAATGTTGATTATAAAATGGTTTGTGTACTCCATAATTTGGGTACTTTTTACTTGAAAAAAAGACATGCTAGTTTTTTTTTTTTAAATCAAGTCTGTCTTTTTAAAAAAATTTTATTTACTTATGTATTTATTGACTACATTGGTCTTTGTTGCTGCTCACGGGCTTTCTCTAGTTGCGGTGAGCAGGGCTACTCTTTGTTGCGGTGCAGGGGCTTCACATTGTGGTGGCTTCTCTTGTTGTGGAGCCAGGCCTCTAGGCACATGGGCTTCAGTAGTTGCAGCTTGCGGGCTCTAGAGTGCAGGCTCAGTAGTGGTGGCACATGGGCTTAGTTGCTCCCTGGCATGTGGGATCTTCCTGGAGCAGGGATCGAACCCGTGTCCCCTGCATTGGCAGGCAGATTCTTAACCACTGTGCCACCAGGGAAGTCCAAATTATGCTAGATTTTACACTTGTTTTTGTTTTATGGATTTATGTTTTCTATTTTAGTTTTTATAACTGCTCTCAATATGTTCTGAGGAAGCACAAATCGATACCAAAACACACATTTCAGTAGATGATATTCAGTATTATTGAAAATCAAAAGATACCTTTTATTAGTAACTTTGTTCATTTTGATGAAACAGTTTTGTGGCCCCCTTGTAAATGTGGGCTTTCAACATGTTTATTTGAAGTAAAATAGTGGAGTTTTTTTGGTATAACAAGAATTACATAATCAAGTTATTCTTTCTTTCAGAACTAAGATAAACAAATAAAAATTCTCCCCTTTAAATCATGTATAAATAATTCTAAACTAATTTTTCATACCCTGGGAAATATCATTTTCCAATGAGAAATTCGAAGACCTCACTGTGGTTTTGCTGAGATTACTTCCTTACAGTAAATTTCATTGTGTCTTGACACCTGAGATTCTGAAACTTGTTTTGTTTTCTTTCCGCAGAAAATATTACAGCAAAGCATATTGTGAGTAATGATAGCTCGGATAGTGATGATGAATCACAAGAGCCCAAAGGTAAGAGCACTGGTGCTGTCTCTACAGAAGTGGGTTAGGAAAAGACATGAATGTTTTGTCTGATTTTCTCAGTCGAGATACTAGCGGTCATCTCTGCTTAAGGCGCTGAGTGATAGAATTGTAGCTTTCAATTCAGAAAGAGAATTAATGCCATATATGTAATAAAATATGCAACACTTAAGTATCCCTTATTTCATGTCTTCTAAATACCTCAAAAATAGTATCAGGTGAACAGAGAACAAACGGACATAGTAGAAATACCAAATTCTGTGTTAAGTCTGACTAGGACTTAAAATATCACTTAGAAGCCCCAGGCTTCTCGGCATGGAAATTGTGACTTGGGAACATTTTTACATGCCTTTAATAACTAAAATTTCATCTTGTAAAATCTTATTATTAAGTAACATGTAGAAAATTATGTTCTCACTCCATTCCTGAGCCTTATCACATTGCCAACGTTCTACCTCTCAGGAAGGGATCAGTGATGAAGTGAGGTAGAATTATCGAGAAATTTTGTTTTGTATATTACTTCATAGTTCAAGTGAGTTCTTTTACACCTTGACAAGGCAGTTTTTAGCTTTGTGTGGATCATGATAGTCAGTGTGGAGTCAGGGAAGAGAAAAGGCAAGGGTCAGGGATGTTTGTTGCAATTGTTAGGTGGTAAAATGGAATGATTTTTGACACAGTACAAATGGTCCCAAGAGCTCAAAAGCCAAAACAAATGAACAAAAAGCAAAGAGAAGACTTTATAACAACTGGATGAACATGTCCTTTTATAGTTTGAATACAGTCATCTAGATTGTAAAAGATATTAAATGCTTTCTTGTCCGAAACCTAAGGAACTCCACCAGCCAAGGTGTAGATATTGGAAGAGCCTTGTTTAATCTTTGCTGAATCAACACTAAAATTAAAGTTCTCTTTTCATGGCTGGGCTGTTATTTTTTAGTTGTTCAGGTCTTTTTTTTTTTTTTTAACTCTGAATTTCCTTTTAATGAAGGGAGATAGTACAAAGGGGTTAGACAGCATATGCCTAGCATTTCTAGAATTAATTATGTATTGATTTTGAACTATGAAGTAGATGTAATAATGGTTTATCAATTATTAAGTAAATTGCTAAAACTATCAGTACATTTGATCACCTCTGCAGTACTAGCTAGTTATCTTAATGTTGAGAAGTTCAAGGACCCTCTGAATATGGCTGCTTTGGTTTTAGTGGCAACCTACATTGGAGAATGATATTTAGGATGTTTTTGAGGATTTCTTATTAGCTCTTAATATTCATTTTTTAAAAATAGCCTTTATTTATTAGAGTAGTTTTAGACTCACAGCAAAATTAAGCAAAAAGTACGGAGGGTTCCTATATATTTCCTGCACCTACACACACAGCCTCCACCACTTTCAACATCCTATACCAGAGTGGTGCATTTAATGCCATCAGTGAACCTATACTGACACATCATTATCACTCAAAGTCCAAGCTTTAGGGTTCACTCTTGGTATTGTATATTCTATAAGTTTTCACAAATGTATAGTGACATGTATCTACCATTATAGTATTATATAGAATAGTTTCACTGCCCTAAAATCTTCTGTGCTCTATTTATTCCTCTGCTTCCCACCTCCACCCCGTGGCAACCACTGATCTTACTATCTCCATCATTTTGCCTTTCTAGAATGTTATATAGTTGGAACCATACAGTGTATAGCCTTTTCAGATTGGCTTCTTTCACTTAGTAATATGCATTTGTCTCCTCCATGTTTTTTTATGGCTTGATAGCTCATTTCGTTTTAGCACTGAATAATATTTCATTGTCTGGGTATACCATAGTTTATCCATTTACCTACTGAAGAATATCTTGGTGGCTTTCAAATTTTGGCAGTTATGAATAATGCTGCTATAAACATCCATGTTCAGATTTTTGTCTGGGTATGTTTTCAGCTCCTTTTAATAAAAACCAAGAAGCATGATTGCTGTATCATGTGATACAAGCATAATTAAGTTTTGTTAGAAACTTCCAAACTGTCTTGCAAAGTGGTTGTACCACTTTGTGTTTCCATCAGCCATGTATGAGTGTTCCTGTTGCTCCACATCCTCACCAGCATTTGGTGTTGTTAGTGTTTTGGATTTTGGCGTTTCTAATAGGTGTGTAGTGTCATCTTGGTGTTTTAATCTGTATTTCCTTGATGATGTGACAGAGAACATTGTTTCATATACTTAGTTGACCATCTATATGTCTTCTTTGGTGAGGTGTCTGTTATGGTCTTTTACCCATTTTTAAATTGACATGGTTGTTTTCTTCTTGTTCAGTTTTAAAAGTTCTTTGTGTATTTTGGATAATGGTCCATTATCAGATGTGCCTTTTTTTTTTTTTTTTTTTAATTTTGGGAAGGATGAGCAGTTAACAGTTGTCTGTCTTACTTTAGATAGAATTCTTTTTTATTTTTATTGTCTTTTTTTTCATTGACGGGTTAGTCAATTTACTTTTTTTTTTTTGGCTACCTTGCATGGCTTATGGGATCTCAGTTCCCTGACAAGGGATCAAACAGGGGCCACAGCAGGGAAAGCCCGGAATCCTAACCACTAGGCCACCAGGAACTCCCTAGATGTGTCTTTTGCAAATATTTTCTCCCAGTCTGCGGCTTGTCTCCTTCTTTTGATGCCCCTTCATTTTTAGTCATGTGATTTTGAAGGAGGTCTTTAGGCATTTTCAACTCTAGCTTTTTCAAATCTGTTCTGGCATCATTTTACCTGCTCTTACAGAATTGCCGTAATCATCAAATTAGCAAATGCGTACAAATGGCTTTTTTTAAAAAAAATTAATTTATTTATTTATTGGCTGTGTTGGGTCTTCGTTGCTGCACACAGGCTTTCTCTAGTTGTCGCGAGTGGGGGCTACTCTTCATTGTGGTGCTTGGACTCCTCATTGTGGTGGCTTCTCTTGTTGCAGAGCATAGGCTCTAGGTACACAGGCTTCAGTAGTTGTGGCACATGGGCTCAATAGTTGTGGTTCATGGGTTCTAGAGTGCAGGTTCAATAGTTGTGGCGCACGGGCTTAGTTGCTCCGTCGCATATGGTATCTTCCTGGGGCAAGGATCGAACCTGTGTCCGCTGCTTTGGCAGGTGGATTCTTAACCACTGCGCCACCTAAGAAGTCCCATACAAAGAGTTTTAAGTTGTAAAGGGCTAATACTTATAAATTTACTATTAGAATTAAACTAATAAGCAATAGATATCATTTATCTGTTGACTTTTGGGTTTGTCCCACAAATGATGTCATTGCCAAATATATCATAAGGAAAGTAGATCTGCTGCTGTATAGAAGTGGGATAAATTTAATAAAAATAATAATAATAACAACAGCAATGATGAAGAAGAAGAAAAAGAGGAGAAAGCTCCAAATCTTTGGAAAATAATTGAATATGTTATTCATATCCTGTGTAACTGAAGATATAAATCATTCGTTTTAAAGCCTGATTTGTTCTAGTGAAAGATTTTTTTGTTGTATACAGCATTAGAAAAGTGTAGGAGTAGAAGAGTGTATATTTGTTTTTTTGTGACTGTGCAGGCATCTGGATTGGTTATTGAAAGAAAGATCCCTTACATTTACTGAGCTCAGTTAAGCTAATCTTTTGAAGATAAAAATCAGTATTATGGTCTTATGTATGTTTAGTTACCATTTATTGAAAATTATGAAGTTTGAATATAGATTCTCTTCTTCCTCTGTCAACACACACACACACACACACACACACACACACACATATAGATTTATATATGCATGTATATTTATACTCAGAGTTCCCAGAAATCTGAACAGAAGGGATTGGGGGGGGGGCGGATTATACTCTACTATACAGTGTACTTCTGAAGACTATTGATGGCGAAGATTATGCTGCTGCTGCTGCAAATACAACTATTTCTACTACCAACTAGTGTTCATTGAGAATTTAACATAGGCCAAGCACTTTTGTAAGAAATTTACATGAATGCATTAACTTAGTTTATCCTAACAACAACCCTGTGAGGTTTACTGATGAGGAAATGAAGGCTGAGAAGGGTCAACTAACTAGTAAACAGTAGAAAGAGAATTGGAATCTTGGCAGCCTGGTTCTGGAGCCAGTACTCTAAATAACTACACAATATGGCTTCCCAGTAGTAGTTATGAGTGCATAGATTTTAAGGAAAAAGTCAATGAAAACTGCTTCTTTAGGAAGATTGCTGAATTTTAACATGTTTTAAAACATATGTTTAATTTACAGACTTTTAAACCCCAAACTTTATAAGCAAGAATGAAATGACAGTTCGGGGGTGTTTATTGAGCAGCAAATATATGTCGAATCCTTCAGCTGTCTGCTCTTAGTTTGCGTGATTCTGGTTGTTTACTAAACAGAACAGGGAAGAAAACTTGGGAAAGGAAGGGGATTAGCCTCTCTGGATATTCCGTGTGTGTGTGTGTGTGTGTGTGTGTGTGTGTGTGTGTGTGTAGCCAGGGAACAGAAAGACAAGAATTGGGGAAAGGGAAAAATGGGAAAATAGAAGTTTCTCTGGAAATCAAAGAAAAGGCCAAGTGACACTGTCAAGAATACAGCCTTTAGACAGACTGCAGGTAAAGGGCACAGTAAGAACAATGGAAGAACAAAAATGATTAACTGAAATATTTACTATATTAATTTACATGAATAAATGTTGTTGAATCAAAATCTGTAGAGCTTCATCATTAATGTTAACGTTCCATTGCCCAAAGAGCTTTTTCATTTGCATGGATTTTGGAATCCGTATAATGATCTTCTCCTTTTTCTTAGGCACTGAAAACGAAGAGGCAGAAAGGGAATATCAAAATAATAATGAAGCAAGTTGGGTGCAACGTATGATAATGGCCTTAGTGAGTGACTCAGCTTTGTTCAACACCAGAGAAGGACGTGCTGGGAAGGTGCACAACTTCATGCTGGGCTTGAATCTCAACACATCCTATCCGATGTCTCCTTTGAGAGACTTTACCACCCAGGAATCCTTGGATGAAGATGAATTGGATGCAGCTGTAGCAGGTAAGTACACAAAATGTAACCCATGGAAGCTAATTCCTGGAGATCCTTCTTCCTTCTCTGGGGAGGAACATTTTAATTATTAATAGTAATTCATTTACAGTCAAATTTAAAAACATGCATTTAATGTGTGAAGGCTGCTGAATTATTTTTTTGGAAGAAAAAAATACATTGAGCAGGAAATGGCATCATCACGTTCGCATAAAGAGTTTTCACTGAAATATTGAGAGAGATTTTGCTCCTCTCCATATTGGTCAAGGTTCACTCACAGAAAACAGGAAACCCCCTCCCTTGTTTAAGCGAGAGGAGTTTAAAGTAGATGGTTACAAAGTGGTTCCAAGGCTTGGAAGAGCAAGCTTCAGGCTGAGCATCTAGGAATAATTCCAAAAACACTTCAGGATCACCCCCGCAAACACCCCCACAACGGTGCTTGGCAGTAGAAATAGCAGAAATGTAGCCTCTGTCTCATTTCCTCCTTCAGCTCTCACGTGGTTGTTTCTCCTTGGCAAAGGATGGGTCTCAGCAGATCCAGAGCTGGGAGGGAATCTGTTACATGTTGGTCCTCAGCCTGTCTCTCCAGTGCAGAGAAGTAATGTGTGCCCCTTGGGGTGTGAGTGGAGTTGAGTTTACCCATCTGCATTGTCTCTCAGGCTATTGAATCTGTCCTTCCAGTTCTCCAAAAGGGTTCGTAACTTTCTTAAGGCCACCTAAGAACCTCGTAAGAACCCACTCACTTTCAGGCTTGTCACTTAGCCAAACTCCAAAAAATATTGCCCTTGATTCTTCAGTTCCATGTATGTTCCAGATTAAAAGTTAAATTTGCCTTGGTGACTAATCACTACCTAATAATGTTTTTTATAACGCTCCTGTCATCTTAAATTTTTTTCTACTTCGTCAGGCCATCTTTTTCTCCTTAACTGCCCAAATGTCATTTCTCAGTCATTTCTGCCAAAGGACATTGACAGGAGGCTATGAGAACATAAATGGAAATTTTTCCAAAAGACTTTCTACTACTCTTTGTTTAAGGATTCTACCTATGAAAATTAGGACATGACTTTAGATCTTGTTGTTGTTTAGGTAATGCTGTTTCTGTTTGTTGCTTGAGCTTAAGGGAAATTGCAGAAGCAAAAGTTACCCCTGTTGTTTAAATAAGAGGAGTAGAAACTCACTATATTTTGCATTATATTTGTGGCATCAAAGTCTAGGATATGAGGTATGTCTGATTATATACCTGCAATGCAAACCCTTTCATATGAGCTATAATAAAAGTCTATTTGTTATAAGGTCAGTGTCTCTTTTTAAATTCATCCAAAATAAAAATACTTGACCGTACAATCAGTGACATTATTTTTTTTTGCATACTTATGATTTAACTTATTGCTGTTACAATACCAATTAAAGGTATCTTCTTTAGAAACAGGCTTTATGGATGAATGATGTTGCACTTAGAAAAAAAAAAAAGAACTCAGCCTCACAGAGCATTTAGGACTAGAAAGAATCGTTAGTTATTTTACTCCATAGAAAAGGAAGATCAAAGAAGATAGCATCATGTTTGCCTAGAATTGCTCAACTGAGCTAGAATTGGGACACTTGAATAGGCCTCTTGACATTGCTCAGAAGTCTTTCCCTTCTACTCACTCCCTTCCTCATAGCCCTTGCTTTTATTAGTCATTATCTTGCTGATGTAAAAATGGAAGTTTCCTTGTGTGTACTTATTACATCTGTTTTATGTTATTACTTTGATCACATCACCAAGCAAAGCTCCTTCTGTGGTTTGCATGGCACGGGTTCTGCACTTTTTAACAACTTCCTGGTGATTTTGCAATAGTTTATGTAGATTTGGAGGCGTTAGTGTTGCTAGGTAATATACAGTGCTCAGTTAAATCTGAATTTCAATTTAGATAGATAGATAGATGATAGATAGATGATGATAGATGATAGATAGATAGATAGATAGATAGATGATAGATAGATATAGATAGATAGATTAGATAGCTAGATAGATGATAGATGGAGAGAGAGAGAGAATATAAGTATGCCCTTTGTAACATTTGGGACATGTTTGTATAAAAATTATTTGCTATTTATCGGAAACTCAAATTTAACTGGACATCCTATATTTTTACTAGCTAAATTTAGTACCCTTAGGAAGTGTACCTCTTTCATTATTCTCACCTAATGTCAAATTGTTCTTCATTTTCATCTTTCTTCTTTCCTTTGTGCGTTCTTGCATTGACACAGTATTTACAGAGCTACTTCAATGGGCATGGCACTAGGGATCCAGTTGTCAACAAGACATGCAATCCTTGCCCTCAGGAAGATTAAAATCGTTTCATGACCCTTTCTTGAAAATTTGATTCATGGAGGGATTTATACACTTTATTTAACAATGATAAAAGAGTACAGTAAAACTAAAAACCAGGAAACCTGATCCTGATGGAACCGTAGGTCTGCAAGGATGCATGACCTTCATTTGCCCTCTCTCTAGTGCTTGGGGGATAATTGTTGTACATCACCCTATCTGACTTCTTTCTTTATTCAGCACCTTTTGAAAAAAAGAGTCATGGACAGTTTTCATAAAATGACATGCGATAGAAATATTATTCATCCTAAAATATGATATTTCACAGATTCATTATTTCTTTTGTTGAGATATTTTGAAATGTTCTAACCTAAAATTGTTTTAAATTAATGAGCTTTGTAAGAAATTTTAAATATCATTTCTCAATGTATATCTCATTAAATTATACTTCAGTCACTTTGTATTTATCCGATTGAAAAAATGTATACAGCATGTTGACTTTTGTCAAAAATCCAGTTCGGTGAGTGACAAGTTCATTCAAATTTGTTGCTTATGGACCAAATGTACTGAATTGATTAGTGCTTTTTCAAACAAAGCCCTTACCAAGATAGATTCTGTTTATGTCCCTCTGGTTATTTCCAAGTTTTAGAATAAAACTATATGTTTGGAATGAAAAAGTTACAAGGTTTATCATAAAATATGATCAACTTGGTTCATAAAAGCTTCATTAAAACTTTTATTATACAGTTAAAATATCACAATTTAATTAAAACATTAATTAAGGTTATTTCTCTTTTATTTTTAGAGATTTTGTTTATCTTATCTGGATATTATGTTGGGAAAATCTTACATTTAGTTTACTATTTTGTTTGTCAAGATTAAAATTTGAGCATCTTGATTTGAATAATCTCTCAATCTAAAATGAGAAAAACTTACTGTACTATTTTTGTGCCTATTACTTCCTCTTGCAGACTATCTTTTGAAAACAAGAGAAATAAGATGAAAAAATTCCCCTCATTTGTTTACTTCAAAATAGTTGTATACCTGTGGAAACTAATTTTGGAGAAGCTGTTCATTAGTTATGTGACTTCTTTCCTGTTTACTTTTGTGTTTATATTATTTACTGTGACAAGCACCATCTGGAATAAGAAATCAAGACATGAGTTCATTTAGGCCAGAGTTCAAAACTCAGACATCCAAATATTTGTACATTATAAATTGAATCTGTGTGATGTATTTGTAAAATGACCATTGTAAAATTCCACAGCTGAACTGCCTTAAGGAAATGGTTCACAATTATAAAACAGAGCATGTTTCCATACCTGAAAAAGAACCTGATTAACTCATTCACAGGTTGGGAAACCGGGTATGTTTTAATTTGGGGGGAGGATGTTCTTTCATTGGGGCATTTATCAAATTTTCTGTGACGTTTTAGTGGATGTTAATAAATGGGGTTCAAGTTCAAATAAATTTGGAAAAACTAACAAGTGCATTGCCCTCTTCACAATGCAGTGGGGTGCTCTAATGAGTCTGAGAAGTTCTACTTAAAGATGCCTCAAGTATAGTACTTTAAAAGCAGTCTCATTTGCATTTGAGTCCCAACTGTGTCATTTATTAGCTGCACAGTCCTGAGCTCTTACTTGGCATAACCTCAGCTATCAAGGATAGAAAAGTAGAGTGAAACGAAAAACAGCAACCTGATCCTGATGGAATTATAGACTAGTGAGGAAGCAGCAGTCCTCACTGTTTACTCCAACGGTTGACTTATAAAATAGAAATAATTGCTGCTTATCTTAGAGAGTTATTGTCAGGATTAAGTAGTATCTCCACTAAAAAGTGCTGTTAGTTCAAGGCACAGTAAGGAAAATAGGGAACATGCATTATAATTTGCTATTATTTTAAGTTGTTGAATCTTGTATTTCTCAAACCTATTTGATCATGGAACTCTTATTTTGTATGTAGAATATCTGTTGATGTTTTGCAAAACTATTTTTTTACAACACAATTAAGAAACATTACTTCCTGTCAGTGTGCATAGAAGGTTGGAACCATGGTGTTTAGCTACAAGCCAGAGCTGGGAATTGGTCCACAGGATGATTTTTCATTTAAATGTAATCTTGGATTTAAAACAGGAAAAAGGAGACTATCAGTTTCATGATGAGAAGGGGGAAATCGAACAGATTAGGAGAGAAATAGATGTTTCTGGTTAATCTTTTAGCTAAAATTTAAAGCATCAGTTTATGAAACCAAAGAAAAATAATTTGTGAATTATTATTGTAATATATTATATCAGGGAAAATCACTGTGTCGTAAAAAATTCCCATTAATGTTTTAAATTTTTTATGCTTAATTGTGATAAAATACACATCAATGTGGTTTTCATGATTGATAGATGCATGTATAGATTGCCTCTATACATTGTAGTTATTGCTTTTTTTTAAAGTTTTTTTTTTTTTGATGAACCATCTGAATTTGTTACAGCATTGCTTCTGTTCTGTTTTGGTTTTTTGGCTGCGAGGCATGTGGGATCTTAGCCCAGGGTTTGAACCCACACCCCTTGCATTGGCAGGCGAAGTCTTAAACACTGGACTGCCAGGGAAGTCCCTAGTTATTGCTTTTAAAATTATCCATTTCAAACCCTTTAGTCTTATGGATATCCTACTTTCTGAAGTAACAGTTTGACACTATGCGTAGGGTTTAGACTTCCTGGACCTGGCTTGGAATCTTGAGTCTCACTATGTGAAACTGGACTTCTTAGGGCCTCATTTCCTTATCTTTAAAATGATACTAATAATTCCTCCTTTGTCTTCTAAGGAGTTTTCTAAAGATGGTAAATCTCCTATATGAAATTTCTAATATATTATAGATACTCAAAATAAATAAAGCTGCTTTTAGGAGAAATAAAAGTACCCAAATATACATTTCTAGCTTATTAGTAAAGTATTTTAAAACTTACATAAGACAAAGACTCATAATTTTTCACCTCTTTAAAAAGTTCACATATGTAATTTTTAAACAATAAAAATTTCAGAGGAATAGATGTTAAAGTTGGGTTAAATAATATATATATAATATATATATATTTCAATTTTACAATTCTTAGGTTTCAGATTCTGTGATAGATAGAAATTTAGAATTCTGGCTGATGGCAAAGTACACTGTCACTACAATCCATAGACACTTGATAAGAAAATAGAATTAACCCGAAGATAATTATTTAAAGAATGCTGAGCGTGTCTGCTGGATTATTCTCTTGGACTCCCGTCACCTACAGCGATGCTGTGTGGGATCCCTTCAGACTCGGCCACTCCCAGGTTGTGTCACTTTAGACATGAATTTAATGTATTTCATCCTCCATTTGTAGATATCCTCTATCTCACATGTCTGTCCTAAGACTTAAGCAAGATAATGCATGAAGAAATGTTTTTAAACAGTAAAGACCTATGTAATGGGCAGTCATGTTATGACAGGTGGTGGTGCACAGCTTAGAATTACTACCAGGGCCTGAGCCTTGCTTGCACTTTCCATGTATTACCCCACTTAATCCTCACAGCAACCTTACTGATAGAATCCTTTACTCTGATATTACAAATGAAGAAACCAAGAGTCTCCAAGGCCTGAGGGCCTAACCATATGGAATTCTATCTCACACATTTATGTAACAAATAGCTATACTATTCTAAATAATATTAAAGGATCATTTAATTCACTCTTTTCTTTCCTTTCCTTTTTAAAGATCCTGATGAATTTGAGCAGATATATGAGCCTCTGGATGTCAAAAGTAAAAAGATTCATGTGGTAGACAGTGGCCTCACGTTTAACCTGCCGTACCCCTTGATCCTGAGACCTCAGAGGGGAGTTGATCTCATCATCTCCTTTGACTTTTCTGCAAGGCCAAGTGACTCCAGTCCTCCGTTCAAGGTAAGGAGAATTTATAGCATTCCATTATCTGTCACAGTCTTTTGCATGCCTTGCAGCTATCTTAGTCCCCTGGACCTCAATTTCTTATACCTTTAGCCTATTTTCTACATTATTTTGAGTAGCATTTCTAAAACACAGATGTGATTCAGTCACTTCCCTGCTTAAAAATTTTTTAAATGATTTCCCATGACCCTCTTTCAAGTTCACAGTCCTGAGCAGGACAAGAATGATTCAATATACAAGGGTGAATCAAAAATTATCCGCACTCCGGTTATATTAAAACATCTGTAAATTCTATAGCCAGAGAGCGGGTGATTTTTGACTCACCCTCATATCTGAAGTTCAGCAAGCAAATTAGGCTGAAATTTGGGAGTTAGCATATAAAAGATAAGTAAAACCATGCATGAGGACTGTATACTATGAGAAGAGAATAGGACATAAAATAGTATCTTGATGATTCAACAATATCAGGGGAAAAGGACAAAAACCAAGTGTTTTATAACCAGTGTTATAAAACCAATTGAAGATAGTTAACAACAGGAAGTCTTTGGTGGAGTGGACAAGAGCAGTTTCAATAGGGTTAAGAGGGTAGAAGTCGTACTGCAGTGATTTGAGTGTTAAGTGGAAGTTAAAATGGAGACAATTCTGTAAACCATCTGGGGAAGAAGGAGATGGACAATATCTGCAGGAGGATGTGGGGACAGGGAAATTGTGTGTGGAGGGGTTGGTCAGAGATACTTGAGTATGTTTAAATGTTTTAATGGCTAAGACTCATGAATGAGGAAATGTTATTGCAGAATGGAGAGATGACATGTATGATAGAGCTACACCCCTGGGAAGGTTACAGGGGTAGGGAGTGGAAGGGAGACACAAAAATACAGGTGGAGAGGAGTCTGGAAATGGCTGTAGTGGGACAAGAGAGAAGCGGGGAGATTATGGCTGTGGATGGAGGTTAGTTATTAGGTATGGAGAAGGGAAGATGGGAACGTACTCGATGACTTCTAACTTTTAGAAGAATTCAGAGTCAGCGTTATCTTCTGAGGGTGAGAGAATGGAGGAAGTGGAGCTGGGGTATGAAGATAGAAAAGTCTGCCTATGTGAAGAAACAAGGAGTGGTTCTGAGTAGGGCCATGCAGCACCAAAGTGAAACCATGAATGTTACTTGTACCCCTTGCCTCAAACTTTCTTTAGATGCAGCTCAAATTTGTTACCTTTCTTGACCTCCACCGGTATAGTTTTAGTACAAAGGACTAGGAAAGTGGTAGTTAAGAAGTGGTCAAGCTGGACCAAATTCCAAGGCTCCAGAATGAAAATCTAATGTGCTTTTCCTTTTTCTAGCTGTCTCCTTTGTACACACTATGTGTGTATGTTTCCCTGTGCTGTGTGCTATGTGCTGTGTACAGCAATTAATGGTAAAACATGGTTCTTGATCTTGACCACATTTTAGCTTTCGGTGGGGGGAGGACTTTTATACACGAGAGTCATTTGGAAGGAAGTTAAGAAACTATTGTTAAATAGTTATTTGGGTTTATATAAATATGTGTATTATAGGAGATCCATACAAAAATAGATTGGTGTGTCCTGGAATAGATTTACAGGGAAATAAATGAAATAGGATGAAAATGGCACAGAAATGGCAATGAGCACATCTGAGGAGTGATCTGATTAGAGTGATAGATATTACACTACCATTAGGAGGGCTTTAGGGAAGAATTTAAGGTTGGATGGTTGCAAACAGAGACTCAGTGAAGTGTTTCTAGCAGACAAATGACTTCATGAAATTGGAGTTTTATGATGATTAATCTGACAGTGGAAAGTAGGATGAATTGGAGGATGGAGAACAAAAGATTAAAATTAAGAGGGATTTACTGTAATGCAAGCATAGGACAGTGAAGTACTGCAACAGGGTGAGTGACTGTGAAAACCAAGAGCAGGATTTGATGACCCATGAGCAGCAATGGGGAGGTGAGCTTCAATGGATGACTCTACCATGATAGCTTGGAAGCTCCTTCTGGAGGTGGAAGAACCTGAGTATTCATTTCACCAATGGGAGTTTAAAATGTCAAAGCCATCATTTTATGTATGAATCAGTGCTCCACTACCTTAATGAACTGATATTAGAAGAAGGTTTTAGAATATTACTTTGTACCTCTAAAAAGAACTGTTGTACTGTGTCGTAGTTTTTAAACATACTTTGATCCACTATTTCTAATTAAGAAGAATACTTGTAAAAAATTTGGAAATATGAATATACATCAAGTGCTTCTGCTATTCATAGACAACGGCTGCTGATGTTTTGGTTTTTATTTTTTTCTCTCTTCACTGTGTGCATGTGTGTGTTTGTCACATATTTTTGCAATCTGCTTCTTTCTACTTAAAGTTACATTGTGAGCATTTTCCTATGCCATTAAATATTTTTAAAAACATAATTTTAAACACAGCATGATATCTCTACATGTGTATAAGCAATAATTTATTTAACAATGTTGTGTTTTCAACTTTAGGTTATTGCTGTCTTGTCACTTTTTTCCTCTAATGGTCATCCTTGCACATGAATCTTTAATCACACTTTGTATTATTTCCTTTGTTGTCTTCTTGGACATGCATTAGTGAAGAATTTTAATACGATTTTCCAGATTGCTTTCCAAAAAAGCTGTGCCAATTTACATTACTATGTTAAATTGTACACGCGAACCTTTGTTTTACACAGCTTTGCTGGCATGAAAAACTATTACAGTTGGGCATGCTCATAGATGTGCTTTAGAATTATTTCATCAATTCCTTACATCCTACCCCTCTTCCTCATATGTGAACATATCTTTTAACTATCGATTTAGTAGGGCATGAAGCCTATCATTCTGGAAATAATGAATTGTATTATCAGAGATTTAATATAAAGGAAATTGCAATATATTATAGGTCATGCATTTTTTCCTCCAAAAATGAACTTCAGGAAATTCAAAGTGAACAAAATGAACTTTTCAGGCTTATTTGGAATATGGAAAATGATTTTTTAAACTTATGAGTGTTGTTACATAGATTGTCATTATAATAATATGCATTTCAATATGGATCTAAAAGATTACTCAAACATAATTTTTAAATTAATAAAAATATTATACTATTAATGCTAATGCAGAATATTTATTTTAGGTATAATATAGTAAGTTTGAAAAATTGAATCTACATCAAAGTTTTTGAAGCTCCAATGCAGTACCTGGATATATGCAATATAATTTTATTAAGGTGATTAAATCATGACTGTTTTTCTATTTTTGAGACTAAAATATGGATACCATTTGAAATTAAGGAGTAGAGCAAAAAATTAGAACCATTAACTTTATTTCATGAACATTTCCTAAGTATAGTTAAATCTCACATTTTGTCAGGGAGATATTAGAATGATGGATATCATGGTTTTTGATAAAGGCAACACAGTTTATATTATATCTGTTTTGTAACTGGCCTTGAAATGTCATGACGTCAATGTCAGTGATACTGAAGGGGGTTTTTTTGTTTTTTTTTAGATTAGTGGGCACACACGCTAATGATAGTCCAAATGTAAAGAGCCTCATGACTCTAAAGAGTGTTATTAATTGATTTAAGAAAAACAGCTCTGTGTTTCATTTTGTCAAGTTTCTCTTTGTTAACCATTTAGTAATTTAGATATATGCTGTCCTGTCCAAATTCAGTTTACCTGTAGGGTCCATTCAAGGAAAATGTTAATAGGAGTTATCTTTAATATTTGTCATAAAAATAAGCCATGGTCTTCATATTCAAGTCTGCGAAAGAAACAGGCTAAGTTTAAGGGGGAAAATTTGGGGATGTCTTGAGGAGCAAAGAAGGAATATATGGAAATTTACAGCTTACTACTGGAGATTTTTTTCCTTTACCTTACAAAATTTTATGGAGAGTAATAGATTCGGGTTGTTATGCCATAAATTATATTATTTTATATTATGTTGCCATATATTGGACATAAATCTAGCTGTTTTTCAGTGCTCTTTTAGATGCTCAAGGATAAGAAGCCAGAACAGTGGGTTCATTCTCTTAAAAATAAAAGGAAAGAAAGGGGAATTCCCTAGCAGTCCAGTGGTTAGGATGCCGTACTCTCACTGCCAAGGGCCTGGAACCAATCCCCGGTCGAGGAACTAAGATCCCACAAGCCGTGCGGCGCAGCCAAAAAAATAAAATAAAATAAAAAATAAATAAAAATAAAAGGAAAGAAGGAAGGAGAGAAGGAGGCAACGAGGAAAGGAGAAAAAGAAGAGAGAAGCAAGGGAAATTTGAAATGAGCCAGTCTTTACAAATTATAGAAGTAATGTGTCTAAATTAACTTTATCTCCCTGTATTTTCACTCCAGGTCAAAACTTCATTTACCCACAAATAACACACACAAAAAAGTCTGTATTTTTCCACACTAACCTGATTTATTTGTTGACCCTATGGCATGATCCTTGGTTTAGAATCTCTGTATATGATGTAATTATGGTATGTACATGAGTCAAACCAGTCCAAGTGTTAGCTCTGTGGGCATCAGTCCACCATGGCTGATGAAGGGAACTACATGTTATTAAATGTAGCATTTACAGATTTACCTGTTGTGTTAGATTCCTGGTGCTGCAGTAACAAGTTACCATAAACACAGTGGCTTGAAACAACAGAAATGTATTCTCTAACAGTTCTGGAGGCCAGAAGTCGAGATCAAGGTGTCCTCAGGGCCACACTTCCTCCAAAAGCTCTACAGGAGAATTCTTCCTTGCCTTTTCCAGTTTCTAGTAACTTCAGGCTTTCCTTGGCTTGTGGCTGCATAACTCCAATCTCAGCCCCCATCTTCCTGTGACCTTCTCCTCTGTTGTGTGTGTTCTTATAAGAACATTTGTCATTGGATTTATGACTCCCCCAGCTAATCCACAATGATCTCATCTTAAGACCCTTAACTTAGTCACATTTGCAAAATCCCCTCCTCCAAATAAGGCTGCCTTCACAGGTCCTGGGTGATGAGGGCATGGACTTATCTTTTGGAGGGCCACCATTCAACCCACTACACCTATATTGGTTGTGGAGGATCAGATGCCTTGTGATGAGGGGATATACCCAACATTAATTTCTCCTTACATACTTTTGTAAATGTATAGTAACCTCAGTGAAAAAGAACTAAGGAGAACTGCAAAGGGCTCTGTAAATTCTATACACTGTTAGAGAAAATAATTTTCATGCCTATTGCATTATAAAGCTCTTGGATCCTAATACTTTTATTGGAAGTAAGAATGACCACAACCACAAAATAATGAATTCTAAATTGTTGTTTCTATCCATTGTATCTTGGATTAGTTGCTTCAATAATTTTTTAGAATTCTGAAAATTTATTTACATAGTTAGACTCCCTACCTCTCCCCAATCTGAAAATAGATTTTAAATAATGAGAAACATCTTAGAAAACACCTACCCTAGGTTTATACTGAGAAAAACTCATTTCCTCTGGAGGAAAGCTAATTTATTATACATATATTTATAAATAAATTAAATTTAAATTTAAGTATATATTTATTTACATATATAAATAAAATGGCATATATATATATATATGCCATTCACACTATAATTTGAATATATTTCTATGTTATTTAGATTGTTTTTCCTACCCTTCAAGATGTTTCGGTACTCAAATATGAGCACAAACGTCTTACAAAGTATCACTTTGAAGGACACTCTCAAATTTTTATCTCCACAAAAAATCATTTTAGTTAGTACTATGTAAATTTACCATGAATTAGTCTGTGGAAATCTGAAGTGTCTGAGGTGTCAGACAATAACCAAAATGGATGGATGGTTAGAACACAGTTCTGGCATATTGCTGTAATTTGTGGAGCAGCAGGGTTTTTTGCTCACTGCATTCTTCCAAAATGCTCTTTTCAAATTCGTCTGCTCTACTCATAGTTTTGTCATCGTTTCTCAGCCGTTACAAACGGAGAAACGAGACATCGGAGAGGTGATGGTTTTTCCATCCTGTAATCACTGCCTTTATGGTCATCGGTTTTTAATCTTTTCCACATCAGGATCGTATAAGGAAAGGGAAAGTTTCTGTCTCTTCCTGATTCCAGCATAAAATAGCTATCTAAAAATAGCTTGGTTTTTTACCTCATGCAATTCCCTTTTCCTCTTTCTCCACACATCCACACAAGACTGGTCATACCCTTGAGTCATGTTTGTAAACACTAGAAAGCTCTTTCTTTTCCTTGTTCTCACGCAATTCCACAGTGTGAACTTTTAGTTTTATTTTGATGTTGAATAATCTTTAATGAGTAACTGTGAACAGTGCTAGACAAGAAATAACAGGCTGAATAATTCCACTGAACAGGAAGAAAAATGATTTAGAAATAAAAGTTTTCTCAAGTTTCAAGCAAGCAATTACTCATATATATATATGATTTTCAGTGAAGTATAATCACATTTAGCTTAACAGTTTATGAAACAAATGCTTTACTATATATCAAACCTTTTATTCTCCCAGATTTTTATTTCTCAGTAAATGGCATTGAGAGAGTCATTCAACTTAAAATTCAACGACATTCCAGAAGTATCAGGAACAGTGAAAGTTCAAAGAAAAACGTGTTTTTCTCTGAACTGAAGGTGCTATTTTAAAGTACTTATTTTCTTAAATATAAATTACTGAGTTTTAAAAAATACATGATCTCATTTAATCCTCACAGCCATGCTCGGGAAGATAATAGTATTAACTTTATCTTACAGCTCATTTATTTACAAATGAGTTGCTGAGAAATAAGAAACAGTTAAAATGTAGGTAAAATGGGATTGGGAGCCTGCTATTTCAAGGATAGTACACAGCCTGATCCATGTGTGTGTTGTTACTGATGATCCCAATGGTGCCATCAGGAGAGCCTCAGTGATACTTCCGCCCACAAAATAATTTCTTCCCGGTTGAGCTGTAGTGCTAAGCAGTTTGTCTCAGATCACCGAGCTTGCAAGTCAAGATGTGCTGAGCCTTTCAGGCTGCACAGCCCAGGCATGAAGCCATCCATCATGTTCCCTGCCTCTTCCATACTGCACTATCATATCTACTCTTTATCTTTCCCATTGACTTATAATCCCTAGGTATCCAAGGACAGCCCCTCTCTTATACCTAGAACGTAGGTGCTCAGTAATAACACTGAATGAATTAATAAGCACTCTGAGAAAATAGTCCAGGTATACTGCAAAATCTCATGGCGAATAAATATTTTTTTCATAGCATTTGCCACAGTTTTAAACCTGAAGGGTTATTAGATTACTATCTCTGACGCACCAGGCTATGTACATCCCATGAGAACTAGAGTTTTACTCAGTGTTGTCTCCACCTTCTAGCGTGGCGCTTAGATTGGCAACTAATAATTATTATTGAATGAATCAATGTGATGACGAGTAGTTAAAAAAACTTCAGATAATAGTGATCATTTCTCTAAAACTTCCCCTCTTTAGGGATTTCCCTAAACTGTTGCTGTCTCTCTTCCTTTTTCCTCTTTTCTTTCTTCATTTTTCCCCTTTCATCTCTTTACTGATCTGTCAAACATTTGTATAGCATGTAATACGTGACAGGCGTGGTTGTAAGTACTGCACTCATATTAATTTACTTAATTCTAAGAGAAGTTTTATGAGATATGTGCTGTCATTGCCATCTGTACTTTATATTTGAGGATATTGAGTGTGGAGACATTAAGGAACATGCCTAAGGTCCCGGAACTTGCGCTTTAACTCAGGCAGTCTGGCTCCAGAGTTGGTGCTTCTCCCAGCAACACAGTCTGCTTCTTATTTGTCCCCCTTGCCCTTCAGCTGCATTTCAATAGAAATAAGCTCTATTCACTGCACGTCTCTGTGTTGATTTACGTTCTCTAGTTTAAATGTATTTATTTTTTGTGCTTAACTGCTGTGTTTAGTCATCCTTGATGAGGAAACAGACGTTAAACCTCAGTAGTCGACAGCAAATTTGTATTTCTCCGTCACGTTGCGTGTCAGTGGGTGCAAATCAGCTACTGTGGCTGTGTGCCAGGTGTCTTCTCATTCCAGTGGGGATGTATAAGCCTTTTACCCGGAAGTGAGTTAATATGAGGAAGCAGTTACAATCTGCCACGCCCAGTATGGCCAACTCTTGGCCACTGCACGTGGAATAACAAATGAAGCCAGAAGCTCAGCTTCTTTTCATAAACAGAAGAGAAAAAAAAAGCTAATTCAGAGCTGTGCTCAAATGCATTCATCAAATTTGTTAATTTTTAATCAGTTTTGTGGAGAAGATGCATGTAAAAATTCAGTAACAGAGTGCTCCTCATTCTGCTTCAACAGATTGTTTTTTGACTGTGAAGAGTTAAAAAAATTCACATGGTTTATAAATGCCCAGAACCCATAATATATATGTTTTTTCCTCTAGCAATTGCATCAATGTAATTTCATTCAGTTCAGTTCATTAATTTTTAAAATGCCTCCTATGGAACTAGCCCTATACAAAGAACTGTCAAAATAATAGTGAGTTTGTTTATGGAGTAATTTTATGTTTTGGGGGGATTGATAAGCTTCTTAAGAACAGGGTCATTATTCATCCTAGCAAGGAGTATACTGCTAGCACAGAGTAGACACCTAACGAATATTGAATGATGAGCAGACCAACAGAACAAATGATCTTTTCCTCTCTCCATAGGAACTTCTGCTTGCAGAAAAGTGGGCAAGAATGAACAAGCTTCCCTTTCCAAAGATTGATCCTTATGTGTTTGATCGAGAAGGACTGAAGGAATGCTATGTCTTTAAACCCAAGAACCCTGATGTTGATAAAGATTGCCCAACCATCATTCACTTCGTTCTGGCCAACATCAATTTCAGAAAGTACAAGGCTCCAGGTACATTGGGAGTTATATTCTGTAAAGTAGAAATCTGATAAAGAATAAGACAGACATTAAGCTGGTTCACGCTGGCACTGCCTTACCAGCTGTTACAGCATTGAACACTTCCCTTACCTTGATAAATGGCTACTATGCTGAGACCCCAAGTACTCCCCCCTCTTCCTTACCCCAAGATCCCCTGAGCTCCTCACAGTCCAGAAACTGAAGGGTGAACAACTAGCTCAGTAAAAATTTCAGGGGTTTTACTCCACAACTTCAGATTTTATTTGTTCTGATTGATTGGTGCCCTTGTCATAGACATTGTTAAATATTTTGAATACTACCCTTGTAAGGGAGGCCTTGTTCCAGAACAAATCATGCAAAAAATTCTGGGAATGTTAACTGACCATAAAAATTAATGTACTCTAGCAGTACAATATGGCTAGTAATTTCAGGTTGCCATGTTATATTCCATAAAAAAAAAGAGAATCAAGTTCAAGGCACAGGCATCCAGAGGAGTCATAGACGCTTCTGTATCCTGGAAGATACTGATTAACAAAAGGGGATATAGAGATTGACAGGCAAGATGCTAAATGCCTCAAAATCAAATTATTTTAGGACCAGAAAATGTAGCTGTGAAAGGAAAGACAAAAAATCATGGAAGATTTGAAAGGAGACTATGGAGTGGAAAGTGATCTTTTTCTAGACAATGGAAGAAGTCAGAGAAAAGATCAATAGAGGTGGAGGTTATTATGAGTCATACTTCAACACAAAAGAAGGAAGAATTGGTTGGCATTTTTAGTTATTGAACAGTAGAATACTTAAAACCTAGGAAATTTTGAATTTTCTATCATAATTAATTCTCAAAAACAGGCTGTCGGGGGGATTCCTGTGACATGAAGACAATTAATTAATTTTGGGGTTTGGGTTCTACCAGAAGCAGATTCCAAGCAGTGGGTTCAAGTGCAAATGCTTTATTAGGGTGAACTAGGAAACTTTAGTAAGAGAGCGGGAAACTGATAAGGGGAAGAAAGGCAGAAAACAAAAGATGTGTTAGTAAGCTGCTACCACCAGGAGAACCTGATCCTGCTGGGAAACTCTAGGAAATGAAATAGAATCTATGGTCTGGAATCATCCTTCCCACTTAAACACAGCAAGCTGCAAGGGAACCAGGGAATTTATATACCAACACCCAAGTCTTTGGTTGACAGCTTCCTAGGACAGAGAATTATTTACGGAATTTCCAACCTGCTGCCAGTGAGCAAAGCAGCCTTTCACAGTTAACTAGGGAGGGGTAGAAAGCCTTCAGGCAAAGAGATGCAGATACTGGCAAACTGGAAGTTGCTTAGTCAGAACACATGAAAATGGTCAAGTCCAGGGAATATGGGCGGAGGCCTCATAGTGTATACTGAGGATGACATGACTCCTGAAGGGGCTCCCAATATTGTGTTTCTGGCTATTTGTATGTTTCATGCCCTGGATTTCAGAGATAATTTGTGGTTTTCAAAAGAACACCATTTGAGACTCTTCTTATATTTAGGTGTTCCAAGAGAAACTAAAGAAGAGAAAGAAATAGCTGATTTTGATATTTTTGATGACCCTGAGTCACCATTTTCAACCTTCAACTTTCAATACCCAAATCAAGCATTCAAAAGGCTACATGATCTGATGTACTTCAATACTCTGAACAACATCGATGTAAGTATCTCCTACAATCATTGACAATGTCAAATACTTCTTATAACATGAACTTAGCAATACCTCATTTTAATTAATTAAAAATAAAAATAAGGTTTACAGACAACACCCCCCAAATTGTACCATTTCATTTTTCGTGAATTATTCTATTCATGTCCAGAAGAACCCCATAAGATTCACAAATAAGAAAACCAATGCCTCCAAATTGGCAGAGCCTACATTTTATAATATTATTTGATTGAAAGACAGTTAATCCGCAGCTTCTTTCCCAAAGTATCTAGTGTACTTATCATATGATAAAATAAGTTTTAAGTAAAAAGTGATAAAATGGAAATATAAGAGTAAGGAAGTGAGTACAACCAGAAGTGTAGCTAATCTGCAAAAATAGCATGAATTTTAATGGATACACTCATACTTTTAAATGTCTTTATTTTTGTGGATCTTGGGAATGTCTCCCAAAGCAGCACTCTCCATTTTTAGCCCTGGAGATATCAAGCATGCTTTGCTTCAGAAACGTTAGAAACAAGTCATTCTCTTCAGTATTATTCCTATCACTAGTATATCTGCTGCTAAGATTCTGTCTCTGTGTAAAATTCTTTAGCTGCTAACTCACCATTTAGGACCACTGTTGTGTAATTGGAATCATGTGTTGGCTTGCGGTTCCACGTCATTGTGTCTCACAAATGATTAGCGGTCGTAAAAGGCAGAGTTCATTGGCCTAATCAGATTTTGCACGTTAGAAAAAAAAGAATAACAGAAAGAAAGAAATTAAATGGAGAGGGAAAGGCATCATACCTGGTTTGTCAGTCTTTTTGGAGACTGTATGAATGGAGTAAAAGAATGTACCATGTGCGAATGAGTCTTAAGTGCATGAGATTTAATTAGATTTTGTGATCTAATAGAATTCTGGCACATCTAGTTTGCTTGTTTGTTTAGTTTGGACTGAAACTAGTAATGATCAATTGTGTGCAGTTATAACAGTTACACCATAATACCTTTATTAATCAATATCTTTAATTTTTATTAATCAATATCTTTAATTTTTGTAAACATATGAAATTTTTCCCAATAACTCTCAGTTTCTGCAGCTCTGAAGTGTTTCTTGTCAGCCGTCATTTGTGAATAAGTAAAGTCATATTACTGGAGTTGGGAAAATAAAGGATACACACACACACACAGCATATCTGTATATATACATATATGTATATATACATGTGTGTCTATATATGTAACTTACACAACTACATTTCTCTCATTGTTTTCAGTTCTGGTTTATATAAAACCTGCTAAGCTATTTTCTATAAAGAAATATATAGTTCCATTTATGTATTTTACAAACATTCTTCAAAGTAATTTGTTCAACACATAAATGAAAAAGTTAAAGCCTGAACAAAACCAGACTGAATTCCAAAATAACTGTTCTGAGCTCATCAAATATAGATTTTTCATAAGCCATTTAATTAAGCAGGTTTTAATTGCTTCTAAGAACTTTTCTGACACAGTAAGTAGAAGCAAGGCCATGGACTTTATATCATGTTTAGCTCTTAGGCTATTTGTGTGACTTTGAATAAGCTACTTAAACTTTTTGACCCTCGGTTTCCTCATTTCTGAAACAGGTGTCACAGCACCTATCTTAGTGGCAGTAGTGAATCTTGAATCAGGTGATGTATGAACAGTACCTTGCAAACAGAAGATGCTTAATAATAAATAGGAACCATACCTGTGTGTGTGTCTGTATCCTAGAAGTCAATATAGGTAATGGCAGCCTAGGCAATAAATACATATATTTTTTGAATGAATGAATGTAGGCTTTCTCTTAAATTATATGACCATTGAAACTTGTGTTTAATGATTCTTGGTTGTGTATATGTGTGTGTGTGCGTCATACGCAGGTAAGACTTCCAGTTTTCACTGTCGTCTCTCTCCCCTGATGACTCCCACTCCCTGCTTTTAACCAGGAAAACATATTTTATCAGAATCAAAGCTTCTTGATAAGTGATGATAAATAAAGAACAGCCAAACTCTGAGGTAGGATGCTGGGTCATTAGGCTCAATCATGAGCTAAATCACTCATTCCCACACCATTTGATGAAAGTAGGTGACTAAATCATGCTCCAGCAACACAACACGTATTTACTTGTCATAGACTGTCGGAGTTGCTCTCCAGTTGTGGACACTGTGTATATAAACTCGTCTAATGCAAAGACATCTGACTGCCAATCCCATGGAGGTAGGTTTCAACTTTGTGGCCACCACCTCCATGACTTAAGGCAAATTTTCATCTTCAATTCACATCCTGATTTAAATCTTTACTCTGAAAAGGCCAACCTGTCTCTGACCGCTGTGTGCTTCTATTGCTTCATTTTCCCCAGAGGTTCTAGCAGACCTGCTTTGCTGAAGCCAAATTCCAGTTCATCTTTAGAGATCTTCTGTTCTGTTTCTACTCACTTCATGACAGCAGGCTGGGTGTCTCATTAGTGTCAGGTTTCTGCACTTACTCAGTCTTCCCAAATTCCTTTTCACTGAACATTGCCCAAGTACTTTCACAATGGCAGCATTTCATGATTTTGTTTTTTTTTTTTTTAAGAAACCTAGTATATCGTGACTTACACTGGTAGACACGTGGTCTGTGGAAAATGCAGAAGCTTTGGAGTCAGACCAGATTTTTGCTTGTGCCTCTTCGCTAGGTGACCTTGGGCATGTTGGTTAACTTTTCCAAATTGTACTCTCTTCATTTGTGAAAGGAAATAATGATACAGATTTTTATGGGGTCGGGATGAGGATTAAGTAAAAGGATGTAGTTTAAGAACTTGGCATGTATGAGACACTCAATAAGTTGAAACAGGTAATATGATAATGATACTAATTATTATGTGTCCATATTTCTGCTTTTAATTATAAATGTAAAGCCTTTAAAAACAATGACTCGCCTTATTTACCTTGTGTCCTCCAGAGGTACTGATCACAATGCTCGCCACCTAAAATAAATATGCAACAAAATTTTCATAAATCGTTTAAAAAAATGTCATCGACTTACTGGATGAAACTATTGAAGAGTTTACTATGGTGGGAGGAGGAGGCAGTGAGTGTCAGGATACAAGGCTTGTTGGTTGGAGGCAGATGCCTGACCATGGAGAATCTCCATGCAGTGCGTGCCTGGCCAGATATTGCAGCTACGTGCTGTGCCCGTAAACTACCACCTCAATCTGGAGGAAGTACACCTTCTGAGGTCTCTTTTCCAGGATCTTGTTGATGGAGTTATCACAGGAAAATGTACTGTTATGCAGTCTCACTCATTCCATTTATGAATTCAGTAGGCATATTCTAAGAACAGTGACAGTTTATTACAGCATATGCCAATGGTGCATAATCACGAGCTTTTAAAATTCTTTCTCCAACGATCCTATAAAGTGTTAAAATTAGGTGTTAACTAAAATGAGGAAAAGCATATATCCAGAAGGACTGACATTTACTTTTTCACTTACTGATATTTCATCATCATTAAGAGTGTCTAGGTACAAATTAAAGTTTTTGTCTTTTACAAAATAATTTAGAAGCTTATTATGTATCATAGCCTTATTTTTTGTGTGCAATATCTCTAGGCATTTCTTTTTTTCTTTAATTGAAGGATAGCTGATTTACAATAGTGTGTTAGTTTCAGGCGTATAGCACAGTGATTCAGTTATACATATATATATTTCTATATCTATGTATCTCTCTCTATATATTCCCTTTCAGGTTGTTTTCCCTTTTAGGTTATTACAAAATATTAAGTATAGTTCCCTGTGCTATACATTAGGTCCTTGTTGGTTATCATGGCCTTATATATTAGGCCCCAATTCATTTACCTTTAATGCTACCTATAATCTGTTTACATCTTATGTATTTATTAATTCAACACATGTTTATTGAGTGTCTACTGTGCCGGAAACTGTTTTAGGAACTAAGGATACAGCAATGCACAAAACAAAAAGAATAAGGGAAAGTTTTGAGTGCTTAATATAAGCCAGATATTTCCTTTATCAAATATTCAGCATTCCAAACTCGCCTGTGAGGTAGGTATTTTTATTTCTATGTGAGGAAACTGAATCATGGATTATTTAGGCTGATTGTTGAAAGTCACAGAGGTATGTTGAGGAGCTGAGATGGGGCCAAAGGTTTTTTCTCACTCTTTCCTCACTTTTGAACCATCTATTTCTCAAGCAGCCTTATTTCCAAGTATACCCCAGACACAGCCTCCTTTCCAGCCAGGCCACTTTCCAGATGTTTCCTGTATCTGCCATGACCTTCCATCTTCACTCTCTTTATGAGACTGTCTTTTCACTGAGGATGTCCGGTCTTTCCACTCCACTTATCAAATCCTGCTTGTCCTTCAAATCAACTCAAGTCTCATTGTCTCTGTGAGTTGAGCTTTATCCTGTTTAATTTGACCTCCAATGAGCACCTTCTAGGCAGTCATTAATTTCACAAATATTTATTCTTCCCCTTCTTGTTCTAAGTGCTGAAATTTAAAGAGTGACAAGACTAATAAAGCCCCTACTTTTAAGACATTTCAGTTTTTATTGGGAGGGCAGTCAACAGATCCATTCATTTACTCCAGAATATCTTCGTGCATTCTGCTATATTTATAATTTTTATTTCTCTCTCAAAATATACTGTAACTTTTTTTTAAGGCTCATTTTAAATTTTCTATTGTGCGAATTCAATACTTATTTGTGGAGTGCTTCCAATCTCACATCTTTAAATTTGTTCCTTTTGGGGAAAGATTACCTTTTTCATGTTTTCTTTTCTTTATGCCTTTATTGCCAAATATTTAAAGGATCCAGCAAATTGGGAGACTTAAATGGCGCAAGTGAAATTTGACATGGGTCTCATTTGGGGATAGGTGGTGGGGATGAAGAGGGTTGAGAGATGAGGGCTCCCACTAGGATAAAACTGACAGGAAGGATTTGGAGTCTCAATGAGTTTTGGGGGGAATGAGAGGAAATTAGATGGAAACACTATTGACAATTACTCCTAGTATAATCTTAAAAAAATAGGAAGACTCAAATATAACATATTGCCTTTTTGAACACATCTGATTGTACTATTTGTCATGGTGAAAGGTTTGAATTTAGCAATTGATGTAATACTGAGCTCAGCTACTTCTGTTTATATCACAGAATCCTACATCACATCAAACAGGTGATCTGAAAAACCTGATTCATGGTTTCATAGTGTTCATGTGCCACCTAGCGGTTCAACATGCACATTCTAATTGCAAACTATTTGGTTTTTTCGCTTATAAATGTGAATATCCATTTTTGTTTATAAGAACAGCCTGTTTACTTAAAACACCTGCGAAGGACCAACTATGATAAACCCACTAGTTCACAATATTGATATGGTGGATTTTTTGTGTTTATGGATTCATTGTAAAAGAATTGACAGCCGTCATTATTAGAAGAACGTCCCCTGTGGGTTTTTTTTTTTTTTTTTTTTAAATATATTTTAAAGCTTTTTAGGTGTTTGGAAAGTAAAGAGTTGAGTTTTAGTTTTACTTGGGTACTTCTCTGCAATAAGGGTTGGTGTGTCTCATGTTGCTTTGGTGCTCCTTTCAGAAGGAGAAACCAACGGAAAACTTGCTGACATGGTCTCTAAAAAGACAGAGAGGTTATTAAAAGAAGATGTCATAAGACACATTTGATAGCAGGATTGATTTGCTGACTTCTACCATATAATAAGCCTGCTATTGGCTATATATATGGTGTGTTTGTTTCTAGTGAACTTTACAGCTTCACATATAATTTAAAGCTCCTAAATTTCCTCACATATGGTCAGTTTAAAAATACCAACAATAAATAGGTGCTAATTATGGAATGTTTTCTATGGGCACAGTACTTTATATAAATAATCTCCAGTTCCCACAAAAGCCAAGATTAGTATTATTTTCATTTTAAAAAAGGGGAAACAGGCTCAAGGATATAAGTTAATTCCCTTTGATCTCATACAGCCAACAAGTAACTGTGCCTGGAGGTCTCCTTCACAGACCTGAAGACTCCTCTTCTGTCGCCGTGTTTCCCTTACTCATGGACAAGATGGGGTCAGCGAATATCTGCTTTACTTAAAAGACTCAGTAACATTTGAGCCCATTTTTCCCAGAAGACAATTCTATATATAAAATTATATAATTTTATATAACATATAATTATATATTTATAATATAAATATATAAATATTTATATATTTATTTAAAGTAAATATATATTTTATATTTTCCCCAGAAGACAATTATATATATAGAATTGTCTTCTGGGGAAAATATATATATAATTAAAAATCATAAAGCAAACGAAAGTGTCACATTCCCGTGATAAATCCCTCTTTCTAGAATATGACAGTTTGTTTAAAGTTACCATCAGAGAATAGAGGGCCCTGCTCATTGGGCCTTACATAAGTCACAGAATATTAACTGCATGTTAGCATCACCCAAGTCACACATTTCTCTCCTCCAGGCATTGAACCCAGCTTGCCCAGTGAGACGCGATACAGAAGTAGGAAAACCCTACTGTGCACATATCTCCAAGGCCAAGTGGGCCACACCTGCTCTGGGTGGGAGGGGCCATGGTGTTCTAAACTTCTCAGACTTAGCAAGTGTTCCTGCTCATGGCAGAGGGCTGAAAAGCATGTGTATTACACCTTTATGTGGCCTCACAATCCCTGGGGTAGAGAATAAAGTGAATCCTAGCATATCCTTGTGACTTGCCTCTGGCCCTGAAACTTCTGTCTCACTGGTCATTAAGATGAAATCCTATAGTCCTATCCTGGGAATGGAGGCTTCCTGATTTTGGCAGGGTTCCAAAACAGCAGCAGAGCCAAGGTTACTATCCAGGCCTCTCTTCCAAAGCCCATTCACATTGCTCTGCAATAACTGCTTCAACCAAATTCCAGATTTTCTCTTCATTCCAAAAGTTCCTAACTAGGTTAACTTCATACCAAAAAAGTACATGATAATTATAATAGCAGTTCTTAGAGGTTGTAATCACCATTAATTGGCTGTATGTTAAGATTATTCTAAATAAAGAATAGCCATCATCAATAAAATCACAGAGCATAGTGTTTTCTAAGCAGAGGACATCCATGGTTTATAACTGTATTTGTTTCACTGAGAAAGCAGGGCAATTCTTCACCAATTCCTTCTCTCATTAGGATTAGGGAAAGTCTTGTACCTCCTCGTGGTGCCTCATTTCTGCTTATCTACTAACTGTTGGCTGCACTGTCTTAGTGCAGATAATTGTTGACTCATCCTCATATATATATATATATATATATTCTTTTTTTGATTAAACAAATGTTTTGATGAATTTAGAACAACACTAATTATACATCTTTTGCCTCTATTTGCAGGTAATAAAGAATGCCATAGTTGAAAGCATTGAATATAGAAGACAGAATCCGTCTCGTTGCTCTGTTTCCCTCAGTAGTGTTGAGGCAAGACGATTCTTCAACAAGGAGTTTCTAAGCAAACCCACAGCATAGTTTCTGTGCTGGAAAGGGTAGCAATTTCTGATGCGGAGGCAATTTGAAATATCATGACAACTGGATTTTAAAGGACAGGACAAATGTTAGCACTGATGTCAAGAGACTGATTGATACTCAAAGTTGCAGTTATTTAGCTGAGTGAGAACAATACTCTTTTAAGTTTGTTAGATTGACAGATGATGTTGATTGTGTAAAAACATGCTCAGCTACATTTTCTATCAGTATGAATTTCTTGATGCAAATGTAGGGACATAGACTGTGTTTTTAGATATTCCTTACCAACTATCATATGTGTCCTTTTTTTAAAATGTGGTTTCTTTTTTAGAATATTTAATGGTTCAGTCTCAATAAGTAAGACTTTGTATTGTATGTGAATATAATTCACTGACTGGATTTATTTGTGCCATGAGACAACACTATTTTTTATTTATATGTGCATAGATACATACGTGAAATAAACACATCTGTATAAAAATGAGCAAGAGGTAACTGAGTTTTTGTTTGTTATCTTTAATGAAATATTGCAAAAAAATATTATAAAAGTTGTTAATCCTAAACTCCAATGTGAAATGTCATTTTAAATCATGGAGATTTTTCTTTTTTTTTTAATTATTGTTTTTATTATTGCACATTTATTTTATCTCTAACCAGTGATGGCTATTTTAATACTTTGTTCTTTGGGAATTTCTTTTTTTTGTTTTTTTGTTTGTTTTATTTTTTTGTTTTTTTCTTTTGACTGTGTTAGGTCTTTGTTGCTGTGAACAGGCTTTTCTCTAGTTGTGACTCTTCTTTGCGGTGTGCAGGCTTCTCAGTGCAGTGGCTTTTCTCTTGTTGCAGAGCACAGGCTCTAGGTGCACAGGTTTCAGTAGTTGCAGCATGCGGGTTCAGTAGCTGTGCCACATGGGCTTAGTTGCTCCATGGCATGTGGGATCTTCCCAGACCAGGAATTGAACCCATGTCCCTTGCATTGGCAGGCAGATTCTTAACCACTGTGCCACCAGGGAAGTCCCAATCATGGTGATTTTTCTTAGAAAGTATGTATAATTTGTTGAGCAAATGATATATATTTGTTCAGCATGTAGAAAAAATATATATAACCTCTTCTAGTTTACTTTGCTGATATTATCTTATTTGTCCAACAGAGAGCAGTTGACCTCAGAAAAATCCAGAAGAGTGACAAGGGCTGTATCTGCAAGACTTGTTTTAGGGACAGTCTGTATTGCATGATGGTGGCTTGTTACCATTGAACTGTTAAGGTTCAGAATTAGCATTCCAAATATAAGGGTTTCCTCATTCTTCTTTTTTTGTCTACCTTTCTTCAATCTCTTTGTTCATGTCTCTTTTTTTCCTCTCACCTTTCATTAACATTTCTACCCATGAGGAAAGACAAAAAAATGTAACAGGAAGGGAACACTTGAAAGTTCGTTCTTCCATTGGTCAACTCATGCACACATCAAAGGAATGCCCACTACAGGCCATCAGGCATGTTGCAGGGACTGGGGATATAGGACTGGACAAAACTGACGAAAGTGCCTGCCTTCAAGGACCTTACATTCTAGTGGAGGTGACCAACAATAAACAATACCAAAAAATAAAAATAAACAATACAAATAAGTTTCTAGAATGTTTCCCGTAAGTGCCAAGGAGAAAATTAAAGAAGGGAAGGAAGGAGATGGGAAATGTTGGGGGGTGTAATTTTAAATGGGGCCCTGGGGAAGATCGCGATGGGATGCTTACATCAGATTAAAGATGTGAAGGAGTTGAGAGGGCAGGACCTGCGGATATTCGAGGGGAGAGTCATCCTGACAGAGGGAATAGCAGTTGCAAATGCTCTGAGGCAGAGCACCAAGCATGTTCCAGGAACAGGAAAGTGATCAATGTGCCCAGAGCAGAGTGGGAGGTATAAAAAATTAATTTTTACTTATTTGTTCAAGACAAGGCAATACTGTTTATATTTAATTGGTCCTTCAAAATAACCCTGTGAAATAAGACCTGAGAGGTTAAGAAACTTGTCCAAGGTTACTAATGTGTGAGCTGGAGTCCTGTGTTCTTGACCCCATGGCCTTTATATCACAATTGACAGTGCTTCCTAGAAACTGATTACGTGAACACTTTAAAGACTAGGGATTATAAAACTGGGATGATCTAGGATCCTCGATTTCTCTTTGTTCACGTGCTTTCAGTTTCTCAATGCCAATAACAGAGGCTCCTTAACTCGTTCAGTGTTACCAGTTTAGTTTGTTCATGTATAAATTTGCTAGAGTTCTGATTTTACAAAAACACATTTTGGTGACGAATTAAATCTATACATTTATTTTTTTATTCTTTCTCTGCCTCAGTGAATAACTGATAAGTGCGATGTCCTCTTAGTCTTCCTGCAGACTGTCCACGTGCCCCAATATCTGTGGCTTAGTTCTCTGCCTTTTTGACACAAGCATTTGTTTGCTGTTCATGCCCGTGACTGGGAGCCTACTTGACTTCACCCAGTGCAATCTCACCAATTCCACATTACTTTTTTGAGGTAATAAAAACCCCAAGATACAAGTTTAGTGTGTGTGTGTGTGTCACATTTCATTTTTCTGAAAGATAAAATTTTAGACACGAATACTTTTGTTCTAATATTGAAAAACTTCATAAAAAATTTTTAGTAATTGTTCCTCTTCCTTTTCTTTTCTCCCTGCTCTCCTTTTACTTCCTAAACTAGTTGATCCTAAAGCCAGTAGGTGGGGAGGAGACAGGTAGGAGGGGGTGGTAGTGATCATGGAGCCACAATGAATCACAGCAGGACATCAGAACATGAACAGTGTCCAGAGGGCATCCAGGATGAGCCAGCTCACTGACAGTGTAGACTGGTTACACACATGGAGACTAATTGAATAATTAAATGTATTAAACGTAGTGGAAGCCAGATTTCTCACTGAGAATGAAGTTCTCAATAAATATGAAAATGAAAACCAAAATGTGTTCTGTAGTCTTAGGTTGAAATTGAAAACATTAATATCTATATAGATAGATATCTATATCTATATCTTTCTATATATAGATAGATATTCGCTAGGTCTGTCAGTGAGAGGGCCTGGGAGCAGTGACACCCTAAGAACAAGGAGAACATCTTGGCCCAGATCTTGACCTTTAAATCCCATTATTTACAAAAAAGAAACGTAGGCTCCTTGGAGAAGTGATTGATTCCAGACCTAGGAAAAGAAAAGTGTAAAATGATCCTAGACCATTTTATTTGTCAGAAAGCAAGGAAGTGCTCAAAGAATGATAGAGACATATTAAAAACACACAAAATCCAGGTTGAAGGGACAAAAGTGCCTGCTCTCAAGGATCTTACATTCTAGTGGAGGTCACCAACAATAAACAATATAAATAAGTTTCTAGAATGTTAGCAGTAAGTGCTAAGGAGAAAATTAAAGATGGGAAGGAAGGAGATGGGAAATGGTGGTGGTGTTGGCTCTATTTTGGGAAATTGAACATTAAAACAAATAATGATAGGAACAGATTGTGATTCATTGAGAAATAATATTGGAAAACTTGACTCCACCTTGATGAATAGATAAATAAGTTGATTGTTTAATATGAAATCAGATATTTACAACATCTCAAAGTATGCCCCTTTACAAAGTCCTTATTAATTACAAAGGGAAAAAAAGAATAACATTACAATGAAAAAAACCTGGCAGGTGAAATCAGAACAAATATCACCTGTAAAAGAACAAAGTGAAGTCTTTCACACCTGATAGAAGGCAATGAGAAGAATGCAGCGTCACTTCTGCAGTAGTCCTGTCAAAGATGCGTTAAGTTAACTGAATCTGTTCTTGAATAAATACCAGGCAAGCCCAAAGGAGAGAAATTCCAAGCATAATTGTCTGCAACATTCAAAATTGTTAAGGTCAGGGAAGTCAGGGAGAGTCTAAAGAACTTTTCTAGATTGACACATTGTCTTTAGTTATCGTCTGTGTAGTCTTCATTCTGACCTGAATTCTTATTGCTGTAAAGGACGTCATAGGGATACTTGATGAAACTTGAATGGGTTCTGAGGATCTGATCATAATGGTATCAATGTTAATATCCTCGTTTTGATTGTCCTATTGTGGTTATGTAGCAGATTATCCTCACTTGTATGAAATACACATTAGCACTTCTAAGGTGATAGAACATGCTGGCAACCTGCTTTCAAATGACTCACAAAAGAAAACAAAAGAATGTCTTCAGGTTCTACTGGAAACTTTTCTGTAAGCTTGACACTGTTGCAAAATGTTAAAAATTAAGGGAATTCCCCAGCAGTTCAGTGGTTAGGACTCCATGCTTCCACTGCCAAGAGCCCAGATTCTTCAGTGACAGGGCAAGAGTGGAGATACACATGTAGAGAATGGACTTGAGGACACAGGGCTGGGGTGGGGGGCGAAGGGGAATCTGGGATGAAGTGAGAGAGTAGCATAGACATATTTACACTATCAACTGTAAAATAGATAGCGAGTGGGAAGTTGCTGTATAACAAAAGGAGATCATCTCGATGATGGGTGATGCCTTAGAGGGCCAGGACAGGGAGGGTAGGAGGGAGTCTCGGGGAGGGAGGGGATATGGGGATATATGTATAAATACAGCTGATTCACTTTGGTGTACCTCAAAAACTGGTACAAGAGTGTAAAGCAAATATATTCCAATAAAGAGCTTAAAAAAAATTAAAGAGGTTTAAGTGAGTGGCTCTCATTTTATCTCCATGTTTTGTTTTTCTTTTAACTCTTCTTGCAGATGACCAATGTAAATGCTACTTTTTCTATATTGAATAAAAGCCAAAGAAATAAACCATAGGCTAAAAAAAGTGCTGAGGGTGGAGGTTTGTCTAGGACCTCTGCAGCGAATATTGTTTCCCTCTATGCTCTGTTGTCTCTAACCCTCCTGTGCTACTAACATCCATTTTCCCTGGAAGCAAATTCTTTATTGTAATTGATTTATTCAGTGCATTCTTTAGTACTCCAGCTAATAAAGCTAGCTAATGCCTTTTGCTTTCACTTGGGAAGAAAAACAACTCACCTGGACAGTAATGCCTCAGTGTTTTACTGAGAGTCCTTATTTCTCACAAATCCTGGAGGCTGATCTGGATGATATAAAGTTCCCTGGGGTTCTACCCTGAGGCAATATATAGATATTTGTTTCTTTGCTCTCCTTCTCAAGCCTTCACATAGAAAGACAGCATCCACTTGCTAAAGCTTTTAGCCTTAAAGGAACATAAGGTCACCATGGAAAAATTGGAGTTTACCCAAACTCAGCTTCAATATTTAGAGAGACCGACGGCTACACCTAGATCCAGGTAGGCTTCATGCTGCCTTCAGTTTCTCAAAGCCCCAAGTTAAGCACCAGCTGCAAGATTTTCTCAGACTAATTGATTACTGCTGAAACTGGATTCCAGATTTCTCTCATGGCCAAAAGAACAACAACCCCAACCCTATTTTATGGGAAGAATCAAACGACGTAGCTTTTTAGGAATTAAAGGAGAATTTGATGAACCACCTGCCCTTGGGCATCCCAATGATCAGATTCGCTTTTCCTTTTTGTATATGAAAAGGCAGGGGATGTCCTTGGGGAGCTCACCCCAAAACATGACGGCCGCTGTTGACCCCTACTGTGTAGGAGCCAGCAACTGGACCCTGTGACAAGTGTTAACCCGCTTGCTTTAGGCCCGTTAATACCACTGACCTTGTGGTTAAGGCCACTGAGAAGGTCACTGTGGGATTCCCTTTAACCATGTTTATACCTCATGCAGTAGGATCCCTCCTGAATTCTCATCCCACTCAACAGTTCTCAGGCCACCACCTCACCTCCTATCAAATACTTTTGTTAATTGCTCCTCTCATAACTCTTTTCAGTTGTAAGAACCTTAACCCTGCTACTCTTCTCCCCTCCATCTCCAATGAGGTCCTTCATGACTGCTTAATGCTGGTAGAGCACCTCCTGACCCCTCGTGATGATCTGCAGGAAAAGTCTTTGAGTAACATTGATGTCTCATGGTTCACTGATAGGCTCTTATTTAAAGGGTTACAATGGCAAATATTGTGCTGGGTGTGCTACTGCAATCTTTTTTGTATTGTTGAGGCAGCATATTTACCTGTGGCTATGTCAATCCAAGAGGCTAAATTACATACTCTTACATGAACTTGTGCTTTAGCCAAGGACAAAACTGCCAATATTTATATTGACAGCATACATACTTTTGAAGTAGTTCATGATTTTGGAATGTTGACTTTAGAAGTAACGTGGCTTCCTTACTTCCAGCAGAAATAAAATTTAAAATGACCCTTATGTTCAGGAATTATTGAATGCGACACCTGCCTCTTTAGCTATTACTAAGATGCTGGGGCATTCTAAACTTGACTTTCTGGAAGCTAGAGGAAACCACCTTGCTAACTTTTCTACAAGGAGTGCTGCCTTTAAAGGAACCAGTAGCAGCCAAATCTCCATTATGGTCCAAAGGGATATTTCCTCAAATAATAACTTAAGAAAAACTGGCTATAAAAACCCAGTTTTTAGCCTCAGAAAAGGGAAAACAAGATTGGAAATTCAAAAAGTATTGGTTTTATAAAAAGAGAAAGCTCTGCTTCAGATAAAATAACAACCTAGTTCTACTAGAGGCTCTAAAATCCACCCCCCCCCCCCCGCCACGGTAAATGTATTAAAACCTTGGTGTACTGAACAAAAGATAGAACTCACGAATCAGTGTTGGTGGGGAAACATTAACAAGCCCCCCAAAAGTGCATACCCCACTTGTTCCACCTGTCTGAATTACAACCCAGGGAATCCTGTTCAAATTGCTCCCTGACATTTCAAACTGCCTAACAGACCATTTGAGATCTAGCAATTGGATTTCATACAACTTCCTCATTCAATGGATAAAAATTTGTTTTAGTCATGGTCTGTATGTTTTCACACTGGACTGAGCTCTTCCCTTGCCTGTTCTGTGACTAAAGATCGTTTGAAAAGATTACCCCAGGGGAACTCCTCTCAAGCTTCATAGTGTTCAAGGAACCCATTTGACTGGCCAGGTGCGCTATTTGGCTGGTTTTACAACACTTTCACTATGCATACCACCCTCAATCCTCTGTTTCTGTCAAATGCACCAAGGGCATTATCAAGACTCACTTGGCAAAATTTGTAGAGACTCTCCAAATACTCTCCAAAAACATTGCTTTTGGTCCTTCTAAATCTTAGATCCACCCTCTGTGGAACTCATAAAGGTATCTCACCCTTGAGATAGTTATAAGATACCCAATGTAGTTGGCTCCTGCCTCTTTTGACCCACAGCTGCTAAAAGGAGAGATACTCCTATATTTCAAAGGCCTAACTGCTTCTATTAAAAATACCCATGCTGTAGTAGAGCAATCTTTTCACAAATGTGCTCTCTGAGAGACGACCTTGGCTATCAGACTTGGCAACCTAGAGAATTTGTCTATTGGAAAAGATACTTTACAAAAGACCCTCTTCAACTTCACTGAAAAGACCCTCATCAGATGTTGCTCACCAACCCTTGTACCACCAAACTCTAAGAAATAGACTCCTGCATTCATATAACACACCTAAAGAAACACCAAACCCTGACTGCAGCTGCATATCATCTGGTGATCTGAAAGTAAAAGTTTACTGAAATTGAAGCACACAGCATCTAATGAGATGGCTTTCCCAAGATAACTGAAATAGGCCTGTTGGAAGTTTGTCTGCTAAACGTCTGATGGTGACATAATGCTTCAGGTGATCTCCAATGTCTATGATCTTGATAACCCATGGACTTTAGACAGAAGTACCTCAGCATGTTGGGGGAACCTGGGGCAGCATGAAGGTGTCCAAAGGCCTGGTTATGGGAGCGGGACACAGGTGGTCCAAAATTCCAAGCCTAAACCAACCAGAATGCATATATCCCACTTGACTCAGAACTGGAGGCTACTGGCCTGCTCTTATAGCTTTATCATCAGGGATCAACCTCCACCCATGCAGGTGGTTGGAGCAGAACCCCAGCTCAACTCACCTGGTGGGTCCACCTGACACCAAACCAGTTGAAGGGGTGTAAAATGGCTTGTGCAGACAGCCCAGTTCTGAGTAGCAGGAACCTAACATAGGGTACTGATCTTGAGAGGCTGACTTCTGTGGCTGGATCTTGGGTTCCTTCCACCATTTGGCTATTGTGAATAAAGCTGCTATGAACATCGTGTACAAATATTTCTTTGAGTTCCAGCTATCAAGTTTTTTGGGTATACACTCAGAACTGGAATTATTTGATCATACAGAAATTATACGTTTAATTTTTTGAGGAACTGCCATATTGTTTTCCATAGCAGCTGCATAATATTACATTCCTACCAACAGTGCACAGGGTTCCAATTTCTCCACATTCTCCTCAATACTATTTTTTTAATAGTAGCCATCCTAATGTGTGTGTGATGGTATCTCAGCTTGATAGTATCAAACCAAGAGTGCATGATGGTTTTTATTTGTATTTCCCTAATGATCAGAAGTGTCCAAGGCTACATTTTTGTATTTTGTATTTTTTACTATTTGTTTATTTATTTATGGCTGTGTTGGGTGTTCGTTGCTGCACACGGGTTTTTCTCTAGGTGTGGAGAGTGGGCTTCTTCACTGTGGTGTGCAGGCTTCTCATTGCAGTGGCTTCTCTTGTTGCAGAGCATGGACTCTAGGTGTGCAGGCTTCAGTAGCTGTGGTGTATGGCCTCAGTAGTTATGGCTCACAGGCTCTAGAGCACAGGCTCCATAGTTGTGGTGCAGGGGCATAGTTGCTTCGTGGCATATGGGATCTTCCTGGACCAGGGCTCAAACCTGTGTCCCCTGCATTGGCAGGCAGATTCTTAACCACTGCACCACCAGGGAAGCCTCTACATTTTTTAAAAAAGACTAATCACACCATATATTTTGTCTGGTGACGCTGTACCTGGGAAAGCACATTTTAGGGACTGGCACAATATTTTTTGCTGTTGGGATAATGCATGGGTGGTTAACAGTATAAATTTACTTTGAAGGAGGCACATGAAATGAAGACCCTTATCATTAAGGAACATAATATTTTTGTGGAGTAAAAAAAAGAAACAGGTATGAAATACCTTAAGGATTTCTGAATTATGTGCTAGTGATCATGTAAGTTTGGGGAAGGGGAAGAAGAGTATGGACCTGAGCATTTAGGGGTGAGTTCATGGAGCCATGAGAAGTTAGGAGAACATTCTAAGTCAGAGACAGTGCATCAACAGAGGTGCAGAGATGAAACTGAGCTTGGCCCATTTGTTAGCTGATCAGCAGATGAATGGAGTGGTGACCGCATAGCTGGATGGAACTTATTGCCAAAGCCTGAACTTCGTATTCACTGTTAGGTCCACAGGTGCTTAGTACCTTATCAGGCACATATACACACATAGAAGAGGGCCATGCATGGACCATTCATAAGAATGCCATGAACCAAGGATCAAGATGAAAACATTTCTGTGATCTTGAGGTCTTTTACGGGAACAAAACAAAACAAAACAGAAATAAAAGCAAAAGCACAGTAATGCTTTGCAAACCCAAATGATCCAAGAGCCTTACTTAATATACCCATTAGTAATAATAATTTAAAAAAACAGAATATACCTCCTGTGGTGGAGAGTAATCCTCCCCAAACCTTTCATTTTCTCCCTTTCATTTCCCTGCAGCCTAGCCTGATGAAATTCAAGCAGATGTGATGTGAATTACTGCTGAGTCAAGATGAGAAATACAGTTTTATTATGTGAAATCCCTGAGGTTTAGGAGTTGTTACCCTGGCATTAAGTAACCTATACTGACTAATACATCTACATTATGAAAAGCTCATAACTTCCAAATTCCAAACTTACAAAATCGATATTATTCACATCACATAAAGGATTAATAACTTACCAAAAGAGTTAATGATGAAACAAGTCTCTAATGCATCAAGGAAAAGGAACACTAGAACTGAACTATTCTGACATGAGTCAATGTTTTGCATGGTGGCCTTAGGTAAATTTCTTACTCTGTTATGGTTTTGTTTGTTCATGTATAAAAGGAGGAATAATATTAAATGTTTATTTTCTCATTAGATGGTTATGAATGTCAAATGATAAAAGGTGTATGAAAACTTTAACAAATATAAGGCCTTCTTTTGGGTGACTTATTTTTCTTTACAGAAGTTATTTTCTCAAGAATCCAGAGGCCAAATGTAAGACTTAACTGTTAGAGACCCAAATAACTGAAAGTAAATAAGAAACTATTAACTATTAGTGAATAGGAAAATATTTATTCAGTGTGTAAAACTCAACTCACAAATTTGAAAGAAACACACAAGAATATAGTCATAGGAAAGCAAAATTCTCAATTTGACCACCAGATGGGAGCATTCTTCCAAAATTGTTCTACTTTGGCACTTCAGTAGGTCTGTTAATGCAAATATCATTCTGTTTCTCCAATGAGAAATATAACTTCACGGAGAGAAATCATAAAGATAAGAGCAGAAATAAATGAAATAGAAACAAAGAAAACAATAGCGAAAACCAATAAAACTAAAAGCTGGTTCTTTGAGAAGATAAAATTGATAAACCTTTAGCAAAACTCATCAAGAAAAAGAGGGAGAGGACTCAAATCAATAAAATTAGAAAGGAAACAGGAGAAGTTACAATGGACACTGCAGAAATAAAAAGCATCATAAAAGACTACTACAAGCAACTATATGCCAATAAAATGGACAACCTGGAAGAAATGGACAGATTCTTAGAAAGGTATAAACTTCCACGACTGAATCAGGAAGAAATAGAAAATATGCACAGACCAATCACAAGTAATGAAATTGAAACTGTGAATAAAAATCTTCCAACAAACAAAAGTCTAGGACCAGATGGCTTCACAGGTGAATTCTATCAAATATTTAGAGAAGAGCTAACACCCATCCTTCTCAAACTCTTCCAAAAAATTGCAGAGGAAGGAACACTCCCAAACTCATTCTATGAGGCCACCATCACCCTGATACCAAAACCAGACAAAGATACTACAAAAAAAAAAAGAAAATTACAGACCAATATTACTGATGAATTTAGAGGCAAAAATCCTCAATAAAAGACTAGCCAACAGAATCCCGCAACACATTAAAAGGATCATACACCATGATCAACTGGGGTTTATCCCTGGAATGGAAGGATTCTTCAATATATGCAAATCAATCATTGTGATACACCATATTAACAAATTGAAGGATAAAAACCACATGAGCATCTCAATAGATGCAGAAAAAGATTTTGACAAAATTCAATACCCATTTTTGATAAAAATTCTCCAGAATGTGGGCATAGAAAGAACCTACCTCAACATAATAAAGGCCATATATGACAAACCCACAGCAAATATCATTCTCAATGGTGAAAAACTGAAAGCATTCCTTCTAAGATCAGGGACAAGACAAGGACGTCCACTCTTCCCACTACTATTCAACATAGTTTTGGAAGTCCTTGCCACAGCAACCAGAGAAGAAAAAGAAATAAAAGGAATCCAAATTGGAAAAGAAGTAAAACTGTCACTGTTTGCAGATGACATGATACTACACATAGAAAATCCTAAAGATGCCACCAGAAAACTACTCGAGCTAATCAGTGAATTTGGTAAAGTTGCAGGATACAAAATTAACATACAGAAATCTCTTGCATTTCTGTACACTAACAATGAAAGATCAGAAAGAGAAATTAAGGAAAGAATCCCATTCACCATCACAACAAAAAGAATAAAATACCTAGGAATAAACCTAACTAAGGAGGTAAAAGGCCTGTACTCAGAAAAATATACGACACTCATGAAAGAAATCAAAGATGACACAAACAGATGGAGAGATATACCATGTTCTTAGATTGGAAGAATCAACGTTGTGAAAATGACTATACTACCCAAAGCAATCTATATATTCAATGCAATCCCTATCAAATTACCAATGGCATTTTTTACAGACCTAGAACAAAAATATCCTAAAATGTGTATGGAGACACAAAACACCCCAAATAGCCAAAGCAAACTTGAGGAAAAAGAAAACGGAGCTGGAGGAATCAGACTCCCTGACTGCAGACTATACTACAAAGCCACAGTAATGAGGACAATATGGTACAGGCACAAAAACAGAAATATAGATCAATGGAACAGGTTAGAAAGCCCAGAGATAAACTATGGTCAGCTAATCTATGACAAAGGAGGCAAGGATATACAACAGAGAAAAGACAAACTCTTCAATAAGTGGTGCAGGGAAAACTGGACAGCTACATGTAAAAGAATGAAATTAGAACACTCCCTAACACCATACATAAAAATAAACTCAAATTGGATTAAAGGCTTAAATGTAAGGCCAGACACTGTAAAACTCCTAGAGGAAAACATAGGAAGAACACACTTTGACATAAATCACAGCAAGATCTTTTTTGACCCACCTCCTAGAATAATCGAAATAAAAACAAAAATAGATAAGTGGCACCTAATGAAACTTCAAAGCTTCTGCACAGCAAAGGAAACTATAAGCAAGACAAAAAGAAAACCCTCAGAATGGGAGAAAATATTTGCAAACGAATCAACAAAGGATTAATCTCCAAAATATATAGACAGTACATGCAGTTCAATATGAAAAAAACAAACAACCCAAACAAAAAATGGGCAGAAGACCTAAACAGGCATTTCTCCAAAGAAGACATTCAGATGGCCAAGAGGCACATGATTAATTAGCATCACTAATTATTAGAGAAATGCAAATCAAAACTACAGTAAGATATCACCTCCCACTGCTTAGAATGGGCATCATCAGAAAATCTACAAACAGTAAATGCTGGAGAGGGTGTGGAGAAAAGGGCACCCTCTTGCATTGTTGGTGGGAATGTACATTGATTCAGCCACTATGGAGAACAGTATGGAGTTTCTTTGAAAAACTAAAAATAGAGTTACCATATGACCCAGCAATCCCACTGCTGGGCATATACCCAGAGAACACCATAATTCAAAAAGACACATGCACCCCAATGTTCATTGCAGCACTGTCTACAATAGCCAGGTCATGGGAGCAACCTAAATGTCCATCAACAGATGAATAAAGAAGATGTGGTACATATATACAATGGAATATTACTCAGCCATAAAAAGGGATGAAATTGGGACATTTGTAGAGACGTGGATGGACCTAGAGACTGTCATACTGAGTGAAGTGAGTCAGAAAGAGAAAAACAAATATCGTATATTAACACATATATGCAGAATACAGAAAAATGGTACAAATCAACCGGTTTGCAAGGCAGAAATAGAGACACAGATGTAGAGAACAAACATATGGACACCCAGTGGGGAAAGTGGGGGGGTTGGTGTGGGACGAATTGGGAGATTGGGATTTGTATATATGCATTACTAATAAAAAAAAAATACCAATTTGTCCACTTTAAATATATGCAGTTTATTGTATGTCAATTGTATCTCAATAAAAATTCTTAAAAAAAAAGAAATATAACTTCAGGACTTGTCTTGCACTTATAAGTATTATATTATACTGCACACACATATAATATTATGTAATTGGGTTACAATAATGTAGCACGTTTTTTAAAGTGATACAACCATTCTTTTGTTCACTTTGTTTGCTGCTATAAAGATACACAGGAATAAAATGGAGTAATGAGAAAGACATAATGAAAACCGATAAGTGAATGATCTACCCAACACTCTAGAGAATCACCTTCCAATTTCCAACACTTTCTCATCCATTCCTTTATACATGTTGTCCCTGGGCCTGGAATTTCTTCAAAATCCTATCATTTCCAGGTGTTACTTGCTCTCACACATTCATTCTCCCCTTCATTTCAAGGGCAGAAAATCCCCCACTTCTCCTCTGTGGTTCTTTCCTGCACCTTTACACCCCATGCATAACTGCACCATAGCACTGTCCTATTGTCCAATGATTTATTTATTTATGTCCCCCCACCTTGCTGTTAACTTCTAAGCACAGGGACTGGGGTGTCAGTCTGGCAGAGGTACCTGTTACATGTAGGGAACCAATGATTCTTTGCTCAATGAACCCTAAACTTACCTATCTCTGTGCAAGCTCTGCTACCCATTGTACCAAGATATTATTCGGCCCCGATTTGTCAAATCAAATCAAATCTTCTTTACTCTCTCCACACATTTCTGACATTGACCACACCCATACAGATTCAAGTACTGAAACAAAACTTAGTGACAGAGTTGTAAACTCCCTGAGATTCTTACATTTTTTGTGAATGTGGAAAAGCTCTTTAAAGTCATTATGTTAATTTTATAGCAATGATGTAATGTAAAGGGTGTAGATAAATAATCTTTAGAACTTATTTGAATCTATTTCATGATTAATAACTACCGATATAAATAAAACCAAATACACTGAGTTATGGAATTTGAAGAGGGTCTGAACCATATATAGAAACTATACCCCTTGGCACTACTTTTAAGAACTTTTTATGAAATTAATGTTGTCACCTGTTTCTCAAGGAGATAGTCTTCTTCTAGCCAATTTTAAAGAGCAAACTAATCTAAATTTATTATAATGTTAGGTCCAGTGAGATGTGAGCTATTGGGATCTCATTTGTGTACAGAGTTTGGATTTTTTGAAGGTTTATCCAATATTAGAATTGCTATAAAATTATATTTAAAACTCACCTTTTATATCTCCAGATCTGTCTTATTGTATGTAATACATATATTGTATTTAGAGGAGAGTCTTTCCTAGTCAAGAATATTGCATCCCTAAGTGAGATGACACCAATAAGAATTTGATGAGTATGCATTTTTCAAACTGGTACAAAAATCCTAATTTTGAATGAACAATTTAAGTAGACATGTTAGCTTAGGTTACCGTAATATTGAAGCATTTTTACATTGTGGTGATAGCAAGAAAATAATAAAAACAATGAACATTTATAGTATTTCACAGCCTGTAAAAAGGTCTTTTATGTACTATTTCATTTGATCGATAGAACAGTCTCTAAAGACAGGCAAGGGGAATATAATTACTTTGTTTCCAAAAAAAGAGTTGGACACTCATGGATTTAAGTGACCTGCTTAACATTATACAACTAATCACATGACAGAGCTTAGCTTGCAACCCTGGCTCCTGACCTCTGACCCCACATGTTCTCATGATCATCCAGATGTGCTGACCTCAAACCCCTCGGCTTAGTCTTATTTCTGTCACACAAACATTAGCACCTAAATATTTTGAGTTTTATTCTCTTTATTTGAAAAAATGAATATTAATATCTGTCTCTTCTATTTGACAAGATTACTATGAAGTGCATCAAAACTGATAAGTCCTATCCTAGGTATTAATGTGACCCCTCAAAAATATGTGTGCAATATAGTTGACCGTGTAGGCCTGTGAAGCCAAGATCATTACTGTTGTGGGGTGGGGTGCCGTGAGGTATGTCTTTTAGGCTATAGAGGCCTTTGCTTAGTTTGTAGAATGTAGAACCTGAAATCAGATAAAAATAAATTTTAATACTGCTCAGCCATTTACCAATAGTATGGCTTTGGGTTTTTAATTAATAATAACATTAATTACCACATGTGTCTATTTTAGGGGAATCTTTTAGTTAAGCAATTTTTATTTTAATTTGCAGTATATAGAAGAAACTTTAATAGTAGCAAATTAATTCTATTTTAGCTTCAAAAATTTTTTGGACAGAAGTTTATATGAAATTAGGTACTATAACCACACTGTGGCACTCTTTACTTTCTTAAGACTTTTCATTCCACATTTTCTCAGTAAATTGTGCTTGTAAAATGCAGTGCCATATTATTCCTGGGTAATTCATTGTGTTTTCTTACATATTCCTAAGTATCTTAATGATTTATTACAAGGATTCATAAAGATTAATATAGTAATCCATGACAACTGAAAAGCAAAAAAGTATCATCTTGACATTGTAACATCAAATTTGGAAAAGACTGTAGCTTTCTGCTTTTGATTGTGTAAGAGTGTATGTGTGTGTGTGTGTGTGTTTGTGTGTACACCCGCACAAAGCAACTTAGTGATGAAAGAGCAAACTCACAAAGACTCCAACAAACTGCTTAATTAACACTCCCCACAAAACCTAGCATATCAACCAGGAGACCTGGTTCTCAGATGACTTGGTTCCCAGAGGTGTGTTGCCATAATGTGCTATAACTTGAGATGTTGAATGTACGGCTGATCAGGAAGAGAAACAAAATGGTAGCCTTAACTGAGAGGAAATAAACCCAAGCAACAAGTATTAATTGAGGACCTTATTATATTCAAACTACTGGAACCCATTAAATCAAAGAGATGTTCAAATTTTTTTCCCATCACAGACTCTTGATGAATTACATGGAAGAAGAATAGACAGTGGTACTGGGAAAATCTAGAACATTCTGTACAGGGAGACATACAGGCTCGCTAGAGGGTGAAGCAGCTAGAAGAATGACTTTCTCAGGAAATCTAACCAAGAGATACCCCAGAGGGATAGAGAAGGGGAAGCAGCCCACGGTATCCCAATTTGCTTTGTCAGGTTAAGGAATGGATGGTGGAGGACCACCTACATTTGTCTGGCTCTGGGGCAACCTACAGAAATCGGTAAATTCAGTTACTCATGCTTTCAACATACATTTATTGAGTATCTACCTTTTCAGATAGAGAGAGGCAGATTCTGGGCATAAAAATTACATGCTTGTAGTTCTAATCTCAAGGAATACACACGCTAGTGTAAGAATATGCACAGGCACACATAACCCTAACATAAACTCAGCTGTGGGAAGTTTCTTGACAGAGCAGAGATGCTCAAGCCTATACTATAAATTTAAAAAATCATATTATTTATTTAGCATTTGCTATGTGCTAGGTATCATGATAATTTTTTATACAAATAATCCCAATTCTTACAAAACTCCTAAAGAGTAGATATTTTTATCTCTATTTTACAAGTTTAAGAATAATTGATCTGCCACAAACTGAGGTTTGATTCCAAAACTCATGCTTTGAAACTACAATTCCAGGCATCTTGACTCCAACTCCAGTGACATTTTCACCACCCAAAGGACGAACAGATCATTGAGTAAAATCGATTACTTCTGACTCCAGCGGTAGGAGAAAGGGACACAGATGGCAAGCATATGCCGACTGCAGGTGAAACATGAGCGATGGCACCATGAACAGCACAGCTCATCAGACTTTCTCCTAGTCATTAGCATTTATTAGAATAGACTACGACTGACCCAGGCCTCATATGCTGGGCCGTACTCAATAACTCATTCACCTCCCCAAGTATTTTACGTGTATAATATGTGATTAATGGCTGTATGCTTTGGAGAGCAATGGAGTCTCACAAAATGATCTTTAGAGTCAGGTAACAAAACCAGCAGAGCTTTAATTAAGGCCAGAAGTCAGTGTATAATGGGTGGGACCAACTTCAGCAGAAATGATTCACCTAGAAGATGCTTCTGCAATGGTTTCTATTGCATTTGGAAGAAGATGGCTTAAAGCCATCTCATGACTGGGCAACATTTTTTTTTAAGCTCTTTATTGGAATATAATTGCTTTACACTGTTGTGCCAGTTTTTGCTGTACAACAAAGTGAATCAACTGTATTTATACATATATCCCCATAGCCCCTGCCTCCCACCCTCCCTATCCCACCCCTCTAAGTCCTCACCCATCCTTGAGTTGATCCTGTTTTATGCACCTTCCCACTAGCTATTTTACATTTGGTTGGGCTTCTTCTTTAACCTCATTTCCTATGATTTTTCCCCCTAAATGTTCTGTTCTAGCCACACAGTCTGGAAATATATCACATCCTCTCCCACATTAGGACCTTTGCTCATGCCTTTCTCTTTGCCTGGAACATTTCTCACTCCAGATACCTGTTCAGCTAGTCTTCCCCACTAGCCACCACGTGACACTCATCAGTGAGGGTACCACCACCCTATGTAAAGCAGAAACCATGGGCTACTGCCTGCCCTTCTTAGATTCCTTTTCTCTATAGAACTCATCACCACTTAACATAATGCACTATACAGTGTAATACACACTGTGTATTGGTTTGATTGTCAGCACATTCTGAGATGGCAGAGTTTGTTTGCCTTGTCTGCTTTGGTAACCTCAGTGACCAGAATAATAAATATTTATTGATGGAATGATAGTGATTCTTTTGCTAAGAGTGTGGACAGTTTTTTTTTTCCTTCACATTTCCGTTAAAGGACCACGGCATATTCAATTAAGTTTTGCACACTGACTCTATATGCTTAGACACAGTAGTAGGTGCTGGCACAACAGCAGTGATCGACTATGTCCCTTCAAGGACTTCAGGCAAATAAACAGGTAATTATGCTATAGAGTAATAAGAGGATTCATTTCCAAGGTGCTCTAGGTGAACATAATATGGGCACCCAGCCCAGGTCTAAGAAATCCGAATACATAGCCAAAAGGAGGTGGCATCAAAGCTGAGATATGAAGGACAAGTAGAAGTTAACCAAGCAAAGAGAAGAGGGAAGGATATTATAAACATACATAAAAGCAAGTCATACCAAACTGAAATCACATGAAAAAATACATTATTCTTTTAAAATTATTTTTTATTTTTTCTACTAACCAAGGATCTCGAATTGAAAATATCTTAAAGACACTCACTATGCCTTTGAGTGGTATGTCTTCTCAATTTACTGTTACTTAAAAAGAGTCATTTCCTGACCTAAGAGGAGGGTAAAGTTTTATGAACAACAGACATGGATTTGAAGTCCTGTTTATTTAACAGCTGAGTGTTTGAGCTAAGGGTTCTAAGACTGAATTTCCAATTGTAAAACAAGAATGCCACTACCCATTTCATTAGGTGGCTGTGAGCATTCATTTATTCAAACCAAAGATCCCATAAGATGACAAGAGCAATTTTAGAAGTGAAGTTACAGCTGCAAAGATGGGTATGAACCCTGCCCACTTGGGATTATATTTAATTTAAGTAGATATATGGGCTCGGGGGAGAAGCAGACATTTTACGAATAAATTTAAACAGCAGCAAGGGACATAGGAACACAAACATAAGGACAAGGTGATATAGAGAAGTGAGGTGAGGGTTATTTTGGATCATGTGACCATGGATATTTTCTCAGAGGAAATATAATTTCACTGAAAACCTAAAGAGTGGGAAGAGTCAATTGCAGGAATTTGTGGGGGGATGTAATTCTAAGCAGAGTGAACAACCAGTATTAAGGCTTGGGGCTGAAATGACTTCAGTGTGTTTGAAGCAAAGAATATAAGGTATATATTGGATGGAGGGAATGGACACAGCATATAGCTCATATCCTAGGATCAGACGTCAGATCAGGAAGGCAGTTGCTGCTTAAATTAGGATTTTCCCACCACTTTTATTGAGGTATACTTGACAAATAAAATTGTAGTAGAGTTAAAACATACAATGCAATGATTTGATATACATTGAGATGATTACCGCAATCAAGTTGACACATCTTTTACTTCACATAATTTTTTTTTGCTTGATTGCTTGTTTTTGGTGAGAACACTTAAGATCTACTCTGTTAGCAAATTTCAAGTATTCAATACAGTTTTATTAACTCTAGTGACCATGCTGTACATTAGATCCTCAAAATATTCTTAAGAATCAATATTCTTAATTACAGTGTCAATTCTACTGAATATGTAAATTAATATTTCTGGTAATTCACTTTTAGTAGGTGTTAGAAGTAAATTTTCTCTTTGATTACCTGACACCCATCATTGAAAGGCTGTTGAATTTGATGCACACATTTATTCCAGGTACTAAGGAGGATAGTGGGTATTAGTACTGTAATTCATCAACAGTAAGATGCTGTTACCTGTAAGATGTGCCAATAGTTTTGTTGCACTATGAAAGAAAAACACTGCAAAGAAATGCTTTGCAAATAGAATTTTATTTTACACTGATGAAAGAGGTCTTTTGAACTTATTTACATGTAGATTTTTATTACATATCACTCTTGTACATATATAAGGAGAAAAACGTAGGTAAAATAATTGGCTAAGACATTCCTAAAACTTCTTCAGATTTAGAGTCCATTTGTTTTTCTCAAAATCATTGATATCTGTATTTCTCATAAATACAATTCCATGAAGACTTTGGTGATATACACACTTCCTAAGAGAGTATTCCACTGTTGTCACCAGGATTTTATTCCAAGCTACTGCTGCAAATACTGATGCTGAATCTTTCCTGATTTTATCAGAAGGTGTCAAAGGAAGAATTTTAGATGCCGATAAGTGTTTATATTCTTTCCTCAAAAGATCCTTAATTGGTTTATTGACTGAAACATCACAGGGTTGTAGTTATTCAGTCATATTACCAGGAACATCAGTTTGTGGAATCACAGTCAGTGATAACTACATAATGATTTCAACATCACTGACAGTGATGCCAAGCCACCCGTGATTATAAGATGCCAATTTTAGAGATGTTAAAATTTGAATAAAGGGCATCTTACAGATTATGAAACGTGGAAAGTAAAAAGATAGATTACCAGGCTATTGCAGACTCAACATTTATTATATGTATATAATTTACTTTGCTTACCAAGGAATCTAGCTTTTTCTTGCAAACTTTGATACCAGGAAGGTAGTCCTGCATTGTAGACTTCCATATTGCAGTCTCTAGAAAGATGAGTCCTGTAAGTGATGTAAGCTAACATGTACTTAGTATTTGCTTGGTACTTTTTAAAGTACTTTGCAAATATTAACTCATACCATCCTCACAACCACCCAAAGAGGTAGATACATTAATGTTTTCATTTTGCAGATGCAGAAACAGATGAACAGAAAATAAGTTGCTCATTTTTACAAAGCTATCAAGTGGCAGAGATTCAATTCAAACCCAGGGAGTCTGGTTCTTGAGTCTTATATTTAGGTCTTTAAGCCACTTTGAGTTTATTTCTGTTTATGGTGTGAGGGAGGGTTCTAATTTCATTGATTTACATGAGGCTATCCAGCTTTCCCCAACGCCACTTGTTGAAGAGACCGTCTTTTCTCCATTGCATATTCTTGCCTGCTTCATCGAAAATTAATTGACCATAGGCGTGTGGGTTTATTCCTGGGCTCTCTATTCTGTTCCTTTGATCTGTATGTCTGTTTTTGTCACACCAACTTTCTTTGATTAGCACTTGTATATATTTTCACTCTAAAAGGTTACTGAAAACTTTTCTATATCCTTGTGTTTCAGGTGTATTTCTTATAAATAGAATGTGTCTTGTTTTTTTTAAAGTCTAGTTTCACAATAGTCTTTTTTTTGGAGAAGTTAGTCTATTCACATTGGTTATGGTTACTGAGGTATTTGGATTTATTTCTTCCATCTTATTTAGTGCCTTCTATTTGTCCATTTCCATGTTTTTAAGATTCCTTTTTCTCCAATTTTCTCCTTTCTACTAATTTGGAAGTTACACTTTTCTAATTTTATTCTTTCAATATTTACTGGTGTCGTTAAGTTCTATAATTAATATTTTTAAACATCCTTTCAATCAATAAAAAAACTTAAAATTCTATACTCCAAATTGCTTCTCTCAATTCATGATATTATTATCTAAAATTTTGTCCCACATAGTAAACATTTTTAATATTGTTTTACACAGCCTACTTGTTTAATTTACTCTGGTTTAGCAGTTCTTGATTTTTTGTTTTTTGTTTTTTTTTGGCTTGTAATATGAATGGAATGTTTGGCCTTATATCTTGGATCACTCCTTCACTTGTTCATCCTTTGAAGATTCTTAGTGAAGCATATTTGTGGTAATCTTTCTCAGTTTTTCTTTACCAATTTTTTTAAAACCTCTTTATTTCAGACCTGATATTACAAGATAGATTTGGATACAAATTTTTATGTTGAAAATTATTTTGTCTTAGCATTTTGAATATTCTGTCTATCATCTATCTATCTACCTATTGTTTTTGTTGTTTCCAGGGAGAAGTCAGCTGTCAGGTTATTCATCACTTTATGCAGCAGAAACCTGATTAGAATAAACACTGTTCAGTTTCCAAGGGCACAATATATAGATAAACCACAAGTGAATAGCACCACCTAGTATAGTACACATGTTGCATAAATGTACATGGCAGCCCTCAAAATCTCTTCTCTACTATACTGCTTCTTTGCTACTTTTTACATTTCTTTTTGTCTTTGAGGTTCTAACTTTCACTACAGAAAAACTATATATAGATTTTTTTTTTTACTCATTCTACTTGAATTCATTTGGGTTCCTGAATCTAAATAATGATGCTTTTTTTAAAAAAATTCTGAAAAAATCTCAGCCATTCTTTCTTCCCATATTGCCTTTCTCCCATTTACTCTTTTCTTCTGTTCAGAATACTATTTTTCCTCTTTTATTTCTCTCAGTCTCTCTTTGATATCTTATATTTTTATCTCTCTATACTTGATTTTGTGTAATATCTTCAGATTTGTCCTCCAGTTCGCTAATTTTCTCCTGGTTTTGTCTAATCTTCAATTTAACATGCTTAATGAGTTTTTTCAATTTTTCAATTATTATATTATTTACTTATAAAAGTACTTTTTGATATTTGCTTTGTTAATTTTTATATTCTCTTTTACTTGAATCATACTTGAAATCCTCTTCTTTCTTTCTTTAAATATATTAAATATACTCTGTATCTGAGAATTTTAGTATCTTTTTTTTTGTTTGTCTGATTTTGCAGTTTGAATTTCTGCTATATCTTGCTCATGGTGCCTTGTTTCTCAGGTGTTTAGTGAATTTACAAATTGTGCGCTCATGTTTCTTCTATATTTATTTATTAGCATTTTTAAGATCTACTAGCAACCTGGGAGGATTGTGAACCTGAATCCACTTTAAACTTTTGACTTGCATTTTTTAGGCTACATTCATAAAATTTGTGTCACATGAATTTCACCCTAATGGTTTATGACTTTTAAGGAAGACTTCTGCTTCTGAACTCTAGGTCTAACTAGAGCCAAATGCGAGACCAGAAAGTCTCAGATTTGGGGGTGGGTTTTACCTGAATCTTCCACTGAGTATGGAATATCTTCGGGTATACCAGTTTTACGTAGCAGTCTCATTTTAATTTCTATCTATTAAAGCCTCTAAGTTTTTGTGGTTATTAAGTTCTAGACTCTAGACTACCAGGGATTATCAGATGCTCTTTAGCTAAATATAAATAAGTAGTACATTTTATCCCTATGAAATGTCACCTCTTGTTGACTTTCACTCATTGTTTCCTTTTTACCATAAACCACTACCTACTGGACAGACACTTTCCCTGTAAAGTATTTGAAACTTCTCCATAAGCTTGTCTTTGTAACCAAATATTCCTAACTTACAGTCCTTATTATATTATTTTCATAGTATGTCTAATAATTCATGACACATTCTATATTCTCTCAATTGATGAGAAAGCCCTTAAGCACAGGGAGTGGTCTTTTTATTTACCTCTGTATCCCCAGGACCTCAGACACTGTCTGGCTTGTAATATTTTGGTGAATGAGTGAGCAGATTAACGAATGAATTGCATTTTTTTCTGGTTCTGTGCCTTCGCTCATACTGTCCCTATGTTTGAGAGGTTTATTTTCTTTGAATAGCTTCTGTGTTCATTATCTGCCTCAGACACTACATTTTGCTCACAGCCTTCTTTGGAAGCAATCTATTCTACATTGCTGTGGTAATAAGTTACTTTTACAGTGTCCTTGTTCCTTTATGCCTTGTTCTATAGTGACTGTTTCATTCATTTCTATGTCCCCCACAGGGCTTGACACAGTGCTGTAATTCAGGTAGGTGCTTAATAAATACTGTTTGATTGAGTAGAAACATAGAGTCTTCTTCAGGGCTCATTTCAGGGTCTAGTTTTAAACCACATCATCCTGATCATTTGTTTGGCCTCTTGTCCCAAATATCTTTCTCCCATCCCCAAATGTTTTCATTTTGTTAGGAGTTCAAACTCTGGCAGTAATATTATGAATAACAGTTTGCAGTATTTACTGAGTGCTTATCTTTTTCAGGCACTGTTCTAAGTGTTTCACATGTATTAATTTATTTAATCTCCCTCCAAAATGCAATGGGAGATCTATCACTTTTTTAATTAATTAATTAATTAATTAATTAATTTGTTGGCTACGTTGGATCTTCATTGCTGCACCTGGGCTTTCTCTAGTTGTGGTGAATGGGGGTTACTTTTCATTGTGGTGCATGGACTTCTTGTTGCTGTGGCTTCTCTTGCTGTGGAGCACAGGCTCTAGGTACACAGGCTTCAGTAGTTATGGCATGTGGGCTCAATAGTTGTGGCTCTCAGTCTCTAGAGCACAGGATCAGTAGTTGTGGTGCATTGGTTTAGTTGCTCCGCAGCATGTGGGATCTTCCCGGTCCAGGAATACGAACCCATGTCCCTTGCATTGGCAGGCAGGTTCTTAACCGCCGCGCCACCAGAGAAGCCCCAGATCTATTGCTTTTAAAGATATAAACCCTCTAGAAAGCTTAAGGAACTGTGAGTTTAAAATAAAATGGAGTAGAAAATCAGCTTTATATTTGGATTTGTTAAATGACTTTAAGTAACAAACTCTTTGTGTTTTGGTACCCAATCTGTAAAATTAGAATACTCTATTCTAGTTTTGTGGTACTTTCGTTCCCCCAAAGAATATTTTTACAACCTGCTTCTTCATCTGTGAAATGAGAATAACACTCACAGTATTTTTGTGAGAATTAAGGTAATGCATTTGCGAGACTCTAAAATGGTGCTTGGGGCACAATAGGTGCCAAAATAATTCTTGTCAGGTTCAATCTGATGCAATAATCTCTTCATTTCTGAAATCCAAACTCATCTTCCAACTTTTGTTGTCACTGAAGACAGATATCTCTTAAAATCTGAGGGTTGTTAAGAAGGCTGTTCACTATCACCTTTCTCAACTTCTCTTTGAAGAGGAATTTTGAGCCATTAGTCTTATGTGAATGGATTGCTTTATTTACTCTTTGCTAGTGGTCTCATATTAGGGATACCAACTAAGCCAAAAATTTGAAGATAAATAAAAATGTTCAAAGAAAATATAACTGCATGGCATAAATCTGTAAAACTACAGATCCCTTTCCACCAGTATGGTATTTGAAAAACTGTAAACAAATTGTCTTGATTCCCTACTTAAATTCAACCACTGATAGATGGAGAGCTTAGAACGAAATCAGTTTACCAAACACCCAGCAGAATACTTTTCATCTTTTGGGTACTGGGCACTGTACTAAGTTTGCCAGAGTCATACAAAGAAATTCGGACCCATGTTCCTGTTCCCTTGACTATGTCCCTTGGGACCTCACCCTCACGCCAAGCTGCTTATCAACATAGTTTTAAAAAACATATTTAGTATTTTTCTTAAAAGAATTTCCAGAACTAATTGCTAAGAAAAGAAAGCGGTTTCCATTTCTTACATATGTTTCTATCTTCGGAGTAAGTGCTATTTTTTTCCATGGTTCCTTTTGACTCTAGTTTATGCCAAATGGTTTTTGGAGTCTACTGCTTTTTCAGCACATTGGTTAAGGAAATACAAGCAGAATCAGCACTGGCTCTAGGCTTATATTTATCTCATTACTGATATATTTTATGTCTTAATTATTTTTTTGTCCCAAACAGATTCTAATAAAATTATGTTTGGTATAGAGAAGGCACTTAAGTATTTATTAAATGAGTCAGTAAAGGGTAACTTGTCAATTGGAGGTGACATTCTGCTCCCAGCCCCTTCCTCATTCCCATTCAGGATCCTGACATTAGGTCTATTGTTCTGTCTTGTTCTTGACCTCAACTTACACATCCATCTCTTCTCATCAAGAGGTGATAAAATTCCCTCTCTTTCTTCTCACCATTAACTCTAATAAAAATTCCAAATTCTGTATGATGTTACTCCAGGACCTGTAATATCAATTAATTAATCAAATATATTCCTCTTTTATCTAATTGTCTTTTGCTATCTGATCACTCCATATACACCTTTCCTGTATAGTCCACTAATGAATAACTCTATAAGACCCTGACAAGCTGAGGGAGAGATGATGTTTTTGGTGTATAGATGTTTTTATACATGTTTTTATACTTCCTCCCAAATCTCACCTATTTCACTTTCAAATAAGGCCCACCAATGTCACTAGTTTTATATTATGATGCTAGAGGTCCAGGTACTAACATTAAGAATATTTTGCTTGCTCTAATAACATTTATAAGTCATGGAATAGTTTATTACACATGAAAGGCTCCTCTGAAGCCCTTTTCTAGCACCTGGAGAAGAGTCAGTATGGTAATTACAATTGACTGTTTTTGCCTTTGAATACAACTTGGAGTTCTGAATGCTGATTTTTTGTTTGTTTGTTTTTTAAACATGTATATAGTGCTCTCTATATGCCAGTGCCTGTCCTAAATATTAACCCTTTTGAAATTCAAAACAATTTTATGAGATAGACACTATTATTGTACTCATTTTACAGATGTGGAAACAAACTTTTCTGATCCACAGAAAAAACAAGTAATTTACTCAAGGTCACTTAGGTAATAAGTGGCAGAGTTGGGCTGTGGACCCAGGGGCCATTACTCCAGGATCCATGCTCTAACACTACTCTGTTGCTCTTGGAAGTGACGATTCTGCTGTTTTCCAGAGAATGCCTGGAAATTCATTGTTTGAATGTTTAGATTATTTTTTCTCTCCCAAATCATTCTCTTCTGATATGAAAAATGGTTTTCATATAAGAAAAAAGTGATTATGGGCTATTTCAACAGAAAAGGAATTTGTTGAAAGGATGTTGGGTAGATAAAAAAATCATCAAGAAGTCTAAAGGATTGAACTTGGTAATGGTGCAGGAAGAAGAGAGGCTAAGGAGAAAAATCACACCCCAGAATCAAGCTAGTGGAGACACTGTTCTTGCTGCTGCTAATACGGGACACAGGATGCCAAAGCTTTCTTTGCTGGGCACCACTGCAACAGGATATTTGTTGTTGCCATAGAAACTTGATACTACTGCTGTGGCTATTACCACTGACAAAATGGAGTCTCCACTGTTCCTGCTTCTTCTTCTTCTTCTTTTTTTTTTTAATAAATTTACTTATTTATTTATTTTATTGGCTGTGTTGGGTCTTTTTTGCTGTGCATGGGCCTTCTTTTTAGTTGTGGTGAGTGGGGACTACTCTTCGTTGTGGTGCACGGGCTCCTCATTGCCGTGGCTTCTCTTGTTGTGCAGCACAGGCTCTAGGCTAGTGGGCCTCAGTAGCTGCAGGACATGGGCTCAATAGCTGTGCTCATGGGCTCTAAAGCACAGGCTCAATAGTTGTGGTGCATGGGTCTAGCTGCTCCACGGCATGTGGGATCTTCCTGGAGCAGGGATCAAACCCATGCCCCTGCATTGGCAGGCAGATTCTCAACCACTGTGCCACCTAGGAAGCCCCTGTTCCTGCTTCTTCTGATTCAAGGTCTGTCCAATCTAGTGCATCTAATTGACTAACCTTAGGTCACAAGGCCATCCTAGGTCACATCTTAGCTACACAGGAGGCTGGGAAAGCAAGATCTTGCCTTCTAGGGTTGCAGAATTTGGGGGACATCCTTAATGGGGATATACTTATACTAACAATTTATTTTCTTATTTATGTGAAATGTAAGTTTAGCTGGGCATCCTGTATTTTTATTTGTTAAATCTGGCAACCCTATTGCCTTCTGAATTTTTATATTTAGGAGAAAACAAACATCCCTATGATGGATAACTTTCAAAATATAGGATAAGTTTTCTTCTTTTTTTGGCACACAGGCTCCGCGGCATGTGGGATCTTCCTGGAGCTGGGATCGAACCCTCGACCCCTGCATTGGCAGGCGGATTATTAACCACTGCGCCACCTAGGAAGCCCAGGACAAGTTTTCTATTGAGAAGAAACAAAAAGACTAATACTCGCTCTACTCCCTTCTAATTTTTTTTTTTTTCCATACAGTCACAGCAAATTATGTTGAGTGGGGGAAAAAGTCCTCTCTGGCAACAAAACAGCACTCAAACTATAACCAGATTTCTTGTTTACCAGTTTTTTCCCCCAATGTTGGATCACAACCATTTAATTCTCTATAATTTGAGGTGATATTTTGGAAAACATGCTTTTATTTCTAACATAGATTTAGTTTTTATTTCTAACATAAACCCTCTTTTTCAATAATAAATGGAACCCTCCTCCCCAGTTTCATTGCTATAGCCTGTTCGAGCTGTACAAATATGTAAACACATTATATTGAAAAATGCATTATAAGTCAAGAAATCCATGTCATAAAAATTTCGCTGAGTCATTTACTGCTCCATACTTTAGTCTCACCTTCACTTTCTGAAGTGAACTATTTATGAAGATAATATTCACTAAAAATCTTTAGCAAGCTCTTCTGATACTTCTAAAATAAAGGTGATTTTTTAAAAAAAATTTATTTTATATTGGAACTAATGGTGATTTTGAATATACAAAATATCAGCAGCTTAGAACAAAATAATTTACATCATAATTCTTTTTAAATAAAATGATTTTGACAAGTCCATCCTGGAGTCAAAGAGAATAAAGTAACTGGCAAAATATTTTATTTTGTTTGAAATTTGTATGCATTTTCAGTTTATATATCTTATATATTCAATTTTAAGCCCTTAAGAAGGAGAGTTGGAAAAAAGGCAATAGTCTAATAATTAAACAGATCTCCAGCTAAAGCTGCAATCAGAAAGAGAAATTTTTCTTTATTATAGTACCACCATAATCATTTAGACTTCTTGTACTGATTTGACATGAAAATACAGATTTTACCAATATCGATGCAATCCGTAATCATTGCTGGAAGGATTACTACAGTTGATAAGTAGTGAAAAGGCAAACCTTTTGAACTTTAGCAGATGCAAGTCTCTTAAAGGTTATTTGTTTTTTTTTAAACCAAAAATAATAATAACATATTAGAGAATTTACATATGCAAACTTTACTATGATTTTTTTGGTTATAGACACCATTTAAAGTTGTGTGTTTACTTATTCTCCAAAGCAAAAAAGCAGATTAGTTTTTGCAAACAGTGATTGCACAAGAAGAGGAAAGTTGTGGATGGCTAAAGAGTGGAGCAGCACTTAATTATCCTTGTTCATTCCCAAGAGTCTCTAGATTGTAGCAAATATCCAGATAACGTTCTTGACAGTTTATAAGCATGAATTCTGATTCTCAGTTACATGGGTTATATTACCACATTCCTCTGAATTTTACATATAACCTTATGCCATGACATATAAAGGTTTCATTTTTATTTTACTCAGAAAAAGCATCAAGCTAGTGACATTTCAAGTCACAAGATCCTGAAAATGAGCTCTTCACATGATTTAAAATATAGTTTTTTTAAAAGGCAATTATTTAAACATCCTTTAAAATATTTGATTATTTACAGTTTATTGTTTCATTTTATATTAAATAAAAATAAATATGTAATTATTAAAAATCCATACAGGGACTTCCTTGGTGGCGCAGTAAGAATCTGCCTGCCAATGCAGGGGACACGGGTTTGAGCCCTGGACCAGGAAGATCCCACATCCCACAGAGCCACTAAGTCTGTGAGCCACAACTACTGAGCCTGGGTTCTGGAGCCCTCGAGCCACAACTATTGAGCCCATGTGCCACAACTACTAAAGCCCTTGTGCCTAGAGCCTGTGCTCCTCAACAAGAGAAGCCATCACAATGAGAAGCCTGCATACCACAACGAAGAGTAGCCCCCACTGGCCGTAACCAGAGAAAGCCCGCATGCGCAGCAACGAAGACCCAACATAGCCAGTAAATAAAATAAAAAAAATTTTATATAAAAAAATCCATACAATACAGACATTATCTGTTAAAAAAATAACAATCCCCTGTTTACATCCGTCACCAATCTCAAGAGATAACCATTGATAACAGTTTGATATGTAACCTTGTAGAATTCTCTCTAAGCATATACAAATAACATACATAATAGAATTTTAAACATTCATTTAAAAACTAAGATTCTACTATAATTTGTAGCTTTTTTAAATTTAAAAATGTTATGTCATAAATATCTTTTCATGTAAGCAAATACACATCTGCCTTACTCTTTCCAACAGCTACGCTACACATTATAGTATTTATATAATTTGACATTAAAAACTTAATTCATACTTGTAACATTAAAATGTGCTTGTTATGCCATAATTTTTTAAAACTGAAGTATAGTTGATTTACAATGTTGCGCCAACCTCTGCTGTACAGCAGAGTAACTCAGGTACACACATATATACATCCTTTTTTAATATTCTTTTCCATTATGGTTTATCCCAGGAGATTGGATATAGTCTCCTGTGCTATACAGTAGGACCTTGTTGTTTATCAATTCTAAATATAATAGTTTGCATCTACCAACCCCAAATTCCCAGTCCGTTCCTCTCCCTCTCCCCCTCCCCCCTTGGCAATCAAAAGTCTGTTCTCTATGTCTATGAGCCTTTTTCTGTTTTGTAGATGGGTTCATTTATGACATATTTTAGATTGCACATATAAGTGATATCATATGGTATTTGTCTTTCTCTTTCTGACTTACTTCATTTAGTATGACAATCTCTAGTTGCATCCATGCAAAGGGCATTATTTTGTTCTTTTTTATGGCTGAGTAGTAGTCCATTGTATATAAGTACCACATCTCCTTTATCCATTCATCTGTCAATGGACATTTAGGTTGTTTCCATATTTTGGCTATTGTGAATAGTGCTGCTTATGAACATAGGGGTGCATGTATCTTTTTGAATTATAGTTTTGTCTGGGTATATTCCCAGAAGTGGGGTTGCTGGATTATATGGTAATTATATTTTTAGTTTTGTGAGGAACCTCCATAATGTTTTCCACAGTGGCTGTACCAACTTACATGCCCACCAACAGCATAGGAGGGTTCCCTTTTCTCCACACCCTCTCCAGCATTTGTTATTTGTAGACTTCTTAATGATGGCTATTCTGACTGATGTGAGGTAGTACCTCACTGTAGTTTTGATTTCCATCTCTCTAATAATTAGTGATGTTAAGCATCTTTTCATCTGCCTACTGGCCATGTGTATGTCTTCTTTGAGAAATGTCTATTAAGGTCTCCTGCCCATTTTTCAATTGGGTTGTTTGTTTGTTTTGTTGTTGTTGTTGAGTTATATGAGCTGTTTGTATATTTTGAAGGTTATGCCATAATCTAACCATTCCATTATTAGTGGCATTTAGATTGCTTCCAGTTTTTTAGTGCGAAGAAAATTTCCACGGAGATATCTTTGCCTGAATAAGTTGTTATGCTTGTGTAAGGAGGTCCTTAATTTTAAAATCTTGAGTCGTTCATGTTAATGTTCAAATACAGTCAGACCATACCTTGGGTCTTTTATGCACAGCTCTCTCTCAAATATTTTAATCATATTATAAATCTTGACAGTGTCTAGGCATCAACAGCAGGTGAAGTAGACTATATTTTTTTTTCTCTTTTTAATACATGGACACAATAGGAGATGAGGTTTGAAGTCAGTAATGAGATGGTACATATATTAATGGAGAAGAGTGTGTCAGCACTTAACACATGTATGTGTAAACACTGCCTCTTCGCCACTGTCAACCAGGAAACGTCACCACAGCTAACAAGGGAAGCAGTTCAGTTCCATTTTTTTAAGAAATGGAATTCTTTTATCATGAAAATCAGTTGACTCCTCTAACATTAGATATGAGAAAGCCTTTGAAAACCCTACATGCTCCCCAATCTTTTCTCAGCTTTGCATCCACTCCCCTGTCCTTGCCTTATCTTTTTTTAACACCAGTGATGTTGTCAAAGAATACATAAGCCAGCTATGAGCTAGGGTTTTGCTTGGCCCAGGTTTAGAGCAGGATCACATTAATAAAACAATCTTTATTGCCTCATCTCTTTGATTTGTAAAAGGCCAATTTATAAACCACTCTAACACTTTAAAAAATCTTTTCTATTCTTAAAATATTCTTTCCCCATTCCTCTTACTCTCATAGCTCTCAGACCTTGAAGTTCCATCCCGCCTCCAAAACTCTCCTTGACACCTGCCTGCCTGGGATCTTGGTTTTTTTTCTCCTGCTTTGCTTTCCATATGCCACTGGTTGATTTTTCTCAGAATAAATTTTCACCTTTTCTGCTGCAAATCCTCATCTCCTCCTCTCCTATCCCCACCAACTCTTACCTTACTCCGATTATCCTGATCTGACAAATAAGACTGAGATTGTTCTAAGGGTTTCACTCCTTAAATCCTTATAACAAATTTATGAGGTGGAAACTATTATTATTCTCCCTTTACCTATGAAGGTATAGAGAAGTTAAGTAACTTTCCCAAAGTTACACATCTAATGAGTAGTAAATCTGGAATTTAGATATAGGCAGTCTGCTTGTAAGAATATAATTTATTAACCTCTTTTCTATTTTTTTGTATGCACAAGAAACACATACATTTCCTTTAGGTCTGGCTCCATTTACCTTCCTTAATATCAATTCTTTTTAGTTGCAGGTAATAGAAAAATGCAATCCAAACCTCATAAGAATAAAAATGGAAACTTAATGGCTCATGAACCTGAAAAGTGGTCCAGGAATAGATCTGATTTCAAGTGCAGCTTAATTTGAGTCTCAAACAGTTCCATCAGAGCTCTGAATTTCTGTCTTTGCTACGCTACGCCGCCTTTGGTAGGTTGGTTTCATTCTCAAACTTTATATAATAGTCAAATGTCTGCAGTAGCTCAAGTTCAAATTCAGTTATAAAGAGAGAGTCTCTTATTTGGTAGTTCTTGCCAAAGTTCTCATATTCACTGTATTTGGACCCACTTTGGACACACAGTGGTGGAAGGGGGAATTCCCAAAGGAAAATCAACGTTGTTGTCACAAGGAGAAGAAAAGTGATAGTTGCTATTATAATTCTTACCAATAACTCAACTGTAACTCTTAGGTTTGTTTATCCCATACTTGCACCTCCTAATTGCCCCATTTTTATTCATTAATAAGATAATGTAGGATTTTGACAAAGATCCCACTGTTTTTTCTTCTTCTATCCAGATTTCTGCCTGTCATCTAAGGAGATTTTAATTTTCACATAGATGACCATCTAATAGCATGATTTTATATTTCCTGGACTTAAATGGACCTTTACCTACCTCCACTGAATACAAACTATTTATCATAATCAACTATTTGCATACCATTTTCCTCCAGACCATGTGGTCATTGAGGATGGAGGTTGTATATCTTCATCCTAACATATTAGCTGCTGTATCTGTTCAATATGCATGAAATTAGTTAATAACCCTTTCAGTAACACCCTGGGACTGGAGTGGAGGAAAAGGACAGTTGAGTGGAGATTGACAAATTGGTTGTGGCAAACTGAGGGAGGGAAACCACGGAAAATATAGTTGAATTATTTTATCAGTGAAATTCACGACGAGAAAGAGAATTAAAGGAAATTTGAGAAAACAGAGAGTTGTCAAGAAATTAAAAGCTGTGGTGAGCTTGAAAAGGGAGGTTTAGTCAGAGTGAGTGAGAGATGGAAGGAAAGAAGCTGCTAGGTATAACTGGAGATTTCACAGATGAGTATTTCCAAAGTGAATCAAATTGGACAATGTTTGTTGTTTATGCTAAAAGGACTTAGACACGAGGAAACAAACTCAAATCAAAGTGAGGATCATTAGGAGACAGCGGGGCTCAGTTGCCTAAAACTCGGCTTTTGAGATCAGAGTTGAACATGTATTTAGTTCCCTTACTTAGCCCCTTTGCAAACGCAAAAAAATTTTTTTTTAAAAAACCTTTGTCAGTTTTCTCATCTATAGATGGGAATAATAACATCTACTTATAAGATTCTTATAAAAATTTGTGTCTGCCTATGGTGAGGTAAAAACTGATTTATTGTTACTTTCATTGCAGTAGAGGATCTATGAGACTAGAGATCTTGAGGCATAGTCAGATCTCCTTGGATGACAGAAGAAGCCAACCTAGAGAGGAAAACAGTGAACCTGGTGCCAAAAACCTCTCTAAACAGAGAGAAATGGCCTGGAAAAGTGGACAATAAAGCTAAGCTGGTATCAGTTGGAGGCGTTAGGTTCAAAGAAGGAGCTCCTTTGGAATGAAGACAGTCACCAGAGGCCTGGAAACTGCAAGGAGGAACCAGGAGAACGTGGGCCTTTCCTCACAGCCCCCAGGTCAGGTAGAACATGACCCGCAGAAATACGGCTAGTCTTTGGTGTAATAAACTGTCATGAACATTAAAGGAGGGAAGAGGGCATCGAATGAAGGGGAAAATGAAACGAACTGAGAGCAGTAATGAGTGTGGGGCAGCTACCAGAGTGTTTTATCACGCAGTTGGACATTGCAGTACATAGGACATAAGCAAAGAGTTTCACATTAAGAGAACTGCAGAAAAAAGCAACATCCTCACAAGATCCTGGTTGAGTTAAGGAAAGGAAATGGAGGCATCAAGAGGTAACAAACAGTGATTCACTCCATTGCAAATTTGTAATTTCCAACCTTCAAAAATATTGTCTAGTGTTCATTTTCTCTGTCTTCATTTCCCTTTTCTCCCATTCATCATGGGTCTTCCTTCACCGTTATACTGCTCTAAATGGAATTTTTTGGAAGAAGAAGAATGAGGAACATTTAGTATCCTATGTGTCTTACTTCAGACCTTGAACCTGCCCTAGTCCAAACATATTGCAATATGACCAGTCTTTGCCATGGGCTGAATATGTTCCCGAAATCTAGCCCTAATGGACTTGGAAAAATTGATATAGTAATTTATTGATGGACAATTCCTCAGATTATTCTGAATCAATTCCTAACTCCTAGCTATTATGTTGAACGAAAAGGTCTTACCGGTCATTGTACCAGAGCAGAAAGGGATTAGCTTCGATAACCTCAGAATAACCAGAAGCTACTCACAAGAAAGGAGAATCGGGCACCTCGTTCATGCTCCTCTGCCCCTCTTGAATATTTTATGGGCAAAGAGCTATGGAAACATATCATTTATTTCCCTTTATGGAAGACCTGTGAATCATAGTTGTCAGATATTAAATAGACTTCTGCAAAAGAAGCCCCTTCTTTTCACAGTTAGATCTTCCTATTTCCTCCCCTAAAAAGGAAGATTATCTTTAGAACAAAGGACTGGGCATTTTCTGACAGAATTTTGAGTTATTGGAGTTCAGGAGTTCAATGTTTGGCAGCAAAACATGTCTAAGTGTGGGTGTAGTCACTGGTAGGGCGATGTTAACAAGAGCTTTGGGTTTATGGATTTATAAGATTGCAACAACAAAAACAATTGCAGTGGCTTCTGCTTGTCACTGCAAGAATAAACCTCTCCAGATTTGATGGGTAGAACATGGTTGCTTTTGATTCTTATGTAATCCATGATAGGATCCCACATGAATATCTAGTATTAATAGTTACAATTTTGGGTACAACTACACATACATAAATTTGAGTACTACTGCACTTCTACTATACTACCCTGATTTTATAGGTGAGAAAATTGAAACTCAGGAAAGTTAAGTAATTTATCCAAGGTAACACATCTAGTAGGTTGTAGATTCAGAATTCTAACCCTCACTTTTTTCCCAGTACTATACTGCTTATAACTAAAATATTAATGGTTTATTCCAGAAATAAAATTGCAAACATTATTATATTGAAGACAGTAACGGAAGACCAAACAAATTTTACAGATATTTATTTAAATCAATGTTGATAGAGTGGAAAGAAATTTGACCAGATGTTTACATTTAGATGATGATCTTTCCATTATTTTGAAATAATTAGGGAAAAATACACTATGACTTAATTACCAAATAGTTTCCTTCCAAGCTGACGGTGAAAGGGAATGATGCATTGGAAAATTCATAACATCAGTGAGCAATTTGAATCAAATTAGACAGAATTTAGGAAGCAGAACAATTGGCTTTGAGACAAAATTTTTCTAACTATTTTCATATATTCTCAAGGACTGGGACAGAATTACTGTCGGTTTACAGACCAGATATTTTTAGGCATGTTTTCTCACTCAGCCTTTTAGGTCTTGCGGGTCCATGATTTCCAGGCTACTCCTTCTGCTCCAGAGACTCCTCTGACCTGAAGTGTCAAAGTAGCTGCTGTGGTGTGATGTCCCAAGCCATTTCCCTAGTTTTGTCACCCTTATCACCATCCCCATCAACTGTGCCTTCCTCTCAGCCACTTGCCACTTGTAGTTTGAACTTAGCTTTTAATGTGGTAGGTAGAATGGGTGTTTTGCATAAATGCCTTTGGAGGATCACAATTTTAAGTTATTCTTAAAAAATTAAATTCTGATGATTTCAACTACAGTTCCAATAATACTAATTACTGAGAAATGGATCAATTTTAATACACTTAAGGATGCTCTTTTGCACCCCAAAGTTAATAGTTAAACAAGTTCTTGTAAGAACTATAATTACTTGTCAGAAACCAAGTTTCTTCTAGAGCAGATTAACTCTAATACATTACCGTGTTGTTTCTGTGATCTTTCCTGAGCAAGGTGAACTATATCACCTTCAGGATTCTCTCTCTTCCAAGGACATCTTCTTTAAATACAATGATGTTACAATTCATGTAATCTCTCTAGGTACCATTCTCAGCTCCTGTTTTTGAATGCATCATTAAACTTGGACACATGGGAAAACCTGGATGGATCTTATGTTGGTAATTCCTCAGGTGTGAAGATAAAAGTTGATACAGGTTATGGAAAAAACGTTGAGTCAGGTTTAACTTCTATTTGGGTTTACTGTCTCTTAAAAAGACTTAAAGCATTCTCCTCTATCGGGTTTTGGGTATATGATATGCTAAACATTTTAACTTTCATTATCAGAGCATTTATTATAAAACACTTTCTGACCTGAATTTTTTATTGCATTTTGCGATATACATGCAAACTCAGCCAGTGCCAAAAATGGACTGCAGAGAGAGAAGATTGAAGTAAGGGTAATGCTTAAGAAGTGATGCCTGGAGTTCAGAGGAGAGAAAATGAGAGCTGGAATTCAGTCAGGGACGCCGGGTGTGGAGCTAACCTGTACCATATTTTTTCGGATAACAGTTTGGGCTAATGTAATGTTGTGTACCTTTTTTGAGAACTACATTGCCTAAATTTTAAAAAGTTAATGAAGTCCCGGCTCATATAACTCATTTAGAAAGAGAGAGAAAGTCACAAGATATGAATTTGATTCAAGAAAAATATGCAACTTCTTATTCAGGCTATTTCAGAAATGTTTTTTTCAAGTTCTTTTTCTTCTTGCATCACTTGGCTATCTGGGCCTAATGTATTTTCCAATGGGGCCATGAAAATGTCTCGCAATTCACATGCTCTTCTTACAACTATGACCCTGTTATTCTCCATCAGGTGTCTATTTATCTTCCCCTTGAGACGGGGTAAATCTTTGTGCCTATCATCGTCCAGTGTCAATGTGATGCTATGTGACATTCAAAACTGGGCTGTAGATGGGCAGACAGCTTTCTCCTGGCTCTTTATCTTGGGACACTTACTTTTGGAACCCAGGCTTCATGCTAGGAGGATGCCCATGCCATATACAGAGGCCTTGTGTGAGGGGTTCTGGCTGACAAGCCCAACTGAAGTCCTGGCTGACAGCAATTACCCACTGTCATGTAAGGAGGGTAGGCATTGTGCTAGACGCCGGCTGACTGCAACTTCAAGAAAGTCCAATGAGTAAGAACTACTTAGCTATACCAGAATTGGAAGAGATAAGAAATGATTGTTTCTGTTTTATGCTACTATGTATTGGGTAGTTTATTATGAAAGATGTTAGAATTGGACCCACTTAAATCAAACCCCTTAAAATAAAAGCAAATACCTTAATTGTAGAAAAGATAGACATCATTGAAAGTAAATTTTAAGCATGTATATTGTATCTTATGAAAATAGTGAAGGAGTTATAGAGCATAAGAAAAGTGATGGATGCACTTGTCCTGTGTCTTCCCACCTAACGGTTTTCCTTTTCAGTAAATAACTAGGAGTGATAAACTTCTCTAATATTGTGCCTCCACAGCACAATAGTCTTTCTTGTCTGTTACTGCAACACAGTTTGGGTTCAAAGCAGGGCAGTCACATTTCCCAGTTTTCCTGGGATAGTCCCCATCTACATATGTGTGGTCTTAGGGTTATTACTAATGACTCCCCCATCCTTTGCTTTACTCTCACAAGGGTCCTAAATTGGACAATAAATCACACAGTCATGGTCTAAGGGAACTGACCAAACACACAGCCACGTCATTATTGTCTAAATCTTTCTCACCCAAATTGAAATGATGGTTAATGTGTGAAATTGCTCTAGGTTAATTAACCTAGTGAGACCACATCCACAGATCATGTCTCTGTAGAGGACACAGTGGCTAGGCTTCACCACATCATGGTCAGCGAACCCACGAACATTAGGGTTACATGGTTGTCCGTCACAGTCAGACCGAATTTATGAGGGTTATCGATGTAATGCTCCAATGAAGCAGAATTCGATATGTGGGCAGTGATCAAGGGAGTATCAAGGACAGCATACAAGATTCATTTGTTCCAGGAATACCATAGAAAGCTCACAGCTTCCTTCTATGAAGCGTTGCTACATATTTTACAATAAACAGTAAAGAAATAGGAGAAAATCTTGCAGTACTAAAGCACGAAGCCATCATTTACTACTAGGAGACTGGATTCTTCCTCGCTAAAGAAAATGGAAATAAAAGTCCAAAGTCAACAGAGCTTGCAGAATGCCAATATTAATCCCGTAGCCTTAGAAAATTTTATAAAATGGCAAAATGAAAAGGAACCTTAACAGTTCTGCAGAATAATACCCTCTGTTCAGGAAGGGGTCCAGACAACGCTTTATTCTGTGTTACTAGTATCCAGGGAAGAAAATTCCACTCTTTTTATCTTAGTAACCTGTTCCAAGGTCTAAAAATTTTTACAGTTAGAAAAGTTCTGTTTGGTCACAGGCATACACTTTTTCAAAGTGCTTTCGTATAAATCACCTCTGGCATTGGGTAGACAACACACACACACAACTGACTGAATTTTTTTTTTTTATAACTTTGTAGTTAAAATCTATGGCAGCTCTAGCTAGTTTTAAATTTTTTTCATGACATTCAAGTCTCTCTCATTCCTCCTTCTTTTTAACATTTGGACCATTTCAGATGAATTTTCAAATCAGATATTTCCTCAGCTCTCTGCTTCCTTCCGGCAAAATACACGAGAGGCCATGGTCTGTGCTTTTATCAAATGTTTTAATTCATTATTTTAATTTAATGTAATTGCCCATTACTATAAGTATATAAGTGCAGTCTGGAGTATATTATCTTCCATTTGAATATGTTTATTAGGAGGATATTCTGATCATAAGGAAGGACTTAAATTCATGAGTATTCATACAAAATAATGTGAAATTGAAATGCTTTCAGCTTTTGGCTGTTTTCAAAGGCCACTTCCTTCAGTTCAAATATTAAGTAACATTTTGATAGTTTTCAATATAGTTTAAACTCTCTTAAGCATTCACATTTCTGTAAGTGTTCTAAAGTAAGAAATACCCTAAAATCATGTGTGTAAAGTTGATATATGCAACTAGATATAAATATGCAGTTAAGAATAATATACACACAGATATTCAGTACATACATATAGAACACATGAAATTGGAAGAACTTGGATATTATAACGAAAAAGCAAAATTTAATCTGTTCTCTATATTTGTGCTTTCTGAAAAACTACGAAATCTATTGCCATAGAAAAGTCTCTATTGATAAACATTAGTCCATATCTACCAGGATTTGTAAACACAAAATATAGACTCAAAAGCATCTACTTCAAACCTTATTATTTTAGAAAAACATTTTCTTTTCTTTAGTGTTTTGCTCTATTTTTCAATGATATTGAGTAAGCTCTACTCTTTCTAATATAGTTCACAGGCCAACATTGTATGAATCTACTTTTAGTTCTTCATTTATATTAGGAGATGATAATAAACTGTACAGCTAAGAAAGTGCGGAGCGGGGACCATCAACAGCACAGTGTTGGTAGGGAGAGTGATTTATTTCTCATTGTTAAACATCACTGTTGAAATCTGTCAACCAGCTTGAAGGTCAAGTATAAAAGTGTCAATAAATAGGAGACCCAGACTTCTTGCTGGAGTACTGTGGAGAATAGTCAGAAAACATTCATTTCCTTGGCTGAGATAATGAGGCACTCACAGAGACATAATAGTTTCACCTGATTTTCTTTTATGCAGCTCCAAGTTCAAGGATAACACTCCTCTCACACTGTGGGAATAATACAAGCTTTGTAATAACTTTAGCCTAGGACTGCATAATAGGATTAAAATGGTATCAAATTTGTTTAGTTGAACAGCATGTACCAAGCTTGCACTGTGAATAGAGATCCTTACACTACATTAGAAGAATTTCCTTAAGAACAAAGTGGAGAAGATGCAGAAGGAGGGAAAGGAATCAACCAGAGACGGTGGCAATCAGGGCAAGTCATGAGGGAGGAACTGAACTTAGAGCCAGAGGATTCAAAGAAATTCTTGCTCATCTAGGGAAACCATCTCCCATGTCCCAGACCTCCTTCCTGTCCTGCTCATTGTCCTGGCTTTTTTCAATCCAAACTTCAGAGAAATCTCAAATTCCTGATTTCCTGCTGTTTCCTCTTTTTCTAGCCTTTATAGAAGGTTGGAATCACACTCAGGCACACAATGATAATTTGAGGCTATATGTATATAAAGTCTGTAACTTCTCCTCTACCTGGGAACCATAAGACACACACATGAATACTAAAGGTATAATTTAAGATGATTTCACCTCTAGAGTTTTATAAGGCTTTAGAATAATAAATTTGCAAATCAAAATTACTGACTTTGTGTCCCAAATTTCAGGTTTAAAATTTAAGATCACCATAAATCCATTCTTCTTCTAAGTAAAGAGGATTTTTTATTTTTTAATGAAAAAATGAGATTTTTTAAAAAATAAACACATCAGAAAAATATTTATAGACTCTAAGCATTAATTAGTTGTTTAGAAAGTACACATAGTAGTGTAGCTAGTTATATGAAGCAATAGTCTAGAAAATGTGGTTGCCATAAATTAAATCTAATCACACTCCTGGAAATTCGCAACATGTGGATTGCTGCTGAGGCTGTTCTGGTGGCCTGGTCTTGATGGGAAAAAAGACTGGAGGGCAAGACTTCCTATAATAGCAGAGCTGAAGGTCCCCTGTATCATAGGTTTCTAGAATTCCATTAGGCTCCCCTCAGGTTCAATACAGTTTATAACTCCTTTGTAAGAAGAGAAACTTCAGTCTCATGGGTAGAATTTGAGCTTTAAAGACTGATGCAGTTGAGATGCAAGCATACTAACATTATAAAAGATATAAGTATTTTGAGATCGTGTTAAATTTGAAAAGTCCTTAGAGGTCATCTAGTCCCACTTGCTGCTCAACATATAAATGCTTTTCTTGCAGCAGTGGATCATAACTCATTTCACAGACCCTTTTGAGAATTTGATGAAAGCTATGGACCCTAGCCCCAACACGTGCGCATACAACATAAACTTCACATTCAAATAATATATCTGAATCAATATGCTCTATTTTTTTGAACTTTGTTGGAGTATAATTGCTTTACACTGTTGTGCTAGTTTCCGCTGTACAACAAAGTGAATCAGCTGTATTTATACATATATCCCCATATCCCTCCCTCTTGAGCCTGCCTCCCACCCTCCCTATCCCACCCCTCTAGGTCATCACCAAGCATCGAGTTGATCTCCCTGTGCTATGCAGTCGCTTCCCACCAGCCATCTATTTTACATTTGGTACTGTATATAAGTCAATGCTACTCTCTCACTTCGTCCCAGTTTCCCCTTTCCCCCCACATGTGTCCTCAAGTCCGTTCTCTACATCTGCATCTTTATTCTTGTCCTGCCACTAGGCTCATCAGTACCATTGTTCTAGATTCCATATATATGCATTAGCATACAGTATTTTTCTCTTTCTGACTTACTTCACAGCATATGACAGACCCTAGGTCCATCCACCTCACTACAAATAACTGTTTCGTCCCTTTTTATCGCTGAGTAATAATCCATTGTATATATGTGCCACATCTTCTTTATCCATTGATGTTGGTGGGCATTTAGGTTGCTTCCATGGCCTGGCTATTGTAAACAGTGCTGCAATGAACATTGTGGTTCATGTATCTTTTTGGATTATGGTTTTCTCAGGGTATATGCCCAGGAGTGGGATTGCTGGGTCATAGGTTGTTTTAGTTTTAGTTTTTTAAGGAACCTCCATACTGTTCTCCATAGTGGCTGTATCAATTTGCATTCCCACCAGTATTTAACAAATATTTATTGTGTATCTATTGTGTGTGTGTCAGGTACTGTCCTAGACATTTGGAAGATATCAGTGAATCCCTGCCATCATTGAATTTAGGTTCTGTTGTTCACATTGCTGGATTTTCTCTAATCTAAATTTAATGTTTTGAACATTAGTGCTTATATTATACATTTCCAGAGGAAGCCAAGAAAATAATTAACTACTGAAACATGCCATCCTTGCCAACTTGTGAACTGTAAAATTAAGAACTATGCCATGGCTCGCAGTCGCCACTCCCGCGACCGTTCAACAGCCCCTTCACCTCGACCTGGCAGCGGCCCAGCGGCTGTCACAGGAGTACGCGGCTTCCGGCCGGGGGGAGCCCAGAGCGGCCAGTTTAGCAGCCTCTGCGGACCGCCTCCAGCCACCTCTCTCACACTTACCGGATGGAAGCGCGCAATCCTCGTAGCGAACGCAGGACTATCAGTCATCAGTAAGAAGGTGGAGAGAACCTACTTTGTGTGGAAGAACTCATGAGAATGTTCTGGGCTTTGGGTGTTGACTGAAAAGCACACTCAAGCGATTCAGAGGAAGCAATGACTGCATCTAATCCTTTAAGTATCAGAGAATGGATTGCTAATCCATAAGCAGAAGAGAAGAGCAAGTCCCTGTGCTGCCTGAATGCTAGGTAAATCCGCCATTCAGGAGTTTATCGCTATTAAGGAGACAACACCTGTGCTGAGAATTGAGCCTAAGCTGAAGTGAAGTGGACCTTGAGATTAAAAGTAAAAAAGAACCAGTACTCAATGCTGATGTGTCAAGTAAAGAACAAGGAAGGAGGCAAGCTGAGTCCTTCAGTACGGCGGTGTGTGTGTGTGCGTGCGGGGGTGTGTGTTTGTTTTAATGGAATAAGAAAATTGGATGTTTAAATCAACAAAATGCAGAAGATAAATTAGTGTATAAGATGGGCATTAATAAGCAATATGTGTTTATTATTGGAAAAAAGTTTTTAAAAAAGGAACTAGTTTAAAGCAAGATAGTTTCCTTTTATTTACCAAATATGGTAAAACTGAAGCAGCTACAGATTTAACAGAAGTAAAACTAATGATGTTATTAGGAAGTCACTAGTGCACTGGTTTTAAACTTTGTTGGCTTTTAAAAATAAAAAGATTTACGGGGATATGTGTATAAAAACAGATGATTGAACTTGATGTACCCCCCCAAAAATAATAAATAAATAAATAAAATTTAAAAAAATAAAAATAAAAATAAAAGTTTAGATCAGATAAAAAAATAAAAAAATAAAAAGATTGCCCTTTATATTTTACATTCCATATTACAGGTTAAATACTCTCAAATATCTAGTTAAAGGATCTCAGTCAGAATTTTTTAATAATAAAATAATCTTATCGGGGCTTCTTTCTTATGAATTTACTAAACTACTTAAGAAGATGGGAAAGAATAAGTTAAAAAGTATATCCTGTGATTGTAATCTACTTTCAATCTAGAGACTAAATTAATTACTAATTTTTGTGCCTGCTTTCTTATAAAATGGTAGCCCAGTTGTAAACAAGTTACTCTGATTTTATGTCAAAGGACTAGCACAGGTGAAATCTGAAGGAAGTCTAGAGTTTTGTTAATAGTAATGTCCCGATGTTGGTTTCTTATTTTGGCAGCTGCATTACAGTAACGTAAAATATTAACATTGGTGGAAACTGGCTGAGAATTATATGGGAACTCTCTGTATTCTCTTTGGGACTCTTCTGTAAATATAAAATTATTCCAAAAAAAAAAAAAAAAAGAACTATGCCATGATCTAGTGGGGGCTTCTTGCTGGATACAAGAGGCCATCTGCTCGGTCTAACATGCCTTGTCACACTCATTAGCAATCATGCTGTTGAAATCAAGCATATTTTCACTGAATAATCGGTCTGACAGGAGTGGTATGGTGATGTCTTACAGGGTTATTGTGAGGATTAATTGAGATGCTCTAGATAAAGCACTCAGCACTTAATTTGGTATGACCCAATCTTCTAGGGTTAAGTCACTTTGAATATGGGCTAGCATTAATTAAATTAAAAAATATGATTCAAGTCAATGGATGGAATAAAGAAACATAAAGAATGGTGTGATGTGCATATCTGTTTGCATTTTAAAAATTTTTAAAAAAATTTTTATTTATTTGGTTGCATTGGGTCTTTGTTGCTGTGCGCGGACTTTCTGCAGTTGAGGAGAGCAGGGGCTATTCTTCATTGCAGTGCGTGGGCTTCTCAGGGCGGTAGCTTCTTGTTGAAGAGCACAGGCTCTAGGCGCTCGGGCGTCAGTAGTTGTGGCTTGCAGGCTTTATAGCGCATGCTCAGTAGCTGTGGCTCATGGGTTTGGTTGCTCCGTGGCATGTGGGATCTTTCTGGACCAGGGCTCGAACCTGTGTCCCCTGCATTGGCAGGTGGAGTCTTAACCACTGCGCCACCAGGGAAGCCCTATGTTTGTATTTTTAAAATTCACTTCTCCTTCTTTGTCAGAAAACAAAATGCTGGTTTAGAAGTGTGTTTTCTCAAGTTCTACATTTAGTTATGATTCCACATAACTAGACTGTAGAACTTAACCACACTAGACTTTAAAGATTTTCACAGTACCAAGATCCTCAGTAAATAAAAAAAATCCATGCTGAAACAGATTGACCAGACATGTCTTAATGGTCAATTAATTCCCCAGGTGTAATGATATCTTGACTTTAGCAGTCTGAGGTGTTCTGTAATTGATTACTCAAACATGCCCCATCTTGTTTGTTTCAGAAGCTCAGGTTCTCTAAGTTTGAAGGGAAATAGTGGTTTAAAAGCACTAATTTATTTGGTTCGTTAAAGCCCTACAAGTTGTCAGTAATTGATGAAATGCCCTGTGCCCCCATCTTTCCCCATTTTCCCATCCATTTCAGGGCTTTGCAATGCTAGAACAATGTATAGGAACTCAGTAATTTCAAACACATTGTTTGCATCTATAGTAAATGCATTTGATTGCAGATTGCCTTAGTGATAACTTTTCTCCATCATTAAATGTAATATGCCTGTGAAATTTGATAGAGGGATACAATCTGAAATTGGTAATTGTCTTACCTTTTCACACTATGTTAGCTTGGTCCTTATTTTGTTAATCTTTTCCTTCATCTTGAATTCGGTATCCTTATTGTATTCTAACCTATAATACAATCTAGTTTTTGAAAATACAATTATTTAAACTTATGCTTAGAATATTACTGACAAGCTAGAGTTGATTAAACTGTTTGAATCAACACGATCAACCTCTGATTAGGAACTTTTTTTTTTTTCTCATTTCATGCTTTAGCACAGGGCCTGGCTTGTCCTGGCTGCTGCTGCTCTTCAAATTTAACATGTGATTGTCGTGTATAAATTGCCTCATAGCTTCTGCCTTGTGAAACATGGCAGCACTTTCAACAACTGATAACCCGCAGCAAATATGAAACATCCGACCCGTGTTTCACAACACCTCTACTCTGAATGAGCTCAGACAACCCTCCCAAGAAACCCGGGAGTCTGTGGTACTGAATAAGAAGAAACGGAGGAGAAGCAGCAAGAAATTTTATTAGTCCTGGAAAGTAGATACAGAATCAGACAAGCAAAACTTCTCTAGTATGAACATGTGCAAGTTTTGCAATGTTATTATTAAATTTTGCACTAGCAGATTGCTTGAGGTGTAATTACTTGATCAGCATGTGTCAGATAGATTGGCAGCCACCCGCCTTCTTTTGAAAATACAACCCATAAAATGTGATATCTAAGCCAGAGGTGAAACTGACACAGAGGTCTTCTCAAGTCAAATGATGGCAGAGAATATTAAGATAGGGTTTTTGTGATTCAAAACAAGACTCCCCATCATAAAACTGCATGGTGATTAAGGCTAAATTGTTTCTTCTACCTTAAATGTAATATTTCATATCATGCAGCATCTTATAGCATTGAGAATTGAATGCCTATCATTTGTGAGACCAAGACACAGGGAATGGAATAAAATTGTCTGTTTGCTTGGGCACTGAGAAAGGGCTTTTTGTTTTGGTTTTTTTGGCTGTGCTGGGTCTTTGCTACGGCACGTCGGCTTTTCATTGGGGACTTCTTTCTAGTTGCAGCACACAGGCTTCTCTATTTGTGGCATGCAGGCTCCACAGTGTGCAGGCTCAGTAGTTGCGGCACCTGGGTTTAGTTGCCCTACGGCATGTGGGATCTTAGTTCTCCAACCAAGGATTGAACTCGCGTCCCCTGCATTGGAAGGCGGATTCTTAACCAGTGGACCACCAGGGAAGTCCCGAGAAAGGGCATTTTTGTATTATTATCTTTTTTAGAAGAAGCTGTTGTTTGTTTATGCAGCTGTGCTTTTTCTCATTGAATACATGTTAGATCCATTTGTTGATGAACAATTGTGGATCCTGTCTAAAGCTGCTGAGACTACTTAGGATTTTTGCCTTTTGGTTGGCCTGGAGATTTTCCTCCAATGGAACAATGCAACCCCTTAAGGCTGGCACCAAGTGCCCTGTCACCATTGTACTTTACCATCTATCTACATGCAATGGTAAAGCATTTTCCTGTTTTCCAGTTTGAAATCACCTCCCTTTAGTCTACAATAAAGCAGCTCATTGCACATTGCTCTGCAGCTGCTTCTTTGCACTCTCCAGTGCAGGCTGGTTTTACCACAAAGTACTGAAAAAATGTACACATTCTAAGATTCCATTCTTGCTGACTTCGTTCTGTCATTGAATTGTAAAATTGGAAAAAGTTTTTAAATTTTTTATTGGAGTATAGTTGCTTTACAATATTGTGTTAGTTTCTACTGTACAGCAAAGTGAATCAGCTATACATACATATATATATATATATATAATCTCCTCTCTTTTTTGGATTTCCTTCCCATTTAGGTGACCACAGAGCTTTGAGTAGAGTTTCCTGTGCTATACAGTAGGTTCTCATTAGTTATCTATTTTATACATAGTATCAATGGTGTATGTATGTCAGTCCCAATCTCCCAATTCATCCCACACTCCCCTTTCCCCTGTGGTATCCATGCATCTTTTCTCTATGTTTGTGTCTAGAAATATCTTTTCTAAGTCATGAATTATACAAATTGAGAATATTGTTTTACTTTTTCTGAAAGATTTTTAGGTGAAGTCAAGTCACTGCCATTAAGCCACTAAATATAATGTTTGTGGTTAGTACAAGAATCCTAGCCAGGAACATTCTACCCTGGATACCTGCATGGCATACTCCTTTGTATCTCTGCTAAATTCCTATCTTTTCAGAAAAGCTGTCTCTGACTCCTCCACTCCCACTACCAAGCTGGCACCCCTTATCAACCCCATCGACCCTATACTGCATTACTTTTTACAGTAGTACATGTTAGAATGTGACCTGTACATTTATCTGTCTATAGCCTGTCTCCAGTGTGTTTAAGGGAATGGGCTTTTTTTTTCATACTCTGCTCTATTTCCAACTCCTACAACTATGCCTGACTAGTAGGTGTTCAAAATATACTTATTGATTAAATGAATAAATGAGGCTAATTATTTACAGACCTACACTTTAACCTGGAGCCTGTAACCATACTGCCCCTTTTGGTTCATCCTTTTTTTTTTTTTTTTGAGGATAAATGTCTCAGTGAGCAGAGTGTAGCTCAAGTAACAGAATTTAATGTTAGCTTCCTGATCTGTAGTCTTGATAGAAATTTGGTTGGGGTATTCCATTACTGGAGAAATGTGATATATAAAGGATATCTTCTTCAGATTTATTATGTAATCCAAAATAGCTGTTTGTTTTGGTCAAGTCCCTCAATAAGTGGATTTGACTGGCCTTATGGATTAAATTACTTCTTGCGCAATTAGCATAATTAAGTAGGTGTCATGGTGTGTGTTCTAAGACTGCAAAGATTTAAGCAAGAAGAAATTGGCTTAAAAGGAGTGAATGGATTTTATTAATCATAGCAATAAATCTTCCTGATCATCTTAGTGATTTAAAAAAATACAAATCAAATAGTAACACTTGTCGTCTGTTGAGTCCTTAGTGCCGATATAGTGCAAAGAGGTTTCTATCTCACATGATGTTCATGACAACCAAGTGAAGGAGGTATTCCCATTTCCATTTAATAGATGAGGAAACAAAGCCCTAAAGATGGTATGAAACCTATCCTAGGGCAGCAGCTAGGACCTGGCAGAGATGGAACTCAAAATCCGATGCTCTTGATTTAAAATTCCATCTTCCTGATCTATACTCTATCCATTTCTGCTTATGCTGAGGCTATTGAAAGAGAACAAAACCACATCTACTTGAGGGAGCTCAAGAAAATGATTAAATTGAATTATCTTGAAAATAGAAAATAATATGACCTGTTTAAATTAAAAAAATATTTCTTCCTCAGTGCTTGGTTTATAGACTTCTGCTCTGTGTTCCATTGTTCTCATAACTTGCCCCCTTTCTCTCTGTGCTCGGTGAAATTTCTGCCTGAAAGACTGTCAGCAGAACAGCTTTCTCAAGAATCATAAGACACCATTAATTGAAAAGATGACATTAGAAGCAGAAGTGGAAAGGAGAGTAATTTGTCTTATGTTTCAATTTCAAGATAATAGACTAATCCCATCAATGGAAAAGTTTATCTTAAACCTCTCTCCTCATCCCACTCCTCTCCCCAAAATAGCATCTCTCACTCTAGACTTTCCAAAGTATTCTATAAAAAGTAATTTTGAAACTCTTGGACTTGGAGATAGTACTTTAAAGAATTTTTAAAAAGGCAGGTTATAAATCTGATATATTAGTAGCCAATCAAAGGCTTTCATCCATGAACTTATTCTGGAGTGGGTCATTGATATTTTAAGTGCTTTTTGATGATGAAAAATAAATCAGAAGACAATAACATGTCAGTGTAAAAATGCAACTAGTGGACTTGTTTGATTAGTCTGATTTTAACAGAAGGGAAAATCAAACAAGATTTTAAAAATACTCTTCATTAATCTTTTAAAAAAAATTATACTCGGCAGGACTATGGAGACAGTAAAAAGATCAGTGGTTGCCAGGGGCTTGAGGGGAAGGAGGAATGAGTAAGCAGAGTCTTGAGGATTTTTAAGGGAGTGAAAATACTATATGTACAGAACTATAATGATGGGTACATGACATCCTACATTTGTCAAAACCCTTAAAATATGCAACACCAAGAGTTAACACCAATGTAACCTGTGGACCTTGAGAGATAATGATGTGTCAGTGTAGATTTATCAGTTGTAACAAATGTACCCCTCTGCTGCGGGATTTTTTTTTTTTTTCATTTTTTAAAATTGAAGTGTAGTTGATGTACAATATTATTGACGTAAGTTACAGGTGTACAACATAGTGATTCACAATTTTAAAAGGTTATATTCCACTTATAGTTACTACAAAATACTGTGTGTGTTGTACAATACATCCTTGTAGCATATATATTTTATACATAATAGTTTGTATCTCTTAACCACCTACCCCCATCTTGCACCTTCTTCCTTCCCTCTCCCCACTGGTAACTCCTAATTTGTTCTCTACATCTGTGAGTCTGTTTCTTCTTTGTTATATTCACTAGTTTGTAGTAGGGGATGTTGATAATGAGGGAGACTGTGCCTGTGTGGAAACAGGGAGTACATGGGAAACCTCTGTACATTCCTCTTAATTTTGCTGTGAACCTTAAACTACTCTGAAAAATAGTTTTTTAGTAAAAAATATATATATATACTCTTAGTTTGCTGATGAAAATCTCCCCCTGCGATATAGATGCAGTCTTGTGTTCCTAGTTTGTCTAGAAGTTTGGCTACTGCCTGTGTAAGAGCTATAAAATCTTTGCTCTGTATCTCAGGTAAAACCAATATCTGATAAAAAGATGAACAAGCTGGTAAGTAAGATATATATTTGTTGGAACTGAGGAGAACTTATTCATCAACAGTACTAAAAAATATCTTCACAACTTGACCAGAAGCAAGATAACATCACTAAAATTTCCTTGACAGGAATAAATAAGTGATGTACAGCATTTTTAATGAAAATGGTTTCTGGTGTTAATAATTTATATTCACTGTTTTATCTGTATTTTGATATACTATCTATATCTTTAGAAACTTAAACATATTCTGAAATTAATACCTTTTTTATATGAGGTAGAGTAGAAGCTATTTAGTGATTAAGGTAGCTTCCCTTATTTTTTTTTGATTTCTGCTTACTTATTCACCGACTCATAAATTATTATTATAACTAGTTGTGTTGGTTTCCTTTTGCTGTTGTAACAAATTGGCACAAACTCAGAGGTGTAAAACAAAGACAAATTTGTTATATTACAATTCTGGAAGTCAGAAGTTCAAAATGGATCAACAGGGCTGCATTCCTCCTGGAGATGCCAGGGGAAAATCTGGTTCCTTTCCTTTTCCAGCTTCTAGAGGCTGCCTGCATTCTTTGGCTTGTGGCCCCTTTCTCCATCTTCAAAGCCAGCAGTCAGCGTAACATCATCCAATCTCTCTCTCTCTCTGCTTTCGTTGTCATATCAGCTTTTGATTGACCCTCTCGCCTCCATCTTATAAGGACATTTATGACTATATTGGGCTCACCTAGATATTCCAGGATAATCTCACAACTCAAGACCCTTAAATTAACACATCTGTAAAGTCCTCTTTTCAATGTAAGGTAACATATTCATGTGTTCCAAGGATATGAACATGAACTTTTTGGGGAGACTGTTATTCTGTCTGCCATACTGTCGAAGCTGCTGGATATAGATACCTCCTGAAACCCATTCTAGCTGAGTCTAAACAGGCCAAAATATTTTTAAGTTTTATTTTATTACACAACAAATAATGAATATGTAAATGTATTCTCATTGTAAAATATGCAAATATTATGATAAAATTGAGTCTTACTTCACTATCACATTTAATTTCCAGGCCCTTCCCTCCAGGTAACCATTATTATCAATGAGCACCGTGTATGCTATGAGGCCTTTCTACATAACTGCATAAAATAAATGTCTCTATACAAAAATGGTTCATAGTATTATTTTTTAAAAGATGTAAATGATAATATACTGTACATTTCTATGTTTAAATACCATTATTCCATAATCTACTAAAAGTTCATAGAATGGATATAATATGTTGGTATAATTATCATTATTCTGTTGATTTATATGCTTATTTTCCTTTTTTTTTTAATAAGCAATTTTAACTGATGCTGCAGTACCTCACATATTCCTCTTTGCACCCTTATTGGAGTGGTTCCTTAGAGACCTCTAGGGCTGGAAGTGACAAGACATAGGAGATGTGCTTCAAAAATCTAACAAATGCCACAAAATTGCTTTCCAAAGTGGCTGCACCAATTTACTACTAGCAACTTCAGAGAGTTTCTTTTCCCCTTTGGGCTCAGCAGCTTTTGATATTATAACATTTTCCCCCTGATAAGATTGTTTTCAAAAGTGGTATCCTGGGATTACTTTAGTTCCCATTTCCTCCCTGACCAGTGAGGCTGGGTGTCTTCCCGTGTTTACTGGCTATTTGGGTTTCCCCTTTGGAATTGGCAACTTATATTCTTTCTTCATTTTTGTGGACCATTAAATTATTAATTTGTAAGAGTTATTTTTATATGCTAGATACTAACTTTTTGTTTGCTATAGAAATTTCAAACGTATTTCCCTTTTCTGTTGTTTGGTTTAAAAAATTTATGGCAACCTTTAGCATAGATAAGGCTTTTGATGTGGTCAGATTTATTACTCCTTTAATATTTTGTTTTTAAGTGATGACATAACTTATTACAGGCTTATAGATATATCTTTCATAATTATTTTAAAATTTGCCTTAGATTTATATCTTGAATTAATTTAGAACTCGTTTTGTGATTCCTCTGAGGTAGGGTCTTAACTTTGTTATTTTTTTAAATTAATACTCAACTGTTCCAACCCAGTTTATTGAATAATGTATCATTTCCTTAGAGGTTTAAAATACCAACTTTATTTTTAACAAAATCTACTTATATAAATGGGCCTGTTCCTTGATTCTTTGTTTTGATTGATTATATGCTATTCTTATTTTGATCCTAGCCAGCTTAATTTCTGTATGTTGTTTAGATATGTTTTGATAATATACATTTTCTTCTTTTTCAAAAATGTCTCTGATATCTTTATAGTTAAGGCCTCCTACATGAAATTTTGAATCAACCTGTCAAATTGCTTCAAAACTCCTGTTGGAATTTGGATTTGGATTATACTAAGTTTAAGATTAATTTTTTTGAGAATTATAATAAATTTCTTCATCTATTCAGATGATCATTTCTTTCATTCTGGATAATTTTATAGTTTCCTTAAAGTCTTACATATTTTAGTTAATTTTATAGAGTTTAAAAAATACTTTTCATTTATTGTCTTATTGCTCTGGCAAAATGCTCCATTACAGTGTTTCAGAAGTGAAAGCAAAGAAACAAATTTCTGATCTTCATCAAACGTTGTGTGATGTTTACTTTGGGTATTTTGTAAATACCTTTTATTGGTTAATGAAGTTCATTTTTAGTTTTCCTAAGATACACATCATTGATTTGGTTTGTAATCATTTGCTTAGGCTGGTTTTTTATAGTCTTGTCATTGGCTTTTGCCTGCTGTGGCCTCAGTAAGAAACTTTAAGTACTGAGCTAGGTGATCTTTTGAATGTGGTGGCTGTTGTCAGACACGTGGGAAACTATCTTGCTTCCCTGAGTTATCTACTCACATTCCTAGTTCCTGCTTGGGGAAGACACCTCTGCAGCTTGCTCCTTTACCCATGAGAGAATATGGTGGTGAAGAATTGATCTGCCTGGTGTTTCTACTGAGGTACCCAAAGGAAACACCAGAAAGCTCTTGAACCTGGCTGTCCCCTAACAGTCATCAACTCCTTTGAGGGTTTGTAATTCTGGTCTTCTTTAATTCTATCCCATGTGTCAAACAAGGAGTGCTTTCAGTGAATTAAAAATAGGTAAAAATCCCTTCTGTTTTGTCCTGCATGTTATGAGTTAGTACATTAAAAACAAAACAATACAAAAACAAAAAAAAACCTTCTCTCTTTTCTTTTCATGGTGGGAAAAGGGACTAGCAGCAAGTATTTAGTTTGTTCTTGAATAAGAACACAGAGTTTGGGAAAACCATGAGGGTCCTTCCATTTTTATTTTTGGAGTATGTGCACAGCACATGCCCTAAAATAGACCACATGGCAAATGCCTAATTACCCTCTAAGACAACTCTTAAGCATTTTTGTTTTTGTCAAAATGACATCAACATCATTTTTGTTGTCACTGTATTAGCTAGAACCCCGTCATATGTGATATGACTAACTGTGAGAGAAGCTGGGAAATGCAACCTCACTGGGTGTCCAAGAAAAAAAGACAGTATTTTGGTGAATAGCCAGCAGCTTTTGCCATAGTCTATAGGTAGAAGACCCAGAATCTGAACTCAAGTTTTCTGCTTACAAAGTCTCTGCTCTTTTCATTATATCATTATGCCCTTGACTAAATACCAAATAGAATCAGCGATAAGTTTTGGTACAGAATAAATGCTGTCTATTGACTCTTAACAGTTAACTAACTGCCACAGAGAGGCTGGCCCAGAGCTTACCATTGGCACCCTTTATTATTCTCCATTTTGCAGATAACTGCCAATCTCCCTTCTAACTGCCTGAATCCCTAGGCCTGTGAAACATTTCTATTTTATTTTCAGTGCTCTTGCATCCAAAACCTAAGTTGGAGCCTTGCCCTAAGCTAAGTTCACAAGGATAAGTTTCTCTTTTGGACTCCTTTTCAGATTCCCCATTGTTGTTCTATTCTAGATGGACCCTAAGGGGTCATTCTTGGCCCACATTGTAACTGGAGGTAGCCAAGACCATATGGAAATATGTCTCACCCACCATGATGTGGGCTTGGCTCCTATTTAAATCTTTACCTAGTGGACAGGTTTCTAATCTTTCCTCATGCCTTCTGTGTTATGGTTGTGTTTTGAATAAACTGCTAGACCTTGCTGGGACATCGTAGTACACAACAGAATTCTAACCCTGAAAATCTGACCCTAAGATAGAGTTTGGAAACTAGATAGAGTTTGGGAAGTCATTTTACCTTTGCAAGAGTGTAAATCATGCCACCCCTTACACAAATCAACAAGTAAACTCTTTATTGCCCTCAAGGTAACCCACCATGATCCTTGTTAGCTTTCTTTTTGTTTAGTAAAAGATACACCAGCATCAGCTATTTTTATGAAGTAGCTGAAAGAAAAAAGTTCTCAATCAGTATATTCCAAAATATTGATATTTATTAACCAGTATGTTACTAAAGTGTTTTTTTTAATCTTCACTTCCTTTTCAGACAATCTAATGGTTACATCTAGTTATTTTTGTCATTTAAAATTTTTGTCATTATAACATGTGTCCTGAATCTCCAGTAGAATATTTTTACTGAGTGACCATAAAAATGAGGTATGTGAAACACCCCTGCAATGGGTTTTCATTTCTTCTTTGTCATCATAAAGACACTCTTATTGGGTAAATTGATATAGGTAACAGAAATTGACCTAAATTATTATCTCACACAGTATGAGACTGGAAACATAAAATAGAACTAAGATTATAAACATATGACTTTCTTTGGAACTTTCAATATTTTAACAGTTCATAAGAGCAGTTTAGGATAGCAAAAATCTGGTTTTCTAGGAGCCATTGCAAATCAGCATGCAAAGCCAGGAACAGTATGCTGCAAAACTGAGAGCTAAACGTATTTCCGGTAAACTACTATTTATAAGGAAGCCCCTTGCTGAACACAATTTTGGGTCAATATTTTACGTTTTTAGACCCCCATTTAGGTACTCACGCGATGCAGCACTGTGCATGTTTTCAATCTAAGCCACGCCTTTGCTACTATTAATATGTGACTACTACCCTAGTTCTTGCCTGATGAATTGGTAATACTCATTTGTCCTCTGGATGCCTACTACGAGCCAGGTGGCATTTTTTCTGCTGCCATATGCCCCATCAATCTGTAAGCATTGGTTCTATATTTAAGCAGTATTTAGTTCAGCTTATTTATGAAGTTGGCTTTGGTGTCATGTATTAAAGACATAGTTGGCTTTGGTGTTCCTTAAAAAAAAAAAACGGACAACTGGTCAGACATTATAATTTAAATGTGCTAATGAAGACAAACATATCTACTGAATTAAAAACATTATCTCAAAATCACAGCTTTCTGTATTTTTCTGAAGGCACAAATGATATTCAGAAATTCTTTTCCCTGGTGGTGTTGGAAGAAATTTACAACACAGCCAATATATGCTTAATTAAAACATTCCACATATGTTATCAAAGCACTTCATCTTTTCTCAGCACAACAGAAATAGGACTAGCTAGTAGTAATAAAAAGAAGACTAAAGAAATGTCATGGAAATACCACGGCTCCACAATATTTAGACACCAAAGTCATTTGATAGTGCGAAATTGTCGGCGTTAAATTGGTCTTATATTGAGTCTCTGACTTAAGAGATGATTCCCATAATACTAGCAATTTTAACTATAGGAGGATAAAACTGAATCAAAGTGGTTATATCAAGTGGCTGTGATAATAATACTACATACATACACATATTTTTTTTTTGCCAAGGTATACAACTGTGGTTAGAATTATTGATTCAAAAAATGCTTGCTTTTGGAAAAGCATCAGCAACCTGAACTGCTAAAAGTAGTTTTCTCAGCTTTTCTTTCCACTAGACTCTGTCTCTGGGGAGGTTTTTACTGGGGAGTATTGCTGTCAGTTGTATGCGGGACCAGGAGCACTGAGGGAACTCACACACAGCTGAGGGCGGGGTTATGCTGATACACACAGGGAAGCATCACATTCATCTTTGATTGGACTCAAACCAAAACAACTTATTTATTGTAATTGACACTTAAAATACTTTTTTCATTTTGCTCCTCAGAACCCAGCTAAATAGACAATATGCTGAGTTGTATACCATTATATTGGTAGAGAAAATATATTTTTACTGGTTACTAAACAATCTAGAAATTGCAGGCATTTATAAGTTAAAACCAAAGATTAAACAAATGTAAACTCCTGATATTCTCTTGATTTTTGTTTTATAATCAAAATATAATTCTCAAAGTTATAAATAACTAATGTGAAAAAAGCCTTACTTTTATTACCTTAATTATTTCTATTTTCAGTCAGTTTTATTGAGTAAAATTTACATGCAGCAGAATTCATTCTCTTTTAGTGATGGTTCCCTGAGTCCAACAGAAGCATGCAGTCATATAATCACCACCACAATCAAGCTATCGAAAAATTCCATCACACCCTCAGATTTCCTACTTGTAATTATCATCTCTCTGCTCCTAACTTGTGACAACTACTTATCTGTTTTCTGTTCACACACACACACACACACACACATAGATCTGTGTTTTTGTGTGGACATAAGTTTTCAGTTTCTTTGGATAATTACCAAGGAAAGCAATTGCTAGTCAAATGGTTAAGAATATGTTTAGTTTTGTGGGAAACTGCCAGACTGTGTGTTCCAAAGCGGCTGTTCCATTTTGCATTCCCACTAGCAACGAAAGACAGTTCCTGTTACTCCACATCTTTGCCAGCATATGGTGTTGTCAGTGTTCTGGATTTTGGCCATTCTAATAGGTATATGGTGGTATTTTATAGTTGTTTCAATTTGCATTTGCTTGATGACATATGATGTAGAGCATTTTTCATATGCTTATTTGCCATCTGTGTATCTTCTTTGGTGAGGTGTCTGTTAAGGTCTTTAGCTAATTTTTCAATTAAATATTTATTCTCTTACTGTTGAGCTTTAAGAGTTCTTTGTATATTTTGAATCACAGTCCTTTATCTTATGTCTTTTGCATATGTTTTCTCCTGTTGTGGCTTGTCTTATCTATCATTCTCTTGACATTGTCTTTTGTGGAGAAGTTTTTAATTTTAATGAAGTCCAGTTTATCAGTTATTAGTTTCATGGATTGTGTCTTTGGTATTCACCTAAAGGTCATACCCAAGGTCATTTAGGTTTTCTATATTATCATCTAGGAGTTTTACAGATCAGCATTTTGCATTTAGGTCTGTGATTAATTTTGAATGAATTTTTGTAAAGGGTGTAAAATCTGTGTCTATATTCATTTTTTTGCATGTGGCTGTCTACTTGTTCCAGAACCATTTGTTAAAGAGACTACCTTTGTTGCATTGTATTGCCTTTGCTCCTTTATCAAAGATCAGTTTTCTATACTTATGTGGGTCTGTTTCTGGGCTCTGTATTCTGTTCCATTGATTTATTTTTCTATTCTAACACCTACCATACTGTCTTGATTACTATAACATTATAGTAAGTTTTGAAGTCCGATAGTAAAACAATTCTCCAACTTTGTTCTTTCTTTCGGCGTTGTGTTGGCTATTCTGGGTCTTTTGCCCCTCCATGTAAGATTTAGAATCAGTTTGTTGATATCCAAAAAATAACTTGCTAGAATTTTGATTGAGATTGCATCAAATCTATACCCCTATATTTCTGTCATGTAAGTGGTATCATACAATATCTAGCCTTTTGAATGTGGCTTTTGTCACTTAGAATAATGCATGTACAAATTATTTATGTGGTTGAGTGTATTAGCAATTTCCTCATTTTGATTGCTAAGCAGTATTCTGTTGTGGATATAACTCTGTTTGTCCATTCATCATTCACCAGTTGAAAGACATTTCAGTTTCTAGTTTTTGGTGATTCTGAATAAACCACTATAAACATTCACATGTTTTAAAAATTTTTGTTAAATTGCTCTTTTTCAGTTCTTTTTTATTTTAAATAAATAAAATAAGTTTATTAATTAATTAATTAATTTTTTAAACTTTTATTTTATTTTATTTATTTTTGGCCATGCCATGCAGCTTGCGGGATCTTAGTTCCCCGAACCAGGGTCCCTGGTAATGGAAGCACAGAGTCCTAACCACTGGATAGCCAGGGTATTCCCATACACAATTTTGTATGAAAGCACAAGTTTTAATTTTTCTTGAGTAAGTAACTAGGAGTGGGATGGCTGGTCATATATAAATGTATAAGAATTATTTTAGAGATAAAAATTTGTGAAACACATATATGAATATTATGTAATTATAATATGTCCTTAAGTTATTTACTTTAAACATACAATTTTAAAAACTTGTATGTTTCCTTACAATTTCCTTAATAACTGACCTAGATAATCTGACTGATACCCATTGTTTCTTTGCCATATTAAGAAGGTTGGCTGGGTTAACTTTGTCTACTAACAGTATTTTTTTTTTTGCTGGAATGATAAATTTCAGGATTAAAGGGTAACAAAAATTGTTTTAAACAAAGTATACTGTTTTCAAACTTTTTTGTTACACTACTACATACTTTTCTTGCTTTCTGGCAATAGATACTAACTCATATTGATTCATTCACTGTAAATAGAGTCAGCTTAGATAATGGAAATGCACATTAAATAATGGGAACACACACAAAATCTTATTTAAGGTCTTATTAGGTCTTTTGCCTACCAACTCTCTTGTCAGGACTACCAAGATATTGACAGGTATCTGATATTATCTTCACATGATTTATAACTTCTGATTAATTCCAGCAACCAAATAAGAGAGGGAGATGGGAAGGAGAGAGACAGAGAGAAAGAAGGAGGATGAGAGAAAGGTAAGGAGGAAGAAGGGAGGGTAGGAACAAAGAAAGGAAAGAAGGGCGGGAGTAATGGACCCGGCTAATCCACAAACTGCACACTCAGTGTCTGTATAGAGTCTAATGACCACTTACCTGATTTCAGTAATATATTTAATGCTTACAAAATAGTAGCAGTAGGACAGTTAACTTTCATATTGATTTATATTTTATTTTTTGTTCTTCAATAATTATGATAGTAGAGATCATTTCAATTACATTGATAAGAGTAATACTTGAAAGAAGACATCCTACTTGAAAAATATGAAATCTGCACTGGGATACATTTATCAAGTTTAATTTTTATTTCTTAGGAATTTTTAACAAATGATAATAAAATGATAGATTTGTTAATTGCTTAGTATAGGGTGTAAGACAAAGAGCAAAATAAACTATTTTAAGCTGTAATTATTATAGTTAACAATAATAACAATTACTATTGTCTCCTTTCAAAAATATCTATCGGTGATTTTTCACAATTCTGTATAGCTAAAAGCTGATAGACACTTAAACACTTTTAAAACAATGCTTTTATCAAATTGTCTTAGCGCAGTAGCATCATTTTTTTAAAGCCTTGATTGAACTCTTTATTTGGTAAATTATTTATCTCTGTTTCATTAGTTGTTTTTGGTCAGGTTTCTTTTTTTTCCCTTGTTCTGTCATTTGAAACAAATTCCTCTGCCTTCTGATTTTGCTTAACTTTCTCTGTCTCGGTGAAATTAGATGAAACAGTTACCTATCCCAGTCATAAGAGGTGTCCTTGTGTGGGAGCATCCCTATACAGTCTGTCCTGTGGCTTTGGTGGGAGAACTGTATCTGCAGTGAGTATGAGTCATATCTTTCCCCTGGGTGTGCTGGCAATTATCACCTTGGTAGAAGGTGGGGCTGGAGATGCAGGGGCTAGAGCCAGAGCCAGGTGTGAGCCAGGGCTTCTCCTCTGTTCAGTGGCCAACACCACCCGACTGGGAGTCAGAGTCAGGCCCAAAGCTGCTGGAGCAGAAGCCCGAGGGTCAGGTCTGAGCTGGCCATGTGTGCTCTCCCTCCTCCCAGCACCCACACCCTCGCCCTAGAAGGGAGCAGGGTTGGAGTAAGACAGGCTGCAGCAGGTGCTCAGCATGGGTTGGGGTACAGACTCGGGTGGTCCTGGCCCCAGTTATAGTTCTGGACTGCTCCCAATCTGCTGCCTCTTCAAGCACCATCAATGGCAGTCCTCTCCCCACTCAGATGCTACATCAGGCCTAAGGTGGTTCCCAATAGGGGTATGGGATCACAAGTTACAAACTACTATGTATAAAGTAAATAAGCTACAAGGATATGTTGCACAGCAAATGGACTTTAGCCAATGTTTTATAATAAATTTTAATGGAATATAATCTATTAAATATTAAATCATGCTGTACACCTAAAACTAATGTAATACTGTGAATCAACTCTGCTTGAATTTAAAAAATCCCTGATGAAAATTAAAGTATGCATTTTAAGAATAAAAGAAGAATTCTCAAGTAAAAAAAAATTAAAATTATATTTTTTAAAATAAAATCAATTAAAAAATAAAAACAATACACACACCAGGTTCTGCAAGACTAAGAAATTGTATAAAAATATGTTTTTGATAACCATTCCTGTTTCCCATAAATATTATTGATGACCTGCTAAGAGCCCGATACTTTCCTAGGCATTGAGGATGAAGCAAAGAGCAAAGCTGAGAAGATGGGAGTTGGCAAGATTTGGTACATGGGACAAATTTGTTCCACCACCTGTTTTTTAAATGAAGTTTTATTTGAGCACAGCCATAACCATTCATTTATGTACTATCTTTCATGCTATAAGGACAGAGCAACTAGTTGCAACACACACCGTAGGGCCCATACTGCATAGATACTATCCGGCCATTTCTACAAAAGGTTTGCCAAACCCTGGACTAGACTATTCTCATGGAGCTTATATTCTAGTTGAGGTGAGTTGGGAGGCAGTTGGGACAGGAAAATAATGCATGTAAATAAGATAATATTAGATTGTACCAAGTGTAAATTAAATAAAACAATTGGGTTGGCCAAAAAGAGCCTTTGGTTTTTAAGTAAAAATAAAAGACACATTTTCCATTTTTACCAAGAACTTTATTGAGCAACATATTCACTCTTTCATTCCACTACCTTCTGCCATTTTTCAGGCAACTTCATAATTCCATCTTCCCAAAACTTTTTGTTTTTGAGCAAAGAACTGTTCCAGGTACCTTTTACAGTCTTCCAGGGAATTGAAATTTTTTCCATTAGGAGAATTTTTTAAACACCTAATAAATGGAAATCCGAAGGTGCAGTGTCTGGTGAATACAAATGAATCAGAATTTCCCAGCCAAGCTGTAACAGTTTTTGCCTGGTCATCAAAGAAACATGCCGTCTTAAGTTATCCTGATAGAAGATTACAGTTTTCTGTTGACTAATTCTGGATGCTATTTGTCGAGTGCTGCTTTCAGTTGGTCTAATTGGGAGTAGTACTTGCTGGAATTAATTGTTTGGTTTTCCAGAAGGAGCTCATACTAGAGGACTCCCTTCCAATTCCACCATATACACAACATCACCTTCTTTGGATGAAGACCAGCCTTTGGTGTGGTTGGTGGTGGTTCGTTTCACTTGCTCCACAGTCTTTTCGTTTCCACATTATTGTACAGTACCCACTTTTTATCATCTGTCACAATTTGTTTTAAAAACGGAATCTCATGAGGAAATACAGTCAAGAAGTTTATGTTCGCTTAACTTATGTGGAACCCAAACATCAAAGTGATTCACATAACTGAGCTGGTGCAAATGATTTCCAACACTTGATTTGGATATTTTGAGTATGTCGGCTATCTCCCACGTGGTGTAATATTGATTGTTCTCAATTAATGTCTCGATTTGATCACTATCAACTTCAACTTGTCTACCCAACAGCAGAGAATTGTCCAGTGAGAAATCTCCATGACGAAACTTTAGAAACCAATTTTGATGCATTCGATCACCTTTCTTGAAATAATAAAGCATAACATGACAAAATGTTGCTTTTTTTTCCATTTTCAGTATTAAAATGGCTATGCAAAAATTTACCAATTTTGATGTCTTTTGTCATATCTGCATGCTGATATGACAGCTGTCACATACAATCTAACAAAATTGTTTTGAATGAAGTTAAAGACAACTAAATGCTACTAGATACATCTTATGGGAAAGAAACGAATGAACCTTTTGGACAATCCAATAGATATGTTAAAGAGGGACCAGGATTTGGATAATTTCTTTACACTGGCTGCTTCTAAGGAGAGGATGTTTGTGACGCAATCTAAATGAAAAGAGAAATTCAGGTATGAAATAATCTGGAGGTAATTTGCTTTAGGCAGAGCGAATAGGAGGTGCAAAGGCCCTGAGTTAAGAACAAACTCAGAGAACTCAGAAGTAAAGCCAAACACATATGGGCACCTTATCTTTGACAAAGGAGGCACGAATATACAATGGAAAAAAGACAGCCTCTTCAATAAGTGGTGCTGGGAAAATTGGACAGCTACATGGAAAAGAATGAAATTAGAACACTTCCTAACACCATACACAAAAATAAACTCAACATGGATTCAAGACCTACATGTAAGGCCAGACACTATAAAACTCCTAGAGGAAAACATAGGAAGAACACTCTATGACGTACATCAAAGCAAGATCCTTTTTGATCCACCTCCTAGAATCAGGGAAATAAAATCAAGAATCAATAAATGGGACCTCATGAAACTTAAAAGCTTTTGCACAGTGAAAGAAACCATAAATAAGACTAGAAGGCAACCCTCAGAATGGGAAAAAATAGTTGCCTATGAAACAATGGACAAAGGATTAACCTCCAAAATATACAAGCAGCTCATGCAGCTTAATACCAAAAAAGCAAATAACCCAATCCACAAATGGGCGGAAGACCTAAATAGACATTTCTCCAAAGAAGACATACAGATGGCCAACAAACACATGAAAAGATGCTCAACATCACTAATCATCAGAGAAATGCAAGTCAAAGCCACAATGAGGTATCACCTCACACCGATCAGAATGGCCATCATCACAAAAGCTGGAAACAACAAACGTTGGAGAGGGTGTGGAGGAAAAGGAACTCTCCTGCACTGTTGGTAGGAATGTAAGATGGTACAGCCATTATGGAAAACAGTTTGGAGTTTCCTTAGAAAGCTAAAAATAGAACTACCATATGATCCAGTAATCCCACTCCTGGGCATATACCCAGAGAAAACCATAATCCCAAAAGAAACATGTACCATAATGTTTATTGCAGCACTATTTACAATAGCCAGGACGTGGAAGCAACCTAAATGCCCATCAACAAGTGCTACCTAATGTTATAAGCAAGTAAAATAAACAAGAATTGTAAATATTGGAGGGGGAAATGAAAATTATTTTATTATTTGCAGATATTGTAACGGAAAACTAGGATATGCAAAAAAAATCCATAATTACAAAGTAAATAGCACTGGCATAAAAACAATCCTTTCCTCCTTATCAGCAAAAACCAACTCAAAAGTATATATAAAAAAAAATCAAGTACAATGGTAATAAGAAATATAAAATACTTAGAAATACTTGAGGAAATTCTCAAGAAAGCTAATGAAAAATTCCTGAGTCACATAAAACAAAGCCTCAGAAGAGAGACTTAAGCATTTTCCTAGATAGGAAATCTAAATATACAAAAACTGAAAAGTTGACAAGTCTTCCTGACTAAAATGATAAATTTAGATTAATCTCAATCTAAGTTACAGGGGGACTAATTACCCAGAGCAGACTCTAAATATTCAGAAAGCTTGGGAAAAGACACATTCAACTTCCCTACCAAACACAAATGCACACTTCTTTTAAATAGTATATATTGCCTAATTGGCTAAGGTAATAAGTAGACTAATGCCTATGATTGACGCGGGAGAGAAGGCTAGTCCTAAGAACACATTCTAAGGGTAAGAGCTACTGATCATTAGGGGACCAGTTAGAGAAATTTTATATGTAAATTTGATTGTGGAGAACTATATAAAAACAGCGAAGAGCTTTACAGAATTAGGAGAAAAGTCATCAGTGAACATTTAAAGTTATTTTAAAAAATCTGTGTTTATCCTTGTGAAAAAGATTATAAAGCAGCCCCTAGTTTATATAGTTATGGGCAACAAAGACAAGATGAATCCAGGACAATGAGAAAATTACAGACAACACATTAAACAAAACTTCACTGAGGTATAATTTACATGCAACAAAATGTATCCACTTTAAGTATACTGTTACATAAGTTTTGACAAATGTATAATTACACATATAGCCACCCTTCCAATCACCCAAAAAGTTGCCTTATGCCTCTTTGCAGTCATTCTCTTGCACCCTGACCCTAGGCAACTGTATGAGCCCGGTGAAAACAACCACTCAGAAAACAACTATGATGGCAAAGGTTTTTCTTTTGTGCCTTCCATGTTCATTTTCTGCCCTTTCCCCTCAGCTTATCCTGGCACCAAGCTCTAAGTGTTAATCATTTGATGAGTTGTCAACTCAGGGTACCTGCATTGGAATAGAACACACGCAGAAATAAGAATCATTGAAAAGAATGAGCTACATTTATACCTGTATATCCATGTGGAAATAAATAATAGATTAATATATATAAAGAAAAAAGATGGAGGGATATGTTATATTCTGTTAACAGTGGTCATCTCTGAAGGTGGATTTTTGGTGAGGAGGACTTTCTAAAGTTAACTACTTCTGTAATATTTGAATTTTGTATAATTTGAATAATCAGAAAAATAAATAATAAAACTCCAAAGTTTGCGTAAGTGGAGGCTTATCTGGTCGATCTATAAATCAAAAAGCATAAAGCACATCAGCTTAAGTGTTTAAGTAGTCACCATGTGTTCAGTTATGAGAGCAGGTGCCTTTTACTTTAAGAACGTGAAACTGAAGAAGACAAGTTACATTTTTTGTTCCACAGACCTTGACTATCTTACTTCCAATGAGTTGAAGAAAGTAGATAGAAAGGGAAATTAAAAAACTTATAGAGTGGAGGCTGTGAGACAGGAAGGAAAAGACTTTGACAAACAACAAAGGTGTGTTCCAAGAAATGAGTACACAGTTGGACTATTAAAATAGGAAAAAGACATATTTGAGAAGAGGATCACTAATGATGAGGACAGCAACAGCGGCAGCAATAACTGTTGCCAGCGTGTGAAGCCCTGCCCATGGCGCCCCTCAGTTCATCCCAGCATCAGCACAGTGAGGACAGCCTTTCAGCGCCTCAATGTCCACCTTTGTAAAATGGGTACAACAACTAACTCCCAGGATTAAATGGCACGATGGCTATGAAACACTTAGCAGAGTGCTTGGGATGTGGTAGGACTTACTGCTTCACTATGGTTGCTTTCCTCATCTCCATTTACAGATGTGGGAATTGAATCTGAAACTTGTCCAAGGTCTAAGAACTAATAAGTGGCAGAGCTAAGATCTGAATCTGGGCTTGACTCTTTCCAAATCTGTTTCAGCATTTATGTGAAACAGCTACATTTTGGAACCCTATTTAAACACCCTGAGAATTCCACTGGTTTTGATGATCATTTTTAGGATCATGATGTACAAATCTAACTAAGACCTATTGTTGTAGGACTAGACATGTGGGTGGAGGCATGGGTTATTAGAGACATCAACAAAAACAGATCACACCTTTTCCAAAGACGAGACCATGTTCTGTAGGTAGGATTTTTAGGTTGGAATGCATTTTTCTTAAAATAATACTCAAGCATAAGGTGTGATCACCTTGCTTTCAGTGTTAACAGGAGAAAACAGCACATTGCTTCTGCAGTGACTCTGGCACCAAAGTGACAGATGGCTCAGTCCAGGATTCCAACTTCCTGGCATAGTCTACTACCTTCCTGGCACAGTAACTTTGCCAATGTAATAGGAACTGCTCCAAGGAAAAGCTTATAATGAGGTGGGGCAGGGCAAGGCATTACCTTTGCTACTGCCACTTTGTAAGGATAAATCAAGACAAGTCACCTCCTCTAAGGAAGTTATTCTGGGACTAAAGAGGAAACCAAAAAGACAGAAGCAAAGAGGAAAGGAGTGCAGGTCTTTGGTCAGAGGTCAATGATGCTGAAAGTTTGGCTGCCTGTCCAGGAAGCATTTTTTGAAACAGGCAAACCCATTGTCATGTGTGGTTTGATGGAAAATGCAGAACCACAGTGTAGCAGTGAAAAGTGGTGTGGACTCTAGTTCAGCTTGGCCTGAACCAAATTGATTTCCTGGCTTTGCATGCTAGACAGAAACTCCTGGTTCAGTTATTCAAACTGAAAAAAAAATGTTCCCTGAAGGAGTGAGGGGTGAGAAATGAGGGTGTGACAAAAGGGTAGCGAGAGTGGGGCTCAAAAGCTGATATTTTAGAATCAGGCCCATACACTTGCCATAGAATGAGAATCACGATGGGAAGACAATCTTCACTTGAGTATAATCCAAAGGCCAGAGAAGGTTAGTTCAACCTATTCACCTCTCCTGTCTGGCACCACCATCTGCTCTGAGCCAAACTGGCTGCGGGACACAGTGGTTGGTTTATCACTTGGTATGTACCTGTCTGTCCATAGTTAACAGGAGGGAATTAGAGGCAGAAAGCAAATCTTGAGTTTCAGTCATCTATATAAGGTGAGCTTATAGTCTGCCAAATCTCTGAGCAGAGGGAATGTTGAATTTATAAAAGTGACAGGGGAATGTCTATTCACTTAACCATATAGGAAGAGCCTGGTCCTCTCATCTCTAGGTTGGATCCATGGTGAAGGGCAGACTTCTGAGCCAGTGGGGCTACAGCAAGTGTGACAGGGAGAATGACCCTCCCTACATAGTCCTCAGGACAATATTTCCCTGGCATCCTTCCCCTTTGTTCCCGAGGGGTTGAGGAAAGCAAAGGGGGAAGGAAAATCAGAGGATTGTATAAGTAGGAAAGTGTGTTTGCAGGTGGGGTCTGGAATTTTCTAGAGTACGCAGCTGTAGCCACTCTATAACCACCTAAAGATTTGATTATAACTTGCTAGGGACTGTGTACCTCCAAAATTTGTCACTGAAGCCTAATACTCAATGTGATGGTATTAAAAGGTGAGGCCTTTGGGAGGTGATTATGTTATGAGGATGCAGCCTTCCTGAATGGGATTAGTGCACTTACAAAGAGACTCCAGAGAGCTTCCTTGCTTCTTCTGTCATGTGAGTATACAGTGAGGAATGAATGGCCTTCTGCAACCTAGAAGAGGACCCTCACTAGAACCCAGCTATGCTGGCATCCTGATCTTAGACTTCCAACCTCCAGGACTGTGAGAAATCAATTTCTGTGGTTTATCACCTACCCAGTCTACGGTATTCTGTTATAGCAGCCCAAACCGACCAGGACACTCTTTTTATGCCAACACACAACAGTGGCTATCTATGCTGATAGGATAATCAAATGACTTGAGGGGGTGCTAGATATTTCTGCTTTTCTAGGTGTTGTAGTCATTCTATGATAAAATTGTATTAGTTATATGAGCAAATAAGTGAAGACCCCCAAATAACTTGTACTGAGTGATAGCTATACAGAACAAAACAACCAGTGAGCAGTGGTCTATATCTTCTGGGCCTTAATAGAATATCTGCGAAGACCTCATTTTCCTCACTCCTATCCCTTACCACAAACTAACACGCTGTTTCCAGTCAGTTAACAAACAGCACATTTGTACAAACAGGAGAGTGGAAAGGATTGTTCATTGATCTTATTTTTATTTTATATGAGGTTCTTACTCTCGTCATTAGCAGACATTGTGATTAGACTGATCTAACACACAAGAGGGTCTGTTAATACAAGGCTTGTTCCAAGCAGTCTGGAACATTTCAGAATGTCTTTCTACCTCCCCTTTGTCCCCTTTCTACCTCCACTTTGCTAGAGTGCAGGTGTGTTCCCTAGGTGGTCATGCTTGAAGGGGACAAGCGCTGTACCAGAAGCAGTGGAAGAATTTTGCTTAGACACCTCAACACAATTTTACAATTATTTACTAAGTCTCATGCTTGAGTAACGTGAAAATATGATTGTCTTCTAGCACTAAGTAAGGAACTAGACATGCTTGCTGGCAGCCTGATCCAAACTACAGAGCAAGAACCTGAAGGAGATGGTAGTACAGCTTGTGATGGATTCCTACCGTGGACGATCAATACGCTTATATGTACTGGATATATGCGTTAGTCTTGATCAGTTTTAAAAGAGTAAATTCAGAGATAAAGCCCTATAAGATAAAGCTCTTCTCATTTGTGTTTTATAAACTTATTTTTCATTTTATGGTGACTTGAGCATCAACAGATGTTGATAAAAACATGATTTTTTATACCATTTAAGAAACCTAATCCATGACCAATTAAACTAGTTGTTTCTTTCTGAGACTCTTTTTGGACATTATAGATGTGCAATTCTTATTTTAAATTAAAAGAGAAAGAAGTTTTCTATAACGCCTCAAATCCTAGTTTTTATGGCTGTTGATTCCATTTCTTTTAGGAAAACAACATTGCCCTTGCTAGAAATTAATAAATAGCTGAATCCAGTATGAACCTTCTGCTAAGCGGAGGGGAATTATTTTTCCATTACAAAAAAATTACTAAAGCATAAATCACTGTGCTTTTAGTCTTGCTCACCAATGGTTTAGAGGGGACAACATCATCCCTCTTCTACTCTCTCAGGTATCAGCTTGACTCTTTTCACTCTTCTTAAGACCACAGAGAAAGATTTTACTCTATAAGATTCTGAAAGAATCAACGTTGAAGGACTGAGTTTGAAGAACTCTTCAGAGACTGAGGATTCATCAATGTCAGCCAATGGAAAACGCATTTGATTCTTAAGAAATATGTATTTATTCTCTTTTGACTCTAGTGGGCCATTTGCAGCAAGACAAACTAGTGGGTGTCTAAGAGAACAAGGAGTGGTACAAATCCATGCATTAATGCATTGCTTTCATCTGGCTTCACAAACGATTTACCATTCCATTCGATTTTTCCTATGGGAAATTGGAAAAATGCTTCCCCTGGCTTCTGGCACAGTGCTTGTTCCCTTCAAGGAAAACCATCTCAGGCACACACCTGCACTCTAGCAAAGATTGTGTTCACCGGAACAAAGGGGAGGCGGAAAGACATTCTGAAGCATTCCAAACTGCTTGGAACATGCCGTGTATTAACAGACCCTCTTGTGTGTTAGATCATTCTAATCACAATGTCTGCTAATGCCTTTTGTGAACAGGAACCTTTGTAACTTTAGCAAGGGGGAGTAATGACATCAACAGCTTTTACTGGACCTCAAAAGTATATAATTGTCAGCAGCATGACAATTTTTTTACATCAGTAACAAAATGGATATTTTTTAGTAAATAAATACAGGAAACTGCTTTTATATTTATCTGCAGAACACGGACCAAAACAAGCAAAGATATGTAAAACATTTTATTTTGGAGCTGGATTTTTAACTTTATGTGCAAAGGTCATGCAAAACAAAGCAAGCTAAAAGCAAAATGAACATAAAACAAAGCAATGAAAATTTCTAGTGGAAGGAATTGTCTAGAATGGAAAAGGGTCTGAGGTTTTACTCTGCTTACAAGCTAACAAGTTAACCTGACACAGTTTCATGGATGCTGGCAGAGGAAATGAGACTCCTGGGTCAGAGATGGAGTCCTATTTATTACTCACAGCTACAGCAATAGCAGTAGCCAGAGTATCTGCATTTTGGTGCTGATTCCCTGAGGCTCTATTCTCATAGGGTGATGTGAAGAGTTCCAAACGACACTTGCATATACAGTGGGTTTCATTATAGAAGAGGAATTCTGAGCTTTGGGCATCTGGACACCTGAATCTTTTATGAAGGGCAGTAAGTATGTCTACCTTTTGCTCTGGAGTTAGACATTATTTTACTGAATAGTAGTCATGCCTGCCCTTTGTTTCAGAGCATCACCTCCATCTTAAAAGTCCGTGAACAAAACTTCTCTTAGCTCTGGCAGGGGACATTATCTCTATCTTGTAAGGCTGATTGCTAGGTGAACATCCTTGAAATAATAGTCTAGAATAAAGTGCAGCCAGTAACTCACTTGCAAGACATATAGAAATGTGAAAGACCCATGGGACTGTCTTGCAATAGGATTATCTAGTTTTAACCATTAGCAAGTGACTTCAGACAATCAACCATTCATCTATTCTCAAGTCACTCATTCATTCAGTCAATGAATCAGCCATTTAACCAACTTTTACTGAGTGCTAGCCATCTACAGTAAAGAAGAAAAAAAGATGAGTAAAGATGAGTACGTTTCCCTGAAGAAAATATATACCAGTGAAAAAAACAGTAATTAAAAAGACAGTATTAATACTAATGTTAAGCAAAGATAACAGTGTATGTACACTCCACTTTTCTCTTCCTGGGAACACATAAAAACTGCATTTTCAGGCTTCCTTATACTTGCCATTAGGTTGGGGACCTGTGACTTAGTTCTGGTCATCCACGTGGGTATAAGTGATATAAGTGAGTGGCAGACCAGGTCCTTCAAAACATCCCACATGACCCTGAAGCTTTCTCTTCCCTGGCCATGGAATCTGCAGAAGGCTGTCAGATCCACGTCAGATTTGCATGAGCAAAAAGTAAACTTTTATTATCTCCTGTTTACAAGTGAGGAAACAGGACCACAATATAATGTACTAAATATGATAATAGAGATATATTATTTCCAGTACCACGAACAAACTCAGGGCAAGAATGTTGACCATTTCACTTTCATCTCTTAGCACAGGATCTGGAGGAAGGAATATACTTGTCTTTTATGTCAAGAAAGAGATTGTTATGGTAATTAGGGGCACAGAGTCAAGGGAAATACTTTTTATTTGTTTAGCTATTATTTTAAGATAAGAAATGTTCGAATATGACTATAGGTGAAGGAAATAAATCAACGGAGAGGAAGAGGATGAAGCAGCAGAAAGAAAGGTCTTCAAGGGAGGGTAGAAGAATAAGGTCTGCAAGAGCCAGTAAGCCGGTGGGAAAGTAGCCTCATCTTAAAAAAATAGCCTCTTCTTACCTGACCATATGAAAACAAGGAGGAATAAGCACTTGAGTGATGGCTTTGGGGAAAATTTGTTTTATTTAAGGCAAAGGAGGTGGAGAAAGCATTAAGAGAAGATATTAGGTTGTAGATTCCAGCCATTGACAGAAAAAATAGTATGTATTGTCTATTTTGTACCAAACAGTTTGTTGGAGCATTCACAAACATTTAATCCACTCAGTATTCTGAAAGGTACTTCGATATCACTTATTTCATAGATAAGGTAACTGAAACTCCAAGAGGTGAAGTTATTTATCAGCTAAAAAGTGGCAGAGCTGGGGCTCACATGTGATCCATCTGACTCCATGCTGCTTCTACACTAGAATGATCTGATAGGAGAAGCCTAAGGAGCAAGATTCTGTCAGCACTCGTGGAGAATTAAACCAAGGTTTCTCTCTGTGTTCTTCATGTCACATTGCCCATGTCCAGGAATAGTAATCTGCCAATGGAGCTGCACTGAGTACCTCCACGTAGACATCAAAAGAATTTTAACAAGATTTGAAAATAGAACAATTAGGTCAATCAACAGGTTGTTATAGAGGAGTCAAATCACCTGTATTTTACCAGTTTGGGTTCATGATATTAAGCGACTTGAACGGTCATTTGTTTAGGGGTCACTCAGCTACAACCTCCCCAATGTGAAAGCCAATAAGGAGGGAATTAAAAAGTGATACCAAACCTTCAATACCTCTGCAGTTGTATTAGTTTATTATCATTTTTAGGAATAGTCTGATTCCTTTGAAGATGTAAGCACAGATTGCACGACTATGAATGAGAAAGATTTACCAAGTCATAGGTGTGAGGCTGAATTAAAATTTTGGAAGACTTTTTTTTTTTTTTTTTTTTTCTGTTTGATTTTTTTTTATTATTATTATTATTTTTTTTGGGGGGGTACACCAGGTTCAATCAACTGTTTTTATACACATATCCCCATATTCCCCCCCCTCCCTGACGCCCCCCCTCGAGTCCCCCCACCCTCCTGGCCCCAGTCCTCCAAGGCATTAAAATTTTGAAAGACCTTTATTATCTTGACTTATTAAAAAATAATCTTCAGGATCTGAAATTATAGATTCAAAACTGTATTTGTTCAAATAGGTTCTAAGAAATACATTAATTCACCAGTAAATTCCAGAAGTAACACTTAAAGTAAGCCTTTTTTTAAAATTATTTTTTATTGGACTATAGTCAACTTACAATGTTGTGTCAGTTTCTACTGTGCAGCAAAGTGAATCAGTTATACATACACATATATCCTCTCTTTTTTTAGATTCTTTTCCTATGTAGGTCATTACAGAGTATTGAGTAGAGTTCCCTGTGCTATACAATAGCTCCTTATTAGTTATCTATCTTATATATAGTAGTATGTGTATGTCAATCCCAATCTTTCAATTTAACCCTGCCCCCCCCTTTCCCCCTTAAAGTAAGCCTTTAGAATGGGAGTGAAATGAATATTGATAGTGACATCTACACCCACACTGGGAGCTGCAAGGACGATGATAAGAGAAGCTTGGTGCAGATTTCCTGGAAGGTAACTGGAGCGTCACAATGAGCACTATTCAGCAATGGAAAAGGATAATGGATTACGTGGTAAAGCAAATGAACAGAATCTGTAACTTGGGCTTGGCTGATTCTCTCCTTTCCCGTCTTAGGAGGAGTATCTCCTTCCATAAGGCACTGCTTGCTCACTCCAAGTTTTCAACCTTGATGAGATCCTAGTTAAAGTGGCCCCAGTGCATTCCCACTACTGCTCAATTAAGGGACCATTTTGCTCTCAGGAATGCCCTTTTCTCAGATGAGCTCTCTTGGCCAAAAATGCCTTTGCACATTTTGCGGCTTGGAGACAAGACCTGCATTGCAAGTGCAAGCCCTTGACTGGGAGAGGCCAGATTCCTCTTTGAATCCTAAGGGATCTCACAAAGGTGTTTAGGGATTGTGCAGTTTCACTATAAAGAGGCATAGACTCTGAAAGCCTTCCTTGTTTCGGCATCTGCCTTCCTGGGTGGTCCAAGTCTGGTAGTCTGTTCTTAATTTTTCCAACTTCAGTCTTGCTTCCTGGAATTAGAATTCTGATGCTTTCTTGGTTAACTTCCTATTGACTGATTAAGACAGCATTCTAGAAATGTAGTACATGCTCCAATCTTGCCTACGGTTCTAATTCTGAGCTTCACCTGGCCCTCCTAGGGTGTATGATACATTTCATCTTGTACTTCTGGCACTCATTTAAAATTTCTGATAATTCATCCTCACAAATATGTATCAAGAACCCACTAGGTCTCTGCTAATCTCTGCAGGGCCTCCAAAATATCTGAGTAGAACAGTCCTTTCAGAATTTTTATCAATAAGCTTATAATTAGAAATTAAATCTTCTTTGAGAACTACAATCCATTAAACGATCTAATATTGATAGCATTCCTATAAATCTCTTAAATACTTACAATAATTGGTAGTATTCTTTTATTAACTCTATAGTATAAAGTAACAATACAGACTACGAAATGTCCAGCCTCATCATGGCTGGGGGCCCCTACATCTATATTCCAGCCACAATGATCTCCTTTCAGCTCCTCAAACAGGCTGTGCTTTCCCACCTCTTTGTTTTATTTCATCCTTCTTAGAGATTTCTCTCTATAGAAAAGACTTCCCTGATCATCTGTCTTCCAGATCTGGTTTAGGTCCCCTTCATTTTTCATATAACTTCACGCTGCCACCATCATAGACTTTATCACTGTGTTTTATGACTATTTGATTTATTTTCTGCCCCCCACCCCTTGATTCATAAGCACCATGAAAACAGTGCCCGCTTGAGGTTTATTCTTTGCATTGTGCCTCCTGTCACAGCTAAAGCCCAACATCGGTAAGCAGTCATTAAATTTGGGAGATAGGATGAATGTATGAGAAGATCTACGTTTGAGCCCAGGTCTCTCTACTGGTTAACTCTGTCAGTGATAGTGCTGAAGATAATATCTTGTTCTGAGGGTTGTTGCCAGGATCAGATGAGATAGTACAGGTGAAGGTGCTTTGTAACCTATAAAAATGTTAATTATTACTCAATCTTCTTAATTGTGTTTCTACTGCATCTGCAATATGTTAATTTCTATTGCCTTTTATGTTGCTTTTAAGACCTGCTTGAGATTCTTTTATGCGTAAATGTTATTTTCTTCCCCAAGAAAATTATAAGCAATAGAAGATTTCACTTATTTTTTAAAATTTTGTAACAGTGCTTGTCACCCTAAAAAAGCTATAGAAAATTTAAGGCAGAGATTTTGTGACCTATCAATTGGTTTGCTTTTATAATTTTCATATCAGCTATGTGATACAATAAAAAATTAAGTATGTAGATTACTTGATTTTAACAATATTGAGGTTTTCATGTATAGTAACAAAATGCATTCTTTTAAAAGTAAGTGTGGAATTTATGTATTTATTTTGATTGAAGTATAGTTGATTTACAATATTATAATAGTTTCAGGTGTATGACAGTGATTCAATATTTTTGTAGATTATACTCCATTTAAAGGTATTATAAAATATTGGCTGTATTCCCTGTGCTGTACACTATATTTTTATAGCTTTTTTTATCTTGCACATAGTATTTTGTACCTTTTAATTCCCTACTCCTATCTTTTCCGTATCCCCTTCCCTCTCCCCACTGGTAACTGGTTTGTTTTCTATATTAGTGAGTCGGTTTCTGTTTTGTTATATTTATTCATTTGTTTTACTTTTTTAGATTCCACATATAAGTGGAAATATACAGTATTTGTCTTTCTCTGTCTGACTTATTTCACAAGCATCATACCCCCTAGTCCATCCATGTTGCCAAAGGCAAAATTTCCTTATTTTTATGGCTGAATAATATGTGTGTGTGTGTACTACATCTTCTCTATCCATTCCTCTGTTGATGGACACTTAGGTTTGCTCCCATGTCTTGGCTATTGTAAATAATGCTGCTATAAGCATTGGGGTGTATATAACTTTTCCAATTAGTGTTTTCATTTTTTATGGATATATATCTAGGAGTGGAACTGCTGGATCATATGGTAGTTTTATTTTTAGTTTTTCTGAGGAAACTCCATACTGTTTTCCACAGTGACTGCAGCAGTTTACATTACCGCCAACAGCATGCAAGGGTTCTCTTTTCTGCATATCCTCACCAACATTTATATTTGCGGTCTTTTTGATGATGGCCATTGTGACAGGTGTGAGGTGATATCTCACTGTGGTTTTGATTTGCGTTTCTCTGATGATTAGTGATGTTGAGAATCTTTTCACATACCTGTTGGCCAGCTGTATGTCTTCTTTAGAAAAATATCTATTCAGATCTTCTGCCAATTTTTGAACTGAGTTGTGTGTTTGTTTGATTTTCAGTTGTATGAGCTGTTTACATATTTTGGATATTAACCCCTTATTGGTCATATCATTTGCAAATACATTCTCCCATTTAGTAGGTTGTCTATTTGTTTTGTCAGTGGTTTCTTTTGTTTCACTAAAGCTTTTACATTTAATTAGGTCACATTTGTTTATTTTTGCTTCTGTTTCCTTTGCCTTAGGTAACAGATCCAAAAAATTATTGCTATGATTTATGTCAAAGAATGTTTGCCTTCTCTTCCTTCTCCCTATCTCTCTCTCTTTATTTTTCTGTCTCTCTCTGTCTTCCTGTCTCTCTCTCTCTCTCACATACAGCTAAGAAGAAAAATAGAAATATACAAATCCACTATTAGACTTGGAGATTTAACACACTTTTTTTTTAGTAACAAATGTATAGACTCTCCCCACACACCAATAAAGGAAAAAAAGGTCAGATGAATATAGGAAATTTGAGATTTAAATAACTAAATTTTAAAACTTGTCTTAAGTGACATACATGGAACACTGTGCAGGATACACATTATTTTTCAACTGCACATAAAACAAATTTCAATAAAGTTCAAAAAGTTAAAATTATAAATCCTAGAAAACTTGTTCAGAAATAAAAAAGTATAAATTACCAATGTCAACAATGGAAAAAGGGGAACTCACATGGATTCTAAAGAAACTTTAAAAAGAAAAGATATTTGGACAACATCTTGCCAATGAATTTGACAATTTAGATAAAATGGACACATTCCTTGCAAAACAATAAATAAAAGCTGACATAAGAAGAAATTTAAAGCCTGAATCATTTTATGTCTATTAATGAAGTTGAATCAATAATTTACAACCTTCTATAAAGAAAATTTTCAGCTCAGAAAGCTTTATTCATAAATTACCTGAGATTTTAACACTAATCTTGTACACATTCCTCAAGACAACAGAAAAAAAGAGAGGGAAAACAGTTCCCCAGCTTGTTTTATAAGGCTAGCATAACCTTGATATCAATATCTGACAAGAAAATTATAAGAAAAATCAAATCAAAATACAAGGCAACCTCAGAAACACAGATGAAAAAATACTGAGTTAAATATTAGCACATAGGGGCTTCCTAGGTGGCGCAGTGGTTGAGAATCTGCCTGCCAATGCAGGGGACACGGGTTCCATCCCTGCTCCAGGAAGATCCCACCTGCCTCGGAGCCACAAAGCCCATGTGCCACAACTATTGAGCCTGTGCTTTAGAGCCCGTGAGCCACAACAGTTGAGCCCATGTGCTGCCACGACTGAAGCCCACACGCCTAGAACTGGTGCTCCACAACAAGAGAAGCCACAGCAACGAGGAGCCCACGCACCACAACGAAGAGTAGCCCCCACTCATCACAACTGAAAAAGAAGAAAGCCCGCACACAGCAAAAAAGACCCAACACAGCCAATAAAATAAATAAATAAATAAATAAATAAATAAATTTATTTAAAAAATAAATATTAGCACATAATATCTATTGATGTATTACAAAGATATCATTATCCAAGCGATTTGTTCCAAAATCTCAAGGTTGGTTTAACATGTGAAAATCAATCAGTACTATTCACTATATTAAGAAAATACATAAGAGAAACCATATGGTCATCTCAATACATATATAAACACTTGATAACATCTGTTACTCACTAATTAAAATAAAATTCTTAGAAAATTAAGAAGAGAAAATATCTTCCACAATCTGATAAAGGATATCTACAAAACACCTATAGCATTTTCACATTTAATGATAAAATACTGAAAGATTTTTTTTGTGAGATCAGAGATAAGACAAGGATATTTGCTACCACAACTCCTATTTAATATTTTAACAGAAATCCTATACAGTTGAATAAAGTAAGAAAAGGAAATCAAAGTCAAAGAGGAAATAAAAAAGATTTCATTTTTAGTTGTCATGATTATGGTAGACAATCCAAAAGAATCTATACATAGATTATTAGAATTCATAAGTGAATTTAGAAAAGCCAGTGATATAAAATCAGCATCCAAAAATCAGTAGTATTTCTATATATTAGTAATGAACTATTTAAAATAAAGTTTAACATTTTTAAATATTAAAGAACGAGGAATAAATCTATTGAAAGACACATAAGAACAAAAATGCTTAAAAAGTTACTGAGAGAAATTAAAGACCTAAATACATGGAATAATAGGTTGTGTTTATGGATAAAATTATTAAATATTACAATGATATAATTTGTCCCTGTGTTTACTTATAGATACCCTTAGGCTGTTTTTAGGAAATAAAAGCTGATCCTAAAATTCATATCAAAAAGCAAAGAATTGAGAATAGATATGGGGATCTTGATGAACAAAGTTGGAGGACTTATACTACTAGACATCAGATCTTACTAAAAGTAATAATAATCAAGAGTCAGATACGGGCCCAAGGGTAGAGAACTAGGCCAATAAAGTAGCATGAGTAATTTAGAAACAGATGCACACATATTGGGTCAACTGATTAAAAACAAAATACTGCAGTAGATGGTTTCATGTCCAAATAGTGCTGGATCAACTAGATATCCATGTGGGAAAAAAAAGGACATTGATCCCCACCTCATACCAGCCTCAAAAATCAAATGCAGCTGAAATAGAAAAAAATAAAAAATATAAAGCTTCTACAAGATAGTATAGGAGAGAAAATATCTTTATGATCTTGTGGTAGGCAAAGATTTGTTAAACAAAGAATTGATAAGCAGAAAGCAAACAGCAATTACCATAAAAGAAAAGTTTACTAAATTTGATTTAATTAAAATTAAGAGCTCCTCTTTTTGAAAATTATCATGATGAGAAAAAGACAATCCACAGAGGGGAAGAGGAAATTTGCAATGTATTATATACAATGGATCACTCCTCCAGATTACTTAATTAAGTCTAACAAATCAATCAAAGAAGACAGAACAATCTAATTAATGCATAGGAAAAGTCTTGGACCAGAACTTCCCAAAGGAATATATCCAAATGATCAGTAAGTGCCGGAGCCTGCCGGCAAAATCGATCAGGTCCTTAGGCAAACACGACGAGGCTAGGAAATAAAGACAGACAGACACACAAAAGATGGGGTCGAGAGGGTCAGAAGCTCATAGGCAACTGACAAACTTCTTTATTTTACAGTGGCTTTTTATACAGATTAAATCAGAGGAGTCATTGACAACAAGGCTAAAAGAAAAATGATTCTTACTTTAGAGGACAATGTGTTTTTCCCATAACCATCTACCATAGCGAGCATAAGACCTCCTGTTGATTGTTTCTAGGTGTACTAGCGAGATCACAGACCTATGGGCGCACATAGTGCAGCCCAGGGGATCACATGCTCTTTGTTTAAGCACTTACTCAAAGGTCAGGGGTGGCGGGACAGAGAGCTATGCTTGCCTAGGCAAGCCCTTACAGTAAGGCAGCTCCCAGGGCTATTTCCTGGAGACCAAGGCCCTTGTTGGGGGCAACTACGGAAACCAGGACCCCTGTTCAGGGCAGCTCCCCGCAAGTAAGCATTAAAAAAGATGCTCAAGTTTTTAGTCATCAGGGAAATATAAATTAAAACATGATGAGATACTACACATCTATCAGAATGACAAAAAATTAAAAATCTGACAATGCCAAGAGTTGGTGAGAATGTAGAACAACTGGTACTTCTGTATACTCTTGGTGGGAGTTTAAATTTACAAAACCATTTTGGAAAACTGTACACATAATCCATGACAGCAGTTTCTCTCCTAGATTTATTCCCAAGATAAATGCTTATACATGTGTACCAGAAGACATGTGTCAGAATGTTCAGGACATCATATTTCTAATAGCTCCAAGCAAGTCAAATGCCACCAACGGAATGGATGAATAGATTTGGGTATATTTCCACAAGGGAGCTATGCAACAGCAGAAACTACTGTGATACCCTAGATAAATCTCACAAACTATTGAGTGAAATAAATCACACACATAATAGCACACGTATATGTAGTTTGTATGATTATTTAAAATTCAAAAACAATGAAAAGTTATGTGTGGTGATAGAAGGTAGATGAGCAGTTCCCTTCTAAGTGGTAGTTACTGAGTTGTGGCCCAGAGGAGGGTCCTGGGATTCTGGTAATATTCTATGTCATGATCTGTGTGGTAGTTGGATGGGTGTTTCCTTCTGTAAAAATTCTTTGAGCTGTATACTTAGGATTTGTGCATTTTCTTGTATGTAAAATTTAAAACTTAAAAAAAAAATATGTAGGCTATACTTCCTCATATCTTGTGGTATCAGGATGTATCAGGTATAATACTTCCTTATACATGCCTGCATAGATAGTCTTGACCTACTAACTTCTATTAGTAATGGAAAATGTTTTAGCATTTCTATAAATAAACAAATAAGCTTGGCTAATGGATGGTTTGAGAATTTGCGTCATGTATTAAGATTGTACTAAATCTATTTTATTTAAATATTTATCAGGGAAATTAGCAGACATATTTAGTGCAATGCACATTTTTTCAATAATTGGGACAATTATTTTTAGTACATGAATTGTTCACTTATTTCCCATACTCCTGTCAAGAATAGATTACTTCATGTTTATTTCTTTTCAAATGCCTACAGGTAAAGGCAGTATTCATGACTCAACTCTAAAATAACACTTTTTGTCAGCTGTGGTTTAGTGGCTGACCATCAATTTGCCTTGGTGTTACCGTATGCACCCGTCCCCGCATCTGAGCTCTGTGACACTGCCGAGACCAGCTCGGCGACTCGAGGTGAGTGACGGGTGCCGCAAGCTTGAAGAAGACACAGACACAGACTGAAGAGAAAAGTGGGACCGGGGGGCTCAAGACCTCTTGGATCAAGAGCCCTGCTGACTCATCCCAGGTTGCTTTTATTGAGTTCGTGGGCTAACATTCTCAGGTTACACTTATAAACAATCAAAGGCCTCACATGACTGAGGCAATTATCTTTGTTTGCTTCCTGGGTCTGAGCTGAGCAGCTGTGGATTTGAGCTGGGGGTGGAGAGCAAAACAGCCCTGGGGGCAGGAGACCTCTCTCAGATATTAGGGGTCTGTGCCCCACCCGTGTTGGCCCCTCTGCGACTGTGCCTGTCTTAGGTTGTTCCTCCCTTGAGGAATCTTACCCGTCTCTGGCTAACCAGTCATCCTCTAGGGCCAAACAGGGTGATATAAGGAAGGCTCTATGCACCACCCCTGTTGGCCCCTCTACGGCTGTGCCTGTCTTAGGTTGTTCCTCCTCTGAGGAATCTTACCCATCTTTGGCTAACCAGCCGTCCTTCAGGGCCAAACAGGGTGATATTAGTCTCCACGCCCCGCACCCTCAGTTCCTCCACTGCTCAAGCAGGACATTCTGAATCCCATCGCTCGGCCCACATACTTTAACATTTTCAAGGTTTCAGAAAGGTTCCCGAATGTCTTCCCACATGACACGGTGACCCAAAGGTCCAGATGTCTTCAGTCTTGCATAAGCTGCACTCTGGCTAAGCACCTACTATGATTATTTTGTTCAGGGAAGGTGGCCATCCAAATAATTAAATAATTATGTAATTGTTATTTGTTAATACTGTTTCCTAATAAAAGTAAATAGGAAAAAGTGAAGAGGGAGGGGAGCTGAATTTTGGCTGACTTTAGGAGGGAACAAAATCCCAAAGCACAATTTTCCTTGGGGTAGAAATTATCTTCCACCCATGATCTGTTTAATTGCCTCCTCCCTTCATTCTAGAACCTCAATCTAATTTAAATGTGATGGATATTGCCACAAGTCTCATCTAATCAGAATGGTCTCACTGAAGCTACGTTACCTCCTGCAATTCAGGCTGTTGTAGGCGTTGCTCCAGTATCCCAAGAGAGACAAGATTCAACTCATCAGGAGAAAGAGGGTTGGAGGAATGCAATATTTAATCCTTTCGCACCCCACCATAAGAAAATGCTGAGCAGTCAGGAATTAACTCTCCAAGATTATGTTTTGCTGCTTCTTTGGTGTGGGTCAATTTAGCAACTACTGTGTAGAATGCACTTTATACTAAGACTTACTTATACCACAACGCATTAAAGTATATTTATTAAAAAATTCTAAGCTTTTTGTGTTAGTAAATATGTATGTATTTTGCTAGATGAGTGTTAAGATAACACGGAATGGAGAATATTGCAGAATAGCTAGAAAATTCAGAATAATGAAATACTGTTCACAATATTGTTCGTATTCTTGTCCATCCTTCAGAAAGATACACAGAGCACTTGCACAGGGAAATTATTTTCTCAGATGTAATGCTATGATCAAAAGCATCCCCTCACAGGCTACACCTCATTGTCTTTGTCAATGAAATTGAAATTGAGCTGTAGGAATAAAAATTGCTGTCTCTGATTCTAAGGCTAAACGTGCTACACACGCTTTTTCACCAAGAAGGCTATCGATAGGGTTGCCTTGAGCTTTCTTCTCTACCCTTAGATGTAATTAGACACATACAATGCAAGAGGCTTAAATTGAGCTTTGATGCACCAGAAAACCTTTAAAATCAGCAGCTCCTCATTCTCCTCCAAGGGCTAGTTTCAGTGTTATCTATTACAGAGTAGAAATAGGACTTATGAGCAAGTTAAATTCACCTATGAGAAAATAAAGTTGCATTTTTGCATATCTATGTTCTGACTTTAAATTCCCAACCTTTTATACTCGGTAGGGAAGAGAGGCCACAGAAGAAAAGATAGGGGGAAATATGGTTACCCTTTTTAAAAATAAAAAAATAATGAATTAATAAAAACAATATGGTCATCTGCATTTTACACTCAGAGATTAAGTAACTTGCTGGTGGTCATACAGCTAACAGGTGGTGGAGCTGGGCTGCAAAACCAGAAAGATGGGCAGTGGACTCCCTAACCGTACTGCTTCTGTAAGAGAAAAAAAGAGATGGCTAGGAGATAACAGGATCAACAGTGATTTTAAAAACATGAGGACAAGTGACCTATTTGGAAACAGAGAGAAAGAAGTTAGAGATGATGGAAAATTGGGAAGGGAGATGGAGAATTAATGGAATAAGATTCCCAGGAAACATGAAGAAAAAGAATTAGAAGCAGGTGAAAAGTAAAAGCACCTCTTCCCTTGGAACAGGTGCGGGGAAAAAGAAAGTTGTGAAGACCAAAGAGTGGAGTGATGAGAAATCATCATGCAAGGGTTTTTCTTAGAAGGCTTCTAATTTTACAATAAGGAAAGAGAGTGAAATTCTTTGAGAGACAGGAAGGATAGAGGGTGGGATTGAGGGTGACAGAGAGGTAGAGCAGAGAAATGCATTTGGAGTGCAGGGAGAAAAGTCCTTGTGGGAGATGTTTTAGAGAACTGCATTTTTGTGGTTATAAATTGTTACTTAAAAAAAAAAATCTGGGATTGTTACATCAGTTTTCATGTGTGTGAATACCAAACTGACAGGCAGTCCACAGGTTTAGACACATCCCAGCTTGCACTAGCTTAAATAAGCAGCCGTATTAGGGTACACAAAGCTTCTACTGGAAGAATAAACTTTTAGTTAGAACACTTTTCAAACACTGAAAATATGAGAGTATCAAAATTGATACATGTAACTCTAAATCAGAATCTCCATCTATACACAGTGAAACTAAGGAAGACAAACTAGAAAAGCTTTCTTTAAACAAGAACATCTCATACAAAGATTTCAGTTTCTGATCCCTTTCCCCACGTAAAAGTCTTCAAAAAATTACTATATATGTATATATAATTATATAATTACAAGAGAAGCATCATTAGAAGATGAGTTAGAGGAAAATGTTTGCATTGACATAACACTATCTCCTCAACCTAGATACCTATAGGTAAAGAATCAGACTTTTTAACTGAAGCTTAAAGTACGAAGGTGAGTCAAAAATTATCCACACTCCTGTTGGGCGCACTGTCTTATCAGTGCTTTCTGTTCAAGGCTACTGTCTCTCCAGTCACCGCTGTGCAGGTGTGAATGTGTTACATCAGTTCATTTATAACTGTGGTGCAAGCAAAAATGGATGTCCCACTTGTGATTTGCATGAAAGAGCAGTGTGCAGTGATTTGTTTTTTGTGGTCTGAGGGTGTACCTGGTGCCGTTATTTATCGAAGACTTTGTGCACCATATGGAGAACGTGTTTTGTCTGGAAGAAGTGTGTATGAATGGATAGAGAAGTTCAAGGAAGGTGGCACAAATGTTAGCCATCAAGAAGGAACCTGATTCACTTCCAATGGAGTGAAGACAGGGGTGCATTTGTGGCTCTCAGCTCAGCCTAAAACACTTTTTAATAAGGGAACAGTAAAGCTTGTTGACAGAAGTACAAAGTGTACCAAAAAGCAAGCAGATTATGTCAAAAATGATGTATTTATCTTTCCTAAAAGTTAATTAAAATAAGTTCTACAGCCACAGTCCGGATAATTTTTGACACCCCCCCCCCCCATTTTGCATAAAATAGCTGGCACCTAATGCATGCATGCTCGGTTGCACTGTCTTTTAAGGCTGCATTTTTAGAAGCGCCCCCTGCCCCCACCAGGGGGAGGACCCCGGCCACAGGAAGTGGCCGGTGGTCTCCACTGTAGTCAACAGCAAGAAGGCAGATGCCCATGTCTCCCAAGCCCCGTAGAGCACCTAAAACACCCAGCCCAGCTGAGAATGGGCCCGGCAGCGCGGCGCTCCCCTCAGCTTCCGGTGCACAGACACCAGCCAACCCCCAGCGGCCAGGGGCTTCCGGGACTCCCAGCTGGTGGCCACGCCCACCCAGGAGTGCACCTGGCGCTGGGGCTGAGCTGAGCTGGGCTGGGAGGAGGATGGCAGCTTGAAGAAAATCCTGGAGCTGCTGTTGGCCACCAGCACTTCCCATTCGTGCATGCTCTCGCCCTCCGGAGCCCACCAGGGTCACCTGTCACTGAGCCCATTGCTGGGTGGGGAGGCCAGGCCGGATGCCTCCCCTACAGTGACTACGCCCTCGCTGTCAGCCCCGGTGGGCTCCACACTCCACAGGGGTGGATGAGTCCCTGTCTGTGTCCTTTGAGCAGGTGCTACCGCCACCACGTGCCACCATGAGTGAAGCTGGGCTGAACCGCGCACTCTGCAGCCCTCGGGCGCAGTACTGGGCTTCCCTGCACGACGTGGACCTGTACCTGGTGTTACTCTGTGAGTCTGAGCACCGTGAGGCCGTGCCCGTCGCTCTGGCACATGTGCCCCCTGGCAGCTCCAATGACAGCAGTGCTCTGTGCCAGGAGCTGGCGGGCGCTCCAGGGGTCCAGGAGACACTACCCACGGCTGTCAGCAAGTCCCTGCCCACCCTGTCTGACTCAGACCCCTTGCCTGCGGCGCCGCGGACTCAGATGAGGACACAGAGGGCTTTGGGGTCGCTCGCTGTGACCCACTGCCCGCCCGCCTCTAAATCCCCCTTCGCTGCCTACTGCGCTCATATCTGCATGGTGGACCCTGAGATGCTACCTGCGGAGCAGGCCCGGCTGAGGGAGGGCCTCACTTGTACTCGGAAGCCCCTCACCTGTGCCAATCCCGGCACTGCAGCCCCCAAAGCTACTCTAGTGACCACTGCCAAAACCAAGGGACGGGCCAATAGGGACTGGGCCAGTTGGCCACTCAGCTCCCGGAGCGAGCCCAGTGACAAAGGAAGTCGGGCACCCCTGTCCAGAAAGTCCTCAGTCCCCAAGACGACCACTCGAGGTCCATCCGGTAAGTACCTGGGGGCTGGAGTGCTGCAGTGGGTTCTCTGCCCAAGTCCTCCTGTTCCCTCCTTGCTGTGTGGTCTCCGCCACCCCCAGCACCCCCTCTGGGCCTCAGTTTCACCTATAAAATGGAAGCTCTGGCCTCGCTATTTAAGCATTTGCAATTCCAAAGTGCTCCAGCAGTACCATCAATGGAAACATAATGTGAGCACATGCATCATGGTGAATTTTCCAGTAGCCTTGTTAAGGAAAAAGAAACAGGTGAAATTAATTTCAATAGTATATTTTATGAAACCCATTTGTGTTAAGGTTTCCAAGACCACCCCCAGGTTCAGTGATTGCCCGGGAGGACTCTTGTGTGTGGTCATACTCACACTCATGGCTAAATGTATTAGAACGAAAGGATACAGAGCAGGATCAGCAAAGGGAAAAGGCATGAGGAGAAGCCCAGGGGGAACTAGGCATGAGCTTCTGGAGCCTTCTGCCAGTGGAGTCACATGCCATGTGCTTGATTCCCTGACGTCATGAAATGCCATCTACCAGCGAAGCGCTGTAGAGACTCAGGGCCCAGGGTTTCTATTGCGGTTAGTCGTGCAGGCGCCCTCTGCCTCACACGTACATTAAAAGAGGGTTCCTGAATCCAATTCTTGCACACTAGCTGGGTGTCCTACAATTCCCCTCAATTCTGACACTACCTGGAAATAGAATCACATTCTACAGGTAAAGGACTCTGTCCTCCAAGCACCCTCCACTTCAGGTACCAATCACACATCCAGGTTGTTACCTGTGTTTATGACTAACCGGCTATAAATCAGAGGTTCCCATGAACCCCTCTTTGGGTTTGATTAATTTGCGAGAGCAGCTGACAGAACCCACTTACTCACTACATTACTAATTTATTATAAAAGGATACTAAAGGATATGAATAAACAACCAGATGAAGAGATACATAGGGAGAGGCCCCAAACTAGAGATCTTATGTCCTCTTGGAACTTGGGGCCTTGCAAAGGGGCACACAGAAGTGTTCTGGTTCCCGGATGTGGAAGCTCTCTGAAAAAGGACCAAAAAGCTATCCTTTGGGGCTTTTAAGGAGGCTTCATTACATAGTCATGATTGATTGGCAAATGGCAATTGATTCAAATGCAAGCCCCTCTCCCCTCCCCAGAAATTAGGGGGGTAGAACTGAAAGTTCTGACTGATTGCAAGGTTGGTTCTCCTGGCAACCAGCTCCATGCCTTGGGGTGGGATCCAAAGCCACCTTCATTAACATAAAATGCAATTGTGTTGGAAAGGGCTTGTTATGAATAACTAGGTACACATTTCACCTTTTTGGCGCTGAAGTGTTTTCTGGAACCGAGGACAAGAGACCAAATATAACAAAAGATGCTCCCGTTGCTCTTCTTGATCAAACAATTCCAAGGGTTTGGGGAGCTTGAGCTAGGAACTTTGGATGAAGACCAAATACATCTGAAAATGACCAAATATATATATCTTTAAAAAAATTTTTTTTTAAGTTGAAGTATGGTTGATTTACAATGCTGTGTTATTTTCTGGTGTACAACAAAGTGATACAGTTACATATATACATTCTTTTTTATATTCTTTTCTGTTATGATTTATCACAGGATACTGAATATAGGTCCCTGTGTATACAGTTGGACCTTGTTGTTTATCCATTCTATATATAATAGTTTGTATCTACTAACCCCAAACTCCCAATCCATCCCTTCCCCACGTCCCTTCCCCCTTGGCAGCCACAAGTCTGTTCTCTATGTCTGTGAGTCTGTTTCTATTTCCTAGGTTGGTTCATTTGTGTCATAGTTTAGATTCCCACATGTAAGTGATCTTTCTCTTTCTAACTTACTTTACTTAGTATGATCATCTCTAGGTCTATCCATGTTGCTGCAAATGGCATCATTTCATTCTTTTTTATGGCTGAACAGTATTCCATTGTATATATGTACCACGTCTTCTTTGTCCACTCATCTGTTGATGGACATTTAGGTTGTTTCTGCTTCTGGGCTATTGTAAATAGTGCTGCTATGAACAACAGGGTGCATGTATCTTTTTGAATTAGAATTTTGTCTGGATATATGCCCGGGTGTGGGCATATTGCTGGATCATATGGTAATTCTATTTTTAGTTTTCTGAGGAACCTCCATACTATTTTCCACGATGGCTGCACCAATTTACATTCCCATCAACAGTATAAGAGGGTTCCCTTTTCTCCACACCCTCTCCAGCATTTGTTATTTGTAGACTTTTTAATGATGGCCACTCTGGCTGGTGTGAGGTGGTACCTCATTGTAGTTTTGATTTGCATTTCTCTAATAATTAGTGATGTTGAGCATCTTTTCATGTGCCTATTGGCCATCAGTATGTCTTCTTTGGAGAAAGGTCTATTTAGATCTTCTGCCCATTATTCAGTTAGGTTGTTCATTTTGTTGTTGTTGAGTTATATGAGCTGTTTGTATCAAATATATATATATATTTCTTATAAATCACAAAAGGTTGCATTTTAAAAAAAGCTGAGATACTGTTTTGTTTTAAAATTTTTACTATTTATCATGTTATCTTTATCTTACATTAGTCTTTAGCTTGCTAAATTTTAATAATACTTTTTGCATTAATTTAATCATCTAATAGTTAAATCAGAATTAGAATAGGTGCTTAATATTTATACACACACCACACACTAATTTAAATTTTAGACATTTTTCTACCTAAAATCTATTATATTTTTTAGTTTTGTTGGTTTAAAATATTATGAATTCTAAGTACTTTAAAAATAAAATACTGGTATTGCTATATTATTTCAAAATTATTATGAATAAATATTGAAATGCTAATTGATCATTTTGCTGCAGCAATATAATCAGAGCAATTGGAAAGACTAGCATTAAAATGACCCATCTTGAGTTTTCATCTCTACTGGACCTTAATTAAAGCCAACAGCATCTAATAAACTGAGGGCAGAAGGAGGGACATTATAGCTGGAATCTAGTTAAAACATGCTATCATCCTTTAGTTGGTGAATCGGCCAAGGGCCAGTTGGAGGGATGAGGAACAGTTTGGTAATTTGAAGTGAAAAGTGATTTGCTACAAAGAATTAGGTGCTTTAAAAATTATGGCAAAAATTGAAGGAATGCACATAAGGCTGCGTCTCTGTGAAAGACTCCTAGAATAAAATAGCTAAACTAAACTGCCAGTGAAACAGCTGTCCTGACCGTGGAGTCAGGAAGTTGGAGGATCAGGAGGGGCCTCTAGAACTGGTGATTTCAAGCATAGTCTGCTATAGTTGCAATCTAGGATCAGGAAGCTCCAACTACTTCTTCTATTTACTGACTTACTTTATTTATTGGTTGTGCTGGGTCTTCTTTGCTGCACAAGGGCTTTCTCTAGTTGTGGCGAGCAGGGGCTGCTCTTCGTTGGAGTGTGCAGGCTTCTCATTGCAGTGGCTTCTCTTGTAGTGGAGCATGGCCTCTAGGCGCGAGGTCTTCAGTAGTTGCAGCACTAGGGCTCAGTAGTTGTGGCTCACGGGCTCTAGAGCACAGGTTTAATAGTTGTGGCACACGGGCTTAGTTGCTCCACAGCATGGGATCTTTCCGGACCAGAGATCAAACCCATGTCCCCTGCATTGGAAGGTGGATTCTTAAGCACTGAGCCACCAGAGAAGTTCCTCTGACTGCTTCTTGACCACAACAAAGTTGGTAACTGGATGCTGGGAGATGGATTCCAGTTTGCACCAGTACTACCACACTGCCTTTTAACATCCACAGGACTATGACTGGACCCTGCTATGCCACTGCAGAAAAATCTAAGTCTCTAGCATCTTTGCTTGCTGGAAGCAACTCTAAAAGCACAAGAAACAGCCCCTATCTCACTTCTGCTTCCAAATCTTACATGAATGGACTTAAGTGGCAGAATTAAAATCACAACTAGAACTCAGCTGTGGGTGTAGGAAATCTTAATTTTAGTTTTCCATTGTCTGTAGTTCAAGAAGACACAACTAGCAAGAAATAAAGTTGAGCAAACCAGTCCATCATGCCTACTACAATTGGATGATAAAACTATACCGTAATGAGTATGCATTAAATACTTCATCATGATATAGTAAGAATTACAAAAAGAGACCTATGTCCACTTGTATGATGTATCTAAAGTAATCAAACTCATGGACGCAGAAAGAAGAATGGTGGTTGCCAGGGCCTGGGGGAAGGGGGAAACGGAGTTTTTCAATGGCATAATTTCAGTCACTCAAGATGAAAAAGTTCTAGAGATCTGCTATACCACAATGTACATACTTAAGACAGTAATGTACACTTAAAAATTGTTAAAAGTAATTTTTTGCTGTGTGTTTTTTAGCATAATAAAAAAAATAAAATTAAAAAAAAAAAGAAACCTATGTAGTTCAGGGACTTTGTAGTTGCCTCCAAATTCTGGGCATCATGATCTTTATTTATAGTGAATCATACTTGAAATGGTTCATGTCAGCTGTCCTTACCTTAAACTCAAATGTCAAAGGTTTTGGATTTAGCCTGTACTCATTGTTTTGTAATGTTAAGGATAAAATCACCTAGAAGCAATATCTGCCTACATAAGGCAATATTTGATTTTCTGATAGTTAAAAATGATAAATAATTGCTCTAGAATTAAATTAGAACCCTCTCCCTGGAAGCTCTGGTTGGAAAAAACTTCTGAGTGCTGGTATCATGAATATTTCACTTAGAAAGCAGTTCTACTTATACAGAATTTTAAAAATCTGAGATGCTATTTCCAAAATAAATCACTCCATTAGAACACATACAGCACAGAACTTTTAAGCTACTTGAAAGATCATTAATCCATTGTGAAGTTTGTCATTCTCTTTTTTGTGTTTTATAAACATTTGAAAATCTAAATGACACAAAGAATGGAGGATGGATACAGTAGAAGGGCCATATTTAATCTTTCAACTTAAACACTTATTTTATGTGTAAAAGGGTCAAGCACCTAAACCATAAAATTAAAAACCTTCTATAGATTGCAAATGGATATAGCTCCTGCAGTCTGTAGACAGCTCCCATAAAACAAGAAATCTCTGTCAATTTCATATCAAGAATTGTTTTAGTGCTTTGTGCTTTTGTTGTTTGTAGGCTTATGTGTTAATTGATTTTTGGAGGAAGAACAGAGATAAGTTTTGGTCATTGTATTGTTGGTATTTAATAAATATCAAGGAACTGAATTAAGCTAATGTTCATAAAGATTGCCTATATTTCTTAGGATTATTTGTTTTCATGACGGGGTCCAGCCCAGGCAGGATCCAGGGAGTCCCTTGGGAGGGGTAGAGTCGGCGAGAAAAAAAAGAGACAGAGACAGGAGGCAGAGAGAGAGAGTGAGAGTGTGAGAGAGAGTGAGAGTAACTTTAATTTTTGCTCGGGTCTTATATATCTTACATCTTGCTTTGTGGATTTTTCCATTAGGGGCCCCATATCCCTCCCCCGAATGTCCCATTGATTCCGCCGGGGGCCAGTCCTTAGTCAGGTGATGAGTCTTCTATGTAATCATTAGTTCTTATCAGTTCTTCGCGTTCTTGTTTTGTCCTTCCAGTGGTTACAAGGGGGAGGGGAGCACAGGATAACAATCTCTAAGGGCAGGCCTCTCAGGCGCCCAGGCTTGAAGTGACAGACACATTGTTAGCAGGTTAAGCTTAATTAGTGAGCTACATTCTCTATGCTACGTGACAGCAGACATACAGGACATGGACATAACATAGATACCCGTAATATTCCGTTCTTATAAGGGAAGAGTGCATGGGATATTTTATAGGCAACTTTGGTTTGACTGACCCTCACTTCAGAGGTTTGGGATAATTGTGATTGGGTGAGGCAGCATTCCTGATCACAATGCATGGCCCATTAAGGCCGAATTGCCAGCATAGCCCAAGGGTGGGGACAATAAGTTTAAACATTCCTCCATTACCTGGGCCCCCTAAGGGTCTAAATGTGATTTGTTTGCGGCCCATAGAATTTCCACAACACCAAGAAAGCGGGGGGTAGCCACCATTCTTGAAGGCAGCGTTGGCGCCCCTCACCCAGAGAGCTCATCATTCCTAGAAAGAAAAGTACACAAAGGAGACTCATAGTGAAACTAAATCTCGGAGAACTCCGGAACTTCCAAGATGCCTGCTTTGCAGCTCTCCCGAACCGAAGATGCCTTCATCGGAATTCCCGCCTTGCAGGCCATTCCCGAAGTGCTCGGCCTTGCCTGAGCCTTTAGGCAATCCCCGGACGGCTCCCGGCATTTTCAATTTGTGAATAATTTCTTATTTGTAATTTCCAGATCATATTTTTCTAAAGTCTAATTTCTAATTTCCAGCCCCCAAATATGGTGGTGGCATCTTTGAAAGAGTCAAATATTTTCCCAGTCATCAAAGAATAAGGAATTCCATTGTCTCATTCAGTCCAAGTTTCTGCTTTTTCCAGGGATATGTTTAATAGATTTTAAAGAGGAAGTTTATCCTTCTACCCCTCTCTGGGATAGAAGTTCTTAGCATATTACAAAGGAGAAACAATTCCCTGACTATTCCCAGACCTCACGCCCTCAAAGGTTGAGTTTCTAAACAAAAGACATGTTAGTATGGAGATACAGATTTTGCATATGTTTCTTACCACAGTAACACTGACTGCAAAGGTCAAAATTAGGATGATCTCTTTAAACCCACTGGATTCCTTCACCCTCATGTCTGTCTTCTTCTTTATAATTTGACAATTCTCAGAGATGAATCAGACAATACAGAGACTCTGTCTGGATCATAGGCTACCACCCCTTGGAAGGAAAATGAAAAATTCAGTCCATTGTATGGCATCCAGATATCTGGATGTTTGAAATGAGGAAGACAACATTTCTGTATGATGCAATCTTTGCCAGGACTGTGGGTGGCAGGAGAAGTAGGGAGAAAGAGAAGAACCAGGATTACTGAGATCTGAGGGGAAACCAGGGAAGGAGAAACAGGGGAGAGGCTGCAGGCCAGACCATACATAGGAAGTTCCCAGGATGTAGAAGCCAAGGGCATGTGATGGGCTGAAGTCTGAGAAAGACCAGTGTGTTCAGGCTATTGTTAGATTTTGGCCTTGTGAAGCCAAAGGCTAGATACTTCTAGTGTTATCAAGAATGCACCAAGGATTTTCAAACTTGTAAACAAATGAAAGTCAAGAAATGAATTTCATCAGCTCTCTCCTGTATAACTTAAGATTTTTCATTTGACCTTTAGCTCAAAGATCAGTTTTTTGCCCAGAGTCACCTTTGTGACAATAAGAAGGTCCAGGTACCACAAAGAGTGATAGTCACACTAGTACAGGTCTACTCTTTATTTTCAAATTAAAAATCTCCTTGGAAGAGTGGCAAATTTAGTCATTATTTAGTTACTAAATATTAGAGTAATGTTGGCCTCATAGAATGGGTTAGGAAATATTTTCTTTGCTTCTGTTTTCTGGAAGAGCTTGTGGAGAATTAATGCTATTCCTTCCTTAAAATTTTGGTCGAATTTATCAGTGAAACCATCTGGGTTTGATGTTTTCTTTTTCTGGAATTTTATTAATTATTGATTCAATTCCTTTACCAGATATAGGCCTAATCAGATTGTCTACTTCTCCCTGTGTGAATTTGGTAATTTGTATCTTTCAAGGAATTGGTCCACTTCACTTGTTATCAAACTTGTGTTACAGAGTTGTTCACAGTATTCCTTTGCTATCCTTTTTATTTTTTATTTTTTTATTTTTTAAGCTCTTTATTGGAATATAATTGCTTTACACTCTTGTACCAGCTTTTGAGGTACCCCAAAGTGAATCGGCTATATTTATACATATATCCCCATATCCCCTTCCTCCCATGACTCCCTCCCACCCTCCCTGTCCTGGCCCTCTAAGGTATCACATGTCATCAAGTTGTACTATGCTTTTTAAAAAACTTTACTGTGGAATAATTGACAAATATAATTGTGTATATTTAAAGTTCATGTTAGCCATGAATCTCCATGAAATTATTAGTGATGACCCTACCCTTCTGATATTGGCCATTTGCATTGTGTGTTCTCTTTTTCTTGGCTAGCCTGCCTACAGGTTTATCATTTTTATTGATTTTTTTCAAAGAAACAGCTTTTGGTTTTACTGATTTTTCTCTGTTGTTTTCCTGTTTTGAATTTCATTGATTTCTGTTCTTATTTTTATGATTTCTTTTCATCTGCTTAAGATTATATTTTCTTCTTTTTCCAGTTTCCCAAGGTAAAAACTTAGATTATTGATTTTAAATATTTCATGTTTCCTAATGTATGTATCCAATATTCTCAGTTTGCTTCTAAGCACTGCCTCCATTGCATCATACAAATTTTGATAAGTGGTATTTTAATTTTCATTTGCTTAAAATATTTTTAAGCTTCTCTCTAGACTTTTTTTGACGCAACCTAGTTAAAATTGTAAACTTTGAAATGTAATATGTTTACTCTCTCTTTCCTTGCTTTACTTTTTCTCTCCTCCCTATTACTTATAACCTAATGTATCATATTATTTCTTTACTATGCATTTTTATTGTCTCTCTTTCTGTTAGAATATAAATTCCACAAAGGGCAGAGTTTGGGGAGCTTTGTCAGTTTTGTCTAATTATGTGGTTCAAGTACATAGATCTGTACCAGGTGTATAGTAAGCACTGAGTATATATTTGTAATTGGAGTAAGAGGAATTATATAAAACTCGACACCTAAAATGGGAAAGGGGAAGAATGGGCCTTTGAACCAGGAATTTTTAGCTTTGGATATTGGATTTTTTTAAATTAAAACACTTTGCTTTTCAAATTCTACGTAGATTTTTTTGAAATAAATTTATTTGTTTGTTTGTTTATTGGCTGAGTTGGGTATTCGTTGCTGTGCATGGGCTTTCTCTAGTTGTGGCAAGCGGAGGCTACTCTTCGTTGCAGTGTGTGGGCTTCTCATTGCAGTGGCTCTTATTGCTGTGGAGCCCAGGCTCTAGGCATGCGGGCTTCAGTAGTTGTGGCATGTGGGCTCAATAGTTGTGGCTCATGGGCTCTAGAGCACAGGCTCAGTAGTTGTGGCCTATGGGCTTAGTTGCTCTACGGCATGTGGGATCTTCCCGGATCAGGGCCTGAACCCGTGTCCCCTGCATTGCAGGTGGATTCTTAACCACTGCAACACCAGGGAAGTCCCTACAAAGATTTTTTTTTTAAGGACTTTTATTGAGATATAATTGACATACAATAAACCGCATATATTTAAAGTGTATAATTTGGTATTTTTTTTATTAGTAATGTATATATGGCAATGCCAACCTCCCAATTCATCCCACCCCCCCGTCTCTCCCTCCTTGGTGTCTGTATGTTTGTTCTCTACATCTGTATATTTATTTCTGCCTTGCAAACCGGTTGATCTGTACGATTTTTCTGGATTCCACACATATGCATTAATATACGATATTTGTTTTCCTCTGAGTTACTTCACTCTGTAGGACAGTCTCTAGGTCCATCCTTGTGTCTACAAATGTCCCAATTTCATTCCTTTTTATGGCTGAGTAATATTCCATTGTATATATGTACCACATCTTTTTTATCCATTCATCTGTTGTTGGACATTTAGGTTGCTTCCACGTCCTGGCTATTGCAAATAGTGTTGCAGTGAACACTGGGGTGCATGTGTCTTTTTGAATTATGGTGTTCTCTGGGTATATGCCCAGTAGTAGGATTGCTGGGTCATATGATAATTCCATTTTTAGTTCTTTAAGGAACCTCCATGCTGTTCTCCATAGTGGCTGTATCAATTTATATTCCCACCAACAGTGCAAGAGGGTTCCCTTTGCTCCACACCCTCCCCAGCATTTACTGTTTGTAGATTTTCTGATGATGCCCATTCTAACTGGTGTGAGGTGATACCTCATTGTAGTTTTGATTTGCATTTCTCTAATAATTAGTGATATTGAGCAGTTTTTCATGTGCCTCTTGGCCATCCGTATGTCTTCTTTGGAGAAATGCCTATTTAAGTCTTCTGCCCAGTTTTTGATTGGGTTGCTTGTTTTTTGATATTAAGCTGTATGAACTGTTTGTATATTTTGGAGATTAATCCTTTGTTGATTCATTTGCAAATATTTTCTCCCATTCTGTGGGTTGTCTTTTTGTCTTGTTTATAGTTTCCTTTTCTGTGCAAAAGCTTTTATGTTTCATTAGGTCCCACTTACTTATTTCTGTTTTTATTTCCATTATTCTAAGTGGTGGGTCAAAAAAAGGTCTTGCTGTGATTTATGTCAAAGAGTGTTCTTCCTATGTTTTCCTCTAAGAGTTTTATAGTGTCTGGCCTCACATTTAAGTCTTTAATCCATTTTGAGTTTATTTTTATGTATGGTGTTAGGGAGTGTTCTAATTTCATTCTTTTACATGTAGCTGTCCAGTTTTCCCAGCACCACTTATTGAAGAGGCTGTCTTTTCTCCATTGTATAGCCTTGCCTCCTTTGTCATAGATTAGTTGACCATAGTTTATCTCTGGGCTTTCTATCCTGTTCCATTGATCTATATTTCTGTTTTTGTGCCTGTACCATATTGTCTTCATTACTGTGGCTTTGTAGTATAGTCTGCAGTCAGGGAGTCTGATTCCTCCAGCTTTTTTTTTTTTCCTCAAGATTGCTTTGGCTATTTGGGGTGTTTTGTGTCTCCATACAAATCATAAAATTTCTTGTTCTAGTTCTGTGAAAAATGCCGTTGGTAATTTGATAGGGATTGCATTGAATCTGTACATTGCTTTTGGTAACATAGACATTTTCACAGTGTTGATTCTTCCAATCCAAAAACATGGTATATCTCTCCATCTGTTTGTGTCATCTTTGATTTCTTTCATGAGTGTTGTATAGTTTTCTGAGTACAGGCCTTTTACCTCCTTAGTTAGGTTTATTCCTAGGTATTTTATTCTTTTTGTTGCAATGGTGAATGGGATTGTTTCCTTAATATCTCTTTCTGATCTTTCATTGTTAGTGTATAGAAATGCAAGAGATTTCTGTGTGTTAATTTTGTATCCTGCAACTTTACTGAATTCATTGATTAGTTCAAATAGTTTTCTGGTGGCATCTTTAGGATTTTCTATGTATAGTATCATGTCATCTGCAAACAGTGACAGTTTTACTTCTTTTTCAATTTGTATTCTTTTTATTTATTTTTTTTCTTCTCTGGTTGCTGTGGCAAGGACTTCCAAAACTATGTTGAATAGTAGTGGAGAGAGTGGACATCCTTGTCTTGTCCCTGATCTTAGAAGGAATGCTTTCAGTTTTTCACCATTGAGAATGATGTTTGCTGTGGGTTTGTCATATATGGGCTTTATTATGTTGAAGTAGGTTCCCTCTAAGCCCACTTTCTGGAGAGTTTTTTATCATAAATGGGTGTTAAATTTTGTCAAAAGCTTTTTCTGCATCTGTTGAAATGATCATTTGGTTTTTATTTTTCAGTTTGTTAATATGGTGTGTCACATTGATTGATTTGCATATATTGAAGAATCCTTGCATCCCTGGGATAAACCCCAGTTGATCATGGTGTATGATCCTTTTAATGTGTTGCTGGATTCTGTTTGCTAGTATTTTGTTGAGGATTCTTGCATCTAAATTCATCAGTGATATTGGTCTGTAATTTTCTTTTTTTGTAGTATTTTTTTTTTTTTTTGTAGTATCTTTGTCTGGTTTTGGTATCAGGGTGATGGTGGCTTCGTAGAATGAGTTTGGGAGTGTTCCTCCTCTTCAGTTTTTTGGAAGAGTTTGAGAAGGATGGGTGTTAGCTCTTCTCTAAATGTTTGATAGAATTCACCTGTGGTGCCATCTGGTCCTGGACTTTTGCTTGTTGGAAGATTTTTAATCACAGTTTCAATTTCATTACTTGTGATTGGTCTGTTCATATTTTCTACATCTTCCTGATTTAGTCTTGGAAGGTTATACCTTTGTAAGAATCTGTCCATTTCATCCAGGTTGTCTGTTTTATTGGCATATAATTGCTTGTAGTAGTCTCTTATGATGCTTTTTATTTCCGTGGTGTCCATTGTAACTTCTCCTGTTTCATTTCTAATTTTATTGATTTGAGTCCTTTCCCTCTTTTTCTTGATGAGTCTGACTAAATGTTTATCAATTCTATTTATCTTCTCAAAGCACTAGCTTTTAGTTTTATTGATCTTTGCTATTGTTTTCTTTGTTTCTATTTCATTTATTTCTGCTCTGATCTTTATGATTTCTTTCCTTCTACTAATTTTGGGGTTTTGTTTGTTCTTCTTTCTCTAGTTTCTTTAGGTGTAAGGTTAGATTGTTTATTTGAGATTTTTCTTGTTTCTTGAGGTAGGATTGTATTGCTATACACTTCCCTCTTAGAACTGCTTTTCTTGCATCCCACAGGTTTTGGATCTTTGTGTTTTCATTGTCATTTTTCTCTAGGTATTTTTTGATTTCCATTTTGATTTCTTCAGTGATCTGTTGGTTATTTAGTAGCATATTGATTAGCCTCCATGTGTTTGTGTTTTTTACATTTTTTTTCATGTAATTGATTTCTTTTATTTATTTATTATTTTTTGGGGGGTACACCAAGTTCAATCATCTGTTTTTATACACATATCCCCGTATTCCCTCCCTTCCTTGACTCCCCACCCCTCGAGTCCCCCCCACCCTCCCCGCCCCAGTCCTCTAAGGCATCTTCCATCCTCGAGTTGGACTCCCTTTGTTATACAACAACTTCCCACTGACTATGTATTTTACAGTTGGTAGTATATATATATCTGTGCTACTCTCTCGCTTCGTCTCAATTTCCCCTTCACCCCCCGCCCCCTCCCATACCTCGAGTTCTCCAGTCCATTCTCTGTATCTGCATCCTTGGTCTTGTCACTGAGTTCATCAGTAGCATTTTTAGATTCCGTATACGTGAGTTAGCATTGATTTCTAATCTCATAGCATTGTGGTCAGAAAAGATGCTTGACGCAATTTCAATTTTCTTAAATTTACCAAGGCTTGATTTGTGACCCAAAATGTGATCTATCCTGGAGAATATTCCATGTGCACTTCAGAAGAAAGTGTAATCTGCTGCTTATAGGATGGAATGTCCTATAAATATCAATTAAATCTATCTGGTCTATTGTGTCATTAAAGCTTGTGTTTCCTTATTAATTTTCTGTCTGGATTATCTGTCCACTGGTGTAAGTGGGGTGTTAAAGTTCCCCACTGTTGTTGTGTTACTGTCAATTTCCTCTTTTATAGTTGTTAGCATTTGACTTATGTATTGATGTGCTCCTATATTGGGTGCATATATATGTATAATTGTTACATCTTCTTCTTGGATTGATCCTTTGATCATTATGTAGTGTCCTTTCTTGTCTCTTGCAACATTTTTTATTTTAAAGTCTGTTTTACGTGATATGAGTATTGCTACTCCAGCTTTCTTCTGATTTCCATTTGCATGGAATATCTGTTTCCAACCCCTCACTTTTAGCCTGTATGTGTCCCTAGGTTTGAAATAGGTCTCTTGCAGACAGCATATATATGGGTCTCGTTTCTACATAGACTTTTGATAAATTAAACTCCATGTGATGTCTTACTAAAGATTTTGTGCTTATTTGATCTTATCTGATCAGAACAGGACATGCTTTTAATATAGTGCACTGAACTATTTTTATGTCTCTAGAGTCTAACTGATTGCAAATCCTGGCGACTCTGAGTCAGCAACCTATGATTTCCAGTTAAACTATAAAATTACTCTGTGAATCACAGGCCAGAAATCACATGTTTATGTCTATAAGAAAGGAAACATTTATATGATGTGATTGATTGATCAAAGTATTAATCATCTTTGGGCACAAAAAAATGTGACATGGATTTTCTCAGATGTTATGTTTGCCCAAATGAATTAGCATATGGGATACCTGACTGAAATTCTTAACAGCCAGAATGTGAAGGAGAGGTTTATGCTTTATAAAAGTTAATCAATAGTACCCATTTTGCTTCATTTCTCTGTCACAAAACACCACTTAATAGAAAAATATTCTTCAATGGATATACAAGAAATATTCATTATTGCCAAAGGTGCTTATCTATGTCATTGCACTGATGATGTTGATAAAGCATATCCTGGATATCTGTAGGCATACATTTAATAGAAATGTCATTATCTGAAAAATACCAAAAAATCTTATACCTTTAATCTACTTGGTGGACTATAGAATTGCAACATAATTAAAATTCACCACTTCACCAGTTCTCTTACATAGAAGTTGGGGTGTTAATAGGTAAGGAATGGGACCTTGAGAACTGGGATGGGAATGGTGACATTTGAGAGTACTCAGATGAGTCTAAGAAACTTGAACACCAAAAACCACCTGAGTGTCCTTTGCTTTCAAAAGCAACCCCACCTCCCCTTTCTGATGACTCTTATCTTCTCTTTGCTTGAAAATCTGGCAGTTATCTTACAGGACTCAGTTTCTCTTTCTCCTCATGATCAATCCTTAACACCCACCTGCCCTAGACTCATAATTAGAAGTCCAAGAATGTTCCAAGGGATTTACATTAAAAGAATGATAATGTTTTGCCAGCTTATATTGGGGGAAAAAAAACTAAACTAGAGAATATGTATAGAAATGGCTTTTCAGTGGATAGCCCAAAAAGGACTGAATATAATGAATCCTCTTGTTCAGTGGGATTGATGAGATACCAAACAGCTGAGAGTGAAGCCATATAGCAGTGCTTAATTTAGGTATAAATTCAGTTGGGGCTACAGTGACAATTAATTTCAGCTTGCAGAGATTCTTGGCAATAGCTAATTTTTTACAAAGTCCTTGAGTATAAAATATATTGGCAGCTTATCTTATAATTAGTAAATCCCTAAGACTAGGGAAAAAAGTCTGGTTAGAATCTTCACAAAAGACAGTCATGTTCTCTCATCCGGTTTCCAGATATGAGGCAGTTCAAAGACCCAGGCCCACCTAAATGAAGGAAAATTTAGGTATCTTTGAAGAATACCCCTGGGACACTGTGATAAGTAAATACTGTAATCCTCTTCAGATCCTTTCCCAAAGGGATCTGAATCTGTATACCAGGATGGCTATGCACTGAGAAAAGGGAAATACCCAGACTTTTAGAACATTATAAATCAATATCTCTGAGTTGCTATTCCCTGATGATGATGTCAAATATCATTTTACTCCAACTAAAAGTGTATGGAGTTTTGATTTTACTACATGTCACAGTGGCTTTAATAGGTTCATGGATCCATGTTGTTGTGATTTTCACAGTTCTCAAATACGTAGTTGAAATGACATTTTTGGCAATAGATAGAATCCCCACCATGAACACATGAACTGTAGATTGAGGGCTATTATTGTAGGCAGGACCAAGTGGAAGCCCTTGAAACTTCTCACCCTACCAAAATACAAACTAAAAGCAATATCTCATTCATGGGAAGAATCACAGAGATTAATGTCACTATCACAAATTTTAAAATTCAGAAGTATTCATCCTTGTCACCAACCTAATTAGTATTGTCTTTTGTGAAAAAGGAAGGTGGATCTTGGAGCATTTAAGGTTTTATAGATGTAATCAGGTGATAATTCCAATTATAAATTATAAATATAAATTGAGCAAAACAATATAACCTTTGAAATGTAGTATATAGTTATTGATCTGGCAATTTTTTTCTTTTCTGTACCAATTTACAAAGACCATTTTGCTTCTGTCTGGCAAGAACAAAAGTACACCTTCACTTAGGACTTTGTTAATTATTATGTTCTCTTGATCATAATCTAGTCTGCAGAGACCTTGATTATCTCAACATTCTATGGACCATATGAAGATCCATTACATAGATTATAACAAGCTGATTGATCCTGGTGATCAGGAAGCAGTAACTTCTATCAATGAAAAGTAGTTAGAAAAGTAGTTCACCAAGTGTGATCCTTGGACCAGCAGCATCAACACCACCTGGGGATTTTATAAAAACTCTTCAGCCTCAGACCCATCCCAAACATACTGAAACACTAGGTGGATCAATCTATGTTTTAACAAGCCCTCAGGGTAGTTCTGATGAGCACTAAAGTTTGAGAATCACAGCATTTGAAAATCACATGTGTGTGAGAAGGTAGGAGATAAGCCACATAAAAATTCAAGAGTCTGGCACTTTGGTGGAGTTTGAGAAGGATAATCTCCTGGGGCGTCTCTTCCAAAATAAAAAAAAAGTTGCTGCATCTTGCGCTGTTCACCACTATGAAAGAGGTGCAGTGCTTTGTGTTCATCTTTGCATTGTTAAGATAAATAATACCACATTTCAGTATACTGCTTTGAGTATTTACTGTGTAACTTGCAAGGCTACAAAAAATAGTGGCGCTCAAGGCTCTTCCACTTGGATTTTATGAACAGAAGATTCAGTGGCTGTCCAAATGTCTATCACAGATTAGGATGCTCTATGGAAGTTCTGACATACTCCAGTAGGGACTTCTAGGGCAGATCCTGAGAGCTTGGAGGGAAAGCTATGCCTTCTTCTGCAAAGAACCACCATCTCTCTAGAAAGAGTTCCTGATTTGGGCTGGGGAAAAACCAATGCTTGATCATTGAGTATCTGAACTGCCCACTATAAACTGGGTATTATCTGATTCACCAAGCTTTAAACAGGGATACATAAGGCAGAAGTATTCTGTCATTAAGTAGAAGCAGGGTATATGAGATAAGACTTGAAAATATCCTAAAAATACAAGTAAATTGCATGGCCAGTGGCTCTGACTTCTATAACTTCTACTTCAGCTTTATTGCTATGATCATCTCTCAGTCCACACTAGCATCTCATGGGTAGTTTGGAGCAAAGCTATGGCTTCTTCTGCAAGCAAGTGCTATCGCTTTGAGAAACAGCTCCTGACTTGCTTTCTCTGTTCCATTGGTAGAAGAAAAACTGAGACCTGATTTATAGACAGATGTCTTGGTAGAAGGTTGGTAAGGCAAGAAAAAGGAGGAAGCCATTTTCCCCCTGCTTTTGGAGGTACCTTGGGCAGGAGCAGAAATGGGACAGCCAGCTCCTCAGTGGTGATCTAAGTACCTGGATTCTCACTAAGTGGTGGCAGAGCAGTTCTAAAAGCAAAGTAGCAGTGCTTTTTGCAGCAGCAGTGAGAATGTATATGGGGTTCCTCAGTGGAATGTGGGCTCCTGGATTCCTGTTCAGTTACAACAGTGGCAGGTGACAGCAGTAGTAGTAGCAGATTTCCTATCACAGCACAGTCTACCTCTCTCCCTTTTACGTTTACAACCCTTTGTCATTGTAATCAACTCCCTGCATTAAAGCCCTCCCTGTTTGAAATCTCTAGAATGGTTTCAGTTTCCTGATGGACATCGACTGATACATCCACAAATTTCTTTCATCTCATTCTTACAACAATTCAGAGAAAGACACTATTATCCCCATTTTATAGTGAGGAAACAGACACTCAAGAGATATTAAGTAACTTGCCCAGAAATATAGAACCTACTGAGAGAATACATGATGAAATAGTAGTCTGAAGCTGGCTCTTTTATAGTTTTGCATTGAGTTTGAAACCATATTGTAGCATGTTTTTTTATGGTCTGTAATACCTGGAGAATAAGAGCTGCTGGTTGTGTTGCAATAGTTTTTCTGTCATAGCGTGCCAGGTACAGTGCACTTCTTACATCTTTGTTAACACCCTTTTAAAAAATACCTTAAAAAGTAGCTTTACAGAGAAACAACTAGGTTTTATTATTTAGTAATACCCATAAGACACTTTAAATATATGCAGTTTATTGTATGTCAATTATATCTCAATAAAAATTCTTTAAAAAAAAGTAATGCCCGTAAGTAAACCTGAAGAATTATGCCCTTTAGTTTGCCATATGTTATAGCATTAATCCTGGACTTCTAGACTTGGGTTCATAGTGAAGAGCAGCCTCTTTCCATCTCACACTTTATTTTCTTTGTGTGTGTGTGATTCAAAGACTCTGAGGAATGGGGAGAATTAGAGCTGACCGTCAACTTCTAAGATATTTAATATAGGAGTAAATATAAGAAAGTGTATAAGGAATAGTGGGTCAGTAAACTAGATTCTCTGTTTTTCCTTTTCTCCCACTTCTATTAATAGCACCAAGTAAGATTATGGTTGCTGTGCTTACACAATTGGTGCTAAATATATGTTGAATAACTTACTGACTGAGAAGTCCAGCTTTGTAAAATTAACAATATTCCCTCTTTTAATATCATGTAAAAATATAGTCATATAAAAAGTCCTGGAAATTGGTAGTTGGCATAGATTACTAGCATTTCTTTATTGAGACGAGGAAGAGCAGTCTTTCCTTGAGTTCATGAAGAGTTTGTGACAAAGCCTGACATAGATTTGATATTCTAAACCCATGCTCTGAAATATCTCCTCTATAAAGAAGGATAATATGAGCAGGATGCATATCTTTAGACTATAATTCCTCCAGTGTTACTTGCATGTCTGGGTAGTGGTACTATGGGTACTTTTATTCCTTGGAAATTTCCAATAAATATTCATTAGTTATAAAATTATTTTCAAAATAAACAACAATATAAAAACACTAAAAGTTTCATAACAAAAGGTATTCTCAAGCTGACAAAGCTTAGGACATTTCTCATCCATCCAGTGACTCCTGGTTATCCCCTGTGATATAGTGGTATTCCAGGAACTGAACAAGTGTATTGACTTGAAATAAAACATGATGTTCTTTCTCAAAATTATAGAAAAATGAATCAATACAGAATATTGTTTATTTACTATTTGATTTTCTTAAATCTTTGAGACTTGCTACCACTTGTCTGCTGCTAGCAGAGGGCAAAAGGAATGACTAACACAAAAATATTAAAGTAAGAACTTGAAAATGTGATGTTTCCAAACATTTTACTGTGTTAATCTGCTTGGGATGTCGTAATAAAATACCATAAACTGGGTGGCTCAAGCGATAGAAATTCACTTTCTCATAATTTTGGAGACTGAAAAACCCCAAATCAAGCAGGGTTAAGTTTATGGTAAGAGCTGTCTTCCTGGCTTGAGGATGGCTACTTTGTCCTCACACGGCCGTTCCTTTGAACTCTCTGGTGCCTCTTCTTCAGAGGACACTAACCCTATCTGATCAGGACTCCACACTTATGACCCCATGTAACCTTAATTACTTCCTTAGAGGCCCAGCTCCAAATGCAGCCACACTGGGACTTAGACCTTCAACATATGAATTCTGAAGGAACACAAACATCCAACCCATAACACATATCTACTATCAGTTCTACTGATAGGAAGAGATCTACACACAGAATGCAAATATATTTTCTGAGAGTTAAATTTTTCTTACTTCAAGTGACATCCTTGTCTACATCACTATTTTATGATGTTCTAAGACAAATGCCATTGTTCTCAGGGTTTGGGTCTCCTCAGCATGTTTAAAAGACACCAGAAGGGTAAATTTCAAATTCCTTGGATGTTATAGCCAATATGTTGTTGCCTCTTTGAAGAAGCTGAGAGCACTAATAAAATGCATTTGTTCTAATATTTATTTCATGTGTTCCATAGAAATTCATACACAGTCTGTATCTTTCCCATTTTTCCTGTGAAAGCAGTGAAGTGTTAACTTTGGAGTCTATTTACTCCAAATAAATTTTACTTATAATATACAGTTACTCTAAAAAATTTATCTAAGGTAAAGTTGGATAAATTACTTATCAGCTTTGTGTCTTATTGACATGGCAGGGTTAATAATAGTCTTACACCATAGAGTTGTTGTGAGAGTTAAATGAGATACTCCATGTTGAATCCTTAATAAAGGACCAGGCACTGTTTATCACCAATATAAGGAGCACAGATATAAGATATAGTTGAAGCTATTTGCATGGATTAAAATATTCTTTTTTTAATAAGAAAGTTTACAAGTGGTATAAGGCTTAGTGAAGTCACATTGCCAAATTCGTATTCTGATGCCCTAGTGTGCATTTCACCCCAGTTAGCTGCTTTCCCCCATCCATGGGGATTTCAAATTTAAGAAGAGCAGTATCTGTTCCTAAGTTATCTATCTTTGACCTTTTACCTAGACCTTTCTCTGTACTGACCAAGGAATAAAAAGATCACATCACTGTTGTCCATTTGTTTGTGACTCTAAATTCACAGCGTCCACCAGGCCTGCTCTATCCTTCCCTCTTCACAGGGTTTCCTATTTAGGCAACGTCACAACATTCATCACACTCACCACCGATTTCCAGGACAAGTCAGGACTTTCTCACTAGATGATCTTAAATCTGCTGCCAGGATGTTGCTGCTTTTTAGATGATGGCTAAATCAGCTGTGGGCTTGTTCCTCTGTAACAACTGCAGTGTTTTCAGTTTTCACATTTTAGCCTTGACAGATTGATTTTTTTTCTCTGCTAGGAAAAATGAAAAATCATAAGCTACTAAAACGAAGAGTGCCCAGTCAAACTGCCTTTCTGTCAAGATCTTAAATTTTAGATTTGCTCTGCTAACGAGATGAAAGGCGAGGTATAATTAGCACTAATAGATGCTTTTATAGTCCCATCCCACCTCACCCCCAGATAAAAGTCAACATATTCCACATTTTAATAAGAGCAATGCCTGTATGTAGAATGTGCAACTACATTTAGTAAGTCAGTGTTTTAACCTAGAGCACTTCTGAGAAGAGCCATGAAGGCAGACTAACTTTTGAAGCTGTTTTGAAAATGATCTTGTTTCTGTCTCCTCACTCAAATCTCTCCAGGGAATATTTTGTTCTAGAACACCATGCTTAAGTCTATGGTGGGTACTCCAGAAAAAAAATTGATCTTCACATAAAAATTCTCAATTTCCTAGAAAAAAATGATTACTAATGGGGAATAAAGTAAAACTTTTACAAGGGGAAAATATTCTTTCTAACCCTGTGATTTAGCATTGCTTAAAGTCTGTCCTTAGCCTACCCCCATTCTCATCCACTTCCCTAATATTGAGTCTATTACGGAAGAATTCAGATCTGGTTGTTGTCAGATCAGTAAACACAACTCCATATGGAAGTTTCTGTGAATTCAGTTTCACCTCTTAACTGGCTTCTGTGTATTATTATTGCAGGGTTGCTTTATGTCCAGAATATCTTTTTAATTCAATAAGTAACTTCTGAGTGTATATTAATAACCACTAAGCACACCGTTAGGTGTGTCACAGTTTCATCCATTAAGGAGCTCATGCCAGAGGCAGGCAAATGGTTACACAATAAAATAATAACAAGACAGTAAGGTTCATGTCGTCATAGGGATCTGGAGGTGGTAAATGGATAGTAAAATGGAGGAATTGGTTTGAGAGTCAGCAAAGTCTAAAATGGTGGTCAGGAAAGGATCCCTAGCAGAGGTAGGAAACCCTAAGTAGGGTTTTTAAGGTTGAACAGGAATTTCCCTGGTAGAAATGATGAATGTGTTATGGGAAGGGAGGATAATACGAAGCAATACGTTTTAGGGAGAGAAAACAGTAGATGTCCAAATGTTTCAAAAAACATGAACAAGTATCCCACCCAAAATTTAGGCAAATTTGTTTCTCCAGAAAAACTATACAATGGACCTCAGCTTACACTCAGAAACTTAATGAAAAGGAAAACTCCTATAGGTTGTAGAATTTCTTGTGAGTGAGAGGACTACAGCGAGCTTCTAGACAAGTGGTCTAAGGAGTCCTGGATTGCAAGAAGCGGCCCCACAGAACACTGATGGTGTCAAGGGAAGGTCTGGGAGCAAGTTGGCCAAAAGAGCTAGGCTCTTCGTCTGCTAACTCATTATTTCAACCAGAGAAGAGTCTCAGCAGCTCTTGTGTTGGGTTTCTGGTTTTACAGGTAAAGAAATTGGGGCCCAGAGAACTTAAGTGACTCATTCAAGATCATTTAACTAATTTATCACAAGAGGTGAAACAGAAAACCAGATTCCTGACGTTTAGTTCAGTTCCTCCCTTAAATTGTACTATACTGTCTCCTCCATATTCCAGTCATAGGTGAATTAAAATTTGTAGGTTTTAAAGTGAAAAAACACATAACTTGAGCACAATATTTATAGGCCACAAATACATTTTCATCAGACACATTCCTCCAGGAGTATTGGTAAGGTGGGCTCTCTTCCTCCACCCAGTAAGTCAGAGAAATGCCCATAATTCAATTTCATAGATGTTGGGAGGGGCCAAAGATGTTATATCAGGCATCGTTGCTATTGTTATCAAACAGTGTCATTCTTTTCTAGGGACAACTGTTGCTCCCTTTTCTTTGGCATTCTACTTACACCTCAAATTCTGGCTGTGTTTTGGGACACCAGAAACTTTTTTTTTTAACTTTCAATCCTTTCAACACTCTTGGTTATCCAACTCATTATTGATAGGAGAGAAATAATTGGAAGAAGTAGATAAGAATTTATGAAGGTGTTTGTATTAGCATTCTAAGTATACTTCCTTCTAAGATATCTCTCATGTTCTTGCCCAGTCCTCACGTAAAAATATCATTCGGGAGAAGTTATACGTAATATTCCCAGGCTATGCAAACCATTTTAGTGATAGCTGTTGGATTTTTGGTTCTTGTTTATGAATTCACCCATTTATTCATTTGAGTACCTTCTATGAGAGTCTTTGTTCAATAAAAATAACATATGAAGTCTTTGCTTTCCTAGAGGTTACATTCTATTAAATGAAAAAATTCTCTATTTGATCAATTATTCAGATTTTTATGGTTGTTTTGGGCCTATATGAATGCAACTATTAGATATTGATGGTCTATGAAAAGTAGAAATAAATGCTTATGTCTTTGTGGCCCAAAACTGATAGATAAGTTAAATTGGTTTAGATACTCATGGGGTATCATCTCAAATTAATTACTAGCCTCTGGACAAAATTGAGGTGACAATGAAGGTTTACATTTCTGCTTAGTCTTCAGGTAAGTGATATAAAACAATGCACCTTAGGCCAGGTGAACAAACATTACTGTTATGGTCAGAGCCGTGTCCCTCAAAATTCGTATGTTGAAATCCTAACCCCTAGTACCTCAGAATGTGACTATAATTAGAGATAGGGCCATTGAATTAAAATGACTATCCAGTATGACTGGTGTCCTAATAAGAGGAGCTTAGGAGGAAGACAAGTATAAAGGGAAAACCATGTGAAGACACAGGGAAAAGATGGCCCTCTACAAGCCAAGGAGAGAGACCTCGGAAGAAACCAACCCTGCCAACACCTTGATCTCAGATTTCTAGCCTCCAGGTCTGTAAGAAAATAAAATTCTATGGTTTATGCCATCCAGTCTATGGTACTTTCTTATGGCAGCCCAAGAGAATTAATATAATTCTTTATAAATAAAGGAAAATTGTTTTAATTAGTCAAAATACACTAGGATATGCTTTGGTAATAACCCCCAATTCTCAGTGTCTTAGAAAAAATTTGTTTCTAGCTCATGTAGTATGCCCATTTCAGGTCAGTAGGGGGCTCTACTCCTAGTTGTTCTCAGAGAGGAGCTGGAGTCTCCACATGTGGAATGTCATGGTCACTGCGATAATGTGTAAGAAAGGGGAAATTGTTGGTTTCAGAGACTTCCACTGGGAAGTAGCACATGTCACCTCTACTCATAGTCCACTTCAAGGAGAGTGAGGAGAGAGTGTAACCCCTACCATATGCCTGGACGGAAGACAACCCGAAATATCAGTGAACAACACCAAAGACTACTATGATACTGAGCATATTCTCCATTTCACTTAAGATTATCAGTGCTCAGTAAAAAAAAACGCTTGAAGTTCAAGGGGAAAAAACTACCAAGACAGTTGAGATAGGAATTGCCACAAAGATGCTGACAACAAGCCCAATTATAGTATCTAGGTTTTAGATCTCAGTGATAATCCTTTTTTTTTCACCCAATTCTAGCTGACCATGTAATTGACGCAATAAGAAAGTATAGAAACAAAGGGAAAATTTGAAGAGGGGGAGAATAAGAAGAGTCTAAAATTTATTGGGAGACGAACACTTATTGAATGTGTTACATGTGCCAGTCACATTACAAATTAGTGGTCATTTAATTCATAATATCACCCAATAAAGAGTAGGGTCATTATATAAATGAAAAAACTCTAAAGTTAAAAACATGTTGACTTGCCCCAGGGATAAGAGTTTAACTCCATACAGATCCAAAGCCCGTGCTCTATTCTTTCCACTATGGTTTTTTTAATCTTCAGTTGTGACCCATTGGTTATAAAATTGTGGTCGGTGTTGTTGGTTTTTGTTGTTGTTGTTTTAATTTAATGAATAGAATAGAAAGTATCAGTGATTCACAAATGATAAGGATATTTCTTGAAACTTTTACTTCATTGGTACACATATGACCTTTACTGTGTCCATTGGAAATATGCTGCTTTGTTCCAGACTGAAGAAACTATTCCTGCATCAACCAAGTATGATGACCTCATCTTCTATCCCTTCTCCCTCACACAAAAGCACTTTGCTCCTTTAAACTGTCCTGGCCAAAACAAACAAACAAACAAACCAAACAAAACATAAACAAAAACAAAAACATAAACTGTCCTGGCTGAGCCCATAATCAAGAATATGAAGATTTCATTACAAGAGGTCATGCAAGTTTTGATAGAATAAACACCCCAGCGAAAACTTTCTTATTATTTATAGCCTGGAGTTTTGAGATGTAATTTTGGTCAAAAAACATAAAAATCAGTGTGGAAATATCAATTTTTGTTGCTCTGAGTTCTCTAAGTGTAAATTTGACTTGTTGGGCTTGATTCTTCTCTGTTGAGTCTGGAGTACACATCTACACACAAAAATCATTGCCTGTATAGAAAAGATATTCAGTGGATGTTTAATACATATTTATTGAATGACATACAGCACTGGAGTGTAAAATGGCTTTAACCTATTTATCAAAAATCTAGATAACCTCCATGTAGGTATTCAGGAGATGTCACTGTGTGCTATCTGCTCACTAAATCCATGTTTTCTTCTTCCTGGGAACACAGAATGTATTTCCCAGGCTCCCTTGAAGTTAATGTGACTAAATGACTGAGTTCCAGTCAATAAAATGTGAGTAGAAGTGATATGTTCATCTCCCAGGCTTGGTCCATAAAAACCCTCTAAATGTGTCCACTCATATTCTTTCCTCTCTCCAGCTAGCTGAAATGCAGATGGTCCCAGCATGGCCTTGAAAACCATATGTTGATGATAGCAGAGCCTTGTCAGTCTGGTTCACCCAATAGCTGTGTGAAAAAGGACAACCCCACCGAGGTATTTACCAGGCGAGTACTTTTATGTGAGCATACATTTTTTAAAAACCTCTATTGTATTTGAGTCATTACACATTTTGGGGTCTATTTATTATAGCAAATAGGCTACCCTAATTAATACAGAGTGGAAGTGAATATTCCAGATATGGAAAAGGTAAAGGCTATGACTTAGTCTATGAGAAGAAATCATTGCCAGGAAAAATAATTTATCTCTACTGATTCCCTTTTGAAGTCTTTCCTCATGTTTTATCATACTTTTTTGAGGTTTCTGGTATAGTACAGGTCAGTCATGGTAAAATGATGGCTAAATAGTCTATATACATAAAATACAGAATTTCCATTTAAGTATGAGAAAGTGTATTCTCAAAGACCCCAGTTCAACATGCCTGAGCTTGTATTCAGCTGGACACATTCTCCTATGAGCAAGAGGAATGCGATTATTAGCTCTCGAGTGTGCAGTTTTTTTAAGGTCGTGGAAAAAAAGTTGAAAGTGATGGTCCAGCTCTGAGTGTGCTTCTTTGCCCCATAGTGTTTTGTAGGGCAGCATGCTTTCCTGGTAATTTTGACAGTGTTTACTTTAAAAATTAGGTCATTGCAAAACTCTTTTGCATGATAGAATGAACTTTCAGGATTGCTAATGCAAAGAAATGAAATTTAGTGATAAGATTCAATTTCAACAGTAAGGGCTCAAAACTGATCAAATCATGATGTCTGATATAAAATGTGTATCAAGTTTTCTGAACTTACAAAAGCTCTTGATAATAATTAAATTCAGTTATTCTTCTTAGTGAGAAAATCTTATACTTTGCCTTTGAATACTGGGTTATTATCACCATCACCTTAGTGCTTCACAGGCTGCCTATAATACAGGAAAAGTTGCTGGGTCAGTTTTATTGATAAGAAAACTAACCCCTAAAGACGCAAAGTGATTCTCCCAAGGCCCCATAGCTGGTAAGACATAAGGCTGAGTCTCAAGCATCAATCTTTTTCTGTTTATTCCGTTTGTTTATATATGCTTCTCTGCATTTTATGCCTTTTCAAACAAACTATGTACCAAACAAAATGAAGAATTAAGGGAACTACAGAACCATTATGCTGGAGAACTTGAGATAGGGATTGAAAGAGACCAATAAAGTATATTAAGAGAAACTGAGAGGAAGCGAGAGAGTAGCACAGACATATATATACTACCAACTGTAAAATAGTCAGTGGGAAGTTGTTGTATAACAAAGGGAGTCCAACTCGAGGATGGAAGATGCCTTAGAGGACTGGGGCGGGGAGGGTGGGGGGGACTCGAGGTGGGGGGAGTCAAGGGAGGGAGGGAATACGGGGATATGTGTATAAAAACAGATGATTGAACCTGGTGTACCCCCCAAAAATAATAAAATAAAAAAAAAAAAAAGAAAGAGACCAATAAAGTATATTAAGAGGAAGAACTCATAATTATGGCCTTATAGTTCACCAAAATATATGTGCAGAGTGTGCTCAGAAGCTCAGAAAGGAAAATGAGCTAATAGATACAAAAGCATCTAACACAGTGCCTGGCATCTATTATACCCTCAATAAAGACTAGTTGGAGCCAAGTCCTCATGAAGCATTGTATGTAAAACCATTTAATCAAAGCCTTAACTTTCTTGAGTAACTCATTTGCAGAAGATACACTTTTGATTGTTTATTACTCAAGGGTTATTGATCAGTGTGAGGAAAAGTTAATGATGAAAAGCTAGAGGCAGAACAAAAAAGGCAACCTCAGCAAACTGGGTTCCTTTTTTATCTCCAGAAGTATGAACAATGACCAGGCAGTTTCTGCATTGTGAAAAGCAGAGGAAAATGTACCTTTCTGAAAGCAGCAAAATGTTGAGGCCCAGCATTAATTAGAATTGCGGCACACATATTTCTAAATACACAATTTTATTAGAATTTGAAATATAATGTTTTTAAAGAAGCAAGAATGTTAGTTAATTGATTCCTCAGTAACAATTTTCTTCTTCAAGCTAATTTTTACTTTATCTGATTTTTAAAATATTTTATTGGTATTACGTCGCAGCTACTAAACACTCACTAATCATTGCAGTTACAATAGCATTGGAGCAGAGCATATGTCCAGGCATCAGAAGATGCGACGTAGTCCTGGCTCAGCTGCTAATTACCTCTGTTACCTTAGGTAATTCATTTTACTTCAAGGGAGCCTCAGTTTTCACACCTGAAAAGTGAGGAGCCTAAATAATGTGACTTCAAATGATTCTTCCCAAAGTTTAAAATTTCCACACCAACTACAATGTTTCCTTATTTTGTGTCTGCACTGTTTGATAAATATTTTTAAGGATTTGAGCGATAAGACACTTCTTTCATGGAATTAGATCCTGTAATCAATAAAGACTCAATACATCTTCTTTTATTGCCTGGAGTACAACATCCAGGGCATCTTTGGAGGTCTCTTTGGTTTTTTTCCCAGTCTCTTGCTCTTGCTTCTTGGTCCTCTGATATCTGAAGAGTTTTCATTTTAAATTTGATAGCAAAATTTCTTGGCATCTTCTGCTTTATTTCTTTCATTTATATTCCCCCCTGCTGTGGCCTTCATAAATCCCCAGTGCTACAGAGTGAAGAGGGAAACACAACAGGGAGTAAAGGGTGCTTAATGAGTATCTACAAATGGAAGGCTTAGGGAAATGGCAGATGTAGAAATTCCAAGTAATATAATCTTTCTCTCTCTCTGTAACTCTTTAAAAAAATTTTTTTAATAAATTTATTAATTTATTGGCTGCATCAGGTCTTTGTTGCTGTGCACGGGCTTTCTCTCATTGTGGCGAACAGGGGCTACTCTTTGTTGTGGTGCACTAGCTTCTCATTGCGGTGGCTTCTCTTGTTGTGGAACACGGGCTCTAGGTGCATGGGCTTCAGTAGCTGCAGCACATGGGCTCAATAGTTGTGGCTCACGGGCTCTAGAGTGCAGGCTCAGTAGTTGCGGTGCACTGGCTTAGTTACTCATGGTATGTGGGATCTTCCCAGGGATCAAATCCGTGTCCCCTGCATTGGCAGGTGGATTCTTAACCACTGCACCACCAAGGAAGTCCCTCTGTAACTCTTTGGATTCACAATCCAGTCTCTTAGGAGGTCCCAAGTAGTGCTAGTGCTCTGCTCCTTTATGGGTGAAATTTAGCACATGATACTCAAAGGATCTTTGAGTAAAAAGGATCTTTTAACAGATTTTTTTCTTATAAGAAAACAGTAGCTATCTGATTACTTATTACTCTTGAGTTGAAATTCAGTCCTGAAGTTATTCAGATTTAATCTAGGACTCTTTCCTACAAGTTGGTAGAAGTAGAAAGCTGTTGTTTCTTACTATGTTCAAAGATCTTCTTTTGGTGATTCTATATTCATTTCGATACAGTAATAAGTCTGATAAATATGGCAAGAAATTATAGCTTCCATTTTGAATTGGTATGCTTGGTTATGATCTAGCCTCAACTATTCCAGTTACTTCCTGTAAAATACAGCTCACTGAAGAAATATTTTTCAGTGTTGTTTTTTGAAACTGGAAAAAATTTGACTTTCTTCCTCTCCTTCCCTCCTTTCTCTCACTGTCTTCCTCTTTTTACTTTGTGAGGAAGTTGTAGGAAGAAGAAAAGTGTTAATCAACTATTTTATACAAGCAAAAGTTCATTTTTTACTTATTAAATGGTTTTCTGAATTAATGGGTTAATAGATTTTACTTATTTAATTTTCCTCAACTTAGTGATGGACTCTAGAATCATCAAATTTATATTTTCAGTACTTACATTGCACTTATAAAAAAGACTTATTCAAAAAATTCTGGCAGCTAGAACGTGAGTAGGAAATCATCCCACTAAATGATTATAAAAAACATGAGAGAGAAGAAAATTTACATACAACCATCAATTAGACACCACTATAGAAAGAGGGTTGAAAATTAATGGAAAAGAAATTATATTCATGCAGTGATTGAGATACTGTATACTGAGTTATCTGGACTTAAAAAGAGAAGAGTTGAAATTGGGTGATGTAAGTTATTTTCCGAATCCTCAACAAAATAAGTTAGCTGCCTGGATGTACATGTGATTGTTTTGGTGGAGTAATTTACTTAAGCAAGGGTAGACCACCCTTACCTCCTCCCATGATAGTTGCTTTCTTTAGAATTTGTTTTACCAATTGAAAATCAGTCAACGACTTTCAGGTCCAACCAGGAAATGTCATGGCAATTAGCAATTAGTCTAATTTTCTTTAAAATATTATCCATTGTTCCAGGCTCATATGTGAATCTCTCTCATTTGATATTGATCTCCGCTTGAATATCCATATGTTTTATCAATAATATTCTGCTATTGCTTAGAGCCACTTATGTGTTTGGCACAGCTTTCATTATGAATATTATTATCATTATATTAATAATACCCAACATTTGTACAACATTTGAACAACAATGATGGCAGAAACAAATTGGTTCTCACTCACTGAAAACAGCCTACAGATATGTTTTGTTGGCCCATACTACATATAATCATTTTAATTGATTGCCAACTTTTTTGAATGGGGTATGTTATATGAAAATCCATATTTCTACTTTTCTTGAGAAGTTGGATGATGTGGCAACAGAGCAATCTTGTTTTCACTATGGGGATGATTTCATGACAGTGATTGATCAAAGCTGAGCAATAACTGCCATCTTTTCCCCCACTTAGATGGTATGTCAGTTCTCTACACTGTATTCTGTCTGCTTTGTTTATTTATGATATTTTCTCAGCACTTGCAAGAATTTGAGTTCAAAATGTTTGATTTACAAGATTAAAGTTTGTTCTCATTTTATCACTACAAATACATGAGCTATAAAATATAGATGTTCAATAGATAAGGACATTGAAGAACAAGGGGTTAATTAAACTATTTTAAGTCAAATAATTAGTCAACAAATAATTAGAGAATATTTTCTGGCTTCATCTTCTGGTGTTTCTACTCAATGATGCTGTATCTCAAGAATAAAATGACTTCTAAAAGTCTTCAAATTTCAATTGAAATAAAAGTAAACAGGATTGATTTTTTTTAAAATTTTAAACGACCGGTTTTGACAATTTCTACACAAATGCCTGCTGAGATTTTAATAGATCAATTTAGGGAGAATTGACTTTTATAAATATTGAGTTTCCAATCCATAAACATAATTCTCCTTTTAGTTCACTCTTCTTTAATTTATCATAGTAAAGTTTTATAATATTTATTGTACTGGTCTTTTTCTTATTTTGGTAAATTTATTTCAGTTTCAAAATTTGATGCTATTGTGAATGGTATTTTAATTTCAATTTCCAATTGCTCATTTTTTGCATATAGAAATAAAATAGCTTTTTTTCTTCATCTTTTTTTTTCCCTCAGATCTTTATTGGAGTATAATTGTTTTACAGTGTTGTGCCGTTTCCACTGTACAACGTAGTGAATCAGCTGTATTTACACTTTTATCCCCATATCCCCTCCCTCTTGAGCCTCCCTCCCCTCCTCCATATCCCACCCCTCTAGGTCATCACCAAGCATTGAGTTGATCTCCCTACGTTATGCAGTTGCTTCCCATTAGCTATCCATTTTACATTTGGTAGTGTATATATGTCTTAAAATAGGTTTTTGTATATTGAGCTTGCATCCTACAGATTTACTACTTTCACATATTAGTTCTAGCCTCTTCTCTTTTTGTAGATTTCTTACTTTTTTTTCTTTTTTTTCATACATGATCATGTCATCTTGTGAATAAAAAATAATTTTTTTTCTTTCATAATCTTTATGCATGTTATTTCTTTTCCTTGTGTTATAGCATAGGCTAGTCCAATTTTTAATAGGAGTGATAACAGAGAATATCCTCACTTTGTTCCCAACCTTAATGAGATAGCATTTAGTCTTTCACCATGAAGTATGATGAGAACTAAGTTTTTCATAGATTCCCTGTATCTGGTTGAAAAAATTCACCTTTAATCCTAGTTTGCTGAGACCTTTAAACTTTGTTAATTGGGTCTAGACCCTCATTTAATCCAAGGATGATTTAATCCCTACTTCTAAAGAGATACTTTCTGAGGACTATACTAATGACCCATTTATTACTCGGTTTTTCCTCTCTGACTGGTGGGAATATGAACTATTATCAGCCCTGTGTGAGCCAATTAAGCGTAAAAATTTAGCACTGAGCATTTTTTCCTGGCTGTGTAAAAACTTAATTTATGTCAGTACTGTATGGCTCTGAGGTTGCTTTTCTTTCCATTTTTAAAAAATATTCCACAGATCCTTTAAAAATGATATAAAATACTTTGCTCAAATTACCTGTCATTTTATGCCTTATGATAATGCAAGTCTGGACATATCAGAAATAATTGGATCAAATGTTATTCTGGAAGCCCAGGTGAACTTAATTTATAAAGAAGTCAGAGAGAGAAAATGAGATCAGGAAATGACATCCAAAATGAGGAGAGTTTTTCATTCAGAATTGTATTCTAGTATAATGACATCTCAAGAGTGGGGTGAAAGAAAAGTAGTGCTATAGAAAAGTAGTGCTATAATGGAGTGTTTCTCAATGTTAGAAGATTCCAGCAACCCTTCTACTTGCTATTACAGACTCTCTGGCTTGTCTGTCCAGTTATATTTACATGCCCATGTATGGACATACACATCCCTGTGCACTCACACACAAACAAATTCCACCAAAATTCTTAACTGCTTGCTGTCATATTATACAAAGAGAACTAGCAAGGAGGTTAGAAAGAAACCGATGAATATTATAAATAGGGGGATGATAGCAAAATCCTTAGGAATCAACAATATCCTACAATAGAGAGAAGACAAGAAGGGAACAGACTAGGCAAAGACAATCAGTAGGAGAAGGTTTTCAAAAGCAGTATGTGCATAGCAGCATCTTCATAATTATTTTCCCTGTCATATATTATACAAATGAGTATACCCATGCACATGGATGAAAACATATTCCTTATTCTATTGTAGAAGAGTTGGAACAAAGTAAAAATGTTGAATCATGTTTGCATTTAATTATCTTTGATATCCATCTCTACATGAAAAAGAAACCTAGAAAAGGTGAATTTTTAGAGTGTGTTTCTTTTTTATAATTGAGATATAATTGACATATAACTTTGTATTAGTTTTAGGTGTACAACATAATGATTTGATATATGTATATATTGCAAAATGATTACCACAATAAGTTTAAAGATCCATCACCATAAATAGTTATAATTTTTTGTCTTGCGATAAGAACTTTTAAGATCTACTATCTTAACAGTTTTCAAACATACAATACAGTACTGTTAACTATAGTAATCATACTGTACATTGCATCACCAAGACTTATTTATAATGGCAAAATCTGCCCTCCCACCCCCACCCCAGGGTCCCAGTGGCTGCTGTGCCCTGCTCTTCGGGATTGGGTAGCCATAATGCCTTATTGTCTATGGAACCAGAACTGCCAATGCCCTGAGCTCAGCCCCCTAGGTCCCAAGTTATGACTCTGACCTGTTATTGCCCAGCCATACTGCTGCTACTCTGAACTCCACTCCCTAGTTCCTGACACGTGGCATTAATAGGCCACCATTGGGCACATGATGCTTCTGTCCTGTGACTGCCACCTGGAGTCAGAGTTGGGACTTTGACCCACCATCCCCACACTGTGCTAATACTGCAACCTGCCCCCTGGGTCCAAGTCACTTTTGCACCTTGTCATCCCAGGGCCCATGCTAGGATGACCCACAGAGACTCAGACCCTGGTTCTATTGATGATCTACACATGCCTATACCTTAGACACCAGTGCCACTGCTGCAGCAAGTACATTTGTGCTCCAGGACCAAGGTGCTGTGTTAGTTTTACATATACCTGATCCCAGGACCCTGGCTTCACTACTGCTCTGAGTAGTGACAGAAAACCAGACAAGGTGCCAAGAGGAATCTCCTTGGCTAGAACTTCCTCCCATGGGCAAAAAAGGAACAAGAAGACCCCAGCAGAACTTTTGAGGATCCCAGTAGCCTTAGCCACCACTGCCATACACAGCCTGTCATGTTCTTGACCACAGAAGACCCCTGCAGCTTGTGCCAACTGACCTCAACTGATGGAGATGCACAGAGACTACACTGCTGTGCCTTCCCAGGTAGAGGTGACTGTGCCCTCAAATGTGCAGACATAAATGCAAAGCCATCAGAAACATGAGATAGCAAGGAAACATAGTACTACCAAATAATTTTCCAGTGCCTGACCCCAAAGAAATGGAGATCTCTGTTACTTGAAAAAGAACTCAACAAAAATATAGAAATTATTAAAAAGAATCAAACAGGTATTCTGGAGCTGAAGAATACAACAAATGAAATTAAGATGCAATATGAAGCTTCAACAGCAGCCTCAATCAGCTGAAAGTATCAGGATGAGTAAAGATATGCCATGCAAGTGGAAACCAAAAGAGAGCAGGGGTAGCTGTACTTATATCAGACAAAATAGATTTTTAATCAAAAACTGAAACGAGACAAATGAAGTCATTATATATAATAATGTAGGTGTCAGTTCATTGAGAGGATATAATAATTGTAAACATGTGCACAACAATTACTGGAGCACCTACATATACTAAAGAATTACTAACAGATCTGAAGGCAAAAATACACAGCAATGCAATAATAATAGGGGATTTCATTACCTCATTTTTCAGTCATAGATCATCCAGAGAGAAAATCAACAAGGAAACATTGGACTTGAATTATATTTTAGACCAAATCAACCTAACGGACATATATAGAACATTCCATCCAACAGCAGCAGAATACACGTTCTTAGTGTATTAGCAAAATACACTTCAAGCCCACACAGATTCTCCAAGATAGATCATATGTTAGTTCATAAAACAAGTCTTAACAAATTCAGAAAGATTGAAATTATATTGAGTATCTTCTCTGACCACAAAGATATAAAACTAGAAATCAGTAACAATAAGAAAGTTGGAAAATTCACAAATGTGGAAATTAAACACCATACTTTTTTTTCCTTCTTTTTCTATAGCTTTATTGTGATATAATTAACATATAAAGTACTTTTCTAAAATAGTAGAACTAGAATAATAATATTAGAAAAATTAAATTACTAGAGAAATAACATAAAAAAAAGACATACAGAATATAGGCATTTTTACTATTAGATTCAACAAACATCAACTGTGTCAAATTGCCATAAGATATTCTAAATACGTATGCTTTGTTTTTGTACATATCTTGATGCAGACTGCTAACAGTCTGTGGACCAGCAGTGGTCCACTGGTCCACAGATGGCACTGATTTCCATGATCGCATTCGAACCACCCCCTACTTATTTTTCTCAGTGTACCAATAAGGAAACTGTGGTTTAGGTTAAGCCATACGTTCAAGATCACCAACTTAGTACTGTACAAAACTGGAATTCAAATGCCAAGTGTCATTCTGTTCATACTAGTTATTCTCAAAGCTGTTTCTTAGAGCAGGGTTGATTTGGGGCAGAGGTTTTTGCTTGGTTTTATTTTGTTTTCAAGAAATGTGTTAATTTTCTATTTTGAATTGCAAGCATATCTAATATTTTATCCTTTGTTTTCCTTTGGTTCTTACATTTTGAGGCCTGCAAGTATTCATTTCAGGTGATTATTGCTTCATCTCAACTGCTTAGTACTTAGTTGAGTGGGAAAAGTAACTAACATCCCTTTTAGTTCATTATTATTTTTTAAAATAAATAAATTTATTTATCGGCTGCATTGGGTCTTTGTTGCTGCATGCAGGCTTTCTCTAGTTGCGGGGGTGGGGCGGCTACTTGTCGCTGCAGTGTGCAGGGCTCAATAGTTATGGCTCGTGGGCTCTAGAGCACAGGCTCAGTAATTGTGGTGCATGGGCTTAGTTGCTCCGAGGCATGTGGGATCTTCCCAGACCAGGGCTCAAATCCATGTGTCCTGCATTGGCAGGTGGATTCTTAACCACTGTACCACCAGGGAAGTCCCTAACATTCCTTTTAAAAAACATACTTCTGACCAACAAATGGATCAAAGAAGAAATCAAGAAATCAAAAAATATCATGAGACAAATGATACAACATTTGGAAATATAACAATAGAAATACAGCATTCCAAAACTAATGGGAATCTGCAGAAGCAGTTCAAAGAGAGAAGTTTATAGCAATAAATGCCTACATTAAGAAAAAAGAATCAACCGGTTTGCAAGGCAGAAATAGAGACACAGATACAGAGAACAAACATATGGACACCAAGTGGGGAAAGTGGGGGTGTGGGGGGGATGGGGGGATGAATTGGGAGATTAGGATTGCCATATATACATTACTAATAAGAAAAAAATATCAAACTGTACACTTTAAATATATGCAGTCTATTGTATGTCAATTATATTTCAAAAAAATTTCTTAAAAAAAAAAAGAAAAAAGATCTCAGATAAACAATCCATCCTTACGTCTCAATGAACTAGAAAAGGGGGAACAACTAAGCCCAAAGTTAGCTGAAGGAAGGAAATAACAAAGATTAGAGCAAAAATAATGGAATAGAGACTAGAAAACAATAGAAAAGGTCAATGAAACTAAGATTTGTTTAAAGATAAAGAAAATTGAAAAACCTTTACTAGACTAAAAAAAAGAGATGACTCAAATTAATAAAATTATAAATGAAAGAGAAGACATTACAACTGAAACCACAGAAATACAAAGAATCATACAGACTATTATGAACAATTATATGCCAATGAATCAGACATTTTAAAAGAAATGAATAAATTCCTAGAAACACACAACTTACCAAGGCTGAATCATGAAGTAAAAGAAAATCTGAGTAGATCAGTAATGAGGAAGGTGATTAAATCAGTAACCAAAATCTCCCAACAAGTAAAAGCCCAGGACCAGATGGCTTCACAGGTGAATTCTACTAAACATTTAAAGAGACTAGCTATATTCTGCTTACCAGGTCCTGTCAGCATATTATCAATATATTGGATAACCATAATGTCCCATGGAATGGTGTGGTAGATAGTCTTCAAAATGGTACCATCAGTTCCTTCTCTCCTGATGAAATTCTATTCTTCACATCAAGAAGTAGATACTGATTCCACTTCACTTGAATCTGGGCTGGTGTTAGTGACTATCTTGATTGACAGAAATGACATTTTAGGACTGCTGAGGCTAGGTAATAGAAATCTTAAAACTTTTACTTGCTTTTCATAAGATGTTTCCATCTGGAAGACAACAATTAAGAACTTCCCAGTTGAACCCAGTCACCCCACAGAGTAATGAGAGATAACAATAAACTTCCACCAAGTTTTGGCAATACTAACAAAGACCCAAAATGCTAACAAAGGCACATTTGATTATTGCAGAGAACTAGAGAATTGATTTAGTCCTAAGGCCTGGTAGTGAAAATGTATTGCTGACCTTGCTAAGTAAATGAAAACTACTTCTAGTGGTCTTTGTAACAAATAGAGGGGAAAAGTCATCTGTTAGATCAGTGGCTATTTACCAGGTACCATGGCCTGTGTTAATATGCTCCAATACAGAACTCACATTTGGAACAGCAGCTATAGTTAGAGTCACAACAGATTAAGATTATGATAATTTGCTGTCATTCTCCAGTGACAGTAATTCTGTGTTCTACACAGGCAAAATACGTTAGTTGAATGTGCATATGATAGGGACAGCCACCTCTGCATAACTCAAGTTTCTGCTGGAGGCACTAAAATATCTGCAATCCCTTAAAGAATGCAGTATTGCTTTTGTTTACTCTTTTGACAGAAAGAGTAGTTTTAAGGTTTTTCATGTGACCTTTTCTACTGTAAAAACTCTCATTCCATAGCTAACAGAACCAATATGAAGATCCTGCCAATTGTTGAGTGAGTCTGTTGCAACTGTGCATTCTAGAACTAAGTAAATAATCAGAAGTTTGGTCGAGGACATGTTGTACCCACTGTGAGATGGAAATGAACCTAAATTCCAGTAGTAACCTGGCCTATGATTGTATATCACAGTGCTTTGGGGTCCTCAGGGATTAAGTCAGGTGAGAGCCAGTGCCCAAGAATCCTTGGAAATTCTGGATGTATCCTTTTTTTCCCAAAAACACAGTCAGCCTGGTAAGTGGCAGCAAGTTTCTTCAGAGATGGTAGAGTGCAATACTTATAATATAAATATCTGGCAATGTAACAAGATACTTCTTCAACAGAATGTTTCCTTCCCTTTTTTCTAAGGGCTCTGGGTCTATGAACTACCTCAAGTCTGGGCACTGGGTGAGAGGTATGCCTCTCTTTATTTGGAGTTCGAGTCTTCATACAAAGAATTTGTTTGTTGGTTTGTTTTTGTTTATATGCATCAAGTAAGACTTGAATAGGCCACTCACTTATTTCAGTCTTGAGAACACCATTGTCAAGTATTATGTCAAATTAGATGTCAAATTATTCTGAATACTGTTCTTTTACAGTACAACTAAGAAGTTCTGATATGTAAACTTGATTTAATGTAGGCTGTCATTAAGTGCAGGTTTTAATCAACCAATAAAACTAACTTCTAAAATCTACTCCCAGCTGCTTGAACCAATACATTAAATCTAGAATCTTTTGCTAGTAGTACTCATGTTAATAAAATTGGCTTAATCCAATATTACATCCATTCTATCTTGATTGAATGCCATACAAATTCTCTCTGTTTTTGTTGATAGAAATTGGTGAAACCATGCAATTTTGCATTTCCTTCCAGGTCAGACTTTATATCTATCTCCTGGGGCTGCTGGGATTTGAATCTAGTTATAGGGCTAGAAGCAATGACAGGTAGTATAGGCAGATTCCCTATAAGGCATTTGTTTCAGGATAGGTAATTACTGGTTTTATTTTGCCAGAAAAATGGATAATCCTTAGAAGGAAAGAGTTGTTTCTATTAGCAAGGGAGGCTCAGTAGAATCTGGTGGCCAGAAATCCTTAGCAAAATTAGAATCTACCCAAACGTCTCTGAATTTTCAGAGTCCCACTCATTATCAATCAATACCAATACTTTAACATAAGCGCCTCTTCAAGGATTTGAATTTAGTTTGTATGACAATCAACCAATTGCAGGATTAGATTTTCAGAAATCTCAGTCTGCAGATACAAAATATAAGGGACTGTTTCTGGGTATACATAGAAGTCCTGAAAAACATGAGCTCACCCTTTTTTTTTCTCTAAGCTCTCCATCACAGTTAAGAATAGCTATCACATCCCACAACTTTATATTCTTTTTTTCAAAAGTGATTAAAGGTCATAGTTTAAGTAACTGATTTGCCACTTTAGTTAATGAAGTGTCCCATTTATCATTACAATGATGATGCATTTAAATCTGATCATAGAAGATAACTAATTCTAGATTCCCATCTTTTAAATTTTGTTCTCCTAGGACAGCTACTGGTACAAAAAACAGTATAAATCTAGATTCAGCAAAAAAAAGTAATAATAGCAATAATTAACAACAACACAAGTTTTATAAGAGTGAGAGGTTTAATTAAAAATTAGGGCTTAACAAATGTGAGAGGAATTATAGAATTGAAGATTTGGAAGGGGGTGTCAGAGGATGATAGAAATCATTAATTGCTGCATCCTGAAGTACTGGAGCAGGTGTAAAAGCCAGAGTATGTGGGGGCAGTCTGAGAAGTCATGAGTATTTGATCACCAAAGTGGGACCATAAAGTAGAATTTACAGAGGTGTGGGTAGTGGCAAGATCTACAAAGCTGTAGCATAAATCTGCGTTTCCCTGTCTGATGCCATCATGAGAGTCTCCTGACTCCACAGTCTCCTAAGACTAATGGATTTAACTTCCCTACTACATTTTTCTTTTTTAAATCTTTAAAGTTTTATTGGAGTATGGTTGATTTACAATGTTAGTTTCAGGTGTGCAGAAAAGTGAATCTGTTATACAAATACATATATCCACTCTTTCTTAGGCCCTTTTCCCATATAGGCCATTACAGAGTATTGAGTAGAATTCCCTGTGCTACACAACAAGTCCTTATTAGTTACCTATTTTATATATAGTATCTGGATACCTTTAGAATGGGCACTTCCCTACTACATTTTACTCTTACATGAATTTCTGTCATTGGTAAACTTTAAGCTTGAACCATTCAAGGAAGGTGATTCTGGGAAACATAGGTACAAGAATTAGCTAGAAGTGGAGGTGCCACTGTTAACAGTCTCTTGTATGACCTTGGTTAGAGTTTCAACTTTTCCCTTGGAGATGTATCAAGGTCTTTAGACCTCTCGTCCTAGAACGCTTTCAGCTTCAGAATCTAATCTTACATGGGAGCTGGGACAAGAAGTCTAACAAGGGGGAACTCAGTCAGTGTTTTGATGATCATATCAACTATCTCTACATCCTCAAATATGCGAGTGGTCAGAGAAAAAATCATGCTCTCTGTGAAGAATTCTCTGTGAATTCCTGCCCTCAGTGAACTTACCCTTCTAATGGGGAAACATAATACAGCATCATGAATCAAAGATTTTGAAAATAAGTGCAAATCAAGACAGTTCCCCTGTTAGTAAAACAATAAGAGACATTCTGGAAGTGGAATGCTGGAGTTTATTTGTAGTGGCTTGTAAGAGCCAATTATTAAGTGTGCAGGAATTTTGTAAGCTGGTTGACATTACCAGGTTGAAGTTGGCCTTGATGATATTATTTATGAAAATTGGGAAATACTATAAATTAGAATCTTTTTCTCTGAAGATCTATTTGTTAAATATTTGTCAGTAAGCCGTTGCACACTGCATATCATTATATACCCTTTCCAGTTCCAAAGTCTAGATAGGATCAAGGATTAAGTAGTAAATTTCTGATTGTATTAACATAGTTATCAGTAATGCTGATCTGATGTTGGAGCAATTGACAATTAGAATTTTTTAATATGGAAAGTTCATTTTAGAAAAGCAATTAAAGTTAAGTTTCCTGCAGACAACAGCGATAGGCTGCATGAAAATAGGGAGTTAATTGAAGCCATTCAAAAAGATAGCTAGGTAATATCTATTTTTAATTATATTTTATTTTGTAAACTACAATGTGATTTCATGTTATGATTCTTACATATACTTTGAATACATACCTAGGCTAATTATACATTGTATATGTACAATGCAGACAGGAATCATAATTAAGCAATTTCACATTAAATCAATTTGTCAATGATGATGGATCTTTCAGAGAATATTTTTGTCAATACAAAACTCAAGCTAAAAATGAATAATTAGTTAATTAACTTTAGTTTTTTCAGGCAGCTTATTTATTTATGATTGACCTCCCTTAGCAGTTTGCTGAAACCTAGATAATTTTCCAATTGGCAATTTACAGTTAAAACTAAAATGGAAGAAATACTGAATTTGGATGAATATTTTTACATATGTGTTTTAACAGATTTATTGGAGTATAATTTGCAAACTGTAAATTACCCATTGTAAGTGTACAATTCAATAACATTTAGTAAATTTATAGAGTTGTGCATTCATCACCACAATCCAATTTTACGACATTTCTATCATACCAAAAAAAGTCTTTGGGCTTGCTTTTGTAAGTTACCCAGGTTATACTAGGTTCTGTTTAGAAACTAATCTAGTATACTTTCTATTTCCATGGGTTTTCCTAGTCTGGATATTTCAGTAAATGTAACAATACAACATATGGCCTTTTTTGACTGGTTCTTTCACTTACTATAGTATTTTCAAGTTTTATCTATCTTGTGGCATATATGAGAATTTCATTTCTTTTTCATAGCTGAATAATATTCCATTGTTTGAGTATAACACATTGTATTTATCAGTTGATGGAAATTTTGGTTGTTTCTGGCTTTTTAATAGTATGAATAATACTGCCATGAATATTCATGTGAACGTTTTTGTGTGGACATATGTTTTCATTTTTGCCGGGTATATACCTGGGAGTAGAATTGCTGGGGCATATGGTTTTTGAGAAACTACAAACTGTATTCCAGAAGTGTGTCCTCCTCTCAGCACTTTGAATATATCATTCTACTGCCTCCAACTTCCATTATTTCTGATAAGAAGTCAGTTTTAAGTTGCTTTTCTCTTTGTATTCAAGATTTTCTCTGTTTTCGACTTTCAAAAGTTTGACTATGATGTGTATAGAAGTGAATCTCTTGGTGTTCCTCCTACTTGGATGTCATTTACTTCCCTGGATCTACATGTTCAGGATGTAATTTTTTTCATAACATTTAGGAAGTTTTCAGCCATTATTTCTTTAATTTTTTTGCATGTGTGCCATTTTCTCTATCTCTTCTACTCTGAAACTTCTAGGTATGTTGATACACTGTACATTGTCCCATAAGTATCTGAGACTGAGTTCATTTTTCAATCTTTCTCTCTGTATTCCTCTGATAATTTTTATGATCTGTCTTCAAGTTAACTGTATCATTTTTCATTTCAAATCTACTGTTGAGCTCAGTTATTATAATTTTCAACTTTTAATAGTTTGTATTTCTTTTTTTTGAGATTAATGTAATGAGATGAGATGAGTTATTGTCATCATAGTTTCCTTTAATTGTCTACATACTTTAATTATTTGAATAAATTTATGATAGCTACTTTGATATCTTTGTTACATCCAAGATCTAGAACCACTTGGAGTAAATTTCTATTCACTATTTTTCCCCTCAGTATTGGTCACATTTTCCTGTTTCTTTACTTCTCTCATAATTTTTTGTTAAAAGCTAGAAATTTTAGGCAATGTATTGTACCATCCAGATTCTGAATGTTTTCCCATGTTGATTTTTGATGCAATAAAATATATGCCTCCTGTTTGTTTTCCTTTTTCTTTTAAGCAAGAAAGATTTCATACATTCAAAACAATGTTGTAATATATGTGGAATTTATGAAGCATAGTAACAACTTACACAGAACGTTTCCAATCCTGCAGAACCTGTATGCTTACTTCATCCAGATTCTACCTCTGTTCACCCCTAGCTCCCAGGTATCTTCAACTAAATAAAAAATTTCCTTGATTTTCTTTAGTTTTGCCATATATGTATGCATCCATAAAATGTATGCCTTTTAATTTTGTTTTTTTTTCTTACTTTATAAAAATGCTGTCATGATGTATATTGTCATCTGCAACTATCTTTTTTCTCAGGCAAAATTATGATTCTAAAGTTTATCTCTGTTGACATATTTGATTGTTCTTTACTACTAATTTTCACTGATATATAGTATTCTTCAATGGCTTTCTTTAGTTCTCTCTTGGTTGATATGGCTGTTTCTAATTTTTGCAATTGCAAACAATGCTTCTTTGATTATTCTTTTTCTGTCTTGTATGTATATGCATGAACATTTCTCTAAAGTATAAACCTAAAGTATTGCTTGATCATTAGGTATAAAGAAGTACAACTTTTACAAGATAAAACTAACTTATTTCCTCTAAAGTGGTTATATTTATTTAATCTCCTATGAGAATTCTACATGAGCATTCTACATGAGAATTCTAGGTGATCCATATTCTTGCTCACAGTATTATTGGACTTGCATTTCTAGTATGTATGCTAAAACTTTCTCATAAATTCCCCTTCAGACTTTCCATTTCATTTTATGGTCAGCATTGTCTAATAACCATGTGTATTTAAACCCATCACTTGCAAGGTTATTAAAAGAATACCATCATTGCTTTCCTATGCTGTCCAATATGGTAAGCACCCTCCACATGTGGCTATTTACTTCTTCAGTTGCATTAGCCACATTTCAAAAGCTCAATAGTCACATGTGACATGAAGCTACCATATTGGACAGCACAGATATAGAATACTTCCATCATTATAGAATGTTCTATTGGGAAGAAGTGGTTTAGACTTATCAGCCTTCCCTGAAGCAAATAGATGAGACTAGATACCTGAGTAAAATTGGGTTTTCCCAAAAAGGGATGGATAGCTGCTTGATTTTCAAGGGAAATAGTGTCTGCTACATGTGCTTATGCAGTAAGCAATTTATAAAATATAAGTGTTTGTGTATAGATTAACAAAAAGAGTACTCTGCTGCACTCAACTCCTAAGCTTCAAAGAACCAGTTATTACATCTATTGCAGGTGACTAAGATATAATTTTGTTGATGGTATTATTAAAAATTATAGTTGATTAATTAAAAAAGTTTTGTTGAATTCTCTAAACAAATTGGGAATTATAAGGTGCATAATGAGTCTAGATGGTTAGCTGAAATGCACCAAAATTGGCAGGAGTGGTGAATTAGATTAAATAAGCATGCAACAGAAGATTTATTTGGCATATAGTGCTATATGTAAGGAAAATTACAGCACCGCACAAGGCTGTTGAGATTTTTTTCCCCTTTGGCTTTCCATTATAGGAAATTTATCCATCAGAGGTCAGTCTGAATAGGAGAGAATTGAAAAATATACTTGATAGATCTGAGGCAGAATGGTATTATACAAGAACCGAATCATAATTTCAAGTAAGAATAACTGGTTACTCCAGCATTACATTTGTGTTCACCGTCTCATTGACATCAAAGCAGAGAAATTATATTGCCTTCTGGGTCTACTTCCCTGTTCTGTAATCCAAGGGGAATAGCTCCTGCTAGTTCTTTTAGATATTAATAAAGGGGATCCCCAAAGTTAAATTCCAAAGCAATTAAGCAGGTGTTTAAATTGAATGGGATATTTGAAACATGCTAAAATTAGAAAACATCAAAAATTTAGAAGAAAATTCTAAACTGTATAGTACTGACAATAAAAGAAACCAGATTATTAAAAGGTCAATGGGATTGCTGACAGCACAATGATATAATACAGCCCATCTACCAGCATCATTAAACACCCAGGGGAGCAAAACTCCTTTGAGGGAAGCACACGAAGACAATAGATCATAGCCAGCTCTTGAAGCTGCAGCTGTTTTCAGTCTTCTAGAAACTTTGAAGTTACCTTTGATTTTTTTTTAATGTTCTTTTTATTCTTAATTTTTTTCTCTTTATAATATCCCTGGTATTCATTCTTTCTGTTTAGTCAGGGTCGTCTAGAGAAACAGAATTAATAGAACACATACATAGAGAAAGAGATTTTAAGAAATTGGCTCATGATGGTGGGGATTGGCAAGTCCAAAGTCTGTATGACAGACCAGCAGGCTGGAAATTCAGGTCAGAGTTGACATTAAAGTCTTGAGTCTGAATTCTACAGGGCACCAGGCTGGAGACTCAAGCAGGGTTTCTATGCTGCATTCTTGAGGAGAATTCCTTCTTCTTTGGGAAATTTCAGTCTTTGTTCTTAAGGCCTTCAATTGTTTGGATGAAGCTCATCCACATTCTGGAGGGTAATCTGCTTTCCTAAAAGCCTGCTGATGTTAATGTTTTAAACGTTAATCACATTTAAAAATACCTTAACAGCAACACTTAGACTGCTGTTTGACCAAACAATTAGGTACCATAGGTTTGCCAAGTTAACACATAAAATTAACTATCACACTTTCCTTTTCATTTATATATTTAACTTAGACCTATGCTTTCATCACCTCATGCTTGAAATTATTGAAACACACCCACACCCACTCCAGCCTAGTCTGCCTCCCCCCAGTTTCTCCATTCTTCAATTCACTTTTCTTATGCTATTGCCATATTCCTAGACTATTATTTCCTTGAAGGTTTCCATTGTCTTATCCAGCCAATCAAATTACACTGATTTCCATTCACTCTCCCTTCACTTCATTCATGGCGTTCTTCTCATTCTTCTCCACATGAGTAGCTCAGTTTGTGCTGGTCATGTCACAGTTGGGATGTCATGTTTCCTCCTTTAATTTTCTAATACTTTCTCTATTATGGGTCCATTCAATTTATATCTGCTCCAATTACCATGATGATCTCATATCTCTAAAACATTTATACCATCCATTACCAGTAGCTTATAGTTTAGCTGTTTAATATGTTATCTTTGTCCCCTCAATCAAATTACAAAGTACTTGAATTAAGAATTGTGTTCATTTTTCTTGTTTGTACCACTTCACCTAGAACAGTGATAGCCAGTGGCTGCATAAAATTGATAATTTTGCCATTCATGTATTATGGCAAAAAAAACAAAACAAACCTAGAACATTGTGCAATTCAAGTTTAAACAATGCATAAAAGCTGTAACTTAGGACTACCTTTAATATACTGAATTAAGTCTCTGTGGATGAGCCCAGAAAACTATACTCTTAAAAAGCTCCTCAAAGTGATTTTGATATTACAAGTCTAAATACTGGGTATTCAGGAATTACTATATAGACCTCTTCCTATTTTTTAGCACCCCATTAATTCAAATGTAATGTCATTTTTGAGATGCACTGTTGAATAAATGAAAAATAGCAAATGCTTTACCTTGAATATTGAGTTCTTCTAATCAAAAAAATTATTTTTCTTAATTACTCTATATTGAAAACCACATAGAATATTAATTTATTAAACTAAAGGGAAATCAATAAAAATTAGATAATGATATGTGAACTATAAATAAGACTAGATGACATCAAATAAGTAGAAACTCTAATTATAAACATGAGTAAGAGTGAGATCTAAAAATTAACTTGTCATATCTGTAGTGCAATAGAATAAGTTTAATACTACTAATATGTTGAAATGTGATTGGGTTTTATTATATTCATGAATAGTACATTCACATTTAATATAATTTATTAGGAGGCAGCTGGAGCAAAGTTATTAAAATGAAGACAGAGGAAAATTATATTCTGTATATATCCATATGCCAGCATTGGAATTGAGGCTAATGACATTAGACATTTCTCCATAAAGAATTTTCATTGGCTAACTTGTTTAATAAGTCAGAATTTTTATATGTAACCAATTGCTGTTTATACCATTTCTGCTGATCTTTGGGCTAATTTTCATAGATTTTTTAAACTATATTATTTTAATCCATTACAGAGCATGCATAGAAAGTGCAATATTAGAAAGATATATGCTTTAATTATAATAAACATATGTTACTGGTAATGTTTAAAAAGTTTCATATATTATCTTGAATGGCTTTTGTAGTTTAATGTAAACCAAAATATGAGAAATCAGGAGAACTCTTCTTCAGAAATTGGGTGTTCAGTATACCAGGTCAGGCAAGAAAATACAGTCATGAAGTTGAAACTATGTTCACATTTGTCATTTTAAATAAGAAGAAAACAAAATCTGTACCTAAAAAAAATTACGAGTCCCTGATAAATTCTAGACATTGTGATAGACTCTGGAGATATAAACATGAGGAAGACATCCTTCTTGCTTTCAAAGGGTCCATGATCTGGTGGGCAAAAAAGACATAAAGACAGAAAAAAAATCTTAATGTGACAGGCTATATCTGGAAAGAGCTAAGCACTGTGGAGAAAAAAATTTTTTTAAATGAGAATATGAGAGGATGACAGATGAAAACTTGCTGTAATCCCAACATTTCAAAGCAGGCATTGAAGAGAGAAAAAAAAAAAGAAGAGGAAGGGACTGTAATAACTAAAAAAAGTGAAATCAACATTCAGTCCATTTTCTGATTGTATATATCACAGAAAAAAACTGATTTGACTGATTTTCTTAAACAATTTATTGAATTTTAAACTGAAATGATAGAAACAATATAGTTTTGTGACACTGAATAGATATAGTCAAGAAAAGGATTTACAAATAGTGCTATCAGTACATGAAAACCTGGTTGAATTAAGATTTAATTTAGCACATGATATATTATGATCCAAATTGAATTTATTTTAATCTATAATAAATTATTTTAATATTTATTTATTTATTTTATTTATTGGCTGCATTGGGTCTTTGTTGCTGTGCATGGGTTTTCCCTAGTTGCAGAGAGCGGGAGCTACTGTTTGTTGTGGTGCTCAGGCTTCTCACTGTGGTGGTTTCTCTTGTTGCGGAGCACGGACTCTAGGTACACAGGCTTCAGTAGTTTCAGCGTATGTGCTCATTAGTTGTGGCTCTTGGGCTCTAGAGCGCAGGCTCAGTAGTTGTGGCCCACGGGCTTATTTGCTTCGTGGCATGGAATCTTCCCGGATCAGGATAGAACCTGTGTCCCCTGCATTGGCAGGTGGATTTTTAACTACTGTGCTACCAGAGAAACCCTATAATAAATTATTTTATCTTATTGTGTCCTTTCAATTAATTTTAAGTGTTAGTACAATCGTACTGAAATGTCAGTATTCAGTGATTTGAGTCGACATATATGGACATCCTGTTTCCTCTAATAAATGTGTTTCTAAATTATAAATATAAATTTTCCAGTATATTTAGTAGGGAATAGTGGATACAGGGAATTCAAAGTGAGTCAGATGTTTTAGACCTCTATCATGAGAGGGAGAGCTAATCTGCACTGATGGTCACATTCAATAGCTGGATGAAAATTATACTGTAACATGATTGACTGCTCAGAAGTTTCAAGAGGTAATCTAACTGTGCAGCCTCCATCTTCCAGGAGATGATGATTCTGTGTGATCTTGCTCCTTGTGCTTGGATATTAATGAAGCACACTAGGGTAAACATTATACTGAGACTGGACAGGACAGAGATGGAGAGGTGTCAAAGGAGGAGTTAAAAGATAGGGGGAAAAGCAGAGATAAGGAAAAAATTATGTCTGTGTTGTTAGCCAGACTGCTGCAGGGTTCTAGGCCAGGCTGTAGCTCATGACTGGTGCCCCTGAGAGGCAAGGGTTCTTGAGTTGAAATAAAGTCAAAATCATTTATGCTGTGTTGTCTCCAAGTTATTAGTAGGTCAGATTACTGGCTGTTTGTAGTATCAATGGGAAATTGTGCATCTGGTCAAACCTGACAGGATGCCTTGTAGTTGCATGGTGTGTAACTTTAGGCCACTAACTGGACTTTGGTTTGGAGGGTCAATAATCTCTGAGACTATTATCCTAATTCCTTGTACCCATGGGATAATTGCAACTACTTTGTGATTTCATCTCTCTTTCCTTGACTTAAATATTGTAAGTATGAGCATAGAATCCATTGCTTCTAACAATTTAAACTAAACATTTGGTTAAATTATCTTGATTCATTTGATTTTTGTGAAACTCTGAAACATTAAAGAAACCCAAATTTAAATGCAATATTTAAGACATATTTGATAGATAATAAAATAAGTTTCTGGTTTATTCATGGGTCATTATTATTCATTTCACTTATCCACATTATTAAGTCTATGATTTGGAGTTACTGGCTCAACCATAATTAAGGCATAGAAATTATTCATTTCAATATATTCTCCCACAATATAAGTGATATCAAATTGCATACTGACATTTAAACACTAAGATTACCTCATATTAATCAGGACAGAGATGTGCAAAGTCACATTAAAAAGATAGAAGAGCTCCAATAACTGTAAGATTCAGTTATAACCTGATCAGTACTTCTAAATAAAGATTCAATCAGCAGCTGAATTTATCCACATTACAAAATGGATATTCAGAGCTTAAACATTGGTAGGGTTGATAGAAGTAAGGTGTAGAGGTAGAAGAAGACTTGGCCCAAAATGTTCTTAATGATCGAATGGGCTCAAGCAATCCATATCCCATAAATAATTATAAATTAATATGTTGAAATTATAATAATATACTAATATACTATGTAATAGAGTACAATTGTAATAATATAATAAAATTATAAATTGCTAAATTCAAATGCTAGTTCTATATCAGACTTAAAAACCAGCTTCGTATTCATCTACTTCTGACTTAAGAGATTTAATCATCCTTAGGATGCTCTCAGCTTCCTAAACCTGCAAAATTGAAGGTTACATTTGAACCACGATTAATCACAAGAAAAATGTGCTCTACAGTGAAGCATCCAAGGAGAGTTAGGTCTTCCATCCCTATTTTTTACTTCATTGGCTAAACAAGCCACTGTACCTGTGGAACATATGCTCATATTATCTCTTCTACTAGATGGAAGCTCTTGAAGAGCAGAAATTCTGCTTAATGAATTTCTGTAGTTCCCACTTGCCATAGTGACTTATTCTTGGTGAATCTATTCAGTGAATGAAAGGGTGAAGACAGGTGTTTTGCCTTCATCCTAGTTACCACATGCACAGTTGGAAGCCACTAGAAGAAGAGAAGAACTAGTTCACCATTTCCTATACTTCATTTGAGAAGAGACATTATAAATGATCTTGACCTCATCCCTTTATGCTAGAGCCTCCAGAACTATGGAATACAGATAGGCCATAGGAAAAGAGCCATGGCACTTAATAATTAATAGGCACAATGTTAATATTAATAGGCATAATGTTTCCAGTGAGGATGGCCTATTTAAATGACTTGGCCATAAGAACCAGGTGTTAAATCATTGTCACATCCATTATTTAACTAATTTTCAAAATATGAACTTGAGTCCTCATCTGTTTAACATGCCAAATAAAAATAACCAAAAGAACTATTCTAATAATGTATATTAAAATTTTGTATTTATTTAAACTACTTAAACTATATTTGAATCCCAATACACATGGAATAAGTGTGTAGCACTTATGTGTCAAGCACTGTTCTACATTCTTTATAAATATTAATTTGTCTAATCCTCACAGCAACCTTATTATTATCCTGATTTCATAACTGGAAAACTGAGGTACAGAGATGTTGAATAACTTGCCGAAGGTCATATACCTCATAAAGTGGCAGAAATGGAGAGTTTAAGGCCTGGTAATCTGGTTCTAGCATCTGAGTTCTTATCCATTATCCAAACACAACAATAAATATTAAAGTTGATCTATTAGAATACCTACTACACATTACCTAAGTTAGTCATTCTAATGACACCAAGCCACAATATTATGGATGCTTTGAATTAGAGTTGGTCTTTTTTTTTTTTCTTTAGGCCATGTCATGTGGTATGTAGGATCTTAATTCCCCAACCAGGTATTGAACCCATGCCTCTTGTAGTGGAAGTGCAGAGTCCTAACCACTGGACCGCCAGGGAAGTCCCTAGAGTTGAAGGACTTTTAATTAGTAAATTTAATTTACATGCTTTATATAAATCTGTCAAAATAAAATTAGTAAATTTAGTTATGAAATATTTCACTCAACAATTACCAAAACAATATATCCTATGTTTCCATTACTTAGGCTTAACAGATGTTAACATATAGACATGTGTACTTTAGAATTCCATTTTTAACAAAACTAAGAAAAATATGAAACTCCAACTCACGTGATGAGAGGAAGATTTGCCAAAATCAGTGAAGGTGGGGTGTATGAAGATGGAAGAGAGAATGTCCATAATTGCAGATCTCAGAAAAAGCTAACAAAGAGCACTTTTCCAAAGAAATAAAGCCGCCTGAGTCACAAAACAGACAACTGTATTAGCGATACTGAGAAAGAACAAGAGAGTTCATGATGAATTCTTCCTTGGATGTAGTAATGAGTTGCATAATGTTGGGAAGGTAGGTGAGGAATCAAGGAGCACTCATTATTTGCAGGAAGCAGTGTTTGGAGAGGCAGAAATGCAGGAGAGAAGGCATTGTGGGCAGTTCTGAAAGTCCCCATGGTTGAGGGAGAAGCAAAATCCCTATGATCCCTGTGCTGTAAGGAATACACTTATAGCCTGGTCTGCCCTCCACAGGACCCTCTAGCCAATAGCAGGTCCAAGGAGACCAACCTCATTTTGAAGATGAGTCATTAACATAAGCCAGTGTAGGATCTACATACAAAAATAAGACAAGATAAAAGTAGGCCAAGAGCAGAAAACAAAATGGTAGAGAATATTTATGATAAGAGTGTTGGCATGGAGTAGAAGAAATATTTGACTAAATGTAACACGATGAATTTAAAATAAACAAGCAAAAAACTTAATGAAAAAAATACATCCTAAAAAACAAGAGTTTAAGGGAGAGATCTAGATCTAAAGAAGATATGATAGGACAACAAAAGTAAAGAACATGTGAGCTTGTATGGACCAGAAAAGAAAGAAGTAGAATAAAATAATCACAAAAAGCGTAAAATTGTAACAAATTCTTCGATATATTCATTTGTTCATTCAACAAATGGTTATTGAGAACCTCCTATGTAAAGGTACTGTCTAGGCACTACTCTAGGTATATATTCTAGGGGATATGGCAGGGACTTAAAGAGTTGGAAGTCCCTGCGCTCATGGAGTTTGCACTTTAGCCGGGGGAGACAGACAATAAACAAATACACACGCGCACACGCGCACACACACACACATACAGTTTATCATGTGATAAGTGCTATGGAGAAAATAAAACTGTGAAGGGGGTTAAGATGTTCTCCGTGTTGCTATGTACATAATTTTATACAGGGTGGTCATGGAAAGCCTTCCTGGGAGGATGACTCTAGAAAAAAAAATCCTAAAAGAAGTGAGGGAATAAAGAACGCAGACAGGATGAAGAGTTCCCAACAGAAGCAATAGCAAATGCAAAGGCAGAGGACTGCTTAACATTTGAGGAACTTAGGGGGCCAGTGTGGCCAAAGAGGAGAGAACAAAGGGAACAGTTGTAAGAGACAAAGTCAGAAGGCAGCTTGAGACTAGATTTTGTATAGCCTCTGAGTCAGCATTAATATTGACTGCAATGGGAAGCCATTCATAGGTGTTGAGCCTCAGGGAGACGTTCTTGACCTACAGGTTAATAGGATCACTCTGGCTGCTGTGTTGAGAGTATGTTATATGAGGGGAAGGGCAGGGCAGAAGCAGAACGAGTAGTTAGAACACTATAGCAATAATCTGGTGAGAGATTAGAATAGCTAAGACTCTGGTGTAAGTGAAGGGGGTGAGAGGTGATAGTTTCGAAGGATTTACTGTCTGATTGGATGCAGGGTGAGAAATAGAATGACTCCAAGGTTTTGTCCTGAGCAATTGCAAAGATATAATTGCCATTAACTGAAATTTAGAAGGCTGAAATGACAAGTTATGAGAGAAGATCAGAAGTTGAGTTTTAGGACATGTAAATTTTGAGTTGCTCTTAGGCATCCAAGTGAAGATGTTGAGTAAAGAGTTGAACATGAGACTGGAGTTTATATGTGATCAACAATAAATGAAGTTTTTTAAATGTTACATATTCATTTAAGCTTGCCAACTTTTTATTTTACCTCCTTTGTTCTTCAGTAATGTATAGGAAAACACATTTAAAACACAATTTACTATTAGTGGAAGGCTTTTTATGTACAAGAAAATTTACAGTTGTCAGTGTATTTCATGGCATACTCCTATGGGCTACCAGATACTAGCCAAGCATCTTATTGGAAAGTACTCAGTATTCATTGCACTGCACTAGGTTTACCAAATTGGTCCTCATGCGGTATTCATCAGCTCCACACCCCACCCCACCGCTTAGCCCAAGGACTCAATTCTTCATGTTTTTCTTGTAAACATTTTCCTCTTACACATATGGATAATACTTATTTTTAAAAAACAGAGGAAGAACAGTTTCATTCCTTAGTTCTGGACTATGGAACTAACTCATGTCATAAAAGCATTTATTGTCTCTTGAAAATGGTAGGAGTGCTGTTACCACACTGAGTTTTTATGTTGTTGAATTCCAATGTGCTTTGGGATGATTTTCTTTCTTAATGATACCTCTTAATAATTCCATCTCAAGTCAAGTCCCAGAAATTTTGCCAACTGCTTCTTTTCTTCCTTATACGTTAATTTTAGTTGTACTTCAAAAAATGATTGACAGAAAATTATTTTCTTAAAAATCTCTGTATGCTGATATATCCCAAAATGTGTCACAACTATTTCAGAGCACATATTGTTCCAAAATATGAAGGGAGTAGTTCATATCTCATAAATGTGTACCTATTAAACAGATACTTTGAGTGACAATTGAAGACTAAGGAGTCTAAGATCAAAAGTGTCCTTCAAAAGGGAAACATCACCCTGGAGCCAGCGGTAGAGTTCCAAGGAGAATGTGGAATGTGGGTTTATTTTAGTTAGAGTACCTGGTCAAAAGGCAACTTTTGGCTTTGAAAATTTCTATTTAATTCTCCACTGCTTGGCAAAACAAAGAATTCTATCAGGGTATGAATCATCAATCACATTTTATGGAATATTAGGGCTGAAATATTCTATAATGTTTATTTAATAGATGTGAAAGGCAAGCCACAGATGAATTAAATTATTGTATAAAAGAGAACAGTTTTCTTTTTTACTTATTCATTTATTTAGTGGAAGTATCGTTGATTTACAATGTTGTGTTAGTTTTGGGCATACAGCAAAGTGATTCAGGTTCTTTCTCAGATTCTTTTCCATTATAGGTTATTACAAGATATTGAATATAGTTCTCTGTGCTATACAGTAGGTCCTTGTTATTTATCCATTTTATATATAGTAGTGTAGTGTGTATCTGTTAATCCCATACCCCTAATTTATCTCTCCCCCTCCCTTTCTCCTTTGGTAACCATAAGTTTGTTTTCTATGTCTATGAGTCTATTTCTCTTCTGTAAATAAGTTCATTTCTATCATTTTTTTTAGATTCCACATAGTGATATCATATGATATTTGTCTTTCTTTGTCTGGTTTACTTAGTATGATAATCTCTGGGACTATCCATGTTGCTGCAAATGGCATTATTTCATTCTTTTTTATGGCTGAGTAATCCTCCATTGTATAAATATATAACATCTTCTTTATCCATTCATCTATTCCATATCTGGGCTATTATAAATAGTGCTGCTATGAACATTGGGGTGCATGTATCTTTTTGAATTAGAGTTTTCATCTTTTATAGATATATCCAAGAGCTGTTTTCCTAATAGAACTGTATCTGTGCTTAATAGTGAATTAGGCCCCTACCTTGCCTTGGCTTAAGAAACTTTTTTGAGTCTACAGAGTTGATTTCTTAAAAAAAAAGGGGGGAGGGATTGAAAAAATATATATTTGAAGATGAAGCCATGATTTCTCTTCTCTTCCAGTTCTGCTAACATTCCAACCAAGTGAACTCAGCAGTGTTTATTGTTTAAAGGATCACTTGTTGTTGACATTTTTTCTTTGTTGAGATAGTCATTTTCTGAACCAAAATAGAATAAAATTGGGTATCTACGTTGCATGTACTTATGTGTGTAAGTAACATTTTAGAGTCCTTTTGAAAAGGCTGTTTTTAAATGTTTTGCAAGAGGTAAGAATGGTCATAAAGGAGAGTTAGTAATCAGATGGTATATTCATGAAGGCCACTAAAGAATGCAGAAATCAACACAGGGAAAGGGGAAGAGGATGGATACATATAATTGTTGAGGTAAGAAAAGTTATTATATTCTCTGTGATAAAATAGAAAAATATATCTTGGTCAAAACATGGGACAGGACAAAACTTCTCAGCCCTAGACACATATTAGAATCAACTGAAGAGCTTTTAAAAATATCAATGCCTGGGCCCCACCCTACCCCAAATAAATCAAAATGGGGCTAGGGTGGGACTTGGGCATCTGAATATTGGTATTTCCAAAAAGTTCCACAGGTGATTCTGATGTGCTGCCAGAGCTGGGAGCTACCAGAGTAGGACCATAAAAAGGAAAATGTGAGGGCTTGGAATGAAAGAATAGCAACTCATTCCTCAAATGGAAGGTTAAAAATGGGCCTGTCTTACTCTCAAGAGAAGGACTGCATTCCTCTCTTGATTTTACAGGAACTCTTATTTTTCCTCACGAAACAGTGAAACTAAAAGGTTTCAAGCATCTGAACAGGCTCTGCAGAGCTACCAGGGGACAATGAATTCTTTAATGCTTTGAGAGTCTCCCTCAAAGCCACCTCCTCTTTTATGCACAACAGCATGGCTCTCCTCCCCTCTTCCAGGTGTTTTTCTCCTTTATCACTCTTAGCCCAGATACAGGATTTTCACACAAGGAGCAACCATTGCATTCCTTTGATATTCAATTTAGAATGTCATTCATAGATCATTTTTGCTTTATTTGGTCACCTATTACCTTTAGCTTTGCTGAATAAAAAGTTTTCATTCACTTATCAAATATTTAATGAGTGCTTACTCTGTGCTAGGCACTATTTTAGATGCTGAGGTATAGCAGTGAAGAAAATAGAGAAAAGGTACTACGTCGTATGAAAAGATGCTCATCATCACTAATTATTAGAGAAATGAAAATCAAAACTACGATGAAGTACCACCTCATACAAGTCAGAATAGACATCATTAAAAAGTCTACAAAAAATACATGCTGGGGAGGGTGTGGAGAAAAGGGAACACTCTTACACTGTTGGTGGGAATGTAAATTGGTGCAGCCACTGTAGAAAACAGTATGGAAGTTCTTCAAAAAACTAAAAATAGATTCTCCATATGCAGCAATCCCACTTCTAGGCATATACCCAGACAAAACTGTAATTCAAAAAGGTACATGTACCCCTATGTTCATAGCAGCACTATTTAGAATAGGCAAGACATGGACATAACCTAAAGTCCATTGACTGATGAATGAATAAAGAAGATGTGAGATATATATACGTGTGTGTGTGTGTATATACACACACATATACATAATGGAATATTACTCAGCCATTAAAAAGAATGAAGTAATGCCATTTGCAGCAACATGGATGGACATAGAGATTATCATATTTCATAAGTGAAATAAGTCAGAGAAAGACAAATACCATATGATATCACTTATATGTGGAATCTAAAATACAACAGAAACGAACATATCTACGAAACAAAAAAAGACTCTAGACATAGAGAATAGACTTGTGGTTACCAAGGGGGAGGATGGGGGGTTGGGGAGGGAAGGATTGGGAGGTTGGGATTAGCAGATGCAAACTATTATATATAGGATGGATAAACAACAAGTTCCTACTGTATAGCACAGGGAACTAAATTCAATATCCTGTGATAAACTGTAACAGAAAAGAATATGAAAAAGAATATGTGTGTGTGTGTGTGTGTGTGTAACTGAATCACTTTGCTGTACAGCAAAAATTAACACAAAATTGTAAGTTAACTATACTTCAATAAAATTTTTTTAAAAGTGCTATGTTGTAATGCTTAGATACTATTAATTCTTGACATATGTAACACTTTAAATAGGTTTGTACATTTTGTAGCTACCTTGAGAAAAAAATCCCACAGTAGTTGCTCCTGAGTAGCTTATGGGTTTTAAAAAAAAATCAGAAAACTCTTTGTTTTGTTTCTTGACTAAGAAAGACAGAGTTTCCTTGGTGAGGCTTGGGCAAGAGTCACTCTCAGGTTGCCTCCCATCCATCTGGGGCCAATGAGCCTATAGTCAGGGAGGATCGGTCTGGGTCTGCTTAGCCTGACTTGTGTAATTTCAAATACACAGACAGATCTTTCGGAAGAAATAAATTTCCAGAAAGGGTTTTGCTAGAAATGGCATCACTTTAACTTATACTTACGTAAGTTAAATAGCTAACAAACTTTTAAAAAAATTCTGGAACCACTGCAGTTAAATGTGTACAGGCATCTTTTGAAGAAGAGTCATGTTGTGTTTTAGCTACAGGAGGTGAAAAGCTTTGAAGTAGAAATGGAGAAAATTAGGCATCTGAAACTCAGAGTTTTAAAATATCCCAGGAGGACAGTCCTCCTACTGTTTCTCAGCTGGAAAGCTGGTCCTGCTGCACCCAAATCCATAGAAATGGATAAATAGTCACTTCTATTATGCAGAAGGCAAGCCAGGTGGCAGGGTTAACCTCATTATCACGGCAAGTTGAATTGAATAACTTGACACCAGCAGTCAAGGTAGCAAGGATGATGACATAACTAGAAAGGAAGAAACCAAGGAAGTCACTGATCCTGCTGCCATGTGGTTGGAGAGGGCGAAGATGTATTTTAGAAGTCTGAGCGAGACCTGTATTAGAAACTGTAAATTCAGTGCAATGAATATGGGAACTTTGTGACATGAGGGGGAGCTGAGCTCAGAATAACATAGTGAGATGCAAATTGTGAATTTTGAAGAGATAAAAGAAAGCAAGAAAAAATAATCACAATAAAAATAGTGCTTCTACATTGTAAATACCTTGAACTCAGAGGTCTTATTTTATCTTTTATCTATCTTTGTGTTCTTGTACAGTGCATGAAGCAAAGATGCTCAGTTAATATTTGCAGAATTAAAAGCCAAGGTGAAGAGCAACAGCTACAGCTATAGAAAAAGTAGCAAGAGCTGAAACAAGTTGGACTCTTGAGATGGCATAGTATTTGTGCAGCTCTATATTTAAACACTAGAATGAATAGCAAACACATGCAACATATAGCTGAGAGAAAGAGGTGGGGGGTGGATTGCAGGGAGGGAAGGAAGGAAGAAGACAGACATGGGCATAGAGGACAGAAATGAGTAACAAAAATGAGTGACAGAAGGATGGTGCAGTTGCACAATGATATATTTAATTGGGAATTCGACTGTATACACTCATTTAAACAATGAGTACTAGAAATTTCAGTCCTCCATTGGGCTCAAAGAGCAAAAGCCCTAAAGTGAGTCTGAGATGGGAAGCATGACTTCTCTTCAGATCTAAGTTTTGATTTCAGTAACTGCCTGTCAGTTACTTGGCAAAATCAAAATGTTGCCAAGCTGGGGGGTGATTGTTTAAAGATACATTTATTTTAAAACATAGTTCCTACTTTATCTGGTGCTCATAGCTTGAGGAAAACAAATATGTTAGACCTGTCAAGAAAATAGTAGGATGATCTCCAACATGGCAACATCCTAATGACCCTTGAGGGTAATTTTGAATATGTGAACTTTCCATCTATTTACGATGTAGCTCACCTATAATGAAGAGATAAAACACTGATAATCTGCATGGTTAGAGTTCTCCTACCAAAGGTTATCTTCTGTGAGTTCCCAGAGGGCCTTGAATACATCATCTGTTTGTTTATTTGTCTTAAAAAAAAAGGCTCCTTAAGTTGGGACCATATCATATTTACCCTTACTCTCCTCCAAATGTTTAGAGCAGTTTGGGCACATAACAGGTATTTAAGATATATTTATAAGGGAGTTCAACTCGAGGATGGAAGATGCCTTAGAGAACTGGGACGGGGAGGGTGGGGGGGACTTGAGGGAGGGTGGGGGGGGAGTCAAGGGAGGGAGGGAATACCGGGATATGTGTATAAAAACAGATGATTGAACTTGGTGTACCCCCCCAAAATAATAAATAAATAAATAAATAAATAAACCACTGGGGGGGGGGGGAAGATATATTTGTTAAGTGAAATACTAAATAATGAGTGATTGACTAAACCCAGAATAATGACTATAATGATATTATCTTTTTCTTAGTAAATTTTTATATTTGCCCATGGTGTGATTGATTTTTCCTAAACAAATCCTTGTTACAAGACAAGGATAAGGATGCAGATGCAGAGAATGGACTGGAGGACACGAGGTTGGGGGGGGTGGGGGGTGAAGGGGAAGCTGGGATGAAGTGAGCGAGTAGCATAGACATATATATACTACCAGCTGTAAAATAGAAAGCCAGTGGGAAGTTGCTATATAACAAACGGAGATCAACTCGATGATGGATGATGCCTTAGAGGGCTGGGACGGGGAGGGTGGGGGGGGAGTCGAGGGAGGGAGGGAATATGGGGATATGTGTATAAATACAGCTGATTGACTTTGGTGTACCTCAAAAACTGGTACAAGAGTGTAAAGCAATTATATTCCAAAAAAAAAAAAAAATCCTTGTTACAAAGATTTCAAATAAATAGTCCTATGGTATATTATTATAGTAGGATCAAAGATTTGAATCCAGAAAGGTCCATGTAAGCATTTGGTCAAAGTGCTGGGTTTTTTAAATTTTTTTTAATTTTTACTGTTTTGTTTTTATTGAAGTATAGTTGATATACAATATTATATTAGTTTCAGGTGTACAACATATCCAATATTTTATAGATTATACTCTGAAGTTATTATAAAATATTGGCTATTTTTCCTATATGCTACAATATCTTATAGTTTGTCTTTTTTTATACATGATAGTTTATACCTGTAAATTCCCTACCCCTAGCTTGCCCTTCCTCACTTCCCTCTCTCCAGCAGTAAGTACAAGGTGGTTCTCTGTATCTGTAAGTCTGTTTCTGTTTTGTTATATTCATTAGTTTGTTTGTTTCTAGAAATTTGTCCATTTCTTCTAGTTTATTGGCATGTAATTGTTCATAGTATTCTCTTATGCTTCTTGTATCTCTTTAATATTGTAATTACTCCTCATTCACTTTTTTTTTTTCATTTCTTATTTTATTTGAGTCCCTTTTTTTTTCTTGATGAGCCTGGCTAAAGGCTTATCAATTTTGTTTATCTTTAAAAATGTCAACTCTTGGTTTTATTGATCTTTTCTATTGGCCTTTTTTTTTAATGAGATGTAGTAAACTTTTTTTTTTAATTTAAGTATAGTTGATTTACAATATCATATTAATTTCAGGTATACAGCACAGTGATTCACTTTTATATATATGTATACATACACACACATATTCTTTTTCAGATTCTTTTCCCTTATAGTTTATTACAAAATATTAAGTATAGTTCCCTGTGCTATACAGTAGGTCCCTGTTGGTTATCTATTTTATATTCTACTGGCTTTTTTGTGTCTATTTTATATATTTCTTCTCTGATCTTTATTATTTCCTTCTGCTGACCTTGGGCTTTGTTTTATTCTCTTTTTAAAATTTCTTTAGATGGTAGGTTAGTTGTTTATTTGAGATTTTTCTTATTTCTTGAGGCAGGCTTCCATTGCTGTAAACTTCCCTCTTAGAACTGCTTTTGTTGAGTCCCATAGATTTTGAAAAGTTGTGTTTTTATTTTCATTTGTCTCTAGGTATTTTCTGATCCCTCTTTGATTTCTTCATAGGCCCACTGTGGTTTTATTAACATATTGTTCAGTCTCCATGTGTTTCTGTTTTCCCCATTTTTCTTCCTGTAATTGATTTCTAGTTTCATAGTGTTGCAGTTGGAAAAAAATGCTTGATATAATTTCTGTCCTCTTCAATTTGTTGTGACTTGTTCTGTGGCCTAGCATGTGATCTATCTTGGAGAAGATTCCATGTGCACTTGAAAAGAATGTGTATTCCACTGTTTTTGAATGTAATGTCCTGTAGATATCTATTAAGTTCAGCTGGTCTAATGTGTCATTTAAGAACCTTGTTGCGTTATTGATTTCCTGTCTGGATGATCTGTCCATTGTTTGTAAGTGGGGTGTTATTAAAGTCCCCTGCGATTATTGTATTGTCAATGCCTCCCTTTATGCCTGTTAATATTTGCTCTATATATTTAGATGCTCTTGTATTAGGTGCATATATGTTAATGAACTTTATATCTTCTTGTATTGATTCCTTTATCATTATACAATGCCTTTCTTTGTGTTTTGTTATAGATTTTGTTTAAAAGTCTACTTTGTCTGATGTGAATATTGCTACCTTAGCTTTATTGTCTTTTCTATTTGCATGAAATATCTTTTTCATCCTCTCACTTTGTCTGTGTGTTTTTAACTCTGAAGTGAATCTCTCATAAGCAGCATATCTAGGGGTCTTGTTGTTTTATCCAATTAGCCACACTGTGTTTTTTGACTGGAGCATTAGTCCATTGACATTTAAAGTGATTATTGATAGGTATGTACTTATTGCCACTTTACTTGTTTTCTTATTGTTTCTGCAGTTCCTCTCTGTTCTTTTCTTCTTCTTTTAGTTTCTTCCCTTGTAATTTGATGATTTTCTTTAGTAATATCCTTTTTCTCTAGTTTTTTGTATCTGTTGTAGGTTTTTGATTTGTGATTTCCATGGGATTTGTATATGTTGACCTGTAATTATATCTACTTGTTTTAAATTGATAGTCATTAAATTCAAACACATTCTAAAAGATAGTCATTTAAGTTCCAACACATTCTAAAAGATCTAAGTTTTTAATCCCCTCCCCCATATTTCTTGTTTTTTATATCATATTTTACATCTTCATGTTTATCCCTTAAATGTGTATTGTAATTATAGTTGATTTTATAATTTTTGTCTTTTAATCTTTGTACTAGCTTATTTAAATGGTTAATCCACAGCTTTTATTTTATATTTGCCTTTACTAGTGGGATTTTCCTTTCTTATAAGTTATTAATTCTGTTATAGCCTTTTTTTCTACTTAGAGAAGATCATTTAACACTCCTCTTAGGGTCAGTTTAGTACTGATGAACTCAGTTTCTGCAGAAAATCAGCTGATAGCTTTTTGTAGGTTCTCTTGTATGTGACCCTTTGTTTTTCTCTTGCTCCCTTTAGAATTCTCTCTTTATCTTTAACTTTTGCCATTTTAATTATGATCTGTCTTGGTGTGGGTCTCTTTAGGTTCATTTTGTTTTGGACTCTGTGCCTCCTGTACTTGGATATCTGTTTCCTTCTTCAAGTTCAGGAGATTTCAGTCATAATTTAATCAAATACATTTTTTGAATTCTTTCTCTCACTCATCTCCTTCTGGGACCCCCACAATGTGAATGTTAGTATGCATGATGTTGTCTCAGAGGTCCCTTAAACTGTCCTCATTTTTTAAAAATTGTTTTTCTTTATCTGTTCTGATTGGGTGATTTCCATTATTTGATCTTCCAGATCTCTTAAGTATTCTGTATCTAGTCTGCTTTTATTTCCTTCTAGTATGTTTTTCATTTCAGTTATTGTATTCTTCAACTCTGGCTGATTCTTTCTTATATTTACTAGTTCCTTGTTAAAATTCTCACTATGTTCATCTATTCTTTTCCCAAGTTCAATTAGCATTCTTATTACTAATGCTTTGAACTCTTTATCTGGTAAATTATTTATCTCTGTTGAATTGTTTTTTCAGGGATTTTTTCTTGTCCTTTCATTTGAAGCAAATTCCTCTGTCTTCTCATATTTTTTAAAACTTTCTCTGTCTCTGTGAAAGTAGGTGAAACAGTTACTTAACCCAGTCTTGAGGGGTACCCTTGTGTGGGAGTATCCCTATACAATCTGCATGTGCCCACTGGCTTTGGATGGAGAGCTGGATCTGAAGTGAGCACACTTCATGCCTTCCCTCATGGTGGGCTGGCAGCTCTCACCTTGGTGGGAGGTGGGGCTAGAGATGGAAGGGGTACAGCCAGAGCCAGGTGTGAGCCAGGGCTTCTTCTCTGCTCAGGGCCCAATACCACCCTTTCAGAGGCAGGGTCAGTTCCAAGCTGGTCCCATTCCCTCTAAGTGTGCATTTTCTTCCCCCTCCCAGCAGTGGCACCTTCACCCCAGAGGGGAGCAGTGCTGAAGCAAGAGGGGTCAGAGCAAGTGTTTGGCATGGGCTGAGGCACATGCTAGGGCAGTCTCAGCATGTCAACGTTTAACACAGCTCCTGATCCACCATTTCTGCAGGTGCCAGTACAGGCTGCCCTTGCCCCATTCAGATGCAGTGCCAGATCCAAGAAGGCTCTGTGCCCCCAAATGTGCACTCACCTTGGCAATGTCAGCCTTCACCCTAGTGGGGAGCTGCACCAGAGCTAGAGGGGCCTGGGCTGTGCTGAGACAGTTGCAGGAAACTGGCAAGAGCCACTGGCAGTTTCAATCTACTTCCCCTTGTTGCCAGAAGTAAGCAAGTGTGTGTGCTCTTTTCAAGAGCAGTGTTGGTTTCTACAGCCCTCCTGTAAGTACCACTAACCATCTACAGACACTCATCTTTCCAGTGTGGGCCCCAGGGCTGGGGTACCCAATATGTGGTTCAAACCCCTCACTCCCTACAGAGGTTCTCCCAGCCTATGATGCCCGCCCCTTTTCTGTGTCTCCTCCTGGGTCACAAGTCCCAACCTGATCACTCCCCTTCCTTTCCTACTCAACTCGATGTGGATCTTTCTTTACAGCCTCAGTTGTGAAAGAGTCTTTCCTTTTTGGAGAGAATTTTTCCATGTGTAGATCTATTTCTGATATGTTCATGGGGGAAGGTGAACTCAGTATCCTCCTATTCTTCCATCTTGATTTCCCCGAAAAGCTGTTTTATAGTAACTAGACTGAAAAACAAAGCCCTGGAAGAGTTATTACTCAAAAGCTTCAACAATAGGGACTTGGTCATATTGATGGCACTTGAAGAGCAGCACATTATTTAAAAAGTGCCTAAATTGGCTTTACCTGCCTATTACCTACAGAAATTTGGGGATGCTTTATAAAAACTAGAGTTTCAATAGGAATGAAAAGTCAAGAGTATCCTTGTAAAAGCTATAGGATAGAGAGAGGTCAATTCCCATTTCTGTCTTCCATGTCTCCAGCCTAGGAAGGTATAGGCCAGCTCAGAGGACACCAGAAAATTGCTTTGAGGCTCTCTGATGTAACTTTTTCAAGTATAGTATAGTATAGTATAGTATAGTATAGTATCATTTTCTCTCTAAGTTAAGTGAAGGCAGGTGATATTTAATCTTGTAGTCAGTATATTTATGAAGAGAAGATTTTATCTTTGAAAAATTAATGAGATAAAGTATATTGGCTGTTTTTATCCTTGGTTTATCTTCTTTAACATACCTACTGGTGAAATGGTGAAAAAAGAAGTAAAATTAGAGACTTTGATTGATTTCCTTTGCCAACAGTCAGTAAAAACTAGTATTGGCTATCAATTGAATGCAAGGCAATATGCTAAGTTCTCTGGCAAAAGTGGAGAACAAATAAGGAATAATTTCAAAGAGTTTTCAAATTTCCTGAGGCAATGCATCTAAAATTCGTAACAAAAATTTAAGCATTTTGTAAAACAAAGTATTTACAGATCAAAAACAATGCAGTATAATCCATGTACTTGCATGTCAAGAGACTTCATTGTAAATAACCTATAGTGATCAAAGACTTGCTGGTACAGATATCCTGTGGATGCTGTTTTGAGGAGGTCAGGGGCATGAATTAGGAAAGAAGTGGGACATTGCTTTGCTAGGAGAGGCTTTTTATTTGAAAAGGCACACAGGGATATTGCATGTAAAAGATGACTAGCAGAGGAGTGTCACTGGAACAGAACATGTTGAAGACAATAAGAGATCGGGTTGAATAGACACTAAAACTACAGAGACATTGCCCTTAAATTAGATTAAGGATGAATACAACCTTAAGGTAAATTTCAGGCATTGCTAAGTAATTTGGAAAAATATAAGAAATTTTCTAAGCCAGACAGGGCTCCCTCATTCCTTGTGCACAACAATCTTATATCATTCCTGACTTTTATGCAGCAGTTAAAATGACCTCATTTCATAACCATCCTTCTCAATCAGTTTTGATTGTTTGCCCTTTGCAAAGCACCATAATGGTTTTCTTTTATAGCTGACTTGAGGAGAGACTGCATCTGCCATTATCTGGGTGCCAGCCCTGCATCCTCTTACTGTATCACACACTGTCTGCAAATAACCAAACAGATGCCCAGTTCTTTTGGAAGGAACACACATCAGAGACAGAACCTTTATCAAATGCTCTAAAATTGCATTTTCACCAGATTCTGTGGAGTGTGTTCCTCTTATTTAGGAGGAAATTATTATGAATATTATTTAGGGGCTGTGTATCATCAGAATGAGCTTTTTCTTTCCTCTCCTTCCTCCCCAATGATCTCACTCACTATTGTACCAAGAATTCACCCCTTATAATTGAAGTTACTGATATAGTCCTGTCTGCTTTCAATATGAATGAGCAGGAGCCATTGTTTTCTCAGATGTGAGGCCTCTAGAAGGAGGTGGCTACAACTCTCTTTGGTTGTTAGCTTGGTGCACCAGGATTTGCTGTCTCTAGTATTGTTGGGAATCAGGATCATCCTCTTCTCCAGAGGGTTCTGAGTTGCAGCATCCTACCTTATTATAGAATATTTTGTTGGGGTGGGGAGGGGGGGACAGAAAATATATGGAGCTAGAGTTGAAGGGTGATGGAAAGAGTAATGAGCAGAAGTCGGACACTTACAATAATTTCTCAGTGCTACTAACCAGCTGCCAGGCAAGTCCATTCATGTCTTTGGCTCTTATTATGAACTCTGTAAAATGGAAGATTTGGACTATACAATTTTAAAAGGATGTTCCAGCTCTTAAATGCTATGACTTTCTTTTTAGATAAAAAGAAAACCCCAGAAAACAGACTTACTGAATACACATATTTGTTCTGAAGATATTATTTGCAGTTTTCCCTAGTGTCCTATAGGTACATGAAGGAACAGAAAATCTGGAATGAAGGGACCTAGGATCCCAAGCAAAGGTCTTGCAGTTTGCTCCAAATGGGTTCTATTTAACATGTTCTTTATGTCTCCATAGAAGCACAGTTATAAAGAGAAGGGTCAAGCAATATAACATAATTTTTTTATAAACCTGCTACATTGTTTTCTAACTGTTCTGTCAGAATCATATGATTTACCTGAAAATTGACTTACTGTTATCATTAAAAACAACTTCAACTTTTCTATTGTGACAAATATTTAAGTAAATCATTTGTTCACTCAAGCAAGAGCTGAATTCATTATAAAATAGCATTACTAATTATAGCAATTTAGAAAACCTTCTTTATTTACTTATTTTTAGCTCAGTGGTAATTGTGAATAAACTGGTAGAAAATGTGATACAAGCAACCAAAACAAACCACTAGTGGGAAAAGAAAAAAAAAATGATGTAGCTGTACATTTACTGGGGGTTACCCTGGTTTAGAAATGGGATAAAAAAATCTATGTTCATAAGTTTATTTTTTTAAATATTTATTTGTTTATTTACTTATTAATTCATTCATTTATTGGCTGCATTGGGTCTTGGTTGCTGCGCCTGGGCTTTCTCTAGCTGCGGAGAGCTGGGGCTACTCTTTGTTGCAGTGTGCAGCTTCTCATTGTGGTGGCTTCTCTTGTTGCAGAGCATGGGCTGTAGGCATGTGGGCTTCAGTAGTTGTGGCACATGGGCTCAACAGCTGTGGTTTGAGGACTCTAGAGCACAGGCTCAGTAGTTGAGGCCCATGGGCTTCGTTCCTCTGCAGCATGTGGAATCTTCCCAGCCCAGGGATTGAACCCAAGTTCCCTGCATTGGCAGACAGATTCTTAACCACTGTGCCACAAGGGAAGCCCCATAAGTTTATTTTTAAAAGTACTTTTTTTTTTTAATTTTTGGCCATGCCACATGGCATGCGGGATCTTATCCCCAACCAGGGATCAAACCCACACCTCCTGTATTGGAAGTGTGGAGTCTTAACCACTGAACCACCAGGGAAATCCCAAAATATTTGTTTTTAATGGCCTTCAAGCTAGCTCTAATGAAATATCAGGGACCAAAAACAGTAACATCTTTATTGCATCCATAAAATTAGTCTCTACTTATAAGCGTAGGCAAATATTCCTAGGTTTTGTTACCATCTTCCTCCGTAAAATGAAAATATAGAACTGATATGCTTCATATGGGTGATAAAAGAAGACAGTTATAAAATGTGCTAGTAACAATTAATGAAAAGACACACTGACCAGTAAATCACTTATAAACAAGAAAAAAACAAATTTCTGAACAGCTTGTGTTCTATCCAGTAATATGTTCCTTGATGTTTATTTGAGTTAAGCCAATTGCTAGTTACTACCATCAACATTCACAGTGAAGTAGCATCAATTGGGTGGCTCTTCCCACGAAACACTAAACTCTAGGTGTCTTAAGTAATGGTCGATGTGTCCTAGCTACTGTCACTTTGGCTATGTCTTTGCTAATACAACTCAGAAAACTCAAAGGAAATCTCAGATATTTTTAAGTAAATTATTAAATTTAAATCATTTTAAATAATTCATTAATTTAATGAATGGTCAATAAATATTTAAACCAAAAACATAAATGGTATAGAGTGATGCCCCCTTCCCCATTTGCCCAGTTCCTAGCTCCTCCTTATCCCCAAGTAACTTAACTAGTTCTTAACTGAATTCAGACAAACCAGCCTGTATGCTTAGATAAATCCCTCTGTCTTTTCTAATGTGTTTCATCAAGACGTTGCTTTATGATGAGTATAGGAGAGAAAAAAGTACTGCAGGAGTAGAAAATATCCTATTAGAAATAAAGAAAAGAAGATATTTCCTTATTTTTGTAAAGAAAAGAGCTGTATAAAGACATTGTCTTCTTAATGCCATCACACTGTTGGAAATAACTGACTTAACAGGATAACAGGAAATTACTAAATATTGGCAGTAAAGTCAATCACTGTGATTGATTTTATTGTATGTCTGTTACATTATTGTAATGTTTAATAATCAATTATAATTAGAAGCATATAATGAGGTCAACTGTAGACATTCTGAAAACTGTACAGTATGAGACCCTAAAATAAGGAAGCTACAGCCATTTTTTAAAAATTAATTAATTAATTAATTAATTTTATTGGCTGTGTTGGATCTTCATTGCTGCACATGGGCTTTCTCTAGTTGTGGCTAGTGGGGGCTATTCTTCCTTGTGGTGCATGGGCTTCTCATTGCTGTGGCCTCTCGTTGCAGAGCATGGGCTCTAGGTGCATGGGCTTCAGTAGTTGTGGCACATGGGCTCAATAGTTGTGGCTCACGGGCTCTAGAGCGCAGGCTCAATAGTTGTGATGCATGGGCTTAGTTGCTCCGTGGCATGTGGGATCTTCACAGACCAGGGATCGAACCCATGTCCCTGCATTGGCAGGTGGATTCTTACCCACTGTGCCACCTAGGAAGTCTGCTACAGCCATTTTTACTCTTTGTTTTGTTTTGTTTGTTTTAGGTGATTCCTTTTTTTCTTCCTTTTTTTGAGATATAATTGATATACAACACTGCATAAGTTTAAGGCATACAGCATAATGATTTGATTTACATATATCATAAAATGATTACCACAGTAATTTTAGCAAACATTCATCAACTCATATAGATACAAAATTAAAGAAATAGAAAAAAAAGTTTCCTTGTGATGAGAACGCTTAGGATTTACTTTCTTAACAACTTTCACATATGACGTACAACATTAATTACATTTATCATGTTGTATATTGCATCCCTAGTACTTATTTATCTTATAATTGGAAGTTTGTACCTTTTGACTACCTTCATCAATTCCCCCTCTCATCACCCCTTATATCTGTTAACCATAAACAGATGACCTATTTTTCTATGAATTTATTTGCTTTTGATGTATAATTGACCTACAACACTATGTTAGTTCCTGACATAGAGATTCGATATTTTTATGTATTTAAAAATTATCAACATGATAAGTCTGGTTGTCGAGTATCACTGTACAAAAATATTACATAATTATTGACTATATTCCCCACACTATACATTTCATACCATGACTCATTTTGTAACTGAAAGTTTGTACCTCTTAATCTCCTTTACATAGTTCTCCCCTCTGCCCCACCCACTCCTCTGAAAACCACCTGTTCTCTGTATCTATGACTCTATTTCTGCTTAGTTATGTTTGCTCATTTGTTTTGTTTTTTAATTCCACATATAAATGAAATCATACAGTTTGTCTTTCTCTGTTTGACTTAATTCACTTTGTGTAATGTCCTTAGGTCCATCCATGTTGTTGCAAATGTCAAGATTTCAATCTTTTTCATAATGACCAAGTGATTTTCTGTTATATAGACGTTCCGATCTTTATCCATTCATCTACTGAAGGGCAATTACGTTCCATATCTTGGTTATTGTAAATAACGCTACAGTGAACATAGGGGTGCATATATCTTTTTAAGTTAGTATTTAGAATTGGAATTAGTAGATCATATGGCAGTTTGATTTATAGATTTTTAAAGGAAACTCCATTCTGTTTTCCATAGTGGCTGCACCAATTTACATTCCTCTCAGCAGGGCACAAGTGTTCCTTTTTCTCCATATCCTTACCAACACTTGTTATTTGTTGTTTTTTTCATAATAGCCATTCTGACAGGTATGAGGAGATATCTCATTCTGGTTTTGATTTGCATTTTTCTGATGATTAGTAATGCTGAGCATCTTTTCATGTGCCTATTGGCCATCTGTATGTCTTCTTTGGAAAAATATCTATTCAGGTCCTCTGCCCATTTTTAAATTGGGTTGTTATTTTGTTTTGTTTTTGTTTTTTGATGTTGAGTTGAATGTGTTCCTTGTATATTTTGGGTATTAACCTCTTATCAGATATATCATTTGCAAATATCTTCTCCCATTTGGAGAAGCAAAAGTTTTTTAGTTTAATATAGTTCCATTTGTTTATTTTTGCTTTTGCTTTCCTTGCCTTAGGAAACATATCTAAAAAAATATTATGAAGGCATATGTTAAAGAGTATACAGCCTATGTTTTCTTCTAGAATCTGTATGGTTTCAGGTCTTACATTTAAGCATTCATTTTGAGTTTAGTTTTGTATGTGGTATGAGACAATATTCTAATTTCATTCTTTTACATATTGCTGTTTAGTTTGCCCAACACAATTTAGTGAAGAGGTTGTCTTTTCTCCTATATATTCTTGCCTCCTTTGTCTTCCATTAGTTACCCATATAAGTGTAGGTTCACTTCTGAGCTCTCATTTCTGTTCCATTGGTCTACACTTCTATTTTTATGCCAGTACCATACTGCTTTGATTACTGTAGTTTTGTAGTATAGTTTGAAATCAGGGCACATGATACCTCCAACTTGGTTCTTCTTTCTTAAGATTGTTTTGGATACTGCCAGCATCTGGGTCCCCAGGGTGAGTCTATTTGCCTCCTGCCTCTCCAAGAGGCTCTTCCAGTATCAGCAGGTGGGTTTGACCCAAGCTCTTTTCTTTTCTTTCTTTTTTTTTAAATTTTATTTATATATTTATTTAATTTATTTATTTACTTATTTATTTTATTGGCTGTGTTTGGTCTTTGTTGCTGCACATGGGCTTTCTCTAGTTGCCTTGAGCAGGGGCTACTCTTCATTGTGGTGCGCAGGGGCTACTCTTCATTGTGGTGCACGGGCTTCTCATTGTGGTGGCCTCTTGTTGCAGAGCACGGGCTCTAGGCGCATGGGCTTCAGTTGTTGCAGCACATGGGCTCAATAGTTGTGGCTCACAGGCTCTAGAGCATAGGCTCAATAGTTGTGGTGCATGGGCTTAGTTGCTCCGTGGCATGTGGTATCTTCCTGGGGCAGGGATCGAACCCATGTCCCCTGCATTGGCAGGCAGATTCTTACCCACTGCGCCACCTAAGAAGTCCTCAAGCTCTTTTTGAACTACTGCTTCTGCCCTTCATCTCAGAGCATGTGAAATTATGTTTGCATCCTTTAACTGTGGAGTCTCTATTTCCCACAGCCCTCTGGCTCTCCTGAAAGTAAGCCCCACTGGCTTTCAAAGCCAAAAATTCTGGGGCCTCTTCTTCCTGTTGCAGAACCTATAGGCTCTTGGACCCCTTGTTCTTTGGGGATAACCTCTGCAATTGTAATTATCCTCCTGTTTGTGGGTTGCCTACCTGGGGAAACGGATTAGAGTATATGTCGTCTTTACCCCTCCTACCTATCTCATTGTGGTTTCTTATACATAGCTTTAGTTATATCTTTTCTGCTAGTCTTCAGGTTGTTCTCATGGATAGTTTCTCTATACATAGTTGTAATTTTGGTGTGCCTGTGGGAGGAGGTGAGCTCAGGGTCTTCCTAATCCACCATCTTGGCCACTCCTTCTCTACTCTGGTTTAAAAAATGCACACTGGAAATTATATTAGCCTTGATAAGGAATAGGGCTGTGTCTTTGTTTTTTAGGAACCAGAACAATAAAAGATTTGAGTTAAGCATGGTTTTAGGGGTATGGTGTAGTGTAATGCATTTGTAATGTGGATGGTTTAGGTTCTATAAAAATTGTTTCTAGTGCATTTGTTTGGAAGCAGGCAATAATAAAGTTTATCACTTTGATGAGAGAAATATAGTCCAAACTGTCTCTCTGGATATACCTCTTGCATGATTCTGAAGAATCCATGCCAATTAGAGATTGCCTTATTTTAAGATAAAAATATGTCTTTAAAAGTCATGAACCAGAGGAATAGGAGCTGTCTGCTGGGGACTTTCATTCTTAGGAATCATTTGAGAGAAATCTTGATGACAGTTTTGAAATTAAATAAAAAACCTGCTTCATACCTCCTTCTGCCTCAGGCCAAGAAAATGGGTTTGATCAGGATCTGTTTGAGTGTTACCCCTCTTGTTTATTCTTCTTTGGAATGTCACTTTAAATTACTTCTTCACAAAAATAAAATCTTTTAGTTTATTTTTGCTTTGGTCTACATTTGTTCTTAAATTTCAATGACCATTTATCCTTAGAATTTACTTATTCTTCTACATTCTTTTACTTAAGCTTTATTGATAATGCAATTTCCTTGCTTTTTTTATCTTGTATGCAAATACTTTATATTATTTAAAATTCTTCTTACTTCATTGTTACTTGCTATTCTAATTTTTATTTTATTTTTTCACATTATATTTATTTTTTCTATTATTTACTTTGCACTTTTATTTCAGTTTATATCTTTTGATTTTACCATTTATTTTTCTAGTAGACTTTCTTGGCTAATTGCACTTATTTAATTTTAATAGTTTCTTTGATAATTAAGCAGAAAATGAAAAGTAAGGACTTCTTTTCTATCATTCTACACTTGGCACTGCACTGACAATCTAAAATTATTGTTTTGCCTAATTGCCCATTATATTCAGCCTAACAACTAGTCAGTCTAGCTCAGTAGGTATGTGTAGTCTTACTTTTTTGGATTCATTTCTCAAAAAATACCTATTTGAAGTAGTTGAGCACTTGGAAGTTAAAAAAAAAATTATGCAGCCCAAAATGTGATTTTTTTAATCAATCATTTTTGGTATAATGTTGGTTTACTTGGTACCATTAGTCAAGCTGAAAAATAAATTCAATTCTGGAAATATTTCAACATATGGAGTCACCTGAATAATTTGAGCCTATAATAAAAAATCTATTTGACTTAAAAAAATCCTTGTTTATGGAATTGTGCACTAGCACTTTCAAGTAGGAAAAAATGGTTGTACTGTTGTCAAAATTATAATATTTAAGACTTTCCCACAAGAAAAATATTAATTATTTTTCACACAGCCATGGAAACTATGTAGATAAGTTTTTAATGGAGGTATTGAGGAACTGCTTAAAAACAAATTTTTTAAAATTTGGGAGAGAATAGCCTATTATATGTAATGAAGAAGGTGACAAACTCCAGCATTCAGTTAATATCTCAGAAAAGATTTACTAGGTGAGGGGTAGGTAATGTAAATTGCTCTACAGAGAACAATTTACTTTCCATAGGAAGGCCTACTGTTGAACAATGTTATATATTAGAAAATTTTTCCTTTAGTGAGCTAAAACTGGCCTTCTTATAACTTTGATGCTAGCTCTGTCCTTTAGAAGTGCACAGATTGTTTAAAATGGTTTGTAAATGAAAGCCTAGCAAATATTTCTTAGAGTTCAAAAAAGTTCTACTTCACAGGAGTTTTGTAAACAACTTTATTGAGGTACAGTTGATATACAAAAGAAACCAGACATACTTCCTGGTTTAAAAATATATTACAAAACTACAATAATTAAAACAGTATGGTACTGACATAAAGATAGATGTATAGACTGATGGGACATAATAGAGAGCCCCCAAATAAATCCATGTGCCATAGATGGTAAACTGATCTTTGACAAGGGTACCAAGAATAAATAATGGGGAAAGAATAGCTTTTTCAACAAATAATGTGGGGAAAACTAGATATGCATATGCAAAAGAAAGAAATTGGATCCTTGTCTTATATCATACAAAAATAAACTTAAAATGGATTAAAGATTTAAACATAAAACCTGAACCATAAAGTTCCTGGAAGAAAACAGGGGAAAGTTTCTTGATATTGGCCTCAGCAATGATTTTTTTTGGATATGGCACCAAAGCACAGGAAACAAAAGCAAAAGAAGACAAGTGGGAATTCACAGGAGTTTTAATGTTCCTTTAGTCCAACAAGTGAAAAAGCTGAAAAAAATGATGGGTCTTGCTCAAGGTAACTCAGATCCTGAATGATCTGGGAGCAAGAGTACAGTTCTTCTGATGCTCTTTTTATTCTGACACCAAGAAGTCCTGGATAAGTGAGGTGTTATCCTGTTCTCATAAATCATATTGACTGAAGATTTTTATATAGTAGTGTATATGAACTAAAGTCACAGAAGCAAGTAAACATAAAGAATTGACATAAATAGCTCAAAGTTACTTAATTCGAGTAGAGTGTCCATTTTGAGGAAAATTATTTGTTGAAGTTAAATGATTACCATATAATTAATTCCACATTATTTCTTCCTTGGAATAAAAACAATTACTGTTATGCCATGAATACTTTAATGTAACTAGATTGTTAGTCTATATGACAGATTTATGGCTTATATTCAACCATCATACTTTAATTTCTAGACTTTGCTGCCATTTTAGCTCTGTTACAGCTACTTTGAATGTGAACTCTGAAGTTGTTGTGCCACTCTACCTTCTTCCCCATTCTGTGGGAGGTTAATGGACCTGGACACCTATAAGCTTCACAGAGTTCCAGAAAAATTCAAAAACGGTTGCATCTTTTATGCCTGATAAAGAATATAGGAAGTACTTCTCCAATCACATTTTCCAAACACCTTATGGGATCTGGGATGTCATCTGTTTCCTTTTCAACCGAGTTATTTTAGCATACAATATTGCCCTAGTGCTGTTGTCCAAGAGTGAGTTTTGAACACATCTTGACACTAGGAACTGATCATGATTCCAGACAACTCCTTATTCTCAGAAGGCTGCATCTATCCTCATTTTTCTCTCTTCAGACTCTAAAGAAACTCCTGGTATCACCCAGCTTGGTCACTAAAACTCTGAACTCTAAATGGCCATGACCACCATAGTCCCTCTGTGAGAAAATTTCTCCCAGGACCCCAGGTTGGTGATCTAGGGGTTGCCTGTCTCTGCCCTCTCAAACTCTCTCTGTTATACTCTCTAGTGGAAAACTTTGTGTCCAGTCTTGTTGTTGTCCTTCTGTCTAGCTCTTTTATAATGATGTCTCTCTACCCTCATTTTCTGGATACCCTTTACTTCAGGTAGTGGGACCTTAGACCAGTCCTACTTCATTCCTGGGGTGTATTCAGTTCCTGAAACTCTTATTTGGCCAGAACCCCGGGCATGCTTTGCCCAGGAGGAGTGTAGATTTGGGCTATACTCATGCTCTTCTGCATGGCCTTTTCTGAAATTGTGCACTGTCCTGTCCTGTCCCTCACCTCCTGCAGATAAGCTCTCCCTTCTGAGTCTATCATTCAGTTCAGTTCTGAGCCACAGGTGTCTGCTCAAGTGATCACCCATGTACAGCTTTGTTGCCATTATTTCTCCCAGCAACTCTCTTCTACCCAGCTAACTATGTTATCTTACTAAACTTAGAAGTTTTGCTTTAGTAATAAGTGAGGAAATAAAAATGTAACTAACTGACCAACAAGAGGATATTCTTGGATTATCTGAAGAGAAGAAATAGAAAATAACCTGTAAAATAGTTGTTCCGAGAGCAGTGTATCAGTTATTGATTGCTGTTTAACAAACCATCCAAAAATTTACAACAACAACCGGTTATTTAACACGTGAAACTGCAATTGGGCAGAGCCCAGTGAGGATAGCTTGCCTCTGCTCCACAATACTTGGGACCTCAGTTGGGAAGATGCAAAAGCTGGGTGTGACTGAATGGCTAGGGGCTAGAATCATCTGAAGGCTCATCCATTCACACATCTGACAGTTGATGCTGTCAACTGGGGTCTGTCAACAGGAACACCTACATGTAGCCTTTCCTCGGAGCCTGGGATTCTCAAAGCATGGCAAGTAAGTTCCATGAGAAAGCACCCCAGGAGAACCAGCTGTAAGCTGTATTGTTCTGTGTCATTTATCCTTGGAATTCACACAGTTTGACTTCTGTGCCACCCAGGTTCAAAGGGAGGGAATACAAAGCCTGCTTCTCCATGGGAGGAGTGTCAAAGTAATAGAATCATAAGAGCATATAGGATGGGAGACCATTTTGCAGACATCTTTGAAAAATACACTGTGATAGAAAATGTGATTCTTATCAAGTAATAAAGAGATGAAGCCTTCTATTAAGGAGTTTGTTATTCAGTTATGACTTTATTAAAATAATTAGCTTAATGTTATTACTAAAATCTTATGAAAATGATAAGATGTGTGAGATTTTCATCAGAATAGTTTGGGGTAGGGAGATGGGGTGGCAGTAGAGATGAAATAAGATTGTACATGAGTTAATGATTTTTTTAATTAATTTTTATTGGAGTCTAGTTGATTTACAATGTTGTATTAGTTTCTGCTGTACAGAAAAGTGAATCAGTTATACATATACATATATCCACTCTTTTTTAGATTCTTTTCCCATATAGGTCATTAACACAGTATTGAGTAGAGTTCCCTGTACTGTAGAGTAGGTATTTATTAGTTATCTATTTTATGTATAGTAGTGTGTATATGTCAGTCCCAAGTATCATATGATATCATTTATATGTAGAATCCAAAAAAATGATAAAAATGAACTTATTTACAAAATAGAAATAGAGTCACAGACATAGAAAACAAACTTATGGTTACCAAGGGGGAAGGGGAGTGGATTAATTGGGAGCATGAGTTGATGTTTGTTGAAGCTGGCTGAGGATACACTTATTCACTGAACTACTTTGTCTACTTTTACATGTGTTTGAAATTTTCTATAATAAAACGTTTAAATAGTCATGACAAACTATCATTACATGTGATTATATTTCTTATATACATTTTTTTCTTTTCTTTGTGTTTTCTCTATTTTGTAATACATTTTATGTTTTAAAAAATCTAGCAGATGTCTGATTCTGAAACAATGAAATAGAAGTATTTTCCTTATTCCTCCCACTAAGTACAACTAAAACCTGTGGACATTATATGTAAAACAAACACAGGTGGAGAAAAGGCAGACAGTTGAGGAAATTTTGGACCCAAAGAATAACACAGTGATGAGTTTCCTAGGTTTTCTTTTTGGCTCCTATATCCCAGAGTTGGTAGTGTAGAAGATGGTAATCAGAAAATACCATTGAGTACAACCATCCACCCCTCCAAAAAAATCAGCCCAACAAAGCCTTCTAGCACTAACCAAAGGACTAGAAAATGGGCAGCCTAGCAAGATAGAACTTTTAGAAAATAATCACTATACTCCAGCCTACACCTCAGAAAAAACTATGGTCTTAACCCTTACCCAGATCAGCAAAAGCCAAGTGGGGAACCTACATTTCCACACTCACCAGGTTGTAAAAAGACTCTCCAAACCACACTTTCCCTGCCCCTGGGGTGGTGTCATTAATGGCTGACTGGGGAGTAGGACCCTAATACTCACACTGTAACCCTCAACCCTCAAGTGTCAGTGGAGACCATGTGGGGAGCCTGGACATCCACCTTCACCCCCAAATAACAGTGTCTTCCTCTGTTCCCTGGGTTGATGTCAGAGGAGGCCCAGTAATGAGGTTTGACCTGTTCCTGTCCTTGCCTCTGTTTCTTAGCACTCTGGTCATACCCCAAACCTTGATATTGTCAATCTGTAACCTGTACTTACATTCAATTTCATATATTCTATTCTCAGACCACCAGAGAATAGAATAGACCACCCCTTTCAATCCTTCTAGAAGCAAAACCTCAGACATCCTTTGCCCCACCAGCATAAATTTATTGATTTAAACACTTTTCTATTGTCTTTCATCCCCTTGACATTCTTTCTTCTTGCTTATCCAGCTTTTATTTCATAGCCAGTCATTATTATCCCTTTCTTGCCTATAGCTTTAATTCTTTTGTCCTCTCAACTTTGTTGTGATTGTTTGGTAAACTCACAATATGAGTGAAAAAGAATTCTCTGCCTACTCATGCCTTGCGCCACACAGCTGAATGTAACTGGAAAAACCACGCAACCGCCCCGATTAGTTATCCTTTCAATTCATGACCATGAAACTAATGACAGCAAGAGCATTTATAAATGCTGCCTAACTGGTAATAATGCCATGTTTCTCTAGTTCATACATTCTCAATGGGAGTGATGTTGCTCCAGGCAAGAAAAATTTGGTTCTGCAAAGGAAAATGAAAGAAAAAAAGTTTAGGAAATATTGCTCTCATCCATTCATTTTGCATTTTTTTGGAGGTACTTCTGACCTCTCCCCCCATTCCTCTGGATAAGCATTTGCCTTAAGGTTCTCTCACTGGCTGTTCTTTCCTACCTGGCGTGCTTGCCCCCAGATATTCACAGGGCTCACTCCTGTTTAAATCATCCTGTTTAAAATTGCAATCTGTAACTCTTTCCTCAGCACTTTTCTTCTTCTTGCTTTGCTCTACTTTTTCCATAGCCCTGATCCCACAATATAGTCTATAATTTGCTGATGTATTATGTTTATTATTTATTATTTATTGTTCATCTTCCTTTTCTAAAATATAAACTTCAGGAGAATGAGAATTTTTGTTTGTTTTTGGTTATTTATCTCAAAAACTCAAATAAATGGTTTTCTATCCAAATCAGTATCTATTCTATATATCTAGGGTTCTCCAGAGAAACAGAGCATGCAAGGATCCTTTACTATATGCAAGTCAATTAATGTCATATAGCATATTAATAAATTGAAAATAAAAACCATATGATCATCTCAATAGATGCAGCAAAAGCTAGCTTTTGATAAAATTCAATGCCCATTTATGATAAAAACTCTCCAGAAAGTGGGCATAGAAGGAACCTACTTCAACATAATAAAGCCCATATACAACAAACCCACAGCAAATCTCATTCTCAATGGTGAAAAACTGAAAGCATTTCCTCTAAGATCAGGGACAAGAGAAGGATGTCCACTCTCACCACTGTTATTCAACATAGTTTTGGAAGTCCTAGCCACAGCAATCAGAGAAGAAAAAGAAATAAAAAGAATACAAATTGGAAAAGAAGTAAAACTGTCACTGTTTGCAGATCACATGATACTATATACATAGAAAATCCTAAAGATGACACCAGAAAACTACTAGAGCTAATCAATGAATTTGGTAAAATTGCAGGATACAAAATTAATGCACAGAAATCTCTTGCATTCCTATACACCAGCAATGAATATCAGAAAGAGAAATTAAGGAAATAACCCATTCACCATTGCACCAAAAACAATAAAATACCTTGGAATAAACCTACTTAAGGAAGTAAAAATACCTGTACTCAGCAAATTATAAGACACTGATGAAGGAAATCAGAGATGACACAAACAGATGGAGAGATATACCATGTTCTTGGATTGGAAGAATCAATACTGTGAAAATGACTATACTATCCAAAGCAATCTACATATTCAATGCGATCCCTATCAAATTACCAATGGCATTTTTCACAGAACTAGAACAAAAAAAGGTTACAATTTGTATGGAGACACAAAAAAACCCCGAATAGCCAAAGCAATCTTGAGAAAAAAACAAAAAACAAAAACAGAGCTGGAGGAATCAGACTCCCTGACTTCAGACTCTACTACAAATTATAGCAATCAAGACAATATGGTACTGGCACAAAAACAGAAATATAGCTCAATAGAACAGGAGAGAAAGCCCAGAGATAAACCCATGCACCTGTGGTCAACTAATCTATGACAAAGGTGGCAAGGATATACAATGAAGAAAAGACAGTCTCTTCAATAAGTGGTGCTGGGAAAACTGGGCAGCTACATGTAAAAGAATGAAATTAGAACACTCCCTAACACCATACACAAAAATAAACTCAAAATGGATTAAAGACCTAAATGTAAGGCCTGATGCTATAAAACTCTTAGAGGAAAACATTGGAAGAACACTCTTTGACATAAATCACAGCAAGATCTTTTCTGACCTACCTCCTAGAGCAATGGAAATAAAAACAAAAATGAACAAATGGGACCTAGTGAAACTTTAAATCTTTTGTGCAGCAAAGGAAACCATAAATAAGACAAAAAGACAACCCTCAGAATGGGAGAAAATGTTTAAAAACAAATCAACGGGCAGAGGATTAATTTGCAAAATATACAAGCAGCTCATGTAGCTCAAATCAGAAAGAAGAAAAAGCAAAAAAAAAAAAAAACCCAAAAAACCCAATCCAAAAATGGATGGGAGGGAGTTAAGGTGGTGGCAGAGTAGGACATGGAGTTTGTCTCTCTCCACAGTTGCATCAGGAATGCATCTATAGATGCAACAGTCCTCACAGAAAACCAGCAGAAGACCTTGGGCACTGGAAAGGAGTATAAAGATCCCTGAATAACTTGGTAGGCAAAAAAAAAAGAAAAAAGAAAAAAAGAAAAAGAGAGAGAAGGGAGAAGGAGGAGACGAGGAAATGGGGTGGGACCTAAACCCCAGGGCCGGGGTGCTGAAGCAGAGGAGAGATTCCCAAATTCAGGGAAAGCCCCTATCTGACATGGAAACACGCTCTCTGATGGGGAAATCAGTTGGGACAGAAGGGAAGCATTTGTGTCTGTCAGAAGAGGGTGAAGTGGCCAATCTGTGGCAGACAGGACAGAGTGAGAAATAAACAGATGGTGTGTACCACAGCCCTTTGTGCCCTGGACTGAGATATGTGTTCACAGGTGTGCAAGGGGACTGGGAGCTGGAGCATGAGGATTGGAGAACAGGTCCAGGGTGGAAACTGCTGTTGGCTGTGGGGAGATGGACTGGGGACAGAAGGGAAGAAATCTGCAGCAGGGAATGCCTATAGAGGAAGACTGGGCTGCCATGGAAGCAGGGCGATACTGCTGAGTCACGTGCAGGAGGAAGAGCCACTACTGTAGTCTCTCTCTTTGTGCCTGCTGATGAACAATAAAGGGAGCCCTCTCCAGGGCTAGCTGTTGTGCATCAGTCCACAAGCAACAGAAAAAGCCCCCTCAAGGGTTGGCCCTCATGTGAAAAAGACTGGCCACTGCTGGCTCTTACTAGGGCCATATCTCTTACACCTGTGGCCACTGGCTTCCCTGTGCATTTGATGCCACTGCCGGGGCTCCCATGATCCAAGCTGTCATATCAACCTGTGTATCCTGTCCTCACTGAGGCTGACCCAAGACTCCAAGGCAGCCCCAGAACCAGACTCTTGTGTGCGGACCACACACAGAGGTGGGGATAAAACCAAAGCTGAACCCTAGGGATGGGGGAGCCTAAGGAAGAGGATTGAAAATCTTTCCATCAGCTGTACAAGCTGCAGATTAAATGCTTGTGATCAGCTAGGTAGACCGTGCATCTATGGAATATCTGAGTAGACAATGAGTGTTCCCACAAATGAAAAAGGTCTAGCTCTGGCAGCTGTGGACTTTGGGGGCAAGCACACACAGGAATTGAGCCAGATCAGAGTCTGAGTGGTCCCCACAGGGCTCACACAGGTCCAGAGTCCAACCCAGAGGCAGAGGAGGGCCTCTTGGGGAGGCAGAGGTGGCATGTGGTTCAAGTCATGTACAAGGACACTTACAGTTGACTCCCCAAGGAAACATAATAATTATTATTAATTCTATTGTTTTGATTCATTCTGTTGTTGGTTTTGGCTTTTTATGTTTTTTTTTTCTTTTTTGTGTGTTGTTTTAGTTTTTTTATTTTTAATTAAATCTTTTGGGATCTTCATGTTTTATAACATATTTTAAATTTTTTTAAATATATTTCTATTTTGTAGTTTGCTTTTCTGTTGTACTGTTCTTCTTCCTTATTTTTTCTTTTTTTTCTTTAATATATTTTTATTTTCTTTTTATATTTCCATTTCTACTTTGCTTTTCTGTTGTTCTGTGTTTTTTTTCCCCCTTATTATTTTGTTTTATTCTATCTCATTTTATTTTTAATCATTTTTATTGGTTTATCCTGTTTCCTTGCTTTATTCTTCAGTTGGAGCACTGCTTTGGTTTTGTTTTTAGATTTTCTGTTTTTCTCAGTTCTGATTCTAATTGTTTGATTTCATTTTTAGGTTCTTCTGTTTATCTGGTTGTTCTCTTTTTGTTTCTTTTATGTGAGTGTGTGTTTCTTTGCTTCTGTTTTTGTTTGTTTGATTTTGTTTTCATCATCTCTCAGGGTTATTTGTTTGTGTGTTTCTTTTTTGTTTGTTTATTTGTTTTTTCTTTTCTTTCCTTACTTTACTATATTTTTTATTTTTTTTAATATTTCTATTTATACATTGGTCTTCTGTTGTTCTGCCTCCTTTCCCCTTTCTCTCTCTCTCTTTTTTAATCACTTTTGTCAACTTGTTTTGTTTCTTTGCTTCATTCTTCAACTGGCACTCTGCTTTGGTTCTTTTTTTTTGGTTTTGTGGGGTTTTTTTGGATTTCTTTTTGTCTGATTTAGTTCTGGGGTTCTTTAGTCTGGTTGTTCTCTTGCTTTTTGTTTTATTTGGTTCTTTTTGTGTCTTTTGTGTGTATACGTGTTTCCTTGTTTCTGTTTGTTTGATTTAACTTTTTACCATTTGTCTGGGGCTTGGTTAGTCTTTTTTTTTAAAATCCCCTTTGTTGCTGGGAGGAGTGACCTGTGGGGTCTTGGTTCTTTGACCAGAAGTCAGGCCTGAGGCTGTGGCTTGGGAGCACTGAGTCCAGGACACTGGACCATTAGAGAAGAATTCCCAGTCACATGGAAGATTAATCGCTGAGAGCTCTATGGAGGCCTCTATCAGAATTCAAGACCCAGCTCTTCCCAAATGCCTGCAGCTCCCAGCACTGGATGCCTCACACCAAACAGCAAACAAGACAGGAACACAAACCCACCCATCAGCACACAGACTGTCTAAAGTCATACTAAGCTCACAGACACCCCAAAACACATCACTAGATGTGGCCCTGCTAATCAGAGGGAAAAGACTCAGCTCCACCCACCAGAACACAGGCATCAACCCCTCCCATCAGGAAACCTACTCAAGACACTGGGCCAGCCCCACCACTGGGGACAGAGAACAGAATCAAGAGGAACTATGATCCTGTAGCCTAGGGAAAAGAGACCTCAAATACTTTAATATAGACAAAATGAGAAGACAGAGAAATATCTTTTGGGCAAAGGAGCAAGATAAAAAGCAACAAGACCAAATAAATGAATAAGAAATAGGCAAATTGCCTGAAAAAGAATTCAGAGTAATGATTGTAAAGATGATACAAAATCTCAGAAACAGAATAGAGAAAATGCAAGAAACATTTAAGAGGGACCTAGGAGAACTAAAGGGCAAACAAACAGTAATGAACAACACAATAACTGAAATTAAAAGTACTCTAGATGGAATCAATAGAAGAATAACTGAGGCAGAAGAATGAGCAAGTGAGCTGGAAGATAGAATGGTGAAAATAACTGCTGCATAGCAGAAAAAAGAAAAAAAGAATGAAAAGAGTGGAGGACAGTCTCAGAGACCTTGTGGACAACATTAAGCATACCAGCATTCGAATCAGGCATCCTAGAAGAAGAAGAAAAAAGATAGGGTCTGAGAAAATTTTTGAAGAGATTATAATTGAAAACTTCTCCAAAATGGGAAAGGAAATAGTCAAGTCCAGGAAATGCAGAGAGTCCCATACAGGATAAAACCAAGGAGAAACATGCCAAGACACATATTAATCAAACTAACAAAAGTTAAACACAAAGAAAAAATATTAAAAGCAGCAAGAGAAAAGCAACAAATAACATACAAGGAAACCCCCATAAGGTTAACAGCTGATCTTTCTGCAGAAACTCTGCAGGCCAGAAGGGAGTGGCAGGATATATTTAAAGTGATGAAAGAGAAAAACCTACAGCCAAGATTACTCTACCCAGCAAGGATCTCATTCTAGATTGATGGAGAAATCAAAAGTTTTACAGACAAGTAGAAGTTAAGAGAATTCACCACCAAACCAGCTTTACAACAAATGCTAAAGGAACTTCTCTTGGCATGAAACACAAGAGAAGGAAGAAACCTACACAAACAAACCCAAAATAATTAAGAAAATGGTAAATGGGAAGAGGAACATACATGTCAATAATTACCTTAAATGTAAATGGATTAAATGCTCCAACCAAAAGACACAGACTGGCTGAATGGATACAAAAACAAGGACCACATATATGCTGACTGCAAGAGACCCATTTCAGACCTAGGGACACATACAGACTGAAAGTGAGGGGATGGAAAAAGATATTCCATGCAAATGGAAGTCAAAAGAAAACTGGAGTAGCAATACTCCAGAAAAATTAGACTTTAAAGTAAAGACCATTACAAGAGACAAGGAAGGACACTACATAAGGATCAAGGGATCAATCAAAGAAGAAGATATAACAATTGTAAATATCTATGCACCCAACACAGGAGCACCTCAATACTTAAGGCAAATGCTAACAGCCATAAAAGGGGAAACTGACAGTAAGACAATAACAGTAGGGGACTTTAACACCCCATGTACACAAATGGACAGATCATCCAGACAGAAAATAAATAAGGAAACCCAAGCTTTAAATGACACATTAGACCAAATGGACTTAATTGATATTTATAGGACATTCCATCTGAAAGCTACAGAATACACTTTCTTCTTAAGTGCACATGGAACATTTTCCAGGATAGATCACATCTTGGGTCACAAATCAAGCCTCAGTAAATTTAAGAGAATTGAAACCATATCAAGCATCTTTTCTGATGACAACACTATGAGACTAGATACCAATTACAGGTAAAAAAAAGATCTAAAAAATACAAGCACATGAAAGATAAATAATACACTATTAACAACCAAGAGATCACTGAAGAAATCAAAGAGGAAATCAAAAAATACCTAGAAACGGATGACAATGAAAACATGGCAACCCAAAATCTATGGGATGCAGCATAAGCAGTTCTAAGAGGGAAGTTCATAGCAATACAATCCCACCTCAAGAAACAAGAAAAATCTCAAGTAAAAAACCTAACCTTACACCTAAAGCAAGTAGAGAAAGAAGAACAAAAAAGCCACAAAGTTAGTAGAAGGAAAGAAATCATAAAGATCAGATCAGAAATAAATGGAAAAGAAATGAAGGAAACAGTAGCAAAAATCAATGAAACTAAAAGCTGGTTCTTTGAGAAGATTAACAAAATTGATAAACCATTAGCCAAACTTATCAGGACAAAAAGGGAGATGACTCAAATCAACAGAATCAGAAATGAAAAAGGAGAAGTAACAACGGACACCACAGAAATACAAAAGATCATGAGAGACTACTACAAGCAACTATATGCCAATAAAATGGACAACCTGGAAGAAATGGACAAATTCTTAGAAAAGTACAACCTTCCAAGACTGAACCAGGAAGAAATAGAAAATACGAACAGACCAATCACAAGCACTGAAATTGAGACCGCGATTAAAAATCTTCCAACAAACAAAAGCCCAGGGCCATATGGCTTCACAGGTGAGTTCTATCAAACATTTAGAGAAGAGAAAACACCTATCCTTCTCAAACTCTTCCAAAGTGTAGCAGAAGGAGGAACACTCCCAAACTCATTCTACAAGGCCACCATCACCCTGATAGAAAAGCCAGTCAAAGATGTCACAAGAAAAGAATATTAAAGGCCAATATCACTGATGAACATAGATACAAAAATCCTCAACAAAATACTAGCAAACAGAATGCAACAGCACATTAAAAGGATCATACAGCATGATTGAGTGAGGTTCACCCCAGGAATGCAAGGATTTTTCAACATATGCAAATCAGTCAATGTGATACACCATATTAACAAATTGAAGGATAAAAACCATATGATCATTTCAGAAAAAGCTTTTGACAAAATTCAACACCCATTTATGATAAAAACTCTCCAGAAAGTGGGCATAGAAGGAAACTACCTCAACATAATAAAAGCTGTATATGACAAACCCACAGTCAACATCATTCTCAATAGTGAAAAATTTAAAGCATTCCCTCTAAGAACAGAACCAAGACAAGGGTGCCCAATCTCACCACTATTATTCAACATAATTTTGGAATTTTTAGCCACAGCAATCAGAGAAGAAAAAGAAATAAAAGGAGTTCAAACTGGAAAAGAAGAAGTAAAAGTATCACTGTTTGCAGATGACATGATACTATACATAGAAAATCCTAAAGATGACACCAGAAAACTACTAGAGCTAATTGATGAATTTAGTAAGTAGCAGGATACGAAATGAATGCAGAGAAATCTCTTGCATTCCTATACACCAGCAATGAATATCAGAAAGAGAAATTAAGGAAACACTCCTGCTTGCCATTGCAACAAAGAGAATAAAATACCTAGTAACAAACCTACCTAAGGAGGCAGAATACCTGTATGCAGAAAACTATAAGGTACTGAGAAAGAAATCAAAGATGATACAAACAGATGGAGAGAGATAACATGCTCTTAGATTGGAAGAATCAACATTGTGAAAATGACTGTGTTACCCAAAGCAATTTACAGATTCAATGTAATCCCTATCAAATTACCAGTGGAATTTTTCACAGAATTAGAACAAGCAGTTTTACAATTTGTATGGAAAGGCAAAAGACCCAGAATTGCCAAAGCAATCTTGAGAAAAAAACACAAAGCTGGAGGAATCAGGCTCTGTGACTTCAGAGTATACTACACAGCTACAGTGATCAAAACAGTATGGTACTGCCACAAAAACAGAAATATAGATCAATGGAACAGAATAGAGAGCCCAGAGATAAACCCATGCACATATGGTCACTATCTTTGACAAAGGAGGCAAGAATATACAATGGAGAATATATAGCCTCTTCAGCAAGTGGTGCATGGAACATTGGACAGCTACATGTAAAAGAATAAAATTAGCACACTCCCTAACACCATACACAAAAATAAACTAAAAATGGATTAAAGATCTAACTGTAAGGCCAGATACTATACAACTCTTAGAGGAAAACATAGGCAGAACACTCTATGACATAAATCACAGCAATATCCCTTTTGACCCACCTTCTAGAGTAATGGGAATAAAAACAAAAATAAACAAATGAGACCTAATGAAACTTAAAGCTTTTTGTCAGCAGAAGAAACCATTAAGAAGAGAAAAGACAACCCTCGCAATGGGAGAAAATATTTGCCAATGAAGCAAATAGCAAAGGATTAATCTCCAATATATGCAAGTAGCTCATGCAGTTCAATATCAAAAGAACAAACAACTCAATCCAAAAATGGGCAGAAGACCTAAATAGTTCTCCAAAGAAGACATACGGGAGGCCAACAAACACATGAAAAGATGCTCAACATGACTAATTATTAGAGAAATGCAAATCAAAAGTGCAATGAGGTATCACCTCACAGCAGTCAGAATGGCCATCATCAAAAAAATCTACAAACAGTAAGAGATGGAGAGGGTGTGGAGAAAAGGGAACCCTCATGCATTGTTGATGGGAATGTAAATTGATACAGCCACTGTGAAGAGCAGTATGGGGGTTCCTTATAAAACTAAAAATAGAACTACCATATGACCCAGCAATCCCACTATTGGGCATATACCCAGAGAAAACCATAATTCAAAAAGACACATGCACCCCAATGTTCATTGCAGCACTACTTACAATAACCAGGTCTTGGAAGCAACCTAAATGTGCAATGACAGGTGAATAGTTAAAGAAGATATGGTACATATATACAATGGAATATTACTCAGCCATAAAAAGGAACAAAATTGGGTCATTTGTAGAGACATGGATGGACCTAGAGACTGTTATACAGAGTGAAGTAAGTCAGAGAAAAACAAATGTGTATTAATACATACATGTGGAATCTAGACAAATGGTACAGCTGAACCAGTTTGCAAGGCAGAAATAGAGACACAGATGTAGAGAACAAATGTATGGACACCAAGGGGGGAAAGAGTGGGTTGGATGAATTGGTGGTTGGGATTGACATATATACACCAATATGTATAAAATAGATAACTAACGAGAACCTGCTGTATAACACAGGGAACTCCACTTCACTGTGCAGTAGAAACTCACATAACATTGTAAAACAACTATACCCCAATTTAAAAAAGAGAGAGAAAAAAGAAACAGAGCCAATAGAATGTGTGTGTATATAAGTATGTAGGTAGAAAGATAAAGGTATTTATTCAAGGAATTAATTAAAATAAGATTTACATAAAATTAAATAAATGGATATTTATTTTAAGGAATAGACTTACACAGCTGTGGAGGCTGGAAAGTCCAAAATCTGCAGGGTAGGCAGGCTGACTGGAGACCTAGGGAAGACTGTGCTTTGCAATTAGAGTCTGAAGTCCACCCACTGGAAGAATTCCCTTTTCATGGGGCTTTAACTGATTGGATGATTGGATGAGGCCCAAGCCCATTATAGAATGTAATCTGCTTTACTTAAATGTTAATGCCATCTAAAAATATCTTCACAGCATCATCTAGACATATTTGACCAAAATCTGACCACTGTGGCCTAGTCTACTTGATGAACCATTATATCTTTTCCTCTGTTCTTTCTCTCAATTAACAATATGATTTCTATTCATGCATCCTGGCCCCCTTCCATTTCTTCAAATCTACTTATTTTACCAAGTCCCTCCATTTTACATGGAAGTGTATGCCATATACTAAAAGCATAGATTGCTATGGATTTTTTGCCCCTATTCCTGAAATAGTTCTTTCCCACTCATTTTCTTTGCTATTCTATTAGTTCACACTCAGATCCTTTCCTTCCTAGATTATTGTGAGTTTCCTAATGCTCTTCCTGTTTCTGGATTCTCTCCTTTCATAGTGACAAAAAGTACTTCTCTAAAAAATACATATGTAATCTTTGTACTTCCCAGCTGAACTCTTTTAATAGATCTCTAATGCATACAGAATAAAGGTCAAGATCTTCGTAAGGAACCTCATATTATGCTTATATATGAGGTTCCTTATGAAGAGAAACATTCTCTATTTTTTATTGTTATCTCTTTGTTTCTTTGAAAGACACAAATACGTATTACCCAGATCCCCATTCAAGGAAGAGTTTGTTGACAACATGGCTAGGGATGCTGTCAGCTCCTATAGGATTTGCCTCAGCTACAGAGAATACTCTTGCCCAAGGACATACCCTTCCCACAGTGGCCCTTATCCAATGAATAATTACAGTGAGAGTATAAAAGCCTAGCCTTTTCAGCCAAAGCTTCCTGTGGGTCTGGCCAAAACTTTGAAGTTCAACTTTTCTACCCAATCCTCATTCTTATTCCTCCCATCTGCGAGTATTGATGCCTAATAAATACCCTGTATGCAAAAAGGTATTTTTTTCTGTTTCAGCCTCTGCTTTCCATAATAGTTCCATCTATACCTAACTACAGCACATTCTGGATTCCAGAATCTGACATGCTGTGTTTTTCATATGCCTATGTTTTTAAGCACATTGTTTTATCTGCTTAATCTGCTCAACCTATCTCCCTCTTTTTTGAAAACTCATTTTTTTAAGATTGAGTTCATTTGCTACATCCTCTGATCAGCCTTCCTTGGCCCCTTCAAATTCAATTACACTTTCCTTTTTATTCCAGTGACACTTGGTTTATACCTTTATTACCACCCAATAAAATATACCATGATTAGTCAGGACTCTTTCATTTGCAGAAGACAGAGACTGTTCAATCTGACTCAAACAAAAATGCTATTCTGTTGACCTTACATAACTGAAAAGTAGGTGGATGGTGCCGATTCCAGGTATAGCTGAAAGCAAGGACTCAAGACAGTGTTATCAAGATACCAAATCTCTTTTTACCCATAGAACAAGCTATCTCCATGTGAATGCAAAATAGCTGCTTATAGCCAAGATTTAAAAGACTTACATACCCAGCTTTCTTTCTCAGTGGAAAGAACAAAATTTTTTTTCAATCACTTTGACATGCAAGCTCTAGGGAAGACTCAGATAAGTCCAAGCTTGGGTCACTTGCCCATCCTACAACAAATTATTGTGATCAGCGTCAGGAGATAGCTGATTTTCTAGGCCTAGAGAACAGAAACAGCTCTAACCAGACCATATGGAATGTGTTCCCAGAGGAAATATGATTACTATTAGCAGAAGAAGGAGAGGGGTTAGTGGACAGGCAAAAATAGCACATATTTGCTATGTACTGTGACAGTTGGCCAAAAGTTAGAGATAAAATTCAAGTGGGCTGATTTTATGATTCTAGGCTTTGAAGTTATTCATGTCCATGGAAATATAAGATAGATTTCAAGTGGCTTGAAATGAAACTGAGGGAGAGAAAATTGATGGCACCATCAGGTCAGTGAAAACAAGACAAATATTTTACTCCTTGAAAAAATGCAATTTTCATCTTGCAGAGCTCTACTAAATGTAAACAGAAAAGAGAATAGATTTTAAATATATAAATCACCTGATATCAAGCTTCCCTCTTGATTCACTGACAAAGAAGTTTGATATATAAGCATACAGAGGGCTAAATATGAGAAAAAATAGTGCAAGAGCAGATACAATATTAGAGAAAGGAATTCATGAAAGAAAACTATGTAAGATTCAATTCGCTTATTTAATAAAAGTAATAACCACTTAAATAACATTTCTGTGACTGATGATTAGGTTATACTTTGCCAGAATGTTAATTAGCATACTCTCTCTTATTTGAGATATGGCTATACTGTATGTGTGTGTGTGTATATATATATATATATATATATATATGAAAGAGAAAATAATACTAGGAAGACAAGGTCAAACTAGTATTTAATCCTATAAGACTCCATACGCTGGCTACAAAAGAACCACAAATTAGATTCACAGGCTGCTAGAAGCCTAGGGGAAAAGGAAAATGGAATTCATTATACCCCTCCTAGTGTCCAGTTATTCAGAAGAAGCATAAGCATTTATGACACTATCACAAGAACAAATTACCTTATCATTGGAAAATGCCTGTATGACATAGCAGTCAGCATTCTCAGTGACAGCATCCTTAAACACTCCATATAATAACAAAATGGGTGCCTGCCACCCAGGATTCACTCCACGCCAGACAAGCTGACAACATCATGACAAAACTTAAATCAGCTGAAGGAATTAAATGACAGCACAGAATGCTGTAAAGCTGTATGTAGCTGAAAAATAAATATATGTACCGTGGTCTGTTCAACAGTGTGATAGAATTAGGGCAAAATATCTAAGTGAAATAAGTCCTCTCAAGTTATGTCTTCTTAAGGAATGTCTTTAAGAAGATGACTTTTTCTTCTTGGCATAACTTAGGTCAACTTTCCTTACATATGACCATCCAAAAGAAGCAACCCTATGACATAAAGTCTACTGTCTGTTACCTGACTACTGTCAAGTAACTCTCTACTCTCTGTCTACTCTGTCTAGTCTCTCTGTCTTGATTACAAAAGGACAATTTTTTAAAGGAAGAAAATAGCACATAGTAACTTCAACATCTGTTTTCTTTTTCTAATTGCATAAGCTAAAAAGGCAAATATTAGAATAATCACTAGCTTCAAAGCAGGAATGAGATTCAAAGTATGTAACAGTTTGGCACTGGCATGGACCGGTCAGAACAGATGCTGGATGCAGCATCTCATATGCTGGGGCAGGATTCTGGGTGCCAGGATCTTCTGCTGTGAAGGGCATTCACCTTTTAGTTATTAGGTCATAGAAAGGGCAGGTGTGAAAGGAAGAGAGGAGAGTATCTGAGGATGCCGAGTAGCAGCTATTTCCCAGTGAATATCTGAGTATTTAACATTTTAACAATTCTTACTCTCTGGCAGTACACGATGCTCCAAGCATTATCTTATAGGCTCCAGTCCTAGAATCAGCCATTTAGCCAAGAAGCCAGTATTAAAATATTAAGTTACTAGTCAACTAATGATTTAACATGGATCCGGAAATACCTGGAATCAGTAAGTCTCCCAGACTTTGTCAAGGGTCTCTGTGTGTGTGTTTGAGCATGCCTTCAGTAGTCAGGCAGGTAGTTGAAAACTCTGCCTTAGCCTTCACATTCCTGCTTTTCCAGAGCTCAAGTTCAGCTAGAAGTGAGAGTTAAGGTTTCTAGTTTCCCCAGAATATGTCAGAGTTTTTTTAAAGGCCCACATAGACAGTTCATTGTACTTTTCCTTTTAAAAATTTCTCCAACTGTTGTCTACCACCCCAGACTACAGCAGTGTTAAATGATTTTCACTGATTGTTTTCAACAGATGCCCCAGGGTTGGCACATTAGGAAAGTTCCAAGTCCAGCCTGATAAAGACAAGCTTTGAGAGAGGGTTCTTCCAGGGAATGATTAGATAGGTCAAATAATAACTATTCTCTGGAAATGAGGCTTTCAAAGAGCTCAAACTCTATTTTTCCCCCTCCAGTGGCTGTCAGGCTGCTGATTTTTATTGTGATTTCAAGGTTTTGGTTTCCAAAGATACCTCTGAGTTGTGGAGGGCATGATAGTAAAAGGGAAATTAAAAGGACCAATATTTAGGTTTTTAAAAAAATAAATGAATATTTCCCAGGTTCCATCAAGACTGATTAATTTCCAGAATTCTGAAAATGTTGATTCTGATAACGTTGACCAGTGATCTCATGACTTTTATGGAGGAGAAAATTTTTGAACTCTTTACTGATCCCAGTGATATTACCCCAAAGAGTTTATTTAAACAAAATATTTTAACACTTGTTTGGCTATACAGTATTTTACAGCTGAATATCAGCCTGACTCCTGAGCACAGTTGGCGTGGTTCACCAGTTGTGAACTACTAATTTAAGTATTAATTTTTCTCCATACCAGAAAAGAGATTAGTAACTTTCTTTTAACTCTGGTGTTTTCTGGAGATCTTTAGCTGATTTCTGGCCCTAAGCCATGCAGATGGAAGGTGTTAATTATTTCTCTGACATCTCTCAGTTAGTGTGTAAGATCCAACTGCTTTTGCTTTCTCTCTGCTGAGATGACCACTGATCCACCAGCCAGAGCATAACTCAGAGTTTCTGTTGCTACCTCCCTAACACAGAACACTGGCTTCATACTATAAAGCCCCTATCCTGATTTAGTACTAAATCACTTTCTCAAACCCATTTTCTAATAATCTCTCCATATTAAAAAATGAATCTTTAAAGAGGCCACTCTATGTAAAGATTTAAAAAAATCCTTCAAACGAAAAGAACTGTATCAAAAATGTCTGTACATATTTTGCCATTGTAACTTTAGTGGCTTTTAAGGAGGAAAATGAGAAACTAAGAGAACAAGCAGGGAAGTTACAACAATTACTTAAAACAGTGCATTTCAAACCTGGTAGTATCTTAGAATATTCTAGAGAGTTTAACAAACATTCATACCTAGTCTCCTCCCCCAAGCAATTATATCAGAATCTCTGGGAATAGGAACCAGGCGTCTGTACTTATTGAAAGATTCCTTCTCACGTGATTCTGAAATGCAGTCAGGGAAACAACAACAACAACAACACTGGCATAAAGCAGGTACTGTAGCACCCTGCTACCCCATGTGTCCTTACAAAAATTTCTGGAAAACTCCAGCACTCCAAAATCTCCTGCCCAGACCCCTAGAGTGTGGGGAGAAGGGATACATCGCAGCAAATGGCCATAGAAACTCCAGGCTTGCAGGCTGAACTACATAAACAAACAAATAAACAAACAAACAAATCACTCTGAAAAGCTCTGTGTAATATGTAAAGCCATTAGGCACTGGGTTCGTTCTTTTTTTTTTTCCCCAGATCTTTATTGCAGTATAATTGCTTTACACTGTTGTGCTAGTTTCTGCTGTACAACAAAGTGAATCAGCTGTATTTATACATATATCCCTATATCCCCTCCCTCTTGAGCCTCTCTCCCACCTTCCCTATTCCATCCCTCTAGGTCATCACCAGTCATCAAGTTGATCTCCCTGGGCTATGCAGTTGCTTCCCACTAGCCATCTGTTTTACATTTGGTAGTGTATAAATGTCAGTGCTGCTCTCTCATTGTCTCAGCTTCTCCTTCCCCCCATCCCCGTGTGCTCAAGTCTGTTCTCTACATCTGCATCTTTATTCTTTGCCTGCCACTGACTGCATCAGTACCATTTTTTTAGATTCCATATATATGTGTTAGCATACGGTATTTGTTTTTCTCTTTCTGACCTACTTTGCTCTGTATGACAGACTCTAGGTCCATCTACCTCACTGCAAATAACTCAGTTTTATTCCTTTTTATGGCTGAGTAATATTCCATTGTATATATGAAGCACTGGGTTCTATTCAGCAACTAACACCCAGTGAGTACCTACCTGTGCCAGTCTCTAACCTGTATTAAGTAGCTTAGGTAAGTTATTTAATTAGATCGTGGGTACATTATTCATAATTTCTAGGCATGGGATTCTTCTAGTAGCCCATGGCAGAGTTTTCAACTTATGAGTAGTTTGCCACGTTCTTCAGAAGGTATATTCCATTTTTCTGTAATTATATTCTTCCTACTTTGGCGGGTTCAAATATAATTGGCTTTATAAAAAGGCAATGCTAGAAAATAATACGGTTTTTAAAAATGCTCTTAGTTAACAAAATAAAAATCTGGAAGTATTTTATTGGTGCTCCCCTTGGGAAAAGAAAGTTTCAGTTGTCTATAAAGTTTGAAAGTCTGGAAAAATTTGAAACCACTCATTTGGAAAATAATGTCTGTATTTGTTGACTAGCTTAAGGAACATTCATTCAAGTTATTCCAACGCCAGTGTTTGTAAAATATTGTTTTGAAATGTGAGATGTCAGATGCCTTTATTTTTCCCACCATGGCTTATAGAACAGGCCCATTTAGGATTTCCCTTGAATTTTTTAACAAAAAATTGAATTTAATTTTACTTTATTTTAAATCAAAGTTAGCACTAGAGCTTACTGAAAGAATAACAATCTTAGCTGGCACTGCTAATGGTAAATTTAATTTGTTTAGAAAAGATTTTTGCCTCTAAGACTAAGTAAAATGAAAAAAAAATTAACCATTTTGTTTGGAAAACTCTGGCATTTCAACTGGAAATCTTATACTGATGAGTTGTTAACCTTTATGCTGTATCATTAACAATCATTTGGAAACATTATAGTCATTTTGGTAATTGGAACATAATACTCCAGTCATGTCAACGTAATCCCCATATGAGGAAATTACCAAAATGTTTACAAAACAGGCCCCCAGCTAGATGTGGGATTGACCAAATCTGTTATTTTGGTTTTTTTTTTAATTTTTTGTCCACATTCTTTTCTCTAAGTGAGCCTATTTTAGAGCGAATGATGCAGGCTGCAAAGACTTTAGAAGATAAGGTTTTTCCAAGAATAATACTAATGGCTTTTTTCCTAATTCCTTTCTACTCTGTGTGCCATTCTTATCAAAGCAAAGAATCAAAAGATTGTCCTTCTGACCGGTGTGAGGTGATAAGGCCATCATCAAAAAATCTAGAAACAATAAATGTTGGAGAGAGTGTGGAGAAAAGGGAACTCTCCTGCACTGTTGGTGGGAATGTAAGTTGGTACAGCCACTATGGAAAACAGTTTGGAGGTTCCTTAAAAAACTATGAATAGAACTACCATATGATCCAGTAATCCCACTACTGGGCATATACCCAGAGAAAACCATAATTGAAAAAAAAACATGTACTGTAATATTTATCGTGGCACTATTTACAATAGCCAGGACATGGAAGCAACCTAAATGCCCACCAACAGATAAATGGATAAAGAAGATGTGGGACATATATACAATGGAATATTACTCAGCTATAAAAAGGAATGAAACTGAGCTATATATAATGAGGTGGATTGAGCTAGAGACCATCATACAGAGCGAAGTAAGCCAGAAAGAGAAAAACAGATACCGTATGCTAACTCATATGTATGGAATCTAAAAAAAATGGTACTGGTGAACCTAGTGACAGGGCAAGAATAAGGATGCAGATGCAGAGAATGGACTGGAGAACACAGGGCTGGGGGGGGGGAGTGAAGGGGAAGCTGGGACGAAGTGTTAGAGTAGCATAGACATATATATACCACCAACTGTAAAATAGATAGCTAGTGGGAAGTTGCTGTATAACAAAGGGAGTTCAACTCGATGATGGGTGATGCCTCAAAGGGCCAGGACAGAGAGGGTGGGAGGGAGTCGCGGGAGGGAGGGGATATGGGGATATATGTATAAATACAGCTGATTCACTTTGGTGTACAGCAAAAACCGTGCAAGAGTGTAAAGCAGTTATATTCCAATAAAAAGCTTAAAAAGAAAAAAAAGAGTTCCTAAGAAAAGAAAAAAAAAAGATTGTTCTGTGAATTCAACGTATATACACAAAAGCTGGACAAATCAGACCCCAAATTTCAAGGCTTAATTGTGAAATCATCAGCGTGGGCTTATGAGATTAAAAATTTCTCCCTCAATAGAACAGTACACAGACTAGGTGTTCAGTCAATATGGTTGGAAAAAATACACACGTCGTCATCGGTTTTTTAGATAGGTACCCAATGCCTTTTCACTCTTTGTTTGCTTCATAAAAACTTTAAGAACAGGTCTCCATTCAGTATTTTCTCCTGCACACTTCTGGAAGGGACCATTAGGAGGCCAGATGAACCAGTTATTAGAACTTTCTATTGAGCTTTTCATATTTACTTAGAGGACAGAATTGTGGAGAAAAGGTGCAAAAAAGGAACGACCAATGCTTACCAAATAATAGCAGCTCGGGCTAAATCCATACAAATGCCCTTATCAAAGATGACAGTGTTAAAAATGGTTAATATCATACCCAAGTTCTCCTGATTTCTAATACAGAGCAAATATTTGGATTATAAATCCTGTACTTCAGCTTGTACATTATTATTTTGTGATTTGAATAGTTAGGTGAGCAAATAAAATTATGTGTTTTGAGGGTCAATCTGCTGAGAGTTAGTGAGACTTACTGGTAAGCACATAGATTTTTGGGGTCAGATACACCTGACTTCAATGTCTGGCTTCTAACTACTAGCTGTGTGTCTTTGGTCATGTTATTCACACTATCTGAATTGCAGTTTGCTTATCTGCAAATAAGAATATCTGCTATTCAAGGCTGCTGAAATTAGTTGAGTTACTAATATATGTTTCCTGTCATATTAAGTACACTTTGAGTTAGTTATTTCCACTTTGTCTCATCAATGACAATCTTGATAATAAATAATTCATTGTAATAATAAAGTCATGATTTACTGAATGAAAAAAAATAACTATGGGGGAATGGGGCATTTGCTGTACTTACAGAAAAATTAAAACAAATATTTTCAAAAGATGGGAGCAAATATTTTATAACAATGATGAGTCTCACATTCAATCCATAAACACAATTCTCTATATTTCTTCCCACAAAATCTATTCCAGATCTCTCCACTTTCCTCGGTAATCTCTAATAGAGCCCTAGACCAAATAACCATCATCTCTCATTTGGAGTATCCTAATTGTAGCATCCTACCTGGTTTCCTTGCTTCCACTCCTGCCTACTCCTCTAACATCTTTTCTTCAACACAATATCCACAATGCTACTTGTAAGTCATAAGTCAATTATTCAATACTGAGGATTTTCATTGTACTTAGAATAAAATTCCAACTTTTTGCCATTGCAATAATAACATGCAATAACATGGTCTGCCTTCTGTTTCATTCTCTGGCTTCATCTTTGTATTAGTTTTCTGGGGCTGCTGAAACAAATGGCCACAAACTTGGTGGCTGAAAACAACAGAAATATGTTATCTTACAATTCTGAAGGCTACATGTCCAAATCAAGATATCAGCGAGGCCACACTCCATCTGAAGGCTCTAGGAAGAGTCCTTTCGTGCATCTTTCACCTTCTTGTGACCCTACCCCATTCCTTGGCTTGTGGCAAGATAACTCCAGTCTTTGCCTACCTCCATCTTCATGTGGCCTCTGTGTGTGTGTGTGTGTGTGTGTGTCCTTTTCTGTCTCTTATGAGTTCACTCTCATGGATTTGGGGACCATTCTAATTCAGTGTGGTCTCTTTTCAATCTTTAATTATATCTGCAAAGACCTTATTTCTAAATGAGGTCACATTCTGAGACACCGGGTAGACCTAAATTTGGTGAGGGGCACTATTCAATCCACTACAATCCTGTGGCATGCTCCCTTTCAGTCATTACATTCTGGCCACCTTGACCCACCCACCTCGGTCATTCCTCAGGGCTTCTGTATTTCCCCTTTCTTCCACCTGCAGCATCTTTCTCCCTGAATTTTGCATAACTAGCACTTTACTATTCAGCTTAAATATCACCCCTTGTCCTTAACTATTTAAATAATACTCACAAATTAGTAATAACTCCTCACAAGTCACTTGTTATTCCTTCACCTTGTTTTATTTTCTTTGTTACAATTTTGACTTTCTGAAATTATCTTTTTTTGTATTAATTGTTTTCCTTGCTTGTTTTTATTCTTACACCATTCCATTCCAATAGAATATAAAATCCACAAGAACAGAAACTATAACTATGTCTTTAACTAATGTATGTCCTGTACATATCTCAGTAATAGGACCTTAGTAACATTCAATAAATATTTGTTGAAGGAATGAATGACCAAGTAGGAGAAAGAATATGAATTGGGGGTTAGTTGACCTAGATCCTAGTCCTTTGCCACTAACTAGCTATGTGACCTTGGGTGCCACAGCTAACGTCTCTGTTTATCAGTTTCCCCATTCATTAGTGAGGGGTTGATTGCTGAGTAATTTTCTGTCTACAAGACTTTTTACTTCGACTTCCAATAGGTTCTTTACTACGATTTTGTCAAAGAGACAAAATTTGCAAGTAAAAACAACCATTAAACTCTTGAAAATTTGCAAATAAAAACATCCATTATACATCCTTGTACTGTGGCTAAATTAGTGAATTAATTGGAAAGTACAAAGTTTCAATACAATTTTGGGAAAACAATCTTTTTATCCTTAAAAATTGGTTCTTTCTGAAGGTGGTCATCAATTCTATTTTCTACTTTGTCAGTTGGTTTCTGAGACTATTTTAGATAGTTTTGGTCTCATTTAGTAACCTGAGTCAGAGACTCCGTTGGGCTGAAAATGGGATATTGATTTGCACAACCACACTCTGCAAAAGAGAAAGTTTCTGATGGGTATGTGGTGATGATAATATTACTAACACTCTCATGAGTTCAAAAGATGTTACGTTTTAATTATTCTCCTAATTTATTTACTTTTACAGCAATTCAGGTTTAATACAATAGCTTATTTTCTAAACATACCCTCTAGAATTTTTGTTTGTTTATTTTTCTTGACAATTCTATACAATGAAGCCTGCCTAAGTACAGATTCTGAATATGCTTTCTGGAGAAGAATAGGAAAAAAGATATTTTCTGCTCTAAGTTAATCTCCTCCTGGAACAAAACTTCAGTAACGATACTACTCCAAAGACAGAGGAGCATCAGCTTTCAATGGCTAATTCACTGTCTGCCACTGTGCTCATTATTTGACTAAAATAACTAATTTTGTTGCAGCCTCTAAGAGAAGATAACATAGAGCCCCAAACACATAATAGCTGATCCTAAATCTGAATATGTTCTATATCCAGAGTTGCTGCTACCCTCTTGGCTACTCTAAGATGTTTGAATTTGGAAAGTTTTTCTCTGCATAAAATATTGAATTTTTTATCTCAACAATAGCAATTTATAAATATGTTGCTTCAAATACCTGTTAGAAGAGCATATACATATGAAAGTTACATAAACAGTGTGACTTGCATTAAACCATTCGCTCAATTTCTATTTGACCAACACTGGTCAGCTGGACATTAGCCAAGATGCAGAGGTGGCCAAGTCAGGTGGCCAAGACTTTTCTATGTGAGAATTTGACTCGGACATAGTATTTTCAGTTTTTTTCAGCATCCAAATATCTGTATGTACCTCTTTAACATGATAATTAGGAATGAAGGACATAGTTGTGTGGAGACCTAGTTATTTCCTAAAGGCATATTCTACAGCAGCTAGCATGATGAGTTTTAAAGTATTTCATTTTGAAAAGAAACATTTTTTCCTGTCATTTATTTAATGATAAAAAGATTCATCATGAAATAACTGTGAGAGAGAAGGAACATAAAATTCCATATATTGAGCAAGTTAGTGGAAACAAAATATAGTAGTAGCGTGGAAGTGGAAAAAAAATCAAAGGCATTGTGAAGCTGTTAATCTATCTGCCTTGGTATCCTTCACCTACCCTCTCCTTCTTCCTCCTTTCCCCGTATTTCTTTTTTCCCACTTTTTTCCTCTCGTCTTCCTCCCTCCTCTTCTACATAGCTAAATATTTTTGCCTACCTTTTAATCTTTACTTAGGATATATTTCTAGGAGTGAAATTACTGGATCAAAAAAAAGTCAATTTTTAAAAATTTCTAGCAATTGATTTTTACTAGTTTGGTTTATCACCAATGAAATTCACATGCAGGGGCCCAGAATCCTTGCTCTATGAAGGCTGTATTAATCCAAAAGCAATTATTGAGAGTTGTTAGGTATTGAACACAGTCAAGGCAATGTGGTAATGCAAACAGACCAAGAGGAATTTTGATTCTGAGAAGTTTTCAATTATAAGATGAGACTAGTACACAGAAAAAATTAAGAAAGTACAGTGTTCACTCAGCATTCTCAGTTTTGCAACTCTGAAGACACAGAGGTGCTTGTATACTTGATGTAGGAAAAGTTCTGGTTAGATTTTCATTATTATTATTAAACTACAAAATTGACCAGAAATAAGTGAGAGATACCCATGTCTATATTTTCCCAGTGGTCGGAGTCTTAACCCTGGTAATGACTCTGTACCCCAGCAAGTACTCTTGTCTGGATTTATCAGCTCTGCCCCACTTCTCTGGAGCCTCTCTGACATGAAGGAATACAGTTCCAACATCTTCAGCTCGAATACTTTGCCTTATTTTTTCTCTTCTAGTCTTTACTGAAAAAATATCTAATATTGTTCTTTTATAAATGTTGCCTCCTTTTTACATTTCCATCCTCTATTTCCCTATTTTTCTAATTATTGTCAATTTGAAGACATTATGTAATCAGATACTACCACACATAATAAAATATCACAATTGCTATAGATATTTTTTTTTAATTTTTCAAAAATAGCTTTATCGAGTTACAACTGAATTACAATAAACTGCACATGTTTAAAGTGCACAACTGGATACTTTCTGTCATATGTATACACCTGTGAAATCATCACCCTCCAAAAGTTTCTATATGTTCCTTTGCAATGCTTCCCTCCACATCCCTGCCCCAGTCCCAGGCAACCAGTGATCTACTTGGCCTCACTATTGGTTGTTTCTTTTTTTTGGAATATAATTACTTTACACTCTTGTACCAGTTTTTGAGGTACACCAAGGTCAATCATCTGTTTTTAAACACATATCCCAGTATCCCCTCCCTCCCTCAACTCCCCCTCCCCCTCCCCGTCCCAGTCCTCCAAGGCATCATCCATCATCGAGCTGAACTCCCTTTGTTATACAGCAACTTCCCACTGGCTATCTATTTTACAGTTGATAGTATATATATGTCTATGCTACTCTCTCACTTCATCTCAGCTTCCCCTTCACCCCCAGCCCCTCCAAACATTGCGATCTCCAGTCCATTCTCTGCATCTGAGTCCTCATTCTTGTCTTGTCACTGAGTTCATCAGTACCATTTTTAGATTTCGTATGTATGAATTAGCATACAATATTAAAAAATAAAAAAGAGAAAAAAATCTATGAAGGTTGGAATCATCTTGGAAAGCTTAAAATAGTCATGGGTCTCTCTAGATTCAGAAACCAAGACAACTCTTAAGAACAATTAAACCTTTAAAAATAATGAGAATAAAGGTGAATTGAGCCTTCTGTTTACATCCGTATGAAGACTGAGGTACAATTAAAAGGCTTAAACAACTATAACTATAATAAAGAATGAATCAATTAATGTAAAAAAATCACTTGAAGTCCATGCAAAATACGATTGATTAGTTGATTAATATGTGTGCAAAATGTAATTAGCAATTAAGTCAAAATGTTGAAAGAGGCCAATTTTAACATATACACATAATCTTAGTTTCTCAAGGGTCCGGGTTGTTATTTTTTTTATACAGTAAATAAAATGCTTAGCATACTTTTGAGATTCTCATTGTACAGCAATGAAATAAATATATAGAGAATACAGTACATTCAGCTTGGCCTTTGACAGTCCAAATGTTCATTGTAATGGAAATTTTATTGCTAGCTTTATAGAATATTTGATTTAGAAACAATTTGAAGTTGGATTTTTTGTATGTTTTTAACATGTTTGTCAGTGTCTTGAGAATTTAATTTATATACAATAAAATTGAGCAATGTGAGCATACATATCATCTCAAAACTTTACTCATTGCCCTTTTCAGTCAGTCTTCTCCAGCCTCTCAACCTCCTTGTAACCACTAATTTACTTTCTATCGTTATAGTTTTGCCTTTTCTAGAGTTTTACGTAAATGGAATCATATGGTATGGGGTATTTTATGACTGAATTCTTTCACTGAGCACCATGATTTTGATAGTCATTCATGCTGTGGTATGTGTCAGTAGTATACTCCTTTTATTACATGAAAATGTGAAAAATAAGACTATACAAAAATGTAAAAACACCACTCTTTCTGATGATAGGGGTCTGAAAGAGTTAACTCATAAGTCCTACTTGCAACTAAATCATCGACAGAGAAATGAGCTCATTGTTATGGCAAGGAAATAACCAGAAAATTAATTAGGCCTAAACAAATTCATCTTAACTTCAATTACTCCTCCAGCATAGACATATTTGTTTTCTGGCACTGAATTAATATGAAAAAGTCTCTAGTGCTTCCAGTATGTGTATGTTTTATTTCTAAAGTAGTTAAACAGCTTTTAAGAAATTCTTTTCTTGAGCTGAATGAAAATACTCTTCCTGGGAATAATAACATCCACTCATTCACCTTTTTCATTGTTTATCCTGCTGTTCTTGTTAATTAGCAAAGATATTTGTGCTTACCTACACTGTATTTTTCCTTATAGTATAGCATTTTTTGCTGCTAATGACTTAAACTGCAGTGAAGGTATATGCCTGGATTTCATAAAGAATAAAATTGTTAGTCAAGCTGCACAAACACTATTAAAAACAAAAACACAAAATAAAAAGTTCTTAAAATAAAAAAAAAATACACAAGCTTCAAATGTTTAAAGCCCTTTTAGTCTGCTTTCTTAAGCTTAGATGCCAAGGCTGTTGTACCTCAAATCTTATCCCATGTTGTAAAGCATAAGAAGAAATAAATATTTAGTTTGTTTCTTACTACTTCTATAAAACCTAGTTCCTCTCATTTAAAAAAAAATATGCTGCTAAAAAGCCAATGAATAAATTTAAAATAAAATAATATATTTGAGTATACCAAAAGAAGGAAGGAAATGGGGAACAGAGAAAGAAAAAAAAGAGGGCCAAACACAAAACAAATAATAAAATGGTGGACATAATTCCAAACTTTTCAGTGTATTACATTAAATATTAATAGACTCAAAGGCACATATAATCAGAATAGTTAAAACTGAAAAACCCCACTGAGTGAAAGTAAATGATTAAAAAACAATATACTATACAAACGTTAAGCATAAGAAGGCTAGACTGGCTATATTAATATCTTTAAAAATTGGTTTTAAGATAAAAATTATTACTAGAGATAAATAGGGACATTTCAGAATGATAAAATTGTCAATTCATCAGGAAGACATAAAAGTCATAAACGTGTATGCACCAAATAAAACAACTTCAAAATACATGAAACAAAAATTGACAAAATTAAATGGACAAGTAGACAACTGTACAATTATAGTGGAGTTTAATGCCATTGGCCTGAAATGAATGAGACAGCTAGACAAAAATTTGTAAAGGCATGGATAATTTTTACAATAGTATTAACCACTTTGATCTAATCAATATTTATATAGCTCTATAACAATAGAATACACCTTTTTTCAAGTACATGTGACAAATTTACCAAGACAGACTATATGCTGGGGTTCAAATCAAAGAGGGTAAATTCTCTATCCAATGCAGAATTAATGTAGTGATCAATAAATATATATAGTCACCAAATATATTCATATATCACCAAATATTACAAACAGAATGATAATAAAAATACAATATAACCAAATTTGTGTAAACAGCTAAAACAATGTTTAGAGGACAATTATATCATTAAATGCTTATTGGAAAGAAAAATGAAAGGTCTCAAATTAGTGACCTAAATGTCAACCTCAAAAAAGTAGGAAAAAAAGATAAAATTATACACAAAATGAAGAATAGTGAGAACAGAAATCAATCAAATATAAAATGCACAAATAGTGAAAGCTCATTCTTCGAAAATATCAACAGAATTCCTAAACCCCTGATGAAAAAACATACAGACAACAAAATCACCGTAATCATAAGTGGGAAGGGGATTATCATTATAAATCTTGTAGACATTGGAAGTATAATAAAAAAACAAAACAACAAAATTTATACCAGCAAACTTAACAACTTAGATTAAATGGTGAGGGACTTCCCTGGCAGTCTAGTGGTTAAAACCTCGCCCTCCAATGCAGGGGATTCGGATTCCTTCCCTGGTCAGGGAGCTAAGATCCCACATGCCTCGCGGCCAAAAAACCAGAACATAAAACAGAAATAATATTGTAACAAATTCAATAAAGACTTTTAAAAAAAGATTAAATAATGAGATTTCTTGAAAAATACAATTTACCAAAGTTGACATAATACAAAACAGATAATCTGAATTTTTCTAAATCTATCAAAGGCAGTATACCTGTAAAAACATTTTCAACCAAGAAAATTCCAGGCTGAATGATTTTGTTGGTAAATTCTATTAAGCATTCAAAAAAAAAGTAACAACAATTTTATCCAGGCTTTTTCAGAAAATATACGAAGAAGGACTTTCCCAACTAATTTCATGAGGCCAGGAAAACCTTAGTACCCAAACCTGAGAATCACATTTTATACATAAAAAAGAGCAATATTTCTTGTTAATGTAAACAAAAATGCTTAAGAATACAACTAATAAAATCCAAAAGGGTAAGTACCATAATCAACAGAGTTTATCTCTGGAAGGCATATTTAAAAATCGACCAACTTAACTCATCATTTAACAGAATAAAGTAGAAAGACCACATGATCATTTCAATAGATGCCAAAACAACAAGAGAAAAACTTTGACACAAACCCATTAGTGATAAAAATTCGCAGCAACTAATGACTAAAGAAGAACTTTCACAACTTGATGATGAGTATTTACAAAAAAATCTATAGCAATAATCTTAATTAATGATAAAATATTGAAAGTTTTCCTCCCTAAATAGAGAACAAGGCAAGGATTATCACTTTCACCAGTTCTACTCAATAATACACTAGAAACTGAGGTCATTACAATAAGTTAAGAAAAATCAAATGCATCCAGGTTTGAAAGGAAGAAGTAAAACTCTCTTGCTTGGTGGATAACATGACTATGATCATGTATATCATGATCATTCTATTTACAAGAAAATCCTTGTTAAAACTTACAAGACTACTTAAAGTGATAGACAAATTTAGCAAAGTCATAAGATTCAAAACTGTAATACAAAATCAATTGTATTTTATATAGTAGCAGCAATTAGAAAATAAAATTTAAAAAATAATTCCAGTTAAAACAATGCCAAACAAACTTCTAAAATATCTTAAAGTAAATGAACAAAAACTTGCAAGACATATACACTGAAAACTACAGAACAGTCCTGGGATAAACCATAGGAAACCTACATAATTAAAGAGATACATCATATTTATGGGCTTAATAATAAGGTGATGATTTTCCTCAGATTTATCTGCTGATTCAGGAAAATCCCAAGCAAAACCCCAGCAGATTTTTTGTTGTTGTTGTTGTTGTTTTAAAGAAATTTATAATTACTTAAATTTACCTGGAAACACAAAAGCTCTAGATTAAAGAAATCAATTAGAAAGAAAGAGCAAATTTCCTCAACCTCATTAGTCATAAAAATGAAAACTAAAACCATGAGATACTACTTACACACCCATTAGAAGAGATAAAATTGAAAGGACAATACCAAGGTGAGGATGTTGAGCAACTGGAACTTCCATATACTGCTGGTGGCAATGTAAAATGGCGTAAGCACTTTAGAAAATTGTTTGGCATTATTTAAGAATAAGAATTAATCATACACCTACCACACAAAACAGGTGTTCCACTCCTCAGCATTTACTCAAGAGGAATAACAGTGGATGTTCACAAAGACTTGAGCATGATTGTTTCTAACAGTTTTATTCATAAAAGTCCCCAAATAGAAATGATTTAAATATCCATCAATGACTGAGTGAATAAATAAAATACAAACACTACTCAGCAGTGAAGAGGAAAGGAAGTGAATGTAGCATGACACAAAAGAGTACATAGTACATGACTCTGTTTATACAAAATTCTAGAGAAATTCCAACTAATTGGTAGTGACAAAAAGCAGATCAGTGATTGCCTGGGAAGGGGATAAAACAGGAAGGGATGGCTACAAAGGGCCATGAGGAATCTAGGATGTGTAATGGATATATGTTTTGATTGTCAGTGATTTCATGGGTGCATATATCTTTCAAAACTTATCTGATTGTACAATTTAAATGGATGCAGTGTATTGTATGGAAATTATACCCCAATAAAATTGAATTTATAGAGATAAGACAGCTGGCTGAACACATATGGAAACCTCATTCATGGTTTTAAAAAGTGAAGTTCAAAAAGAAGAAAGGGGAGTCTTCTTATATTAGAAATGGAGAAATCTAAACAAGAGACAAATAAAACTAGGACAGAAACAGCTGGGAAGCCATAATGGTGATCAAGGGACAGGGACAATAGTTCAAAGCCAGAGGGAACCTGCACAAGATGAGTGCCAATCATGTAGCATCAGGAGTCACTCTTTCCAGGCTTAGGATCAGTTGAAGTGTGAATTTGTAACACCATGTGAAAAGAAGCCAGCAGTAGTTACCTGGGAACAACCATACCCAGCTACTCAAGTTTGCAGCAAGATATGAGGTTCCATTGTGGGAGCAGGACCAGTATCACCCCTGTCTAAGTGGGACTCAGGGTTGTGCTATAGGTGCAGGTGTAGGACGTGGAATTGTGTCAACAGCAAGGAGCTAGAACTGTAAGCATAGACACCCAGAACATGCCTGGGATCGGTTTGGATCGGTGTCCCAAGCCAACTACATGACCCATTTATATATAGGATAGCTACAAATGTGGAGGGGATTTCCAAAATAACAATAGTTTTTAAAAAAATACAGAGTAAAAGTACACAAGGCTGTCCCTAGGGTATAGGGATGGTAATGAAGTGGATCCTTTAAAGAAGAGGAAGAAATGACCCCCCCACACCAAAATATGGAGGAAATGAAATTAATAATTTTTTAAAAAAAAAAACTAAAGAGAATTTGTTAAGAAAGACTGGCCAGATTTTCATGTTTTCCTGGGCTCAGAATTGAGTAATTTTCTGTATCTAATATCCATCTCTAAGGTATGTTCTCTATTAATATATCTTTATTAACATCTACATAATGGTGATTCTCCTATTTATATATACATGAATTTTTACATATATATGTTTATATGTAAGTAAATTCCCATATTTATATCTGGCTTTTCCTCTGAGCACTGGACATTATATCTGACTGCCAACCTGTTAAGTACATATGGATATCCTCGAGATGTTTCAAAACTAAACTGTTGAGTCCTCCTACCACCATTATCCCCACCATTCTTGCCCTTCCCTGTCTTAGCATATCACCACCACTTGCAAGTTTTGAGGCCCAAAATGTAGCTGTCCTCTTTGATTCATCTCTTTATTTTACCACCACCACTACATTAATTCACCCATAAGTGATTCGAATCTATCTGCAAAATGCACCCACATTAATCCATCTCCACTGCAATGACCTGTTTTAAGCCGCCATCTCTTGCATTCACTCTTAGTCTTCTCACTCATCTTCCAGTTTTCGCTCTTGCGTCTCCTATAATTCTCAACACAGCAGCCGGAGAGGTCTTTTAACAACATTAATCAGATATTCTTTCTCTCAGGCTTACAATCCTCCAATGTCTTATTTAGTGAACATTTCCTATGAAGAAGTAACTAATTTTGAGTGTAGGAAGGTACTAACTAGTTCTCAGAAGATTATGCAAACATAAAATTATACAAAGTGAATCCATTAGGTTGAACTCAAGACTTTGAAGAAATATTCTAGAGAGACCATTTTTATATGTATGAATATGGGGTTATGTGAGGTAACCAGCAGAATATCTTTTTCTGCTGTCTCTTTTGGGATTTTGGGTAGCACAGGGTGGTGGGCGTGGGTGTTGTATTACTACCATTGAAAGCAGCTCCAAATTCTGAAACAATACATTTGAAAAGCCCATTTTTTCCTTGGCAGCAACCAAGTTAGAGAGTGTGGGTGGTAGTTGATTTCCCATTTTCACTTGATGCCAAATTTCTCTGGGTTTGATTTGATCAAAATAGCAGGTACCTTCAGTTGAGTGATAAGGTTGGTTGAGGAGGAAGGAGAAAAGGGAGGGATAGATGTACCATCAACTTGATGTGTTTTATTGTTTTTGTTTTTCTGGCAAATGTAGCTGTCAAAATATTTATTTGACTAAATGTTTTATTTCTGGTGTTCTTAATATTTGTAGTGGTTCTATTAGATTCATTTAAACCTCTGGGATCTTGTGAGAGCTTTTAGTTGTGATTTACTTCTATACAAGTTCAAGAGTGATAAGGTCAATATGCCATAAAGTGGAAGACAGTTTGGTCCAACTATTCATTTATTATGTTGTGACATAAGAAAAGTGCCATGTAGGGGCAGTTCATTGTCCAGGAGATGCTATAGGAGTTTGAAAGGGAAAAAAGCTAAGTGTGGTGAACTGATTGCAATAAAGTCTCCAATTGTTTTGAACTCCCCCTTGTAACCTTGCCCTTTAGCTGTGCCCTCCCATAATGATTCATGTGACTTGTTTTGACCAATGGGACAGTAGAAAGTATGACACAAAGAGAGACTTGAAAAACATAGCCATGCTGCTCTTAAATCTGGCCACCATATGAGCATGCCCAGACTAGCTTCCTGGAGATCAAGAGATCTTGTGAAGGAGGTTCCAAGTGCCCTGGCCAACAATTAGCCAGCCTCCAGCCTAATCAGAAACTGACAGCCAACTGCAAACACATGAGTGACTTAGATCCACCAAATTGCAAAGCTGACCCAAACTCAAATTGTTGATCTGTAGAACTGTGCATGATAATATATAGATGGTTTAGCCATTTCTATTTAGTCTGGGGGTGGTGTGTTGTGTAGCAAATCTAGCTGTTACAGTAAGGTAAAGATAACAGATTCATTCTAGGGAGGGGAAAAGAAACCAAGATCTAAAGAATGTTTTATTTATTGTTGTAAACCATCAGATTAGTAGCCATTCTGTGAGTTGGGAAACAGATTTGTCTTTAGGAACATTTCAGTGCTTGGGTATTATTATACTCCCTTTTGCAGGAGAGTTCACTAAACACCTCTTACTGACTGTGTCTGATACAAAGGAGCAAGATAGTTTCAAGGCTGTTTTAATTAAAGTGTCTTTGTTCTTTTGAAGTTTAGTGGAAGGCTGTTTACCACCAGGCTCTTTCCATTGCTGTGTAAATCTTGTGTGGCCTCTTTTCCATAACAGTATTAGAAAGACTGCTTAGGAGAAGTCACTACAGATTGCAGAGATGGCCTCACTGAGAAAAGGGAATTGTTGAATTATAGCTTAGAATTTGCAGCAATATTTACCAAGGGCCATCACATTTTTTTTAAGTTCAAGAAGTCAGATATGAGGTTATGGATATAACTGGAGCCCACAAAGAAAACTTTATTGCCTTTTTGAAACTGCAAGTACCTTGAAGCATGCCTTCTAACAACACAGCAGAGTAGGGCCTACTGGGAGAAAACAAGAGTTGACAGATCAGCCTGGCATCCAATAGAAAGGAATCCCATGAAAAGGAAACAATATTCCTGAGGAAGCACTCTAGGTGAGCCACAATAGTTATTTTGTTTTCCAGTAGAATAAAGTATAATGAAAAGTTTTAAAAGAGTTGTAAAATTCATTTAATGGAGTCACACCCAAGAGAGCAGTTGGAGACATAAGGTGCTATACAGAGCATGTTTTACACAGTGCGTAGAACGTAATCCGGAAGTGACAGGTAGTATCCATTAACCCAAAAACAGCCTAAGAGAAGATCAAAATAGCAGAAGGCACTGCAATAGCATCTGCTGTACAAAGCACAGAGCTAAACATATGAGAGCCCATAAGCCTTTTCATCCACATCTGCACACACTGACTGGGTAAAAGTAAAATGTGTTAGGAAATTCATTAATTATTCTATCTGACAATTGTCTAGATGGTGAGTAATATGATACAGGAAATGGTGCAACTATCTTATAGTCAACTTTTCTATGGAATAATTCTTCAAATCCAAACTTTTATGTTGAAAATCTTCCGTTTCAGAGATACCAAAATTACACAAATCATGTCTATCCTTCTTGCAGGGCATAAAAAATCGCTAGAATCCATTGGGTTCATACCATTTGCTTAGGTATTGTTTTAAGTTTCATGTGTGAAGGGAATAATACACTTTAGAGAGCAACGCTATCCACACTGTTAACCATTGAACGTTTCATTTTCAGTATTCCTTTTTCTTTAGGTGAGTTTTGTTTTTACAAACAATTTCTCAGTTTTTGTCATTGGTGGTGTTTTTCTACTTTTGCTATCTTTTGTTTTGTTTTGTTTAATAATACAGAATAGAGAGAATGGACAAAAAGAGGATGGAAAACAGTAGTGCTTATCTTTGTTTGCTTACTGGATTAGATCTAAAGCCCTTCCCCCATCCCCTCTCTGTTTTTCTCTTAAAAACTGTAAGCTGATTGAGTTCATAATTTGATTATTTAACCCAGTAAACTATTAACATACTCCCTGGAGCACAAAAAATTAATTACTAATCTCAGATAAGAAGGAACATATGACAATGAATTTGCCCCAATCAAGTCTTATGTTCTGTCTCCATTGGCTTGAAACCATTGAAACTGGAATCCACTTTCACACATGCTTGTCAGGTACTTGCTGACATAGATTGGTAATGTCTTATAGTCATATTGATATGAAGATGGTTTCCTTCTAAAATATGCCTATCACTCAGTCTGGGCTATGTCTTATAGGTTAGAGGCAATAAAAGGTGTCAGAATGTGCCCAGACAAGAATGGGCATCAACTTGAGAGTCAACCATTAAGATATTAATTTTTTTCAGAGGAGGACAGTTGGTAGAGAATTTCTTTACTGGAAAAGGATATTAAGAGAAATTTTGAAGTTCAAATTTCTCAGTCTCAACTTCTGGTCATAATGGGATAACAGTGACTGTATTTATCCACCAGCTAAAAAACAGGACAAAATTATGAAGCCATGGTTTTCAAGATGTTGTGCATCAGGAAGCAACTGGGATTATTGAGATGAGAAACAAAGTGAGTCCTATGATTACCCAACATATTGCCTAGAGAATGTTTGCTGCTCCAAGGTGTGGGGAAAGACCCCAGAAAGAGCCTAGTGGCATCCCAGAAGAAGGAGCTAGGGGTACAGAAGAACAAGTCAGCTAGGATACACAAGAGCAGAGTACCAGAGAGGAGAAAGTTATGTAGAAAAAGAACTCTGGAAATCTGCAAAGGCCTCCTTGGATTAAACTAAAATCAGTTTGATAGGGATCAACATTTGTGGATTAGGAAACTACCCAAGGCTAAGGATTGCATGCTGATAGTAAATTCTTCCAGCTTTTGTATATCTGAAACAGTATTTATTTTACCTTTGTTTTCAAAAGACATTTTTGCTGGGTAAGGAATTCTGGATTGACAGTTTTTTTCTTGTATCTTCTTCAAGTTTGCTTGTTTCTAATGAAAAGTCTGTTGTCATCCTTATAGTTGCTCTTCTGCGTGTGATCTGTCTCTTTATTGGCTGCTTAAAAAAAATTTTTATGTGTTACAGTGAGTTCTTTAAAATTTTTTTTAATTGAAATATAGTTGATTTATAATAGTATGTTCATTTCAGGTGAACAACATAGTGATTCATTTTTTTTATAGTCTATACTCTGTTTAAATTTATTATAACATAATGGCTGTATTTCCCTGTGCTGTACAATATATCCTTGTTGCATACTTATTTTATACATAGTAGTTTGTATCTCTTAATCCCATACCCCTATGTGCCCCTCCCCCTTTCCCTCTCTCTACTGGTAACCACTAGATTGTTCTCTATATCTGTGAGTGTGTTTCTGTTTTGTTATATATGTTCGTTTTATTTTTTTAGATCCCACATATAAGTGATAACATAGAGTATTTGTAATTCCCTGTCTGACTTATTTCACTAAGGATAATATCCTCTAGGTCCATCTACATTGTTGGAAATGGCACAATTTTTTTTTTAATGTCTGAGTAATATTTCATTATATATGTAGATATATAGATATACACCACGTGTTCTTTATCCATTCATCTGTTGACGGACACCTAGGTTGCCTCTATAACTTGGCTATTGTAAATAATGCTGCTATAAACATTGGTGTGCTTGTATCTTTTCAAATTAGTGTTTTCATTTTCTTCAGATAAATACCCAGATGTGGAATTGCTGGGTCATATGGTAGTTCTAATTTTAATTTTGAGAAACCTCTATACTGTTTTCCATAGTTGTTGCACCAATTTACATTCCCACCAACAGTGCATGAGGGTTACCTTTTCACCACATCCTTGCCGATACTCATTTGTTGTCTTTTTGAGAGTAGCCATTCTGACAGGTGTGAGGTGACATCTCCTCATGGTTCTGATTTGCATTTCTCTGCTGAATAGTGATGTTGAACATCTTTTCATGTGCCTATTGGCTGTCCATATGTCTTCCTTGGGAAAAAAAAATGTCTATTCAATCCCTCTACTCATTTTTAAAAATTTATTTATTTTTATGTTTTTTAGTTTTTTTTTTTGAGGTACACCAAGTTCAATCATCTGTATTTATACACATATTCCCGTATTCCCTCCCTCCCTCAACCCCCCCCACACTCCCCGTCCCAGTCCTCTAAGGCATCATCCATCCTTGAGTTGAACTCCCTTTGTTATACAGCAACTTCCCACTGGCTATCTATTTTACAGTTGGTAGTATATATATGTCTATGCTACTCTCTCACTTCGTCTCAGCTTCCCCTTCACCCCCTGCCCCCCAAACCTCGAGTTCTCCAGTCCATTCTCTGCATCTGTGTCCTTGTTCTTGTCTTGTCACTGAGTTCATCAGTACCATTTTTAGATTCCGTATATATGAGTTAGCATACAATATTTATCTTTCTTTTTCTAACTTAATTCACTCTGTATGACAGACGCTAGCTCTATCCACCTCATTACATATAGCTCCATCTCATTCCTTTTTATACTAATATTCCATTGTATATAAATATGCCACATCTTTATCCATTCATTGGTTGATGGGCATTTAGGTTGCTTCCATGTCCTGGCTATTGTAAACAGTGCTGCAATAAACATTATGGTACATGTTTCTTTTCCGATTATGGTTTTCTTTGGGTATATGCCCAGTAGTGGGATTACTGGATCATATGGTAGTTCTATTTTTAGCTTTCTAAGGAACCTCCAAACTGTTTTCCATAGTGGCTGTACCAACTTACATTCCCACCAACAGTGCAGGAGAGTTCCCTTTTCTCCACACCCTCTCCAACATTTGTTGTTTCTACATTTTGTGATGATGGCCATTCTGATCGGTATGAAGTGATACCTCATTGTGGCTTTGACTTGCATTTCTCTAATGATTAGTGATGTTAAGCATCTTTTCATGTGTTTGTTGGCCATCTGTATGTCTTCTTTGGAGAAATGTCTATTTAGGTCTTGCGCCCATTTGTGGATTGGGTTATTTGCTTTTTTGGTATTAAGCTGCATGAGCTGCTTGTATATTTTGGAGGTTAATCCTTTGTCCGTTGTTTCGTTGGAAACTACTTTTTCCCATTCTGAGGGTTGCCTTCTAGTCTTGTTTATGGTTTCTTTCGCTGTGCAAAAGCTTTCAAGTTTCATGAGGTCCCATTTGTTTATTCTTGATTTTATTTCCATGATTCTAGGAGGGGGGTCAAAAAGGATCTTGCTTTGATGGATGTCATAGAGTGTTCTGCCTATGTTTTCCTCGAGGAGTTTTATAGTGTCTGGCCTTACATGTAGGTCTTGAATCCATGTTGAGTTTATTTTTGTGTATGGTGTTAGGAAGTGTTCTAATTTCATTCTTTTCCATGTAGCTGTCCAATTTTCCCAGCACCACTTATTGAAGAGGCTGTCTTTTTTCCATTGTATATTCGTGCCTCCTTTGTCAAAGATAAGGTGCCCATATGTGTTTGGGCTTACTTCTGAGTTCTCTGTTCTGTTCCATTGATGTTCCTTTCTATTTTTGTGCCAGTACCATGCTGTCTTGATCACTATGGCCTTGTAGTATAGTTTGAAGTCTGGAAGCCTGATTCCACCAACTCCATTTTTCCTTCTCAAGATTGCTTTGGCTATTCGGGGTCTTTTGAGTTTCCATACAAATCGTAAGATTTCTTACTCTAGTTCTGTGAAAAATGCCATTGGTAATTTGATAGGGACTGCGTTGAATCTGTAAATTGCTTTGGGTAGTACAGACATTTTCACGATGTTGATTCTTCCAATCCAGGAACATGGTATGTCCCTCCATCTGTTTGTGTCGTCTTTGATTTCTTTTATCAATGTCTTAAAGTTTTCTGCATACAGATCTTTTGCCTCCTTAGGCAGGTTTATTCCTAGGTATTTTATTCTTTTGGTTGCAATGGTGAATGGGAGAGTTTCCTTAATTTCTCTTTCTGCTTTTCTGTTGTTAGTGTATAGGAATGCAAGAGATTTCTGTGCATTCATTTTGAATCCTGCTACTTTACTAAATTCATCAATTAGTGCTAGCAGTTTTCTGGAAGAGTATTTGGGGTTTTCTATGTATAATATCATGTCATCTGCAAAGAGTGACAATTTTACTCCTTCTTTTCCAATTTGGATTCCTTTTATTTCTTTTTCTTCTCTGATTGCTGTGGCTAAAACTTCCAAAACTATGTTGAATAATAATGGTGAGAGTGGACACCCTTGTCTTGTTCCTGTTCTTAGAGGGAATTCTTCCAGTTTTTCCCCATTGAGAACGATGTTGGCTGTTGGTTTTTCATATATGGCTTTTATTATGTTGAGATAATTTCCTTCTATGCCCATTTTCTGGAGAGCTTTTATCATAAATGGATGTTGAACTTTGTCAAAAACAATTTCTGAATCTATTGAGATTATCATATGGTTTTTATCCTTCAATTTGTTGATATGATGTATCATGTTGATTGATTTGCATATATTGAAGAATCCTTGCATCTCAGGGATAAACCCCACTTGATCATGGTGTATGATTTTTTTAATGTGCTGTTGCAGTCTGTTAGCTAGTATTTTGTTGAGGATTTTTGCATCTATATTCCTCAGTGATATTGGTCTGTAGTTTTCTTTTTTTGTGACATCTTTGCCTGGTTTTGGTATCAGGGTGATGGTGCCTTGTAGAATGAGTTTGGGAGTGTTCCTCCTTCTGCAGTATTTTGGAAGATTTTGAGAAGGATAGGTGTTAGCTCTTCTTGAAATGTTTGATAGAATTTTCCCATGAATCCATCTGGCCCTGGGCTTTTGTTTGTTGGAAGATTTTTAATCACTGCCTCAATTTCAATACTTGTGATTGGTCTGTTCATAGTTTCTATTTCTTCCTGGTTCAGTCTTGGGAGATTGTATTTTTCTAAGAATGTATCCATTTCTTCCAGGTTATCCAATTGATTGGCATATAGTTGCTTGTAGTAGTCTCTCATGATGTTTTGTATTTCTGAGGTGTCCGTTGTGACTTCTCCTTTTTCATTTCTAATTCTGTTGATTTGCATCTTCTCCCTTTTTTTCTTGATGAGTCTGGCTAATGGTTTATCAATTTTGTTAATCTTCTCAAAGAACCAGCTTTTAGTTTTATTAATTTTTGCTATTGCTTCCTTCCTTTCTTTTTCATTTATTTCTGCTCTGATCTTTATGATTTCTTTCCTTCTGCTCACTTTGGGATTTCTTTGTTCTTTTTTTTCTAATTGTTTGAGGTGTAAGGTTAGGTTGTTTATTCGATATTGTTCTTGTTTCTTAAGGTAGAACTGTATTGCTATAAACTTCCCTCTTAGAACTGCTTTTGCTGTGTCCCATAGGTTTTGGGTTGTTGTGTTTTCATTGTCATTTGTTTCTAGATATTTTTTGATTTCCTCTTTGATTTCTTTAATCATTTCTTGGTTGTTTAAGAGTGAATTGTTTAGCCTCCATGTGTTTGTATTTTTTGCAGTTTTTTTCCTGTAATTGATATCTAGTCTCATGGCATTGTGGTCTGAGAAGATGCTTGATATGATTTCAATTTTCTTGAACTTGCTGAGGTTTGATTTGTGACCCAAGATGTGATCTATCCTGGAAAATGTTCCGTGTGCACTTGAGAAGAAAGTGTATTCTGTCGTTTTTGGATGGAATGTCCTATAAATATCAATTAAGTCGAGATGGTCTAATGTGTCATTTAAAGCTTGTGTGTCTTTATTTATTTTCTGTTTGGATGATCTGTCCATTGATGTAAGTGGGGTGTTCAAGTCTCCCACTATTATTGTGTTACTGTCGACGTCCCCTTTTATAGCTGTTAGCATTTGCCTTATGTATTGAGGTGCTCCTATGTTGGGGGCATAGATATTTACCATTGTGATATGTTCTTCTTGAATGGATCCCTTGATCTTTATGTAGTGTCCTTCCTTGTCTCTTTTAATAGTCTTTACTTTCAAGTCTAATTTGTCTGATATGAGTATTGCTACTCCAGCTTTCTTTGGACTTCCATTTGCATGGAATATCTTTTTCCATCCCTTTACTTTCAGTCTATATGTATCCCTTGGTCTGAAGTGGGTTTCTTGTAGGCAGCATATAGAAGGGTCTTGTTTTTGTATCCATTCAGCCAGTCTGTGTCTTTTGGTTGGAGCATTTAATCCATTGACATTAAGGTGATTATTGACATGTGTGTTCCAATTACCATTTTCTTAATTGTTTTGGGTTTGTATTTGTAGGTGTTTTCCTTTTCTTGTGTTTCTTACTTAGAGAAGTTCCTTTAGCACTTGTTGTAAGGCTGGTTTGGTTGTGCCAAATTCTCTTAACTTTTGCTTGTCTGGAAAGCTTTTGATTTCTCCCTCAAATCTGAATGAGATTCTTGCTGGGTAGAGTATTCTTGGCTGTAGGTTTCTCTCTTTCAGGACTTTCAGTATATCCTGCCATTCCCTTCTGGCCTGCAGAGTTTCTGTAGAAAGGTCAGCTGTTATCCTGATGGGTTTTCCCTTATATGTTGTTTGTTGCTTTTCTCTTGCTGCTTTTAATATTTTTTCTTTGTGTTTAATTGTCATTAGTTTGATTAATATGTGCCTTGGTTATTTCCCCGTGGGTTTGTTCTGTATGGGACTCTCTGTGCTTCTTGGACTTGGTTAATTATTTCCTTTCCCATGTTGGGGAAGTTTTCCACTAGAACCTCTTCAAATATTTTCTCAGACCCTTTCTTGTTTTCTTCTTCTTCTGGGATGCCTATAATTCGAATGTTGGTATGCTTAATGTTATCACTGAGGTCTCTGAGACTGTCTTCTATTCTTTTTATTCTTTTTTCTTTTTCCTGCTGTGTGGCAGTTATTTCCCCCATTCTATCTTCCAACTCACTTATTCATTCTTCTGCCTCAGTCATTCTGCTGGTTATAGCATCTAGAGTATTTTTACTTTCAGTTATTTTGTCATTCATTGCTGTTTGTTTTTCTGCGTTCTTATGAACTGTTTCTTGTACTTTCTCTATTTTGTTATCGAGATTTTGTATCATTTTTACTATCATTACTCTGAATTCTTTTTCCGGCATTTTTCCTATTTCCTCTTCATTTATTTGGTCTTGTGGGTTTTTTTCCTGCTTCTTCGCCTGCATGGTGTTTCTTTGTTTCCTCATGGTTGTCCAAACTTTTGGGGTTGCTTGTCCTGGCAATAGAGGGGTTTATAGAAGACTGTCCAAGCCCCGGACTAATGTTCGAGTGTTGGGTTAAACAAATACTAAGTCTAGGAAACACATACATGTAGAAGACACACTATTACTGAATCCATTAGGACACAAGTCTTTGGAAAGACCTGACAGAAGAACCCCAGTATGCTATCAGACATTCAAAGAGAAACCCAACAGAAATTGACAACCAAAACAGAACAAAACAGAAACAAAAGCAAAACAAACAAACAAATAACACCTTACACATACAAACACTAATCCAGGGAGATATTGAAAGCTAGGATCAAATATAAAAAAGAGCTAGAGTACCACCAGACAGAATGGAGATTCTCAGAATGAAATTAGACAATTGTACTAAGAACTAAGATAAAGACAAAAGCCTAATATTAAATACCAATGTGGTGTGTCATCTGGAGAATAGAGCAAGGAGTCTGAGCAGATCGATAGTGTTGCTTGTAAGTAAGTTAAGATAAAATAAACTTAAAATGGATGGAAGACAGGGGAACAGAAGAGCGTAGTGTGACTGGAAATATGCAAATAAAAAGAAAGAATAGAAATGTATAAAAGATAGAGATGAAAGGAAGGTATGAGAGATATATTGTCTGTACTACCCAAACCTTAGCTAGAAACAGAAGTATATAAAAAGGCAAAAAAAAAAAAAATAGAATAGAAAATAGAATTAAAAAAAATATGTTGTAAAACTTGTATATCCCTTAGGACTAAGATCTTAATTATTAAAGGAAAAAAAAAATTCTGAAACTGATCCCAGAATGGACCAGTTCAATAGAATTGATACTAATATTTCTGTTTTCTTAGAGTCTCAGCTGAAAGTGTCCTTCTACTTGCCTTGGGTTTTTTATATTTTTCTGTGACCAGCAGAGCTTCCTTTATTGTTTGACTGTAAGCGTTGGTGTGTGAGGAGGGAGAGGGTACAATAGTGGCTCCTTCCCCTGCGAGTGAGTGAGCAGTGGCACACTGTTGTTTCAGTCGGGCTTGGAGGTGCCTGTTGCAGAGGGACGCCGGTGGCTCAGGTGTAAACAGAAAGTCTCAGAATTGGGCTTCTCTAGGTTTTTTTTTTCTTGGCAGCCTCCCTGCTGGTGGAGTTCCAAGGAGTTTTAATCTAGCCCCGCCCGAGGGCCTGAGGGTACTTTTTATCCCTGAGTGCTTTAGGTTGCCCACAGGGCGTTTCTCCACTGCCCACTGCAAGCTCAGAAAGAGAGAGAGAGAGGCTATGCCCGCGGCTCCTCCCCCTGCCCATGAGCCTGCAGCATCCAGCTGCCATCATGGCTGGGCAGCTCTCAGGGGCAGGCACTCCTCATTGCAAACCTCTTCGCTCCTGTCCTCTTGGTCTGTCACCTTACTGGCAATGATTTTTCTCACCCTGAACCAGCTCTCCAGTTCCCATGCTCCCACTCCTGGACCCTCTGTTCAGCTGTGAATTGACATCTCAATCCGGGAATGCTGAGCTGCGGTGCAGACCCTCCATGTGTTTTTCACTCACTCCCATCTGCCACAGCTCCGCAGCTTCACCCTCATTGAGCTGTCATAGATGCCTCCCTACCGGTTATGTTGGGCTCCTTGTGGTCCTTTGTGGTGTCCGAGGTCATCTGCTGGTGTTCAGTTGGTTCTCTGTGGGAATTATTGCGTCTTTTGGTGCATTCCCAATGCATCTGTGGAGAGGGATGCATTCCACGTCCCTCTACTTCGCCGCCATCTTTTCTCCTCTCCTGTTTTTTAGTCTTTTTAAAAAAACTTTTATTGAGTTATAATTGACATATGATAAACTGCATATACTTAAGGTGTACAAGTTCACATTTTTTTTTCTTATTGGTAATATATGTATGACAATCCCAATCTCGCAATTCATCCCATGCCAACCCCCCCCCCCCACTTTCCCCTCTTGGTGTCCATATGTTTGTTCTCTACATCTGTGTCTATTTCTGCCTTGCAAACTGTTTGATCTGTACCATTTTTCTATATTCTGCATATATGCATTAATATATGATATTTGTTTTCCTCTTTCTAACTTACTTCACTCTGTATGACAGTCTCTAGGTTCATCCATGTCTCTACAAATGTCCCAATTTCATTCCTTTTTACAGCTAAGTAATATTCCATTGTATATATGTACCACATCTTCTTTATCCATTCATCTGTTGATGGACATTTAGGTTGCTTCCATGACCTGGCTATTGTAAATAGTGCTGCAATGAACATTGGGGTGCATGTGTCTTTTTGAATTATGGTGTTCTCTGGGTATATGCCCAGTAGTGGGATTGCTGAGTCATATGGTAATTTTATTTTCAGTTTTTCAAGGAACCTCCATACTGTTCTCTATAGTGGCTGTATCAATTTACATTCCCACCAACAGTGCAAGAGGGTTCCCTTTTCTCCACACCTTCTCCAGCATTTACTGTTTGTAGATTTTCTGGTGATGCCCATTCTAACCGCTCTACCCATTTTTTAATTTGGGTTTTGTTTATTTTTTTGATATTGAGTTGTGTGAGTTCTTTATATATTTTGAATATTAAATCTTTATCACATATATCATTTGTAAATATCTTCTCCCATTCAGTAGGTTGTCTCTTTATTTTGCTGGTGGTTTCCTTCACTGTGCAAAAGCTTTTTAGTTTGATGTAGCACCATTTGTTTATTTTTGCCATTGTTGCCCTTGCCTGAGAACAATCTGAAAAAGTATTGCTATGACTGATGTCAGAGAGCATTACTGCCTATACTTTCTTTTAGGTGTTTTATGATTTTATGTCTTACATTTAAGTCTTTAATTCATTTTGACTTATTTTTGTTTATGGTGTAAAAAGTGGTTCAGTTTAATTCTTTGGCATGTAGCTGTGTCCAGTTTTGCCAACACCCTTTGTTGACAAGGCTTTTTCCCCACTGTATATCTTTGTTATATGTAAGTGTGAGTTTATTTTAGAGCTCTCTGTTTTGTTCCATTGATCTGTGTGCCTGTCTTTGTGCCAGTGTAATATAGTTTTGATCACTTTAGCTTTGTAGTATACTTTGAAATCAGGGAATATGATACCTCCAGTTTTTCTTAAGATTGCTCTGGCTAGTCAGGGTCTTTTGTGGTTCCATACAAATTTTAGAATTATTTATTCCAGTTCTGTGAAAAATGCCATCAGTATTTTGATATGGATTGCATTAAATCTGTAGATTTGTGTAGAATAGACATTTTAACAATATTAATTTGTTCAACCAATGAGGATGGTATGTCTTATAGTTTTCAGAGTACAAGTCTTTTACCTCCTTGGTTAAATTTATTCATAGCTATTTTATTCTTTTTAATGCATTTGTAAATGGGATTGTTTTCTTAATTTCACTTTCTGATAGTTAATTATTAGTGTATAGAAATACTACAGATTTTTGTGTATTGATTTTATATTCTGCAACATTACTGAATTAATTTATTAGTTCTAATAGTTTTTTGATGAAGTCTTTAGTGTTTTCTATATATAATATCATGTATATGTATGATAGTGACCGTTTTACTTCTTCCCTTCCAATTTGGATGCCCTTTCCTTTTCTTCTTTGATTGCTGTGGCTAGGAATTCCAATACTATGCTAAATTGAAGTGGTGAGGATGGGCATCCTTGTCTTATTCCTGATATTAGAGGAAATGCTTTCAGATTTTCTCCATTGAATATGATGTTAGCTGTGGGTTTGTCATATATGGCCTTTATTATGTTGAGGTATGTTTTCTCTATACCTACTCTGTAGAGAGTTTTTATCATAAATGGTTGTTGAATTTTGTCAGATATGTTTGTGTATCTATTGAGATGATCATATAATTTTTAGCCTGCATTTTGTTCATGCTGTCATCATGTTGAAGGATTAACAGATATTGAACCGGCCTTGCATCCCTGGAATAAATATCATTTGATCATGGTGTGCAAACCTTTTAATGTATTGTTGAATTCTGTTTGATAATATTTTGCTGAGGATTTTTGTATCTATATTCATCAAAGATATTGGTCTGTAATTCTCTCTCGCTCTCTCTTTTCTGTAGTGTTGATCTGGTTTTGCTATCAGGGTACTGCTGTTCTTATAGAATGAGTTTAAAAGTGTTCCTTCCTCTTAAATTTTTTTGGAATAGTTTGAGAAGGATAGATATTAGATCTTTTTAAATGCTTGGTGGAATTTTCCTGTGAAACTATCTGGTCCTGGACTTTTGTTTGTCAGACATTTTTTGATTACTGATTCAAGTTCATTACTAGTCATAGGTCTGTTCTGGTTTTCTGTTTCTTCCTGATTCAGTCTTGAATGATTGTATGTTTCTAGGAATTTATCCATTTCTTCTTGGTTGTCCAATTTGTTGGCATGTAATTCTTCATGTTAATCTCTTATGATCCTTTGTATTTCTGTGGTGGCAGTTTAACTTCTTCTTTTTCATTTTTGATTTTATTTATGTGGGTCCTCTCTCTTTTTTTCTTAATGAGTCTGGCTAAAAATTGGTAGATTTTGTTTAGCTTTTCAAAGAATTGGCTCATAATTTTATTGATCTTTTATATTTTTTAAAAATCTCTATTTTATTTCCACTCTGATCTTTATCATTTCCTTACTTCTACTAAATTTGGGTTTTGTTTTTTCTTCTTTTTCTAGTTTTTTTTTAGATGTAACCTTAGAGTGTTTATTTGAGATTTTTCTGGTTTCTTGAGGTAGGCCTTTATTGCTACAAAATTTCCTCTTAGAAGTGCTCTTGGTACAACCTATAGATTTTGGACATTGTGTTTCCATTTTCATTTCTCTCAAGGCATTTTTAAAATTTTCTCTTTCATTTCTTCAATGATCCATTGGTTGTTCACTAGCATGTTATTTAGCCTCCATGTGTTTGTGGATTTTTCAGTTTTCATCTTGTAATTGATTTTTAGCTTTGATACCACTGTGGTTGAAAAAGATCCTTGATAGCACTTAAATTTATTGAAACTTGTTTTGTGTCCTAACATGTTGTGTTCTAACATTTGATCTATTCTGGAGAATATTCCATGCACATTTGAAAAGAATGTGTATTCTGCTGCTTTTGGATGGAATGTTCTATAATAATGTATTAGGTCCATCTGATCTAATGTGTTGTTTAAGGCCAATGTTTTCTTACTGATATTCTGTAAAAAATAAAAATAAAAAAAAACTTATTGATTTTCTTACCCATTGATGTAAGTGGGATGTTAAAGTCCCACACTATTATTGTATTACTGTCAATCTCAATTTCTCCCTTTATGTTTGTTAGTATTTGCTTTATGTATTTAGATTATACTATGTTGGATGCATAGATATTTACTGGATTGATCCCTTTATTGTTCTGTAATGACCTTCTTTGTCTATTTTATAAACTTTGTTTAGTCTTTTTTGTCTGGTATAAGTATTGCTTCCCCAATTTTCTTTTAATTTCCATTTTCATGAAATGTTTTTACATCTTTTCCCTCTCAGTCTGTGTGTCTTTAGGTCTGAAGTAACTCTCTTGTAGGCAGAAGATAATGAGTCTTGCTCGGTTTTTTTTTTTTTTTTTTTAATCCACTGAGTTACACTATGTCTTTTTATTGGAATGCTTAGTAAATTTACACTTAAAAGATTATTGACAGATATGCACTTCTTGTGATTTTGTTAATTGTTTTATGGTTGTGTTTATATTTCTTTTGTTTCTTTCTTCTTCTCTTGTTCTCTTCCCTTGTGGTTTGATGACTTTCTTTAGTGTTATGTTTGTATTATTTTATCTTTATTTTTAATTGCATCTTCATAGTTTTTAATTTCTCCTTCTTTCCCCTATGCACAGCCATTAGGGCCTTAAGTGGAAGATAGGTTACTCCACAATCTGTTGCTGTAGAAGGTACATATATGCCACAGCCATTAGTTCTTCTTACACTCTTCCCTCTATTTGCATTTCATCTTATGTCACAAAAGTAATACTTTGAATAATTGGGAAGCTGATCTGGCAATCAAGACTCTTGGGTAAGTTGCTATAATAATTGTTTAATCCAGCTACTTTCTGAGATATCAACTTGATCAATGAGATTTTTCACACTTATAAAGGGGCTAAATTGCTAAAATTAGAGTGCTATTCTTACATTTAATCAAAAACAAAAAGGTGAAAAAACCTAATTATAAGATGTTTTCACTTATTTACCTGAATTATTTAATAGCAGCATTGGGATCAAATAATTTTAAAATAAACATTTATAAACTATCTGAAATTTTGAAGAGCTGGTCTTATAAAAATAAGTTAAACAGGAACACAAAAGGTAAGTGAAACAAAACATTTAGTAAATAAAACATAATTACACTTAACAGTCATTCCCATCTCACTCCCAAGGAAAAATGATTCTGGACAATATGGATCATGAAATGATTCAGGCAATGTCTTGAATATTACTTCCACAGACAAATCTGGGGCTCCTTTTTAGTATTGTTACAATAAGGTCAACTAGAGGTGAATGTCAGGAGGAAGCTTATTGCTTTCCAGAGTAATGAAAACAGAAACTCAAATCCCAGATGTTTCTGGAAAGCTAGATAATGATCACAGATTTTGTGCTTCTAAAAGTGTTGCTCAGCCTCTGGTTTTGTGCTTTGCTTGTAAAAAGAAAAAAAGAAAAAAAGGACATTCATGTGTTCAATCATACAACTTTAGCAACTGGCTCCAAATCAAAAGGAAATGTTTTCATTAATATGTGTTCTCATTGAAGGCAAAGATTAGGCCATCTTCTTCAGGCTATGAGAATTCTCAAGGTGCCTAGAATTTCACCTGGAATATAAAGGGCTTTTAATAAATAATGACAGTTGATAAGGAGGGCAGGCTGAGTAGAGAGACTGTTCTTGAATTTGCACTTGAGCACTCCTAGATAGTCCACATTGCTGTGCTGACTCTTCATGTTTTCTCTATTATGTGCTTTCCCCTCCTGATGTTCAGGTTTTTGTGAGGATCATTCATCTCCACCCTGCAAAGGAACTTCAGACATTGTTAAGTCCTTAGCACCAATTTAGTTCACAATTATGTCTACAGTCTGGTGAAAGCCTAATAATGCTCACCCATCCCTCTATATCATCTACTTCCTTTCTATCAAAACTTATTTAATTCATATACCTTTACAGTTCCTACTGCCTGTTGCTTATCCTGTTAGTCATGCCTTTCTACTTTATCACCTACTTGGCATTTTCAGTTTGATCTTCTACATTCCATTAGAAACCCTCTAACTCATTAAATGGGCCACAGTGGAGGGAGTTTACAGTCTTGACCTATATAACCTGCTACAGCTTTTATCACCCACTTGATTTGAATTTAAAATGTGTTCATTGAATTCCCTGGTCATTTCTTGACTTCTCTTATTAGATTTGGATCTGTGACACGTTACTCCTCTTCCATCTACTTTCTTTATCTTAGCACTTCTCAGACTACCATTTACTAGCTTTGTACCTTGGGAAAGCCACTGCAACCTCTGTAGCCTCATCTGTAAGATGGAGACAATAATACCATAAGAAAACTTTTTATTCTATCTCAAAAAAAATTTGTTTTGAGGATTAAATGAGCCAATATATGTAAAATTTTAGAACATTTCTTGCTATAGAGTGCTATATAAATATTAACTACATGTAAAATTATAAAAAATATAAATTAATATATGCATATATGCACATCTATGTATATGTGTATGTGTGTGTATCCATCTACCATCTATTTATCCATCTATCCAACTTTTATTTAGTCTCCTCACCTTGGATATTGGGGTTTTTTTCATTCTTTTTTTCCTTTGCATTTCAGTTTAAGTTTCTACTAACATATCTTTAAACTCGCTAATTATTTCTTTGGCCATGACTAGCATACAGATGAGCCCATTAAAGGCATTCTTCATTTCAGTTACAATGTTTTTAATTTCCAGCATTTCTTTTTTATTCTTTCTTAGAGTTTCCATTTCTCTGCTTACATTATGCATCTGATCTTGAATGTTGTCTACTTTTTCCATTAGAGCCCTTGACATATTAATTATAGTTACCTTACATTACCTGTCCAATAATTCCAAATTTTTTGTCATATTTACATCTGGATCTGATGCTTCCTTTTTCTCTTCATACTGTATTTTTACCTGCCTTTTAGTATGCTTTGTAATTTTTTACTGAAAGCTGGATATGAATTGATCAGGTAATAGTAACTGAGGTAAATGGTCCTTTAATGTGAGGTTTTATGATAATCTGGCCAGGAACTGGGCTGTTTAATTTTTGTTGCAGCTGTAGATGTCTGAGACTTCAAATCACTCTGGTGTTCTTGTATTTTATTTCCCCTGGTTTTTTGTTTTTTTTTTTTTTTTTTTTTTTGAGTTTCTCTAAAAACTCCTCCTTAGGTAATGTCTTGATGCTCTTTTAGCTGTAATCCACTGTTATTATACTAGAGCCTTACTGATGTGGTATAAGGTGTAAGGAAGGGGAAGTGTTCTGGTCTATAATCTTGTGATTCAACCTCAGTCTTCCAGTGGGCCTGTCTCCCTGGGCTGTGACCTCCAGAAGCTTTTCTTTTTTTTTTATCTCCCCCGTTCCTTAGAAGAAACAGGAAGGCCACAGGGAGCTGGAGTTTGGTAACTACCCTTCCCCTAGGTGGGGTAAAACTCTCATAAAGTCTCTTCCCCTGCATGGTAGGCCTTGGTTATGGCAAACACTATGGGTATATTTCAAATTTGGGATTGCTTTTCCCCTCCCCATGCCAGAAATACAAGATTTTTTCTTGGATCTTCAGCATGAGCTCCTGAAGGGACTCCTATATGTAAAACCCATGAAGATATGTGAGGCCCCACAACTGTGGCCCCCAGGAGTTTCTCATTCTCACATCAGCTTCTCATCCTCAGCCTCTAACAGTTCAGCAAAATTACCATTAAGGTATTTCTACCAGTTTATACCTCTTGCAGATTTTGCTCCAACTAAACAGATCTCAGCTGTGATTCTTTATATTCTGTCTCCCCAGGTTTCAGTAAGGCAGTTTGTCCTGTGATCTCTATTCACAGGATATTGAATTGTCCTGTGATCTCTATTCATAGTACATTGGCCCAAGAAAAGACATTGATTTTTTGTTTGTTATTTTTACTAGTTGTAAGGACAGGAGTAACAGCTTCCAAGCTATTCATTCATGTGTCAGAGCTTGGTAAATGAGAATACCATGTCAACAGAGCTTGGAGGGCTCACTCCCTCTCCTCATTCTTAATTTAGTGTTTCGGTCATTTGTGATCCCTTTTCAGTAATAATACTGTAGTCAGTCCAACCCAGGTTTGCTTGTTTTGTTTTGTTTCCCCAGTAAGTATTTACTGAATTTCTACTGCATTCCAGGCACTATAATGGGTCATGGAGACACAGAGTGAACAAACAGGTGAGATCATCTATTTTTCCTTTTGGTTAGAATTCTTATGTGGTCTTGCTCTCTACCAGCTCCTTTAGGTTAAGACCTTGCCACACTGTCACAAAAATATATCACTTGTTCCTATAATCTCCCTCCACCATAGGATTTCCTTTCCTATAATCTTTACATCCCACATAGCCTTTGGTGCTCAATTAAAAACCTACATTCCCCAAGGAAACAAATTTTTTCTATTTATACAGGCATGCCTTGTTTTATTGCATTTCACTTTATTGCACTTTGCAAGTATTGCATGTTTTATAAATTGTTTGTGGCAGACCTGTGTTGTAAGATGATGGTTAGCATTTTTTAGTAATAAAGTATTTTTCTAATTAATGGATTTATATTGTTTTTTTTAACATAATGCTGCTGCACACTTAGTAGACTGCAGTATCATGTAAATATAACTTTTATGTGCACTGCGAAACCAAAAAATTTGTGTGACTTGCCTTATTGTGATATTTGCTTTATTGTGGTGGTCTGGAACCAAACCCACAATATCTCTGAAGTATGCTTGTAGTGACATTTTCCCCCATTGAATTCGTATCACTTTGTGTTGATTTTAAGTACATTGGTGGGGGCAAGGTAGAGGGATGTTTGTTGAGGTCTTAATAATATAATACCTTGAATTGGAAGTTGCCCTTTTTTTTTTTAAACATCACCTATATTTTAGTTTTCACATAATTTGTAAGCAATTACGATGTAAGAACCTGGCTGTCTTGTTCCTCGTTCATTTATTAGTTGAGAGCTTTCATTAACACAGAGGACACAATGGGGTCCTACTGAAGAATTCAGTCACATCCGTCACTACAACACAAAAAGACCAAAAATAAGAGCAAGTACTTGATTTAGTAGGATCTGTGCTGCGTGCTGACGGGCATAAAAGGGTGTAGCCAATTTATCAAACACATTTGATTTCTCCACAGGCATGAGTCTCTCGATTTTCTTTGAGAGCATGTACTTTTTCAGAGACCAAGCGTAGGAGATCTTTTTGTGCAATTCCTAGTCCTTTGCCACATACAATAAGCACTTGATGGTGAAGCTATCACATAATATCTGAAAGTGTGGGTTGTGTTACAATTAATCATTTCATTTGTAAGACCATTTACACATCTGCACTAAACAACTTCAACTCTTTCTTGTTAAAAATAACTGCGTGTTTCATAGGCATTTCTATAAATACATCCAATTTTTACAGTGCTTCCTGCAAATAATCAGTGTGGTTTCTGCACTATCCACCATAGACACACATATGTGTCCTGTACCATTGGCTTGGATTTGCCAAGAAGTGTTCTTGATGAATGTGTGGAATGCCCTTTTTCCAGAGTCAAACATCTGGTTTTGGCACCAGTTTTCAGGCCAGCCCCATGCTCAGCACAAAAATGGAATGTACTAGATTTGCTTGGGTAGAAGTTGCTCACGCAACCCACATTTCCAAATGCCAAAGCTATTGCAAAATTCATTTAAGTTGATTTTAGGTATGACATGGAATTAAGAACAACACTCCTTGCTTGCTCTAGATTTTTGCTAGTGCTACTATCCCATATAAATCATTGTGTTACAAGTTTCCGTGTTAATGGGAAGACCTAGTTTAATCAGCAATTTCCACATCAACAATCAAGAGAACACCTGCAGATTTTAAAAACTGCAGCAGCAGCTAAGTTTTAAAGTTTTTGTTATTGTTAACCTATGTTCAGAGGTAAACATGGGATAGGCAACATTTGGGGTTTACGTTATAATAGACAATTTTTCACACAAACCCTAACATTGTTAAACCTTTGGATTATACTATATTATAGCACTGAACTTGAGTCTCTGGAGGAGAGCTGTGTCATATTCTAGAGTCCTGCCATATCAATTAGTGTCATCTTTACTTTTTTCCACAAATATTTATTGAGGGCTAACTATATGTCAGTCACTATAGTAAGTGCTAAGAATATAGTCATGAATAGAAGAAAGCCCTTATAAAAAACGAGCAGGAGTGGGTAGAAACAATAAAAAATACATGAACAGATAAATACATAATAAATAAGTAATATGAATCAAAATAGAGTGAGAGGATAGTGACAGCTAGGGTGACTTCTGAGTACACCCCTGAATCAAGCGAGGGAGTGAGTCAATCATGCAAATATCTGGGAGAAGTGTGATTTGGATGGAGAAAGGGAGAAAGTGCAGAACAAATGCTCTAAAGCAGAAGCTTGTCCAACCTGTTTCACCAGAGGCTAGGAGAGCAGTGAGGTTGCAGCAGAGGGAACAGGGGTAAAGATTGTAGTAAAAGAGACGGCAGTGGTGAGATCCTTTTAGATCAAAGTAAGGACTTGGATTGTTTCTAAGTGTGATGGGAAGATATTGGGTGCTCCATCCCTAGAACCTGGCAGAGCCTAGCAGGGTCAGCCTCATGGTAAATGTTTGTTGAATGAAAAAAAGAAAAAGATAAAAACTCAATTACACATTGTATTCAACAATCAATAAAGACTTTAGCAGGACAAAGTGAATAGGATTATAATATCTCATTCATTGCCCTAAATCCTCTGCATCTATTTTTGAACATGTTTTTACTTCTTTCATACTTCTAGTAATTTTCCTTGTCTGAATAGCCACATTACTATTTCCATCAGCTACAACAGATGGATGCAGATTTCATCCGCACCCCTCTGACCAATTTGATATGGAAGGACTTGGACTCCGTTTCCATGTACATGTGCCTCGATACTGTCTTGTTGTTTGAGCCCATTATTCCTTGTTGTTCTCTAGGACACAACAAAAGCTCTCTGGGGTCAAAGAGAGAGCAAGTTGTCCTCTTGTCTAAGCCAGAGTGTTTGCCTGCTTCATTCATGGAATCAAAATTGGTTTTGAGTTTTAATTTCATTCTGGGTCTCTAAAACAGAGCAGATAACTGAAACATATTTTGACATCCCTACCCAACCTAGAGGGAAAAACATAGGCTTAGAATTTAGACAGACATAGGCTGCAGTTCTGAATCATGGCCCTGGTGTGTGGGGAGGCAGAAAGTATGCAGGACCTGCAGTTTCACACTGCTGCTTACTTTATGTGACTTTGGAAAATCTGCTTACAATTTTCCTCTGCTCTAGCTTCCCTGTTGGCAAAATGTGGAAAATAAAAGTATTTTCTTCACAGAGTTAATTAATGAGCTAATGCAATACATACAAAGCACTTAGGAAATACCTGAAATACAGTAAGCACAAAATAAATATTAATTATTACTGTTATTATACTCACTGTGTGCCTATAGAAATTACTGTGTCTGTGACCCTCATCTGAAAATAAGGAATTGTTGCTACCTACCTTACAATATTCATAAGAGAAACAAATGAGATATGTAAAATACCTAGCATAGTACCTGACACATAATGGTAATGGTAATACTGAAATTGTTATTGTTTGAGGTCCTTTTTTAGGGACTGATATTCAGGACATGGCTCTTGTGGTTCCTCATATACAACAGTAAAGCTCTTCTGACTTACAATTTCTGCTTTTGAATATGATTAAATACCAGACTCTACAACCCACACCATCAGCTGTCCCCTTTCAATAACATATATGTTGAAATGGTGACTCCCAAAACAGTTTAAATGCACTTGTTTGCAATTTTAAAATATCTGTTTTGATAAAAAAGCTATTACCCTCCCAAAGTTGGCCATCCACAGGGGAGGTAATGTTCAGCGTTACTGGATTCTCTAGCTAAGGAAATTATCAGGGATTCAGGGTCCTTCTCTGCTCCACTTGAGTTTTTGCCAGATTTGCAAAACTCAGATCAGTTATCCTCATGGTTGGAAGAGGTATCATATCTAGGCCCGGCTATGTCCAGAGGCAAAAAAAAAGAGCTGGGAAATATATCTCAGAAGTCCCCAACAGACTTACCTTTACATCTCATTGGCTAGAACCGGGTCATAAGCCCTCTTAGAAACTCATGACTAGCAAAGGAAGGAGCCCACCTTGACTGGTGTCTACCAACCAGGATTTACCTCTGAAGTCGGGGTAGGGTTACTCTCCACTGAGTCCTATGGAGAAGTTGTGAACCCCAGAACAAAACCAGGATTCTGCCCTCAAAGAAGAAAGGAGAGTAGGATGCAGGGTTGACAATAGTGTCTGCTATAAATGACCAGCAAAACTACTTGCAAAACTACTTGTACTGTCCTCTAAAACGCACTCATGCTTAGATCCTCTATGTTTATGAGTTCTAAGGACTGACCGGCTACTTGGGCAGTAGCTATATTCATGTTTCTCACCCCAGACTATTACATAAGAGATGGTTTCCAAGCCTTGGATATTTTCAAAACAACCTTGTCTTTTTACATACCCAAAGACAACCAGAAGTTGCAAAAAATCTCCCATGAACATTTCAAGAGTTCTGGGTCAAAGACTTTATTATTGTTGAGTTGAATTTTGCCCTCAAACCAAGTTGCCACATTCCAGGATGCCAGTGGAATGTGGGATGACCAATGTAGAAGGGAGAATTTGTTCTGAAGCTTGTCCTTTTTGTGTTTGTAGTAATACTGTTACTGCTTTAAGAGGGTAGGAAAATGCTAGCATTGCTTCTTGTTTATTGAATACAGCCTGCCATAAACTTATTTTATTTTCCTCATAGCAGTATTTGATTTTCATCTGTGTTGATGCATCAAATAAATGTCTGGCAGGACCAGCTGGTGAGAATTTGATACTCCTACATTTTTAGAAAGGAATCACTTTCTAAAAAAGTAGTTGAATGTAGGAGCAATGAAAAAGTTAAAAATTAAACAGCAGGGAGCTCTTCTTACTGAAAGTACAAGTTGTACCATTAGCACTGACCATGCACAGCCTTCAAGAACAGATTTAGCGAGCTAGAGAGAACTTCCAGTTGAAATTTCCATTATAGAATCTTTCACAAAAGGTGTCCACTAACATGCTAAAGAAAATTCACCTTAAATAAGTGAGTTTGAATATTTAATACTGGAGTATTGAGCAGTGGGTATTAATACTTAATACTTGCTTACACGGACATAAATTCTATAAAAGGAGAAACTCATTCTTCCTTATCGACTGTAACCTTTCTTCTGCTATCAATACTCTAGTTCTTTAAATGGCCATTATTCATTATCAAATGTAATCATCCTTTCCCTATTATCCTTCTCAACCTCTCTGCAGTATTGGATTTACTCATTTCATTCATAACTTTTCTCCTGTCTTGGGATCCAGACTAAATATATTCAAACTAAAAATGTCAATTCTGCATTCTAAATGAAGCACTAGAGCCAGTGGCCACTGGAAGCCAGCAGAGGGGCAGAAATAGAGGGAAATTATTAATTTACATACAAGCATACATAATGTGAGTCTATCATTAAGTCCATGGTCCTAAGAGACAGACTCTCTTAGCTCAGAGATCTAGGCAGCTGGTCTGGAGTTTTGTTGGCTCAACTCAGAGAGAAACAAATGGATCAATGTATGCATCAAGTCATCAGGGGGAAGGACTGGGGATGAGGAAATGAAAAGTGTCCACCAAACTGAGAAGGCATCTTGAGACTGAGGAACGAGGCAGGCAGCTCCATATAATCAATGGACCCATTTATTGTAGGGTAACTCACCCACAGGGTGGGATGGGTGTTGGGCAGACAACGATCCAGAAGCATTAGCAGCTGCACACCACACTTCTGAGGGGCGACTGGGACAATGTTATATAGTTAACCGAGTGTATTGGGGGGGTAGGTGCTCAGAAACAGGATGTGCATTCCTAAGGTGAGATTTACGAATGGGTAACTAGTCTAATGAGTGCCAGGAATACATCAGGGAAGATTTTCATCATTGGAGACTAACAGAGCATATAAGCTACTTGGTCCTACTGATTATTAAACAACATCTATTAACTACAAAGCCCCTGATGACAGAGAAGCAATTTGCTGTCCAGTACAGTCCTGGGTAGGGTCAGTGAGAGGACAGGAGAAACTGTCAGGATCCACGAGTTATGCTAACAGCCATAACTGAAGACACAAGAAAGATGAGGAAAGTAGATGAACCAGAGGAAGTAGAGGGTAATCAGTAAAACAGAGAACTCTCCCCATGCAACACAGCTAGAAAGAGACTTTGGGGAATTATGGTCACAGTCCATTTAATCGTCATAATAATTGATTTTCAAGAGCCAGAGCCAGTCTTTTTGAAAGAAAGAAAATTTTCCATCAAGTCCAAGAGTGCCCTTTCCCTTTACAAAATTGATAGCTCAGGTTAGTCCTCTTCCTGAGAAGCATAACTGGTGGAGGGGAACAGGCACAGGAGCTGTGCCACAGGGGTCATGGGACACTGGCCTCTTCTATTCTACTCAATTTTCTTGAGGATTATTCCTTTTCTAGCTCCTGATTTATCTCATCTTCTCTCTTCTATGACATAACAGTAGATCTTTCCCCATCTTCTCTCCTTGGCAATTTCATTCTCTTTTCTGATTTCAGATCTACAACTCTGGTCCCACTTGTCAAATATCTCCACTGAACTGTATCTAGATATCACCAACATCTCAAGGTGAACTCCCCTTCTTCATCAGAGCTAAACTTCCTCATCTCCCTTTTCTTTTGTGGGTATTGCCATCTCAGACACTGTGTCTTGAAACCTCACTAGTTTTGGAATATACTTTTATCCTTACTCTTCATTCAAGATCCTGCTAAATTCTAGACATTCTTTTTCACCTCTCTCACGTCCATTTCTTCCTCCATTCCCATGGCCATTACCCTTGTTCTGGCCCTTACTTCTCATTTAGTCTACTATTCCAGCTTCCATATGCTTTCCTTTCCACTCTGTCCTATAGAGTACTATGATATTAAATTTCCTAAAGTATATTTCTGCTCATTTCCACTACTATTCAAAAACCTTCACTATTTCTCCATCACCATTGCCAATACTGTAGTCCAGTCCATCATCAATTTCTCACCTGGATTACTGCAGTAGACTTGATAGACTATTTACCACTTCCGATTACCCTGCCTCTAATCAAGTTGGTAATATGTTACCAGAGTGATTGTTTCTAAAATCAAGTGTGAACTCATGAGTTCCCTTCTTATACGAGCGTGAGTCAAAAATTATCCGCACTCCGGTTATATTAAAACTTCTGTTGACCGCACTGTTTTATCACCCTTTCCGTTCAAGGCTACTGTCTCCCCAGTCACTCTGTGCAGGTGTGAACATGTTACATCAGTTCATTTGTAACTGTGGTGTGAGCAAAAATGGATGCCCCACTTGTGATTTGCATGAAAGAAGAGCAGCGTGCAGTGACTGGTCTTTTTGTGGTCTGAGGGTGTGCACGTCTGCACACTTCTGCCCACACTGTCAACACTCTGCAGAAACTTCATTTTGAGGTGTTAAAGCATCCTCCCCATAGTCCTGATCTTGCTCCATCAGACTTTCACCTGATCTTGCTCCATCAGACTTTCACCTGTTTTCACCCTACAAGGATGAAGATTCACTTCTGATGAAGAAGTGAAAACAGTGGTGCATTTGTGGCTTGCAGCTCAGCCTAAAACATTTTTTAATGAGGGAATACGAAAGCTTGTTGACAAATGGACAAAGTGTATTGGACAGCAAGGAGATTATGTCAAAAATGACGTGTTTATCTTTTCTAAAACTTAATTAAAATAAATTCTACAGCCAGAGTGCGGATAATTTTTGACTCACCCTTGTAGCACTTCAGTGGTTCTCTATTCCTTTAATATTGTTTTGAAGGTCTTTCAAGATCTAGCCCCTATTTTTATTTCTGATCTCACCTCTTACTATCAGTTGCTAACCCCTCCACCCTCCACCCTTCCACCCCTCTACCCCTCTTAGAATTACAGAACAAAGAAGTAACTAATAGCAGATGTTTCCTCTTATCAGACAGAGCAGCTCATGTGGGTAGGCACCAGTTTACTCTTTAGCAATTGGCTTTCAGCCACTGTGTAAACAAAGCCTGATGCTTTGTTTCCATGATGTCAGAAATCAAGTTGGTTGGAAATGAAAAATTCAGTCAATCATCTGGAGGCATCCCAAATATCCAGATGTTTGGCATCATGTAGACAAAATAGTCAGATGATTCAAAAAGAAATTTTCACCCTTCCACTTAGAATATGTTTTGGTCTCCAGTAGTTATCAAAGGGGCAAACATGCCCACATGACTTTCCTGAGAAAATGAGTTCCAGGTGGAACTATAAACACCAAAAGACAAAGGAGTGAGGACCATGGTTACTGCACTTGTAAGACTCTCTAAGGACAATAAAACTGTTTGAATTGTTGTAAATTGATGATTCCAACTTCAACTGTGGCAACAGCTTGCTTCCATATCAAGAACTTCCATAGATACTCTGATGTGCATGAGGCACGAGTCCACATATATTACTCTAAAATGACTTGAGTGCCTTTTGTGTACAAACCAATTTAGTTACCTGAAAGAATTAGCATTATGTTAAGTCAGCATTATGTTAAGCGTTTTTGTGATTGGAGATAACATTTTTGAAGCTGCACCTCATAGCCAAGACAACCTGAAAAAATGAAGAAAAACTAATCTAATGGCATAATTAATTATATAGGTTTTTTAGTCAATTGAAGAAGAAAAATAAGCAATGATTTAATTTACCTGTCAAATTAGTAGTAAAGCAAGAAAATGTGCTTCTATTACTCTTAGTGCTATAGCGAAGAGGCTTAAGAATTGTATCAAGTGAATTTACCTAGCCCAGAAAACACTGAGAAGTTAAATATGAATAACCCCTAGGAAAACCAAAGAAGACAGTTTCGAATTTGTGTCTGAATCTATTTTTTAAAATATTTATTTATTTATTTTGGCTGTGCTGGGTCTTAGTTGTGGCATGCGGGATCTAATTCCCTGACCAGGCATCGAACACAGGCCCCCTGCATTAGGACCATAGAGTCTTATCCACTGGGCCACCAGTGAAGCCCCTGAATCTATTAAAAATAAAGTTCATTTAAAATTTAAGTGTACAGAGTCTATTGGACATATTACAGATATCTGTTAGTGATTTAATTTTATCTAGGCAAATACACACTTGTAAGGGAATCAGCTATAACCATTTCTGACCCAGAGAACCCTTGGTTTAAAAATGGCTACTGTCTTAGATGCAGGCCATGTGTGTACAATTAATCAGTGTGTAAATATGAAAAATTTACATTGCAAAATTTGTCACCAGTTGGTTGAAGTTCATGGAGAGAATATTTTTGTCGAGCAGCAAATTGATGGGAAAATTTTCAAGGTAGGAGCTTCGTGATGCACATAGTGTTGAAGATTAGCAAACAAGACCAGGAGAACCTATATTATAGTTGAACAGCAATGATAACAGCAACTGAAAAAACCTCATCTAAAAGTAGAATATAATCTAAGCAGAAAAGTGGTAACTCATTACATTTTTTCCTATTATATAAATGATTTATCTTGTTAGGTTGTGTAGGAAGTCTTATTATTGTGTTGTGTAAATGAAATTAATATTTATTTCTCTCATAGGAAAATTGGCTGATCAAAAATATTTTGTATATTCATCACACCAATTCAATTTGTAGCAACATCAGTCATATATCTTTTGGCATTCACCTGGCTAATAACAAGGGACCTTTAGATATTCCTTCAGTTCTAGAATTGTGTGATTATGATGGAGAATTGTCAGGTCTGTCTAGTCAACGTGTAGGAAAGAGGTAGGCTTCATGGAAACAGAATCCTTGTTTTTTAAATCATGACAGCCCTAGGTCTTGAAGAATTTTGTAAATTCTAGGAAACAATATGTGGCTCTGCTTCTATGAGGCCGATGAGGGTATTTTATTATTTTAGAGGGAAGGCAAGAGTTGATGACTTCCTGTGGGTATAAGTTATTCCATGGAATCAGGATGTAACTCAGAGCCCTGGTAATTTCCATAGATATATACATCCTGTCCACTCATGCACATGCATAGGAGTAATTAAGGTTTTGAGTGGAAAACATTTTACCACATGGGATGAAAATATGATGTTGAGACCAAGGATATGGAATACACACTCCAACATTTGGTTATGATTAGCCCCAACTAGTGTACAATAAAAATACATTCAAAGAAACTAGGGTGCGTGCTAAGCAGAAGGCTGATAGCTCTTCAAAGTTCTGTTCTATTATTAAATTTCTTCTGCCTTCACATTAAACTTCAATTAAATAGTCTCATTGGTTCATTGGAGTAGGTTTCCATTCAAAATGAACATTTGTCAACAGATGCATTTATAAACAGCTGTGGTTTTCTTTGGGTATATACAGTGTTATTAACCAGACCATCTGGCCATTTTACTGATGGTGTTTCTTATTTGGGCTCTGTTTCTGACATAATAATTTATTATCTTTAATCTGTTTGATTTCTTCAGAGAGAGCTTTTCCTTCTCTCACACCTCATGAACCACCAAAAATTTTTGAGAAAAACCAAAAATTAAAAAAAAAGTAAGCTGACAAATGAAAAAGTTTGCAGGGAGTGAACAGATCTTCTAAAAGTCATGCCTTGGCCTGATTATTTTTGTCTCTCTTTTTACTATAAAATGTAGTCTGGTTAGAAAGAAAGATCTATTTAAAAACAACAATGCTACATTAATATTCTAAAAATAAATTGTTTCCAAATATAAATATTTTCTGGGATTTATTTGTTTGATTTATTGTTTCTTTAATTTTAGAAAATTTGGCCACTTCACAAATGATTAAGAAACAACAGCTTTATTTTTCCAGGGCTTATCATGCTAGCCCATGCTTTTCTTACCAGAATAAATGTGTTTGCTTTAAAATATATCCATCCATGGGCAGGATAGGAACCTAAAAGTATGTACCCTTTTCTTATTCAGGTTTAAGGAGTAAATTTTAAAAATTCAGAAAGGTATAAGGAAGTGGTACTTTATGTTATGTGAGCCAAATATGTAATGAGTATATTGGTAGTCAAAAAAATGTAAGAAAAAAAGTCACATTTTTATAATTATCTTATAAATGTATAAATTATTAAACTTTGATATTAAATTCATGTATGAATTTTAAGCAAAACTATATTGGAAAGAAAAATATTGAATATGGAATAAGAATTTGTAATTTCCAAAGTAAGGACTGTCTACCAATGACTTAGAAAATGCAGCAGGATAGCTTGATATTGTAAAAAAAAAAAAAAAAGGAGAAAAAAGAGAAAAAATGTAAATAAGAACATTTATTCTCAATAGGCAAAACATTGTCTGACATAAATCACAGTAATGTTTTCTTAGGTCAGTCTCCCAAGGCAATAGAAATAAAAGCACAAATAAACAAATAGGACCTAATCAAACTTATAAGCTTTTGCACAGCAAAGGAAACCATAAACAAAACAAAAAAACAACCTACAGACTAGGAGAAAATATTTGCAAATGATGCGACCACCAAGGGCTTAATTTCCGAAATAAATAAACAGCTCATGCAGCTCAATATCAAAAACAAACAGCCCAATTAAAAAAAAATGGGCAGAAGACTTAAATAGACATTTCTCCAAAGACATACAGACGGCCAACAGGCACATAAAAGGATGCTCAAAAAATCTACAAATAATAAATGCTAGAGAGAGTGTGAAGAAAAGGAAACCATCCTACACTGTTGGTGGGAATGTAAATTGGTGCAGCCACTGTGGAAAACAGTATGGAGGTTCCTTAAAAAACTAACAATAGAGTTACCATGTGATCCTGCAATACCACTCCTGGGCATATATCTGGAGAAAACTCTAATTCCAAAAGATACTTGAACCCCAATGTTCCTTGCAACACTATTTACAATAGCCAAGACATGGAAGCAACCTAAATGTCCATCAACAGATAAATGGATAAAGATGCGGTATATATACACAATGGAACATTACTCAGCCATAAAAAGAATAAAATAATGCCATTTGCAGCAACATGGATGGACCTAGAGATCATCATACGAAGTGAAGTAAGTCAAAGACAAATACCATATGATGTCACTTATATGTGGAATCTAAAATGTGATACAAATGAACTTATTTACAAAACAGAAACAGACTTACAGACATAGAAAACAAATTTATGGTTACCAAAGGGGAAAGGGATGGGGAGGGATAAATTAGGACTTTGGGATTAGCAGATACAAACTACTATATGTAGAATAGATCAAGAAAAAGGTCCTACTTATAGCACAGGAAACTATACTCAATATTTTGTAATAACCTACAATGTAAAAGAATATGAAAAAGAAGGTATATATAACTTGAAAAAGAATATATATATAACTTGGACAAAACTATTTCTTAGAACTGGCTGGTATTAGACCTGTAGGCTGTTCAAACTGTTTGAGGTGTTGAAGCTGTTTGAGGTGTTGAAGCTGTCTAAAATTTTTTCTTTTACTCTAGAGAAAAATGGGATCCCAGTTATCTAAATATTTTAGGGGTGGCTCTCCCCCATAATTTCCCCTCCCCACAGGGACCCTGGCAGATTTTATTAAGAACCACAGTCCTTCCTCATGAGCATTTCTAACTAAATGGACCAACCTAACCAAAAGCAATTTAGGACATCAATGGCCATTGCCGGGAACTTTTGAAATCCCCCAAATTTTACTTTTCTTAAAACTGAATTGGAAAATCATAGCTTTAAAATTTCCCAAACTGAATGAAGCAACTATTTCAATTGGTATGTTGAGGCTTCCACATGTTATCAGGAGCTTAAAATTACTTCTTTGAAAAATAAGATTTTAAATTGAGGCAAACAAATGATTAAAGAAAGATAAAATGGTTTCTGAAGCCTCAGGTTCTTCTTGCCTGTCTTCTTTGTCTCAGGCTCTGCCTCTGGTGCCATCTTCATTGTTTCCTTAGATGCTACCTACACCTTCTCTGTATCCTCAGTTCCCCCACACTGTTTCTCTCATCAAACTTCCCTTTTTGCCTGAAACCCTCCCCGCCTCCTTTTCTTCTATCAGAACCTGTTCCTTTAAAATTAAGCCTTGTGAGGATCCAGAGGCTCTTCCCTTAAATTCTTATATTCCCTGGACTGAACTGTGAATCACAATCAAAGATTTTCCCAAACTAAATGAAGATCCTCAAAGATTTTCTGAGGAATTGAATGTAGTTATTCAAATTTATCAACTTTGTTTCTCTGATTATGTCAGCTAATTTACATGCTTGTTGGTGAAAACCAGGCCCAACACTGGAAGGAAATCACTAATTGGGAAAATCCTGACAACTTTTCTAGGATTACAGCTGGCCAGCCTGACACCCTATTATACGGTCAGGATCCAGGAATCACTAGATGACTTCATCAGGCAGTTCCTAGGGCTTTTCCACAGCCTGTTGATTGGAGCAAAATTTAGGCTTGTGCACAAAATCTGATGAACCTGCTCATGACTATTACAATCAAGTTCAGATTATTTTAAAAGAAAATTCTGGTCTTCCTTTGGATATTGATTTCACCCGGGTAGATTTTTAACTCTATGTTCATTAATGGGCTGATCTGGGACCTTTCTCTTCTAGTAAAAAGGACGAAAGTGGAGTGGGAAACTATGTCCACTCCAGGTTTAGTTAATCTGGCAAACCAGCTCTCTCATACTCTAGATGAGCCACATAAAAGGAAGACTGCTAAAATTCTTAATCTTCAACTCTACCAAATGAAGCCCCCTAAAAATGAACCCAAAACCCTCCTATTTTCTGCTATTATTGCAAAGATCTAAGACATTGGAAAAGAAGTCATTACAAATTTAAGTGCTCCGGGTGCCTCCAGCGCTCTAACCAGTGTTTCCAACGTCCTCCCAGTTCTCAACTACAGAGGCTCTTCCTAATCCTCCCTCTTAATCAGCTGGAGAAATATTTCTCCAGATTGGGAATGAATCTCTTTCAGTCCTAACTGACACTGGACCCACACTCTCAGTGCTCAACTCCACTACCATAAAGCAGCCCCTGACTCAGAGTACTAAAACAGTTCAAGTAGTGGGGATCTCTAATGAACCTCAAAAGGTTCCTGTCTCTGAACCTATTCCCTCTTGTTTAGGCCCTTTGAGAGATACACTTTTGTCCTTAGTTCCTCTGCCCCTGTTCGTTTACTAGGTTGAGACTTCTTAGAAAAGTATCATGCCAGAGATTCTTTCCCCCAAAAAGGAGAAATAATTCTAGAATTTGACCATAAATATCAAAGCAGCCAACCTGGTGAGTTAAATGACATTTTGACATCTTTTATTTGCTACATCTCTGATGATACTAGAACTGATTGTGGAAACAATGAACATTTGTCCATATTGAATCAGGTACCACATTCCTTACAGGCAAAATCTCCAACTGATATTGGCAAAATTCACAGCTTATCTCCCATCAAAATTCAAATAAACCCCTGAAAACATCTTCCCAGAATTAATCAATGACCTATAAGTAATGTAGCCTTTCAAGGTTTAAAGCCATAATAGAAAATTACAAGGTTCAAGGCTTCATTATCCCTTGTACTAGTCCCTGAAATACTCCTATTTTACTGGTGAGAAAAACTTAAGATCTTAGGGTGGAGGTTTGTCCTGGGCCTCTGAGCAATAAACTTTGTTATCCCTCAACACCCTGTTGTTTCTAACCCTCATGTGCCACTAACATCCATTTTCACCAGAAGCAAATTCTTTACTGTAACTGATTTATGCCGGGCATTCTTTAATATTCCAGTTGATGAAGCTAGACAATACTTTCTGTCTCACTTGAGAAGAAAAAAAATCACTTGGACAGTAATGCCTCAGGGTTTTACTGAGAGTCCTTCTTATTTCTCACAAACCCTGAAGGCTAATCTCATGATGTAAACTTCCCTAGAGTTCTACTTTGTCATAATATGTGGGTCATTTGCTTCTTTGCTTTCCTTCTCAATGCTCCTCATAGGAAGAGAGCATCCACTTGCTAAAGCTTTTAGAAATATAGGGTCACCACAGAAAAACTGGAGTTTACTCAAACACTGCTTCACTATTTAGGGCATCTGATATTAGACCAAGGGCTACATCTATATTCATATAGGCTTCATGGTGTTCTAAGTTTCCCAAAACCCAAAACTAAGCATCAACTCTGACGTTTTCTCAAGCTAGCTGGATATTGCCAGCACTGGATTCCAAATTTCTCTCTTATGGGCAAAGTTTTGTAGGTTTTACTAAAGAACAAGAACCCCAACACAATTTTATGGGAAGAACTGGATGACACAGCTTTTAAGGCCTTAAGGAAGACTTTGATAAACCCACCTACCTTTGGGCATCCCAATGATTAGATTCTCTTTTTCCTTTTTGTATATAAAAAGGAAGGGAATGCCCTGGGGTACTCACCCAAAACATTGGGTCCACCATTGACCCATAGGTTGTTATAGCCTACAACTGGATCCCCCTTGCCTTAGAGCCATTACTGCCACTGATCTTTGGGTTAAGACCATGAAGAAAATCTTTGTGGGATCCTCTTTAACCATTTTTTTATCTCATTAAATAAAAGCCCTCCTGAATTCTCAGCCCACTAAACATTTCTCAGTCAGCCATCTCACCTCCTATGAAGTTCTTTTGTTAACTGCTCCTCACATAACTCTTTTATGTTATAATAGACTTAACCCTGCTACTCCTCTCCCCTCCATCTCCCATGAAGTCCCTCATGACTGCTTAAGGCTGACAGATCACCTACGGACTCCTCATAATGATCTGCAGGAAAAAAACTTTGGGTAATGCTGACCTCTTATGTTTCATTTCCCAATCTGTGCACTTTCCCTCCAACATGAGACACTACGCCCAGGAGAGGTCCTTCCTGACATGGAGGTAGAAAAGCAACTGAAACTAGAAAACCTGACTCTTGATCAGTGATGCTTTCAGAGAAAGATCTTGATCAAAAGGGGAAAATGTAAAAGATTAATAAGCAGAAACCTCACTTACATAGAAGTGAGAAAACAGAAGGGCAGTCTCTCACACTCTTTGATAATAGCAGATCTCAACAGGACAAAGAAAGACTCTTCTTTCTTGGCAAAAGCTCAGCCAATGAGAGACTGTCACAACTCAGCCAATAGAAAGCCATCATACTTCAAACTCTTAACTCCTGCAATGGCCTCTGTTTCCTATAGCCCTCCCAATTTTCTTTTCCCCTCTTTAAAAGATTTCTCCTCTCCTGTTTGTGGAGGGAATTGCACATGACTCTCCATGGCTGCAGACCCCAAATTGCAATTCTTTGCTGATTCTGAATAAAGCCTTTCTTGCTGGAGAAATAACTGTTATAGGTCAACAAAGCAAAAAGGAAACTATAATAAAATTATAAGATAATTGGGTATTAAGCATAATAGGATTAATTAATTTTGTTAGATGCAGTAATAGCATTGTGATTATATATTTTTTAAAAGTCCATACTTTTTAGAGATGCATACTAAAGTATTTAGAGATAAAATAATATGGTGTCTAAAGTTTTCTTTAATTTGTGGTGGGGAAGAGATAAAAGAAGATTGGCCATAAATTGATACTATTCTCTCTACTTTTATATATGGAAGACTTCTCTATAATAAAATGTTTTATAAAAAAGAAATGATTAGTCATATAAGAGAAATACTGTTATACCATTTGCTCTTCAACATAGAGTATTATTTTTAATAAAGTAATAATTTAATATACAGTTAAACTGTATTCTATCAAAATGATATTACATTGTAATTTTAAAGACCTTGTAGGAAGAGAATTTGCTCCCTTCCTTAGAAACCCAGTGCATGACTTGTCTTCTGTGTGCACCACAATGCTTCAACAAGTAAGGCAAATGCCATGAATATGAAAATTACAGTTTGCAATATATCACATCTAGAACCCAGGGGAGATGAATTAGACAAAAGTGGTAGTCATCCAATTATACGATCCTGACAAGTTGGTTTTGCAGCAAAAAAACTATCCATTTAAGTTTCTTCTTTCTTAATGATCAGAGGTTCCATGTTGCCTTCAGTTTTTTCATTGTGTTTTGCATGAAATCCATCACAGAATAACTTTGGACCTCCAACAATGGCAGTACAAAGCTTTCTCTCCCAAATCCTCTATGCCAAAAGCATGTATTATCTAGGAGTTGTCTTTCTGGATGTGAAAGTTTACCATAGATTTGCTGTGACGATATTTAACATAAAATATTTTGTAAATTAGATAACCAACTGCAGCTGTCCCAGCAGCAATGGTCACTGCTGCAATCCATTTTACATTGAAATATGACAAATTCTAAAAATCTAAAAAAAAAAAATAATTGTTTTGTTGTTACTGATGTAAAAAAAATTAACAGAAAGTTAACAAAAAGTAAAGGGATGTGGAACCAACAGTGATTTAATTATCTTCAAACAATAAATCTTAAATGGAAGAAAAACTTTTCACTCACTAAGGCTATAACTGTACATCACTGAATCATTCTTGTCAGATAAGGCTCTCTCCTGATATAAGAGGAAATCATGAGCTGAGGAAATGATCTGAAAACTTTTTAAATGTCTCAGGGATGTTTTCATCTAGACTCTTTGTGACATTGTGATTTACACAGAATATGTATGTAGTCTTTTCCCATTTCTAGCACAGAACTCCTAAAATCTTTGGAATTTTTAAGTGATGAGTGTAATCAAGGTGTCTTTTGTTATGTTAATGAGGTGACTTTTGGGAAGTACCTCAGCATGGATACTAGTTGCCAGGAGAAGAAACTTTGTGATTAAAGGGTTGGAACTTTCAGTCCCACCTCTTCATCTCCAGGGAGAGGAGAAGGGCTGAAGACTGAGTTCAATCACAAATAGCTGATGGTCTAATCAATTTTGTCTACGTAATGAGGCCTCTATAAAAATCCAAAAGGGAGAGGTTCAGAGAGCTTCTGGGTGGTGAACATGTGGAGATTTGGGAAGAGTGGTACACTCAGCGCATGGAAACTGTGTCCTTTCCCCATACTTTGCCCTATGCATCATGTCCATTCTGGCTGTTCCTGAGTTATATTCTTTTATAATAAACCAGTAATCTAGTGAGTAAACTGGTTTCTTGAGTCCTGTAAACCACTGTAGCAAATTAATTAAACCCAAGGAGGGGGCCATGGAAACCTTTGGTTTATAGCTGGTAGGTCAAAAGCACAGGTGATAACCTGGGCTTGCAATTGGCATCTTGTAGATATATAGGTAGTAGAAGGCAGTAGAGGGCAATATAGTAGGGGGCAGTCTTATGCGATTGAGCCCTTAACCTGGCAGAACCTCCAGGTAGATAGTGTCAGAACTGGGTTGAATTGTAGGACTCCCAGGTGCTGTCAGAGAATTCTCGGTGGTGTGGGGGAACACCCCTGATCAGAATTGGAATGAGAATCATTACTCCTTAAAGTTCATTTCTAATGCTCCTATTCTATCAACGACACCATAATTCTCTTAGTCCCACACACTTGAAACTGTGCTACAATTTTTCATTCTTTCTTTCATTGCAATTGCAATCAGTTAACAAGGCTTGATGAATCTTGTCTTCTCCCAACTTTAATTTCCAGACCTCACATCTGAGTCCTGCTTAATAGCTGAATTTTCATACTACTGACATACTACTTCCTAAAATGCTAATTTTATTGCATCATCCTATACTGAAGAACTTCCAATCATCCCTTATTGTTTGATGTCAACCTTTATTTCTTTGCCTAACAGTCTACACTCTCCTTTGTCCCCACATAATCTATAGCTGTTCCTTGCTTCTCCCCACTTTGAAGTTTTGCTCTGTACTCCAGCTCCATTCTTCAACTGTCTCTACTCAGTCCTCAAAACCTACCTTACATAATCCCTTGTCTTCTATTAGGCTTGGTCAATAGGGAATACTATCAAGTGGTTTATGTGTTGAATAAAACCTAAAGGAGTTTAAAAGAAATTTTTCTTTAATAAGATAAAGTGGGGGGAAAATCCCAAATAAAATTATTTTCTCTCCATCTCAATCAGAATCATAGTAAATTATAGAATCTCAAAGTAAAGAGAGATCATAAAATTTATATACTCCAATCCCCTTCCAAAGCCAAAGTATTCAATAGAGTAGCCCCTAGCTGATGTTCCCTCTTTTGCAAGAAATTCTTTCCAGCCTTTGAAAACTTTCTTATATCAAAGAAAGTTTTAGAAAGTTCTTTCTTATATCAAACTTCCTATCTCTTCAGTTATATCCATTGACCCTATCTGCTACTCTAGACCTTTAAAGATAAACACCGCATTTCCATCCTTATGATAGCACTTCAACTATTTTATGATAGCTATTACTTTGTCTACTCTTCCCTAAGCTGGAAATGTCCAATTTTAAAAACTGTGCATGAGAGAACATGTTTTTTAAGACTCACAGAGCCTGTTGGCTAAATCTTCCTTATGGCACTCACTACCTTAAGAGAACTCTTCTTTGGCAGGCAGCTGTGCTACTGTCTTAGGTGCCTGACTTTTCTGTCATATGTGAGCTCCCTAGAATCAGTGGCTGTGTCATTTCATACTGTATTCCCAGTGCCTTGCCCAGTTATTAGCACTTTCATTTTTATTTATTTTTAAACAAACACATAGATGGATTCACTTATTCCCCTTTAATGCTTCTTGTGCCTCTCACTCTCAGAAACAAACTCAATAGTTCAAAAGAGGTCTGATCGGGCTTCCTAGGTGGCGCAGTGGTTAAGAATCTGCCTGCCAATGCAGAGGTCACGGGTTCGATCCCAGCTCCAGGAAGATCCCACATGCCGCGGAGCAACTAAGCCCGTGTGCCAAAAAAAAAAAAAAGAGGTCTGATTAATATAGGGAAGATTGAAGCCATACTTATTCAAGATAAAATATCATACTTCCTATAATGCAGCTTGAGATTACATTAGCATCTTTTTTCTTTATCTGTACACGCTATTTGCTCATATCAAATGTATTTTAAATTTAAATCAAATTTGTTTTACATATTACATCCAAACCATATCTTCCTAGCATGTATTGGTATAGTAGCATTTCTTTTTCTTATCTAAATATAAGAATAATGCTTATCCATGTTAAATTTATTCTTGAAGAATCTATCAAACTGTACTTTGAGATCATCTGGGATTCTGATACTACCATCCATTGTATTTGTTATCCCACCTACTTTTTCTTTGCTAATTATGATAATATCTTCATAGTTCTTTCTTCCATGTATCGATGAGTATCAATGTATTCATTCATTTACTCAGTGACTATTAGCTGAGCATCTATTTATTTATTCTTTTTAATTTTCATTTTATTTATTTATTTATTATTATTTTGGGGGTACACCAAGTTCAATCATCTGTTTTTATACACATATCCCCGTATTCCCTCCCTCCCTCGACACCCTCCCAACCCTCCCCGTCCCAGTCCTCTAAGGCATCATCCATCCTCGAGTTGAACTCCCTTTGTTATACAGCAACTTCCCACTGGCTATCTGTTTTACAGTTGGTAGTATATATATGTCTATGCTACTCTCTCACTTCGTCTCAGCTTCCCCTTCACCCCTTGCCCCCCTAAACCTTGAGTTCTCCAGTCCGTTCTCTGCATCTGCGTCCTTGTTCTTGTCACTGAGTTCATCAGTACCATTTTTAGATTCCGTATATATGAGTTGGCATACTATATTTGTCTTTCTCTTTCTGACTTACTTCACTCTGTATGACAGACTCTAGGTCTATCCACCTCATTACATATAGCTCCATCTCATTCCTTTTTATAGCTGAGTAATATTCCGTTGTATATATATGTCACATCTTCTTTATCCATTCATCTGTTGATGGGCATTTAGGTTGCTTCCATGTCCTGGCTATTGTAAATAGTGCTGCAATAAACATTATGGTACATGTTTCTTTTCCGATTATGGTTTTCTCTGGGTATATGCCCAGTAGTGAGATTACTGGATCATATGGAAGTTCTATTTTTAGTTTTTAAAGGAACCTCCAAACTGTTTTCCATAATGGCTGTACCATCTTACATTCCCACCAACAGTGCAGGAGAGTTCCCTTTTCTCCACACCCTCTCCAACATTTGTGGTTTCCAGATTTTGTGATGATGGCCATTCTGATCGGTGTGAGGTGATACCTCATTGTGGCTTTGACTTGCATTTCTCTGATGATTAGTGATGTTGAACATCTTTTCATGTGTTTGTTGGCCATCTGTATGTCTTCTTTGGAGAAATGTCTATTTAGGTCTTGCGCCCATTTGTGGATTGGGTTATTTGCTTTTTTGGTATTAAGCTGCATGAGCTGTTTGTATATTTTGGAGGTTAATCCTTTGTCCCTTGTTTCATAGGCAACTATTTTTTCCCACTCCCGGGCCCTCTGTTCAGCTGTGAATCGACGTCTCAGTCCAGGAATGCTGAGCTGCGGTACAGACCCTCTGTGTGTTTCTCACTCCCTCCCGTCTGCCACAGCTCCACAGTTTCACGCTCTTTGAGCCATCATAGATGCCTCCTTACCAGTTATATCGGGATCCTTGCGGTCCTTTCTGGTGTCCGAGGCCGTCTGCTGGTGTTCAGTTGGTTCTCTGTGGGAATTATTGCCTCTTTTGGTGCATTCCCAATGCATCTGTGGAGAGGGATGCATTCCACGTCCCTCTACTTTGCCGCCATCTTTTTCTCTCCTAACTGAGCATCTAATAAATGCAAGCACTTATTCTTGGTGCTGAAGATGAAGCTTATATTCTACGGCAGTGGTTTTTCAAATTTAGCATACATCAGAAACTAGGAAGGAGTCTTAAAATACAGATTATTATAATGGTCTCCACCCCCAAAGTTTCTGACTTAGTAGTTCTGGTGTGTGTGCGGCAGGGGGAGATATTTTGCATTTCTAACAAGTTCCTAGATGATGCTGATGATGCTATCCAGGGCCCACACTCTGAGAATCACTCTTCTAAGGAGAGACACACATTAAAATGCTAAGGACTTAATTATAAACAAATGTGAGTTCACAGGACTTAGGATAGATCCTTGCCTATAGAATACTCCAAGGTTTATTTTATTTTATATGTTGCTTGCAAATATAACAAAAACAATAGGTTGACAATTCATTGTGGTAAAAGAGATTATCCAATTTATTGGAGAGGAGTAAGGAGTGTACTAATAGAAAATCAAGCTGCTTTTTTTTTTTATAAATTAATCAGTTAATTCAATTGAAATAAAATATTTAATATCATATTCAGAGTCCATTTTTAAAATAGTTACTATTACATTATATTAAATAATATTCTCCCACATATTTGTTCAGAAACTAGTAAATCTCTAAAGTTCTATTAATATAACTGTGAATGAATGAATAAATGATGATCAGAATGTTAAGAGATTTTTCAGGTAAGTGATCCATAAACAAGAGGATCTGGATTTGAACTCAGATCTCCAAAGGGAAACAGTCAACAGTATATTTAGAGCAGTGAAAGCTTATTTCCAAGTCAATGTCAATCTCCCAGATAAGTATATCAGTTGCCTGAAGTTTGAGCACTTATTTTCACAAGTGCGATTAGGCTTAGGCATCTTGCAAGACATGGGCAATGATTTATCTGAATCCCTTGGGAATTCCTCCTAATCTCAGATGATCCTTAACTATTTCTTGGAAGAAAGCCAAAAAATTGTACAAATTGTGCTGTTCATAGCTGTGATCTGGCAGACTGACTTTAAGGAAAATTCTAGGGCTGGCCCACCCAGATGGGACCTATTTACCCCAGTTAAAATATGTGCCAGATGCCCAGCTGGAATAGAACATTGAAGAGATGGATGGTGATTTTTAAACGTTGTAACACAGGGCTCTTCCTATAGCCTGTATCCAGGTGCCCTGCTTCCAAAGTGATAACTATACCATTGACCCACTACAGTGATTTATTTGAGCCATCCCTTGTGCTGTTCTGGGAATGAACCTAATAATGTAAAAATCATGCTTGCTACTGAACTAAAACCTGCCTACACACTGTCAGAATTTCTAGCATTTATAACCTCATCAGATGAATAGTTCAGCTCTCAAACACCCAAATGATTTAGCTTTCATTGTGTCAATGACTCCAAAATTTTTGAAGTAGAAATATCATGTTTGTGTTTGTTTTAGTCTTTGCCTATTTTGAGTCCACTAATAGCTTCTACTCTATTATTTTATAGGTGTTTACTGCCATGTTAGTCATTAATTTCCACAAGGATGGAGGCTTCATATTTTATATTATTTGAATTAAAGTGAACTGAAATCAATTTTATGTTGATAATCTTACACCACTAATGGAGACAATTTAAAGTGTCTGGATGGTTCTGTTGATTCAGAGGGGAAAGTAATGCTTTATATGCACAGTGACAAAGCAGGCTGATATGGACTGAATTATGTTCCTTCTAAATTCATATGTTGAAGTCCTATCCCCAATATGGTGGCATTTGGAGATGGGGCTTTTGGAAGATGATTAGGTTTAGAGAAGTTCATGAGGCATTAGGGGGTGGCCCTTATGATGAGATTAATCCTTTTATAAATGGAGACACCAGAGAGTTTGCTCTTTCCCTCTCCCTGTCAAGTGAAGACACAGCAAGAAGACTGCTGTCTACATGCCAGAAAGGGAACTCTCACTAAAACCTGACCATGCTGGCACCTTCATCTTGGGCTTCTAGCCTCCAAAACTGTGAGAATTCAAATTTCTGTTGTGTAAGCCATCCAGTCTGTGATATTTTATTATGGCAGCCCAAGTTGACTACAACACAAAGTCTTTTAGGTGAAATTTTTAAATGAATTAAACCGTCTCCAATAATAATAGTCAGAATTTTTCTGCAAATGAAACAGACTCAATTTGAGTTTTAAAAGACTAATTGTCCTGGAACTTTGAACATTATGAAGACAGGACCTGACTGTTAATTTTCATTGTATATCATTGCAGATGTAACCTGTTAGAAAATAACAAGATGACTCTTAAATGACTTTTGATGCAGTGTACAATCTCATCAGCTATGAAAAAACAGCAGAAAAACATGCATGCTTTCTCCTTTCTTTTGCAAGAAAATCATTGACATTCAGAATAATGCCCAGAATCATAACTAATTAACTTGAACATGCCATTCTTGGAGAATAAAATTAGAAATGCCACATGCACCTTCTTGAACTACAACTGTATCTTTTTTTTATTATTTTTTTATTATTTTTTTTGGGGGGGTACACCAAGTTCAATCATCTGTTTTTATACACATATCCCCGTATTCCCTCCCTTCCTTGACTCCCCCTCCTCGAGTCCCCCCTCCCTCCCCGCCCCAGTCCTCTAAGGCATCTTCCATCCTCGAGTTGGACTCCCTTTGTTATACAACAACTTCCCACTGACTATCTATTTTACAGTTGGTAGTATATACATGTCTGTCATACAGAGTGAAGTAAGTCAGAAAGAGAAAGACAAACATTGTATGCTAACTCACATATACGGAATCTAAAAATGGTACTGATGAACTCAGTGACAAGAACAAGGATGCAGATACAGAGAATGGACTGGAGAACTCGAGGTTTGGGAGGGGGCGGGGGGTGAAGGGGAAGCTGAGACGAAGTGAGAGAGTAGCACAACTGTATCTTAATAGAACATGATATCAGGCTAAGTTGTGTAAAAGATTCTGAGGGCTGAGGAGGTTACTGATTGGTAGAAAAGCAAACAAAGCCATCCTCTGAGTCAGTCAGATGTTCAGATTTCCAGTAAAGGTCCCAAAACAACTACCCCAACTGCACTGACAGTCAACTGCCAAAAGAACAGCGTCTCTGTTTTCCAAAGCAATACATGTGTATAATCCATAAACAAACTGTCAAGAACATTGTACATCTGGAGAACACAGTTGCAAAGTTAATTTTGGTTGGAAGAAAACTGCCCCTGGTTTTAATTTGGATGGAATTGTGATCAGGGAAAGAATCCTATCATGGGCATTTCTGATGTTTCTATGGACGTGTACAACAATGCTATGAGCTGCCAAACATAGAAGATTCTCATAAATAAAATTAACACTTTGAGTGAAGTCAAGGAGTGTCTGAAGGCTTTATCTCCTGGACTAGCCACCTGGGCATTCATGATCACATTATAGGCTTGGAATTTCAAGATTCATATTATCAAAATAGCACTAAATAGTGAATAGTGAAAACCACTAAACAGTTTCTCATGTCTCACAGGACTATGGTGAGTCTTCTACTTTTAGAAAGGGGCACTAAATCATCATCAAAATAGTCAAGGTCCTCTTATACCTTTACTTAGCATTTGGAGCTGGCTACCCAATCCTTCTCTTATTTCTGATATTACTGAGGTCCATATAAATCCAGTGTCTCCAGGCAATAATATCAGAGAACCAAGTATCTCTTTTCATCCCAAGCTTTTTTAAAAATAAGCATATTTGTAATGACAGGACTCATTGGAGAGTCTTTGTAAGCATAGGTAAGGAAGAATGAATAACTTTCATGATGTTGCATAAGTGAACCCACACAAAAGTCAGATTCTTTTTACCAGATTCTCAATCTTTCCTATTTTTCCCCTGAGTAGGACATGGTCAACTGCATCATACAGCTGCCTTCTGTTCTGTTGTCACAATGGACTCTTGATAGTTTCCATCTGCAGCTAGGACCACCTATGAAGTCTACTCAGTTCAGATTACCATTAAAGGAAGTGTCTGAGGACCATTAAACACTGTCAGGTGTCACCTCTGAACACCTGTCTTAGCAGTATCCATCACCATTCTGACAGATGTGGCCTTCCACTAGCATGTGACGAAGCTAAAATGTTTTAGTAACCTAGGCTTGGGATGTCGGCTTTTTAAATTTAAGTAAAGCCAATATACAAAATTCAAAATTATAAATAGATTCACTTGAGAAACTATTCATTTTTATGAGTTGAAAATTTGGCCAAAGAATTATCACAATTACCCTAGATAATGACAGTTCCCAGTATTAAATGTACTAGTAGGACTTCCCTGGTGGCACACTGGTTAAGAATCCACCTGCCAATGCAGGAGACACAGGTTCGATCCCTGGTCCGGGAAGATCCCTCATGCCATGGAGCAACTAAGCCTGTGTGCCACAGTTACTGAAACCTGCGTGCCTAGAGCCTGTGCTCCACAGCAAGAGAAGCCACTGCACTGAGAAGCCCGAGCACTGCCCCCAGTCACCACAACTAGAGAAAGCATGTGTGCAGCAATGAAGACCCAATGCAGCCCCCGCCCCCCCCAAAATTTTTTTAAATAAAGAAATGTACTAGTATATAGAACTTGTTTTACCTGCAACTGTACAGGAACACACAAATATCATTTTTATGTCAATATTTCATACACTCCATGTATTGATTCATGTTATCTTAATAACAATTTTATAAACATTATAGAACAAGAACAGTGTCAATTTTGTAGTTGTAGAATCTGAGTGAAATTAAATAAGTATAAGGTCGCATTGATTGAGAATTAAAATCAAAACTCAGATTTCAATTTCAAGGCCCATGTGCTTTCTGCTCTACAGTGTCTACCTCTGAACCTTTGCACCTAATAGGAACCTTCAGGTAGATTAACACATGGCATCTACTGCTCTTTAAAGATTAAGGATCAGGGATCCAAAGTATTAAGGATTATGCAAGTTAACCCATAATCAGCAGTAATGATGTATCTGTGATATACACATTTTTTTCAACATTATCATAACAGTTTTTTGACCTCTACGTGTCTTCACTATACTTTAAGCACAAGGGCTGGCTCCATCCTCATATGGAAAATGATGAGTCAAATTTGCTGTTAATCTCATATCAACCTGCCATTCATTTCTGATAACTGGGCTTCTTAATAAACTGCATTCCTAACCCATGTTCCAAATCTCTTCCCTCTTGCCTCAGTTTCTGTCTTAATTCAATGCCAGGCACTTTGTTTCCTTCAGTTTGAAGGATTTTTCCTGTCCTGATAGGTCCTATTGCTTCAAATAGCACTCATCATCCCATGCCCAAGCACTTTCACTCTTGCAGCAATACCTCCTCGACACTGATGTTAGTCTGCCTTTTGGGATCAGGAGGGCTGCCTGGTGGCCATGCACCTTGGAGTCTGACCATGATAGGTTTGAATCACTCAGTCTTCACTTTTAGCCATTAACTTTAATCTCTACAACTACTCCTTTGAGGTTGTTTTTCAGTTCCCATTTTACAAATTATAAAACCAAGGCAAGTCACTTAACCTCCTGAACTCTCAGCTTCAAAATTCATAAAATGCAACCATTACTATTGTTACTTAACCAGGGCCTCTCTAATGTTGACCAGAAATTGAACTGCCCTCCATCATTGCTTTTCTGGCTTTGTGGATTCCCTGCAGACCCTGAAGTATGTGTCAAGGCTCCAGGTCCCCTTTCTTCCTGGTCAGCTCTATTTTATGACAATCTCGGCTTCCAAATACCCCACGAACAAATACAAGTTGACAAAGCAAAGAACTGAAGTTTAGATGAACACTTCTTGACATAAGTTTAAGACAGCAAGCAGATGTCATATACCGTGAAATCTGAAACTTATAGTATCCACTTCAGTTCAGTTCAGATTTCCTTGTATTGTTGTCCTGCTTTGTACTTGAAACAGTCACATATTCACTTTATCTTGTCTTGTTTGCCTTCATAATACTAACCTGTCTCTGCTCTCTGGTATTATGCTGTAGATCTGTTTGTTTTTTGTCAGGTTCCTCCTCATGAACAAAGCCTCCTCTTCATGCAAGGAAGGTTATCTATGTTGTTCATGTCTTTTTCTCCAGTACATAAAGGGGTGCTTGGCACACAATAGTTCCTCAATAATATTTGTTAATAAAAAAGCAAAAAAGGAAGGAAGGAGGACAAGGAAGGAAAGGAGGAAGGGAGGGAGGAAGGGAGGAAGGGAAGAAGGAAGGAGGGAAGGAAGGAAAAGAGGAAGGGAGGGGGAGGGGGGAGAGGGGGGAGGGGGGAGAGGGAGGGAGGAAGAAGCATACTTGGGGTAAGGTTGGAAAGACAAAATTTTTAATAATCTTGATAATAAGAATATCTAAGACTTATTGAGTGCTTACTCTATGTCCTATTCTAAGAAATCGATATGTGTTAATTAATCTAATGGTGCAAATACATATTAAGAGGTAGGTAAGATTGGGAGACTGGGACAAAGAGGTTAAATAACCTGTTCATGGTCACAAAGCTTCTAATAGTAGAGTTAGGCTTCAAACCTTGGAAATTTAAGTCCAAATTCTGTGCTCTTAATTTCCATTATGTATTGCTTCTTTTTAGAGTGTATAATTATACACTCTAATTTATTCATGGAATAAAAAATAGGGCTGAACATTTATTGTTCTTAAAGCAAGTGACTTAAAGAAGGAACTCTAGGAAAGTTCTCAGTAACTGGTATTAAATTCTGTAAACTCAAAAAAAAAAAATTCCTTCTTAGGCAAATTTACAGAGAACCATTGAGATAAGAGAACTTGGAGAGAGAGAAGGACGAGACTGGATCACACATTTCTTGTCCAGACCCAGTACAGATGAATAAATCACAAACAATTCAGAGAACATCCTCGTGCAACTCTGAGGGTAGTTCAAGGAACCTTCCCATCTGGAATCTGTGCTGATTCTTTTCATATTGTATTTCCCTAAGGATGACTCACAGGAAATTGAGGTTTCAGAAATATGTTGTGTTTTTTATGGCATTTCTCTACCTTCACTGCAGAAGTTTTAAAGATAAGTGATTCTGTGGTTGTGTTTTTCCCCATTAAGTTTAAAGGGAGAGACTTACTACTTTTCAACTATTTTTTTTTTAAATTTCTCTAATCATAAGAGCATTTATGTTTACGTGAGAATAGTGATGATGCTGATGCTAATTCTGTTGACTGTACAAATATTCCAGTAAGTGAGGGTATGAAGAGGGTGAAAAAAAAAACAACCCTGGATAATATATAAAATTGCAGCCAAAAAATAGTTGTAGGATAACCACTATGTGTATTGAGCTATGCTACATATCACACGGAGTATGAAGATATACGGCATCATCCCTGCCTCAAAGAATACAGTCAGTTCAAAGAGTCAGAGGTAGACCAAATGTCTCCAGAAGGGGATGAAGGCAGCGTGAAATGGACACAAAGTACAATGATCACACATTTATGGGCATATGATTAATTCCAGCTGGAGGACCCTTAGAGCCTTGTGGAAGGGTGGCATTTGAAATAGGTCTTGGGAGATTGTAGACTTTCTAAAAACACCATGAAGAGTAAGCAAGAAATTTGTAAAGGTGCAGATGGCACAGGATGGTGTGGGGAGAAAGTAGCCAGTTCAGTGGTTTTTATTGCTTCTTTTCTCCCTCCCTTCCTCCCTCCTTCCTCTCTTTCTCCCATTCTCCCTTCCTCCTTCCCTCCTTCCCTCCTTCCTTCCCTCCTTCCCTCCTTCCCTCCTTCCCTCCTTCTTTCCTTCCTTCCTTCCAACAGCTACCCCCCACTAAATTGGTAATAGGCCAGAGTAGAGATTCACAAATCTTCCCCCAGTATGGGGGGCAATGCCTGATTCATGTGATACTCAATAAATATTATTGAAAAAAAATTGAGTATATTGTGTATAAATGGGAGCTCAGACAGGTGAACAATTCTAATTTGCAGATTAAGGGAAAAATTTTGTGCTGTATCACTTATCCCATGGGAGTCAATGAAAAAATTTATGAGTATCTATATGAGCCACACATTGTATAACTGCAGGGGAGATAAAGAACAAAATTTCAAAGAGTAAAGTTAGTTTTCTGTTTCTCTTAATAGACTCTGAGACATCTAGCATGAGAACCATATCTTTATTTATTTAACAGGTATCTTATTTCATACCCATGGTGTGTCAGCTGCTGTGTTAAGTATTGTGGTACAAAAATGAAAGATATGGTCCCTGCCAATGCTGTGCTTACAACTGATGGGGGAGAAAGATAGAAAATACAAGGCATATGCTGCTGCTGATTTTTAGATAATATCTACTGCTAGGCACTATGATAGGCAGTGAGTGCAAATACATTATTTATTTGGTGTACCCACCCTCTTGGGCAGATATTTTCTCCATTTTACAGATGAGGATTTAAATCTTAGATAGGATAAGTTGCCTGCGGCCACATAGCTATTGTAAATATTAGAGCATTAAAATGTTCAGACTCCAAAACTTGTTTATTACACAACTTTAGGGGTTGGCAATACAGTTGACCCTTGAACAATGTGAGGATTGATTCACATATAATCTATAGTCAGCCCTCGATAACCGGGTCTCCTCCACATCCATGGATTTACCAAAGTACGGATTGTGTAGCACTGTAGTATTTACAATTGAAAAATAACTGCGTGTAAGTGGACCCACACAGTTCAAACCCATGTTGTTTAAGGGTCAACTATAGTTACTTCCCAAATTGGTGCCTATATTGAGTCTTAGAAAATGATTTTCAATTTGTAAGAAAGAGAAGTGGTGCAGAGAACATTTGAGGCAAGAAAGCACGTGGTTTATTAAGACTAGGGCGCATGGCGTGTTACAAGAAAGGTGTTGAACATGTGGTTAGAGAAATAGAAAGGAGACAGTTCATAAGAAGCACTGGATTCTTAGGCTCAAGCAGTGGCTCGCCTTGGCTGAATGTTAGAATCAACTGGGGAATGTTTAAAACATATCGAAGCCTGGACACATGTCCAGACCAGTTTAAATGAAGCCTCTAGAGGAAGGGGTCACGTATCTGTATTTTTAAAAGTTCCTCTGGTGCTCCTAGCACAATTTTGTGTGAAAACCACCGAGCTGAAGTGATAGGAAACATTGAGGGACTTTAAGCAGGGAAGTGTGGTAGATGGATTAAAGTAGAGGCAGGGAAGTGAATTAGAAGCGGGTATTGAGTAATGATGATGGTCTGAATAAAGTTAGGGGCAAAATGAAAGTGAGGGAAGAAATGTGAGAGAGAATGATTAGGGAGGAAGTAGAATACACAGGTTTTGTTATCCGTCTGGATGCACAGGCTGGAAAAGATGGGGAATGACTCTTCGATTTCTAGCTTGGGTGATGATATAGAAGTTAACGCCATTTTCTGAGGCAAATACAGGAGGAAGGGCAGATTTCAGAAAGATACAGTGAAGCCAAAAGGCTGTGGATGAGACTTAATAGAATAGTCAGCGAAGCCGTAGAAAAGCCAGGGGACAGTAATACCACAGACATCCGGAGAAGAGCAAGTTGTCAGTAGTACCAAATGCCTCTGGAATAGGGAGCAACATGGTTTATGTACCTTCTAAACAGATTTCTGCTTTGGATCTGTAGAGCCAATGGGTGTAAGAGCAGAATTAGAAGACGCCTGTGTCGGTTAAGTCATTGTCCTCAGCTCCAGACTCACCCTTCTCTGCTCTGCTTTGTCATGCCGGGGCTGAACTCTGCAAGCCACATTGGCTTTGCCAGCTGCTTCCTATTAATTCCTGCCAAGGAGGGTGCTAGAGGGAGACCGCGAGGCTGCAGGAGGAACAAGCAACACTCTTCACTCCTCCTGAGGGCAGGAGGAGTTCATAGCTACGAACATCATTTCAGAATTGCTTTTTCACCCCATAGCAAGTCTTTCTTTCCAGTGGCAGCAGCTGAAACCAATTCGTAGTTTTTCTTACACTTGCAGAAGCAGCGTCATCACGTCCTCCACCCAGAAACACCAGAAAGAACTGTCTAATGCCGCCTCTCCAGAGACCTGGCTCCCAAGCCCACGGGACCCTTTCTCTGAGCTCAGATACACCAGCTCTAGCTGAGCAACATCTCCTCCTCAAATGTCTGCACTTCAGCTCCATAGAGCCCCTAAGTTTTAAGTTTTAATAATCCCAACCTCTTCTCATTGCCACCTCAGCCCTAAGAGTGGCAGCTACTTTCTACAGCTGGTGTCTTAGATATCTTAGAATTATACTGTTATGCTTTTCTTTATCTATTTAAAACTTTATAACTAGTTAATGATTCTTTATATTAAAATTTCTTGGTTCAAATAGGTAGTGTTGTGTCTGTTTTGGGACTGAGTCCTTACTTACTTAACACAGAAATTACTGGTTCCAGGGGTCATTTTAGGACACAGATCCTCAAAGTTATTTTGGGATTAGTTTGGGTCATGTTCTTGAGTTCCTTGCCAATGGAAAATGAGATTCTAATAACCCATGGCAAGTAGTCTCATTACAATTAACTAAGTTACTACTTACCGTTGAGTGTTATGAAGTGTTTACTGAATCAAGGCTCTTAGGGACTCAGGTGGCTACTGCACTTGACTGTTATGGGAATAAGGATGCCTATAGAGACTGTGATATGGGATGGATTTTCATGAGTGCATTGCAGTGCCTATAGAATGGAGAAGACAAACTCAGGTCTTTAAATTTTCATCTCAAGTCATGGTCAGAGAACCATGAAGCTTCCATGCCAGCCCTAAATGAGTCTCTCTCCTCCTCTCTCTCTCTCTCTTTTTTTTGTAGGTATAAGACCAATATTTCAAAAAGCTAAACTCAAAATTTTGTGTGTGTGTTGCAGAATTACAATATGTAATTGAATAGTGAATTCACAGCCTCATCGAGTATCTCACAAGAAAGTTGGGGCCTTTGGGAAGAAGAAGGGCTCAGATATTTGAAATGCATACATCAAGTTAGACACAGATGACGCTGAGAATCTTAGACCCAAGTCACGCTGAGTCTCCCTTGTCAGTAGGAGCTGATTGCCTATCTGTGTCTGAAAAGATAAGCCTTCCCTTTCTTGAAAACCTTGCAGACATTTAGCCAGGTGCTGTTGCTTTGCAAGTGGAGTTCACTTTGCTCATGATTAATCTCCACCACCTCTTGTTGCCACTAGACTTAAAATAGGGTCAAATCTCAGCATGCTCCATAGGTCAAGTACAAAATCTGACCCAGAGGGATACAGTTTATACACCAAAATAATTGCAATATTTTGTAAAAATATATTGATAGAAACCTAGGCAATATGTGTGGAAGTCAGTTCTAAGAGGGAGTTAGAACAAGAAAGATGGGATATAAAACAATATCAGACCTAACTTACTGATATGAGCACAATTTTATGGTTAGTTTTTTTTTTAATTTTTCTATGATTTTTAAAGTTTATACCCCATTTACAGTTACTACAGAATATTGGCTATATTCCCTGTTTGTACAACACATCCCTGTAACTCATCTTACACCCAATAGTTTGTACCTCCCACTCCACCCCCCCACCACTGGTAACCACTAGTTTGTTCTCTATATCTCTGAGTCTGCTTCTTTTTTTTTATATTCACTAATTTGTTGTATCTTTTAGATTCCACATAAAAGTGATATCATACAGTATTTGTCTTTCTCTGTCTTACTTATTTCACTTAGCATAATGCCCTCCAAGTCCATCCATGTTGCTGCAAATGGCAAAAATTTCATTCTTTTTTATGACTGAATAGTATTCCATTTTATATATATATATATATATATATATATATATATATATATATATATACACACACACACACACCACATCTTTTTTATACATTTATCTGTTGATGGACACTTAGGTTGCTTGCATATCTTGGCAATTGTAAATAATGCTGCTATGAACATTGGGATGCATGTATCTTTTCAAATTAGTATTTTTGTTTTTTTCATTATATACCCAGGAGTGGAACTGCTGGGTCATATGGTAGTTCTATTTTTAGTTTTTTGCAAAACCTCCATACAGTTTTCCACAGTGCCTGCACCAATTTCCATTCCCACCAACAGTATATGAGGATTCCCTTTTCTCCACATGTTCCTCAACTTTTGTTATTTCTGTTCTTTTGATGATAGTCATTTTGACAGGTGTGAGGTGATAACTCATTGTATTATAGTTTTGATTTGCATTTCCCTAATGATTAGTGATGTTGAGCATCTTTTCATGTGCCTGTAGGCTATCTTCATTTCCTCTTTGGAAAAAATGTCTATTCAGTTCTTCTGCCCATTTTTAAACTGGGTTGTTTGTTTTTTTGATGTTGAGTTGTATGAGCTGTTTATATATGTTGAATACCAATCCCTTATCGGTCATATCATTTACAAATATTTTCTCCCATTCAGTAGGCTGTCTTTTCATTTTGTTGATGGGTCCTTTGCTGTGCAAAAGCTTTTAAGTTCAGTTAGGTTCCATTTGTTTATTTTTGCTTTTATTTCCTTTACTTTAGGAGATGAATCCAAAAAAATATTGCTGCACTTTGTGACAAAGAGTGTTCTGCCTATGTTTTCTCTAGGAGTTTTATAGTATATGGTCTTACCTTTAAGTCTTTAATCTATTTTGAGTTTATTTTTGTATATGGTGTTAGAGAATGTTCTAATTTAGCCGTCCAGTTTTCCCAGCACCACTTATTGAAGACTGTTTTTTTTCCATTGTATATTCTTGCTTCCTTTGTTGTAGATTTATTGACCATAAGGGCGTAGGTTTATTTCTGGGCTCGATATGAGTACAATTTAAAAAGATTCTGGATTTAATATGTCAGACCATAAAGTTAGAACCAATTCTAGCAGGTTTGGGGGTTTGTTGACTGAAATTTGAACTTAACAGTGTCATATATAATTAGGTAGAAATGGCAAAACTTTCATGGCAAGATGTAATGGAAGGAATTCAAAGGCTTAAGAAGATACAAATGTTGGAGAAATTATATCATATGCAACTGTACAGTAATACTTTAACGTCTCCCAACAGGGCTCAGAAGACAGTCCCTTCACTAAGTCATTGAGAAACACATGCATGTGTAAAGTAAAGTACCTGTAACTTTGTAAAGCTCTGTGATGACTCTCTTCTGTAAACCAGGTATGAAAATAGGAAATACCATGTTTGAGATGGAGTTCCTGATTTCATTTCCACTGATGGCATTTTGCTGATTGGATCTAATTTGCATGGGTAACAAGTCTTGAGATGTTTCCTCATATGTGAACGTGAGAGTGGGAGATAAACCAAGTGAAATATCAGGTATCTGCCACCTCAAGTGACGTGATCTGGAGACTATCAAGTTAGCTCTTGACGGTAAAAATCAAGTTGCTGCTCTTTGTACACCTACCAGTAAAAATTAAAAGGCACAATGCCTTGTTTGTTTTTTTTGTTTGTCTTTGAAGCAACATATACCAAATTTGAGCATGTTCTTTTGAAGCTTAAAAAGGTGCCTTTTTTGGAGAAGGGACCAGAGTTAAGAGAAGGCTTTGGTGTTGTGCAGTGCAAACCAGCTCTTCTACTTTTACCTCATGACCCAGCGGAACCCATAATACTTGAAGTATCAGGGCAAATAGGGATGCTGTATGGAGCCTCTGATAAACACCAATAGGATAACTGCAGTGCTCACCTTAAGGATTTTGTAGAAAATCTATACCCTCTTTTGCTGATAACTATTTTTCTTTTGAGAAACAGCTTCTGACTTACTACTGAACAAGGGGTAGAATTGAACATGGAACCATGGGACTTTGAGGCCATGCAACCTGAGATCTCCATTATAATGAGGTGCTACTTGACTCACTAAGACATAAGTGAAGCAGTCTGTTGGTAATGGCATATATGAGATTGTTCTTGAGAGGGTCCTAAAGACACAAGCAAATTGCATGAGCAGGTGCTTCATGCTTCTTTGACACTGACTTCTGCTGCATTGTCTTCTCATTTAAAGTCCCATAATTTTATAACAGGTGAGTGAGGAAAAAAACACTTAGTCCTAGTCTACAGATGGTTCTTGGCAAGATGCAGACCCCACTGAAAGTGGACAGATGCAACATTATAGCATCATTGGGAGGAGCTCCGAAAAACTGGCAAAGCATATGCCGCACAGTGCTCAGATACTGAGTGGTATGTTTGATTGTCCACTTCCTCTGAACTTAGAAATAATCAGAAGCATAGATCTACACTGATTCATGCACAGTTGCTAATGGTTGAGTAGTATGGTCACAGCCTTGGGGGAAAAAAACGCCCATAAAATTGGAATATGGGTAACAAGTCTGGGAAAGAGGTCTGTAGATGAGCTTCTCAGAATGGGCATAGAGCATAAAAATATTCATGCTACATGTGTATACTCACCAAAGAACATCTATAACAAAGGTGAACAAAATGATGCATTCTATGGATGTCATTCAGCCTCTATCCCAAGGATGACCATGGATGCACACAGCAACCAGTTAGCCAATTGTGGCAATGGTGATAGGGATGGAGACAATGCATGGCCTCAGCAACATGGACTTCTCCTCAGCGAGGCTAGGCGCCTAACCTGCCAAAAGCAGAGACCAGAAGGACTATCCAGCTACCTAATAACAGACTCATGACATTGACTTGGACTTCTTCCCACATGGCTATAGATTTGCCCTCACTGGAACAGATGCATATTCTAGACATTGATTTTCTTTGCTGCACATTATGTTTTTCCCAGAAACACCTTTCACGGACTTGCAAAGGGGTTTTTATTTTTTTCATCTGTCATTGTATTCCATACAACATATCTATAGAAATAAAAGTTAATGGAAAATTACTGCAACAATAACAAAAGACAAACTCACTACAGAGTCAGATCCTTCAGGAATGAATTTGAGTGCCTTAACCAGGTAAATAACCAAATGAGCTGAAACAAACAAAAAAATATGGAATGGTTATTGCAAGAAGGAAGTTACATACATATCTACTGTAGTCTCTGACCAGTTACAAAATTAAAAATAGTGCCGACATGCACATTTGCTTCTTTGTTTTGTGTGTGTGTGTATCTTTATATCTATATATCTGTATCTTTGTGTGTTTATGTGTTTGTACGGATTAACTGTTTTCTTCTGTCTCCTCCTGCATCATTAATTTATACAAGTTTTGTTGGAGGTTAACTTTATTATTTAGTCTTTAAGTAACAGAATATTTGGACATGATTGTGACTGAATTTAAGGAGTAATATATATAGCCCCAAGATGTACACACTGTATTAGACTTTGTAACTCCTTCTTTTTGTAGAGAGGGTGATAATGTCTTCATTTGTGAGGATAGTTGCATCATCTTAGGCAGAAACAGCATATTGTGTTGTATGAAAGCAAAAATATGTGTAGAAGACTGTGTGTGAATGCTAAGTAGCCAAAGGGGCAGACTGTGCCAGTCTGCTGCTCCCAACTCCAAATACACACTCGTATAATCTGTTTTGTGATGCTGGGCATGGGCTTCTGGAAACCCCATTTTGGCTCTGCCAGCTGGCTCTATGATAGGCTCTGCCAATAGAGGGCCCCGGAGGTAGATTATACAGTTGGATAAAGAGGTGGAAGAGACTTGCTCCTTCCCATCTGCTTTCTCTGCTTGACATTTCAGTGAGAGTCACTGCAGCAAAATTTCTATATTTCAGAGAGGGAGTTCCTTTCTAGAGCAGTAGCTGAATGCAGTTTTCAGATTTCTCATGACGTGCAGAACTGGTCATTAAACTCTAGCACCTGCCAAGCAGCACCTCCTCCTCCGAGGTCAGAGTTTCAACTGCATGGAACTCTTTCCCTGGGTTTCTAAGTTTTAATAATTCCATCGTGATCCCTTTTCTATGTCAGTGCTGGAGGAAAAATGACTTCTATCTGATAATGGTTGCTATCTCTACAATATCCAAAGTTCTTTTTTACCCTTTCATTTTTATAGTTATCAACTTTATTCCTAGTTAACACTTTATATTAAATTCTTTTTGCTCTTGTTTTTTTCTCTTAACTGGACCTCTACTAATATAAAACCAAAGTCTGCATTGAATTCTATTAGGAAGGGCAGGGAACCACTGGAAAGAGAAAAAGAAAAGATAGGAGAAGCTGATAGAGAGGAAGAAATGTATCAGGAGAAATTAGGAAGAGAGAAAGAAATGTGGGCATGGGGGGATGTGTGTGGATGTCATACTGTGATAAAAAGACCTTTGAGGAACTGGGTGAATTTATGTGGTTTTGTTACATGGCATGACATGAAATTCCTTTTTCCCTGTCACATAAGATTTAAATTGCTTTACATTCATTTTGGACCTTTGAATGTGTACTTCCTCAGAATGCAGCACTTTAGCTGAGACTGAACAGAAGGCACAGCTTTATGCTGGTTAGATTTTGGAGCTACTATGTGAAAGTTGGACCCCAAGTCTAGTGTCTGTAGCATCCCAGACACAACAAGGACTCCAGAACCAAGCCAAGAGGGAACTTTAACTTTCACTATGACTCTCTGGGCCCTGGCCTTTTGGTGCAAGGAATGGAGAATTGACTAGGCATAAAATGGGATGGTCCTCTAAAGGATAGAGGCACACTGCAAAGGCTAAATTATTGCAAGTCAGCAGTTACATGACCCGGTAAGGATGTATAGAGAATTTGATTTGTTTTGTGTTATGTGTGAGTTCAGGAAATTAATCAACTTTCAAAAGTCTAATATAAATTTTGTGGTTATTTTTTTCACCCAGGTTCAACAGATTTATCAGTTTCTTAAGAAATCAATCCTCTCTGGAGGGGAAGAGAAGGTTTGTGGCAAACATGTTTCAATTAAATAATTTCGAGATTTTTTTTCCCTTTTTCTACCAACTGAAAATGGATTCCCTTGATCTGTGCAGCTAGTCTAGAGCGTGCTGTGGACCAAACTTTGGATTCACTGGTAGAGGACTCCTGTTACCAAAAACCGACAAATGTGGGAGGGATACAACATGAAATGTAAGCAAAAGATTGGAAAGTTATATAATGGTCATAGAACCATGAGGTTAGAAAAATACCAGCACTTCAGTGGGGTGTTTCAGTGTCCAGTGTTAGGAATTATCTGAGCCTTCAAAGCCATAAACATCTGTTTGTGGTGGTTGGTATGACCATCTTTGGAAGAGCCTAGTACTGAGTAGAGAATTCATAATTACACACTGAAAAAGACAGAATTGTCTACAAATTTCTTCCAGCATAAGGGAATTTTGGAGTACTGTCATGAGAGGAAGGGTGGGAAAGTTGCAGAACAGACAAAGTAAGGAATAGCTACTGCAAAACTGCATTAAAGCAATTATAAAAGTCTCCCAGTTGCTTTGCAGCTGACTTTTTCATATAAGCAACAAAGAGAAGTTGTATATTATAAGGTTTGTAAGCTTTTTTATTTATGTGTTTAATAAGTCATTAAAGAAGAGTAATTTCCAGAATATTTCTTAATTCAGTTAGTACTGTATATTAAAAAATATACTTATTTTAATGTATTCTCAATTGTTCTGACATTTTCTGAATAAATAGTGTATTACCAAGGTAACCCTCTTAGGCCTAACAGAACCTAGCCTAGAGTTAACTGTAGCTAGTGATTCAGAGTTTCAGGTGTTACCTTTGGAATAAACAAGAAGAAATCTAATTATTAGAATTTTGTTTATACATTGACCTAAAACAATATTTTTTAAAAATTCACACTCCTTGAGACCTTTTAAGATTAAGCTAGTAAACAGAGTCATTACAGATTCCCTGACATCAGGCAATTTCTGTGAGGAGGCACTCTAACCCAATTGCAGGACACCTGGCAGGGCAGAAAATGTCCACTAGTGATAACCTTTAAGTAGCCAGACACCTTTGGAAAGAGTAACTGTAAAAAAAATTAAAGAGGAAACAAGGGGCCAAGTAGTAGCTTGCTTACTTTCCAGACTCAGACCTCAGGCTAAACATAATATGGAAAGAGAATTTGCCTGGAAATCTGGATGTCTGCATACATAAGACTTCTGAGGTCCTATAAGATGCAGGAAATGAGTGATTATTTGTAAATATATTAAGGTGACATAAGAATGCAGTACTGGTATCAGAGTTTAATATTTCATTTTGAGTCTCTATTGAATGTGCAACTGGTTTTTAATTAAGTTATAATCATACATTCAGATAGGTTGTGTGTATATAATCAATTTCCTTTCTCCTTGAAGTGCTATATTAAGAAAACAATGATGGCCGAAATACCACTAAATATCAAACATTGTCTACTGAGCCCAAACTGGGGTTCATTCCATGGGGAGACCCTCACTGACAAAGTCTTCCAGTTCTTCAGAAACTACCCTCCTTCGGAGGAACTCCAGGATGGCTATTTATTCTTCAGTCTTTCTCTAATCAGAGTTTGCAGTACATTCTTCCTTAACTGAAGCCCTTATTCGGTAAAAAAAAAAAATGAATCACGAGCATAGAGAACAGACTTGTGGTTGCCAGTGCGGAGGCGGAGAGGGGGAAGGATGGATTGGGATCTTGGGATTAGCAGATGCAAACTATTAGGTATATGTATAACTGAATCACTTTGCTGTACACCAGAAGCTAATACAACTTTGTAAATCAACTATACTTCAATAAAATAAAATTTTTAAAAAAGAGAAAAAAATGATAAAAATGAATCATGAGAAAGGGAGCTCCTGTCTTCTGAATACATTCCCTTATCCCAAACACACTACCCACAACTTGTCCTAAAACTTACACTTCACTTAAGGTTGTTACAGCTACCACCAACAGTGGTCACTAAGTACAATCCTAGGGAACAAAATGATGATGTTGGCCTCCTACTACTCCCTTGGAAGCTGACATGCTTTCCTCCAAAGAATCCCATGCAGTTGCCAATGGTGGCCCATAGCAATCCTGGACACAGAGCACTTGGAAATATCTGCAATTCTCCCAAAACGCCCCATTTAGCTTGGTTCACAAAATATGCTTAGCTTCTGGGTGAGTCAAAAGTATTTGTATATGCAAAAATAGATTGGCTCCAAGGTGATCAGAAGGGTGAGTTTGAACTCATATCAGTGTAATAAGGAGAAATTGAGGACAACCTATGACAGGACCAATTACAGAAAACTGGAAAATTGACATCATAAAAGAACCGAGGAAGGACCAAACCTTAAAAAAAAAAAAGCATCTCATTAATGCTTCACTCTACATTTCTTCTTCCAGACTGAGATACTTAAAAAGTCTAAATTTCAGATAAATATGTAATATATATACATACACAAAATTAATGAGGAATAAAAACTGAGAAATACAGTTCTTTTCTTTTTAGCAGAGAAAAGTTTAACAATTCTAACGTAGAGATTACTCATACCATAAGTAGAAACACTAAAATGCCAATAGATAAATAGGGGAAAGCCATTAACCGAGAAGTCACAAGAAGCTAAAGCAGCATCGATCAGAAGTGTGAACTCACAGAGCCAGATTAACTTTTAAAATGTACAAATTTCACACCTTTAAAATGTACCACTTAAAAATGTATGAATGGAAATAATGAGGCTCAGCTCTTCTGGCTGCACCAACCTTTTTCATTGTCCTCATCTCCTTATATTTTTTCACTCTCCATAGATCCCCAAAGACACATGCTCCTTCTGCTCCTTCTCTGGCTCAACTCCTAACAGCTATCGTTCCTAAGACTCCACAAGGATGTTCTACTTACTGAATACCATGGCTTTTTTCTTCCTCAACCTCCTTAGTGAAATACAATTCTTATTAGCCTATGGGTAGTCAGTGTGCATAAAGTTGACTCTTAACCAATGCTCAAACTATATTTTGTTTGAAACATAGCGGGTAGTGAAAGGAGCACACATCTTACAATCCAAGGACACTTAGGATAGAATCTCAGTTGTCTCACTTATTATGTGTGTTATCTTAAGTATATTATTTGGGGTGACTAAGAGACATAGTTTCCGTATATGCAAAAGGAGAAGAATAAAATCCAGCTTCTCGAATTCTTGGGATGTTTAAATGTCAATATTTATAAAGCCTTTGATGGTGCCTAATACATAAGTGCCCAATAAAATTTGCTGCCTGTTTCTGGGTACAGAGGGAAAAAAATAAATCTAACATGTCCCAATCTTTCCAGGTAGCTTGTTCACAAATTTTTACAATTGGTCAAAGGAGTAAGATTGTATATATCTGCCAACTTACTATGAAAACTCTATGTAAATCTGAGTCTTGGTTATAATCTTATTCTTCTGTGACATCTGTCTTTTACTGTGAGCTTCTTAAATATTTTTGGAATATAATTTAAATTTGGAGTATAAATTAAAACACTGGGAAAATGACAACCAAAATGCATTATCTACAAAATTGTTATTTCTCCTTAGTGTAATTGCTGAGGCTGGTATCTGCTGGAAATGCAAGCTTTCAAAATGCAAGCAATTTTCATGTAATAATTACTGTAAGCAAAGCCTCACTATAGAGGTTAAACAACATATAACTATAATATGTATACTCTTGAAAAAATATACTTTAATAATTAAGAGGTAACTAGTCACTTCACCTTTATTCAGTAGATGTTAAAATCTTTCATCTGTTTTGTTTTCACTCATATTTATTCTCTGACAACCATTTGATTACTTGGGTCCAGTAGGGCCTACAGTCTTTCTTGACTCTAAACTTCTAATCTGCTTCTGAGACATTATAGTTAGAATTGCCTTGGAGACAGATAAATAGCTACTGTATGGGAAATTAGAGGAACAAATGTCCCACTGGGCAGCATGCCAGCATGCTTTCTAAAGATCTTCTATAGGAAAGTGACAACTAAGACATGCCAAACATGTTTACAATTTCTACTGAATGAAATGCCACTCAAAATAGAACAAAAGTCATGACACCTTTTGTCCCAAATATTAATGACCAGAGTGCTCTGGATTTTTCTCTCACAGCCTTGAATGGAAGGATCTTGCTGGCCTGAAATAAAGTTGGAAATGAAAATAACTGAGTTCTCTAATGTGAGGATGAACAAAGCACTCATTCCTTCCACGGGTGGGTGGTACAAGTCCATGCTACTTTTCATCTCTGAATGGCTGAATTGGTCTGCCCTTGGTCCTTTTCCATTTGCATTTCTAATTCTCATCATGAAAGGTAGATCTTAAAGGCTCAGGAGTTTACAAAAGAAGGTACCTTGACCTCGAAGGCATTATAATATCAGAAAGTTTAATCTTAAATGGATTAGCCAGTCACAACCCTCTATTTGCAAGATGGGGAAACTGAGGCTCATCTTGCTTCTCATCACATCGTCGGGCAGTGGCAGGATTAAGACTAGAACCAAGACTAGGACACTTTCCATTCTACCATGAATCATTCTTCTTAAGTTTAACCTAAGTACCCATTTTTCTGTGCCAATATCCCATGTGACAAATTTCAGCAAAGACTATCACTAGACAGTTTTCCTAGATTAAAAGAAATAGTAATTTTCCAAAGGGTGCTTGATTCAATTCAATTTAATAAACATTGTTTAAAGAGCAATATGTCAGGCAAGACATAAACAGAGTCTGGTTCAGAAATGATTACCTTAATTATCTTTGACTAGATCCGCATAAGATAGCAGATTGTCTTTGGCTAGTTAAGAGGCCTGGGGTTGGTTTATTGTGTGCAAAGGGCCAGAACATGTTCTAGCCTCCATTCTGTGTCTTAAAATTGTGATGACATGCTATTATATTTGACTCCTTCAAGTAGTCAAAATACTTCCTAGGTCAGAAGCCTCTCCCAGATTTTTAGTGTTCAGAAACACTCATCAGTCAAAAGCTGTATAAGGTGTCAGCTTGCTGAGCCACCACAGATATGCCTTGTACTTGCACAAAATAAAGAGTTTGGACCAAAATGTAGCAAAGAAGAAACTGCTATATAATTTAGATATTACTTCAACAGCCTTTTAATTTGAGGAAAAAGCTCAGTCATTTTTTTTTTAATAGAAATTCAAGGATCTACCTATTCTGGCCTCCAATATATTTGCCAGAGTGAGTTTCTATTTGTGGGGTGGGGAAGCTGGGTTGTGGGTTGATGAGTTTGCCAGAGGAAGATCACACTTTGCTGCTCCCCAGATACACATCCTGGCTACTACTATGTTTGGTACCCAGGCTGATAATAATTGATGAGATGGATCTGGGATTAAAGGAGAGGATGGTCTTAGAGTTCAAGGCTGAGTTGAAAATTGGACTCTTTCTTGACCTAGGGTAGGATTAAGGAGGTGCCAGTAAAGCCACATGATCTTGTTGAGTAGTCCTTACAAGTCTGGAAGAGCCAGAGCTACCCTCCAATGTCAGGTAATATACAGTATGCTAAAATATCAATAGAAAGAATCTTCGCTCAGAAAGGAGCTGGGTGTTTCCCTAGGATGGTTCCTCTGAGGCATTTTTGTAAGAAAAGTATTGCTGGCATCCACTGAGACTGTAACTTACCATGGCAGCCCTGTGACTCTAAGCAATAAGGCTTCCTAGGGTAAAGCTTACATAGTGGGAAAACCAGCTGCTATGGAGTCTGACAGATCTGACTTTGGTATATGGTTCTCCTAGTGCATTTTAAGCATTAAATGGCTGTTATGATTATGATGGTAGCTATTCTCATGACAGAATGTAGTGCTGGGTGAAGACAGGCAAGATAGTCTTCACCCAGGTATGGCTTACCAAGGAAACTGAGCTGTAGAATCTGATGCTCATTTGTAAACTGGAGTTTCTGAGAAAATATTCAACCGGACAGGCACTTGAGGACAACCTGGTGCTGATCCCTTCCAATGCCTCTCAAGTATAACAAAATTACAAACTTGTGTCTTAACCTTCTTCTGCCACATTATTTTTAAAAAGTCTGCTAGATCTGCTCCTCCCTCCCTCCTCTACTTCCTCCACGTGCCTGCCTCCCTCTCCCTCCAGCCCCAAACGAGCTTTCCACATGTAAAAGCTTAAGCCACTATGCATTATCGAGGAACAGAGTAAAATAAAACAAAAAAGTACCTGTCTTCAAGGTACTATAATTAAACACCCTAAGAAAATATGTATTATATAAATGACATATGAACTCCCAAATAGAGAAAAATATGTTTTCTATGAGAAGAGTAGAGGATATTCCTATCTCAGGCTATCACAGGACATATAGCAATAGACCAATATTGTCTAAGATCTTTATTCCTTTCCTCTTTGTACACCTCAGATAGAAATATCTCTTATTCCCAGCCCTCAATGGCTTACACAGAGGAGATGCAATCAGTCTTGACTCTGTTCTTGGACAAGGTTTGAGGAGTCACTACTAAGTGTACTCAGATCTTAAGGCTGACTGCAGGACATAGTGATAGGCACATCTCCTTTCACTTTAAGATGGGGCCACTAACATGTAATTGCTATACTTATTTTCAGCTTGCCAACTTTTCCATTCAACAGCCTTGGACCAGCTTTAGGTTTCTCCCTAAAAGTTCAAAAAGATTTTAGAAAGACTTGTAACCCTGAAAATCCATGAATGAAGATGAGTTGTTGCAGCTAAGCATAAGTGCTTTTAGGGATTTTTCTCTTACTCTTCCCATCTGAACATTTATTGGCGATTGTGACTAAAGTCACACCTTTGTGGTTTACTCTAATATTTATTAAATACAATTGCATAATTGTCATATGCTGTACAGCTGTAATGAGTACACAGGTATTTCAAGGGAGAAGGGTTAAAGAATTGAGAAGCTCTGAGAGTTTACATGAGTTCAAAGCCAGCACAAAAGTCAATGTAGTTTTATAAGTTTGCTTTAGCTTCTGAATAAGGCCCCTGGCCACTTCATTACGACACTCTAGGAGAAACAAATATTGAAGCTCAAGTCAACCCAAAGCAAAACCAAAAGGGGACTAATGTACCCCTGGCACGCTCTTTCCATGAGTTAAGATTTCAGCTGCCCCAGGGTCATACTCCAGTGTGGTCTCCCACCTTGGCCACTCCCCGTCCTCTCCCCCCGCCCACCCCACTCTCTGGACTGAAATTTCTTTCCAGGCTCTGAGACCATTTCTATCTGCCTTCCCTTTCCCTTGGGATCTTACTAGACTTTAGTGAACTGTTCAAATGTCAGTAGGTTACTATGTGTTTCTCTTTGCTGCACACAATAATTTTGGAAATATAATATATGTATACACAATATAATAAATACGTACAATGCACTAAATATGCTTTTATATGCCTTGTTTTTTCACATACTTATTACTCTTGGCTCTGGGTATATAAAATGGGATTGCTAAATAATTGTTTTTATATTTAACATTAGAACCTAGACATTTCCATATTTTCCCATATATTTGCAATGCTTTAATATTTAGCATTTTTAACATTCACATTTGACTGAATTTTTCATCTTATAGTCTACTGAGAACTCACTTTGTTTCTAGTTTTTTGATAATAGAAATGTAGCAAAGATTTAACTTTGAGCCTCGACTGAAATTTAGATAGGTCTAGTCATGCCTTGCTAACTGATATCCTGTGCCCAACAGAAGCCTGTCTGGGTGGGAGCCTGGAAAAGAGAGACAGTGTGATGATTTTAGCATCGCAACAATACACCAGGATCAGAAAGAGGAATACTGATTTTCAGTTCAGCATGGCAGCTGCCACTCAAAATCCATACACAGTTCAGCCGCATGGGAGGTAAAGGGCTGTAAGTAGAAACTAACATGATTTTTCAAAAATCCAATTTCTCAGTAAACTATTGAGGTCATGGAGCAAAATTGCTTTGGAGTACTCTTCATTTTGCCACCATCGGTGGCCCAGCTTAAGCAATAGAAGGGTCACAGCTTTTGCAGATGGAGTTTCATAAGAGCAGTAGTGGTAACACCTGATGGGAGATGGCAGCGCCTGTGGGAAGGCACAAAGCAAGGAGGATGCTCACCAGGAGATTTGTTTGTGGCCATATGGGAGACGCTTCTGGGGTCTCCAAGGAAAACCTGGGGGAAGAGCACTTGCCAGGTGAGAAAAAGACCCAAGAATTTCAAGTTCTTACTAACAGTGTGACCCCCATCAGTTCTTGTGATCTAATGATAACTGGGGAATCAGGTAACGTAATCAGCATTTCTAAAGCATCTTCAAATTTGTAGATTTTTTTTCCCTCGCTAAACTTACTTTCTCAGGATAATATCCCAGAAGTGAGAAGAACTTGTAAATAGTGGGTAATTTATGTCTCTTTTGAAACTACCTTTTATTTTGAATGGGGTTTTCAAGAGACCGTTCCTTTAGGTGACTAGTGGGAAATATATTTGGGGGCAAATGAGACTTCTGAAATCTCTAATATTCCAGGCTCTATTAATCTTCAGATTCTTCATTCTCAGAGGGCTGGCACTAATTAAAATCTCCCCTTAGTAACTGTAATTGATCAAAGGAAGAAATATGGCTTCTGAATAGATGTAATTGGATATGCTGTAATTATACCAACCCATTTGACATGATTGCATCGAACCTAGTTTCAGAGTCATTAGACATATCGATTTGCTGAAAAGGTAAAGGAGGATTTCCTGGTGTATTTTGCTTACAGCCAGCATCTCCCCTGGGCTATTCCAGAAACTTTCCTGCCTGTGGGTCATTCCTGACTTGTATAGTTTTTTTTTTTCTTAACTAATAATCTACTCCCTTAAGATCTGAAAGGTAAACAATTGCTTTCTTGCAAACTGGACATTGAGATCGAGTAGAATTTACCTGGAGAAGTGATTCTTGGCAGCAGAAGTGAAACTCTACCATATAACACACAGAGATTTTCACCTAGATGTACTTTAGAAAACAGTAAGTAATGAAAAAGATACATATTTTCTTTCCTATCTAAGATTCTTTTAAACAAATAGTCGACATGATTTGTACTTTTGTTTCCACAATAAGGAGCAGTTATGATTTTCTGCCTGTGGCAAAATGACTCCTTTTCACTGAAACCATAATTAATATTCCATAACAGTCTGTAAACAGGATAAAAGTTCGAGAACCACAGCCTTAAGGTGTCCATGATCTAACTACAACTTATCTTTAAAAACTTTCTCACTCACTTTTTTCCTTCATTCATATCAAATTACTCCCTTTGTCACAAATACACTTTTGGTCATAGATGTCAAGACAAGAGTCTATATGGGATCAGGACTAAGTCCAGGTCAAAATGAAAGTGGGAGATTCTGGATTTTCTAAGAGTGAGAATACAAGTTCTAGTCACCGCCTTAACTACCTTCAATTCAATCAGTCAGTGAAGATCTGGACAAAACCAAGGAACAAGAAACGATTTGATATCCTCATCGGTGCTTGTCCTCCTGCCCACTCTTTAGTTCCCCACAGCGTGTGTGGAGTAAACAACCTGTGTCAGACACAGAGGTGCCCCATTCAGATCTCACTTCCAGTAAACCTGCTGCACGGTGCATAGCTGATTGACAGCTTCTAGTTTCCACATTTTTGGATCTACCACACAGTTCACTCCAGGCTTTGCTTTGGTAGGGCTGCTCCCAGCCAGGAGCTAAAGACAATAGGGATATTAGGACCAGACCATTCCTGCCTGAAGTGGATTCCTCCAATGGTAGTGATGGTTCAGGGTCTCTTACTTTTAAGAGCCAGTCTAGCTACTGTTGTTGACTGTTTAAACTGCTAGCAACAGAGACCAACACAGAAGCCCCAGTATGGTGCTGTTCACCAAGAAGACCAACTGGCTGCTTAGTGGCAGACTGACTACATTGAGCCCTTCCATCCTGGAAGGGCCAGTCGTTTATCCTCATAGGAATAGACAACTACTACAGGCATCGGTTTACCTTTCCCGCTCATGAAACCTCAGCAGGCACCACTGTCCAGGGGCTTACAGAATGTCTGATCCACGGGCATGGGGTACCACATAATGTAACATCTGACCAAGGGACCCAATTCACAGCGAAGCAGGGACCAGAGTGGGCTCATGACCACGACCATGAGATCCATTTGTATAACATACCTCAGCATTCAGAAACAGCTAACTTTGTAAGTATTCAAACGACTATTAAAAGCACAGCTAAAGCATCAGCTTGGAGACAGTAGTTTTAAGGATGAGTTGCTATCCTTCAGAATGCAATATATCCATTGAATCAAGACCTCTACGGTGCTGTGTCCCTACTAGGAAGGATACATAGGTCAGGACACCAAGGGATAGAAGATGTGGTCCCGCTTTCCATCATTCCCAGTGATTCACTGGGAAACTTTTACTTCCTGTATTTAAGCTCTGCAGTGTTGCATATTCTTGTCCCCACAGAAGGCACATCTTTTATATATATATATATATATATATACACACACACATATATATATATCTTTATTGGAGTATAGTTGCTTTACAATGTTGTGTTAGTTTCAGCTGTATGACAAAGTGAATCAACTATATGTATATATATGTATCTCCACATCCCCTACCTCTTTAGCCTCCCTCCCACCATCCCCATCCCACCACTCTAGGTTGTCACAAAGCACTGAGCTTATTTCCCTGTGCTATGCAGCAGCTTCCCACTAGCGATCTGTTTTACACGTAGTAGTGTATACCTGTCAATGCTACTCTCTCAATTTGTCCCACCCTCCCCTTTCCCCCTGTGACAGAAGGCACACCTTTACAAGGTACACAAGAGTCCCATTGAAAGATGAGCTTTGGTTGCTGCCAGACTCCTTGTGAACTCCTTGTGTCCAGGTTTTAGCAGCTGAGAAGGGGAAGTACCAACTGGTAAGTGTAATTGACCATAATCAGCAGGAAAGTGGAGCACAGCTTTTACACAATAGAGGAATGTGTGTGGAACCTAGGCAGTTCACTTGTGTGTGTCTTATACTCGCATATCCAGTTGTGACTGTGGATGGGCAGAAGCAACCACCAAGCCTAACATTTCAGAGTTTCAAGGACTAAAAGTCCTTGAAACTGCTGAAGGTGAGGGGAATTTATCATGAGTAGTGGATTAAAAAGACAACAAGTACCAATTGAGCCCCAAGACCAACTGCAGAAATGAGTGTTTAGGTCTTTCTACTAGCCTCCCTCTTCTGTTTCTTATTCAGGAAGAGAGGCCCACAGGAACCATGGAGAAGGTACTTTCCAGATATGTGTGGAAAAATAGACTATGGCCATGGAAGTACCCTGCTCAGATCTCCCTTCAGTAGAAACTGCAGCAGGGAGCATAACTGACTGACAGCCCCTAACTGCAACATCTTGGCTGCCATTCACACCAGCCCATGCCTCTCCCAGGCTGTTCCCAGCCAAGATCTGTACATAGTTGGGGTACTAGAACAAGGTCATTTCTGCCTCAGGTGGGATTCTTTTTAAGGGCGAACTTTGGGAATTCCCATCAGCCTGGCCAGAACTTTTTAAAAACTATATTGTAATTTGAGGTTTTTCCTACCCAATTTGTCCTTCCTCCCTCCTTTCATATGTATCAGACTCACACTAAAATCAGAAGATACTCCTTGAACACTCCTGCTCCCTCTCCATTTATATTTCACAAGTATTGTTATAGGTTGAATTGTGTCCCTCAAAAAGATATGTTGAAGTTCTAACCCCTGGTACCTGTAAATACAATCTTATTTTGAATTTGGGTCTTTGTAGATATAATCAAGTTGGGATGAGGTCATTAGGGTGGGTCCTTAATCCAATAAGACTGCAGTCCTTATAAGAAGAGGGAAATTAGAAGACACAGAGGGAAGAAAGTCACATAAAGACAGAAGCAGGGATTGGAGTTACAATACCACAAGCTAAGGAATGACTGGGGCTACTAGAAGCAGGAAGAGATGAGGAAGCATTCCACCCTGAAGGCCTCAGAGGGAGCATGGCCTTGCCAACCCCTTGATGTCAGACTTCTAGCCTTCAGAACTGTGAGACAATAAATGTGTTGTTTTAAGCCACCCAGTGTGTGATACTTTGTTATGGGAGTCCTGGGAAACCAACACAATTATTTCCCCCCCAAAATGTCTTGCATATCTAGCCCTGTTTGGGGGCTATGTCTGATTTTTGGAGATCCCTGACTGTGACATATATATAGTTAGGGGATAGAAACAATCTGACATGCTGGCCCGTGGAAGTGGGGGGAGAGGTAAAGGGGAAGAAGTGAAAAGACTCCAAAGGTTTTCACTTCTTCTTAATGTCAAAACTTGTTCTTCCATGAAGTCTTCTGTGAACCTTGAGATGAATGCGATCGTACCTCCACCAAATCTAGCCAGTGTCTTTATATCTCTGGTGGCATACGCCATTTTTTTGTACATATCTTAATGAAATTCCAATTCAAAACTGGTACATATTATTTCAAAATTGATATTATGTACTTATGTGAATCAGTAGATCTGATTCTTTAAAATAACTTGCTGTAGAATTTAATTTGTGACATCCAGCAAAAGCCAGTTTTATCTGTTTTCAAATAAATGAGAATGGCATTAATATGGGGTTCTGAGATTCTGGGATGATGAGTTGTGAGACCCTGGAACAATCTGTTTTACTTTGTGGAATGATGTGGCTTATTAGATACATTAAGATATGGGGTGATAAATTTATAGATTTTGTACAATAAAGTGTAAGGAACATATAAAGTTAATGTTTCTGTTTTATCCAGTCCAGTTACGACTTGTGGTCTTTTGTCAAGCTATCTACATTCTCTCACATCATTTCTTAATTACTTGAAGCAAACATCTTTAAAATGACTGGTCGGGGACATTGGACTGTGCCTATGACATAGAGGGCAACTCTTTGGCCATTAGGGGCATTTTCATTGTCATCATTTGTATGCTTTGCAAGTGAGCAAATTCACCCAAACAAAAATTAGGCTAGTCATTCTTGTTTTTTTTTCTCTTAGTTAAGAGCCATTGTCACATATTCATCTGTAACATATACTACTGTTTAAATCTATAATACATTTGTCAGGGTTTTCACTTAAGGAGCAGACTGATGTCATCCATCTCTCACAGAGCAATTGATACCCTATTTTTTTCACACTGGACAAAAAGGAATTATAGATCTTGTTAGAAATATTGTTCATATGAAAAATACTTTCTGATGATAAAGTGTTTGTATATATTACCATATACCATATATACATATTATATACTACATATATATAAGCATGCAGTAAAGCCATATTTATGTAATGTAATAAAGGCATACTTAAATTTGCATCAAGATGGAATGGAGAACCAATACAACCTCTCTAATAACCAGTTTTTCTTTTTTTTCAAGATTTACGTTTTTAAGTATGCAGAATGGATTATGAATTATCTGAGAAATAATGATCTACTCAAAAATTATTACCTCACACTGTCAACAAGCTTGAATTCCTATGAAAAACCCAAAATAATTTTCTTAAAAACAGAATGAACTTCAGTTGGTTTAATCAAGAGTATCAGTATTGAACAGATCTGTGCAGATATGAACCTTCTACTTTCATTTTGAAGATTCATGTACTTACAAATTCTCAACAACTCTTCAAGAGAATACTCCCAGGGGCCATAATCATCACTTATCCTTCCTGCAACAGTTATCATTCTGTGTTGAAGCCGGGGCAATCCTTTGGTATAGAGTGCTGTTGAAACAACAAAAGTGCCTCCAACCGCACATTGAATGAGCATTACAAATATTGTACAAGTGTTGTACATAGAATGACCATTACAAGTGTTATGTGAGGAAAAGGATTGTTTTTGTGTTGTGTAATTATTTCCACTAATATTAACTCCTCTCTAAAAACATGCAAGATATATTTGCAAAATTAGAAAAGAAAAAAAACAAAGATGATACTTTGTCGAATTACCAATTTATATACATAATTTATATTTTTTCTTTGTCCACATTTCTGTGAGTGAAAATAAAAATACCAGAATTCCCTCAATTATGTTCTATGCTACAGAATTATTAACTATGTTAGTAGGTAATATGGTCAAAGAGAGTTCTATGGTCAAATAAATTAAGAAAATGATGGAGTAAACCATTTGATTAGGTTGTGGTTCAAAATAAGTCTACAAATTCTTTGATGCTCCCTTCAAAGTGCTCCCTAATTCCCTTTCCTTAGAATGTTAGCTTGAGTTAGTGATTCACTTCTATAGAATAAAAGTGGAGGTGCCCATGTATGACTTCAAAAGCTAAATCATAAAAAGTACTGTGGCTTCCTGCTTGCTCTCTCTTTTTTGGATCACTCATTCTGTGGAAAGCCAGCTGCTGTGTCGGGAGGACACTTGGGAGTGCTATGGAGAGGTGTATGTGGTAAAGAACTGAGGCCGCCTGCCAATAGCCATGAGAGTGAGTCATTTTGACATACATCTCCCTGCCCCAGTCAAGCCTTCATATGGCTGCAGCCCTGGCCAACAGCTTGACTGCAACCTCATAAAAGATCCTGAGCCAGACCACCCAGCTAAGTCATTCCAGGACTCCTGATCTTTTGAAACTTTGTGAGATACTAAGTGTCTGTTTTAAGTTGCTTCATTTGGAGGTAATTAAATACAGATTGGTTACTACAGGATTTCTCAAAGCCTTTAGCTTCCTGGTGTTAGTTGTGGATCTTTTGAGTAGGATATACTATACAGTGTATCCTCAATTTTTTGACCAGAAAATACTCTTTTTCCCCCCGCAAAATCCTGAGTGGTAGTGTTTCACTAGAGATTTGGGGTAAAGGTTGACATAGAGCTTTGATTCATTACAGTTACATTAACAGGAGACCAGATCCACCTAGTTAAGAAACATTTTCAGAGCAGTCAATTCAGAGAAATTTGGAAAAGCCCAGATGGACTTGGCTAAGTAGGGCACAGAAGTCAAAGCATTCCAAATCTCTGATCTTTGGTCCATTTCCTGTGCAGAGGGCATTGCAACACTTAATTGGCAGAAGATTATCAGGATCTGATTAAATAGATATTTTTCTGCTAAGAGCCATTGCCAAAATAATTCACAAAAATTAGAGTCCCTCATTGTAATGTTGGTCATGTTCCATTGCTGATCATAAGAAATTATCAAACTGCAAATATTAAACCTTTAAAATTCAGCTCTGCCATGGGGAGAGCATTCACACATGTATAGGAAATGCGTTTTTTTTTAAAAAAAATTCCTACGCTGAAACTCAAAGATCCTTGTTTTGCTGAAGGGAATTGCTATTGGGATTCAGATGAGAGTAAGACCTTTACAAGGGAGTCTACACCACTGGAGTGGACTTCCTTAGACAACAAATGGGGGAAAGACTCAAAGAGGATTTACGTGACTCTCAGGGAAAAGGATTTTGAGAAAGGCTTGTTCCTAGGCTACTAACCTCCAAAATGCAGACCTAGTTTATGCAGGCTTGTGGCAAGCATAGCAGATGGAACTGCTTACCACTTATCTGACCACTTCCCTTGGTTATAATGACTGCCCATGGATGGGCAATGTAAGAATTTCAGACCACAATGTCAAAATGGTTTTAATTCCATTTAATCTAAATCTAATCAAGAGAGCCCTCTGTTTAGCACTCGAATTGAATCATCCACTCAGAAGGAATTGCAGGCAACTTGGCTAGCTCCCCTCATTCATTGGTTTCACTCCTTTGGTTTGAACAAACTTTCAGTCTGAACCAGTTCTCTAACAGCATTCCTTAGTTTGTATCTCTCAACTGCATATATTTAATTAGCTGTCCACCTGTTTCTTTTGCTAGAGTATTTCTTTTCCTCTTGGTTGATGTTACTAGACTCCTTACTACAACATATACAACTGTGTACTTCAGTGATTCTCAATTAGGAGTAATTTTGTCCCCAAGGGGACACCTTGTAACTGGGTAGGAACTTATGGGACCTTTCCGGGACAGACTGCCCCTCCCATGTCTTCCACCTGCCTCTCTTTTGTAGAAAAACTTCAGCCTCCTAGGCCTTACCCATGTTCCAAAGAACAAATTGAATCAGAGAAATGAGAAAATGAAGAAACAAAGGAAAACAGTCAAGCAAGACAAAATAATAATAGTTTAGTCATTAAAGTCAAGGATTTTCAGTTCCTTCTCAAGGGCTACAGATAATATTCTCAGTCATATCCTCGAGATATTTTGCAGATATTGACACCCAGTAGGTAGAAGAAGTTAACTGCGTGCTGACCATAGGCAAGTAGACCCTAGACTGGTTGGAACCAGAAGGTTGATAATGTTGACTACGATTACCACACCACTAACCAATCAGAAAGATGTCCACTAGCTGATCATGTATCTGTAACTTTCTCACACTGTCTTTAAAAGCTTATCCCTGACAGCCATTGGGGGAGTTCAAATCTTTTGCGTATTTGCCCCTGCCCCCTACCCCCATATGCCTTGCTTGGCCTTGTAATAAAGGCTGCACTTTCCTTCACCACAACCCGGGGAGTGGACCCAAGTTTGGTCTGGTAACAATATGACAACGTTCAAAGACATTTTTTGGTTATCACAACTTTATCTCATGGGTACAGGCCACTGATGCTGCCAAACATCCTACAATGTACAGAATAGCTCCCACAACAAAAAAGCATTCAGTCCAAAATATCAATAGCACAGAAGCAAGTTGCTGTGGTAATTAGCTGTTAATTCCTCTCCCTCAATCACAGTTAGTATGTGGTTGAACTTCACTAATTTAGCTATTTTGACTAGTTTACCCATCTTGCTTCCCTTTTCAAACTCTGTTGAAGCTAAAAAAAAAAAAAAAAATTAAAATCTCTCCAGCCTATACCACAGCTATATCATTTCAATGCATCTGATAATTTTGTGTCTCATGTTGCCATCTTATAACTATCCTTTTCAGAATCCTGAAAAAATGTTCCAAATGGGATGCAGAAAAGTCATCAAACATGAAGGCGAAACTGGCTCTAGGGAAAAGTTGACTATTAATTATAAACCATCAATAAGGAAGATTTTAAAAATTCCTACATGAATTGTAAATATACTCATTGCTTTTTCCTGACCACACCTCCACAGACGATTATCTCATGACCATCCTCCATGTGGGCCATGTCAAACTTGGCTGACTTCAGTGTTCTCAAAGCAGTTCTATACCTTCATCTGCATATTCAATCTATAAAGTTTATTTCCATACTCAATTTATAATCGCACATGCCAGTACTTTGGTCAAATTATCAGAGAATAACACCATGAAATTTCTGCTATCCAATGCTTATTAAAACTATGCTGAAATAAAGATTTGGGAAACCATTTTTACATAGTCTTCTACATTAGTTTCTCAAAGTGTGGATTCTGAACAATGGGCATACACATGAAAGTGCAATTTTCTGGGCTTCACTTTAGACCTACTTTACAAGCTTCCCTAGTGATGGGCACTCAGAAAATTGCCCTTTAATCCAACTTTTTGGTTATACTTAGAGACACTGAAGTTTGTAAAACACTGCTATAGAAATTCAAAATATTACCAAGACAGATATCAGAAAGATGTGCACTTGAATCATATAATTTTGACCCATGTAGAAGAAATGCTTTCTCTAAACTAAAACTGATGATATCCCATTATCTTATATCTAGAACCAATATGAGAACATAGAATCCACTGCAACTTTTTTGTATGAATATTGTGTTCTGTTTCTCCTGCGTATCTCTCTGCTACCTCTATGAAGCCCCACATAAAATGTCTATTTTTAGAACTCAGCCCTGGAAAGACTGTTTTCATGAGATGTGGATACACTTTCTCATCATGCACAATGAGAAACAAGTCATTGGTTTACTGATGAAGGTTTCACTTTTCAATTGTGGCTGCCTAGAATTGGAATAAGTGCTCAGAGTTATCATCAATGTATTAAAAAAAATTTATTTCTCCCCATCCTGGACCTTATCTTCTACTCCAATGTATAACTTCTACAGGTGTCTTCAAAAAAAGAATCTGAGACAGGGTACATGTGATATTTGGAGACTTGCACGCAAGAGAAAGGGAGTGAGGAGAATGGGGGAGAATGGAGGAAGGTGCTAAGCAAGGTTATGGTCTCAGCTGGAATCTAGCCTCAGCCTGGCCCCACAGAGAGCTCTGGAGTGTAAGTTGCAGCACAGAGTTAAGTGCCACCTAAGGCAAGGATGTCTCCATTTTGTTATCCCCATGTCAATTATTGGCTGTGGGTCGCCCACATTGGGGTAGGGCTGTAGCTGCATAAGGTTGAGGTAGCTTCTAATCCGCATAGTGTTGCCTTCTATAAAAGGGGGTGGCTGTGAACTGTTAGCATCCAACACTCAGAGCAGCTGGGGATGGGGCCATTGGCCCAGGAACACCAACAATATCCACTAGAGTTGTCATGTATGTTTTCATTTGTGTTTTTCTATTTTAATGCACAACTTAGTTATTATTTCTCCTTTCCAAGAAGAGAGAATGTCCTGGGAACATATGTTAAGGTGAACAGAACCAAATGAAGTAGTATAGGCAGGACTAAAATAAAGTACACACACATATGTATATGCTTTGCTGATAAAAACTGTTTACCACAAAGAAAATGTACACAGTAATTACTAGAGTACCAGCCCAAAGTAATGCTTGATTGACATTTAGGCTGAAAATGTTCTAAGATCTTATTTAACTCATATGAGAGATTTATTTTTGACTTGCATTGAAAAACACCTAACCTATGTAGCATTTAAAACTGGGTTAATATTTAGAAGGGGAATTTTATTTAACAATATTGACTCTGGTGACATCAATTCATTTTCAACGTGCAGACCTCTAACGTCAGTGATTCCCACGTTTATTTCTTTTCGTAGGATCCCTGACCTGAGCTCATTTGAGTATTTTAACTGCCCATGAAGGGTTTTCATTTTGGCAACCCAACAGGTGCCATCAATTCAAAATCTTCTCCCCTTCCTGTCCGTAGCCCCACGTTCCTAATCCTAGCTGAAGGCAGCAGCCTCTACTCAGTGCCCTTGTGTGGTTCAGACCCGAATCTCTCTCTCAGGGACTTCTTGCCATACATCTCATTTCATTCTCCACCCCCACCCCACCCCCCACCCCCGCCCCAGCATCTATTCCACACTTTTGCCAGAATGATTGTTCTGGAAGTGCAGACCTATTCGCATCACTCCCTATTTTAAAATTTGAAATGGCTTTCCTATTGGCAAGTGCAAAATACTCCTAAAGGGATCACAGTTCTGAGGAGTCTGGCTCCAGGCCAAAATGCTACGTGTGATCTTTCAGCCCCCAGCATAAGCAATTTCATGGTTCTGTCTGGCAGGTGTCATCAGGGAAGCTGCCCTTCCCACAGCCAGTATGCTGTAATCTTCTGGAGAAAGCTGCAGACAAGGACTCGGATTCAGACACCTCTACTCAGAGGCCTCCTTATTGGGGTCTCAGCTGAGGCACTTTTCTCCACTCTGACTCAGTTAACTTTCCACTGCTTGCCCTTCTCCCATTCCTTCTGCCTCAGCCTCCTAGGACCATAAACAGGCAAGAGCCTTTTTGTTCAGGGCTCTTCAGCACTGAGATATCCCCTCCATCTGTGCTGTATGTCCATTCCTGCCATCTCCTAGAGAGCAGATATTTAATTGGCTTAGTATTTCCAGTGATTGGCATATTAAAAGCTCTTGAAAAATGTTGACTTGGTAAACCATGAACAGTCATATTTTGTTTGCACATACAGAGTAATCACCGAAGAGATTCATACACTTGGCTAATCTTGTTTGCATATCTAGACTGGCAATATTAAACTTTCGCAGTGCATGCATAATCTCTTAATTTTTGCACCTTACTGAGAAAAAAAAATAAAACTCCAAAAACATACAGTCTAATGTCAGTAATATTTAAAAGTTTAAAATGTTTTTTAAACAAAATAGGTAGCATAATAAAAATTGTCTACATACTACTCTCTCTGAATTGTATAGTGTAGAAACAGATACCATCTAAGAAAGGCAGGCATCAATGGGATAAAAACTAATGTTTATTCTATGAGTTGATTTCAAAATTATACCATGTAAGTGACTAATATTCTCAATTGGATACAGTTCAAAATGTACCCAATAATGGATTTCTTCCCAGACTGCTTATAAATTGAAGCATGAAAAAGCTGAATTTTATTTGGCAAGGATAATTAATGCGCATTTGGCTTTCTACTAATAAAAGGCACCCATTTACTAGTATTAGCAAATATGTTTACAATTAAGTTGTAAACAAATTTTCAGGATTAAATCATAATTGAAAAGCTTTGATAGTATCTATTGTAAGCCAAAATTTGAAAATGAAAATAATGAAACCCTTGTTTAGAGGGAGTAGGAGTGTATAACAACAAACTGCAAGTCTCTTTAGTTGAAGAATTGGTCTTGAATTTTTATGTACAATGAGTAACTAGTACCAGCTTGTCAGTTAACAGGAGAAATATTTGTATCCTATTTACTTATAAGCCAGTAGAAGAGGACAGAAAAATGTTTGTGGAGCTGAGAAAATGTGGGATATTTATACATGAGGATACTTCAGATGGTTACAATAGTTAAGTCCTTGTTTTTATCTTCATTCATCTGTTCACCACGTATTTTTTGAGTACCTACTATATGTACTTTGCTAGTATTTGGAAATAAAAGTACTTTAGTAAGCAAAAACAAACAAATTAGATTCTAGTGAGAAAGATTGATAATAATCAAAGAGGAATGGTGATGAATCTAATCGTAAACAAGGAAATACACAGGGTTTTATAGAGTAGATTATAAAGGTAACTGAATTGGTGTCAGGGAAAGCTTATCAGAGAAAGTGATGCTTCAGCTGGGTTATGAAGAATGAGCAGGAGTTAGGTGAAGAAAAGTTGAGGAGGAAAAGGAGAGCAAGCATTCCAGGCATAACTTCATGACAAAAGAGAAATCCACTGTGGTTAGGATACAGAGAGGTAGAGAGTGATACAACATGAGCTCAGAGAGGATGGTATGAGGGAGGCCAAAAGAAGGCCTGTTTGAAGGATTCTGGTCTTACTCCTAGAGAAATGAAGGACAATTAGTGGATTTAAACTGGAGAGTAACACAATCAGATTTGTATATGAAAAAGACCAGTCTTCCATCAATGACTGGAGCAGAGAATGAAACAAAAGCAGTTAGTAGAAGGGGGAGCTATGGTGGTGGCTCGGATAAAGGTTATGGCTGTGTATAAATTCAAGGCACACTCAGGGTGCAAGTCACTATGGCTCGGTGATAGGTGGGTATGGGGTGGAAGGACAGAAGACGACATCAAAGGTGACTTGCCCAACCAAATGGACGGTGATGCTAAAATAGATGACACCTAAAGTGGGCCAGGTCTGGGGAAAGATAATGAGACTCTTAGTTATGCTGAGGTGCCTTTGAGAAGTGGAGATAACCAACTGGAGTTAGCTAGATGAATATGGAGCTCAGAGAGAAATTCAGGTCTGAAAGGGCACAAGAAAAAGACTAAAGACCAGGCAGTGAGTTTTTGATGAATGTGCAGAAGTACTCTGGAAAAGAATGACAGATAAAAAGAAAACAATAGTTGTAAACTGAGATGAGAATAGCACAGTGAACATATTTTATAATGCTTATCCTAGGAAAATAACAAATGGTTTTATGAATATTAGAAATAGTAAAAGCTGGGGCTCAGTGAACAAATGGTGTTGAGTCAAACAAAAGAGCAGAGTCAAAAGTCCTGGTCATTAGAACTAATCCCTGTCTTTTAGGAAGGGGTAGCTGAGATCTGGGAGGGGAAGTTTCACATGTGAAACAAAAGCTGTACAAACCTTTGAGGTGGGGTTGGATGAAGAAGGCCTGTGGAGTTATGAAGCTTTCCCCTCATTAAGATGACCACAGTAAGTTACTCCCAAAAGTTCTACCAAAAGTAACCATGTTATTCCATGCCATCTCAGAACCAACACACGAACATATGCAAGACCAGTAAGTTTCTCTGGAAAAGGACATTTAAGCAAAGTCATGCTGCAGCAAAAATCATATATTAATTTTAATGGAGTTATGAGTATCCAAATAGAGACATCTTTTACTTTATACAAAAGCAAATTTATACTCACACTTTGATAAGGAACGCAAACCACAAATAAGTTATGATTTTACTAGAACAGCAAACAGTTTTTTTTAAAGGAGAACAAAAATAAAAGTTGATCTAGGCCTCCAGTTCTTAGGCATAAACAGCTATCTCAAGTCTTCAGAATGTCCAAATTTTTTTTTCCTGGTGTTCCATGTAAAATTTCTCTCAGTCTGTTTGAACTTCTAGCCTTCAGAATAAAAGAATTCCACAGATTTTTTTAATACAAAGTGATGTGGGATTTAGTCCTTTTTATGTGTCACATGTTCCTTAGAATTTGAGAAAGAAACCAAGCCTTACACCCTACGCTCATTTTTTGGAAGGCCAAGACAAAGTATTCAATACCCTCTTGGCTTTAGAAGTTTCACTTTTTCCTGTATTGCAAGAGTGAAATATTATTGAAGAAAAGGCTGTGTGACAAGAACTATGGTAGCAGAGTACATACATTTATGTAATAAATTAAAAGAACTTCAAAATAATCATTTTACATTTACTAGTTGTAAGGTGAATAGAGAGCCTTGTCTAGAATCTGTGTCTAAGATTCCAGATCAGAGAGTTCCTGATTCTTGCTGGGCTTGGTACTTTTTTTTTTCAAATATCCTTCACGGCAAAACTACTCACTCTTAAACTGGTCCATTGAAAAAATAAACTATGTCACAGACTATGTCAAAATCTTTATCAATGTTCTCTCCACGAGAGGTAAACAAAATGAAACTTGAAAAAAAAACAAAACTGAAATAATACACACTTCCTTAGATTTTTCCCCAATCCTAAGGATAATACTGGGGACCAGTTTTAGGATATTTACTGAGTATCAAGGTGCTTGGGAATGAATAAATACATTTATGTAAGATACTGACAAGATCTGTAGTCCAAATATTTGTGATATGAGGTCTAGAAGCTTAGTTGGCAACTACCTTCTTTAGGCTTCAACACTGCCAGGATGTTTGACTTTTCTTACAAAAAACATTCAGGTGCCCACGTTCTGCATTCCAATTACTTCAGTGTCAAGACAAGGTCTAACAATGATAAAATAAGATACTGATATAACAATTTAATAGAAACAATCTTGAATTTATATGCTCTTTAAAATATCATATTTTAAAAATGAAATTTCAGGATTTTTACTTTTGACTAACAGCCACCAAGAACACTTGCATGTATAACAAGGGTAGTAATACTGCATCAAAAATCTTTCTTGAATACTATGAACAAAGGAGCCACAAAAACTCAGCATGAAAAGTGACATCCTGGAGTTCTGCACAGCCAGAATCAGATCTAAGTCCTCAGCAGCAAGCAGGAGACTCAGAAAATGCTGACTTTAATTACAAACTTTATTTATCAATACAATTCACAGTTTATACATGGTGCATTCCACCATATGAACTTTCAGAACAGTTACTGAGGAAATGGGTGTAGCTTTCCTTCTAAAAGAGCCTGACTTTCTAAAATTTTGGTTAGAATTTTTTTAGTTTATAAAAGTATCTTCAACAAGTTAACTGAATATTTACATTTCTAGCTTAAACTTAAATTTTGGAAAATAAGCATCTACTAAGTTTTTTTTTTTTTAGATCCTGGGTTTATTTTTTAAGACCCTAATCTGAATGCCACTTATTCAAATACCCCCCACCCCCAGGAATAAAAGTAATGTTTTGCAATTATATTTAGGGAAATCATTTTCTTTCTGCATTTTAAAAATTATATTTACAATGTACAGCAGATCTATGTATGAAAATAAAAGAAAGAGTAGCAATCTAGTAGGTGCCTTTACTGAATTTCTTCTGAATCTTGAAAACATCCAAAGAGTTGCAGGATATAAAATTAAACTAAGGAAAATTAACAGCCTTTTCTATCTTTAAAAAAAAGCTCTCAAGATTTAAATTGTGCTATAACAGCTTTTTCTCTAACGTCAGAGATGAATTATGCCTGCAATCTGCATTTTTTTCCGTGTGCAAAATCACAGTGATCCCAGTTTCAACTTCTGCTCTCACACTCAGCCACAACTCCAGAGGTACACCCACAGAAGGCTAGGACTGTGCCCAGCTCTACCTGCCACATCCCCTCCCCTCATCTGGCAAATGTTACCTAAGGAAAGAAAATCATATAAGCCTTTCATACATCAAAAAGCAAATAGATGCTGGCAGTATAATGTTTATTAGCAAATGCCTGTAACACATTGTTTTGCTGTCTTCTTTTCACCCAAATGGCAATTCACACCAATTGTCTAAATTCACCTTCAAGAATATCCATTTTAACAGTTTTCTTTTGTCAGATCATTTATGTATATATATGGATATATATATATATGGATTTTTCTTCTTCCACCTTTAAAAGATGTATATATAGTTACTAATAAATGATAAATTTTAAATACTGCCAGGAAAAAAGGGACTGTTTGGGAGCAGCCAATTTTTACTGGCCTGGTAATAATTACACCGTATATATGTACCATTGGTACCTGAGTCAAATAAATACTCAGAGGGGCCATCTCTGCACCTCATTTCTCTGCAGTGCCTTTAACGCTAGGGTTTCTGAGTGTTGCTTCATTGTCCATCTAATTTGGCATCTAATCCTTCTTCGAGCATCATCACTTCAGTCATTTTACACACTGTTTCCAGCAAGGTATGGTATTCAAACAGGAGTTGTGGGGTAAAGGACTGCGGAGTTGAGCCTAGGGGTGGGGCAGGGAAGGAGAAACCACACATTAGCTAGAGAGGTTCTGTTTCTTCATAAGATAAGGCACTGACAGAAAATTTCTTAGGTAAAAGGCTGCATAAGAATTTCTTGCCATTTACAAAAAGAAATGTTGTCATCCATAAATGGTGCATATCTAGGCTCAGTTAGGTAGACCCTGAAAAGTTAAGGACTGATCCCTCAAAGCTACATTATTACCAGAAACAATTATAATTCGTTCTGAGGCCTCATGGCATATTTGGAAAAGAGGGAGGAAAACAGTCTGGGCACAAAAAGGCATCAGACATTGCTTGTTTTATTCCACTGGTCAAAGAAAGTGGACCATTCAACAAGCATCATCAAAAAGATAGTGCTGGCTCAGTATTCCAAATTCTCTTGATGGTAGATGACCATGATGGGTGTATCTATTTTCTTTTTTTTTCCTTTTTGGAGCTCATGCACAATTTTAAAAAAAATGCTACCAGCAACAGTCATAAAGAGCATATAGAAGTCCTCACCTATGGCTATGCCTAAGGCTCTTCAAAGAGAGGGCTATTTAATGTTCTCAATAACAGCAATTTCCTCGCCTGCACAGTGTGGCGTCAATCCGTTCAAATAGATACTTTCAGTTTTCAGCAAGGAAGGCAAGACATCCCTCTCGCTGGCTAGGTGGTTCACTGACAGGGTCCTCCTACAGGGAGTCAGCTCCTGGTTGTGGTTTCCAGCCAGTTCTGCGGAGAGCTTCCGCTTAATGGAGGTGGCGCGCTGGAACTTGTCATAAATCTCCACGCTCAGCCTTCTCCTGGTTTCCTTGAATTCAGCCGTGACGTTGGCTGTCCACTCAGCAGCGTGGGCTCTGAACTCTCCCACCTGGAACATGCAAGCAGAGAAAAGACAAAGAGACACCAACAGGACAGTCAATGTTCTGTGTGCTTCATCTTCTGATCACTGTATTTGGAGGATTTAGAAAGAAGACTGTAGCCTTTTGTGATATGAGAGGTCTGAGAATTGAGGTACTTAGGCAAATTGTGAAGAGCAAGATTCCATTTTATATAGATATGACTCTAAAAATGAAACTATAAGCTTAAACTCTATCAACAAAATTGTATTAGAGCTAATAGATGTCCTTGTTTTTGGAGATGAATCCTGTCATTGAAACTTCTGATGCTATAAAAAGGCAATCTCTAACTTTTTAAAACTCTGTTTTTTTTTTTAATCTGTAATTTTAGGAAGTATTTGAATGTAGAGAAGGCAGTAAGACATAGGAGAAGCTGCAAGACAGAGTAAAAGAGCCTGGAATGTGAACCCAGATGACCTGGTTGGTTCTCACAGCAGCAATGCTGTTTGCTTGGGATATGAGCACAGATTTTAGAGACCAGACACGGTGTGTGCAAGAACTGTGAATCCGACCCCACCCTAGTCCTTTAGGAATCCTCCACTTACTAAATAAGCAATAAAATAGTTTGTGTCTGCTTCCAGGGAAAGCAAATAAACAAGGACCGGCAAGTTCATTTTGAGGCCCACTTGGAGAATGTCCAAGGAATAATTTCTCAATGAATTTGTGGAATTAGTGAAGGTAACCTGTCTGAGCTGCCATTTCCTCAGCTGTAGAACAGGCATCTTCACAGCACACACCTAACAGAATGGCTGCGGTAAATGCACTTCAACGGCAAGAGCCTATCACTGTCATTATCATTGTGGCCTTTGTTTGAGGTTAAAGAAAAAAATATTGCCAAGTGTTAGGCACGTGCACAAGGTTTTCTCTGACCTCTTTACGATTATATGTGCACTTTAGTGACCTAAAATAGAACAATGACCAATCCCACGGGAAACTTTATAATCTTTTTCTTAACCAATTAGAAGGTAATCATCCAGAATATCTCCTAACACGGAACAACTCCCCTGCTCCCCACTGCTAGCACTTCTGCTTTCGGCTCAGGGAGCTCCACTAAACTCAAGTGGCATAGGCTCCTCTTTACCTGGCAAGCAAGTAACTACAGCTTTGCTTTGTTTTAACTCTGTTGCTTTTTGTTTTAAATTTTGATATGGGAAATATAACTGATGGTTTCTGCTACAGTCTGAATATTGGTGTCTCCTGAAAATTCATATATTGAAATCCTAACTCCAAAGGTGACTGTAGTAGGAGGTGGGGCCTTTGGGAGGTGCTGAAGTCATGAGGTGAAGCCCTCATAAATGAGATCAGTGCTCTTATAAAAGAGGTTCCAGAGAGATCCGTCACCCTTCCACCATGGGAGGACACAGCAAGCAGGCTCTGGCTACAAACCAGGAAGAGAGTCCTCACTCAATCATGTTGGCACTATGATCATGAATGTCTAGAACTGTGAGAAATCAATGTTGTGTATAAGATCCCCAGTCTGTGGTTTTTGTTATTGCAGCCTGATTGGACAAAGTCAGGTTATAAATATTTATACTGAAAATCTGATTTATAAGAGGACATATAGGACTTCCTTCATGGCATAGTGGTTAAGAATCTGCCTACCAATGCAGGAGACACGGGTTCAAGCCCTGCTCCAGGAAGATCCCACATGCTGCAGAGCAACTAAGCCCGTGCACCACAACTACTGAGCCTGCACTCTAGAGCCCACAAGCCACAACTACTGAGCCCACATGCTGCAACTACTGAAGCCCATGCGCTCTAGGGCTTGTGCTCTGCAACAAGAGAAGCCACTGCACTGAGAAGCCCGGGCACCACAACAAAGAGTAGCCCTCGCTAGCCACAACTAGAGAAAGCCCGCGAGCCGCAATGAAGACCCAATGCAGCTAAAAATTAAATAAATATTTTTTAAAAAAAAAGAAAGAAAAAAGAGGGCATATGTATATATGGCTACTTTAATATGATGTGTACATACACTAGGATGGTTACAGATATGTGTGTGTGTGTGTGTACATAAAATGGTAACTGTTCAGATATCCTTAGAAGGTGGCACATGGCAGACCAACTCTTCCTCATCCATCCATAATCACATACATGCACACATTTGATGATCTACTTTTTATTTTAAAAAGGTCTTTTATTTCCTTCTTGTATTGTTCTAACAAGAAATAATTGCTTGTTTTCCGGGTCTGGTTCTGAGAAAAGCAAAACTGGACAAATGAGAACTTTGTGGCATGAATAATTGGCAAAATCAAGCATTCCTTAATCACTGAGGCAACTTAGAGGGAACTTGCAGGCAAGGAAGTGCTAAATTTACAGCAATTCAGCCTGAAGATTCTTACTGTTCCCATAAGGGACTGTGTCCAATTGTACTGAGCTCTAAAAGAGAGTATTGAATGTTTAATCCTGCTTTGGGGGGACTCTCTGGTTAGAAAAGAATAGGCAGTATCGATCAATGGTAAGAAATGCTGAATCACTCCAAAGAAACCTATAAATAAATCCCTCAACTGTTTATATTCTTTTTCTGTTTACCTGTCTTTTTATTTAGACTAAGAATTTTTGAGTTCAGAGTCTATACTATATTCATTGGTGTATCTAAAACACCTAGTCTGGAATAGAGAAGGCACTCAGTAGAAACTTGATGAATTATGTTGAATTAATAAGTAAACACTACCTTAAAAGTTTTGAAATAATATTTTTAACATAAAAAGAGATTCAGTTGTTTCTCTACCAGTTTCAATTTAATTTTAAAGACTTAAAATTGCAGGCTGCTTAAAGATGGTACACAAACGCAAAGAGAAAACCTGATTAACATGGTCTTGAACAAAACAGTTATCATTGTCCAACATATTACTAAAGTCTCCTAGTTTACGGTACAAACAGATAATCCTGAAGTGTGAAATTTGCTGTTAAAATAAAACAATAATTATTGATGAAAAACTAAACATTTCTATCTGACCTTTATTTTCACCTTACCAATTATTTTATTAAAAAGGAAATAATCTGTTCTTTTTGAGGATTCATAATTGTCTACATGTAAAAAGAACAAATACTAATATACTTTTTTCTATGATGAGCTTATCTTAGTAGTAAGGTTAATATGATAAAGAGAACAGGCAAGAGTCTACACTTTTGTTTAAATAAGTGTCTGTGAAAAGTATAAGAATCAACTACTGTATTCAATTTCCTCCCATATACAAGTGATTAATCAGAAACAATCACTTTCTTAAAGGACATCTGTCTGAGTAAGCCCCTAAATCATGCCTCAAGTCCTGAGGCACTGTCAGAACTGATGGACCTAAAATTAGGTCTATTCTATTGGTTTTATCTTGGTTACAACCTTTTACCTTCATGAGCAGAAAGGCCACTGACCTTCATAGGATGTGCCTCACCTTTTCTTTGGTAATGGTCACCTCATCTTTTTATCATAAAATTATCTTCTTATAAGATGTGGTGTATACACACACACACACACACACACACACACACACACACACACACACACACACACACACACACGCAATGGAATATTATTCAGCCATAAAAAAGAGTGAAATAATGCCATTTGCGGCAACATGGATGGACCTAGAGATTATCATACTAAGTAAAGCAAGTCAAAGACAAATATGATATTACTTATATATGGAATCTAAAATATGATACAAATGAACTTATTTACAAAACAGAAATAGGCCCACAGACATAGAAAACAAATTTATGGTTACCAAGCGGGAAGGGGGAAGGGATAAATTAGGAGTTTGGGATTAGCAGATACACACTACTACATATCAAATAGATGACCAACAAGGACCTACTGTATACCACAGGGAACTCTACTCAATATTTTGTAATAACCTATAAGGAAAAAGAATCTGAAAAAGAATAGATACATGTATATGTGTAACTGAATCATTTTGCTGTACACCCGAGACTAACACAGCATTGTAAATCCACTATACTTCAATAAAAAATCTTATTGTTAATAATAATAGACTTTTCTTATCCAAAATTTAAATGTTAATATACTTATTTGCTAATTTTCTATCTCCAACAATTAAGATGTAAGTTCTATGTATAGCTCAGCACCTAGAATACCTCATATGTGGCTAAGAAATACCTGTTAAGTGCATGAACACATCCCTCAAATTCACGTTCTCTGTAATATCACATCTCAGTGATAATAAAGAGCCCCAGTGCAGCCTGCACACTGCCACTGGTTTTTCTTCTCTGTACTAACCTTACTTTATTCCTCCTCCATTTTGATGATCATTAATATTTTTGCAAAAATGGTCTTATATTGGGCTTCCCTGGTGGTGCAGTAGTTAAGAATCCGCCTGCCAATGGAGGGCACACGGGTTTGATCCCTGGTCTGGGAAGATCCCACATGACATGTAACAACTAAGCCTGTGCACCACAACTACTGAGCCTGCGCTCTAAAGCCCACAAGCCACAACTACTGAGCCCATGTTCAACAACAAGAGAAGCCACCACAATAAGAAGCCCATGCACCGCAATGAAGAGTAGCCCCCGGTCTCCACAACTACAGAAAGCCCGTGCACAGCAACAAAGACCCAATGCAGCCAATAAATAAAAAAACAAATAAATAAATAAATTTGAAAACATGGTCTTATAGTAACCACATTGTTTATGAGTGGCTTTTCTTCACTTAACCAATTTTACTCATTTTTCCCTATTAGTACTCATCATACTACCTTGTAGTTTACACCAGCTGCCTAGAATTCCACAGGGTGATGGATGTGGCGTGCCCCTAGTGATGCATGCGGGTTTGTTTCTTGTTTTCTTTGCTGTGGAAAATAACACTTCAGTGAATACTCTTATACCCATATCTTTGATAGTATGTTCAAGTATTACTAGAAGTGGAAAAATTACGTCAAAAGATATGTATATTTTCAGATTTTGAGGACACTGTGAAATTTCCATCTAATCCCTGCTGTTTTCAGACTCAGGGTTCCCAGTCACCCCATTATTTCTTCTTTCTGCACACTGAGGTAACCTCCGTCTTTTCACAGCAAAAAGCGCCAGATCATGGTACCTGCATAGAAAATTCTCTAGATATTTTAATCAACCCTCTATTGCAATTTGAAATTTAACTAGTCATGATAAATTGGATGAAGAATGAAAACCTTCCTTAGACTTGATCTGATTTTTCTCCAGAAGCAGGTTTTATGTCACCATGATCTCTCAAGGTTGCACTAATGACACACACACAGCTTTCTAAAGAGCCAGGTGCTTCCACAAATTAGTGATTCCTGCAAATTAGGAAAAGGCTAAATGCAAAGAAGGCGCAGACTGGTCTAAGTCCATGACTTCTTCAATGTCTTATCTTTAATTGCACTCAGTCTCTGGCAGAGGGGACTGTCACTTTTGGGGACATGTTTTTTTTCTTCCTCTAATTTCTCTGGAGTTCCCAAAGGTGGAAAGGCAGTCTCTGGAGGGCATAAGGGTAGCAGCTGAAAATGTCAGAAAACGGGGAAGAGGGGTTAGCAGGAAGTGGGAAGAAGCCTGCGGTTCCAGCTCTGTCACTTACATGTGTGCCTACAGGCAAGCAACTTAACCTTTTTTTGTTTGTTTCAGAGTCCTTATCTATACAATAAGGTCATAATAATCTATTTCACATGAGAAACAAGTGGTGTGTGTGTGCGCGTGTGTGTGAATGTGTGAGTCTGTGTTGTTAAAATATAAAGGACTACACAATTAGTAATTATGACGATGAGGCTGGTGATGAGGAGATGGCTTGTCAAGGGTCCTTAAAGAGCTTAAAGGAGAGTGCCAGACGCAGAATAAGTGACAGACAATTGAAAAAATGGGTCACTTCTCCTTGGAATATAATTACAGGTTCTAGGTACCCAATGGCAGCATAGCCTGAGGTCTCTGAAATTCTCACCAGAAGTGGTACAGATTGCCTAACCCAGAGTTCTGGAGATCTTTAAGGCTTGACGTATTTCAAGAATGTTGAAGACGTACATAAAAAATACAACTGAGCAATCATCCTAGTCAGACACATTGAATGATGTATTTCATCAAACGAAGGTCAATGCAAGAGAGTGTTTATGTTTGCCTTATACTCATTACTACAACTGGAATGATATTGTAAAATAATGAATTCATTGTATCACTCAATAAACATGCATAACTCATAACAAAAAGGACCCTCATTATTAATTACTCTCATCATGGGGTCATGCCTGATCTCTACTTCTACAGAGATCCTGAAGAGACTGAAAAGAGCAGGCGGCAACTGAGAAGGCTGTGACCACTGAGGAATTTCAGGGTGAATGGACTGCTCCAGCTCCCGAGTTCACTGGGACTCAACCTGCAGTGGCAGACTGGTCTGAACGTGTGCAGGTGCCCTCTGTGCTTATTCAGCAGCCCCCCAGTGAAGCCTGGAGCGCTTAGCCTGCCACTGAAGACTGCTCTGCAGCTCCCACAGCTCAGGCCACTGAGCAGCAGGAACTACTACTGAGTGGTCTTAAGCCATTCTTCCACAAACTCTTAAAATTGAAATAGGTTGATGGAAAATAAGCAGTTTCTAAAAAATAAAAAATTTGTATGCATAGATACTACTGTGCTAGGCATTGCTCTTTTAAAAGCATTAACTTATTTAATCTTTACAACAACCCTATGGGGAAGATTCTACTTTTCACAGAAGAAACTGAGGCTAGAGAGGTTAAAAAACTGAAGCCACACAATGCATATACAGTAGAGCCAGGAGCCAGGATTCAACTTGGAGGTCTAACTCCAGCATATTATTTTTCTCACCAGTAAGTCTTATTAATCCTAAAGGCTAAACACCTTTGGGAGGAGTGCAAGGCAAATTCCCATTATGTGGAAATCTCCCCTATAGCAGGTTATATGAAGGTGAAGATCCATCTCCATAATTTCCTAAAGAAACTGGAAAGAATGAAAATTTACTCATAAAAACATGCACTAGGACTACTTATCGAAATCAATAATGCTATCTATTCCCTCTGTATTGTGCCCTTATTTTTCTACTATTCTTCATGATACTAGACTTGAGGAACATAGCCACTCAAAGCTTAAAAAAAGGGAAAAATAAAGGAGAGTCCCTCAAAAACCAAACTAAAGCCATCAAAATAAAGAAAAATTTAGTCCCATTTCTTAAAAAAAATCCTGACCTTACAGAATTGTCTATACCAGTGTATTCATTATTCATCAAATAGCACATGGTGTCCTAAAGTAAAGGCTCGTATCTCTGAATGGTGATAAAATCGTACATTCAAACTCTGAAGGTGTTTTTTTTTGTTTTCAAAGACGTTAAAAAATAAGATCCAGAGAACAGCACATTTATGTAAGTAAATATTTTTCTGGATTGAAACATTAATGCTTGTGGATAATTAAAATGAATCCTTATGCACTAAAACATGTTTGTTTCGTCAGATTTTTAAAAAATCTTTCAACAACTTATTCAAATAGTATGTCATCTCCCTAAAACTAAGGAAATCTACAGCACTTAGTCATAACAAAGCTGAGGACTCCAACGTGAGCAGAAATAGCTCCTAAAGGATCACCATGAATGTGGTGATCACCTGCAGCTCATGCACTTGACTCAAAAAGGTCTTCCTCTGTATGTATGTATTCTTACCTTTCACATAATTCTCACAGACCAGGTGATCTGATTTACAAGAAAAGGAAGAAAATGGAGTGCTACAGTCACTTGCCTTCTAAACTCTACTGGAAATGCTCTCATCCTTGTCACTAAATTCAGAGCACCATTCTCTGTCCTTCTTTTGCCTGTTCTTTACAGCTGCAAATGGCATTGCTGATGACTCCCTCCCTCCCAATCAGTCTTTGCTCTTAATTTCCAAGTCAGTACATTTTCATGGTGATGGGTTTTTTTTTTTTTTTTTCAACCATTCAGGTTAATTCTTCTCCATCAACATTGTCATCAAACCTGGGATCATTTTCTTTCACCCTCCTCTTAACTACCTTTGTTCCTCAGGCTTCTACTCTTCTCATTTCCCCTGAATAACCATATCCTTCCAATTATTTCAAGTACTGTCTATTTGCTGACGACTCTCAAATATCTCTTCTTAGGTCAAGTCTCCGTACTGAATTCTGTATCTGTACAACTGACTGCTTATGAAACATATTCACTTTAGATGACTCCCAGGCATCTCAAACTCAGCACATCTCCAAATGAAATCCATTAACTTCTTAAACCTGTTCTTAGTTAATTTCTTATCCCAGAGAATAGCACCATTAACAACTAAGTTTCCCAAGTGGCACTTCAATATAATCCTTTATTCTTCCTCTTACCCAATCTTACATCAAATCAACCCTGTCTTGCTGATTTACCTTTTTTCTCTCAATTCCTTTCACTTCTCTCTGTTCCCATTGCTAAAACTATAGTCCAGTCCACCATTTTGTCTCATCTATATTATTTCAGCAGCTTCCTAGCCAGTCTTGCTGACTTAAGTCCATCTCCCTTAAATGCATTCTTCACACAGCAATCAGAATGCCTCTTAAAAAGCACAAATCAATCAAGTATTTTGCCCTGCATAAAACTATTCAATTGATTCCCATTTCACTTAGTTCAAACTCCTTAAAGTGGCTGATACGTTCTAGGGCTTACCTACTGTTTCAGTCTCAATTCTTACTCCCAACCGTCTCAAAGTCTACTCTTGGGGGCCATTCTGAATATTTCTTTTATTTCTTCAAATATGCCACTCTTTCTTTGCCTTCATTCGTTACTTATTATTTTCTCTGTCCAGAATACTGATTCCCAGTCCTTCTCTGGGATATTTTCTGTTCATCTTAAATTAGACATCTTTATGAGGCCATTCCCCTGATCCTCCAGACAACATCAGGATCACTTGATATTTGTATCTACATCAGCCTGTATTTCCTTAGCATCACTCTCATCATAACTTATTACAACTACTAGTTTAAATGCTCCCCTGTCTTCACGGTAACAGAGAGGGTTTGTCTGCCACGTCCCATTCAGTATTCTCAGAACCTAGAATAGTATACATAGTGACAAGTCGATAAGTATTTGTTGCACAAATGAATGAATGAGACAAATCAATCATGCTTTGGGTACATGCTCCAGTAAAAAGAGTCTGCTTCCAAGTTGACTCTACTGGGATCATCTTGTTTCTCTCAGGAGGGAGACACAGCCAGGTCTAATTTATAGTAAAGGTTCAAAATATGTTTCCTCAAACTTTTTAGTCTTTGCAGAGCCTCCTCAGCATTCTAAGAAGCCTATGATGCTACTAATGCCTCATTTCACGGTGAAGAACATCATGCCTCTTGTATAGACCCCTTAAATCAAACTTCCTTTTCTTTCCCTTCTCCTTACCAGCTGGCTAACCTTTTCCATTGTTCTTACAATTCAGCATGACAATACCTGAATAGGCTACCCCAGAACCTGGGCTTCCCCATCCTCAAAGTATGTAACCTTTTTAAAGTCAAAGAAGGTTTATTTAACCTTTCACTTTAGAAGAAACACTAACATCTTCATCACTAACTAGGAACACTTATTAAGCAACTGGTAGTAGCTTTTCAAGGTACCAAAATCTCATGATTACAGAGGCCCAGTATTTTCCTCCCCAATCCTGGTTCCAAACCCAAATTTAAGGCAATTCTCCTTAATCAGATAAGATCGATAAGATGGCCTAAGAAAGATGAACGTTAACTATCTTGGAAACTTGCAATTTATGAAGTTTACAGGAAGCTCATTTGTAACCATAAGGAGTATTTATCACTCCATTGACTCCATTTAACCAACTACATGGCAGATTGCTTACAGGTAAGGATCACTACCCTATTTCTTATCAAGTTCACCCTTGCTTCTCACCCACTCCACATTGCAGAAACGTGGATAGTGCTTTGAGTAGAGTTATTTAATAAAATAAGTTTGGTCTTCCCAATGAGATGGTAATGACAGAGACTAAGCATCCTATTTGTTTCTTCTCATTAAAGTACCCAACATAGTAATTTGAACAATCTAGATTCCCACATACTTTCTTACTGACTAGTGTGAAATCTGTTACCATTGACTGACAGCCCTCTCCCTGCACGAACACTCTCAAGGGCCTTTATGTGAAGCTGATATTTGCCTAAGTTGTATATCAGTGTGTTTTGGTACAGCCTGAAGAAAAAGCAATTTATAAATCAATTTTCATAATCACTAAAATGTTCATATTCTTTGATAAAATTCAATAATTCATACACATTTAATCTGGGCAAGAATTTCTACCAATAGAAAAAAGTAAGTATGAAAGATTTTCTGAACCATATTTCGAATAGCACAATATTGAGATAAATCAACGTCATTTAAGAAGTCAGTGTTTATGTGAAGTCGGTCAGCTCTACTATTATGATTGTGTTAAGTGAAAGAGAGAACAAACTTGTCTTTATTTTGATTACACTACATAAAATAATGAATATATATAGGCAAGCATATTAAAGGTAAAAGTATGTAAAAGTGGAAACTGTGGATTTCAACAATCACCTACTGAATATCTATTGTGTACCAGGCCTTGAACTTAGTGCTGACTTTCTGGAGGTGCAGAAATTTTGAGTAGATTTTTTTCCTTTTAACTCTCCCCTTACTGATGTTATAATATTGCCTGCGCAGATTCAGTATATAGCATACCCAGCCCTAAATAAACTTTGTGAGGGCAGAGATCCCTTACAATTGCTATTTATTTGCTAAACACACATATCAGATTTGGATAGCAATTGCCACCTGGAATCTTTCTAAATATTATCTAAATATCAAAGTAAAAAAATACCTTGAAGACTAATTTTTAATGTTATAAAGAAAATAAAAATGATTGAGAATGTTTGAGTTAATATTTTTGAAACATAACTCTAACTTGTTTACTAAAGTATAATTTTTTATACCTTACTATACACCTGGGTGTGATGACGGATAACTCCCTGTCCCGTTTTTCATATCTGTTAACAATTTCACTTCTGAAAGTATCCTTGTCCTTACCCCGGTCAATCTTCATTGGAGTAGTCATTTCTTAGTAACGGAAAGTATAACATGAACTTGAGAGAATTTTCAGTGTTCTCAGTTTGAAAAAGAGTATTTTAAATTGCAGGTCTTTTAAATGCTTGGTTTTTATCAACTGCATTTCTAAGATTATTTTCCTCCAAACAACTCTACAAAATGTCAACGACACGTTTTTCCAAGAGAGTAAAGGTGATTTGCGAGGAGCAGTACTTCCTTATACTTCTTTTTCCCTCTGGTCTGTTTCTGGGCCCTGCTTCTGTGACAGGAAATCTTAATCCTACTTTGACTCTTGATAAGAGAACAGAATCCAGATACATGTCATCTAAAATCATTCTCTCCACATGGCAAAAGTCACTGTCTCCCCACCAGCTGGGGTTACCTGAAATATTACGGCTGAATATTAACTAACGTGAAAGAGGCTCTACAATTTTAAGCCATGCTATCCCATGAGTCCTGTTTTCTATAAAGTTCAACAATCACCAAAAGCCTGAACATTATTTCATTTTAAATCTGTTGCCTGATTTATCTAGGTGAACCTGTGAAATTCCTCAAATTTAGAACAATTCTAACCTAAATTATTTGTTCATTTACACTATTTAGTTCACTATGACCCTCAGAGCACCCAAAATGTTGTCTTCCTGAACAAGTCTTTAGCCTTCTGTACATTTCCATTAAATTAGAAAACCTAGTGTTCTCTGCTTCAGCTTTTCACCCAGCATCATAACCATCCACTTTCCCTAGCTATTTATTAACTTTGAATTTCTACTGTCCTCTTTATAGTGTTATGGTTTTCAATCATTAATAGACACGTGATAATCAAAATCTGCTAATATTCTAAATTGTCCATTTCCAAAGATGAATATCTCAGCAATTATTTGCAGGAAATTACTTCAGAGTGGAAACTGGTGGTATGATTTGGAAATCTGGCAACAGCAACTCTGCCAGTCCTCTGTGGTAAGATAATAATTCAAATTTTCTTTCTCTCAAAGTCCCTCCCACCATCTATTTTTCTTGAATCACTCCCTTCCCATTCTCACTTCATGTACAAGGCCTTTTTTTTTTTTTTTTTCAGAGCTGCAATCTTTTCGAGTGATTTTCCCCTACAAATCTTACCCTGCCTTATGCCCGTATTTTCTACTCTAATTTGCTTTACTTTTTCTTCTTATGTACACTTAATGAACTATGAATAATAATCACTCATTATAGGTAAGCCAGTCCCTTTCATTGAGTCATAATTGGATGAGGAATTTTTATCTGAAACACTGTAAGGTTTTAGTAAGGTTTCACAATTACCAACAGCCAACTCAAGTATTGGATAATACTTATAAGAGCCTCAACTTTTCTTTAAAAAAATATACTATTTACATACAGATCTAATCATTGTTTCTGTTGTGGCCAGAGTAATACGGACAGAGAAATTTTTCCCTAAGGAGCTAAAGCAAAGCTGAACATTTAGGATTTAATGGCCATTAAGAAACTTTCTTCAGGCATAAAACTAACGAGGTTCTTCTTGTCTTTGACCACTGGTTTCTCCTGTCCCTTTTGACAGTGGGATTTTAATTTGCTCTTCTCAATACTCAGATGCTTATCTACCTTAATAACTTGAGTAAAGTTAAATATTAAAAGCAGGCAGCTGAGTTGAAATCATCCCTCTGGTTAAATTTGTAAAAATAATTTGAAGCCTACTTTGCATTCCAATTTCAGAGGTTGCCTAAACTATAATTCCTGACAATTATCATTAATTCATTTTCTTAAGTATTGCTATTTCGTTGTATTGTTGAACTGTGCTATTAAAAGAACAATTCAAATTATTCTCTTTACTGACTAGGTTAAAAAAAAACAACTAAAAGGATTACAAAGTGTCACATTATATTCACAGAACTGTACATGATGTTTTTCTCCAGTTTTCAGGAAAGTATATGTAATATTCATAAGGTCTCCTTAATCTAAACTACTTTTTTTAGTTAGCAATTTCTCCACTTCTTAATACCACACATATGAACAAAACTATAAAGACTAAGTACAATAGTTTTAATAAAAACAATGTCAAGAAATATACTAATACCAATACCATGATTTTAAATCTTTCATCTAAAACTGCAAAAGGATAATATATAATATCAACTGCATGGATAATGAGGTGGGGCTGCAAAACCAGACATTCACTTGTAGAGTAAATTCAGCTTCCTAAGTGTTTTCATTGTAGTGACATACTGGCTTTGTGTCACTGAACACCTTTGAAATTCTCCCCCGGTCTGGATTACTTTAACGATCCATATTAGGGAGCTCATCCAATTTACACAACATTTTATTGTGTTGTAAAAATGGGGATTAAAATTCATGAAGCAAAATAATTTATATACTTTTTAATAAAATTCTCCACACATTTATATGATTGAGTTATAGTAACTAGATATTTGTACCATGTGGAAACTCTGTGATTGGGGGGTGATGTTGGGATAATCATGGGGGGGGGCATGGTGCCAGGATGGAATGTCAGAGCTAGATCAGCACGAGGGGAGCACTCACACAAGGAGTGGCAGCACAGCATGGGGTGTCAGAGCCTGAGAGCGGTAAGGAGGGCAACCCCACAAAGGAGGCCCAGCATATATTGCTGGAGACCAAGCAGGAGCGGGAGGGCATCCTTGAAGGGTTGGGGCTGGTGGCAGCTGAGACAATTCAAGACTGACTACATTCAAGAAGATTGATCAAATAAGATATTGAGAATAACAAGAATTAGGAATTTCACTGTAACAGAAAGTAATTACAAATATAAAAAAAGTAGAAAACTAATAGGAACTCTTGTGTTAGATTGGAATTGGAAATATCAGTTTGAACTCATGATTTTTTCTGTAATTATTATTATTGTTTTTAAAATTGAGGTATACAAAGGATCATAAGAGACTACTACAAACAACTATATGCCAATAAAATGGATAACCTGGAAGAAATGGTCAAATTCTTGGAAAGGTACAACCTTCCAAGACTGAACCAGGAAGAAATCAAAAGTATGAACAGACCAATCACAAGTAATGAAATTGAACCTGTGATTAAAAATCTTCCAACAAACAAAAGCCCAGGACCAGATGACTTCACAGGCAAATTCTATCAAACATTTAGAGAAGAGCTAACACTTCTCAAACTCTTCCAAAAAATTGCAGAGGAAGGAATACCCCCAAGCTCATTTTACAAGGCCACCATCACCCTAATACCAAAACCAGACAAAGACAACTCAGAAAAAGAAAATTAAAGGCCAATATCACTGATGAACATAGACGCAAAAATCCTCAACAAAAACACTAGCAAAGAGAATCCAACAACACATTAAAAGGATCATACATCATGATCAAGTAGATTTTATCCCTGGGATGCAAGGATTCTTCAACATATGCAAATCAATGAATGTGATATATCATATTAATGAATTAAAGAACAAAAACCAGATAATTATCTTAAGAAATGCAGAAAAAGCCTTTAACAAAATTCAACATCCATTTATGATAAAAACTCTCCAGAAGGACTTCCTAGGTAGCACAGTGGTTAAGAATTTGCCTTCCAATGCAGGGAACACAGGTTTGATCCCTACCCCAGGAAGATACCACATGCCATGGAGCAACTAAGCCCATGCAACACAACTATTGAGCCCATGTGCCACAACTACTGAAGGCCACGTGCCTGGAGCCCATGCTCTGCAACAAGAGAGGCCACCACAACGAGAAGCCCGCACACCACAACAAAGTGTAGCCCCTGCTCACTGCAACTAGAGGAAGCCCATGTGCAGCAACAAAGACCCAACACAGCCAATAAATAAATAAATAAATAAATAAATAAATAAATAAATAAATAAATAAATTTATATATTAAAAAAACCTCTCCGCCTAGAGGGAATCTACCTTAACATAATAAAGGCCATATATGACAAACCCACAGCAAATATCATTCTCACTGGTGAAGAACTGAAAGCATTTCCTCTAAGATCAGGAACAAGACAGGAATATCCACTCTTGCCACTATTATTCAACATAGTTTTGGAAGTCCTAGCCACAGCAATCAGAGAAGAAAAAGACATAAAAGGAATTCAAACTGGAGAAGAAGTAAAACTGTCACTGTTTGCATATGACATGACACTATACACAGAAAATCCTAGAGATGCCACCAGAAAACTACTAGAGCTAATCAATAAATTTGGTAAAGTTGCAGGATACAAAATTAATGCACAGAAATCTCTTGCATTCCTATACACTAACAATGAAAGATCAGAAAGAGAAATGAAGGAAACAATCCCATTGACCATTGCAACAAAAAGAATAAAATACCTAGGAATAAACCTACCTAAGGAGGTAAAAGACCTGTACTCAGAAATCTATAAGACACTGATGAAAGTAATCAAAGATGACACAAACAGAGAGATACACCATGTTCTTGGATTGGAAGAATCAATATTGTGAAAATGACTATACTACTTAAAGCAATCTACAGATTCAATGCAATCCCTATCAAATTACCAACGGCATTTTTCACAGAATTAGAACAAAAAATTTTACAATTTGTATGGAAACACAAAAGATCCCAAATAGCCAAAGCAAACTTGAGAAAGAAAAACAGAGCTGGAGGAATCAGACTCCCTCACTTCAGATTATACTACAAAGCTACAGTAATCAAGACAATATGGTACTGGCACAAAAATAGATCAATGGAACAGAATAGAAGGCCCAGAGATAAAGCCACACACCTATGGTCACCTAATCTATGAGAAAGGAGGCAAAAATACACAATGAAGAAAAGACAGGCTCTTCAATAAGTGGTGCTGGGAAAACTGGACAGCTACATGTAAAAGAATGAAATTGGAACACTCCCTAACACCATACACAAAAATAAACTCAAAATGGATTAAAGACCTAAATGTAAGGCCTGACACTATAAAACTCTTAGAGGAAAACACAGGCAGAACACTCTTTGACATAAATCGCAGAAAGATCTTTATTGATCTACTCCTAGAGTAATGAAAATAAAAACAAAAATAAACAAATGGGATCTAATTAAACTTAAAAGCTTTTTTACAGCAAAGAAAACCATAAACAAAACAAAAAGACAACCTTCAGAATAGGAGAAAATATTTGCAAACGATGCAACCGACAAGGGATTAATCTCCAAAATATACAAACAGCTTATGCAGCTCAATATCCAAAAAACAAACAACCCAATCAAAAAATGTGCAGAAGATCTAAATAGACATTTCTCCAAAGAAGACATGCAGATGGCCAAAAAGCACATGAAAAGCTGCTCAACATCACTAATAATTAGAGAAATGCAAATCAAAACTATAATGTGGTATTACTTCACACAGGTCAGAATGGCCATCATCAAAAAATCTACAAACAATAAATGCTGGAAGGATGTGGAGAAAAGGGAACCTTTCCACACTGCTAGTGGGAATGTAAATTGGTTACAGCCACTATGGAGAACAGTATGGAGGTTTCTTAAAAAACAAAAAGTAGAACTACCATATGACCCAGAAATCCCACTCCTGGGCATATAGAGAAAAACATAACTAGAAAAGATACATGCACCCTAATGTTCATCTCAGCACTATCTACAATAGCCAGGACACAGAAGCAACCTAAATTTCCATCAACAGGGGAAAGGATAAAGATGTGGTAGATATAGACAATGGAATCTTACTCAGCAATAAAAAAAGAATAAAATAATGCCATTTGCAGCAACACTGATGGACTTAGAGATTGTCATACTGAGTAAAAGTCAGACACAGAAAGACAAATATCATATGATATCTCATATGTAGAATCTAAAAAAAGGGTACAAATGAACTTATTTACAAAATGGAAGCAGAGGCATAGATGTGGAAAACAAACTTACAGCTACCTGGGGATGGGGGGGATTGAGGGATTGGGACTGACATATACACATTATTCTATATAAAATAGATAACTAATAAGAACCTGCTGTATAGCACAGGGAACTCCACTCAATACTCTGTAATGGCCTATATGGGAAAAGAATAAAAAAAAAAAAGACTGGATACATGTATAACTGATTCACTTTGCTGTACATCTGAAACTAACACATTGTAAACCAACTATACTCCAATAAAAAATTTTTTAAAAATTGAGGTATAACTGACATAACATATTGGTTTCAGCTGTACAATGCAATGATTTGATATTTGTATACATCGGAAAATGACCACAATAAATCCAGCTAACATCCTCATGGTTTTCAAGATATACAGATGGATAGAAAATAAATATAGATAGAAATATGTGTATGCATGAATATAAGATATAATCCTTAGCTCTGTCTACTCAGAGTGCCCAGGAGCAGTGACAACACCATTGGCCATGGGTACCCTTATCTTTGTTTCTAAATACCATTATCCATTAAAGGAAACCCTGGGTCCCCAGACAAATAAATGATTCCAGGCCTAGGGCAGAGAAATTATACATTGAACCTGGAACATCTCACTGTGCCATAAAATAAAAAAATTCTCAAAGATTGATGGGGATGTGCCAAAAGACACAGAAGACAGTTTGAAGGGGCTCCCACTGGCCAAGACTGGGACAACTTGAGGATCAAAATAAATGATATTTGTAAAGGAGTGTAACTCACTGATCAGAGCAGAAATCCATGAAACTGTACTGACATAAATAAATAAATAAAGTCTGATGATGAAAGAGACAATCATAAAGTCTCAAAGTACCTCTGTACAATATAAATATTAGTTATGTTATGGAAAAGACTTCTTTATAGTGGAGAAGTCTGGCAGCCACTACTTTATGTAATCTAGTTAACATTGCAAGTAATGGGACAAATTGAAATTGTGTACCATCTAAGAGGATGCAATGAGAAGAGCTTTTTCATGTGTTATTTAGATTTTTTGTTGGTATGTGATATTCATATTTCACTGGCACATTTAAAGAGATATATGATAGTCATAGTTAAGTGTCAGTGTTTAAATTCACTGATAATTATATCCTTTGCAATTATTTAACCTAAAATGGAATATTTTAGAACTTAAAATTATGCACAACAGACCTCACTTTTCAAAATACTTTCAAGGAGTTCACACACAAAAAGTGTGGAGACCACTGTTCCAGACCAGTGTTTTGTAACTATGGTATCAGGCAGCAATGAGAAAAGGTTTTCTCCTACAATGCACTACCTTCCCCTCCTCCAGGGACAGAAGTTGTGGCTCACTTCTTCATTCGCCTTTTCACCTTTTTGTCTTTCTCTATCCTGGAGTTTTAAGAAGAGAATGTAAATATTTTGGTACCCTAGAACATGATTGATTTAGGAAGTGTCACCCAACCGTGAGCTTTAGGGGCTATGTGAACCTCTTAAAACTGTATATACACTGTTAGGATTTGTGCATTTTTCACTGTGAAAGGGGATCAGAGCTCTTAACAAACTCAAAGAGGATGTGACCCAGTAAAGGTTATGAACTCCTGCTATATTAAGTGAATTCAACACTGATGTTTATAAGTGGAGTCTTCCTTTCTAAAAGTGGAAGACCATTCAAAGCAATATATTTCTAAGTTTCACGTTGTGTACTGTTTTATCTCAACTGCCTAGCACAGTACAGGCACACTGTAGACACTTATAAATCTTTGTTGAACAAATGTCTCAGAAGCCAAATGAATTTTAGGGTGTCACAAGGAGATGGGTAGATAACAGAGGAGAGGATGGTAGAGAGTATTATGGAGAATGGCATAAATTTCAAACAAGGAGTGTCATGATATAAAGACCCCCTGGAATGGGTTGGGAGAAAAGCTACTGCCCTCATGGTGCTTCCTCAGTGAGACAAATAACTTCATGAATAAACACATAATTACAAATCATGATTAAGTGCAGTTAAGCCAAAGCAAGAAATGTGATGAGCGCATATGAGGAGGAGGAATAATTTAGATTGGAGGGAGGGGTCAGATGGGATGTCTGGAGAGATGTGACATTTGATCTGAGATCCAAGTGGTCTCTGTGGTCAGCAAGGTGATGGGGTGTGGAGAAGAACATTCAAGGCCAGGGCACAGTGTGTGGGAAAGGAAGGGAACCCGTGTGAAAAAGAGCTTGGTGAAAGAAGGCCTGTGTGGTACGATTCTACGCTCTAGTGAATCCATAGATGAGCTCTGAGAGGTAAGAAGGGCCCAAATTATGCATGGATGCAGAAATCATGGTATTTAAAAGAGTTTGAACTTTATTCTCAGAGCAGTGGGAGACAACTGAAGAACGGGCAGCAGAGAATAACATTATCAGATTTGGGTTTTAATTTCTGCTCATGCACCACATGTGTTGACAAAAAATTCCTGGGAATGCAGAGGAAAGAAATGCAATTCTAGTTTCATTTATTTTTATTAAACTGCTACTAACATTTGCTGTATAGAATGACCCTAGTACCTTCACTTGGTCCCTGTTCCCTGGAGGACTGCTGAGGGAAGAACAGGATCTCCGCAATGGTCAGGGGGACAGGGCCTCCCTCGTTCCACTGCTGTCAGCATGTTCTGGTGCATTAGAATTTATGGGTTATTGGATATCAGCAATGTGGTTACTTTGATAAAACCAAGATCTTTAAACCACAGAGTTTTTGTAAAAGTAATAAGATGGGGTATGGCCATGAAAATCTTAGGCACCAACATACTGGTGGCATATTCCTCATGGTATAATACTTAAAGATCACCTATGCATTTTTCTTTCTTAAAATTTGATGACCTGTTTCATGATGAGGAAGTTTTCTGTAGGATGCTACTTGACAGATATTTCGAAACAAACTCATTTAGTTGACCTCTTCAAAGGGTATAAGATATAATACGGAGATTGCTGTTAAAAAATTTTTTTATGTGTACAATGGAAGAAAAAAAAAATTTAATGGGTGTTTGCAGATACTGTCATTGTTATATATGTCCCCCGAAATGGGGTGCCACTTATCAAATCACATCTTAATACTTAGTAAACTTGAGAGAAGGATTTTACCAACTGTAGAAAAGTCTCCCAAACAAAGGGTTTCAGTGGATATTGGACATGGGCTAACCTTAAAAACAATGGCTTGGCATCAGAGAAGATGAATATTTCCTAATTCAAGAAGATAATTTTCACAGCTAGTGAATAATATTTTTAAATGACTACAACATTTAAAAGGCAAAATTTAAAGCTGTACTTCTTTCACTTGTGCCTACATGAGTTACCTTTTTCTGACAAGACAACCATCAAATCAAGAATGAAAATAAACTGCACTATAAAGTAGAATCGGGAATTACCATCATATGGAGTGCTAAATCCAGATCTGAAAAGGTAATGCGACTTAACAAATTATATTATTCTCATTAGTAATTTTTAGTGAGAGTAAAAAAAAGGTTTTGTATTATCAGTAAGCACAATTAAAACATTTTAAAACTATTTCATTTTCATCTTTTAACATTTCTCCCTTTGGATACATTTTAAATATATATCTAATGTATTGGTACAGGAACACAGTAGTCTGTGTGTATAATTTATAAATAAATACTCCTACTGTAGAGGCACATGCTCAAAATGTTTTTACTAATAATGATTCACAGTAAAAATTTTGGAGACCACGAAAGAAAGGAAGTGAATTGGTGGGACGTGAGGAGGGAAGGAAGACATCTAGTCAGGATGTTAATTGTGGTGGATCAGGCAAACAAATACAGTAGTTGTGGGGTACGGAGACAGAGGGTACAGGAAAGTGTTTAAATATGTTTTGGTGACATTATCACTAGCAAGTGTGATGTATGAACCATGGAGGTGAGGAAAAGAAAGTGTCAAGCATGACTGCATAGGTTTTGGCATGAGCAGATGAGTACATGCTAAGTGATATTTACTGAGGACTGGAACCTGAGAGGAGAAGAATACTTGGGGGGTGGGGATATCACCATCCTAGGTGGGTTATGTTAAAAGAGAGATGATAAATTGGAGGTTGATTACATCCCCTGCACAGCAGCTCCTGCCATCCCCTTAGGAGAATTTCCACCTCCACTGAGCACAACAGCCCCGCCAACCTCTACCGCCAGCATCCCCAGAACTTTAACCTTTGCTGTAGGTGAGCACCCACTCGCATGTCCCCATCCTGGACTTAATCTCTGACCATAACTCCATTCTCTCCAGCTCTTTCACTCTCTTACTATCAATATCCTATATGGTGACCGCACAGTGCCTCATAGGCACTCGGTCCATTAGTGTCTTAGTCCATTGCTCCCTCTTGACTCTTTTCTTCACTGTTCTAGCCACACCCCATGAAGCATTACCTCTATTTTCTCCCAGCACCTCATAAATTCCCTCAAACACTATTTGTGTATATATTTTGATAATCATATATTGTATCATGGCTACTGGTTTACATTTATTATGTTTCCTTTGGACACTCATGGAGGCCTGAGACTGTGTCTGTGTCATCTTTTTATCTATAGCATCAATCTCATTGCCTGAAACACAGAGGCTGCCCCACAGAGCTTTAAAAAAAAACTGAACGGTGCAGATAAAATTAGCTGCTTTGATGGCCAACAAACACATGAAAAGATGCTCAACATCACTAATCATTAGAGAAATGCAAGTCAAAGCCACAATGAGCTATCCCCTCACACCAGTCAGAATGGCCATCACCAAAAAATCTAGAAACAATAAATGCTGGAGAGGGTGTGGAGAAAAGGGAACCCTCTTGCACTGTTGGTGGGAATGTAAGTTGGTATAGCCACTACGGAAAACAGTTTGGAGCTTCCTTAAAAAACTAAAAATGGAACTACCATATGACCCAGCAATCCCACTACTGGGTATATACCCAGAGAAAAACATAATCCAAAAAGAAACATGTACCATACTGTTCATTGCAGCCCTATTTACAATAGCCAGGTCATGGAAGCAACCTAAATGTCCATCAGCAGGTGAATGGATACAGAAGATGTGGCACATATATACAATGGAATATTACTCAGCCATAAAAAAGAATGAAATTGAGTGATTTGTAATGAGGTGGATAGACCTAGAGTCTGTCATACAGAGTGAAGCCAGAAAGAGAAAACCAAATACCATATGCTAACTTGTATATAAGGAATCTAAAAAAATGGTACTGGTGAACCCAGTGGCAGGGCAAGAATAAAGATGCAGATGTAGAGAAGAGACTTGAGGACATGGGGTGGGAGTGGGTTGGGGTGGCGAAGGGGAAGCCGGGACTAAATGAGAGAGTAGCATTGACATATATACACTACCAAATGTAAAACAGACAGCTAGTGGGAAGCTGCTGCATAACACAGGGAGATCAACTCGATGATGGGTGATGACTTAGAGGGCTGGGATAGGGAAGGTGGGAAAGAGTCATGGGAGGGAGGGGATACGAGATATATGTGTAAATACAGCTAATTCACTTTGTTGTACAGCAAAAACTGGCACAACAGTGTAAAGCAATTATATTCCAATAAAGGGCTTAAGTAAAAAAAAAATGCTTTTTCTTTCAATTATTTACCTTAAATCTATCAAAATAGTTAAATCACACCTATCAATGTTCAAAAATCCAGTTCAGTTGATAAACTAAAGGTGATTGTTTTAAATTTTAAAGCAATTAAATCCAGTTTGTATTCATGAAATTTAAGCATACCGGAAATTCTATTCCAAGCAGTGCCAGCTATGTATTTTTTTTCCTATGAAAGTTACAAAAAAAAAAAAAAAGTTACTTAGGCTTCCAGAGATAAACCAGTGTCTCATCAGGCACACTTTCAGAATCAGTGTCAGTGCAAGTTATAGATGAGCAGCTGGAGGGTTTCAGGGTGTGAAAAAGAAGATGAGAAGTGAGTAATAAAGAAGTCAGAGAAGAATAAGTCTTCATTTTGTTGTCTGTTCCTCTTATTTCCATTTATCTCTGTGTACATGCTCTATCAGTTTAAAAATAGCTTTGTCATATTTAAACTTTGCAGAAAGGAATGTGAAGACAACAGTCAATATGGTCTAAGTAGATAGATTCAGGAAAATCCTATTTCTAACTTCATTTTCAAAGGGGAAATGCTTCCAGAAAATTGCTCTTACAAAGTAAACTCTACCATGTAAAGCTGCATGGTAGTGGGTGGTCGACATTTACAGCAATCCTCTGAAATAATTGGTGATCCACGTATAGCTGTTCACCTTGACACATTAGATGAAATGCAGAGGCAGCAACAGTAACCCTAATATTAAGCTCCAGAATATTCTCCAAGAACTGCTTCAAATATAGAAAAAAGTAAGGTGAATTGACACATTTACGTCACTGCCTTTGCAACTTGCCTTTTACTCTTCTAACTCCTTGAAATGGTATAAATTAAGGACAATAAAATTTCTAGAAGGAAAAACACAATCAATATCATTAGCACAGAAGAAGCAGCTCTGTTTAAAACAGGTTATTGCCAGAGATTCTTAGTCTATATAATATAGGCTACAGTCTATATTCTCATCTCAGTCTAGAGCTGTGCTGTCCACTTCAGTGGCCACTGTCATTCTGGTTATTGGACACTTTAAATATGGTCAGTCTGATTTGAGATGCACTGTAAGTGTAAAAATACACTAGATAATGACATTTTATTATACCAGATGAAATTTTATTACAAAAAATACAAAGTATCTCACTTATAAGTTTTCCATTTTCAACATTTACATATCAAAATGACGGTAGTTGAATATATTAGGCTAAATAAAATTATTATAAAAATTAATTTCTTCTGTTTCTTTTTACTTTCTTAATGAAGTTATTAGAAAATTTAAAGTTATGTGTATATTTCTATGGGGCAGCACTGGTCCACAGAATGCCCTTCCACTGCCATCTTTAAATTGGACTCAAAAATTCATGTTTTTATTCTTTTATAAATGTATAAAAAAACTTTCAGAAAAAAGCAAATTGGTCATGTACTTTTGGAAAATAATACAAGACCAGAAATTTCCCCCCACTCTTTTTCAACAAGTAAAAGTAGCAGAGAAGGTCTAATAATGCAGTGTTCACTGCATATGAAACCAGTGTTCACAGCAGCTTTTCCCAAACCCAGTATAGCACCGACATACAGTCCTACAGAATGGCCACTCACTGTGCGGGACAGGCCCTATCTTACAAGCACACCATTGTATTTCAATTAACTTGGTCAAACTGTGATGAGGCTGCCTAAGAAACAGGAAGAGAAGACAGAAAATTATAGAAGGGGCAATGGAAATATTGAGGATGGGACAGCAAGACACAGCTAGTCTCTCAGCCCAGAAGAGTACAGGGGCTCTACCTGGGTGATATACATACATCAAGAATGCCATGAACCTGTGTTCCCAGCTGTGTCCACTGATGGCTCATGGATTTAGAATTTAGGGAAAAACAATGCCACTGAGTGTAAGGATAAAACGTAGGAAGCACCCACTGTGAAAAAAAGCCAAAGAGCTATATACATCGATCTCCCTTCAATAGGTGCTTCTAAATAATCCCTGGAAAGGCAGCACGATGGACAGACACACCCCTTGCCTGCGGCAGCCGGAGCATCCAAAGCATCTACTCATCCCACATAAATAGTAAAGAACTCTACCGAGAGAGAATGAAATGGAACCTCTTCACTTCTGCTGCTAATCTCCTCCAGGCTGACTTTCCTGTGTAGCACTTATGATAGCCCTTCATGCTTTAGAGAACACAATTTGACCTATTTTTGTTTGTATCCATTTAACATAGAGCTGTGTTATAGTGGGTCTCTCTTATACTTTGGTCTGGTTATTTTATGAAGTCTGTATTACATCAAGTCTTAAAGGGGCAAGGACCATTCAGGAATGTGAGAAAAGGCAGGGAGAAGCAACAACAAATCCAAATGCCTCTCTAGGTATCGTGCCAGAGTTACCTGTTGTTTTTGCTTTGATACTGACCAAATAAACCTAGACTCATTATCTTTCACATTAAACCAACAGTTGGAGACGGTGGAGTGAGATGGAACTTTTGCTTGGGTCTGATTTTATTTAACATGTTCAGGCCTCATGACAAAGCTCTCAAAAGCTTTAACTATTCCCAAGGTCCCCTCTCACTAGCCTCTTTATCTTCTTCTCCTTCGGATGTAAAAGTTGGTTGCTTGTGCGTTTTGAATAATGGAAGGTGGAAACTTTCAGGGAAAGAGAAAAGAAGAGGGAAATAACCAATTCATTTTTCTCTAGTTAAAAAAATCTCTTTAAATTGCCAGACTGTCCAACAGGGCACAAGCCACACTTATGATTGCTTTGTGAGAGAAAACACCCAGCTATCTGAATGTCCTACTATTTGTGGATGCCAAATGTGACAAAAACAACACATCTGTGAGAGTAAACAGGTTCAAAGAAGCGATGATGTAGACAAACACATTTCAAGCTGTTCTGGCTCACTGGCAGTGTCAAATCAGGGATGCACGCAAAGACCTTCAAATAAACAATAGCAGAAATGGGTTGAACACAGAACATTTATCAAATATTAAATTCTAGAACTCTGACATCTTCCAAGAATTTCTGAAATAATACTTTTGAGTTATGGGCTTTCAACTTATGGAACCTACACTTTTGATCATTAGAGCCTAGGGTTTATTTGGCAGGTGGGGGTTCTAGAGGCAACTTTAAACGTATATTTCTAACACTTCTTCTGTTTATTTTAAGGAAGTACTGCTTTATGAGATCCAGGTTTAGTGTATTACTATTTAGCAATAGCCATCATTTCTAATAATTCTGTAACTTATGATGCTTATAAAATTGGAAAGAGCTTTTTTGTAAGGTTGAATCTGCTTATTTAAAATAAGAAGAATCCTTTAACTTCTTCATATTTCATTTCATTAGACCTCCTTCAATAAACTAGGAATGATGGCATCTCCCTCCACTGCATGAGAAGAACCCCATGAGAATTTAAGCTTTCCCACTGGTCAAATGTAGGAAAACAAAAACTTTGTCTATTTTGGATATAAGACTATATAAAACTTTTTCATTTTTGATAGGCTTTAAACTACATGACATTTCAAGCCAGGAACACTCTTCTTCCAGCCAAGCAGAAGCATCCCCAAACATTTCCCTCTCAAATTATGAAAACCACAGAGACTTTATTTTATACATCATCATTAATGTAGCACAAATATAGATTATCAAATTTAGCATTTAAGTGCCAGCCATGGTATCAGTGTTCCGAGAGTCTTTAGAGTATAAATCAGTCGAGGGGAGGGGAGACAGTACTACTTCTTTCCCTAAACTGCTCATTCAGAATTCCCAAGTAGATCTAACCAAATCTCAGACACACCATTTCCAATAAAGAACACTCCCGCTAAGCTCCAGAGGGAGAAGGAAACCTATATTTGAAATTAACAACTATTGTGAGCCCAGCATTGCTGAGCAAAATATCTCTTAATTAAAAGAACAAGCAGCAGATTATTCAGCATTCTGTGTTGGAGGTAACGATATTTTCTAATTGGATATCTTGGAAAAATACTGACTCTTCATTTAGAATTCCATATTGATTTAATTTCACATTAAGAAAATTTCTCTAAACCCCCTTCTTTACCCAATACTATTATTATGTGTATTGTTTTTTAGAAACAGGTCAATTATATACAAGTCACCCTTCATGCCTTTATTTTTCTTCTCTGATGAAAACATTTTACTTTTCAAATCAAATGAATGCCCTTCAAATCAGAAAATTTGCAATTTTACAGAGCCTAGAAAGTTTAAAAGCATTAAAACCTTCTGGAAAATGTTCTCAATGCTTAAAATAGAATCGCCGCCATAAACAGTATTTCACAAGGGATACCCTTCAACACAGCAGCAAGGAATAATAAGAACCAATTATTTTAATTTTAAAATAAACAACAAAAATATTACGATTGTCAAGAAATTATCACATCAGAAATGAAAATGAAAACTTTCTGACATTTTGTTGCAGCAAGAAACTGACTTTTGAATTAGCTTCTAGCTTGATGGTATCAAATTTTGTACTGTCTTACGGTAATGACTCAAGTTTTTTAATTGAAACAGGAATTGTTTTAGCCTATGGAAAATTCTAGCCAGCTTATATGTCAAGCTATTTAATTATGAAATCAGTCATCTCTTAAATATTATACTTTGTTTCTCTAAGCAATAATGGAATGAATAAAAGTCACCAAAGTAAGTATATTTGAGTTCTACTGAAAACATTAAAAAAATGAACAAAATTAAAATCATCTCTCTGATTTGACAGAGAGGAAAACTAGCCCTTTCCTCTTTTATCACTGAAGTAGAAGATATGCTAAAATTGAAAATAAGCATGAAAAAGTAACTCCCTGTGTTATTTTAGATCTCTTCAAATTTTCCCAAATTCCAAATTATACCCCTTCCTCTGAATTCTGAATAATTTTATCTCTACAGTTTTTCATTTGCTCAGCTCAGTAAGCATTTATTGAGTGTCTATTATATGCCAAGCACTGTTTTACTTCATTTCCATGGAGTAAAATAGAAAAATTCATTCCTTACGAACAATACCTTCTGGAAAGAGAAATAGGCAATAAACAATGAAGCGATCAATGAATAAATCACACAGAATGTTAGAAGTTGGTAAATATGATGAAAAACTAGAGCAGGGCAAGGAGAATCCAGAGAGCTGGGGGAGAGGTACTTCAGCTTTAAACAGGATGGTCATTGACAAAATGCAGGTGATGAGGATGTTCTCGTACACACTGGTTACTGCAGCAGCACTTTTTATGTAAAAGAAGGAAAGCTGCTAAGGCCAAAGATTTTTAAAAATATCATTGTAAAAATTCTTATGTTAAACTAAACTCTTAAACTCTGCTGTAATACTGTTTCTTTTCAATATGTTATGCTACAGGAAAGATGCTGAATGGAGGGGTAGAACTGCAGGGGAGCATTTTAAACTGAAGAAGTAAAAAGTTAAATTATTTATAATTTTGATGAGTTTGTTTTTATAGAGAAGAGTTTTCTCCCCTAAAGATTTTTAGGGGATTGTTTCTAGAGTGGCAAATCGTTTTCATTATTAAAAATTAAAATTGTTTTTTTTTTTAAAAAGACTAGGGACTTCCCTGGTGGCACAGTGGTTAAGAATCTGCTGCCAATTCAAGGGACACAGATTTGATCCCTGGTCCGGGAAGATCCCACATGCCGTAGAGCAACTAAGCCTGTGCACCACAACTACTGAGCCTGCGCTCTAAAGTCCGTGAGTCACAGCTACTGAAGCCCGTGCGCCTAGAGCCTGTGCTCTGCAACAAGAGAAGCCACCGCAGGGAGAAGCCTGCACACTGCATTGAACAGCGGCCCCTGCTCGCCACAACTAGAGAAAGCCTGCATGCAGCAACGAAGACCAAACAAGCCAAAAATAAGTGAATTTATTTTTTTAAAAAAGACTAGAAGATATTAGGAAGTGAGCCAGGCAGATAGATACCCTGGAAAAGAGTATTCCTGAAGCAGGGAACAATTAATACAAAGGCACTGGGACAGGCTGTGCCTAGTGTGGGGAGGAATAGTAAGAGAAGAGGTCAGGGTAATGGGGACTAGATCGTATAGAACCTTTTATGGTATTTTACAGACTTTAACTTTTACTCTGAGAACAATAGGGAGACACTGGGAAACTTCTAAGCACAGAAATGGTGTGATATGACTTGTTTCAAAGCATTACTCTGGCATCTTGTTGAGCATAAACTTTACAGAGAGTAAAGGTGGAAGCAAGGAGACTGGTTAGGAGGCTTTTGGGATAATCCAGGTGTGAGCTAATGATGGCACAAGAAAGGATGATGAGAAATTGAGAAGTGGTTTGAGTCTGGACACATTTTCAGATCAATCCCATAGGACTGAATATAAAATGGGAAAGAAAGAGAGGTCAGGGATATCACCTTCTTTATGTAACTTTCCCCAATTCACCCAACTAGATTTAGTAATTCTATTTCTGTACACCACTGCACACAAAGCACCTTCTTCATATCTCTATCATAGTTCCCACCCTGTAGTAATTATCAGTAGTTATATAACCCCATTTATCTGTAAATCTCTCCTTGGAGGCAAACACTGTCACTTTTTATGCCTCTATTCCCAGTACCTATAAAATGCCTGACACACCATGGACAATCGAAACATGTCTGATGAACAAACCAGTCAATGAGCACTGGTGGAACGAAACCACTTGTGCTATGCATCTTTTGTGGGGGTGGCATAAGAGTCCCCAGTCTGCATATCAGAAGCACTACTCAGTGAAATCCTTATTTATCCTACACTCAAACTTCGACTATACTGCCTTTTGATCAATTCACATTTATGACAGAGTTCTCATGTTGTTGTCCATGTGGCTTCAAAACAGGAAAGAAATTTTCATCCTGCCCTGCTTATACATGTCCTTGCAGACTTCCTGGCTCACTTGGAAATGTGTGTGGAACACAAAACAGTAGTCCTTAAACTGAATTTATATTTAGGCAAAATCTGTCCAACAGCCTCTCAAAATGCGGTAGAAATGGCACAGATTGGAGTAATGATGAATACATTATACAATATCCATATATTTATATACGAAGATGAACATATATGTGCATATATAAAACGATGAATGACATAAAAATACTAATAGAAATATCTTAGCTTCTCACAAATGGGCATCAGGAAACAACAGACCATTGACATATTCCAAGTCTTGGCAATTAGGAAAAATATTGTCATATTTATACACATAGCTTCCAATTTTGGAAATATAGTCCTTTGTATAGTAACATTTCCCAACATGACTGATTTGCTACCTAGCATTAGGGCAATATTTCATACAAATATTTTGCTCAAAAGATAACTAAGTGCTTGTTGATGTGGAGAGATTGTGAAACTAGTGGTTATGAACAACTAGGTGTAGTAGTAATAAACAACTACAAGATTTGAGAAGCTTTTTGTTTTGTGGTTTTAATCCTAAAGGTGAAAAAACAGACATTTCAGGGATAATATGTAGCCTGATATTCTGGAGCTAGAGTTTATCTCCCTTCATTATAAATGTGACTATTTTGCTGAGCATGAGGGTTTGCTTTGTTTGTTTAATCACAGAAATGTAAAACAAGTACATATCTACAGTTACTAAGAACAACCTTACCTGAGGAAGCAATCCACATGGAGTTGCTTTAGATTAAGATATTCAGTACCATATTTAAGAATTTAACCAGCCATCTCCATTTGCGGGAGAGCATATTTGCATATATTGTGTGTACACGTATATATATATACACATATATATGTATGTATTGTATATTGTATTATTATTGTGTGAAGTGGTCTTCTGCTGGTTTGGTCCCTGCACTCAGGATAAGGAATGCCCAATAGAATGAACAGGTCTAGTGTGATAAGCAGATCTCAGCAAAACACTAAGGAGTCAGGGGTTGAGGAGCGAGATGGCCAAGGAGGAACCCTTTACAGATGACCAGAGAACTCTAGGAGCAATATTGTCTAATTGCACAAGCATAAAGTTTTTCCTTTTCTCCTCTGTAATTCCCTCAAGCCTTCTACAAAGTTATATAAATTGTTTCAGCCTCATATTAGCTGCGTTATGGGAAATAAAGTGAGGAGTCTATAACCATGAATGCAGTTAAGTAGTCCCAGAGAGAGCTTCAGCAGTCATGACATGGACAGGTGAGAAAAGAAGAGGGAAATCCAGAGCTACAGTTTGGAGTGACAAGTGACAGGGATAGATTTGTGGAACATGCAAGTACAACACATTAGTGTGTCCTCGAGTAGAGATAAGATAATCAGTTTATAGTCAATACGTAATAAAAACAGAATTTGGAAGTTTTAGCCAAGTATTGAATAATGAAAGTATACCAGAAATATCTAGCCATATATGATTTTGTGTAATGCATAAGTCATAATCTGATAGATTATAGTACAAAAATTATATTATTTTAAAAACTGGTTTATAAATACAGTTGAATATTAGAATATTAGGTTCAACCATATGAAATTGTGATTATTAAGGTCAGATAGTTGAATGTCAACAATTGCATACAGTTCAACCTAATAAATTTCAAAAAAATAATATTATATAAGGAGACCCTGCTCTTTTATATCTATGATTACTCTGGTATTATGCATTGGGTTTATGAAACTTAAATCGGTTCAAATTTCTTTATTTCAGAAAGTTTACATATACAACAGAGTTAATATTATCGGACCCCATTTTGAATGGCTTTATAATCCTGAATGAGTGGAGAGACTGCTTTTTACAGAAACAGGAATATTTGGTCTCCAGACAATTTAAAGCCCATCTATACTTTCTTTAAAAAGCAGGTTTCCCTATTTTACTTCACCTCTTACTTTGATGCTTCTAATATTTTAGTAAAACCGTTAGCAAATCTTAAATAAGATAAATACAGATAATATATCTTAAATAATATAAATGTAGATAATAAATCTAATGCTATCAGAGATTTGGAAACTAATACAAAACTCATCAAATATGAGTATGGCACATAAAATTTAAATCTTCTAAGTTACTATTATTACTTTAACTCTTTCCTCGAATTAGAGCAACTGTATTTTACTGTTTTACTGGATTAGTCAGGACAGAGGAGGTTATAACCTAAAACAAACAGCTCCTTATTATTAGTGCCTCACTCGTGCTGAATGCGCATGACATGTCAGCAGCAGGCACTGCTCCCTGTGGTTACCCTGGGACCCAGGCTGACACAGCATCGTGATCTTTATGGTCACCGAGCCAGAGGCAAGTAAGCACTTGAGGGGCCCACAGGTGCAATGAAATCTTCTTCAGCCCACAACTCTTGGCCAAACTATTCCTATGGCCCACCAACCACGAGGGAGAGAGAAAGTGCAATCCTATCGTATATCTGGATGGAGAGAAAAATGACAATATTTGTATAATAAATAATGTATAATATTTGTGTATAAATGAGTAGCACTGATGACTAACACTTTTACTGGAGGAAGGTTCTTCCTTGTTCAGAAACAGGAGATTCTGTACATCTGTGTGTGCACATACACACACACATCATTAATCGGAAGCCGTTCTTTTGGTTCAACTCAAGATTGAGGCAAGAAGAATGAAATTCCCTCACTAAGAAAATTAGGGTGCCATCCACTAAACAAGCCACCATATGCTTTGTTGCTAAAGATGATTAAATAATCCCTGATTAAACTTCAAAGTGTTCCACCTACTCTCAGCTCTGACCGACCACAAACTAATATTCTTTCAGAATGCCATCTACAGAGGAAATAAAAACAAATTATTTGTGTTGATCCATCTTTGAAAACACACTTGCTTGTGTTTTCAGCAAACACAGGTTTGATTTTTTGTAAAATGTGATTGATTTTAGCTCTGAATACAGGCAAGCACAATACTTTGGTTTGATGAAGAAAGTCCAAAAACAATTTTGAAAGCCAAGTTCATGGCAGTCACTTTTCCTAACACAAATTCTCAGAACAGATTACATTATCAAAACAGGCAAAAGAGATAGATAACATTACATCTAGATGCATAAATCCCCATAATGTGCTCTCTAGCTAAAGAAAACGAAATTACTTATAAAGTGCTTTGAGGCAAAAACTATTATCTTTAAGTTATTTTCCTATTGTGTACAAATGAATAGAAAAAATTACTCTGAATTTCCATTACCAGATGACATTCTGTGAAATATCTGAAGCATAAAGAAGTTAAAATTTATAAATAGTGAGGGTTCAATCTAAAATCTAAAACAGAAAAAAAGGAATCTTCCTTCATGTTTTATTTTTTTAACATAACAATTGAGCTACTAGCTTTCAGTTTAATAAAAGGAGAAATGCAAGTGGATTCTACCTCAGTCCACACATCAGGACACTGGAAAATCGCTGGCTCTAAATCAAGAGAAGAATTAAGATAACAGTGACCTAGTTAGATTTAAGGAACACTTAATGCAAAACTAGTTTTCAAGTCCACGGAACATCCAACATACTTGAAATCCTTGAACCCACTTTTTTTCCTAAGCTATTTTGGACTCTGGGTTTATGATCAAATTCTAGTAGTGTACATAACCTTAATATTTTCTTGTTTATCTTTTCTTTTGTGTTTATTTATCATTTCAACCAGATAAGATGTTTAGACATAGAAGCACTAGCAGCATTTTCTATTTTATATAGAACAATATATGATGATATATAGATGATTGTCTTAGGACTTTACAGGTCATTTGATTTGGGACAATAATTTGATACTAATTCCTTCAGAAAACCCATGAGGAAAAGAACAAGCATTCAGTAAGCATTTAGCTTCAACCCACACTCTACCCACTGAATCTTTACAGCAGCCTCATAAAGGAGGTTAAATCTCATTTTCTAAGAAAAGGGAGACTCAGAGATGAGGTATTTTGCTGAGTTTGCAGAGCTAGTAAATCGTTAAGATAAAATTAAATCTCAGTTTTAAGGGTTCCAAAGCCTGTGTACATTTTAGAAATGATACAAATCATTTCCACTCATCTAAAAGCATGTCCAAAGTTTAGATTTCAAGATTTCACTGATCTATATACCATAACACAACCAGTGACCAAACTAAATTCACAAAGCTCTTCTTTGTAGCTACATTGTAACAGATAAGTCAGATTTGGGTACTTACTTCTAATGTGTTGATATTACCCACATATAAAATAACAAGAAAAAAAGAAAAGTAACAACAATACATAACCAACTTTTTGAGCCCTTGAGAGGCAGCATTGCAAAAAAAGTTAGTTTGACAAAAAGGCTGGGCCATGCAGTCAAGCCATCTGGGTTGACTACTGATTCTATCACATACTAGCCGTATAACCTTAAGTAAGTCACCTTATCTCCCTGGGCTTCAGTTTCCTTATTAGCAATTCTTATTTGACAGCTGAACACTTTATCTCATTTAAGGTTGAAAAAGAAACAAAGCATATTCTAAAAACAGGATTTCCATTTTTCCTACTCTCAAACCCTATTTTGTTTTTAACATACATTTTGCCTTCTAAGAACGTCTGAACATTAGACTCACAAAGGTTCACAAGGGTAACACAATGATGAGATGATACAGAGACACAATTTGGTGTCTGGGTTCCATGGAAATGATTGTCCATAAAATTCATTTAGAAACTAGACATACCCTGCTGTGTGAGAGTTACTGTTGTCTCAAAGCATAATTTAAGTCTTATATTGTTATTTGTTTTTTTATTCTCTTTTCCAATTGCCTATTTACTAAATAGGTAATAATTTACTGAGCTGAGGGTGGGACTAGAAAAGAGAAGGAACTTTCTCCTTGGCAAAACTAGGCAGAGTGAAATATAAACCAGCAGACGAAGATCAAAGTCTGCTCTGATCTTTCCCCCAAAGCATGGTGAGAGACACCTCCCTCCCCATGGGACAGAAAACAAGAGCCCTTTAAATATGACTTTTTTTTTTTTTTTACATAATATGTCTTTTTAATCTCTCTGCTATTAAGATTTTACCTTAATCACTTGTTTTGAATATTTCATTATGATATGCCTTGGTGTAGTTTTCTTCACAGTTTTTGTCTACGGAGGTCATTCAGCTTGTTGGATCTATGGGTTATATTTTTCATCAAATTTGGAAGATTTTCAGCCACTATTTTTTTGTTGTTGTTGGAGTGTAGTTGCTTTACAATATTGTGTTAGTTTCTACTGTACAGCAAAGTGAGTCAGCTACATATATATATATATATATATATATATCCCCTCATTTTTGGATTTCCTTCTCATTTAGGTCACACAGAGCACTGAGTAGAGTTCCCTGTGCTATACAGTCAGTTCTCATTATCTATTTTTTTTTAATTTATTTATTATTTTTTGGGGGGTACACCAAGTTCAATCATCTGTTTTTATACACATATCCCCATATTCCCTCCCTCCCTCGACTCCCCCCCACCCTCCCTGTCCCAGTCCTCTAAGGCATCATCCATCCTCGAGTTGAACTCCTTTTGTTATACAGCAACTTCCCACTGGCTATCTATTTTATACACAGTAGTGTATATATGTCAATCCCAATCTCCCAATTCGTCCCCTCCCCCTTGGTATCCATATGTTTGTTCTCTACGTCCGTCTCTATTTCTGCTTTGTAAATAAGATCACCTATACCATTGTTTTTCAGATTACACATATATATGTTAATATACAATATTTGTTTTCCTCTTTCTTACTTCACTCTCTATGACAGTCTCTAGGTCTATCCATGTCTCTACAAATGACCTAATTTCATTCCTTTTTATGGCTGAGTAATATTCCATTGTATATATGTACCACATCTTCTTTATCCATTCCTCTGCTGATGGGCATTTAGGTTGCTTCCATGTCCTGGCTATTGTAAATAGTGCTGCAATGAACATTGTGGTACATGTTTCTTTTTGAATTATGGTTTTCTCTGGGTATATGCCAAATAGTGAGACTGCTGGGTCATATGGTAGTTCTAGTTTTAGTTTTTTAAGGAACCACCATACTATACTGTTCTCCATAGTGGCTGTACCAATTTACAGTCCCACCAACAATGCACAAGGGTTCCCTTTTCTCCACACCCTCTCCACCATTTACTATTTACAGATTTTTTGATGATGGTCATTTTGACCAGTATGAGGTGATACCTCATTGTAGTTTTGATTTGCATTTCTCTAATGATTAGTGATGTTGAGCATCTTTTCATGTGTTTGTTGACCATCTATATGTCTTCTCTGGAGAAATGTTTATTTAGGTCTTCCACCCACTTTTTGATTGGGTTGCTTGTTTTTTTGATATTGAGCTGCATGAGCTGCTTGTATACTTTGGAGATTAATTCTTTGTCAGTTGCTTTGTTTGCAAATATTTTCTCCCATCCTGAGGGCTGTCTTTTCGTCTTGTTTATGGTTTCCTTGTGCAAAAGCTTTTAAGTTTCATTAGGTCCCATTTGTTTACTTTTGTTTTCATTTTCATTACTCTAGGAGGTGGGTCAGCAAAGATCTTGCTGTGATTTATGTTATAGTGTGTTCTGCCTATGTTTTCCTCTAAGAGTTTTATAGTGTCTGGCTTTACATTTAGGTCTTTAATCCATTTTGAGTTTATTTTTGTGTATGGTGTTAGGGAGTGTTCTAATTTCATTCTTTTACATGTAGCTGTCCAGTTTTCCCAGCAGCACTTACTGAAGAAACTATCTGCTCCATTGTATATTCAGGCCTCCTTTCTCATAGATTAGGTGACCATAGGTGCGTGGGTTTATCTCTGGGCTTTCTATCCTGTTCCATTGATCTGTATTGCTGTCTTTTGTGCCAGTACCACATTGTCTTGATTACTGTAGCTTTGTAGTATAGTCTGAAGTCAGGAAGCCTGATTCTGACTATGCTTTGCTTAATAACACATTGTGATACTGCTTCTATTGTATTCTATTCTTACCCTTTAGTCAAAGAAGAGTTATATGCATTAAAATATAAACTTGAGAAGCTTATTATTATTGTATATTGTGCCCATTGTCCCACTTAAGTCATTCATAAATACTTTAGTATCTCAACAGAGAAAAACAAAAATATACCACCTCTCCCCCAAATATGTTAGAAATCAAAGCAACAACTACAAAGTCTGATATGCTGTCTGGGGATTAAAGGAAGGAAAGGAAAGAAGAAGGGGAGGAGGAAGAGAAAAGTAAAAGTAGGCTATTTTGAGAATTAATCAAAGACTAAGTGCCTTCTTTTTCAAAATTCCTTTTTCCATCTCTAGGAGAAAAAAAGTTAAAGCAAACATTATAAAGATCAATAAGGAAATGCACCACCTATGGAATCTCCCCAATAAAGAGATCAGCCTCAAACTCCCATAGATGGAAAGTTACTCTCAGAACCTAATATAATGCTCACCACAGAGTACTTAGTAAATCCTTTTTACATGAATGAATTAATGAATGAGTTAGCAGTGAATTAGACCTTAATCTCCTAACTGGCCTCCATGAGAATAATTTTCCTTTTCCTGCCACTGTCATTACACAGCTCACCTCTCACCGCACCACTGTCCATATTTACTGTGTATGCATGCCAGCAGTACCCAGGATCAAGGCTGCACACTGCTCAATCTCTAGTGAGACTATTCATATAGTTTTTTTTTTTTTTTAGTACTTCTGCTCCAAGGGTCCCATTTCCATAAAATATTCTGTGAGTATTACCCTTTAGAATTGTGCTTGATGTGCCTAAAGAACTATCTTAGGATATACCCAGTGTATCACACAATTCCAGGAGGCAATATTTACATTTTCTGCTACAGGAGTGGCAGTCTTGGAGCACAACCTCACAGAGAATTCTAGTTAATTTATTTATCTATTTTATGTTATTGTGTTAATCTTTCCTTGGATTCCTTTTCTTCCCCACTGTCTTTAGTCAGTCTGATCTATTATTTGAACCATCCCTTCTTCAAAACCTCAACACCTTTGCCCTTTCATGAATCAATTTGACTATATTATTTGCTAACCAGTCCTTCACAGTCTCTATGTCCACCCTCTTAAATGTGTTAGTCCAGGTTACATTGTTACCTTTATTACTGACTTACTTTATAAATCTTCATTAGGTGAATTCATCTATACTCACAACTTCCACTGTCATGTATGCTGTGATAAGCTCCCCCTTCCCCAACTCTCTCTCCAGCTCCCATCCTTCCTACATTCCAGGCTTGCATATCCGATTATTTATACTTAAATTAGCCACCTAGATGTCCCATAGAGCCCTCAATCACCATGTCCAAAATGACATTCTCATTCCTCCTGTCTACTCGGAATCTCTAGTTCTGTTTTTTGTAATCTCATGCAAAGCTATAATCATGAATGTCATCCTCCCTTTCTCTTTATTGCCTACAACTAAAGAGTCATCTATCCCTTCTATCCTCAAAATAATTTTGGAAGGCAGCTGTGCTCACCACTATACCACCAATGCCATATAGCCAAAAATAATTTTGAAATCTGTACTTTCATCTCTAGCCCACTGTCACCATAGACTCTTCATTCTGTATTACCTGGATACCTGCAATAATCTCTCCCAACTGATTTCCCAGCATCAGGCTTTGTTTCTAATCCATCTTCCTCACCGTTGACAAGATATTTCATTCCACTTATTCAAAATTCTTCAATGGCTCCCCAAGGTTTTCAGAATTAGGTCTAACCTATTTCAAAGGGCATATAAAATCTTTCATATTAAAAGCACTTCTCCCACAAGAAATAATGATAAAGTACTCTACTGCAACCTTTCCAGGGCTCAGGCTGCAACTGTTCTTTAATTCCCCATCTCCAAACAAGATAAAGAGCCAATAAGTCCCAGCTCTTTCATCAAAGGGAGGCATCACCACCCTAAGTGAAGTTCAGAGAAGACCAAATGCTCTCGCCAGGTCATCAGCAAAAGAAAACTATGTCCCTCCATATCCTCAGGTCCTGCACAATGCTGGGGCCACATACAAGTTCCAGGGACAGTCTTTCAAGGCTTCTTGGCACTAGAGCTTCCCAATCAAAGGGAGGTTTCTTAATATGATGTAAGGCCAACTTACTAAAGTGAGTGTCTCCATTTGTATGATTACCTTCAGAGGCTAAAGAAATGATATTGGTAAAGAAGTGAGGCTTGGCTATCCACTCATTGTGGTCAGTTGTAGTGCCACATGGCCTGAGAATACAGGCATACTGATGTAGGGGCTGAGGTAGTGTCTGTCTCACATATGGACAGGAACATCCCAAACCGTGCAGTACATGTACATCAATATAAGAACTATATAGAAATCACAGGTCTTTCAAACTCAAGGAATGTCAACAGTAGCAAACTGAACTATGTCGATATGTAATAAGGATGCACTATTCCCTGTTTGCTTAGGAATTTACATTCTGAATTTTGTGGTCACATTTTATTTTTATTCCACCTGCCTCAGATATCAGTATTATTCTATTATTTAGAGTACATAAGTGATATTAATTTTATAAATGGAAACATTTCCTCAGAAGAGGGTACATGGCTTCATAGGAAAAGATAATGAGTCATATCAGTTCTTAATATTGAACATGTGTTACTCTTCATTAGAGCTTAAAAAATAATGAAACACATGCTTTTACAGAAACTCATATGCCTCCATGGAAAAATTATTGGGGTCTTTATTCTTTTCCTTGAGGAATGCAGATCAACTATAATTATATGTGACATTTCTGAAACTATGCAGCATTACTCCAACTAACCCTTTCCTTTCAAATGTTTCAGATAGATTAGCTATACCAACCTGTTTTATTTCAGCATGTTCATCAAAAACTATTTTTCTTACTCCTAAACATAATATTTTCATTAAAATTAGTCATCATTGGAAACAGAATAGACTTTAACATAAACAGAAATAAGGCCACATATGATCAGAGCTCTATGTTTACACTTAACCAATATGATTTAAGAAGATTTGTTTTTGAAAAAACAATGTAAGGCCTGTAACTTACTATTAAGCCAGGATCTTTCCGTTGGGGAAATCTTGTGTTTTTGTATCATCACTTGGAAATTTGATACTACATATTATTTTGTATTTTTTAATATTCTGTACTAGTTACACTTTTAATAGTGAGAATTCCAAGTTATCAAAAAATATTTAGCATTTTTATGGAATTGAAAACTAGAAATATTCTTGTTGCTTCTGAACATTTAGGCAGTTTTTAAAAGTTGGAGTATCTGGAATGGTTTAGGTACAAAAGGTAAGGAATACATCACGAACAGTCACCCAGCACGGTTCATGTTTGTAAAGATGACAACTAGAATGTACCTAGTTGGTTTTTATTTAATTATGTCCTTTAGTGAGTTATTTCAAAACTAAAATTATCGAATAATCTTCTTCCCACTGCTGTAGAAATGTTCGTAGTATTTCATTTATAAAAATTTGGGCCCTATCAATCTATAGATAAATTATAAGTCATCTTTCCCTTTCTTTCTTCATCTTCTCTGTTGAATCTGTGACCCAGTTTTGTAATTTCCCTAAACTGCATTATAAATTAGAAAACACATCTGCTCAAAGTGACAGCTCCATTGTACCTGGCTCAACTGTCTGGAGCAGCTGCAGCTCCAGAGGGTTCCCATAAACTTGCTCATGGCCTTTACTCACATGAGCTTTCCCCAGATGCAGCCACCAGAAAGTACATGTTACTCAAAAGGCTAGGGAGAAGCCAAGAGACTTACGTTAAGAAAAGAAAGTAGCTTTCTACCTTTCAGTGCTGAAAACATCTCATATTTTTGGCTGAGAATCATGAAGATCACTCATAAGGAGGCAAAGAAACTTGTTTTTCACATTAAATAAGCCAGTTAGTGTAGAAATTTAAATTTCTTTGAAAGGATTATATTATAGCCTGAATTGGGTCTTCTAACAAGTCTTCTGTTGAAGCCCTAATCTCCATTATGACTATATTTGGAGACCAGAGCCTTTAAGGCAGTTATTAAGGTAAAATGAGGTCATAAGGGTGGAGCCCTAATCCAATAGGACTGGTGTCCCTATAAGAAGAGGAACGGCCTAGAACCCCTCTCTCTCCAGGCACACGTGCAGAGGCAAGACCCTGTGAAGACAAGGTCTTGCACCTTAATCTGGAACTTCCAGCTTCCTGAATTGTGAGAAAATAAATTCCTGTTGTTTAAGTCACCCTGTCTGTGATATTTGTTATGGCAGCCCAAGCAGAGTAATACGGGTGATTATCTCACTACTCCGGGGAAAAAATGTGCTAGTGCTTTGTACCAGCTAATCCTATCACAAAAAGCACTGGTTTTTAACAATACAAGTTTTTAAACTTTAATCAAATATACCCATGGCATAAAGATAAACTTTCCCCTGTCCTATATGTGCCTTAGTGGCTTTCAAACTTTTGGACTGTGACCCATAATTTTAGTGTGTGTGTGTGTATATATATATATATATATATATATGCATGTATGTATATAATATATAGTACATTTGTTGTATATATATATGTGTGGAAATATATATATGTATTTCCACAAAACAATACTTTTTAAACTAACAGAGATAGTCTCTGTTCAATTCTATTTTACTTAAAAAATATGTGTGTTTTTAAAATGCATTTGAATGCCAATTTATGGCTAGAAGTTTGAGAAGTTCTCTATTTAGCTATGTTATCCAGAATATTTCCTAGTTACAATTTCCCTTGCTCCCTGTAGCATCTCAAGACCCTTAAAAGTACACTGAAGTTAAAATAGAATTCTCTCCCTTGCCCACCTCATTCTCTGTCTCTCTCTCTGTCTCTCTCTCTCTCTGTCTCACACACACACACACACACACACACACACACACACACACACACAAAATGAGCCTAAGATTGAGGCGAATCAGTTGAGGTACTTTCAAAGCAGTACTTTTCACATGATTTAAACTAGAATGTCGAGCATATTGCCTTGCTGATATGTTTATAATAATCTTTTTGATTTTATGGTATAACTAAGATATAGATTAATAACACAAACTGAATATATAAATTACTAATTGAGAAATATGATACCCATGAAGGAAAATGTTGGATAACTTACACTTCTAATTACTATAGCCATCTTGGGTACTAATAAGAAATTATATGGCTTGATGTGTTTGAAAGAAAATATTTGTTTGTAGAGAGAAATTTTATCATTTCCTATCTTATTCTATTTCTTTTGGGTGTATGTTTAAAGAATCATGCCTGTTGTATCAATCAAAGATTTTGACACTGGTGTCTCTTGGCCTATGAAAACCAGATAATGAAATGGAGGGATAATTAAAGGAAGAGAGTGGGTACTATAGTTGCAGATCTTAACAGATTTATCGTGCTCTGAAAAAAATAAAGTTGGCTAAGACCCAGATGCAAAAAACATAGAATTCATAATAAAACACTATGCTGTCAGACTCAAACTAATAGTACTTCTGGACCCCTCAATATAATTTCTAAACTATAAAAAAATTAAAATTAAGATTTAAATGTCAAACTTTGCAAAATTTCATGAGTCAAAATTCTAATGGTCATTTCTGTATATATAGTTGCACAAAATAGATAAAAAGATATCTTTCTGAACAGCTGAAATCAGTACACAGGGAAATTGGTCATAAAGCAAACAGCTTTGGGGAATACATGGTGTGAATACATGTGCACTTACGCTTATACAGATCTAAGAAAAAAGGAAATAATTGAATACAATAAAAATTCAATATTATAGAATGCATTCACTTTTTCATGCCCCTGGTATCTTGACACAAATATTTCCTATTATCTCTTTATGGAATAAAATTTACTCTGTGTCCTTGAAGAAGTAAAGAAAAAACAGAAAAAAAGAAAAAGAAACAATGAAGAAAATGTTTTCAATTCCATCTTTTTTCATTACAAATTATCCTCAGCACCAAGATACTATCTGGCACATAGAGGTATTTAGTAAGTTTTGGTTAAGCCAATGAAGTATACCTCATATGACTGATAGCCTCATATAGCAAATTCACAACATTCAAAAATTTTAAGTAATGTTTAAATATTTTAAAAAATGCTAAATAAAACTCTTAAAAATAACCTTTACTGAATTAGCTATTAAATAAGACAGGTTTTGCACATTTCTTATTTCTTACCTCTTCTTTTGTCTTTTTTGATATCACTCGGAGCCAGTCTCCAATCATGCTCAGGACAGCAGCAAAGTAAGCAAGTCCTACAAGGATCCAAAACCACACAACAGGCTTATAGAAGTCTAGATATTCAATATCTGATCCACCTGTGAGGAAAAAACAGAGAACAGAATAACTTCATATTCATAAAAGTAAACAACACAGATTCCTGCTAAAATTATCAACTAAATTTTGGCTTTCTAAACATAAAAATCTTCTGTTAGTTGATGCATGTATATTGTTCATATGGAATTCCTTGTTTTCACTCACATAATCCTTACCTCTTTTTCAAGAACCAGTTATATTGATTCTTTTTTTAACTGAAGTACGGTCGATTTACAATACGATATTAGTTTCAGGTATAAATAAACTCTTAATAAGACCTTTTATTACTTCTCCAGGTAATAACAATTTTTCCTTGTCCCAGTTTCTTTTTTATTATAATCGATCTCAACTATTGTAGTACTTAACTAATTCACGTGTATTAGTTTCTCTTTCCGCCTCTGTTGCAATGAATGGGAAAGAGAAATGACACTTTTTTTTGGTATGCATTTAACTTAGTATCTTTTTCTTATTGCCCATCAATTCATGCTAACCAATCAATACATGCAAACCAATCAATCTGAAGTCAACTTCGACAGAAAATAGTTCTTATATTAAAATATCAACATAATGGATTGATAACAAATGCCAGAGACAATGCCTTGGCGGGTCTAATTTGAATAAACAGTAACCTGCAGGTGATACTGCCATTCATTACTCTCTGACTTTTCAGAGGAATTCCGACATTTGTCACAAATTTAAATCCCGAGCTCTCAAGAAAAAAATTGGCAAAGGAGTTCTTTTGCTTTAATCTTTGTAACTTCTCCATTCATTTGGTACAGTAACTGCACCTTTAAGAATCTGAATACATTTCAACACATCCCAACTTTAGCATATTTTAATAGGGTACTTATAAAGTTTCAAACACTGAAACAGTTTTTTTTTCCCACAATAGAGGAAAGCATGTCTCTCTCTCTCAAAATTCATAATTTAGCCTTAGAAAGCCTCACATAGACAATTAACCATAATGGTCTATATCAAGTCATAGCAAAAAAAGAATAAAAAGTACTATGAGAAGACACAGAAGAAATGATTTTTATTTCTGGAAGGGTGAAGATGAGAAGATGGAAGGTGAGTCTTAAATAATGAGGATCAAAACAGGGAAAAGTTCAGTGTGAAAACATTTGATATATTCAAAGGGCTGTTAGTATCGCTAAAGCTACAATTGGTAGGGGGTCAAGGGAGCAGACAGGTAGAAGAGGGGAATCTAGAAAAAGTAAGTTGTATCAGGTTGTAAAGATTTGTTCCTAAAGTAATGGGGAGTAGGTAAAAGTTTATAGGCAGATTCCTACTTGACTATATGCATAAAAAGATCTAGTGGCAGAGGGAGGAGGATCGACAGGGAAGCCCCATGAGAAACTCTGTTCTGAACTAGCTAAGGAATGATTGTGCCTGAGTTAGAATGGGATGGAAAGAAGAGACATTTGAGGCAGAATCATCAGGGATTGATGACTACTTAGTTGGTGAGATAAGTGAAAGGAAGGGCTCTAGGATGACCAGAGACCCTCACTGGGAGATGGCACTAGCAACTGAACAGGAAACACAGGGGAAGGAACAGTGACAATAAAAGGGAAAGTAATTCAAACTGGGACATAATAAATTTGAAGTGCTCAAGGTACCAATAGGCAAGACAGCCAGCAGGATCCTTAAATACAAATCTAACGCTTAATAGGGCAGAGCAGGAGAGAAAGATTTTACGATCAACAGCACAAGAGACCGGGGCTGCTTAAACAGGGGTTGTGGATATACTCAATCCACAAAATTTAACCCATACATTCAGAAGAACAGCTAATAAACAGCTAATAAATATACAATTTTGAATGTAACATTAATGTTACAAATTAGACTGAGTTTCCCACAATGACATTTTCAAATACTAAAAGGTCAGAATAAAAAGAGAACATTTTTCTATCAGGCAAATACTATGAACAGATACAAGTTCAGCTTTCTTCTGAGACAAAGAATAATTTTTAAAATTCAGTTTATAAAGTCAATAATACCACCTTCAAAATACTGTAAAAAATTTTACCTTGCACAGCATTTTTTAAAATATCATTTCTGGGAAGGATTATAAAGGCTAAATGTATCTTGTGATGGTTAAGGCTTGGCCCATGGGGATGCAGCTCTACAAATTCACAGAAGTGACTTAAGAAATGTGTGTGGAAATTTGTTATATGATAGGCTCACTAGTGAATTCCATTTTTAAAATATTTCCATTTCAATGAAACCAAAATGACATTTTTTCCCAAGTACTTTCTCTTTCAAAACCAGAAAATCCTCATCCAAATAGCTGTGACTCACTTAACACGTAAGTTCACCAAAATGTTGATTTTAGAAGTTAGTTCATGCTCAAGATGACTTTTTATAAGTCTTCTTTCTTATAAACAGGATGTCACAGTTTGAAAAGAGTAAATTAACTTAATCACAAAAAGGTCTATATTTGGGTAAAATGTTCATCCCACAAGTTTTAGTGGATTCTAAGCCTGGGGTGGGGTGGGGTGGGATGGGGGATGTTTTCCCATTCTTAATTGCCACTCTTAAGATGAAATACTGGCAGTCAAGTGATCCAGGAAAAGCTAATGTATATAAAGAGACATATTATCCAACAACTCACAAATTCTTTTCACTTTCTGATATCTGAGATTTATGAATTAATTTTCATATTATTCAATTCATTTGAATCAAGAATCTTAACCATATTAAAATATCTGCAATGTTAAGATATCTTGCTAAAAAGTTATTAGTTTTATTTTTAAATTAGGAAATATTTTTTAAATGTATTGACTATTATAAGCATTAATCTTGGTCTAGCACATTCAAGAAGTCTGTGCATGGGTCTCTTGCTCGTTAAAAACCTAGGGAAATTTCTCTGTTCTGGATTCCCTCCCTATACGCCCCCTACCCCCATCTCCACCCTACCACTCCACTGTTTTTTTTCTTACCCAGTCTCCTGAGCAAGGATGTCTGCAGGATGCTACAACCCACTTTCCCCTCCTGGGTTCCTCACCCACCTGGCACCTCACTGCAGTTTTCTTTGTTGCCACTGAAAATATGCACACAAGTCCTTTCCATTTTAATCATTATGGAGATTTAATCATATGGCTAATCATTATAGGAGAGCAGACAGATGGTAAAAAAAAAAAAAAAAAACAGCAAAGAGGGATGGAGGTACCAAGGTTTTAGGAATCTTATAAACTTTTCGAAGTAGTTAAAATAAGTCTCTTTCTGACTCTCCTATGATATATGACAGCCTCTTTCAGACGGCACCATTTTTATCTGGAATTCTTCTCCTTGACACTTAAATAAGGAAATGACCAGAACCTAAGCTCATCAAGCCCAGGGAAGATTAGGTCTGGCATTATTCCTAGGAACATATTCTCTTCCCAGATGGGTTTCCCAAGCATTTTCTGGAAACAATCCCTTTTCTACCTGGTCCCAGCGTTAAGAAAGCCCTTTCCTACCTGGTCCCAAAAAAGTTATTGGTTGAGGGGGTAGGACACACCATGGGGAGGTTTTTTTGTTTTGGCCTCATAGTCCTACCTAACCCAGGCTTTATACTCATTGTAGCTGATTTACCAAACATTCAAACTCTGATGGAGAGAGAGGAGTGAAAGCTAAAACTTACTGATGGCCTACCTGAATGAAATCATGTCATCTTGAAGCCTTGAGGGGGTAGGTATTGAGGGAACTTATATTCCCACGTTTTATATGTCCATTGATTTTGGACAAGATTATTAGTAAGACCATTTGACCACAGATTTAAGCCATATCTCCAGCTTTCTTTAATCAGTAATTAAACTGATGTTTCAATTGCCATTATTCTCACTCAGGGACGAAAGGTTGGTATTGGTTCCCGGAAATCCTAATAGTTAGCATCCCCATTTTACAATAGAGAAGCCATATTCTCAATAGGTAAAATAACAGTTGTCAGGTCACACAGGAAAGTGGGCAGCAGAGCTAGAATTCAAACCCAGGCCTGCCTGGCTTCAGATCATAGGCTCTTTTTATTGAACCAGGCTGTGTGTGTTATCTATGATCTCAGCTACTGTCCTTCCCATCATTTCTCCACCAGTCTTTTTGTCCATACTGTATAGTAGACACTTAGCTAGCACTGGAAACACTAAGCCAAACAAGGTGTTCCTCTCCCCCTCAGGGTTCTTACCTAGAAACCAGGTGGGTCTGAAGATCAGCACTGTTTAACCAGGAGCCCCCTCACCTTGCGTATGTCCTCATTCCAACAGTTTCCAGAACTTGAGTATTCTATGCTCTCTCCCTCTTACATTTAATTTTCTTTCCCTCAGTGCTGCTGAGTCACAGAATATTTATAAAGAAAAAAAAAAACATCTTGGATTTAAAGAATCATCTGGCCACTTTGGACTAAACTTACCAACTCCATGCCCCTCTTCTGGTTTTCTAAAATGATACATGTATTATAGAATATAGATACACACATACAACTTTGTTCTAAAGAAAATAAAGGTCATTTCTTTACATGGGTCTGTAAGTATTTTAGTTTAGATATCAAATATGGATTTCAATTTTTTGGGTTTGTTTGACTTTCTTTTTATTATTGAAAGCTATTCTGTCTTAATATGATGGGGAAAAACATATTTTGCTTTAGTATATTTTTCTTTTTTAATAGTAAAGCAATTTAACTGAATGAAATGTTTTCTTAATGCTTCAAGAACTAAGAGGCTCTTTCAACAATGTTGTAAATTTTTTTCCTTTTACAAATGGAATATGACTTCAGTATTAAACAAGAGCTCACGCACTAAACCAAACTTCTCTTATGCTATCAACTTAAAAAAACACAAGGCCAAAAAAGATAACCAAGGTTAACTAAAAAGGTAACTCTAGCATTTGAATGTATATTTTGGTTCAATTTCAGCCTTCAAGTAGTTGTCCATTTCCTGCTAGGTACTTGGTTTAAGATTAGGAAAACTGCCATTAGAAGAACAGCAGTCTCATGACCATAAAGAAAGATCAACACATTGTCTGACTCATCCTTTTCAAGGATGGAAATCTACAAGATATAGGATGTACATTATTGTTACCCCTAGAAGTTACCTTTTAAGTCTCCATATAAAGTAATCTGGAGTCTTTTTCATTAAACCTAGTACAATTTACTGCCTGTCTCATTAAGACAACTGCCAAACACTAAATGTTTTCCTTATCATTTTTTTTCTTCACGTGCTTCTACAATTCTTCTATATATCCATTCTGAATCCTAGAAGTTAAATAACTTATTGATTTGCCCACAGTCCCTAGGATTTCTGAACCGTTTGGGTCAAATCCCATTTAATTAATTACACAGATAGCTCTCAGTTCTCTGATGAGTTCTCTGAGAGTCACCAGATGAATCAGGGGGTAACCAGACACCGTGCAGAATTTTCCCATATTAGCACACAGAACCACCAAGAAGAGAAGACAATTTCCTATTTAATTTAATTGTTACTCCTGGATTTCAAACATTCTGTCCCACAGGAACAGGAACTCGAGCATTCATTATCACTAAGCCCTAAGCACAGTATCTACTATATAATATGCACTCACTAAACATCAAAATGAATAAACATATGAATGATGAATATAAGACATCTCCCTAATGGTCACATAAACCCTCTCTTTTCAATTAAAGCAGTTTTTCTGAGCCATCGTGGTGGTAGTGATACCGACTGTTCCTCAGTTGACCTCACTTCTCATCAGGTAGTTTCCTTGTTATTTGTTAAATTGCTGGCAAATTTTCCTCAGTGATCAGCTCAATAATAGCAATTTTAATACCTGGCCTTAATATAGTTGCAAAACTTTAGGCCACATCAGGAACTGTTTTCTCCAGGTTCTCTATTAGGACAAACTGTTTTGAACAACAACAACAACAAAAAAACCTGCCATGGTTTTTCAATGGAGATTTATATTTTTTCATGATAAAATCTCCTTCCATTAAGCAAGCTCTGAGCACTCCACTAAATGAATCATGTTTTTGGTTATAAGAGAAAGCAATAGTTTGATTACTAAAAACTGCATTTCCAATAATGACTTTGAAACGTAATTCCAAGAAAACCTAATTCTTAATATGAGATATACAAATATGTTTTTCCCCAAGTCAAAAAATATGAAGACAAATGATTGTATAACTCTGAAAATCTATAAAAGTTTAGTAAAGGTAAATACACCAGAAGGAGAGTCCCCACTTATATTTTCTACATAGAGGAGTATAGGGCATTAAGCCTAAAGCCTGATTAACCCAGTAAGTATTCAAAATTACATGTCAGATGAAGAATATTTCATTATTCAACTAAATACACTAAATTTCACTGATCAAAATTCCAAGGAGATATATTTGGATGGCAAAGTAAATGTATGCTCCAAAGGAAAATGTGTTTTCATAATATCAACCATAAGGGTTTCTTAGAATACATCTAAACTTTTGGCTAAAATTTTTGGTTTTAACAATGAGGACACTACTTTGTGAAACTATATATTTGCATCTGGCTTTCACTCAATCATATTATCTCTTATGAACTAACCTGGTTTACAAAAAGGGGTGTTTCTAAAGACTTCTTTGGGCAGCTTCTGAACAATAACATAATCCTAATGGTATATGTTAAAGAGGACACTAACTATGAAAAATAATGTTATATTGTGTTACATTAGGTAATTATTTGACTTCACTTCTGAAGAATCATCAACTAATTTTTTTTTACTGACATATAATTGACATACGTTACATTAGTTTCAGGTGTACAATACAGTGACTTGACATTTATATATACAAGATGAGACCACAGTAAGTCTAGTTACCATCTGTCATTATTTAAAGTTATTACAATATTAATGACTATATTCCCTATTTTGTACATTATATCCCCATGACTTACTTATTTTATAACTGGAGGTTTCTTAATCCCCTTCACCTATTTTGCCCAACCCCCCAACCCCAGTAGTTTTTATAAATCATGGATTTAGAACACAAGTTTTAGAAGCAAGCCTAAATAAGTAGAACTCAATCTTTCACACATTTCCATAAAATTAATATAACTTCTTAGATTTTACTGAAGAAGGGCTGATCTAGCTCTCAGCCTGTAAGGCAAGCATAACTTAACAATTTATCAATTCAGACTTCTCATCAAATGAAAAATAAAATGACAAAAGTTAGGAAACAAAACAAACAGCAAATTGTCAAATATAATTTTTACCATTAACTTTAACTTACCTCTACAAATTCGACTATAAATTATTGTAGGCATTGCTAAAGTCAAGTAAATGACACTTTGTTAAATAATTTACTTTCTCTTCTCACCTCTGTGTGAACTACAGTTAGCAATAGGGGGTCTGTTTATTCATATGTAAAATAAAAGTGCTGTAGTGGACCTGTGGCTCCCAGATCTTTTTTAGCTCTAGAACTTTGAGCACTGGTAAAAGAACAAAAAGGGCCATCAGGAAAGAATAGATACTAATTACTAAGGTAACCAACCAGCCAGTAAAACACATCCCTTGCGTAAATATAAATATAAAATTAAAATCTGCTGGGAGAGCTCTTCCTGCAGAGAAACTACTAAATGTTGAACTCTTATGTTCAGTCACACATACAGAGAAACCCGAACCCTGGCACCATTCGTCTTTACAAATTTGTCTCTAAATGCTTTTGATCCAATATTGCCAACAGTGAAAAGGATTTGTGCATGCAAATGTAAATTTATATTTATTTATGAATTAGAAATCTATTATGCAGTAATATATCATGAACATTATGACATATAAAAATAAAAAGTAAGAAATTAGATTTAAAAATACAAAGCAACAGGGGTTGTCCTGTTTTCTTCTTATGGCAGAAGGTCTACTTGCATGGATTTTCTTGCTCATTCCCTGGGGATGAGCACTCCACTTTAGAGTTCTAGTCTAAACGACCACATCATCACTTGCTGCTTTTGAGATGCTCCTAATAATTACACCAAGGTTACAATTTGTATCCTAAACATTTATATATCACTTTCCAAAACTTACTCCTTTTCCTGTAGTAATACCATGGTTTGAAAAATATGTTTCTTAATTTGTCTTCAAAGAAGTTAAATACAACAGTGTAACTAAACTCTAATGCCATTCAGAGCAGGGTTTGCAGGCTTGAGAAGGACATCAGACAATGAGTGTCTATTACGGGAAGTACATCTCTGTTTCCTTTGGAGATTTATAGCCGAATAGAAAGATGAGAAAGTTCAAGTTAGAGCAATGCCTCTTGTTTTTTCCTTGCAAAAATATCAAAATTAAGTGAGAATACTATCTGTAGGGACATCTAATAGCAAGAGAGAAGGTTCTAAAAAATAAACAACTGATACTTCCCAGATGGGGTAGTTGTCTTAACTTAGTGGCTAATTTTTACTTTATTGTCACAAGGTACCCAGAAGGAAAGACTACTTTTACGTACTCTACTTAACTATAAGACACAGTTATTTTGCTAGATCCTTAAAAAAAAAAAAAACTCATAATTTTTGTTTTTCCAAAGACTCTTGCAAAGGGCATGCATTTCCTAGCCAGTTTTTGCCACATATGCCTCCCTTGTCCACATTTTCATTCCAACAAGTGCTTCGTGGGCACAAAGATCTAGCATGTAAAGACTACAGTACTAGGAATAGGGTTCTACAGTTTTACAAGGACGAAAATAGCTACAAAATACATAAATTGAGAGAGAGAGAGAGATGAGTCAATAAAAGTGGTGTCCATTTGCTGCTTCTCTAATTTTCTCAGCATCTGTCGCTTCGATCACATCAAATTCCTTTGCAAGTTATTAGCAAAGTGTATTTCTACCATTTTTCATTATTCCTCTGTAAGATACAAATAAAACTAAAATAATGGGTTTAAAAAGGGGTATAATAAAATAAAATCCTAGTAATAATAAAGATGTTTATTAGACTACACTTAATATTTTCTTCCCCTGTTCCCCTACAAAACTGTGACCGTGACTTTGTATTCAGGGTCCCCACTGATATATAAGATGTTTTCATTGTAACTCCTCAGGCAGCTGAGAGTGGCTACTAATAGACTCATACGATCTAGCCAGTTTCACAGTGTTGATCTACGGGAAATTAAAAAAGAAATTTTTTTCGTCTTCTACAAAACCATAAAGTAAAAATATTTGTTCGTTTTCTTAAGCCAGTTTATACTGTGGTTACAAATAAACATTTATTTTAAGATTCCACCCACATTTTTTTATTTATAATTTTTTTTATAGAGTCTCAGATTATGAGGGTCACACACTGGAATGACATGTTTAAAATAACATGCACTGTATTATATCACTGAAATTTGCTAAGAAAAAAGAACTTAAATGTTCTCACTAAACAAATAAGCAAATATATGAATAAAGTGAGGTAAGGGATGTATTAATTAATTGGGTCCTTTCACAATGTGTATATATATATGAAAACACCAGGATGTGCACTTAATTTTTTTTCCCTCTTCTTTTTTTTTTTTAATTAATTTTATTTATTTATTTATTATTTTGGGGGGGTACGCCAAGTTCAATCATCTGCTTTTATACACATACAGGATGTGCACTTCAAATACCTTACAATTTTGTTCATCAATTATACCCTCAATAAAGCTGAAAAAGTAAATACATTAATAAATAGACATACCTATGCATTACTATAAAACATTAAAAGTTAAATAGAGTATAATAACATATGTAATACAAGGCTTTTGGCCTGAAAACATAAGACTCATTACCTAATACCTATATATTCCACAGTAACTATAAGACCTTGTTAATTATATTTACAAAGTGGTATAACAGCTTAAGATTAACATGCCACAAGTATAAATTTTGTTAGCATCACTGTGTCTCACTTTCTGCTACATTAAAGCACTTTCTATTTCTACTTAAGTGAATTATATCTACGACGTAGACATAATTGTCTATAGGTAGAAAAATAGGTATTTTAGGACGGAAGCTTATCGTCCTATGGAGCTTCAAACATCTGAGAGTCTTCTCTCCGTATTTTGCCAATTGGAAAATTAAAAGATCTCCAGCAGAGTGATGCACCCTCCTTTCCCAGGGCCTCCATCCAGCACAGAGATGTGTACGCAGTGTTTTTGACCAAAAGCAAAGCTTTGCTTGTAAAAACATCCCCATCTTCAAGTATATTACACATTCCCCAGAAAGAAGGGCTTTGCCAGGTTAAACTGCAATTAACAAATAATAAAAACAGATGCCTTCTCTGAGATTTTTTATAAAACTACACAACATATTTTTTTTTGATAATATTTAAGTAAGACGTTTGAGTCAAGAAAGAACAGTAAACAACCAGAAAGTATAAAACTCTCATAAAACTGAACTAGCCTAGTGAGTTTATTCTGGGAAGTTTAATAGCACATTCCTACTATAATGTTTATTAGCATGTTTCTCTAACACTTCAAAATGATTTCTTTTTTTTTAAAGAATGGTTTAGATTTTCCGGAGCTGGTCAAACTGATCCATGTTATAGCATTACTACATTACTTTTATCAATATTACTACAACTTGTTTAATATTGGAGTTTGAACAGTAATAATAATTAGATAACATAACCAGAAAAGAGAGAGTTGAAATGATAAGAATGTAAGACCTAAGAGATACAACAATAAAGCAAACAGCAACTGAAATAACATAGATAGAAAAGGAAAAATTTTTTAAAAACCATGAATTTAAAAAGATGGCCAAAGTATTAAAAAGGTCAAAACATTGACATTAGAATTGAAAATTAAAGGAGATAAATATGTTAGAGAAAAGAAGGTTTTAAGTAGTTAAGAACATCTTCTAAAGTTTGCAGGTGTTTCTAAAACTAAAACATAAGAGAGTGATGTCACCAAGATGATGACATAGCTTGTTCCTGACTTTGCTGCCCATCATGAGAACAACTAACAACTACTCAAGGACAAGACATCACTGAGAGAAGCACCCCGGCACTCCAGAGATTAAGGCAGACTGCACTGGAAGAACAGATGTTAGCTGAAGCCCTCATGGTAATCATTTCATTTCATGATCAAACCATCCTGCTGTACACCTTAAACCTATGCAGTGATGTATGTCAATTATTTCTCAATAAAACTGGGAGAAAAAAACTAAGATATGAAAAGGCCTAGTAAAAAGAGCAAAGATGATATAAACTTGAATCCCTATCCCACTAAAAATAAATAGATAAGAGGCAGATAAAGGCTTTCTGAAACTAGGGTAAGACTATAAAATTCTGAGCAATTTAAATTTCTTTCATAGAATGAAAAATGAATAATTAACTGTACCTTTTGCTTACCTTCACTGTCATGAAACGACTGGGTTTTTTGGTTTTTGGTCTTTTTTTTTTTTTTTTTTGGCTCTGTCACTGTTATGGACAAAATTGAGTCTTCAAAAATATGTGTCAAAGGCCCAACCCTGGTACCTTGGAACATGACCTTATTTGGAAATAAGGCCCTTGCAGATGTAATTAGTTAAGATGAATTCATACTGGAGTAGAGTGGGCTTTTAATTCAATATGATTGGTGTCTTTATAAGAGGAGGGAAATTTGGTCACAGCAACAGGGACACAGGGAGAACGTGGTGTGATAATGAAAGCAGAGATGGGACTGATGCAGCTACAAACCAAGGACCAGCGAGGACTGAGAGTCTCCTCCTCCAGAAGCTGGGAAGAAGCAAGGAAGAATTCTACCAGAGTCTCAGAAGGATCCCGCCCCTGCTGGCACCTTGATTTTGAACTTCTATGAGAGAATGAATTTCTTTTGTTTAAAGCCACCCAGTTTATGATACTGTGTTATGACAGCCCTGGGAAACGAAGACAGTCACTGTACTTCCTGCAAACCCAAGAGAAAAGTCTAACTAAAGAAGGGTTAGGAGAGTAGTGTCAGTACCAGCAAAAACTTACCTGCAACGTAGTCACCAAAGCCAATGGTTGTTAAAGTGATAACCACAAAATAAATGGCGTCCAGGGCACTCCAGCCTTCTATGTGCTTGAATATAATCGCAGGCAGAGCAACAAAGAGTACACAGCCAAACAGTATAAATATGATTGTTGAGATGATTCGAATCTTGGTTTGACTAACATTCCACTTCTAGGGATAAGAGAGAGTGAGAGAGAGAAATTTCTTTTTAAGCTCTTTATTGGAGTATAATTGCTTTACACTGTTGTGCCAGTTTCTGCTGTACAACAAAGTGAATCAGCTGTACTCATACATATATATCCCCATATCCCCTCCCTCCCGTGGCTCCTTCCACCCTCCCTCCCATGGCTCCTTCTACCCTCCCTATCCCACCCCCTAAGTCATCACCAATCATCGAGTTGATCTCCCTGTGTTATGCAACAGCTTCCCACTAGCTATTTTACATTTGGTAGTGTATATATGTCAATGCTACTCTCTCACTTTGTCTCAGCTTCCCCTTCAACACCCCACTCCATATCCTCAAGTCCGTCCTCTGCATCCGCATCTTTATTCTTGCCATCACTTGGTTCATCAGCACCATTTTTTTAGATTCTATATATATGAGTTAGCATGCAGTATTTGTTTTTGTCTTTCTGGCTTACTTCACTCTGTATGACAGACTCTAGGTCCATCCACCTCACTACAAATAACTCAATTTCATTCCTTTTTATGGCTGAGTAATATTCCATTGTATATATGTGCCACATCTTCTTTAGAGAGAGAGAAATTGATTGAGATCAATTATTGATGTACCTGTGAAGTTGACCTATGTTATTAGCAAATTAGCAAATGAGAATGGTATTTTTTTCCCTTTTATAATTAATTTTCACTTGTCTTTACTTACAAATATTGGGTATAACATAAATAACTGAAAACAACCAATACTAATAATGATGCTACTTTACCCTTACAGAGCCTTACAACAGGTAAATTGCTTTCTAAAGTAAATTACATTTGCTCTTAGAATAAAATTTCAGATTTACATCATCCTTTGTTTACCTGAACTACTTTTGAAATATTTCTATTCTATAGGTATACAACTGATTGCTGGCCAAACACAGTCTAGAAATATATGAAAATGGAGAAAACCGAACCATCAATTAAATATCTACTGTTGATAATTGATAAAATTATTAATTTCATGAAGACTTTTCCCTCTCACTCCTACCACATTTTCTTATCATCCTTCAGTTGATTAAAGGGAAATACTAACAGACTTAAAGTCCATAGTTGATTCCCAGATGAACTGTCTCTCTGTTCTACGGCCTTAAACTGTACAACTAAATATACCAGACATGACATGTAGGCAAGGCTAAGTCTTCAACACCCCTAAGATACAGCTGCCCTCATATTTTTTCATTCCTTCCCTTCTCAGGAATCTCCACAGCATAGCAGAGTAAGTGAAGTTTGTACATACAGCCATTTCTCTCATCTCCTTTTGCAGTTATTACCATATATTTTCATCTCTAACTGGATCTGTCCCATCAACCATGACAATTATAGGTCACATCCCCACCAAATAAAAATCACTGAATTTTAGAGCTTGAACCTTTTCTAGAGATAAAGATCTATGAAACCACAGAATGGAAAGTGGAGATAAAAGTTTCTCTAACCTATCCCCCTTATCACATATGTGAGAGTTAAATGAATTCATGTTTGTAAAGTTCTCAGAACAGAGCTTAGTACTAAACGCTGAATCTTGACCCCTGGATGTATTCACTACCAGGGCATGGGGTTTCTTTCATGCACTGATGTGGATACAGCATGAAAAACATTCTCCAGCATCCTGCAGTCATTCAAACACCTGTTGAATTCATGAAGAACAATTCAGCATTATCAAGTTCATGCCACTAACCTGCCCTCTCAATTAATGCAATACAAGACACTTTTAGTATCAATATAAGAAAAGTATAATACCAAAAAAGGATAAAACAACTATTTTGGAAGAACCAGGCCTACTCCACTCTAACAGTAAAAACATTTGAGAGTGAACTTTGAACTTAATAGGAAACATATCTAATGCTAAAACTGTAATTATAATTTAAATGGAAAAACTAATACTTAGTGGTATTATTTCATCAATAGTTAAACGTAAAATACTTTGTTGAATTTTTTTGTGAAAAGATAAAACAAAGAATAATAAATAAAATGTAATAGTAGTGACAGTAGTAACAAATCATTTATAATCTCACTCTAACGCAATTTTTTTATTCATAATTTTTTCAAGAATAGAAGCTTGTCATCATATTATTACTATTTTTCACTTAAAATTCTAATAAGAGCTTTTCATTTCATTTGTTTTTTCTATTGAATATAATATACACATGAATATCTTCATGTATATTACTTTTAGTTCCACTAAATTACATCCCTTAGTTAAATTTCTATCAATAACATTACTAAATTAAGTTATATGGTCCCCTTTATCGTGTTTGCTATACATTATTTGATCCTTCACAAAAAGGCTATTTAAAGTTTACTAGCTATGTTAAGCTTTCACTTATAATATCTAACTCTGAGAATAATGACTCATCATCAGTACCATTATTCACATTATATAAATGGCAAAATGGAGATTTAAAGGTAAAATAACTAGCTTAAGTGAATATAGCTAGGAGACAATACATCTGGAATTTGAACCCAGTACTGTTAGATTCCTACTTTTTTTCTGTATATTTTGCTTTTTCTCATTAACTTATTCATTCAGAGAAGTATAAAAATAACTATACAGTGAGTTACTTGCAAATAGAGGTACATATAAATTGTTATAGAAAACCCTATACCTGAACGTCTAACTGTATCTGAGGTGAATAGAAAAGTCATAACATTTTAAAAAATTAAATGATTAACATATGTAGTTAAAAGGCTACCATACTCACAATAAAAGTATCTTCCACTTTTGCAATTCCTTTTCCAAATATGGTCCCTAGTTGATCTCCAACTCCAGCCAACAGAAAACCAAAGAGAGGAATTCCCAGTAAGGCATAGATGATACAGAATATTTTTCCCCCTTCAGTACGTGGTGAGATATTTCCAAATCCTAAAAAAATAAAAAAGAAGAATTCAGTTATTTTTAAATGAGTAATACTTTAAAACATTTGACCTCAAGCTTGATTCATAAATTTCCAAATATTATAAGATATCAATCCTAGATTTCAACTAATTAAGAATCCCTTTATACCATATAAGCTTTTAACGTAAAATCCTCTTATAGACAAACATTTTAACACTATACAAAGTATAGCTAATGTTCCAATTAAACTAGATGATGAAAACTGAGGGAGTAACATATGCAATAAAGTCAATGTTTTCATTAAACTTACTTCTATCTCTCCATACTGCTAATTCTGTTGACTACAAAGCTTTTGGTGCCATTTATTAAGAGTGTATTGCCTTAATTTAAGAGTATTCAAATATGCCTACATTATTTGAAGTTTAATAACAGCTTTTAAATTTTGTTTCAAGTACCTACCAAAAAGCAATAAAGAAAAACTTAAAATTATCAATCCTTTTTAAAGTTCTGAGGATTCTGAAGACTTTCCAATTTTGTGTAACAATGGCTCCATTTGTTATTGATTAAATCAGCTCAACTTTATTCCCCGACTCCCCCTTAAGAACAGAAGCAGGGTTTACAAACATGTTTGAGGTAAAGGATGCATGTTTTCTAGAAGTACATAGAGTATCTTTTTTGATATGTAATCCTCTCATTGTCCTTCACATTAATCTGGAATTTTAGTTTCCGTTTCCCTTTTTCACTCAAGAATGTAGACAGGGATTTTAAGATTGGCTTTTTGTTGCTACTTTCTAGTTTTATGACTATTACAATCAGGGTACGGCCTATATGATTTTTACTTTTTGGAATCTATTGAGATTTTCCTTGTGGCTTTATAATGATTTTTGTATCTGTTTCACTGTTTTTTGAAAATAATATGGATGTTCTATTTGACAAAAAGGGCATGTGTTATCAAAGGGATTCATATCATCCCCCCAAATCCATTCCTAATGTGGTTGCCCCACAACACTTCCCCTGGGGGAGGAGGGGATGAGCTAATATTTGGCCATTTTAGCCCATACATTTTTCTCCCCATAACATTTCCATCTTTCTCTTCTTCCTACTCCAGTCGGTTTGGTATTCATTGCTAGTTAATTCATCTATTGAGGAGTGTGGGGTTTTTTTTTTTTCCAAATGTATTTAATTTTTGAGAATTGCATGTTTTCATTAGTCTGTTCTTATGCCATGAAAATAATAATTATTTTCATTTCTTTGTTTTATCAATGTTGTACCATATATTAACTCTATTCCTTGAGAGAAATCCTATGCTTCCTTAAATAGGTGACTTTCTTCAAGTGTTCGAGAATTCCTGGTCATATTTTCATACTTGTAAGCACTGTATAATAGTAGTTTGGTTAGTATTTGTGGCTGAAATGTATTTCCCATCCTCAGTGAGAATCGTGGTTGATCTGGTGGTGCATGTAGGATTCTCTTTAAAGGAGCATGGTTGAAGTAGTGTCAGCTGGAAAGAAGGGGATGGGCATCTGATTGGGCTTTCACACAGGTGTGCACCTCACAGAACCTGAGAGCAGGGTCCCCTAATCCCTCATGGCAGCCTCCAGTTCACAGCTGCCTTACTGCTTCTCAGCCCTGCTGACTGCTTGGGAAATAGGATGTAAGCTGTCTACACATTTAACTCATTTACCCTCCATCTGCTCTTATGTACTCATGCCCTGGAATGCTGAACATCAGGGCAATATGTACAAAGGTCCATCCAGGGCAAGTATGAAAAAGGCCCAGAAATCTTGTATTAAGGTAATCTGAAGAAGAGAAAGGCCATCGTAAAGGTTAGACAGAATGTTTAAACTGGATTGCTTGGGACAGTGCACCATTTCTACGTACTATCCAAGATGGAACTCAACAATTTCAACCCTGTCCTCTATTCTAGCAACAATAAGCAGAAAAGCAACCACAAGAGAGCCTTGCTTAAATGAGCAGGGTGGACTGTTTTGACCTGGCTTCTCTGATTATTCCAGAGAGTCCTGCTAAGATCCAACACTGTTCTTTATTGCCTCTCCAGATGAATAATCATGTGACTTGAAGTAGGGCAGGCATCTGAGTTATTCCATACCATCCCATTTTCTCTTTTTGTATAAGAGGACGAATGACTTCAGAGTTATATCCGTAAGAAGTAACCTACCCCCAGAAAGGGTCAAGGATCAAAAAGAAAAGACACGACTTTTCTTTTACACTGACTGTGGCATCATCATAAATAGGCTTTACTGTTTAAAAATAAAAGCCTAAGTGTCAGAGGGCTCAATTTGATCTGCAAGTTGAAAGGGCATAAGAAACAAGGGCTCCAGCTTTTCATCCATCACTGACTCAGATTCGGCCCAGAAGCCATTGGAACATCTTCAGAAAAGCGGACAGAGAATTTCCTCAGGGAGCCCGTTTACATCATGAATGAAAAGGCCCCAAATCCAAAGAATTCTAGATGTCAGAAAAGCCAATCTACCTTTCACTGATCAAAAAAACAGAGGCCAGTTCCTTGTTGCATCTCTGTACTTTATCTTTATTATCTGCAAAGTTAGCAGAAGGGAGAATGGAGTAGCATGGAAGGATCCTGATGTGATTCTTCTCTGAGTCTCTTCCTCCTTCACCTTCCAAATATTTCTCTCGACACCATATGCTGAGCTCTCCAGCTGAATCTATGCCTCAGAGATGGCCCCTCACAGAGTCACCCAGTGCACACACACAAAGTCACTTAGCAGTTTTCTGACATAAAAGGCATGCCAATAGCATCCCAAACATTTGCCCGGGTGAGAGGATCACATAGCTGTTCAGAGGATGTTCCTCGTGCTTTCCTCCCTCTCCTTCCTGCATAAAATAAGAGTAGTCTTCTCTCCACGGATTTACCACATGGTCTAACCAATGAATAGACCCTGGTTAAATGACTTGATACTATTAATGGACTTATGAAAAGTATCCACTGACTCTAAGCAATATAGTGTGCCAAGCTTATAAAATATGAATCTTAGTGGTTGTCTGGACTTCCTGACTCTTTCCCTTGGTTACTTAGCAGCATCTTCCTTGCCTCAGGGTGAAACAGACTGTTTTGGCAAGAAGAAAATGGAAAAGAAACAATATTAAGTTTTGTTTTCTTTTACCTCCTAAATTAAGGTGTTCACACTCAAAATGCTTCACCTGAGGAGAGCAGCTGTCAGTTTATAGCGTCGCATATGCTTGGCAAGGAAGTTACAGGAGTAGCAGTCAACCCACCTTCCAAAGAGCTTAAGGGAACAGACAAGACTGAAGATTGATGGGGCCTGAACTTGGAGAAGGTGAGATGAGGCAGAAACCAGAGGATAGGACCTGGGAGGAGGAGAGGGTTCCAATGGTATCCTGAAATGTCTTGAGAGATCAATGGTTAAATTCTCAGCAATTCTGCAAGTCAGCTGACTTCACATTGGTAGCCTGAAATCAATTGTAGTCGGAATATTTACACCTCAGAAATTGGCAAGCAAAAAGTCCTACAATTTAGGACTTTTTCCCCCTCAGCCACCTAATATTGAACAATACACTATAGAATAAGATACAGTCAGACTTAAGAGACTGTACATAGTCTGTGCTAGAGATCTGGATGGAAGCCAAATCAGTGCCTTTAGGCCAACCCCTGACATTATATGAGTACATCTCCAGAACAGCTATCATCTCGTCTTCACAATACTTTTAGGGAAGGGCCTTCCACAGAAAGCTACTACAGGTCTTCCTAGCAGGAGGCCCATATATGTCACCCTTATCTGAACAGCCTCAAGTAGACAGGTCACTTTTCTGACAGAATTTATTAATACTACAAAAAAATTAACACGCCCTTCAAGCACTGTGCACACTTGTAATTATTTAATTATTTGCAACAATCGATTTAATATTCATATCCCTCACTTGACTATGAGTTCCATGAGTGTAGGGATTGCTTTATCATTTATTTATGTATATTCCTTTTGTGTGTGTGTGTGTGTGTGTGTTTTCAGCCTTTTATATATTTGGAAGAATGAGTACATTGTTTCCAATTCTGACCTTGCCCGGCTGCCTGTGTGACTTTGGCCAAGTCAATTCCCGTCGCTGAGACTTTGTGTCTTCATCACCAAAATAAAACAGGACAGAGAAAAAGAAAGAAGCCATCTCTTGTTACACAAGGTAGCCCACCTAAGCAGTACAGAATGTCCCATCCAGCTCTAGCATTCTATTATTACTGTTAAAATAATATAACTACTGTGTTATTTTGTACAGGTTAATTATATATGTTACTGCTTTTTTTTTCCTCTTGCCTTTTTGTTCGTTTGTTAAAAGGCTGTTGGTAGGTAGTTATGCTAAATGATACTTTATCTGCTTAGAATTTTTTTTAAATTATTTTTTTGGGGGTACACCAAGTTCAATCATCTGTTTTTATACACATATCCCCATATTCCCTCCCTTCCTTGACGCCCCCCCCTCAAGTCCCCCCCACCCTCCCCACCCCAGTCCTCTAAGGCATCTTCCATTCTCGAGTTGGACTCCCTTTGTTATACAACAACTTCCCACTGACTATCTATTTTACAGTTGGTAGTATATATATGTCTGTGCTACTCTCTCGCTTCTTCTCAGTTTCCCCTTCACCCCCCATCCCCTCCCATACCTCGAGTTCTCCAGTCCATTCTCTGTATCTGCATCCTTGTTCTTGTCACTGGGTTCATCAGTACCATTTTTAGATTCCGTATATGTGAGTTAGCATACAATATTTGTCCTTCTCTTTCTGACTTACTTCACTCTGTATGACAGATTCTAGTTCTATCCACCTCATTACATATAGCTCCATCTCATCCCTTTTTATAGCTGAGTAATATTCCATTGTGTATATATGTCACATCTTCTTTATCCATTCATTTGTTGATGGGCATTTAGGTTGCTTCCATGTCCTGGCTATTGTAAAGAGTGCTGCAATAAACATTATGGTACAAGTTTCTTTTGGGATTCTGGTTTTCTTTGGGTATATGCCCAGGAGTGGGATTACTGGATCATATGGAAGTTCTATTTGTAGTTTTTTAAGGAACCTCCAAATTGTTTTCCATAGTGGCTGTACCAACTTACAGTCCCACCAACAGTGCAGGAGAGGTCCCTTTTCTCCACACCCTCTCCAACATTTTTTGTTTCCAGATTTTGTGATGATGGCCATTCTGATCAGTGTGAGGTGATACCTCATTGTGGCTTTGACTTGCATTTCTCTGATGATTAGTGATGTTGAACATCTTTTCATGTGTTTGTTGGCCATCTGTATGTCTTCTTTGGAGAAATGTTTATTGAGGTCTTCAGCCCATTTGTGGATTGGGTTATTTGCTTTTTTGGTATTCAGCTTCATGAGCTGCTTGTATATTCTGGAGGTTAATCCTTTGTCCATTGTTTCATAGGCAATTATTTTTTCCCATTCTGAGGGTTGCCTTTTAGTCTTGTTTATGGTTTCCTTCGCTGTGCAAAAGCTTTTAAGTTTCATGAGGTCCCATTTGTTGATTCTTGATTTTATTTCCATGATTCTAGGAGGTGGGTCAAAAAGGATGGCGCTTTGATGGATGTCATAGTGTTCTGCCTATGTTTTCCTCTAGGAGTTCTATAGTGTCTGGCCTTACATGTAGGTCTTTAATCCATTTGGAGTTTATTTTTGTGTATGGTGTTAGGAAGAGTTCTAATTTCATTCTTTTACATGTTGCTGTCCAATTTTCCCAGCACCACTTCTTGAAGAGGCTGTCTTTTTTCCATTGTATACTCGTGCCTCCTTTGTCAAAGATAAGGTGCCCATATGTGTTTGGGCTTACTTCTGAGTTCTCTATTCTATTCCATTGATCTTCCTTTCTATTTTTGTGCCAGTACCATACTGTCTTGATCACTGTGGCCTTGTAGTATAGTTTGAAGTCAGGAAGCCTGATTCCACCAGCTCCATTTTTCCTTCTCAAGATGGCTTTGGCTATTCGGGGTCTTCTGCGTTTCCATACAAATCGTAAGATTTCTTGCTCTAGTTCTGTGAAAAATGCCATTGGTAATTTGATCGGGATTACGTTGAATCTGTAAATTGCTTTGGGTAGTACAGTCATTTTCACGATGTTGATTCTTCCAATCCAGGAACATGGTATGTCCCTCCATCTGTTTGTGTCGTCTTTGATTTCTTTCAGCAATGTCTTAAAGTTTTCTGCATGCAGATCTTTTGCCTCCTTAGGCAGGTTTATTCCTAGGTATTTTATTCTTTTTGTTGCAATGGTGAATGGGAGAGTTTCCTTAATTCTCTTTCTGCTCTTCCATTGTTAGTGTATAGGAATGCAAGAGATTTCTGTGCATTAATTTTGTATCCTGCTACTTTACTAAACTCATCAATTAGTGCTAGCAGTTTTCTGGTAGAGTCTTTAGGGTTTTCTATATATAATATCATGTCATCTGCAAAGAGTGACAATTGTACTTCTTCTTTTCCAGTTTGGATTCCTTTTATTTCTTTTTCTTCTCTGATTGCTGTGGCTAAAACTTCCAAAACTATGTTGAATAATAGTGGTGAGAATGGACACCCTTGTCTTGTTCCTGTTCTTAGAGGGAATTCTTCCAGTTTTTCCCCATTGCGAACGATGTTGGCTTTTGGTTTCTCATATATGGCTTTTATTATGTTGAGGTAATTTCCTTCTATGCCCATTTTCTGGAGAGCTTTTATCATAAATGGATGTTGAACTTTGTCAAAAGCTTTTTCTGCATCTATTGAGATGATCATATGGTTTTTATCCTTCAAGTTGTTGATATGATGTATCACGTTGATTGATCTGCGTATATTGAAGAATCCTTGCATCCCAAGGATAAACCCCACTTGATCATGGTGTATGATTTTTTTAATGTGCTGTTGGATTCTGTTAGCTAGTATTTTGTGGAGGACTTTTGCATCTATATTCATCAGTGATATTGGTCTGTAGTTTTCTTTTTTTGTGACATCTTTGCCTGGTTTTGGTATCAGGGTGATGGTAGCCTCATAGAATGAGTTTGGGAGTGTTCCACCTTCTGCAATATTTTGGAAGAGTTTGAGGAGGATAGGTGTTAGCTCTTCTCAAAACATTTGATAGAATTCGCCCATGAACCCATCTGGTCCTCGGCTTTTGTGTGTTGGGAGATTTTTAATCACTGCCTCAATGTCCATACTTGTGATTGGTCTGTTCATGGTTTCTATTTCTTCCTGGTTGAGTCTTGGGAGATTGTATTTTTCTAAGAATGTATCCATTTCTTCCAGGTTATCCAATTGATCGGCATATAGTTGCTTGTAGTAGTCTCTCATGATGTTTTGTATTTCTGAGGTGTCCATTGTTACTTCTCCTTTTTCATTTCTAATTCTGTTGATTTGCATCTTCTCCCTTTTTTTCTTGATGAGTCTGGCTAATGGTTTATCAATTTTGTTAGTCTTCTCAAAGAACCAGCTTTTAGTTTTATATATATTTGCTATGGTTTCCTTCCTTTGTTTTTCATTTATTTCTGCTCTGATCTTTATTATTTCTTTCCTTCTGCTCACTTTGGGGTTTCTTTGTTCTTCTTTCTCTAGTTGTTTGAGGTGTAAGGTTAGGTTGTTTATTCGATATTTTTCTTGTTTCTTAAGGTAGGACTGTATTGCTATAAACTTCCCTCTTAGAACTGCTTTTGCTGCATCCCATAGGTTTTGGGTTGTTGTGTTTTCGTTGTCATTTGTTTCTAGATATTTTTTGATTTCCTCTTTGATTTCTGTAGTGATTCCTTGGTTGTCTAAGAGTGAATTGTTTAGCCTCCATGTGTTTGTATTTTTTGCAGTTTTTTTCCCATTATTGATATCTAGTCTCATGGCATTGTGGTCTGAGAAGATGCTTGATATGATTTCAATTTTCTTGAATTTGCTGAGGTTTTATTTGTGACCCAAGATGTGATCTATCCTGGAAAATGTTCCGTGTGCCCTTGAGAAGAAAGTGTATTCTGTCGTTTTTGGATGGAATGTCCTATCAATATCAATTAAGTCGAGATGGTCTAATGTGTCATTTAAAGCTTGTGTCTCTTTATTTATTTTCTGTTTGGATGATCTGTCCATTGATGTAAGTGGGGTGTTCAAGTCTCCCACTATTATTGTGTTACTGTCGATGTCCCCTTTTATAGCTGTTAGCATTTGCCTTATGTATTGAGGTGCTCCTATATTGGGGGCATAGATGTTTACCATTGTGATATGTTCTTCTTGAATGGATCCCTTGATCATGATGTAGTGTCCTTCCTTGTCTCTTTTAATAGTCTTTACTTTCAAGTCTAATTTGTCTGATATGAATATTGCTACTCCAGCTTTCTTTTGACTTCCATTTGCATGGAATATCTTTTTCCCTCTCTTTCCTTTCAGTCTATATGTATCCCTTGGTCTGAAGTGGGTTTCTTGTAGGCAGCATATAGAAGGGTCTTGTTTTGGTATCCATTCAGCCAGTCTGTGTCTTTTGGTTGGAGCATTTAATCCATTCACATTTAAGGTGATTATTGACATGTGTGTTCCAATTACCATTTTCTTAATTGTTTTGGGTTTGTATTTGTAGGTCTTTTCCTTTTCTTGTGTTTCCTACCTAGAGAAGTTCCTTTAGCACTTGTTGTAAGGCTGGTTTGGTGGTGCTGAATTCTATTCACTCTAGCTTGTCTGGAAAGCTTTTGATTTCTCCCTCAAATCTGAATGAGATTCTTGCTAGGTAGAGTATTCTTGGCTGTAGGTTTCTTTCTTTCAGGACTTTCAGTATATCCTGCCATTCCCTTCTGGCCTGCAGAGTTTCTGTAGAAAGGTCAGCTGTTATCCTGATGGGTTTTCCCTTATATGTTGTTTGTTGCTTTTCTCTTGCTGCTTTTAATATTTTTTCTTTGTGTTTAATTGTCATTAGTTTGATTAATATGTGTCTCGGTGTATTTCTCCTTGGGTTTATTCTGTATGGGACTCTCTGTGCTTCTTGGACTTGGTGAATTATTTCCTTTCCCATGTTGGGAAAGTTTTCCACTATAACCTCTTCAAATATTTTCTCCGACCCTTTCTTGTTTTCTTCTTCTTCTGGGATGCCTATAATTCGAATGTTGGTACGTTTAATGTTATCACTGAGGTCTCTGAGAATGTTTTCTATTCTTTTTATTCTTTTTTCTGCTCTGTGGCATTTATTTCCCTCACTCTATCTTCCAACTCACTTATTTGTTCTTCTGCCTCAGTCATTCTGCTGGTTATAGCATCTAGAGTATTTTTAATTTCAGTTATTTTGTTATCCATTGCTGTTTGTTTTTCTGAGTTCTTATGAACTGTTTCTTGTACTTTCTCTATTTTGTTATCGAGATTTTGTATCATTTTTACTATCATTACTCTGAATTCTTTTTCAGGCATTTTTCCTATTTCCTCTTCATTTATTTGGTCTTGTGGGTTTTTTTCCTGCTCCTTTGCCTGCATGGTGTTTCTTTGTTTCTTCATGGTTGTCCAAACTTTTGGGGTTGCTTGTCCTGGCGATAGAGTTGTTTATAGAAGACTGTCCAAGCCTCAGACTAATGTCCAAGTATTGGATTAAACAAATATTAAGTCTAGGAAACACATACATGTATAAGACACACAATTACTGAATCCATTAGGACATAAGGTTCTAGAAAGACCTGACAGAACCCCAGTGTGCTATCAGATATTCAAAGAGAAACCCAACAGAAATTGGCAACTGAAACAGAACAAATCAGAGACAAAAGCAAACAAACAAACAAATAACACCTTATACATACAAACATTAATCCAGGGAGATTTTGTAAGCTAGGATCAAATATAGAAAAGAGCCAGAGTACCACCAGAGAGAATGGAGATTCTCAGAATGTAATTAGACAACTGTACTAAGAACTAAGATAAAGACAAAAGCGTCATCTGGATAATAGAGCAAGGAGTCTGAGCAGACCGATAGTGTTGCTTATAAGTATGTTAAGATAAAATAAACTTAAAAAGGCTGGAAGAAAGGGGAACAGAAGAGCGTAATGTGGTTGGAAATATGCGAATAAAGAGAAAGGAATAGAAATGTATAAAAGATAGGGATGAAAGAAAAGTATGAGAGATATATTGTCTGTACTACCAAAAACTAAGCTAGATAGAGAAGTATATAAAAAGGCAAAAAAAAAAAAAGAATAAAATATATCATTAAAAAATTATGTTATAAAACTTGTAGATCCCTTAGGGCTAAGATCGTATTTAATAGAGAAAAAAAAAAAAAAAGAGAGAGAGAAAAAGAAAAAAAAAAAAAATCCAGAACTGATCCCAGAATGGACCAGTTCAATAGGTATTGATACTACTATTTCTGTTTCCTTAGTGTCTCAGCTGCAAGTGTCCTTCTCCTTGCCTTGGGTTTTTTTGCATTATTCTGTGACCAGCAGAGGTTCCTTTATTGTTCGTCTGTAAGCGTTGGTGTGTGGGGAGGGAGAGGGTACAATAGTGGCTCCTTCTCCTGGGAGTGAGTGAGCAGTGGCGCACTGTTGTTTCAGTCGGGCTTGGAGGTGCCTGTTGCAGAGGGATGCAGGTGGCTCAGGCGTAAACAGAAAGTCTTAGAGTTGGGCCTCTCTCGGGGTTTTTTTTTTTGTTGCTGTTGTTTTGTTTTGTTTTTTCTCTCAGCAGCCTCCCTGCTGCTGGCATTGCAAGGGGTTTTAATCTAGCGCTGCCTGAGTGCCTGAGGGTGCTTGTTATCCCTGAGCACCTTAGTTGGCCTGCAGGGTGTCTCTCCACTGCCTGTTGCAGAGGCACCGAAAGAGAGAGAGAGGCTATGCACGAGGCTCCTCACCCCCCCCCCCACCCCGCCCGTGAGCCTGCAGCCTCCAGCCACCATCATGGCCGGGCAGCTCTCAGGGACGGGCACTCCTCTCCGCGGACCTCCTCCCTCCTGTCCTCTGGGTCCGTCACCCTCCCGGCAACAATATTTCTCACCCTGAACCAGCTCTCCGGTTCCCACGCTCCCGCTTCCGGACCCTCGGTTCAGCCGCGGATCAACGTCTCGGTCCGGGAATGCTGAGCTGCGCTGCGGACCCTCCTTATGCTTCTCCTAGAATTTTTTGTGTGGTGTCTCTATGTATATTCTTAAAACTATAATTCCAAAACCTTACTGGCTTAGTAACTAATGCATTAATTGACAAAAGATATTTCTTGACTGAGAAATTAACAATAACAGTTGATAAATATTTAAAAGGAAGACTAATGCAAGGCAAAATTTTGTTCCAAATTAAAAATATGTTGTTGATAATTAAAAAATGTGGAAAATTAATGAATGAAAACAATAGAAAGCATAGAAAAGACCCAGCATATAAATGAATTTACTGTTTGATAAATATGATATTTCATATCAATACAGAATTAGAGAGAATCAATTAGAACTGATTATTAAGTAAACAGTGATGGGTAAGTAGTAAGCCACTTGAAAATAAATTATGCCCTTACCTCATAGTATACACTAAATATTACCGGATAGAATAATCAAGTGTAAAGAAAATGTGACCATAAAATATACTAGAAAGGACAGGAGAATAATTATCTAAATATAACTCTTTGGGTAGAACCATAAAGAAATTAAGAATAAATATGACTACACAAAAATGTAATATGTTGTATGTCCAAAAAACACAAATTCTATAAAGGCCAAGCATTTTTACCAAAAGGTAGGGAAGGAAGACCCATTTGCCTCTGCTACTGGTCCCACCAGGGCTGCTCTTGATCAAAGAGCCAAACTTTCACTTCATTTTCAGGGCTGAAGCTGTCCTGAACCTACTGATAAATGCCTGCATTTGTGATTTGAGATTGGATTGTCACTTACAAATATACGTTACTGAGAAATATCAAATATCCATAATGATAAATTGATAAACCCCCAACACATTATTGGTTATGTGTACTTGGAATATTTACTGAAAGACTGTCAAGTGGCCAACTTTCACAAACAAGTTCACTTCTATTGAAGAAGGTCAGACTAAACTTGTAATAAGCAACACTATTGGATAATAGTAGCCTTTCTACCCTCTGCTTTAGACTGACTGAAATTAACTAACATAGTTAAATGGTTTAGACTTGTTGGCTACAGCACACATAGCCTAGATTTAAGAGAACTATTTGACTAATAGGCATTTCATGAAGATCTTTAATCTCTCAGCCAGCTTCCAATGTGGAGACAGTAGTGTATGATCACACTTATTGACAATGGCAAGGATAAAAGCAGCAGTGAATTGAAACTGCATTTATATAGTTCCTTCTAGAGTTAAAACCAGCTTAAAATACACATCTAAGTAATTCTGACCAAATATTTAGGAGGTAGGTTCTATTATCCCAATCTCATGGAGAGGAAATTTAGATAAGAAAAAAATGCATTACTATTATTTTACTTTTGATCAATTCTATATCATAAAGTACCAAACAGAAATCACATATCACAGAAATATCACATATCACAGAAATCAAATATCACCACAGCAGTAAGTATGATTTAATTCTGTTCAATGAAAAAGTATTCAATATATAGCACATGCCAAACACTGTGCAAGATACTGTAGACACAAAGATGAAGAAAGCACTGCTTCAAAAAATTCCAAGTTACTAATGAAATCAAATAAATATGATATCTACCAACTTTCCTTTAAACATTAATGAAGATACACAAATGTACAAAGATTTGCTACACTGAAAACCAAAAACAGCAATGTGTGTATGAGAAATATTCCCATTAAAACACTGCACTTAAAAAGCTGGGTTAGCATAAGTTTGGTCCCCTATTTACTTTGATCTTTGAAATATAAGAGCAAGCCAGCTAGGAAGTGGCTAAGCTAGGTCTATTCAAATATTAAATCTACTCAGAGGCCATAAGTACTCTCAATATGCAACATTTAAGCACTGGTAGCAGGACAAACCCAAGAAGAGCCTTGAAATACCCTATACTGAGACATAAAATGTTAACATCATGTATCAGGAAATTCTGCAAGGACCCATGGATAAATGAAGAGTGAGAAGTAAAACAAGAGTGAAAAAGAGAGTCGAATATAAACCACTCACCATAAGCCTCTAAACAAAAGACCATGAATAAAACAAATGCTAAGATACAAAAACACAACAACTAAAGCAGGAATTTGTCTAAATGAGAATAATTTCATGGGACAGCCAACTTAAATTTTGAAAGAGGTATATGAGAATATCCAGAGATAAAAACAAAATTTTTAGTAAAATTATGCAATAACAGGTATAGAGATATGAACAGAAAGATAAGAAAGGGGATGTATAAGAAATCTTGGAAATGAAACATACCAATTTTTAAAGAAATAAAATAGATGAAATAGATTGTTAGAGATGAAGAAAGAATTAATGAATTTGAAGGTGATATTGAATAATTCATGAAGAACCCAACTCAGAAAGGAAAGGGGACTAAAAATTAAAAACATGAAGGAGGCCTTAAGAGACAGACACGGAGAATTACAATCATAGAAGTTCCAAAAGGAGAAAATGAAATGACTATGAGGGAAACAGTATTTAAACTAAGAATTCGCACGAATTGAAGATCTACGGAGTCATATTGAAAGTGCACTCAGCATTGAGTGTGGTAAATAAATAGAAATCCACACCAAGGCACATAAAAGGGAAACCAAAGAACACAGGAATCAAGATAAAATCCAAAAAGCTATCAGCTTAAGGGAGGGAAAAGATTACTTAAAAAGGAACAATATATGAGCAATAATAGACACTGGAAAATAATGGAGTAACATCTTCAAAGTGCTAATGAAACGTAACCATTATCCTGAAAGTTTATACTTAGCTAGACTATCAAAAAATAATGAAAGACCTATTTCAGCAATTTTCAGACATACAAAAACCAAGAAACCTTACCATCTAGGGAACTTCTACTAAAATAACGATTTAGGTGTGCTTGAGAAATTACATACTCTAGGAAAAAGAAAAGGAGCCTAGTAGGAAAACACAGCATAGGAGAAACAAAAGTGGGCAGAGAAATGGGGGGAAAAGTCAACAATTTAATCAATTACTAACTGCAAAACATGTGCACAAACACACACATGCAAAAACTCAAAGTAAACAACAGACAACAGTAAACACAAAGGAGGGGAAAATGTGGAGGTTCAATAAATAAGTGTTGTTCGGCTAACACACAGAATTAAAAGTCTTAGCTAAAAAGGTGTTAAAGAATAACAGTAACCACTATCAATCCAACAAAAGAGTAGAAAAATAGAGAAAAAACAAAAAAAGAGTATGATATAAAAGAAAATGAACAGAAAAAAATGAAATATATCAACAATCACAATTTATGTAAGTAGATAAGACCAAGACAGTGAGATAAAAACAAAATAGACAAAAATTTGTTAGCAAATTCTTATGCAAAGAAAATCAGCATAGCAATATTAATATCAATCAAATAGACTTAAAGGCTAAACATATTCCTAGTAATAATGAGAGTAACTACATACTCTAATAGTAGACATGTTATAGTAATCATGATTCTGTATGTGCTAAACACCATAACTTTGTAAACTATTAAGCAAAAGCTGACAAAATTATAAGAAAGTGATAAATCTACATTCATTCGATATCAGAAAAGCAGCTAAAGCAATATACCACATTTGAAGATTGAAAGGGAAAACAATATGACTATCTCGATAGATTCACTCATTCATCTCATTCAAACAATATTTACTGACTCCAGTGTGTTAACCATTAAAAATACAATAAGAGAACAAAAGAAGAAAGTCTTTGTTCAAATGGAGCTAATACTCTATTTTTGGAGAGTGTGATAGTAAAGAAAATAAACAGAATAAATTGTAATTGTTAGAAATCATTACATGGTATAAAAATAGAGAAGAACGGGAGGTATTAGGAATATGGTATGTGGGATTATAATTTTAAATGGTGAGGTCAGAGTGTGGGCGCCACTGAGAAGGTGACAGCTGAGCAAAGATTTGAAAGAGGTGAAGGGAGAGAGCCATGGAAATATCTGGGGGAAGAGAGGAATGAGCTGGTGCAAAGGACCTGAGACAGAAGTGGACCTGGCACATGTGAGGGAGACTAAGGAGGCCAGTGAGGCTTGAATGACAGCAGACAGTGGTAGGACCTGCCAGGGCCTGATAATAGGGGTCTAGTATAAACTCTAAGGCCTTGTAGGTATAAGGATACAGAAAAGCATTTGACAAAATTGATCACCTGAAAACAGAACTAGAAACTAGAAATGGAAGGAAATTTTATTAACCTGGTTTTTAATCAAAAAACTAATAGCCAACATATACTTAAGTGAAACTTCCATGCATTGGCTTTAAGATCAGAACCATGAGAAATACATCATCGTTATGACTTCTCTACTATATTGCATTGTGGATCAATGCTGCAGAATTAGGGGAAAATGGTATAAAATGAGAAAGTAAAAGTTGAAGCTATTACTATTTTTTGTACAACATGTTTGTTTATCTCATAAAGCCAGGAACAGGGGTACTGGATTCAAAGTCAAGAAAACAACAACCCGATAATAATACATATATGTGCTTATTATATGCCAGGCACTCTTACAATCTATTAAACATATTGATTCATTTACGTCTCACAATAACCATGCTAACGTAGGCACTCCTATTCTCATTTTTCAAATGGAGAAACTGAAGCACAGAGAAGTTAAATAATTTTCCCAAGAAGATACAACTAATAAAGTTGGGGAGCTGGGATTCAAACACAAGTATTTTAGGTCCAGTGTCTGACTTTTTATCACTCACAACACAACATTCCTATACTCCCGGAAAAACCAGTCAGCAGATGTATAATACAAAAATCAAAAGATCTCAAGAACAATACTAATAAATGCATCTATGCATAAATATAATAATATATAGGTATTTTCTAGATAAACTTACCAAAAAGTTACAAAATGAATGACATAAAAGACCTGAAGAAATGAGATATACAGATATCAGTTTTATCAAATGTATGTTAAATATAATGCAATTGCAATAAATATTTTGAAAGGGTTTCAGTGCAAGTTGATGGAATTTTATAAAAGTAATAAAAGAAAGTAAAGGACCAATAATAGCTAAGAATATCTGGGGAAAAAATGAAGTGGGAAGATTTACTCTAATGATATCAAGACTTAACTACAGCTATTAAAAAGCAATCTGATTAACTATCTGTACCATTTCTTATAGTTCTTAAAAGCTAGAAATGGAAAATTACTATCTCATCATGACAAAGAATATCTATCTCAAAACATTTAAAATAATACTTAATATTAAAGGACAAGAGGAATCCCCTTAAAATCAGGGAGGGAAAAATATCCATTTTACAACTATTATTATTTTTTTTTTGGGGGGGTACATCAGGTCAACTATTATTTTTTATTATTCTGAAAGTTTTAGCAGGTGTAATGGCAGTAAACATATAAAAGGAATAATTATTATAAAGAAGAAGACAAATATATTAGTGAGTGGAATTAAATACCTAGTAAATAACAGGAGAATACTGAAAATTGTCCAATAGAGAAAAGCTCAGCAAAATAGCTGAATGCATGATAAATATGCAGAAACCAACAGCATTATACTATTTTATCACAATCTCAAATGTGCCAAATGAAATGGAAAAATACCTTATTTTCAATATTAAGGGAAATATGAAACACCTAAAAGTAATCTTATCAAGACATATGGAAGAGCTTTAGAGAACACCCTGAGCTAGTGTAGAATGGGACAGAACAAAACAGAAAAGAGCAGAAAAGACTAGAATAAGGTCAGAAATAGCACATTTTTAAAAAAAGCAACATGAATAAGTTGAAAATTGAATAATTATGCCAATTAATAATGCTGAGGAAATTGGTTACTATTTTGAAGAAAAAAAATTCATTCCATGTGAAAATAAGTACCATGCTGATGAAAAATACAAATGAATTAACCAAACTAAACTACTTCCCTATTGATCCCCTCTGTTTATGTTTCTCCCTTTGCCTCAATTGCACACCTTCCCTCTCCCACCACTCTCTGCCTGCTGATCCCTATGATTCCATCATTATTTAGGATAGAAATTAATTTCTCCAAGAAGTCCTCCTTGAACCCTCACTACAAACCCCCAAGATTGGGCCTGGACTCCTCCAGGGTACACATTTCCTTTATCCTAAGACTTATCTCACTGGATTGTAATCATCAGTTCCGCAATTAGAAGTTCTCTGAGGAACCATGTCTTAATCCTCACTACAGCCCTAGTGCATTTCCATCGGACGTCTAAATAAATATATTCTTCCTGAAACTCCCTTTCTACCCTCTGTCCCTCACTGTAACCCTCTCTCCATTCTACTTAGGCAGTTTCTCAGTTTTCAAGTGCTGAGGATTTTGAGAGCACCCGATTCACTTTCAGAGCTATGACCTAAAATGTTCTCAAATAGCTAGTTCATTGTGGCTCTCGTGAAACAATAAGGTTATGGAAAGATGCTCATAAAGCTATCCCTCTACTAACTCCCTTGCTATCCTTCAAAATCTCTTCTGTGCACAGGTTGTTATTTGAAGTTTCTCTTTATTGTGTTGACTTCTGAATAGTACTTTTCCTTTAAAAATAATCAGATTAGCATGTTTATCTCCCTCCCTCCAGTAAGTCAGAATTTTGTTCTTAGTGGATGACTAGCAGATAACTATTATGTTAGTTCACTTTGTCATGCCACTCTTTTCTAGAGACTTTTTTCTTGAATACCTCAGCGTTGTCTCATACTTTTTTTTTTTACTGAATTTTTATTGGAGTATAGTTGATTTACAATGCTGTGTTACTTTCTGCTATGCAGCAAAATGAATCAGTTATACATATACATATATCGACTCTGTTTTAGATTCTTTTCACCTATAGGTTATTACAGAGACTTGAGTAGAGTTCCCTTTGCTATACAGTAGGTCATTATTAAACAGTTATCTATTTTGTATATAGTAGTTTCTATATGTCAATCCCAATCTCCCAATTTATCCCTCCCCGAACTTTCCCCCTTGGTAACCATAAGTTTGTTTTCTACATCTGTGACTCTATTTCTTTTTTATAAATGAGTTCATTTGCACTATTTTTTTAGATTCTACATATAAGCAGTATCATATGATATTTTGTCTTTCTCTGATAAAGACTTTATTTATGGAGCATTTTTTCATAGCAGCCTGCCCTTTCCCCAGCCCCGACATCCCCACATCATGTGTGCTGAGGGGGCTCCTGAACTCTGTGTCATCAGGACAATAGCCTGACCCAACACATAAGGCCTCACCACCACCATCTTGTTAGATTTAAATTAATCACCAAAGGGCCAGAGTCCTCAAGTCTTCCTCATGCCCAGATCCCAAAACCACATGGCTCTGTAGGCAGTGAAGCAGATCCCCTCTCCACCACAACCCTTCCATTCTCCTTCCCTGCTCCTTAATGGTTCCACTGCCACTACCTCAGGGCACCAAAACAGCCCTACTGTGGTCTTTTTTCACCCAAACTCCTCTCATCACAGTTCATTCTTCCTAAAGCACTGTTTCAGTCTTTATACTCTATAGTTTGTAAAACCCTTACATGTTCCAAGGCCTTTATTTACAAGTCACCATTCCTATTTCCCAAAACTCCCTGTTATGCAATTCTTCTACCTTCTAGCACAAGAGAGTCATCATTACTCACTGAAAAAAATAAGCTAGACTTTTCTGATTCCTTACATTTTTAATGTTATTTTCTCCTTCTAACTGGTACAAATGTGGCCCTTCAATTGTCATTTGAAATCTTTTCTGTCCTTTCTGCCCCCCTCACATACCACTTCCAACACACAGTCATTCCTTTCCCTTTCAACCAGCTGTGATCTTGCCTTCTTTCAACACACATAATACCTTCTATTTCCTTTGGAGGGATTATGTATGACTCTAACATGAAATCTTGCCATTTGGTTACATGCTTTTTTCTCTCTTCTGGATGACAAACTTCTTGCGAGCAAAGACACTGTTTTAGTCATTTTTCTTTCCCCTACATATAATGTGTAGTGCTTTGCTCATAGCAGATGTTCAAGAAAATATGTTGAATTAAAAGAAATGCCTATGGGTTTTATTAATATATTTTAATTAAATAGGCATGCTCAGATCTAAATAGTGCTGCTGTACTAATTTTCTTACTCCTTTTAACTTTATTCAGGACTGACAAGAAAAAAGTTATTGATCTATGCAAACTGTATTTTAAAAAATAACCCCTAAAAGTAACAAAATATTATTTTAATATAAAACAATTTAAATTAGTTTAGATGCAGAAAAACATTAATAGTGTAGGGCACAAAAATAAAATGTTGGAGGGGGGTAAAAAGAACAACAGAAGTTCACAGTGTGCTCCATTAGCAACCTAAGAAAAAGAGGAAGCAGTTCAGAAAACAAAGTAAAATGATAATCACACCTGGTGTCTTTTAAAAAGCTAGTCAAATCCACAGTTTTGCCAGATAAGCAAAAAAGCTAACCAAACACTAAAGAAATATAGTTCCAGAAAAAATAATTCTAATTAAGAGACTACTAAACAATGTCTTAAAATTATGTATTCATTTTAGAACTTTTACAGAGTAGTACATTGTTCTAGATTATTGGTTTTAAACCAAGGGTGCACATCAGAATCACATAGGAAATTTTAAAAATCCACCCAGAGACTGAACTGGGAGATTGGGATACCAAACTGTACACTCTAAATATATGCAGTTTATTGTCTGTTAACTGTATCTCAATAAAAGTTCTTAAAAAAAATCCACCCAGAACACCAAAATTATTGTCCTCCACTGGGAGAGGAGGGGAATATGCATATGTATTTTAAAATATCCACATAAGTGATTCTGACTTACACCCTGCCACAGAAACAGGGTTTTACGGGTCTAGAGTTATACAATATGGGGGGAGAGGGGCTCTTCAGGAGAAAAGAATACAAAATTAGGAAGCAAACTGTATGTAGGATGACCTTGATGAGAGTACCTCTTTTAGACCAGCTATGTATGGTATTACTGTATTACTATATTTTCATTACCAAAAATAATAAGAAAATTGTCATTACCAGTAATAAAAATAATGGCCAACACTATTATTACTTAATACTCTCTCTCTCACTACATGACAGATACACTGCTAGTCACTTCATAGGTACACTTAATTCAACTTTCACAACTCTATGAGATAAAGTACAACTAATTATCTTCACTCTGAATGTGGAAACAGAGGTTTATTGAAGTAATGTGTTGAAGGTTAAACACGTACTAAATGAAAGGCTGAGATTTAAACTATTAATTCAGTCGCTTAGGGCAAGTATTTGGGATCAAGGCTACAAATGCCATTACTCAAACTTACGGGATTTCTCAGTTGAATAACCTCTGAGTATGAACCAGACCTGGATACACTATTCTGCCGACACTTGCAGTTTTACCTAGTCAGACTTGGAAAGAATGCACAGGTACATCAAAACAAATGTGCCAGTTCGAGGAATTAAATCAAAGGGTTGTTCTGACCTTTTGTTTCACCATTAACACCACCAGCCTTCCTCCTGGCCCAGAAGCCACCGGCTTGCAGTTCAAACAGTATTTCACAAGATGGCTCCCTTGCTATCTTTAGTTGCAACTTACATCATAAAATCCTACATCACAGTTGAATAATGGCAAATCTATAGGAAGTTACATCTTTCTTGTTGCTTTCTGATTTTTTTGCTAACAAGACAGTTATAAAATCTACAACTGCAGCTAAAGGTTGAAGGGAAATTCTCTTGCAAAGGAATTTTCCCAGAGAACAACAATAATAATCTACCTGCATATTGTTTCCAGCTTTTTATTTAATACATTGGAACTGTATCATACCTCCTTTTCACCTATGCAAATATGTGTGAGGAAGGAGAGAGATCCTTTAAGAGGAGCAGGAGTAAGAGGGCACATTTAAGCAGCACTAGAGGTTCACCCGCCATCGCCCTGGTGAGAACAGCCTACAGTGAACAGGACAAGGGAAAGTAAAACAGCTCACTTCAAAGTCCTTCTCAGTCCGCATATGCCTCTCACAGTGAGATCATCCAACTGTTCTGGATTGGATTCTAAGTCCTTAAAGATGTGCATTTTGATAAAACATGACCACTAAATGTCGGCCAACTATCTCATCTGAAGCTCGAGCTGATAAACAGAGATCCGTTCAAGGTGTAATGAGATATTTCTATAAATGGCAGCAAATTCACATGCTATTTAACTGCCTCTTATTACCTGGTTCTCCTCTTATCCCAAGAGGGGAGGAAAATGATCCAACAGCATCAAGGAAGTAGAGAACTATTTTTTAACAAGAAATTTGAATAACTTACATTTTCCCACATATAGAGAGAGATTATAAGCAGGAATCTGAACTATGATGATGCATTTTCTGGAAATCACACTTTAAAGGTTATTGTTAAAAGAATCTTCCCATAAGAACCTCAGTATAATTTGACGTTATCTTCCTGATCATACATGGCATCGAACAATCAAATAGCAAAAAGAAAAGCATACTATCTATCGGAAAACACTCTGTCTTTGACCAAACTTTGGTCAGGCTCTTCTGAGCTCTTGCTTGGACTAAGCCTTGGGCTCCTGTGTCCTCTCTTGTAAAGTCCAGTTCTAGTAAGAACTTTGTTGAGTCAGTTTAGCCAGAATCCCCCATCCTCAGTATTTGATCACCCTCGATAGCTGATCAGTTTCCTTATCCACCATCATCATCCCCCAGGTGATATCTGATCACCTCTGATAGGCCTTTAGCAAGAATCCTGCTGGGTGGGTTTGGCTAAAAATCACTCTTTACCCCCGGTGTTTCCTTTCAGCAATTTTCTATCCACTGATTTCCCACCCTGCTCGTTGGCTATAAATCTCTACTTTGCCTTGTTGTATTGAGTTGAGCCCAATCTCTCTCCCTTACCATAAAACTATTGCAGTGGTTCCTACACCTATCACAGTGGCCCTGAATAAAATCTACCTTATCATTCTCTAATGAATGTCATTGAGTAATTTTTTTCTTTAACACCATAAACAGTAAAATGATGAAACTATACAACTCCTCTAAAAGGAATATATTAGACATAATAAATGCAATTTTTTTAAATTTCATTTTAGAAAGTTGGATCCTGGAGGACACTCATAATCTGAATTGCCAAGAAAGCTACACTATCTTTGATATGCAATAATTTTCCTCAATTGCAAACAGACTCAGTCAAATTTACCTTCAAGGATCCTGAGAGCATTATAGCATAGTGATTAAAATGTGCAGGCTCTAGAGCCCAAATATGTGGGATTGAATCCTAGCTTTGCCACTCTGCCACTGAGAAAATTACTAAAACAAAAAACTCTGTGCCTCAGCTTCCTCATTTGTAAAGAGTAATGAGGATGACGTGATATACTACACACAAAGGACATGGTATGGTGGTTGCCACATGGCAAGCATTCAATGAATATCAGTGGCTAATGTCACTTTTCTGACCATAGAGCATGGTTCAGGTACTGCCAGTGGTGCTCCGAAGAAATGTCCACTGTTGATGAAAACAGCGGTGGCAAAGATGGTGATGATCAGGCTGATGCTACTTTTCCCACTGAAACATGTTTAGAGTAAGGAGAAGTTGAGCCAATATTCTTTTTTCATGCTTTTCACTGTGCAGATCATGCCATGGAACAAAAAACAGCTATTTGATACCAATCAAATAATCGACAAAGTGCTCTGTGTTACTGTAATTCACCGATTATCGTCACAGCCGATCAGGCATTGGCAGCTATCAGATATTGCATCCTTCATTAGCAAGTGATAAACATGGTAGTTGTATCACAGCAAAGGCTGTTATTTTGGAGGAACTACTTCAACATTTCTCATAGGATTGATGGAAAGTATCTTGTCTGAGATGGCCTAGTATTTTTCTATATTCACAATACAATATAAAGTACCACAAATTGAGAGGGAAAAGGCACCTGAAGTTTTTAAACAAAATCAAAAAAAGTGTAAGAATTGAAGTGGCCAGTAGAATTCTATCCTCATCATTACACAAATATGGAAAGCTAAGACTAAGAAAATTGAAGTATCGGTGGTAATTAGGTAGCAGAGTTGAAGACACAAAATGCAAAGTTTTCAAGTGTTAAGTGTCCATGTTTAATACAATTTAACTTGAAATTAGAGTATAGGGAACTATGCTTGTCTTGGCTATTACCTTGGGGCAGTAATTCAAAACTCATCAACTACTGTCAGTGTCAGAAAGGAAAAGAGAGAGAATGTGACAGCCAACCCACCTGAAAGATTATCGGAGATACTGAACCTGAATGATGACAGCCAAAGCTGGGTTATTTAAATAAAAAATACATCACCCAAACCATTCAGGGACGTTGGTTAAACTCAATTTAAATTTAACATCCAACATCTTTTAAGATTCACCTCAGATATGAGATTAGATTTCCATGCATTCTTTGATTCTGACAAATTAAATATCTTCAAGCTAACTTATTTGTGTATCTTATTTAAAAAAAAACACTAAAAAAGAAGGTTAAGGATGTACCCTTTCATGTCTAAAAACTTCATATCAACATCAAGAGAGGAAGGCCATTTAGTCTAAATATCATACAAGGTTTTCTCACACATGGTAAAGGTAGATATACTTTGCATAATTCAATATTTACAAGTAAAAAGTGTTGGAGGATCCATCAGATCCCAGTGCTTTTCAAGCTGATTTTCTGCAAATTACTTGTACATTTTCCAAAGGTAACAATGGCATCATCCCCTCACCTAGAAAGGTAGAGTCTTGAAACTAAGTCCCTAACCATTAGGAGGGAGAGATGAACAGATACCATCAGGTCACAAAAAATTTATGGTAAAACACATATACCTTGCTTTTCTCAACATACGATGCAGTACAGGTAGAGGTTATGAATGCCGACTCTGCAGCCAAGCTCTGTGGGTTTAAAACCCCACTAATGCCACATACTCATGGCATGACTCAGCCACGTTATTTAAACTTCTCATTGCCTCCCTTTGCTTATCCCAAGTGGGGATAATGACAGCAACTACCTTATAGGGTTGTTATAAGGATGAAAATGTTTGAATATGTACATAAAGTATTTAAAACAGTACCTGGCACATGCTAAATTTTATATTATTATATTATCATACAAGGGACCAGACAAAAGACAAATCTTTGAGTCTGATGCCACAATTTTCCTGACTTCTGAATCTCTCTTGGGTTTTTTAGGTCTTATTAATCTATACCTGCTGTATATTTCTGTCAAGCAAAGAACTATCAAAAGCTCAAATAATCCACCCAATAACTGTTGGTGACTCATCAATCATATGCTATTAATTTTTATTGGTTCTGTCCTACCTAATGGAAAACTTTGCTTTATGTGGGTAATTTCCTTTGCTGTCTAGATTTTATTTTCCACAATTTCCCACAGATGGTAGAATATGTGCTCTAAGCCTTGGGACTAAGAGAAGAGGGTGGGGAAAGGCCCATCCCCCAAACTCTGACCGGGAACATTTGCACTGGAAAGATGTATAAAAGGAACTTAACACTGACTGAGAATCTACTATGAGGGAGGGAGTGTGGTATCCTAGGCACTTTGGGTATATTTTCCTCAATTAATTCCCAAAGTAACATTCTGCAAAAGGTGTCTTAAAACTTATTTATACTAAGGCTCAGAAATGTTAAGTAAAGCACACACGAGCAATTGAAAGTGACAGAGTCAGTGTTTAAATGCACATCTATCTGACCTTCAAGTCCTGTTCTACTATGGAAACAGGCTGCCTGCTCTTGGATACAACCCACTACTCCTGCCCCACGGGGACACACCCACATGCACAAATAATTCCACTTTTCTGTTTTATGTATATTTGACATTCATAAGGTTTAACTTAAATGAAGAATACCAGGGGGTGGGGAACAGGAAGGGAGTCCCAACATCACTGTTCCACACCACCTTACATCCTTACTTAATTTCTTCAACAGTCTCATTTGAGCTTGAAGTGACACACAAACACAAAAAAAGATAATTATGAGAAGGCCTGATTGTGCCTAAATGTGAACTCAACACATTTTTCTCTTTTCTGTAATCTCTTCACGGCTGTGAAGACTATCTCAGATTAAGTCTTTTACCCTGAATTCAGTCTATTAGAAAACCTAATCCTGGAATGCAAGATTTTAGTAAGAAATCAACAAGACACTCCCAAAGACAGCTCAGGACAACAGCTATAAAGATACTATTTCCTTGTTTCCATAACAATTCAGAGCCTATAGACAGAGAACGTGGAAGGATTTTCCACTCAGTAGAAGGAAGTAAACTGGAATGTAAAATTGGTAGCTAACTATATTTATGTTATCCTGCCACTAAGCCTGCCCACATTGAATTAAGTAGAAAGCACTTCTGAGGCCCCCATTCACACTCTGTGTTCACAGTTTAGAAACAAAAATCCAAAGTGAAAACAATATAAAAAACTGGAAAAGAAATATCATTTTTAAAACTCCTTTAAAATTGTGCCTCCCATTCCCAGCCTATTTTCCTGGTCCAGTTTTTTTCCTTTATCCAGCACCACTTTTTTAATTCTTATACTTACATTTGAATGCTTTTCTTTTTCTTGTTTTGTTTTTGTTTCTTGTTTTGTTTAATTTTTATTGAAATATAACTGATTTACAATGTTATGTTAGTTTCAGGTGTACAGCAAAGTAATTCAGTTATACATATACGTGTGTGTGTGTGTGTGTGTGTGTGTGTATTCTTTTCCAGATTCTGGCTTTGCAGGCCATATAGCCTCTGTTGTATTACACTATTCAACTCTAACATTATAGTGTGAAGGTAGCCAAAGACAATACTAAAATAAATCGACGTAGCTATATTCTAATACTTACATAACAAGAGGAAGGCTGAATTTTTAAAACCCAGGATGTCATGGATGGAGATGGCAATAGTCTAGTTTTCTAAAACGTAACATTTCTTATGTTTACAGAAAACAATTCAGAATCTGGAGGAGTCTGGAAGAACTGAAAATATTTGACACTATAATATCACTCAGAGCTCAGCAGTAGCATAAGATTTTCTTATTTTTAGAAGTGTATTTTCACATGGTTTCCTTCTGAGCACTATCCTCAGTTCTCTAAGCAGTTGTTTAGTCTACCAGCACCTACATGAGCATATTGCTGCAATGTTTCTAATACGGTATTTTTTTCTCAATTTTTGAAGCGCTACAAAATGTTATTTTCTATCAGTCTGAAAATTAAAATAGAAATTATTCAAGCCAATGGCTTTATACCCTTTTGAGAATTACAGGCCATTTTGAGAATCTGATATACATTACGGGCCCCCTCTCCAGAAAACAAGATTATAAACCCTTGAGGCTTATCCTTCCAGAGGTTCATAGAAATTGAGTCACAAAAGCTCATTTCAACCTTTTCTGGACAATGAGAAAAAATGCAGAAATATAGAATATTCTTTTTAAATGATCAATTTTAATTGCATAGTAGTTAGTTAAGCATTAAATATATTATCCTTTGGGTTTTCATAAAATCCTGGGAGACAGCAAGCACAACTATTTTTATTCACCTTATTAGGAAGTCATTTGGACTATTCACATGAGGAAATAATTCAGAGAATTTCAATGATCTGGTCAAAATCACACAGTAAAGAATGTTAGAATCAAGACAAATCCAGGTCTTCTATTTACAAACTGTATTTTTTCCCTTGCTTTACACTCTTTTCTTTAATTCAGTGGTTGGCGAACTTCTTCTGTAAAGGGTCAGATAGTAAAATTTTCAGCTTTGCAGGCCATATAGCCTCTGTTGTACTATTCAATTCTGCCATTACAGCATGAAGGTAGCCAAAGACGATACTAAAATAAGGGGATGTAGCTGTGTTCTCATAATCATATAACGGAAAGAAGGCTGGATTTTGCCCACAGGGCTATAGTTTGCTGACCCCCTGCATTATTTTGTTTCTACATCAAAAGTAAACTCTGTCGTTTAACTTAACTTTCCTAAATGGCTTGACTATTTTTGTAGCATCATAAGTGACCACTACCAAAATGTAGTTGGCCCTCCATATCCTTGGGTCCTGTATCCACAGATTCAACCAACCACGGGTCAAAAATATTAACAAAACAAATTCTGGAAAGTTCCAAAAAGCAAAACTTGAATTTGCCGCATGCTGACAACTATTTCCATAGTATTTACATTGCATTAGGTATAATTAATCTAGAGATGACTTAAAGTAAATGGGAGGATATTAGTAGGTTATATACAATCACTATGCCATTTTATATAAGAGACTTGAACATCCATGGATTTGGTTATCTGTGGCAGTTCTGGAATCAATTTGCCCTTGGATACCAAGGAGTGACTGTACTCTAAATGCTAATGGAATCCCTATATAAAATATCACCAGTGATAGCAAAATCTATGCTAAGAAGCTAAAATTAGAATTTTATATATTGATTTTTATTTTCATTTTGAGATAGTTTCACTGATGAAACCACTGTATGGGGAGGTAATTTTGGAACACAACCTCCTTCAGTAGCACAACATTAGATGTGAAAAATGAAAATTCTATTGCAGTGATGGAGTTAAGGAGATAGTTTGAAAAAGCTAATTAAAATGTAAACTATAATTTATTATAATGTTTAATTAGTCTGAATATCAAATAGCATTGGAGGAGGTATCTAATTAGTATGTTTGTTTATGGAAGTTATTAGGGATGTCACAAAATATCCTGGGTTCTTCTGAGCACGGGGTGGGATAGTTTTTTCTGGTTTGGTTTTCCCACCTACACTCTTGAAATTGGTCTGGCCAGTGTCACGTGAGTAAAAACAATGTGTGCACGTGCATGAAGCTTGATTAGCCAGCGTTCAGTTTCCCATGCTTGCCTTCTTCTGAGCGAGAACAATGAACAGCGCCCCCTTGTTGATCTACACTGGACATACAATGTGATCTGGAAATGAACTTTTTATTTTGTAAAGCTACCAAGATGTGAGGATTGTCTACTACAGAAAATTACTTAGCAGATCCTAACTAATATAGAGGCATAGATTTTTAAAAAGTCATATAGAAAAAAGATTTATACAAATATTAATTTTTATTATACTCAACTAATAACAACTGCTTGTTTCATTATATATTATTCTGATGATCATTTTAGATTATATAGATGTCATTAAAATCAACTCATTTCATTAGATCAAAATACAAATAAACTAGATGAAGAAACTAGTCAAATCTAACACAGCATTGTAAGAATAACTGGTTTGAGCAAACCTTAATTATGTGAAGGCAACATTATATATAAGAATTAAAATGTATGGATTAAAGCTTTAAGAAGGAATGTATAGCATTGACATAGATACACTACCAAATGTAAAATAGATAGCCAGTGGGAAGCTGCTGCATAACACAGGGAGATCAACTCGATGATGGATGGTGACTTAGAGGGCTGGGATAGGGAAGGTGGCAAGGAGTCGGAGGGAAGGGATACAGGGATATATGTATAAATACAGCTGATTCACTTTGTTGTACAGCAAAAACTGGCACAACAGTGCAAAGCAATTATATTCCAACAAAGAGCTTTAAAAAAAGAATATATTTTATTTCTTTGTTAACATTAGTAATATAAATAAACGTAATATAAATTTCAACAAAAATAATAAAAATTACTCTAATAACAAAATTAGCTTAGTTTAAATTAGTATACTGCCATTCAGTGTTTTTACATACACAACTTTATTTAACCTTCACAACAATTCTGACTGTGAGAAAAAGCCCCTTTTGACAAATAAAATTAAGGATAATAGAAGTACTGAGATTTGCTCAAGAAGACAACCCTAGCTAGTAGCAAAGACAAAATAAACTTAATTTTTTTCTGAAATGAAATCTGATGCTCCTTCTACTGCCTCACTCCTTTAAAAAAGATAGGGAGAAATATTTTCATTCTAAGCTGTACTATGTAAGTAAAACTATGTTAAGAGTCTGCATGAATATGTACAGCGTATTATTTACTTGCCATGTAATATTTATTAGGAGGTCATGTCTACATCTATGTTTTTATGCATCAAATGAAATTAAAACAGCTCCCATTAAGTTATCTACAGGTACCACTGAAATTACCTACCAAAACCTGCACTCTCTGAATGGGAGCTACTTAGGCTGATTAATTCCATACCCTTTCTTTCTTTTTCCTTCTCTTGCTGCTTGCCTTTGGGAATTCACTCTTTGTTAGCACCTTCAATATGAGAAACTTAAGCTTAGAGAGAAGAGATACAACACATCACCCAAACTTGCCCACATGTTTATTGTTTTTGCTTGAAAAATAAAGTTAGAAGGGGAAGAGTTTTAAGATTAGTAATTAACATGCATTTTTTGATGACCTGTGACTTTCAAAACTTCATATTATATTTCCACCAGAGGTACTTTAGAACCAAGAGATGGCTGCATGAAACTCCTTTCTGTTTAGAATTAGTCGTTATCTGCATTGTACCTTATGTGCACACAAACCACAATACTTACACGTGAACTGCATGTGGGGCAGGTACTACTTTTGTAAGTACCACGTTATATTTACACAACCACATAAATAACAATGCCAATTTCTCAAAAGTAAGATTGCACAAGTCTAGATTTTTTTTTTAAAGGATTGGGAAGAAAACAAATATGTAGCATAATTACTAGCTTAAAGTAGACAGGCCTAGACAAATGTTATTGCATTCCTTCCCTATCAAATGCAATACTTGAGACAATTACAAAAATATTTTTCTGATAATCACCTCACTTAGTTTTAATCACATTCTGAGTACTACCTGCAAATCTGGTGGTCAATCAGAGGCGCTATAAAATCTATAATCTATGACAAATGTGCTGCATTTCAGTGGTTGGGAAGGGGAAAATGACAAGATTAAGAATAGATTCTTTGTTCAGGGCATGAACTTCATGAAAATTCTTTGCTTCCAATTTTGGGGTAATTTCATGATTACATCATCTGACAGTGATTGCTTTCCAGAAGATTAAAAATATGTTATCACAACCTTTTCAAAAGTAGGCAGAAATATATAAAAGTACATTTTGAATATAATAGAATTATATATTTTGAATACATATGAATACAAGTAATTCCTGCCTTGAACACCCAAGATACGGATGACTGCTATACTGACACCATAGCCAGCCCTTCTCTCACTGGCACTTCTCGTTTCTTTTATAGCTATACTTTCCTGCTCTGTGTTCTACTACCAAATAATAATAATAAAAACACTGCCTCACTCCTGGGAAGATTACATTCTTAACACTCCCAAGTCCCCTTCCAAATGCACAGGATTCAAAGTACTAGATGCTCTGAATTAAACCTCTTTGTGGCTGATTAACATACATACATAATGAGAAAAGAAGATGACTAATCTATTTCATTATTGCTTTGGAGTCTATAATACTATTTATGCAATAATTCTGCTTTATTGCCTATCAAATATAATTTTACACCCTACAAACTTAACTACCGTTCAGGAGGCATTTCCTCTGAGGAATAAATGCATTTTAACTTAGAAAATAAACCTATGTGAAGGTTTTGAATGGTAGGAACTTATGCTAATATCCTGAGATAGGTTTTATTTTCATTAATTTTAGTGGATGGGAAGAGAAACAGAGCATCAAAGACCCAAATAGTTTCTTAATTTCAACTTCTGTATTTCAACTGCACAATACCAGAATTACAGATTTTGGAAAAAGAATCATCTACTTTAACAAACTGGCATGAAGAAAAATGCAATGAGATTATGAAGTCAGAGCTGGAAGTCGCCTTGCAAGATTATCTGCCTTTTAAGCTGCTTGAAAGAAGCTCAATTTTCTATTAAAATGGGTTTCCAAAACCCAATACGCAGTTCTCAGAGAACAGCCAAGAGACTAGTGAAATGCCACAGAATTATGAGTATACCAAATTAATAAGATAGCACCCAACACCCAAAGCTGCAATGACATCATCCCCTGGGAAAATGCTGACTGTCAAATTCTACACCACTGCTTCAAGTCTATTCATTTCCAAGTTCAGATAGCGGTTCCATGAACAAAATTGAGCAAAAAAAGCTCTTAAAACTTTTCCCTCATCTTTTAAGTTATAGTTTTTTTTTTTTACCATGTCCAACAGAAAGATCCTGGACTCCCTGATAAAGATATGCATAAGGCTTTATAGTTTTCAAAATAGTCTTGGCATTTCCAAAATTGACCTCTTCTTTTCATCTGGAACCATTTGTTAAAACTACTTTATTTTTTTCCCTGGTTTTTTTTTTTTCTGATCAATTAAGCATTATGCTATGCAAGTGAAACAGGAGTTGGCAGAAAATCTGTGACCATTGTCATAACAGCTTCAGCAATTCAATAATTCAATCTAGGTAAAAGGAAATTGAAAGTCCCAGTAGCTGGTTCAAACTACAGAAAAACTAAACATAGAAACTATATACCTGAATCCAATATCTAGAACTCAAGGGGTAGAAGACAACAGTCCTTTGTAAATACAAGAAATGTTACTCCAAGGAAATGTTTTCCATAAGACCTAACATGATGCTTTGGGATCTTAAAATTGCAATAGACTGTAGTGGTATCTTGTTATTTGCATTCTGACATTCAGAGATCATGATGATTCAGTGATAAGCTTGGGCAAATCCTGGCCCTGGCATTCCAATTTACTTTCCACTGGGGAAAATTTTATTACACTTTAATGCCTTCAGGGAAGAAAACCACCTTACATCTTATTCTAATCTTTAAACTGACCTCAAAATAGAATACAGTTTTCCATTACATCAATTTCGCCAACAGCCTTTCCTAGAGTTTAAGTGATTTCTTATTAGCTTTAAAATAACTCAAAATTTAAAATGCTAACCACACTCCCACCCATGGCACCATTCTCAGAGATAAGTGTATCTCCACCCATAAACTCTCTTTTTAAAATTATGCATCTGTCCACTTTCCATCCTCCTCACTGCCACATCCTTAGTTCAAGTCAACAACTCTCATATGGATTAATGCAATAACCTTCTCATTGGCCTTCCTGCTTCCCCTTTTGCCCTCTGAACGGCAGCCTGAGTCACATCAGGACTCCCTTTCATTTAAATCTTTCAGCAGCTTCGCACTGAATTGAGGATATTGTCATGACCTACCAAGTCCTACATGCTCTGGCCCCTGTTCGCCTTGCTAACTTTGCTTCTTCTTTGCCATGCTGTGCCCTCTGCCTGAACTCATCTTTGTACTCCTCTCTCCCTGGCTGATTTCTTTTCACCCTTTAGGCTTCAGCTTAACTGTCACCTGCTCCGAGAGCTCTGGAATCAGTCTGCTTTAGAGCACCTGCCACTCACTCTCCGGCTCTACTATGTACTCTCCATCACGCACATGAATTTCTTGTGGAGCATTTACTGCCATTACTAATGGTCTTGTTTTTAAGTGCACTGACTGATTGCTGGTCTCCTCAACCCCAATGTGAACTCCAGGAGGGAGCCTGTCCACCTTGTCTTTCTAGTCTGTCTGAATTAAAGAATAAACTAACAAGTAAAAATTGAGGGGGGGAACGACTAAAATGAAGCTTTCTAATACGACACCATGTATAAAATCTTGGCCAATTTTTTAAACTCCTTTTTCTTTACAGGATCAACTAGCACTGTTTATGAACTACCTGCCTGCTGCCTAAATATTCATTTCAATAGTCAACATTTGGATGCCTCTTTCTTCACACTATTAGTCACAAAGACCTGTTGATTTCTCATCTAATTATTTCAACCTTTTGTCTTAATCTCATCTTTCAACACCAACTCCAACCCTCCCAGTCAATACTCTCATTCCCCTTCTGTGGATCACAGAAACGGTCTCCTAACTGTTCCCTCACTGTCACTCTCCCCATACTCTCTTCCTGACAGGTGCATCTTCTAATGTCACTTTTAACCTGTTACTTCACTTTCCAAAAAAAAGTCTTAGTACAGCAGGTCCAAAATTCTCAAAAACCAAATTACATTCAACTGTATTCTCCCTATCTGAATCAGTCAATAATATGTCCCATCACTTCTTTAAACAATTCCTCTGGTCTACTCAGATACTTACTTTTCTATCCTCGAAATAAGTCAGGCTCCTTCTCTCTTGGTACTTTTGCTTAGCTGTCTCACAGACTGCGAGGCTTTTCCCCCTCCATCAATCTTAACCAAAACATTTTCTTCAAAGCATAGCTCAAATCCAACTTCTCTAACTAAGCCTTTCCTCCCCATTTCAGCCCACATGCTCTTTCCTTTTTCTCAATTATTATAGCACTGAAACCATTGTTCCATATAATATTTGATTATACAAGACCTATTTCCATTATTATTCCATTATTTCCTAATTCCTAATTGTAAATTTTATCTCCCAAATTAGATTGCAAACAAGGACTATGTTCTTATTTCCTTTTACACTGCCAGCAGTGGCAAAAGTAGCATAGATCCAGTAGGAGCTACTATGGTGACTTAATGATTTACATGATTCTAAAGATCAATCCCTTCAACTACAAACAGCAATTTCAGATGACCTGTAATTCCTAAACAGACCATAATCTTACTCATCTTTCCCACATGAACTCCTGATGCCTGGAATGCTCCCATTCCGCCTTTACTCACCTGGGAAATTCCTAATTCTTTATCCAGTCTCAAATAGGACATTTACCATAGAAAGGGAAGTATTCCTTGCTCCCTTTTTACCCACCCACCTACCTCAGCATCTATGTACAGTGTCACTCCTATACACTCCCACTGAATGCTCCTAAGCCACAGCACCTGGATGCTATACTGTAAATTACTATCTGCCCAGTGGCCTCCCTGACCAGTCTGGGTGCTACCTAGGCTCCAGTAATTTATCTTTTATCCTTATAGTAGCAGACTGATCATGCTTTATTATTTTTTGAATATATAAACAAACAAGTTAGTAATGAAACCTGTTTAAAGAACTAAGAATTTAGTGTAATAAGTTATCAATTTAGTGCTGTGTAATTTCCAACAAGCTGCAGTTCATATCATTTAGAATCCCCATTTGTTTTTTGTTTTGTTTTTTTTTAAATTTTTTTTTGGGGGGTACACCAAGTTGAATCATCTGTTTTTATACACATATCCCCGTATTCCCTCCCTTCCTTGACTCCCCCCACCTCGAGTCCCCCCCACCCTCCCCGCCCCAGTCCTCTAAGGCATCTTCCATCCTCAAGTTGGACTCCCTTTGTTATACAACAACTTCCCACTGACTATTTTACAGTTGGTAATATATATATGTCTGTGCTACTCTCTCGCTTCGTCTCAGTTTCCCCTTCACCCCCCGCCCCCTCCCATACCTCGAGTTCTCCAGTCCATTCTCTGTATCTGCATCCTTGTTCTTGTCACTGAGTTCATCAGTACCATTTTTAGATTCCGTATATGTGAGTTAGCATACCAAAAATAATTATTAAGCATCCACTATGTGTCAGGCATTGCGGATACAGAAAAGACTCAAACACATAAAAATTCCAGAACTTGCATCTTACTAGGTGAGATAAGCAATGGGATATGGTGTTTGCTCCAAACGAGTTGGAACCCAGAGAACATCTCTGAGCAGAAGGTTTCTTTTCTACATGGATGCTGGCACTGAGATGATGCTAGCTTGGACCAAAATGGTGGCGGTTTGAATGGTGAGCAGTAGTTAACTTATAGATCTATTTTAAAGGCAGAGCCAACAGGATTGACTGATGAACTGGAAGTAAGGAATGAGAGAAAAAGAATAGTCAAGATTGGATGTCAGTCTGCGCAACTGTGAAATCGAATTTGTGAAGGGCTTGGAAGGGTATGATTTTGGAAACAGTGTGTAGATATATGAAGAGGTTCTCTAAAATTAGGCCTTAAATTTTAATATTCTATTTTGTATAATTGAACTTCTCTTGGGCATATTTCTAATGAATAGTAAGGGTCACTTTGGCTTCTTAGACAAATTGTTAACATTGAGTAGAAAAGTCTGCGACAGTTCAGCCAGTGCAGCTCCATGAAGCACTGCCTATATCAGTCACCCGACAAGAGTGACTGCAATTTATTCTCCCAGACTGTCTCAAGTTCTATTTTTTAAACAACTAATACAATGCAGCTTAGTGCTAGAGATAACAATTTCAATGATTTCTAAGAACCACCTCAAAGATCACACAATCATTATCATTAGCAATATTAATAATTACACTTTGAATTTTATCAAATAATGATTTGGATGTCAAATGGAGACTTAGGAAAGAGGCCAAAATTTTTACTTTGCCCTAGACTATAATCTAGTCCAAAGTCAGAGGAGATGGCCTTGACCTAGGAGTAGAAGACCATGGAGTAAATGTCAGTGACCTAGAATGACTTAATCCACCTAAGTCTAAAGCCTGAGATAGAACAGTAAGAGATTTGGGCCGTCAGGCAGCTACCTAAACAACCTAAATAATCAGCTACTGTGCTTAATGGCTATAATTTGGGGTAAGACTGGTAATAATGGTTTATTTTTTCATGTGTTGAAGTATATGTCTGCAAAACTTACTGAATTTGGGATTCAAAAATGAGACTGTTTATAAACATAGGATGCAACAGTAAGTCTGTATAATGACTAAGTCTCTTGGAGAATAATTTAGTGGTGGTCATGATGAGTTATAACGTGGACTTTTGAATTTTCATTGGGCAGAAACAAACCATTCTCACTCGGTCTGTGAGCTTTTTTTTCCTTCCAGACTCTAAGTAGTTTACACAATAAACAGTTATTTCCATGGTAGAAATGGCCAAGATGTCTAAGCTCCAAAGTTAACCTGTTATTATGGTTAGAAATCAAGGTTGCCATTCTTCCAGATTTTCACAGCCACACAACTTTTGACCTAGCTGATGGAAATGTAGGAGTAAATACAGTTCTTTGACCTCCTAACAAAGGCAAAAATCAACATGCTAAGGTATTTATTTCACTGGCAAGTGTTCCCGCACAAAGAAGCATTACAGTGGATTCATATAATGACAGGATACTACAAATCCCTCTCAAAGGAAAATTTAAGCAAGAGTTCATCCATAAATTGTCCACATTCTCTTATTTAGGACTTTGATATAAGCTACTCCTTTGAAAACTGTATACACTTCCTAATCTACCAATGACATCAAATAATAAAATTAAAACTTTTAGAGTCTTGATTCACACGCCCAAATCAGAGGTCAGGCCCATGAGAGGAAATCTCATCACAAGCATGTGTGGAAGGGGAGAATTCCCTTTGCACGCATATTTTCTTCGTTACTGTGATGAGTCAATTTCCTTCCCTTTATTGAAAATTACGCTTTAAACCCACCTCCTTCCATGAAACAAGACAGCTGTAATTCCTGCCAATCCTCACAGCATGGCAAGCACGGCTTTCACTACGGGGTGTGCATTTACAGCCTCTGGATATTTTGGGGGCACTGAAGGACTAACAGAAGAGAAGTCATCTACATGTACCCATTCTGCTGCCTAGTGGGTGTTGAGTGGGTATACAGTCAATCCCAAAAGGAGACCATGTTCCACTGTGACCCTTTTTAACAGGATGACATACAACAGGATTAAAAGGTAAAAAAGCAAGGGCTTAAACTTTCATTCTTTTTGTAATCCTCATATTTCAGCGTTAGTTTTTTATACATTTGTGTTATTGGAAAAACATAATGCATTAAAAAAGGCCTGAAGTAATCTTAATAGACAAGCATACAAGAATAGGAACAATCTGTTGAAATGTAGAGTTAAATTTTACAAGTTGAAGAAGGTGATATCAAATAAGAACTTCACGAAAAGAATGTCAAAATTGTCCTCAAATCGTTTCCTTCTGAACTAAAGAATCAAAGATGAAGGAAAATTTTAAACTACTTGTCCCCCCAAAAAAATCATTTCAAGCCATTTCTTGACGTTCTTATCCATTAGTCAAATGACTCAACTGAACTGCTCTTGAGTTTCATATGGATTTTAAACAACACAGGATTCTGACACAGTAACTAATTCATTTCCACCATTCCTTTGTTCAAGCTTTTAATTCTCTTTTCAAAATCAACTTACTAAAATCTAGTTTTCTGCCTGAAGTACACCATTTTGACCAACTGTAAAAATAAAAAATTAAAACAAATGAATTTTAGCTCACAAGCTGTACCAAAATTAAAAAACAAAATAAGTTGTCTCCTACCTATGGTTGTAATAACAGTGCCAGCAAAGAAGAAGGAACTTCCCAAATCCCAGTGACTGATTTGATTGGAGGTGTTTCCTAAAGGTATAATCCCTGCATTTATTGCTGCCACTATTTGCTGCAAGTTTAAAAAGAAATTTATCAGTACACATGCATCACATCAAACAGCATATATTCCACCCCAGACGACCAACTAAACAAAGAGCAACAATTCTAAGGCTTGCTTTTCCATTTAAAGTATACAATATAGATTAAAACTTTAAAGAATTTAATACAGTAATTTATAAGAAAATTATATCTGATATCAAGTGAACAGATCTGCATAAAGTTTATCATATTGCTTTATGATATGCATTCTATCATCATCCAGTGATATATTTAGCAACTTACTTGAATTAACAACTAAATATAGCAATAATTTTTAGTAGGCACTGGAGTTAAATGTCAGACTGCAAACTACGATTTAAATAACATATAATAGCTTCATCAAAAAAACAAGTATTTCTGGTCATTTTGAATGGTAAACATAGGTATCCAAGCCTGAGTTGTGTACAAAAGTAGAGAGAATAATAGCAGTAAGATCCAACAACACAGGTTAAGATGACAAGGAACAGGCAACAGAACTTCACCATCAAGCTCGAGTCAGTCCATTTATATCGAGATCCTCAAAATCTCTATAAATTTGTATAAATTCTATGACAATGAGTATCACCAGTGACCTGTAGATGATGGTCAACAAGTCATACAGGAACACTAGAATCTGGATGTTGCCTTGAGTAGTACTGGGAGACAGATGGAAAGATGATATTATAATCCTTTCTCAAGCATCAGATGTTAGGGAGGGAAGGGGAGATCCAGAAACACAAACATAGAAGAGAATAAGTTAGGAGAAAATGTGTAGTAAAAGAGAGACACACAGATTGTAGCAAAAGACGTTTCTGTTGGAAATACCTTTTTAAAATCTTAATCACTTAATTTCCAGATTTTAAAATTGGAAGGAACTTCATTTGATAGGCAAGGAAATTAAAGACCAAGAGAGGTAAAGTGACTTGTTTAAAGTTATATAGTTTATTGACAAATGGACAAAAACTACACTGTGAAAATGTAGCCACTACCCAAAGAAGCTACTGTCCGATGGAAAAGAGCAGATAATGTAAAGCTGAAATGCAACATAAAAGCTCATTTGTTTGACTTGTTTTCACCTATAAATGGAAACTTCCATAGTTAATTGAACTGTAATGCTTTTATTTACTTTACCAATGATACATATTCATTGTTAAAAAAAATTTAGGAAAATACAGAAAGGCATAAAGAGGCTAGTAAAAATTATTCATAATTCCAGAATTCAGAGATAATCACTGTTAATGTATCAAGATATCTACTCCTGGCATTTTGCTATATATTTTACATAGTTGGATTTATGAACTATATGAAATGTATTCTCTATTTTTACTCAATATTATTCTATATGCAGTTTTATGTCATTACCATATTTACTTAATCATTGCCCAATATGTAGACATACATGCTGTTCTAAAATTTGTCTTATTATAAAAAGTGCTGCTATGAATGTATTTATGTATAAACATTTTTTCTTTCTGAATATTTTTGTGGGAGAGATTGCTAGAAATAAATTTGCTACATTGAAGATTATATTTTAAAGCAGTTGATGTATAGTAGCAAGTAGCTATCCAAGAAGGTTGTTACAATTTAATTGCCCCCCCCCCCCCCAGCAACTTACAAATGCTTAGCAATACTGTCATCAGACAAGGGAGGTCTTCCTGATTACCCTTCCTTGAAAAATGTTTTTTTGCAGTTAACTAACCTATTATTCTTTCATAAGCTTTAGAATCATTTAGTTAAATATTATAGAGATTCTTATTTTCATAGGTTTAACATATTTCTGTCATTTGGCTATAAGTGAAATCTATAAATTAAGGAAAATAAGCACTATTATAATAGTGAAACTTCCCATCAAAGAACATGGTATGAATCTCCATTTATTGAGTCTCCTTTCACAGTCTGAAATAGAGTATTTTTGTTATACTTCACATAGGAGTGTAAGGTTATTTTTAGATATTTTACTTCTTTTCCACTTTAAATTATAACTGGTTATTGCTGTTGCACACACAAATATATATTGTCCATTCTTTGAGCAACTCTCAAATTTTTTATCTCAGAACCACTTTACAGTCTCAAAAATTATAGCAGGACCATTGAAATTTGAGTTATAACTATTGATATTTATATTCTTGTTTGAATTTCTAACTTTAAAAATGTTTTGATTAATTTATGTAAAAACATGACAATAACAATAAGCCCATTATATGTTAACATAAGTTAACACAATTTTATGAAAAAATAATCATGTTTTCCAAGACAAAGATTTAGTGAGAAGAGAGGCATTGTTTTAGAATTTTATAAATCCCTTAAATTCCAGGCTTAATAGAAAGCAGTTAGATTCTAACACATGCTTCTGCATCCAATCTGGAAAACAGTATGTTGATTGCTCAAAAAATTAAAAACGGAACTACCATACAGTCTAGCAATTCCACTTCTTGGTATTTAACCAAAGAACATGAAAAACATTAATTCGAAAAGATATGTATCCCTATGTTTAATGCAACATTATTTACAATAGCCAAGATATGGAAGCAACCTAAGAGCCCATCAATAGATGATTGGATACATATACAATGGAATATTACTCACCCATAAAAAGAATGAAATCTTGCCATTTGTGACATGAATGGGCCTAGAGGGTATTATGTTATGTGAAATAAGTCAGGAAAAGACAAATACCATATGATTTCACTTATATATGAAGTCTAAAAAGCAAAACAAACAAAAAAGCAAAACAAATTCATAGATACAGGGAACAAACTAGTGGTTGTCACAGGGGAAACAGCAGGGGGCTAGGTGAAATAAATGAAGGGGATTAAGAGTACAAACTTCCTTATAAAATAAATAAGTCACAGGAATGAAATATACAGCAAAAGGAATACAGTCAATAATACTGAAATAATTTTGTATGGCACAGAAGGGTATTAGATTTATCATGACAATTGTTCCATAATGTATTTAAATGTTGACTCACTATGTTGTATACCTAAAAATAACATAATATTGTACATCAACTGTACTTTAATTAAAAAGTATATTTTAATATTTTATAGACATTTCTTCAACACATTCACTTATTCAAAAATATTTATCAATTTTTTATGGTGCTAGGCAATGGGGAAACAATAGAGAAGTGAAAACATGGGTGGTATAGATGAGAAAAGTTAAAGCATGTTTTTAGACTCCACCCAATGAAGTAAATTTAATTATTTTATTTACTAGAAGCAAGCTAATTCCTCCAACAATTGACTTAATACATCCCCCATAGCCAGCATCGTCATTTTACCCTATTCCTCTGCTTGTCAATGACAAGGTTCAGCATTACCCAGACACTTGGATAAATTCCTCAAATTATTTAAATCCAAAAGAAGCAAATGTAGACGTAGAGACAGTAATGTCTGGCAATGTGTGGGTTGTAAATAGTCATCACAGAGCTGTGATGATTACAACAGAGGCTTGAGATAGAACCGGGAATATGTCAAATCACTATGAGAATGAGTCTACCATGAGGTCCTTTCTCCAAAATATTCTTGTAAATTTATCTTATATTTCTGTACAATGTCTCTTGGTCAACATCCACAGGAAATTGGATGTCCTTGGCAAGTGCAGTGACACAGATCTAACTACTATTTCAATGTCAGTTCAGGCCATCAGAGAACATAACAAATGCCTTCATGAGAACTGTTTCTATATGTGCATATCATGTGATTAAAAAAACAATCACTTCATCTACAATAAAAATTCACTTTTCCACTGAAGGCAACTTTTGTGGACAATCAAGTCATGTTAACAATTTATGAATAAGTTGCATTTTTTAGGTTAAAGTAAATGTGGGATCCTATGCATTTAATCCTAACATACGAACTTGGAAGTATTGATCAAGGGAGGACTTCCAAACTTAAAAGCTACAATAGTATAAAATAATCTTGATTGGATTCACATTCAAATTTTGCTTTCCAGGCTAATCAACAATCATAGAACATGCATTAAGTAATGAAAGGCAGTTACATACATGATTCTAGTCAAGAATAGGAGCTTAAACTTAAGAAATAGGGCTCTTGAGAGGCTTATACTCCTAGAGATGATAAAGGTAAAATTACTCACAAAAATAATTATAAAAAATCTTGGTTTCTATGACAATGGTGGCTTTCAAATCAAAGTTCAGACTGAGTTCTAATGTGAATTTGTGCATTCTTGAATTGTAAGAAGTTTATGTCTCAGTGTCATCTGGCATTCTGGAACTATATCGAGCTTTAATACCAAACATTGATAAGACACTTATCATAACTGTAAGAGACTAGTATAGCCTTGGAACTCAAGGCCATCAATGACAATCATGAAAAATGCTCCTGTGAGTCCAATGCCTAAACACAACTTTTGCATGCATTATAAAGCACTTGACTAGCTATTTTTCCATTGAAGGAAAAGATATTAGAAAATAAGCAGCCCCAGGGAAGGCCCAAAGAATATATTGTTTTCCGAGTAGGTTATATTATGGACCTTAAAATACAAGTTCTGATTTCACTTTTTCTTTCCCTTTGCTCAGATGTTCATTTTCACCAGAACAATACAGACTGTTCTGAATGCCTTCCACAAATTCCTCCTCCATTAATATTATAATCAAGATTTCATTAAAATATGCTATCATACCTATAATCCCAAAAGTAGGGTCACATTAATAATTTGAAATTTTTAAGTGATATAAGAATTCTAAACTGTAGGTACAAGGCATTGGCATCTAATTGGGCTACACCAATGATGTACATGTTAACTGGTTCAATGACAACCTCTTAACTGGATATTTAAGATTGATCTCATTTTTTTTTTCTCCTCTGAAAAAGGACATTATAGCTAATAATATAATAGCTATAATATAATAGCTAAATCCAATTAAAATTATACTGACATCTGTAAAATTATACAGTTCCTCAGAGAGGAACAAGTATTCTCTTGCCAAATCTCTGTAAGACACAATTTTATATCTTTTTGATCACTATTTCCTTGTGGGGGAACTAATTTCATCCTGAGTGGAGACTAGTCTTCAGGAAAGAAATCAAATCACACATTCACAACACTGTGTCTGACCATGTCAACCATGTAAGCAAGGCTATTTTGAAAGACTTGAAGAATGTATAATGAGGAAAGCAAAATAATGATGCTCTCATTGCCAAATGACTTTGTGGGAAGATACTATGTAGGTATCATTGCTATTTGTTGTTACACCACAAAAAAAGAATCACCATCCATCAGTAACGTGCAGCAATGTTTGAGGACTGTTGACAAAGGCTGCAGGACCCTGATGCATCTTATCCCTAACCTTCTGGCTATGCAGCAACACCATGATTACCTAATGCCAGATGCTGTGAACTGCTTTGAAAAGTCCTGCTAATAAAACCAGAGAGTATCTCAAGATGGCCTTTACCCTTACAGGCTCAGAATTCAAATACAGCACTGGGAGATCTTAGGCAACCTTGATTGGCATTTTTGAATCAATGAGCAGTCACATTTGTTGATCCATTTCCTATGTGCTTTTTAGAAAATCTTTATTAGCCATACAGATGTGTTTTAAATGTTCTTTATAGACATCTTTTGCACGAGAAACTTCTCTTCTAACGTCAGTGACATGTTGTAGTCCTAACCACTGGGGCTGCTTCTCAGGCCATTATACATATTAAATTAGGTTCAGCCAAGAAGTAGCATTATAGGGCTTCATTGCAAACTTACATACAAAGGCAGCCCATGACATCCTTTGTACCACCGAGAAAAATCCCCAGAAACCAAACCCGTCTTCTTCACCTTTGTGTCCTTTCTTGGTATTTTGGAAACTAAAGCAGTGCCATGGACTTCCTTGCATGAGATAATGTTTTTGTCAGAGTATCAACTGGGACTGCTGACAATTCAACAAGGACACAAACAACTTCCTGAAAACCATACCACATTAGCATACTGCTCCACAAAAATGCTCCAGCAGCAGTTCTCAGCTAATGATAATACTGGTTGAACCATGTAAAATTGCCAATATCCAAGTACTTTTTGGCCTATAAAATGACAATTTCATTTTAGCATACAAAAGAATGGTATTTATGTTTTCATTAATCATGTGTAAAAACGTGCTCAATTTCATTGAGTGTAACACTTATTACTGCAGAATTAAAGTTAATTCCCATAAGCAGGAAACTGTTAAGAGCATAGTAATCTATTATGGTCTTGCTTACAGTGAAGGATGTTTACATGTTAGTTTAAGTAAAACCCTATATGGTTGAGAAGGCTATTCTGAGCAAACGTGGACTAAACATTGAATCCTTATTGGAAATTCGAGTCATGTCTAACTTTTGCACATATCTCAGAAATCAAGGGATACTATCTACTATTTAAGATGATTACATTTGGTAGAAGTAAATTTGTATATTCATCATTCGATATCAAATATTCCATACTAGTATACGTTTGAGCCTCCAGTTTTAAATGAACTTGAAACACATTATGTAATTTAGCTTTTCAGAAATTCTATAATTATATAGAGATGGCATTTTTTTCTTTTTCTTTTTTTTTTCTTGTCTAGGAAAATTAGAGGCACCTACATAAATCCAAAAAAGAAAAATAAATCCCAAAATTATATTCCACAATTAAGTGAACTGTTATAAGTACTGACAAAGATCAGATTTCTAAATCTAACATCAATAATCTTTTTCTTTTTAAAAGCTATATTTCTAATTTCATATGCAGAAAAAAGATGGAGTAGTATATTTGCATATTTTATACAGAAAACAGGTGGTTACATCATTCTATGTTTAGACTCTGGTAAAGAAGGACGTTTTCAAGGTTTCCCTAGAGTATATCTTTTAAGTCAGAAAGATAATATGCAGTAATGTTTTTAATCTTCTGTCTTTGTTGGAAACAATTTGAATCAAAACACATTTCCTATTTTCTTAAAAAGGCTTTCAAAGTCCTTAGAATATGTTTTCAAATAAGGTATGACCTAAGTTTAATCACACATTAATTAGAAACTTCTTATAAGGAAGAATCATTTTTGTAAAAAACACAAAAATCTTAATTATTATATCTTAAAGAGGATAGTATTACCTACAGGAAGCAATTTCCACATACCAGATTTTAGAAAGCACCTCTAAAAGTAAACATCTCACTTACCTTCTCAAGACTTTCCTTCTATTTAGGGATTATGCCATTGAATGTCAAAACTATTTTTACACAGAGTAATGAAGTGTACAGATTTTTTCTTGCTCTTTTGAAAGTGTAAATTTATTTTCTATTAGCAGAAACAAAAACTTAAAATCCAAAGTAGGAAACAACAGAGAGCTGGAGGTGCATGTTATCACCAGAGCCAGAAGCAAGAGGCACACCACAGGGTATGAGGGTCGCCTTCCCTGTTTTATCCACCATGGAAGCTTTTTCAATCATAAAAGTAATATACGTATTATTGAACACTTGGAAAAATAAGAATTAAAAAAATCACTCACAGTCCCTCAAACAGTTTTTGCAACATGCATATATTCAATTTTTGGTTTTAACAGTTATCATAATTAACTGTGCTTTCAACTATTTTCATCTAACATAAGCATGTTCCAACGCATTTTGAAGTCATCAGTATCTCACTGAGTAGCTACATGTGAAATAGTTTACATACCACTCTTCTATCATTAAATGAATTTGTATAACAGAATCCAAGTTCAAGTGACCATATATTTGCAAAGTGATTATAAAGATGATTTATATATCAAACAAGGATAGAACTGGAAACTGAAATTGTGTTATTCTTTGAGCCCTGCATGAAATGACACTGTGATATAGAAAGGATAAAACATGGTCAAGACCCCTGAGTCCTTGCAACTCTGAAGGAGGCAAAAAAATGTGTGTAAAGCAAGCAGACTGAAACCTACATTTCCCCAGCTGTACGTTTTGCATGACTTTTCCTACATTCCATATTATTACATGGTATATTAATACTCTATCAGATAGAATATTAATCTGTCTATCTGTCCCCCTTCTACCTCATCTCAACATAAGTCAGGGGTGGGGGGAGGTTAATAAAAGAAAAGAAAAATTTGGAGAGAGAAGGAGAGCAAGAAGTAAGAAAGAAACAAAAGGGCAAGTAGAAGAGAAAATGATAAAGGTTTTTTAGATAACAAAGAGACAGTTCTAAAAGAATAAGATAGGAACTTAATACAAGTTACAGTCACTCTGTCTAGGAAGTTCTTTTGAAAGAGGTTATCCTTAAAATAGGATTTGAGTAGGTGGAAGAGTGAGATCAAGGAGACATAGCACTAGGCAATACTTTTATAGCAGTTTGCCCAAGGCACCCTACACTAACCAACATTTATTCATGCTCTGTTTTTAAGGCCTCAAGTTCTAAACTGATGAGAAAAAAATAATACCCCAAAATGGAACAAAGGGAGTTTTACTCTGTCAATTACACGCATGCATAGACCTCCCAAATTTGGAGACTCTGTTGGCCTTTTCAATAGAATGTCACTGAGGGAATATGGGGATATGTGTATAAAAACAGATGATTGAACTTGGTGTACCCCCCCCAAAAAAAAAAAAAAAGAAAACTGATGGCAGATGAAAAAAAAAAAAAAAAAAAAAAAAGCCAAGTCCCGTGCTTCAGCTAGAGGGACAAACAATAAACAAGCAAACATACAAAATTACCTCTTGTGTTAAATGCTAGGAAGGAAATAAGTGTACTCTGCTTGGGAGAAACCTGGGTGCTGTTAATTAACTCTGTTAATAATAGGACCTGTTCAGATGATTTTCTGATGATAATAAAGATAATATACATAAAGAAAAAAAAAATAGAATGTCACTGGTTTCTACTCATTTGATTTGAATATACACTTAAGTGTATATTTCCATAACAGACACCAGTTTAAACAAAAAAGTGCTTTATATCTATATAAAATTAATCATACAGGAAATAGGGAAACTATTCAGGTTTTAAAAACAAATGTTTTTTTTTCTTGCCCCTCCTGAATATGTAAGTAAAAGGTCATGACAAGGATGGAAAGTCTTAAGGTCTGAACACACACACACAACCAACAAAGTAAGTAGTAAACCCAATTTGTATTAAATTAAACCAAACTTCCCACACCCCAAGGTAGTCACAAATAAAGGCAAAATATCACAATACTGAAACATTCCAATAATATTCTGACAAACAGTCCTCTGTTTCAGGCCCCGTAAAATTTACGTATTTCTCATTTCAACTGAATTGATTCATTGCCTTTAAGAAGCCTACAAGAAATGTCTCTGCTTTCAGGATCCAGGTAAAATTTCTTAATACACTGCAGAGTAAATTTACTAATGACTTGCTAACATTATGCAGAGAAAAGGAAGTCTTGCAAAACTGCTTAATATGTTTATATTTCTTGGCTCTTAATGTCACAGAATCAAGACAGCAAAGATAATATATGAATAACTTCCCAAAATGTAGTGATTCATACTCAACCGTCTTAGCTTCTTAGCTTTTCTCCAACTTTTCCCATCTTTCTCAATTACACACCCATACACTCACCAGTTACAGCAAATCTGAATTGGTTGAAACTCATTTTGTTGAAAAATAGGAACCTAATGGAATTTCTTATACTTTTTTAAGCCAACTGGAATGACTGAGCTACCCTTTGACACCTGTCCAGTAGTTACTGCTCAAAAATGCAATTAAACCCTTCCCTCGGGCACGTCTCAGACTGACTTAGGAGTGTCACACCACACATCAGCACTGAAAACGAGCCTGGTGTCTCTCCTCATGCTTTCTACATCAGTCATTCACATATGCAGTACTGTTCATCTTCATTCACAGAGATACCAATCCCAAGAGCATTTCAGAGCACAGCAACCTATGAAAGGGAAGATGCTCCAAAATCCACATGATAAACACAAGACTGGAGGATCTCCTCTGCTCAGAGGCCCAAACTATGAAGATGTCATTACCAGGGCACTCTTTGCTGAAGGATGGGTCTAATGCCTGGAAACGTACCAAGTTGGGCTAAACACCCTTAGTTATCTTTACTTCTCTTGCCCCCAAACTCCCTCCTGCCAAGAATGTGTTTATGCTGGTGGAACGAGCAGGATAGGCTATGTTTAAACTGGGTAGAGAGAAAGCAGACTGAAAAGTCACAGTAGGGACTTCCCTGGTGGCACAGTAGTTAAGAATCTGCCTGCCAATGCAGGGAACATGGGTTTGATCCCTGGTCCAGAACATCTCACATGCCACAGAGTAACCAAGCCCGTGTGCCACAACTAATGAGCCTGTGCTCTAGAGCCCGAGAGCCACAACTACTGAAGCCCACACACCTAGAGCCCGTGCTCCACAATAAGAGAAGACACCAGAATGAGAAGCCCACACACCGCAATGAAGAGCAGCACCCCCTTACCACACTAGAGAAAGCCCACATGCAGCAACTAAGACCCAACACAGCCAAAAATTTCATAAATAATTAAGTAAATAAAAATTTTTTAAAAAGAAAAAAAGTCACAGTAAAGCAACACAGAGTGTCTTGAGGATCCAGAGGGGGCATGGGAGAGGCAAGAGTGCTGGCATCAGGAGATGACTGAATACACCTGAACCTCACTCACTCTTTCATTTTTAATCACCTGAGGTGCATCTATTGCATGTCCTCTAGACAGCTACCTCTCCTTAAATAACTATTGGGAAACAGCAGTGCAAAACCTGAGGTGCTTCATCATCTCATAAAAATAACTGTGACCACTATCAGTAATGGTATCACTTGACAGGAATCAGGTACATATAATTTCTCTTCCACAAAAGCTGAGGCATAGAGAATCTAAATGAATCACTAGTTCAAAGTAAGTAAAAACAATAATAAAATAACCTGGAAAATCAGTCACAGGTCGTGGTGTTACAGTTTAGCCGTATTACAGCTTTGGTTACCTAGCTTTAGACATAGTGATCATTTATAATATTATTCCTATGTGATAACACTTTCAAAGTTTCAAGTAGTAAATACATTTATAAATGAATTTTTTTAAAAAAAATAGCCCATTGATAAGTTTGAAGCTGGGTGAACATCCTGTTTATTTTGTCCACATGTATATAGTGTATCCCAAATGATCATGAGGCCTTGTCTTACATCTTTATGTCATATATGGCCTATATGTCTAGCATAATGCTAAATGCTCAAGAATTATTTGTGGCATATGTTGTGCTTACTGATTTCTAAGTACATATAAAATCACTATCATGAGCTGACAAACTAGAGTACTAATTGCATATTACAGGTCATGGTAAAGAGAGAAAGACTCTGCAGTAGCATTTGACACAGCTAATCTCTCCCCACCAGCAACATGTCTTGCCTCACAGAACACCACACTCTAGTTTTCCTCCAGTCTCCCTGACTGCTGTCTTATCCCTCTCATCTTGAAGTCCATGGTTCTGTTCTCTATCCATTCACACTCCTGTGTGATTTTATTTAAACTCAAGGCTCTAAATATTGTGAATATGCTGATAAGTCCCAAAGATATTCTTCATCCTGGACTGTTCCCTGCTTGCATGTCTGAAAGGCAGCTCAAACCAACCATATGCCAAACTGAACTCCTAAATAAGCTCCTTCCTGAAACTGCTTCATATGAGTTTTTCCCATCTCAAAAGCTGGCAACTTTATTTTTCCAGTTCTTCAGGCCCAAAACCTATGAATCATTCTCAACTTCTTTCTCTCACAACTCACATCAATTTCTGTTAGCTTTACCCTCAAAAGATCCCAATTTGACCACATCTCATCACACTCACTGCTTCTGTCTTTATCCAGGCTACCACTGTATCCCCACTGGGCTCTTGCAGTGGATTCCCAACTTCATCAACCTACATGCTACTCCCTACTGGGCAACCACAGTGATCCCTTTAAGTTACAAGTCAGATCATGTCCCTCCTCTGCTCCAAGTCCTTTCATGGTCCTACAACTCACTCTGAGTAAACCTAAGATCCCATATACCAATTTATAAGGCCCTATAGGATCTGAGCCCCTGTTACTCCTCTAGCCTTTTAAAATATAAATTTCCCCTTAATTCACCCCTTGTATCCATGTGGTCTATCTGCTAAGAATGTGCCTACCTCTGGGCCCTTGCTTTTGCTCTCCTCTCTGCCTGGAATGCCTTCCTCCTGTTACTCACATGTCTATGTATAGCTAGGTATTACCTTCCAGATCCATGCTAAAATATCTGAGTTCCCTGATCTGCCAATTTAATTAGCCTGGGCAGTGACTCTCTATAACACAAACTATATTATTTTCCAAAATACTTAGAATTGTGGTTTTTATTTGTAATTACCTTATATGTTTATTAGTTTACTTATTTATTGCTTCTATAATTACAGAAGTCTTGAGTTGTTCATGACTTTAAAGTCCACAGCCTCAAGTGGGGTGACATAGGTAAGATGGTGAAATAGAAATCCCAAGACCCTCCCCCCCACACCTACCCCCCTCCCCGAAAGAGATACCAACTCAGCAATGCACAGACCAATTCCCTTAGTGAGAAATAACAGAAATCAGTTAAGAGGCTCCTAAACCTCAAATGAGCATGAAACCAACCATATCAAAGTTCATAGAAAAATTCATGGCACCCCTGAGTTCAGTGTGGTGCAACTGGGAGAAAACCTAGCCTCTGGTTTCTCTTTAGAGAGGAAAGAAATTGGAACATGTGTCTGATGTTCTGGGTTTTGGGGGTACCACCCAAGGGGCAGGTTTTTGTCTTGCTTATCTTAGACCATTTATGGGACTTCATACACTCTAGATGCCTGGGGGACACTGAGAACTAAAGTGAGCTGGGCAGCCTGCAGCTTGCTTTTGCCCCAAAAGACCCATGGTACAGCAGACAGAGTCTGTTACAGTTTAACAATCTCTTCCTCAGCGGACAAAGAAGAGTGGAGCATGTGTTCAACACTCTGGCTTATTGGGAGGCTACCTAAAGGACTGGTTTCTAGCTCATCCAACTCAAAGCACTGAAGGGATGCAGCATATTCTAGAAACACTGGGACCACTGAGAATAAAAGAGACCTGGGAGGCTTGCAGTAGCTCTAGAAAATCTGCAGTACTGTACACAGACTCCAGAGGTAGCAAGAGATTACAAACAGGCAAATGCATCTAACTGGAACTTATATGCGCAAGTATAGAGACTATGCATCCACAGTAAAGGTTTGAGAGGCTCACAAAATCTTATGCTGGGCAGATTGGTGAAAGTCTTCCCCTGTGCATAATTGGTCTGTAAAGACTGAGAGAGGTGGCTGCTTTTTCAAATGTGTAGATCACAACACAATGTTACACCACACACAAAGAAGCAGGGAAGCATGGGTCAATCAAAGGAATAGCACAAATCTCCAGAAACACACACTAAAGAAACAAAAGTATATGAATTACCTCAAGGAATACAAAATAACTATCATAAAGATGATCACTGAGCTCAGGAAAACAATGCATGAACAAAATAAGATTATGCACAAAAAGAAAGTATAAAAAAGAATCAAACAGATATTTTGGAGCTGAAGAATACAACTGAATGGAAAATTCTCTAGAAGCATTCAACAGCAGAACTGATCAAGCAGAAAAAAGAATCAGGGAACATAAAGACAAGAGATATGAAATTATCCAGTCAGAGGAACAAAAAGAAAAAGAATAAAAAAGAGTAAAGACAGGGAATTCCCTGGTGTTCCAGTGGTTACTAGTCAGTGCTTTCACTGCTGGAACCTGGGTTCAATTCCTGGTCAGGGAACTAAGGTCCTACAAGCTGCACAGCACAGCCAAAAAACAAACAAACAAATAAAAAAAGTAAAGAGAGTCTGAGGGATTTAGGGGCCACCATCAAGCAGACCAATATACATCCAAAGACCCAGAAGTAGAAGAAAGAAGCAGTGAACTTATCTGAATAAATAATGGCCAAAAATGTTCCAACTCTGGGGAACAAAATAAACATACAGATTCAAGAAGCCCAAAAGATCCCAAACAGGATGAATCTAAAGAAGTCCCCGCCAAGACGCATACAATCAAACTGTCAAAAGTCAAGACTTCTTTCAGAGAGAATTTTGAAAGCAGCAAGAGAAAAGTAACTCATCACATACAAGGGACCCCTCATAAGACTATAAGCGGATTTCTCAACAGAAAACCTACAGGGCAGAAAGATATACTTAAAGCGCTAAAAGAAAAAAATACCACCCAGGTATACTACATCTGGTAAAACTCTCCTTCAAAAATAAAAGATAAATAAAGACTTTGCCAGATAAACAAAAGTTGATGGAGTTCCTCACCACTCAGCCTGCCTTACAAGAAATGTTAAGGGAGTCTTTCAAGTTGAAATGAAAGGATGCTAGAAAGCAATAAGAAAGCACATAAAAATATAAACTTCACTCTTAAAGGTAAATATATAAACAAGTATAGAAGATTGTTGAACTGTGAAGGTGGTGCATAAATTATTTTAATTCTGATAGAGAAGTTAAATACAAGAGTATAAAAATGACTATAACTACAAAAAAGTTAATGCACACAAAATAAAAAAGATGTAATTTGTGACATCAATATATAAAGCACGTGTTGGGGGGGAGAAGTAAAAGTGTAGAGTGTTGGCATGTAATTGAAGTTAAGTTGTTATCACCCAGAAATAGACTCTTGTAACTATAAGATGTTTTGTACAAGCCCCGTAGAAACTACAGAGAAAATACCTATAGAAGACATATAAAAGAAAAAGAGAAAAAATCCAAACATATCATAACAAAAACTCAGCGAAAACAAACAAACAAACAAAAAACCAGAAAAAGAGGAAAGAGTGACAAAAAAGCTACAAGAAAAACAGAAACCAATCAACAAAACAGAAATAGTAAGTTCTTGCCTAAGAGTAAATGTAAATGTAAATGGATTAAATTCCTCAGTCAAAAGATGTATAGTGGCTAAATTTTTTAAAGGATTCAACAATATGCTGTCTACAAGAAACTACTTAGATTTAAGGTGATACATAAACTGAAAAGTAAAAATAAAAGAATAGAAAAATACTGTCAATGCAAACGGTAAAGAGAGTAGGGGTGGCCATACTTATAACAAAAAGATAGACTTTTAGTCAAAAACTGTCACAAGAGGGCTTTTCAGGTGGTGTAGTGGTTAAGAATCAGCCTGCCAATGCAGGGGACATGGGTTTGTGCCCTGGGCTGGGAAGATCTCACATGCCTCAGAGCAGCTAAGCCCATGCACAACTACTGAGCCTGCGATCTAGAGCCCATGAGACACAACTATTGAGCCCACGTGCCAGCCACAACTACTGAAGCCCGTGCACCTAGAGCCTGTGTTCTGCAATAAGAGAAGCCAATGCAGTGAGAAGTCCACGCACTGCAGTGAAAAGTAGCCCTCACTTACCACAACTAGAGAAAGCCCATGCACAGCAACAAAGACCCAATGCAGCCAAAAAAAAAAAAAAAAGAGAAACTGTCACAAGAGACAAAGGGTATTATATAATGATAAAAAGGCTAATTCACCAGTAAGATATAACAATTATAAATACATATGCATCTAACATCAGAGCTTCCAAATATATGAAACAAACACTGATGTAACTAAAGCGAGAAGTAAACAGCAATCACAATTATAGTAGGAGATTTCAACGCCCCACTTTCAATAATTGATTGAGTATCCAGACAAAAGATCAATAAGGAAACAGAGGATATGAACACCACGATAAACCAAAGAACCTAAAAGACATGCCACTCAATAGCAGCAGAATACATATTTTTCTCAAGTGCCCACAGGAAAATCACATGTTAGGTTACAAAACAGGTTTTAACAAAATTTATGAAGACTGAAACCATACCAAGTATCTTTGCCAACTAAAATGGAATGAAACTAGAAATCAATAGCAGAAAAAAAACTGGAAAATTCACAAACTGTGAAAATTAACATAATACTGAACAACCAATGGTTCAAGGAATACTCAAAAGGGAAATTAGAAAATATCTTGAGCCAAATGAAAATTATAACACATATAACAAAGCATAAGGAATGCAGCAAAAACAGTACTAACAGGGAAGCCAATAGTGGTAAACACCTTTATCAAAAAGAAAGCTCTCAAATAAAGAAGCTAACTTTACATCTCAAGGAACTAGGAAAAGAAAAACAAACTAAGCTTGAGGTTAGCAGGGGAAGGAAATAATAAAGATTAGAGCAGAAATAAGCAAAATAGAGAATAGAAAAAATCAGCAAAAATAAGAGTTGATGTTTTGAAAAGATAAACAAAATTGACAAACCCTTAGCTAATTGACTAAGGAAAAAACTATGAAGTCTCAAATAAATAAAATCAGAAGTAAAAGAGGAGCCATTACAACCAATGCCACAGAAACAAAAAGGATTATGAACAATTATACCCAACAAATTGGATAACCTAGAAGAAGTGAATAAATTCCTAGAAACAATCCACAAAGACTGAATCATGAAAAAACAGAAAATCTAAACATACCTAAACTAGTAATGAGGTTGAATTGGTAATCAAAAATCTCCCAACAAAGAAAAAACCCGGACCAGGGGATTCACTGATGAATGCTACCAAACATTTAAAGAATTAACACCAATCTTTTTCAAACTCTTCCAAAAAATTAAAAAGGACATTTCCAAACTCGTTTTATGGAGTCAGCATTACCCTGATACCAAAGCCAGAAAAAGATACTACAATAAAATAAAATTATAGGCCAATATCTCTGATGATTATAGATGCAAAAATCACCAACAAAATACTAGCAAACTAAATTCAATAGCACATTAGAAGGATCATACTCCATGACCAAGTGGGATTTATCCCTGGGATGGAAGGATGATTCAATAAACAAAAATTAATCAATATGATAACATTAAGAGAACAAGGAATAAAAATAACGTATTCATCTCAATACATAAAGAAAAACTATTTGACAAAATTCAACACCCTGTCATGATAAAAAGTTTTCAGCAAACTAGAAATAGAAGGAAATTACTTCAACATAATAAAGGCCGTATATGAGAAGCCCACTGCTAGCATCATACTCGACAATGAAAAAAAAGTTTTTCATCTAAGATCAGGAAAAAGGCAAGAATGCTCATTCTCACCACTTCTATTCAATATAATACTGGAAGTATTAACTAAAGCAATTAAGCAAGAAAGAGAAATAAAGGCATCCAAATTGAAAAGAAGTAAAAGTATTTCTATACACATTACATGACCTTATATGTAGAAAATCCTAAATATTACACACATACAAAAACTTTTAGTACAAAATTCAACAGAGTGGCAGGATACAAAATCAACAGAAGAAACAGTTGTGTTTCTACACTAGCAGTGAACAATCCAAAAAAATTAAGAAAGCATCCCCATTTATAATATAATCAAAATGAATAAATACTTAGGAATAAACTTAACCAAGGAAGTAAAAGACTTATATAATGAAAACTACAAAATTTGTTGAAAGAAACTAAAGAAAACAAAAATAAATGGAAACACGTACCTGTGTTCATATATTGGAAGACTTAATATCACTGAACTATCATACTACTCAAAATTATTTGCAGAGTCAATGCAATCCCTATTGAACTCTGAATGTTATATTTTGCAGAAATAAAAAACAATTCTAAAATTCATATGGAACTACAAAGGACCCCGCATAGCCAAAACAATTTTGAGAAAGAACAAAGCTGGAGGTCCCACACTTCCTAACTTCAAAACATATTACAAAGCTACATTAATTAAAACAGTATGGTACTGGCATCTAGACATACATACAATGGAACAGAAGACAGAGCCCAGAAATAAAACCACACATACATGATCAAATGATCTTCAACAAGAGTGTCAAGACCACAAACAGGGAAAATACAGTCTCTTCAACAAATGGTGCTGGGAAAACAGGATATCCACATGCAAAAGAGTGAAAGTGAACCCTCATCTTACATCATACACAAAAATCAACTCAAAATGGATTAAAGACTTAAACATAAGACCTGAAACTATAAAACTGTTAGAAGAAAACATAGGAGACAAACTTCATAAATTGGTCTTGGCAATGATTTCTTGGAAGTGTTGTCAAAAGCATTGGCAACAAAACAGAAATAGACAAGTGGGACTTCATCAAACTAAAAATCTTCCACACAGCAAAGGAAAAAATCAACAGAGTGAAAAGACAACCTACAGGATGGGAGAAAATATCTGCAAACCATATACCTGATAAGGGGTTAATATCCAAAATATAGAACTCCTAAAACTCAACAGCAAAAAAATAAATAAGTTTAAAAATCTTTAAGTGAGCAAAAGACTTGAATACACATTTACTCAAAAAAGATATACAAATGCCCAACTGGCACATGAAAAATGCTCACCAACAATAATTATGGAAATGCAAATCAAAACCACAATGAGATATAACCTCACATCTGCTAGGATGGCCATTATAAAAACAAAACAAACAAAAACTAGAACATAAGTGTTGCCAGTGATGCAGAGAAATTGGAATACTTGGGCACTTTTGATGGGAATGTAAAATAGTGCAGCCACTATAGGAAATAGTATGGATAGTCCCCAAAAATTAAAGCTAGAACTAGCTTATGATTCCATTATTCCATCTCTGAATATTTAACCAAAAGGATAAAAAACAGATTCTCAAAGAAATAGTTAATTCTATGATCATTGTAGCATTGTTCACAATAGTCAAGAGGTGAAAACAATCCACGAAGGAATGGATAAAGAAAAAAGTGGTATATGCATACAATGAAATATTATTCGGCCTTAAAAAAAAAAAAAAGGCATCCTTGTCACTTTCTACAACTTGGATGATCCTTGAGGACATTATGCTAAGTGAAATAAGCTAGTCACAGAAGGACAAATACTTCATGACCCCATTTATGTGTGTTATCTAAAGTAGTCAAACTCAACAGAAGCATAAAGTAGAATACTGGTTGCCAGGATTTGGGGGAGGGGAAAGGTGCAGTTGCTTTTCAATTGATACAGAGCCTCAATCATGCAAGATGCAAAAGTTCAAGAGACCTGCTGTACGACATTGTACTTACGGTTAACAATACTGTACTTCACACCTAAGAATTTGTTAACAGGATAAATCTCATGTTATGTGCTTTTTACCACAATAAAAAATAATAACAAAAGATTAAGTCCCTGACATAGGAGAACAGTCTTAAAAGACTATGGTACATCCATAAAATGGCATACTGTAAAGCCATTAAAAAGGATTTCATAAATCTATAGTTAAAGATATAGCTATAGATTCATAATATATTGAGAAGTGAGACAGGATATAAAATAATATGTATTATAACATACAATTTTGAGAGAAAAAGAAACCATATCTCATACAGTGCCAAGTACATAATAGGCATTCAATAGTCACTCAATGTGTAAACATTCATGGAATTTTCTTTCATTTATCAGATACAATTATTTTTATTCTAAGCTTTCTCTTTCCTAGTTCATTTTGATTTATCATCCTTTAATTAGAAGGATTAATCTTTTGGGGACTTCCCTGGTGGTGCAGTGGTTAATGCAGGGGACACAGGTTTGATCTCTCATCCAGGAAGATTCCGCATGCCTCGGAGCAACTAAGCCTGTGCACCACAACTACTGAAGCCCACGCACCTAGAGCCTGTGCTCCACAACAAGAGAAGCCACTGCAATGAGAAGCCCGTGCATTGCAACAAAGAATAGCCCCACTCACCACAACTAGAGAAAGCCCGTGTGCAGCAATGAAGACCCAACACAGCCAAAAATAAATAAATAAAATAAATAATAAATAAGTAAATCTTTAAAAGAAAAAGGATTAATTCTTTTTTAAAATCTATAACTTTATCTGGCAATTTTGGTGCCAAGAACCTTCAAATAGACACTACCCACTTTAATTTTTCTCAAGATTCAGGAGGATTCTCCCTAATCCTAAAATTTTGAGATTTTTTTCATTCATTCACTCATCCATCCACCCATCCATCCATCCATCTATCCACCCATCCATCCACCCACCCATCCATCTATTCATTTGCTCAGCATAAGAGGCAGCAAGCAATGGATAGAAGCAAAGTAATGAGTCATCTGTATGGGTATACAGACTATACAGACTGCAGCTCTGGCGGGCAGAAAACAAAATATCTGGATTACTTATTTCAACAAAATAAAAAAATGTTAGAATAGCAGCTCTGATCTTAGAAAGATGCTTATATTCATAAGAGAAAGAAAAAAGAAAAAGGAGAAATTGGGAGATGGGGGGAAACTTTAGGGAGCTAGAACTTATGGATTCAATACTGTTCTTTTACTAACTGGTAGCAGGCTGTTACAAAAATGATTGAACTGTTTATTTTCTTAGCTCTAAAATGACAGAGTTGGACTAGGCAATGTAGATTCTGAGTTCCAAATTCAATGAGTTTATTCCTTAAAATGTTGTATGCAATTAATTCAAAATACATTATGATAAAATTTTGCTGACACTTTTCAGAAATTCCCTTTCAGATATAGTTGCTACTTTTCCTTGCTCTTCGCATTTTCTATGAGACTCAAAAACACATATCCCAGTTTGGTTTATATATGAAATTAACTTTTTTCTTTTCCCTCAAGAAAGGAATCTCATTAGGTCCCTACCAACATGGCTACCTGAAAGAATTTAATCCTGCATAAGAAAAGGATCACAAAGGATAAAACATAGACACAAACACACAAACATCCATACAAGTTCTCTAAGGATCAAGAAATAATAAGGCTGTGAGGTACTGACTAAAGGAGAGTAAAGCGGAAAGTCTTGTCCTATCAAAAAACAGTTTTTGCATTATTTTTGCATAATAGCACCATACAGCTGTCCACGAAAAATATGACTCAGGAATGATGTCATTATTATAAAATAAGATTATTTACGATTTTAATGAAGTCAACTTATTTCAAAATAGCCTCACGAAATAGATTTTTCAGGCCTGCTCAAATCAAGAGCCAAATGTCATCATCTGATAAAACATCTTCCAGAAATGAAAACTGGTGTGAAGCTTTGCAACTTTTTAAACAGAGAGAAAAAAGGAAATCAATATTTATCATGGAAAAAGTAATTACACAATTATTTATGGTAGCACGTAGGCTATAACATGCCCAGAAATATCACTATTGTGGAAGGCTTTAAATAAAAAATAATTTTTAAAGGCAATAAAATATATATCTTATATCCTAAAACAGATATTAGAATGTATTTTGATAAAATAAAAGTAAAATAAAGGATTTCTGTCACACAAAGCCCGTGCAAATCACCTAGCAATTATCTATGCTCATTCAAATGATCATCTTCTCAATGAATCTTAGACACATTAAATTGATAATATCTAGTATCAGCTTCAGAGCCCTCAGCCAATCTTCCCTCTCTATAACTCCCCTAAAAGTACACACATTACCAGGATCATCGCCCTTGAGCATGTCTTCCTAAAGGGCTCCTATCCTATTAGCCCAAATCCTGTTTGTCCCCTCTTATTTAAAATTTTTCACAAAATCAACTTTCATTAAAACTCCTCTAACTAATCTTTCTACTCCCCCTAACAAGTCACCATATTATTTGCCTAGCACAATTATGATATAATTAAGTTTGTTTCTAAATTTTCTATTTGTTGATTTCCATTGCACATAAAACCTAGACCACTCACTACTGAAGACCTATAAGGCTTTGGTCTGCTCCCCTCAACACACAAATGATGGCACAACCACACCAGTGTTTGGATAGGTCCTAGAACCCACCAAGAATGCTCTCACCTTTGCATCTGCTGTATACTCCTGGAATGCTTCCTCCCAAGATCTCTACATGACTGACTCCCTCATTCAAATCTCATCCCAACATCACCGTCTCAGAGAAAACACAGCCTTTATAGAGGAGCCCCATCCCCATCATTCCATCTCATTGGGTTATTCTTTAGTCTTCAGAACATCTGCATTTCCTGAAATTATTTTGTTCAGCTGCTTATTTATTTTTAGTCACTTCCCACTAGCAGAGCAGCTTCATGAGAGCAGGACTCTGTCAGTATAGTTCTATGTGAAAGATCTGCCTTGCTTAGATACAGAGAATGGACTGGAGAACTCGAGGTTTGGGAGGGGGCGGGGGGTGAAGGGGAAGCTGAGACGAAGCGAGAGAGTAGCACAGACATATATATACTACCAACTGTAAAATAGATAGTCAGTGGGAAGTTGTTGTATAACAAAGGGAGTCCAACTCGAGGATGGAAGATGCCTTAGAGGACTGGGGCGGGGAGGGTGGGGGGGACTCGAGGGGGGGGAGTCAAGGAAGGGAGGGAATACGGGGATATGTGTATAAAAACAGATGATTGAACTTGGTGTACCCCAAAAAAATAATAAATAAATAAAAAGATCTGCCTTGCTTAAAACTACACCTTTTAAAAAACATTACATGAGGAATGAATGAATGAATGTGCATTTTAATTACTTCTTCCTTTAAATGAGTAGGTCTTTACACCGTCTTACCTCAGGTCTCTTTAAGTGCTGATGTGCTATCAGAACATGATAGATGAATGCAAAAAAAGTTTCTGAGTGAGGATACAGAAAGAGAACTCAGGATGTCCAGTGTGCATCCAAATGTCCAAAAAATTCAGATTCACAAAACTATGCTGCAAATCAATTCCTTTTTTTTCTGTATGAGTGATGTTATTTTGACTTATCAAAATGTAATTTTGTCTAACAAAATGTTATTTTGTAAAAACTAGGAATAAATGTCTCCAATTTGTTATGTATTTGATGATTTGTGCATGGACTAGGACAAAAGGAAAATAGCAGCAGCCTGCCTCACCTTCTGAGAAGTGAGGGTAAAACAGGTGTTTGGATAAACCCTCACCAACCTCTCCCTTGAGCAACAGGAGCTTCAGAACTGCACCCAGCAACCTTAAAGTTTTCTTCCGGACTGATAGGTAATTAACATTGTAAACTCTATTTTACCAGCAAAAAGCACGATCACTAGACCAAGCTTTAAAGTCAAAGCTAAGATGACCTCTGTCATATTCACTAGCTTCCTCTTTGCTCAACAGAAACCTGGGTCCTGATCATCTGAGATGCTGCTATGTGAAAATATGCCTCCCACTAAAGAACATAATTTGTACGCATCTCCGTGGCCATTTTAAGGAAAATAACACCTTCCCTTTATTTCCCCTGCAAAATAAAGGGTAAGAGTTCTAAATCCATTTAATAAGGATGCTTCCCCTTTCTAGTCCATTTGGGCTTATCTTACTTGGAAATCTGCTAGTGAATCCTGACCACATTGTCACTCTGTTGGAAACACACACAGCACCATAGACCCACAGGGTAGAGACTCTTGTGTTAACACGAAACCTCCCTGAGGACTCCCCTTCAAATATGGAGAAGAAGTGAGGTACCTCTGCTCTCGGGGTTAACACCAAAATGTCTAAATGGACACAAACCTGGGTCTCTTCATCCATAAACCTCAGAATCTGCTTCCCTGAACACACATGATGCCCAAGGAGAGAGGAGTTCATTTTATTGTATCTGTCACTTAAATCAAATGTTTTCAAATCACCCTCTATAGTATACGAATAACAGTGACAGGAAAGGAGAACTTTTCATTTGCCCAAAAGGAACATGTCCTGTTTTACACATTATGAGTTTATGATGACTCTCCATATTCCTCTGAGTTTTAGCAAAATTAGAATAGATGCATAACTGTAGAAAAGAGACTTTACCGTAGCCAAGAAATTATGTTGGGATCCTAAAAATGTAAAATTTAAGAATTAAAGATTCTTTTTATTGAAATGTGCATCACTGAAACCCATGTGGCCATGTGATGGTGTCTACTGAGATTCTTCTCCCTTTCCACAGTACTCATAATTCATTGCTTTGCTTATTTCATTGCCACATCACTAGAGAACACATTTTACTTCTACAAGGTTCTGGTAAATTTTGATTCCTTAGGTATCCCTAAAAAATACATACTTTTAAACTTGACAGTCCGTAAGTATTGGCACTTTCACTTAACATTACTATAGACTAAGGACTAATTACAAATTGGAGCTCTCTCACTTATACATAATAAATTCTAAATAAACTGGAGTTTTCTGAGAAAAACTAAAAACAAAACAGAGTGAAAGCACATAAAGAATATCTCTGAATACATATGCAGTTCTGCATAGAGAAAGTATGCTTCGCCAATCAAAAAGCTATTATAAGGGAGTACGTAAGGACACAGAAAAATTAATTGGCAAAATGTAAGTAGTCATAAAAAGAAGAGTATGTACTAAAGACAGAAAAAAATATTCCTTGTAAAAGTGAGTATGTTTGGTTACAGGTCTAAAAGAAAAGGTTTTAATAGTTTAAAAAATGTAAATATACTAAATATATATTTGAAGGGATAAATGTAAAACTAAGTATCTGTTCTGCAGTTTTAATTTTACACTAAAAAGGGAAATATCAAAGTGTGGAAATACTACCATGATCTTTAAGATTGTGAAATGCCTGATGTTCAATTAAATTTTTAAAACCTCACATGCCTGGGTAAAGAGGCACACAAGTGAGAATTGAGGCTCATCTTTGTCAAGTGAAACTAATGGATTTGGGAGACAATAGCCCAGGCTACCCTTTTCAAATAGTGTTTTCAGTAACCTAGAAGAAGCCTCAAGTCACTGCGATTCTTTGCCTGAGAATATTATTCAACAACACCAACATACAAAACACTAGGCACCATCAGAGAGATAAGAGAAATAAAACAGGAAAAAAAAAAGGACAAAGAAAGAATTAAAACATACAGCCACTCATGCTATATTATGACTCCTCCTCTTCTGGAATACTGCCCACAGCTCTAATTGACACTTATCAAAATGTTAACTGAGTAGAAAGCAGTTCAAAAAAGGATAAGTAAAATAATTAAGAAGACACTGTAAGTGCTAAGGAAGAGATTAAAAACCAAGACTATTAGAAAGGCAAAGACCCAAGACACTTCATGATAGATTACAAAAGCACACAGAGTTGAGGAAGAATGAATTCTAGATGCGGTGAGGGATGAAGATAAAAAAAGACAGTGTCCCTCTCCTTAGAAGGGAATTTCATGACTTTTCAAAATTCACTAAGCAAATGGCTTAAATCTTAAAGGATGTAATTTTATAAAAGTGAAAATGAAAAGAAAAACTTTGAGTAGAATGTAAGACACATCTCAAGGTGCAAGGTGAAATGTTAAATTCAAACAGTTTAGATAAATTAAGTTTATGAATATTAGATCCATGACAGATTTTTCATAATGTCATGATGCACTGGGTACAGTTGTTCTTTTTAAAGCTGGCTTTATAAAGGGAACTATAGCAGTTTTTAAATGTTCTCTAGTACCATAGTTAAGAGTAAGAAATACTAAGCTAGATGAACTATTCTTGATTCAACCAAGATATTCAAATGCTCATAAAAATGAAAGGCAGGGAAATAGCTGGAAAAGTTAGAAAACATCTCATTCCCTAACTGAAAAGGGTTATTAACCTATGTGAATACTTAATAAATAACAAAATAGGAGTGAATGAGGCCATGCCTGTGAGTTTAGAGCAGAGGATCCCAGTAGGATGGCTGAAAGGAACCACCATTCACTTCCTGAAATGAAAACATATCGGTAGTAGCAGTCCTACTACTATAAGATCTACAAGAGATGAGTAGTTCTCCTCTTTTGCAATGTCACAAGTTCTGTTCTTCTATACTCTTCAATACTCCATACCTGAACTCTTCAGTCAATACTTCAGTTTCCTCTATATATAAGAGAATGAACTATTTGGACCAAAGGCCATAAGGGAATTTAAATCCTCCACCAAAAAGGATGTCGAGTATGGTAGCACTCTGTGTAGGTCCTCTATGTCAAAACCCTTCATATCTAACATGAAGACTTGGAATATTCCTGAATCATCCCTTATACAGTGGTAAGCAAAGATGGATACGGCAAAATGGCATGCATAGGTGATCCCATGTGTGTACAATTCTGTGTGGACATACGCATGTGTGTGTACACACACACACACACACCCCCTCAGTCTACTCCATTTGTATATAATGCCTAAACAGAAGTCTTGGCCAACTTGGGGGGAAGGATTTCAGATGTTACTTTCTTCTTGATACCTTCTGGTATCATCTGGATTTTGTACAAGATACTATTAATACTTTGTGAATGTTAGAGACCAAAAAGGGTTTAAAAGTGCTATAATCCTACAGATAGGATGTTAACTTACTCTGTTCTTACAACTATTTCCCTTTGCTCTTCCTCTTTCCACTCCTGTCCACCTCCTTCTTGCAGGTAAGAATCCTCCAGCTTTAAATCACCTTCCCTGACTTACCGTATCTGCTCAGGCTTCAGCATGACTAGGGCCCAACCACACGTTTCTGCATAATATTTTAGTTGCTCATTGTGGCCTTATAATTGTACTCTCATTCTCCACAAGTATATATTTTGCCTTCACATTTATAGACCTGCTGCATCTTCTGCTGCTGATCTTTGCTAGTACAGCACTGAGTGCGCAGATGTACCAGCAACAGTAAATGAAGAGAGTGTATCCTAGGTACACAAGTCAGAAATCTGATTTAGTTTGTGGGGTTAGATAAAAGGGGGACCCAGAGCGAGGAAACACAACAAAATAATGTTCCTTCTAAAAAAGCAAGCTTTAGAGTCACCTGTGTGACAGCTCTGAAATTCTAATGCTTGCTGTGCTGCTTTCAGCATCTCAAGTCAAAAAAGGCTGAGTGACCTGGGGTTAAACATTCTGTGCCTCAGTTCCCTTATCTATAAAAAGAGGATGATGAAGAATAACCTCTCTGTTTCCTGACCAAAGAAGAGAGAATACATATATAAGTACTTTTTAAAAATATAGTGCCTTGAACTAAATATTTATCAGGTATTTACTGTCACTAGGCACTGTGGTACACACATCCCTGTGTTACTATCTAAGCAAAAGGCCCTGAAGGTGGAGTTACAACGAAGTATCTAATCAAGGTACCATTTTGTCTCTTTCTGAACTGCAAGGCACCTAATCGGTATGTGCTTCAGTTTCCTCATCTTACAAATGTGAATTAAAATATACATGTCAGGGGATGTGTGAATTAAATAATATAATATACCTTAACATGCAAAATGGTATTCAAATATATAATAAAATGAAAATGTGGAATGTACAACTCTAAGAATTTTAGAACCACCATCATAATTGCTATTGACAGATCTACACTAGTCAAACTTCACTCTAATAATATTTCCCTGGGCTTTACATTTGTCATGTTTTTAGTGTAGACCAAAGACACTGTCAATCAAAAAAATATTTTTAAATGTATTACAATTCATATGCAGAATAATTTCACTCATTTTCCAATAACCATTTCAGCTATCAAATAACATCCTAGCCATTATTTTAAAACAATATTCCTTTTAAATCAAATCAGTTTGGGTGATATTTTATTGATATATAACATTCATATAGCACTTCACTAATTTTTTTTTACCAATATTTATTAGTTAATTTTCATATATTCTTTGGAGATAAAATCATTTCCTGACAACTACTCTTATGTTTTATAATAAAAACCTAAGTATAATTAGAAAACAGTGAATGAAAATATCTCAATTGTTACTTGATGTACTTATATATGGAAAAAAGTGTTTCCATTTTAATTCTTTCACTCTGAAAGTCAAGATAGCATGAAAATATGGGCAGGGATGGGAGGCAAATATAAGTTATCCCATTAAGAAACTAGCACATAGGAGAATCCGAGGAACACTGGAAACTGACAAGGTTTTAAGACTTCTGTTATCACCCTTGATAACTAATTCCCTCTTGTAACTGTGAAAACAGCACTCCTGAGTAATCCTCACCCCTGAAGCCCAGTCCTTCAAGTGACTCCTAGATAATCTGGTAAAAGAATCCAAGCTACTAGAAGTTTACACATTATGTTATCTAAAAATGCTTTTTTCCAGGGACTAACCCAAAGGACGTAAAGTATTTATGGGATGTTTAAATATTTTTCAGGCAATTTTTTTTTTGTTAGAATAGTGTTCTAAAGTCTAAATTCATCCAAAACACTGACCAAGAAAAGTAAAATCACCGATAAGACAAGACAGCCCTTTTAGGTGCTTTATGGAAAACATGACACTGTGTCCATAAATAAAATGATCAAAGATGAATATAAGCTTTCTAAAACTGAAGCCAAATATTTAATATACCTGGATGCTTCTACAAACTAGAATAGCAGCCACCAAACCACTGTATATAGAATCACATAGTATTGCTCATCACCATATACAATCAGCTCTAAGCGTGCTTTTCATATGCTAAGCCATCCCATTTGCCATTAAGAGGGCCATAATCCAAAACATAATTGGGCTCCTCTATTCAAACACTTTCAGTGGCTCCCATGCCTAGCGACATACTTTTGAAATGTTTCTTTTAAAGGATCCGTACAGGCAAAGAAAAATGATATCTTACGAGGTCTGGGGGCATAGGGTAATACAGCTTATTAAAACGAGAGGAACATCCTTGAAATCTTAGGTTGTAAATCAATCATTCACGTAGACTTTGGATCTATTCCTCAGCAACCTTTACATGTTGAGGTGCTCCTGGGGTCAATACTAGAATCTCTGCTCATCTCAACCTGCACTCATTCTCCAGGTGATTTCATCCAACGTCTTGACTTTTAAATACTTTCGGCATAATGGTAACTTCCAAAAGTGTATCTGTAGCCTGACCCCTCCCCCAAAGACCAAACTCACATGTCCAGCATCCTACTCAACATCTGCCCTTGGATGTCCTCACAGGCATCTCAAATTTAACTCGGCTGTGCTAGCCTGGAATTGGCCTGAGCTGCTGGGCTAAAGTACCCACATAACACTGTTCCCTAGTAAACGCATGAGCCACGCTGATCAAGAGTGTTGTTTTATAACCATGGTCTGAGGAGCTTCAGGGAGGTTAGCACCAGCTTGTCGGCATTATTTATGGGTAACATTGTGATGGATGACTTGCACCTGGTCTCAGAGAGACTCCTGGAAAGTTCTGCCACTGAGGTTGGTTATATAGCAAGAAAATGCCTATGTGACCAGCAGGGGATCAGAAACTCCAGCCAAGACGCCATTCTGGTCTCACCGGGCCCACGGTGTTCTGTGCACACACTGGTGGTTCTTGATCCAAGAGAGGAGTACAGCCTGGCACCGCCTTACAGGGGGAGGACAAGGCCAGCTGGCTCCTGGCCCCTCCAGCCCCCATGCTGTGATGTGACCCCTGTGGAGCAGATCCTTATCTGGAGCTGTAGTTGTACTGCACCATGTTCCTGTATTATACTATAGATCTGCAAGCACCATTATCTGGGATCCTATGAATCTTCTTCAGTAATTGAAGCTTGTCTAATGGACACTATTAGTGCCCCAAACTAAGCTCCTGACATCATCCCCAAACCACCTCTCCCTACACTCTTCCTCATCTCAGAAAAATGGGAACTGTATTCTTTCTTTCTTTCTTTTTTTCCCTCTGCTGAGGAGCTTGAAGTTTATTCCATAAATGAGTCATAATTAAAAACCAGTAAGCAGGGGCACGACATGATCAGGTTTGTCTTTCACATCATTCGTTCCCTTCTTTTCCTGCTTAGTATTAGGTTGAACTGCATGAAGCTGCTATCTTGTGGGCTGAAAGTAATCTGGCACAACAGAGTAAAGTAATTATACCCCAATAAAGAGCTTTAAAAAAATAAAAATAAAAAATAATTAAAATCCTAAAAAAAAATTTAGAAATTAAAAAAATAAAAATATAATTTCAAATTCTGGTAGGTATTAGTTTGACCCTTATGGGAACTGTATTCTTTTAGTTCCTCAGGGTGAAAATGATGGGGTTATCTTTGACTCCTCACCTTTGCCCTGCCCATCGTGTCCGTCAGTGAGTGTCACTGGCTCTCCTTTCAAGATATATCCAGAATCTGACCATGTCTCACAACCTTCACTGTAACCACCGTACTTCAAGCTCCCCTTAGCCATCACCAGGTTTATTACAACAGTCTCATAACTGCTCCCTCTGTTTCTGCCCGTGACCTCCTGCAGTCTGTTCCCAACTCAGCAGCCAGCGTGATCCTGGTGAAACATAAGCCAGACTAGGACACTCATCTGTACCAAAAAGCCAAACTCCGGATCATCACTTACAAGGTGCTACAGGACTTGGCCCTCATTATCTGCCTGACATCATCTCCTACCACACCCTCCCAGCATCCTTGCTGTTCCTCTGCAGGCCAGGAATGCTCTCATCTTTGGGATACGCTGAGCCCTCTGCGGAGTGTTATTCCCCAGACAGCCCCTTGGCTAATTCCCTCATGCCCTTCACTTAAAAGTCACCTTATCAGTGAAGCTTCTTCAGTGACCTTATCTAAAATTAATCACCATCCAACATTTCCTACCTCCTCTTCACTATTTTTTCTCCTGAGACTTATCACTACCTAACAAACTATCTTCCCCTAGTAAAATGTAAGCTCACTGAGGGCAAGAATTCTCACGTGTTTTATTCTCTACTGTATCTCAGTGCCTGCAACAACGCACGTAGCAGGAATTCAATAAATATTTGTGAATGAATAAATGCTTATAAAATTAATATAAAACAATGTTTTTCTTTTTTTTTTTAAGTCGGTTCATTGGCATCCTAGGAAGACATGTAATTCCAGTATCCCCTGCTACACAACCAATGCCCTCAATGCCGCATCTACTCCAGGAGGAGGGGAATAGGCCTAGAATAAAGCCCACCTCCCTCATGCGGAATAACAGGCCTTGCTCTACTCCATTAGACTTGCTCATGCCACTGCCCCTCACACCCGGACCATTCAGTTACACCATGTCCTCTGCCTAGAACATCTACTGATTCCAATTTTTCCTCCAGAGAACTCTGATTCCTCACTTAAAATCCAGTTTCCCTTTCGCCTCTTCTTCTCTGTCTTCCCAACTCTCATGAGCTGGTGAATTTCTTCCTCAGCAGCCCAGTTCCAATCTGTAAGCACTTCTGCAATAACCAAGTTTTATAGGAGTCTCCTCTGTTAACACTGATGAAAGAAGTGCCTTAAGAGAAGCCCTGTTTTTCCCATCGTTTTACTTGACTCAATAACCAACGCAAAGGTCAACACATTGGAAGTGTTCAATAAACGCCACTGAATGAAGCAGTGAGAACAAAATTAAGAAGAGGGAATAGTGCATAGGATGTAATCCCCTCAGCAGCAAGACTCCAAAGATCTAGACCTGAGGCCACCACATGACCTTGTTAAATGTGTCAGTTTCTTCACCCAAAAAAACGGATAATAAACCTTCCCTACCTACCTCACAGAGGGGTAGAGCTCAAATGATAAAACAAAAGTCAAACCTCCCATGAGATGTTTTTATTATCAATGTATAGATCATAGATTTTTGTCCTGTTTTTTAATCTCAGAATTGATTCAGCAAACACAGAAATCACTGCATTAAAACCAGGTATATCTGATATAACCATGCCTCTACTGGTTTATGACATTCAAACAGGAGAAAACCAGGAAATGTCCAAAAAGAATATTAAAATCCAGGTTATATACTCTCCATGTATATGGAGAGAGAGAGAGATGTTATATAATATAAATCAGGATGTACAGAGGACTATAATTTGATATTCATTACACTCTAATACACAGAATAATAGGGAACTTGACAGCAAACTTTAATGTTTACTAAATTTTTTTAGAGGCAGTAAATATAGGAGCTAAAGCATAAGCTCTGGAGTCTGTCCATTTAGCTTTGAATAACAGTGCATTCTACTTTTCTGGAAAATTAGTTCCCTCTGACTCAGTTTCCACATAAGTTAAATATAGACAATAAGGCACATACCTCATAGGGTTGTTTAAGAGAATTAGAGGAGCTAATACATGGAAAGGGTTAGAATAGTGCCTTGCACACAGTAAGTGCTCACTAAATTTTGGCTATTGTTAATGGTATTCATAACTCTTGAAACTTAAAAATATCTCCATATATTTTTCTGTACTGACATCAACTAATAAATAAAATGGAAGTTGAAAAGTCAAAGTTTTCAAATTATTTCCTCCCAGAAAAGATCTGTCTTGATATCTCTGCCACCACCTCAATCTTGCCTTAGAGGATCTTTGGCAAAAGTGGCACTTAGGGACTTCCCTGGTGGTCTAGTGGCTAAGACTCTGCACTCCCAATGCAGGGGGCCTGGGTTCGATCCCTGGTCAGGGAACTAGATCCTGCATGCTGCAGAGAAGACCCCGCATGCTGCAACTAAGACCTGGCTCAGCCAAATAAATAAATAAATAAATATTTATAAAATTAAAAAAAAAAAAAGCACTTAGAGCAAACATACATGTTGGGACTTGATAGCAAAAGAGGAAAAGCATGCTCTCGTGTGCCTTGATGCTCCATTTCCCAATCTCCCTCCTCACCCTGCCCCCAAGCCTAGGCTACCCTGTGACACAACCACAGCAGGGAATGAAGTTACCATCACCCATCAAGAGATGTAATTAATAACTGCAGGCCAGATTAGTTAACTGTACTGGACATCGGCCTTACTGTCTGACTAGCCACTTCCTCCTCTTTGTCCACTCTTCACAAAAGGAATCCCGAATTCCTTCTCCACCAACACTAGGACTGAACTTCTAACTTCTCCAACTTTTCCCCCTCAGCACTGAAAGCCATGAAGGAGTGGAGACTCCTAGGAATAAAGCCAGACCAAGAGTCTGAAGACCTGAACTCCCATCCTAATGATACTATCTGGGGTAAACCATTCAGTTTCTTAGCTTCCTGATCCTTAATGCTGCGATATTACTGCCTAATATACCCACTCATGAGGTTTTAAGGGAGGATTAAAAGGGAAAATAAACATGAGAAAAACACTTGGAAATTTATGAGAAACATACAAATGAAATGTAATTCTAATACATGATTCCTGGCTCATTTGCTTTCCTCCCTATTTAGACACTGACCTTGATCCTTGGAGCCATGTCATTATAAAGATTTTTTTTTTTTTTACAAGAAGAAATTATGTTCAAAGAGAAAAAAATAATTTATTAAAACAATAGGGTTATAAAGGTGAGTGATGTGACAATAAATAACAGGCAATTTCTACATTTAAAAACACTGAATAAGCACCAAAATCCTCAAGATTTTTTAAGAAGCAAAAAGACTCAATCTCTTGGAGGACTGGGGCAGGGAGGGTGGGGGGGACTCGAAGGGCAGGGGTCGGGGAAGGGAGGGAGTATGGGGATGTGTGTATGGAAACAGATGATTGAACCTGGTGTACCCCCAAAAAAATAAAAAAAATAAAAAATAAATAAAAAATAAAAAATAAAAAAAAAACAGGGGGAAAAAAAAAAAGCTAACTGAACACACGACTTTATCAAATATCTGCTGACCATCAATGAAAAACAAATTGCTATGTTTAAGTCGGTGAGAAAAGTAAAAAACTAAAATGTACTAACATATGCAAATATCACGTATAAAGAGTGATGAAAGCAATTTGGCCCAAGGTATCAAATAGCAACTTGTTAAATTAGAATATGCTAAACAATTGTTATTAAAAAAGTAAAATTAAAAAAAAAAAGACTCAATCAGTAATGAATGTTAATAAGCTAAAATGGATTGCCTGTGTAGAGCAGAAGGAAAAAAAATTAGGTCATATATTGAGCTCCATTTGTGTTCATTCCAAAAACAATGTAGCATCTTTTTTCCTGCCCAAGACAAAGGATCTCACTTGAGAAGGTAAGAATGCAACCACCTGAATCAGATGCTTCCACCCAATTAAGAGATAAGCGGGGAAGGAAAAATAACAGCAGCAAACATACCTGACACTTTTTGAGCACCTAAATGCCTTCTTTGGACTATCTCTTTGCTCCTTCCAGCAACCTTGTTTGACAGGTATTCTTCCCTCATTCTAGTAGATCCTTAAAGGCTTAGAGAGGAAAATTACTTGTTCAAGATGACACCTCTAGTAAAGTACTCAAATGGAGTTTAAAACATCTTATCCGATCCCAAAGTTTCGGCTTTTACCATGACTCTATGCTCCCTCCACCTAAATAACTTAGAGCTCTTCTTCTAAAACACAAGGGAAGTGAGGATTCTTTAAAGATTTTCAGTACCTCGAAGGATGATGTACACAAATTGAGAGTGAAGTGGAAGTGGTCTTATGCAGGAACAGGCAGTAGGGTGGCTGCACCAATAATATTATCTGGCAGGTTCACTGTCCGTACTGAAAAAGGCACCATCATCTACAAATACTAGGGAATTCAGTATCTAAGTATCTGAAGTCAAATAGGTGAGATGCAGAAGTGTCTGAATGTGGTAGGAGCTAACTGAGGATCAGAGAATACTAGCTTTGATAGCTTTCAGTAAAACCAGAAGGAGAACTTGTATGTGTATTCTACAAATAGAGACGGCTACGGAGGACAGAAATAGCATTTGGGCATCCATGGCAAGAGGGAATAAGAGAGGAAGGGTCATAGCACAAGAAACTGGGTAAAAATCAATAGCAATTTCTTCCCTCAATTGACTATTCCAACTCAAATGATGTAGAACCAAACATAAGATGAGGAAGAAATTGCTCAGTTGATGACTCATCTGTGGTTTTCAATCCCATTTGACTTAAACCTGGTAAGACTCTATAGGAAAATGAGTATGTGTACAATTAAAATGTTTTTAACCATCAGTCAGATCGCTCCTTGAAAGAAAATCTAGGGTGTTCTTCTTGATCAAGATGCTTGGTTGGACCAAGGAATTGTTTTAAACAGAAGAAATCTACAACAAAAATATACCCATCTCCAAGGAGCCTAACTGAAATTTTAAAATCATTTTGAGATTAACTCTTTTTAAAAAAATGTTTTTCCATAAGAATACTGTTCTGCTATTATAGAGTATATTAAAACTAAATTAGTTTTTATTCAAAAACTCCATTTTTCTGTGTAATAGTAAATTGCTTTTAGTTGGGGTTTAGAGAAGCAATGATTAATCACTTCTCCCCAGACACCTAAAAGAGGCAGTTATCAGAGTTATACTTTGGCTAGGTTAAAGAAGTGAGCTATGGCTTCTTAACCATGACAGGTACCCCCCTTAAGAGGGTCACATCACAAATTCATCGCTTCTATCTTATGATGGCCACTGCCACGATTACTGCACTTTTTCTGCCTTATATTTCCCTCTCATTTGCCACAGCGAAGTTTCTCAGTCGGCAGTGGTCCTCTAACCCTGAGGGCCTCCAACAAGGTAACCCCACGTTCACAGAACTGTCCACTGGCAGTTCTAAGACAAGGCAAAGGAAAAGAAAGCAGAGTGAACAAAGGACAGAAATAGAAAAACACAAAAGCAGGAGAGGATGAGATGGAGCAGGGATCAGTAGAAATACAGGAGAAGGAGAACAAAAGATGTCAGAAGTAAGAAAAGAGGGAAGGAGTGCAAAAAAAGGAAAAGAAACTGTGGCCAAGAGGTCTACACTAAGGAGAAAAGTGGGAGAGGACCCCACAGGCACATCCAAGGGCCTAGTACTGAGTTATCACCTCTTATTCTTACTTGTCTTTTCCCTGTAGAGGAAATGGAATAACAACTCCTGAGGGCCAGTTACCTGGATGAGTTCATCCAACTCAGTCGAATTGACACAGGAGTGTTGGGAGATGAACGTCTGCTTCTGGATCACAATGGTGGTCCTCTGGGAAATCTCGTGAGGCTGCTCCAACGCTTTGAACACGGTGGCTCCAATGATCAGATAGAGGACGACCACCAGGAAAATCGTGGAGACCGTCTTCCATTTCATCACATTAATGGTTGTGTCACTCTCCACCCGGGAAGCAAGCACGGTGGGTTTTGCGGAGAACGAGAGCCTCGGTTTGGAATTCTGAGCGGCAGACTTTGGATCCAGCAAGTCAGGGGCCGCCACTGCCAACAACAGAGAACGGAGGTTAGGTTGGAGGAGGTTAGAGGGGAGATGGCTTGGCTTCTTTCAGGGGTCAGCAAAGGTGGACTGGACTCTGCTTGCTCTCCTGGCGGAAGCTCTGGAACCCAAACCAGAAGTGCTCCCACTAGGTCACATCCAGGACCATATATAAGGGTTCAAGGACAAGGGGCTGGGTCTTAGCTCTCTGCTGCTACTGGGGTTTCCAATGGGAGGGAAAAAACAGGAGGCGGACCAAGAACCTTAAAAAAAAAAAAATAAGAAAAAGAATGCCTGAGGTCATCCTAATTAATTTCAAAATCTATACCTGTCCAATGTGCTAGTCAACACATTTACAGAACCTGTAAGAGCTGATGGTACTAAACTAGATATCTGAATGCTCATAAAGAAGGCTAAGGGATTATTCCTGTTCTCAGGAATTTAACTCTATATCACAAGCAATCGACATAAAGAACTTTATCTCTTGTTATTTAAAATTTCACTATAATAAAGGAATTGTATTGTAAGTGAATTTGTGATCCCAACACTGTTGCTCAAAGTAAAACAGTAGTCGTTATCTGGTAAAACGTGATGGCAAATAAACTACTCAATAGCTCAATCGTGTTTTTTTGCTGTCCTCCAGAGTGGGCTCATGATTAAGCATTCTCTGTATTTTGTTATTCAATCTCTGACATCTTTAAAAAAACAAAAGTTATTACTACCCATTCTGGCACAGTTATAGGTGCAGCCAAGAGACGATAACTTCCTTCCATTTCAACAGCGAACATTATCAAGAAAAAAATTAAAACCTTGTCTCACACCTTAGACCCTGCCTGCTCTGTACAGCGCTAATTGCTCCATTAGAGCGGATTTATGTGTTATCTTACAAACTCTATATACTCTGAGGTGACTCTAAATCCATTTATTATTCATCTCAGCTCTTCAAAAATATCATTAATGGATTTCTTTTTAGAAAATTCAAGAGATAGTAGACTTCCACTTGCTAAGGGGAAAATAAGCCATCTACTACAGAATATTTGACTGGAAAGGCAACACTGAACCAAAAGGGGTAACAGAATAGCTGAAAGATGGGAGACAAAAAAAAAATTCAAGTCAACCAGAATAATCAATTTAACATCCATAATTGTTATGGATATAAGCAAAATTTCTTTAGTGTATGTAATTGAGGTTTAATACCATGATAACATAATCTAAAAGACACCTTTAGGTAAGTATATAAGAAATACCTATGAAACTGCACCCAAATACCCTACAGGAACCTGAAATGACTCGAAAATAAGAAGGGAATAAAGAGTGTCAGTTTTCACAGGGCTGCATACCCTGCCCCCTTGATTACCACTGTGAGTTAAGTGTAGGACTACCACTGCTGGAATTCATAAAATAAATCATCTGTTGCCCATCAGAAAGAAGCTTTGCAAACAAAGCTATGTGAAGCACCAGACCTAAGTAAGGAGGTTGTATCATGATGGCAGATAACAGAGGGCTCCTCCATTAGCAAAACTCTGAATGGTTCTGCCTTTGAGAAGTCGGAGCTCTGATGACGTAACTGTACCCCTGGCTCCAAGCAGAGATTCCACATACGTACAGCTCATTTCAGCAATTTCCAATGGTTCAACCTGCTATATACAGGTATGGGCACGTTTTCCTCCTCATAAAGTCACCTGCTCCAAAAAAAGCCACAAACTAGCAGACACTTTAACATGTGATATTCATAAAGGAAACTTCACCCCAAATTAGAACTGGATACATGTTTCATGTTTTAATTTTTTGAAACATTTTAATAGAAATGTTGATAACAGCTAAAATCACTGTCATCTGCTGTCTAGCCACCCCACCCCACCTCCAAGCTGCTTAGTGAGTCTCAGTGAAAAATAAAGGTCATAATCTAAAATTAAGCCATCTTTGGAATAAAAATAACAGAAAATCACATCGAAGCTCCACATTATCTCTCTGAAGGAAGCTTTCCAAGCCTTTCCTCCCCAATTCTCTGTGCTCTCATATTTCTGATTTTTCACATCACTGGTTTCTGGTCTGCAGAACTGGAAAACACCAAGACTGTTTACCCTGATGCTCCTAAATCCTACTCCTAAATTGCAATGCCAAACTAAGATATAATTGATATTATATGCTTTGGGGGAAAGGGGACAATTTTTTTTTAAAGATTGTGTGTGTGTATGTGTGTGTTATTAAGTTAATACATTTCCTGGTGGATTTTAATTCTTTTAAGCTACTGCCTTATTTTTTAATTAGCAGAAATACATATAATGCACATTTGGCAGACAGAATGGGCAGAAACTGGTGAAATACCAAAATAAAAAACAACCTTTCCTCTTGGTCTAAAATGGGGAACCCTCTGGGTTTCCATCTCCACATCGTTTGATGTGTGATTATGAAGAGAAGCTCCTTAGAACAAGGAATCAAAGATTCACCCCTTCCACACACTCTCCATCATCCACCATCCCTACCTCCCCTCCTCTACCCCCAGCACCTCACAGCCTCCTCTTAATCCTGGGCTCCCATCCTCACCCAGGTGTGTCTTCTTCGCTCCCGGCCACAACTGACGACTCAGGACCAGAAGAAATGAGCTTTTTTCAGCACCACTGCCTATCCCACCACGCAACGGGCAACAAGTGTGACCAGGGTCACCATGCGTCCTGCTCGTCGTTTACTCCCAAGAGCTGACCCTCCTCCTCCTTCGGAAACTCCCCCAAGTGTCCCAAACCCATACCCAAGGCAAATGCAAAAGCCCCAGACACCAGCGGGAGTGGGGAGAAGCAGCCAGGAGAGGATCCGGGGATAGGTCTGCCTCCAGCCCTAGATTATGACCCAACATCTTGGACTGGAAACGAAGGTGGAAAACGTCCGCTGCTGCCAAGCGGGGCGTTTGCAGCCCTCCCCGGACCGGCTGGGGCGGAAAGCCCGCGGCGGGAGGTGGGGAGGGGGGTACCCGGGGGTCTCACCTCCTGCTCTATAGCCGGGTCTCTCCCGCGAGGCGCTGGGAAGCATGAGGCATGCAGCATTCACAATGTTTTTTTGAAAAAGACGGACTTGAAGCTTTTACAAACACGCCATTGTACTCACTTCTTATTCAGAGACGGGCTGCGCGCTCCGAGCTGCATGGGCAGGCATTTTCCCCGGCTTTGTTTTACAAGGTGGGGAGAGCGGGGCTGGACGCGGGAGGGAGGGTGGGGGGAGCGTGAGAAGAAACGGAATCGCGGGAAGGAGGGGACACCAGCGGGCCGGGCAGAGGGCGAGGCCGAGGCCAAGTTGGGCTGGGGCGCCGCCGCCCCCGCGCGCGCCTGCGGCCGGGCCCGGGTCACCCGGAGAGCGCGGGCGACCCGGGTCCCGCGCCGGCCCGCAGCCGCCGCCGCCGCCGCCGCGCGCTCGGCCCCGGGCTCCGCGCTGGCCCGGCCCCGGCGCGGCGCGGCGCGGGGGCGGTGGGTGCAGCCCGAGCGGCCGTGCGCCCCGGCGTCTTTGTGCGCGAGCCTCGCTCAGCCCCTCTTCGCATGTCTTTGTGCGTCTACCCGGCAGAGCCCTCGGTGCCCCGGGGGCGCGGGTGAGGGGGGCACGGTCTCGGCGCGCCGGGCGCCCTCCTGCACGCAGCTCGGCCGCCCGCCGCTGCTCTCCCTTCCAGGCTCGTTCCTCTCTCCGCTTCGCTGCCTCCTTTCCCTCCTTTCGGAACTCCCTCCCCCGCGCCCCCCTCTCCCCGTCTCACCGCCTGGGCTCGCCTCTCCGCACCCCCTGCGAGCCCAACCCTCTCCTGCCTCTTTCAAAGCCCCCTCTCCGCCTGGGGGCACAGCCCTTGGATTCACCTGCAGTCTCTCCTCCTTTCAGCCCCTTCCACTAACCCTGCCCCCTCCCTAGATCCTCACTCACACTATTGGGCACACCCGGCTTCAACCCATCTCCTTCCCAGTCGGGATCGCGGGGTGTGGGACCGAGCTCTGGGGAGCGGGTTCCTGGACCCCAGCACGTGGGCATCCTCCCTCCCTTCCCACCCCTCACCCTTAGGGTTGGGAGACGTACACCTGAGACCCCTGAGTAGAGACGGTAATGATGATGCTGATTTCTTCCAGCCTGCACCTGGGGAAGGGTTATCAAGTCACCAACCACCTCCACGCCATCTCCAAGGGTGCTCCACTCGGGCAGCTAGCTCTGACGAGCAGAATGTTGAACGAAGGGGGAAGGCACCGGGAGCCAGGGTGAAGACATTTAGGGATGCAAAGGGAATGGAAGAAAAATCGATTCGGCTTTCAGGGCAAGACCCCTTTTGCTGAGGACAGAGGTTGAGAATGTGGTCGGTAAAGCAGCGGGGTGTGAGACGGACCTCGGTCTGAACTCGGCACTCCCCGCACACCTCCGCATCAGGATCCCAGCTTGGTAGGTACCAGACCCCGCCCAGACTGGTAGACCACCGCGCAGGGGCGGCTGAACTCCCGGCGACCGGGGTGCGGGAACCGAACCCGCAGAGAAGGGGGAGAAAGCGCGCAGTGGACACGCTGCAGCTGTAATGAGCGAGTCTTCTCACCGCACACATGATGTAGTGGAACTTCAGCGGGTTTGTAAACTCTTTCTTCCTTCCCGCTTTCGCAGCGGGAATCCCCTGCTGACCTCCACCCTCCCACCTTCACGGCTGTCTGAGAGTTTATCTTCCAGAACCGCCGCTTGGTCAGATTGGAGTATTACCCCAGTTACCAGGAGAATTTCCTAGCGAAAGCTATAGGCATGAAGGAGGTAAGGTACAGCAGAAAGGCTCTTGATTGTAATAAGAACGTTGCAAGCCTTTCGCGAGGCTGTGGCTGTCAACGATTTGAAATGCCAAAGTACTTTTTAAATTCCAGAATAGATTCAGCCGGCTGTCTCCTTCTTTCTCTTATTAAAAATGTCCTCCTTATTAGGAACCCCTTCCTGCTGGAATGGAAACAGGTTTTTCTCAATTTCTGCTCTCAATAATAATATAATCGGATATCCTTTCTAAAATGTGAATCTGATCCTCTCACTGGCAGACTTAAAACCCTTTCTGACTCTCTAGGTCACATGTAAAGTGCTTCCTGATCTGGCTTCTCTTTCTCATTCCTGGCCTCCCTGGCTACTGTCTTCTGCCTCACACACCTTCCCCAGTCCTCTTCCCAACTTGACATGACTAAGACACTGCATTAGTACAGTTCTCCAGAGAAACAGAACAAATAATATGTATTCGTGTGTGTTTAAATTTTATTTTAAGGAATTGGCTCACACAACCACGGGGGCTGTTAAGTCCCTCTGAAATCCCTAGGGTAGTTCAGGAAAATCAGACAAGAGTTAATGCTTCAATCCTGAATTTCTTTTCCGGGAAACCTCAGTTTTTGCACATAAGACCTTTAACTGATTATACATGCCCTACCCACATCATCAAGAGTAATCTTTCCTTAAAGTCAACTGATTGTAGATGTTAACCACATCTACAAAATATCTCCACAGCAATACCTAGGTCAGTGTTTGATTAAATAATTGCATGCTATAGCCTAGCCAAGTTGACACATCATACTAACCATCACAGGTATTACCCTCCAGATGGCCCAGCTGTTAAAGCTTCTCCTGAATCCTAGTCAGGTGTCTCGCTACTTGCTTCCCAGGACAACTTACACATCTATTTTTGCACTTGTCACATTGTGTTGTGCTTCTTTAAACTAGAATATAAGCTCAGGGCATAAACCATGTCTCTCTGTTCCCCATAGCATCCACAGTAACCAGTGACTAGCAATGAATAGATGTTTGATAAACATTTGAATGAAAGTGTGATTGTGGACATCATTTATCTGGCCTCTTTCTAGATATTTGGAACTACGTATCTTACACTCACAGGGAATGAGATGAATTCACCACTTACAGAATCATTTTCTACCTATCACAGGCTTTTTGTTCTCAGGGTAAAATGATCCCAAACACTTTGAGTATTCTTTTTTTTTTTTTTTAACTTTCCTCCTTTTGCTTAACAACTCAGTGATTCTTTTTTGTTCCATCTGGGTCTTTTGCAAATGTAGCCACACCTTGCCAAGCACTGGTCCTATGTCCAACTGGCTAATGCTTACTGAAGTGTGGAATTAACTCATAGTTTAAATATGCCTGTGTAGTGCATCCTGTGGGGTGTAAGACTCGCCACCAATCCCAAATGCTGATTGCCATTTTTCCTCCTTTTCTGTATCAAGTCATGTGCAGCAGTGGTTCCCCATGCTCCCCTTGCTTTATCCTCACATTAGACACACATATATGTACCGGTCTGGGGGCAGGGGGCCACGGATTTACTTTATAGACATATCAAAATAAGATTTTAAAAAGAAACAAACAAAAAATTCCAAACTAGCATTAGCAGGAATCATTCCAACAAGCTAGCCTCAACCTCACAAATTCTCAAAAGAACCAAGAAACTAGTCCCCACACTGACTCTAGCCCTGCTTTCCACTGCAGCCCCTTGCAGCCCCCTCCGTTAAAGACTCCTACCCCTTTAAGAGCCTTCTCGTGCTTACCATGTTTGAAGTTAGAGGGAAAAAAGGGAATAGACTGGATGGTATATCATTGCAATAGGAGAAACAAGGAATTGGGATGGTTTATCCTGTTTAATTTTATGTCCACATTTCTCAATGCATATAAATCCCACCAAAAGTATCATAGAAAGACTAGATGGACTCTATTTCTTTCAGGCTGCCGGACCCAGGCTACTCAACACTCAATAATTTTATTTAATGGATAGGAAATCCTGAAATATAAAGATTTAACACCCCCAGATTCTATATTCCCCTCATTCTGACGCTTTCAGAGCTGCTATTATGCTCCAACTAGCAAATCTACAGGCCTTCACTTTCCTGTTTAGTTTCCTTTTTGACCTTGGCCTACTCATAATTAAAAAGTAAACAAACAAAAAAGGAGTATGTCACTGTGATAACTCTATTCGGACCTGGAATTTTGGAATCCGTGACTTCTCTGGGTGCCCTAACTCTGCCATTGGTGAAGAGTGTGAGTTTGAGTGAATCCCTTTGTCTATCAGTTTCCTCCTCTAACAAACAGAGATACTACACTGAACTTGCAGGAGATTGTTGTAAGAATTAAACACATGTATGTGTTTACACTGTAGGTCCTCAAAAGAATTTTGTTCTCTCCTGTGCTTGACCTGACCCAACGAACCAGGGGGCTCCTGGCTGAGCAAGACCACCAACAAATTCCAACTCTGTAATAAATCTTGGCATTTATTGAATCTTCTGGATAACACAATTGCGCAGGTCTAAGATGAGGAAGAATGAATCACGTTTGTCAAATATCTGTTGAGTGCCTACCTGGTACCAAACAGGAGCTCTGTGGATATAGCAAGGTTGATGCTTTCATTAAGCTTATGGTCTAGAGAGGGAAGGTGCCAAACCTAAAATTAAAATTCTGATAAATGCAATAAGTAGATGGTACAGAGTATGAGAGTATCTAATGTTGGAGGGTCCAGAAGGCCTGTCAAAAGAAGTGATATTACAGTTGGGCCCTGAAGATGAGCAAGGGCAGAGAGGGAGAGGCATAATGTAAGGAAAGAGCTTCCTCGGGAGAAGGAAGAGCTGTGGCAGGAAGAAGCTCAGAGAGTGACGATTGGTGATAGACAGTGATCAGGCTAGAGGGGTGGGCAGAGACCAGGTCATGAGGCCGTGGATTTTAATTAATGGGACTATGATGAATTTTCAGCAGAGCACTAACTTTGTCAGATGACATTTAAAAGAAATCACTCCGGTTGCTACATGGAGAACAGACAGACGGTGACCACAAATGGAAGCATGTAGACAGCAAGTTTAGATGCTATTGCTTTAGTCCAGATGAGAGACTCACGGTGACTTGGATGAAAGTGGAAGAGAGGATATGAGAGGTGGCAGCGGTAGATCAGCAGGCCTCTGTTATCCACCAGGTGTGGGGAGTGAAAGCTGAGGGAGAGGGTGGGCATTTTCCAAGAGGTTCTAGACAACTCAGAGGAGAAAACGGTATAGGCAGTACTTCAGTGAAATGCCTGTCTGATATGGTCCCTTCAGGGACACTTAACCTTTCCCTCTTATGGCTGTCATGTTTCTTGTCGGACTCATCCCTGATTGTAGGTGTCATGTGTGTCCTGGGTCTCAGCCAACATAGTCATGATTCCTCAGTCTTTCAGCTGGTTCAGGCACAGGGCTGTGACCCACTCAGCCAACAGAACTTATGCCAGAGTTTCTGAGGAAAGAGGCTTTCACATTATACCACTGACCTTGAACCTGAAAGTCTTGGGAGACTATTATGCCAATGAGAGAAGAGAAGCTACCTGAGAATGGAGCCAGTACAGAGCAAACAGAACCAAAATGACCAGGTCTTTGTGACTACCTTTCATCAATCACCTGTATCAAACTATACCATAAGCCATACACATTCTCTTCTTGTATAAGCCAAATTTGTCTTGAGATTTATGATACAAGAAAGTCCTATTCAAAACATTACAAAGCAAGGAACTGGAGAAAGTGAAAAATGATTTACCTATATGGGGGTCTCTAAGTTGACCCCCAATGATTCCTGCCAGCTGATTCATGCCCTGTGTTACGATACCCCTCCTACCCCCCTTGAAGGTAAGCTGCTAATGAACAGAATATGGCACAAGCAATGGGATGTCCCTTCCAAGGTTAGGTTATAAAAAGACTGTGGCTTCCCTCTTGTGCTCTCTCACTCTCTTGGATCTCTCCTTCTGGTGGCAGCTAGCTGCCAGGTCATAAGGCAGCCTTGAGGAGAGACCCATATGAACCTGGAAGTGGATCTCCTGAGGTCTTCTAACAGCCTTGTAAGTGAGCTTGGAGGCTTCCTTACTCATTAGAGCCATAAGATCACTATAGTCCTAGATAACACCTGAAGTATAGCCTCTTGAGAGACCCTGAGCCCAAACCACCCAAGTAAGTTCCTTCCAAATTCTTGAGCCTCAAAAACTGTGAGATCACCTAGAGGAAAACATAGGCAGAACAGTCTTTGACATAAATTGCAGCAATATTTTTTTGGATCCGTCTCCTAGAGTAATGGAAATAAAAACAAAAATAAACAAATGGTACCTAATTAAACTTAAAAGCTTTTGAATAACAAAGGAAACCATAAACAAAATGAAATAACAACCTACAGAGTGGGAGGAAAATATTTGCAAAATGATGCAACCAACAAGGGATTAATTTCCAAAATATACAAACATCTTATACAGCTCAATACCAAAAACACAAACAACCCAATCAAAAAATGGGCAGAAGACCTAAATAGACATTTCCCCAAAGAAGACATACAGATGACCAACAGACACATGAAAAGATGCTCAACATCACTAATTATTAGAGAAATGCAAATCAAAACTACAATGAGGTATCACCCCACTCCAGTCAGAATGGCCATCATCAAAAAGTCTACAAATAATAAATGCTGGAGAGGGTGTGGTAAAAAGGGAACCCTCCTGCACTTTTGGTGGGAATGTAAGTTGGTGCAGCCACTATGCACAACAGCATGCAGGTTGCTTAAAAAACTAAAAATAGAGCTACCATATGATCTAGCAATCCCATTCCTCATCACATAACTGGAAAAGACAAAAACTCTATTTTGAAAAACTACATGCACCCCAATGTTCATTGCAGCACTATTTACAATAGCCAAGCTACAGAAGCATCTTAAGTGTCTGTCAACAGATGAATGGATAAAGAAAATATGGCACATATATATATGTGTGTGTGTGTGTATACACACAATGCTATATTACTCAGCCATAAAAACAGAGTGAAATAATGCCATTTGCAACAACACGGATGGACCGAGAGGTTATCATACTAAGTGAAGTAAGTCAGAGAAAGACAAATGTCATATGATATCACTTATATGTGGAATCTAAAAAAGTGATACAAATGAATTTACATAATAGAAACAGACTCACGGACATAGAAAGGAAATTTATGGTTACCAAAGGGGAAAGGGGAGAAGGAATAAATTAGGAGTTTGGGATTAACAGATACACACTACTATCTATAAAACAGATAAACAACAAGGACCTATTGTATAGCACAGGGAACTATATTCAATATCTTGTAGTAACCTATAATGGAAAAGAATCTTAAAATAACTGAAACACTTTGCTGTACACCTGAAACTAATACATTGTAAATCAACTATACTTCAATTTAAAAAATTTAAAAATTAAAAGAAAAACCTGTGAGACCATAAATGTTTCTTGTTCTCAGGTGTTAAGTTTGGGGATAATTTGCCATGCAGCAATAGATAGTAATACAACCTCTAAGAGTTCAATTCCAAGTAAGATTATAAAGTGTCAGTCAGATCTGAGTTATATAAGTTACTTTAAGAAGGCAATTCCTCAAACGCCAAAATGTATTAATTTTGAAGTATTCATAAACCTAAAATTAGAATATGTCAATCAGAAGGGAAGCTGGACATCATTAGAATAATAGCAAAGGAAGCAAAGAGGTAGGTATTAGCAGTGCCCATACAAGCTTTGTCTCGAGCAGTAGGTCTCAAGCTTGAGTGTGCATCAGAATCACCTGGAGTGCTTGTAGGACGAGACTGGTGAACCTGGCCCCAGAGTTTCTGATGAATTATGTCTGGGGTGGGACCTGAGAATTGGTATGAATAACAAGTTCCCAGGTGATACCAATGCTGCCACTCCAGGGAGCACACTTTGAGAATCCTGGAGGAAAAGCAAGATTTGGGTTCATTGCTCTGATGGCTCAGAGCCACAGAGGCAGTTTCTGCAGTGGTAAGAAATTGGGCTAGATGACAACTCAGGCCCTCTGCCACCATGGTTGGCAAATCACAGCAGGCGCTAGTACATATCACCATTCATTCTCACTATCAAGCACCTTCTGTGTATCAGAGAGGCATTTTTCTAGCATTAGGGGATATACAGTAGCAAAGTAGATACACCAAATCTTTGTAATCATGGAGTTAAAATAAGGAAAGAACGACACTAGTAAAACCATGTCTATGTCTATTTGTAAAACATCATTGAGTTATTGAGGAGGTTTCATATTAAAGTACCTCACCCTAAAAAGTGGGGAAAAAGTCACTTTTTTTTCATAAAACTTGCAAAATTAATCAAAATTGAGGTTCATTTTGTGAAAATTAAAGTCGCTCTAAAATACATAACACTCAGCAATATCTTTTTTAATGGCTTTATATATTTGCTTACTTTAAAATAAACACATATACACAAAAATATGAAAAAAGATAAGATTTTAAAATGTAAACAAGAGTCTCTTTTATAATGGTAATTCTTATTCCTGTGTGATTTCAGTTTTAAAAATTTATGTAAGTCAAAACACCCATCTTTTGCACATAAACACCAGTTTTTAATCAGTGTACACTTAAGTGTTAATTATTAAAATAAGCTAATATTCATATAAAATTTACTAACAGGTAATGAGATATTTGTTGTAGAGAAATTCTTATAGAATGGCACTCTATTATAATAGATTAAATTCAGAAAACATTAGAATTTTCTTAGTTTACAAAGAGGAAATTCTACTCCAGACTCTTTCCCATTTCAAAGCTGAGTATCATAAACTATCACTAGGAAATGAACATTTTGCTGATATGTATCTAGACTAACAATGAATTTATTAGATAATTTTTTAAGTCTGCCAATATTAGGCAAACTAATTATATCAAATGTGGTGCTTTTTATTAAAATCAGCCATAAATCCAGAGAGAACTAGAATTAAATTTTTTTCTTGATGCTTTTCATTACCTAATGAATTCTCAGTACCATCCAGTACTTTATTTAAAACTTACATTTGTTATGAAAATTTGCCAATCCAGCATTTTGCCTTCACCTGAGACCACAAATTCTGACAACAATGAAGAACAAATCAATTTTTTTGTGTGAAGAACAAATCAATTCAATTTCGCTTCCAATACTGTCACAGGATATAAAAGCAATAAAAAAGGAAACGAGAAAGGGAGGATTTGGAATCTCCTAAAGATATTTGTTAATGTGTTCAATAACCAAAGATCTTAATTTCACCATATATGTGTATAGTTTAACTTTCCCTCATACCTTTTCAGTCTATGATTAAATGAGCACATCCAAGGCTTGCTCAAGGCCATGTACTAAGTTCATGGAAGAACTTAAATTAAAAACCTATGCATCAGCCAAGCCTTGTTTGTTCAGTAAGAAAGCCCTAAAACAAAGAAGAAAGCAGCTCTTGGTAGAATTTTAAAAAGTGTTAAGATGGTTGTGTGCTCTCTCCAAATTCTACAAAGTGAACAAGGCAAAAAGACTGCCACTGCCACCACCACCTGTCCCCAGGACCTTCACCAGTGGCCTCATCCCCACTGATCTCAGATCCATTCTCCACACTGCAGTCAGATGAAGCTTTTAGAAAGAAAATCTGGTTAAGGTAAGCCCCAATTAGAAGCATACACTAACTTCCCACTGCCTTCACCATAGAGACTAATGGGCTCAGGGCATTCCCAGGGCTTCGAAAATCCTTGCCCTGTGAATAGTAACAGTAATGCGAACAGCAGGAATCATAGCAAAAGGTAACATCTAATGAGGCATATGTGCCAGCCATTCTTTCAAGGCCATTTCATTTACTACTTTGTTTACTCCTCATAGCAACCATATGAGGTTAAGTACTGTTATTATCCTCAGAGAAGTTACAATAACTTCCCCAAAGTAACATAGCTGGTAAATCAATACAACTGCTATATAGGGCCAGCTCGTCAACTCTCCCTCTCATTTCCAGTTTATTGAGTATCCCCTATTCCTTCTTTCCTTAGAGCCTTCACACATACCAGTCCTTCTAGCCTAGACTGTGCCTGTTTCCCTCAGTACTAGAAAATAGCATACTATTTCTCCAGACCTCAGCTAAAGCATACCTTCCTCAGAAAAGGCTCTGTAACCTCCTAATAAGATCAGCCCACCACCCCAACATATACACTCTCATAGCACTCTGTACTCTCCCCTCATTATCCTGGTCACAACTGTCATTAAACTACTTCTTCAAATTATTATTAGTCCCTGTCTATATTAGTTTTCTAGGGCTGCCATGACAATGTTCCAAAAACTTGGGTACCTAAGAACACCAGAAATTTTTATCTCAGTTCTTGAGGCTGGAAGTCAGAAATCAAGGTGTCAGCAGGGCCATGCCCTGACAGCACTAGGGGAGAATCCTTCCTTGCTGCTAGCATCTGGTATTTGCCAGCGATCCTTGGCATTCCCTGGCATGTGTATGCATCACTCCAGTCCCATGGCCATCTTCTCCGTGTATGTCTTTACATTGTTTTCCCTGTTTGTGTCTATCTCTGTGTCCCAATTTCTCCTTTTTTAAAGGACACCTGCCATACTGGATTAGGACCCACCCTAATGACCTCACTTTAACTTAATTACCTTGTCAAGACCCTTTTTCTCAATAATGTCACTTTCTCAAGTACTGGGGTTAGGGCTTCAATATACCTTTTGGGAGGGACACAATTCACCCCATTACGTTGCCTATAAGACTAAAATAAGTTCCAAGAGAGATGGGATCTTGTCATCTTGTTCCTCATCACAATATCTTATGTATAGTAGGCACAGAAATTAATACTGATTAAACGAATGAAAACCCATTATTAAGAGGTATTATTGAAAGAATCCTGCAGTTAATTAGGGCTCAGAATTGCAGTGCCTACAGCACCAGGCAGTAACATACATGCATGAAGTGGGTCTAGCGAACCAGTGAACTGGAGGAGACATTCTAGTCATCTTTAGTTGATCACTGCCATGAAAGAACATGGATTCAGTGTGAGATCTTTCAATTCTCCAGGAAATGTCAGATATCCAAATGGTTTTAGAAGAAATCTTTCAAGTTCAAAATGGGGGCCACTAAATCAATTTTCAAAAATAAACAATGATCATGGCAAATAAAAGATATCTGTAGGCTGTACCTGGTCCTGAGGCCCTCTGATTTCAGCCCCTGGGTTCAGGTAACATCAGATGCCCTGTGAGGTCACATCTGCAATAAAATGCAATGATTATATTTCCTAGGCTATGGTAAGGGTTGAAACATCTCACTTCAATTGTAGTCATGTGGGGCTGGGAGGAGGGTAAGGCAAGTGAGGCATTCCCGTGGGGCACAAAATTTAAAAGGGCATCAAAAACACAGGTAAATAATATTTTAATACAATATTTTAAAAAATCAATATTAATGTGAAAATCCATGATGAACAAAAAATTCAGAATTCTAAATAAAGAGGATCCAACCCTGCATTGCACAAGTTGGCCTCCCCAGCCTCACCCTAGTCCAGCCCTGCTGCCCTGTTTCACTGATACTTACCCTCCCTGCTAGATCACACATGGGGATCCTCTTCTATTGCATAAGCTCCCCTTCCCTGGAGCTCCAGGTACTGTGTCATATTACAGAAGAAGCAACCCTTCACTCACCCAAAATTCTGTGCCCAAACATGCACTACTGCACTGCACATAAGATGAAATAACTTATACTTGCTGTGGATTTGCAAGTTTATCTCCCTCCTTTGAAAGAATGCATCTCAGACACTGTTGTATCATCTCCTCTGAGATGGTGTAACTCATTTCTGATGCAGTCGCCTTAATTATACTTTTCTTTCAAATTTCAGCTTAATACCTGCTTACTTCTGCCACACTGTTAGATACTTCAGATGGGGATCTGGCTCTAGCCCTGCAACAGCTTGCTGGTGGAGTCCAACAGATGCAGGTTAGTTACTGTGGAATGTTCTTATGTTGGTTCAGCTTTCAGCTTAGAAATCACATCTGAAATGTTTTAAAGCTAGACATTACAGAGAGCACCGTGACCTTTCCTAAGCAGCCACTCAAAATACAGACCTTCTCATCCATCATCACCACAAACCCCTCCATGGGATAATGTGCACAATTAGGTAATAACTGAGGGCAAAATGTTAATTCAGGGTTGTCACAATCTCTATAAAGCTCTCCTCAAACCTTGAGAGTCACAAGACATGTCAACATCACACCAGGACTAACACAGCCAATTATGCAAATATATTTATGAACTGTCAAAGCACCCACTGGGAAAACAATGGGAACCAGCTTAGAAACTTCAATGTTGCATAATCCCTGTAACTATAATTTGAATAAAAACAAGATATGATAAAGTCCCAAGTTCCTATAAAATCTGGGTCTTCAGATATTAGAAAATAAAAAATATAGCTAGACAATTTACTTTGATCAAGACAGGTACCTGATCATATATCCTGACTATTCTCTGTGAAACCTTCCCTGTTCTTTACCTCTGATAAATTTGACCACAGTTGCCTATGGATCCTGATATAAATTCATAGCACATTTTACTCTTTTTTTTTTAAGTTTATTTATTTATTTATTTATTGGCGGCATTAGGTCTTCGCTGCTGTGCACAGGCTTTCTCTAGTTGTGGTACGCAGGCTTCTCATTGTAGTGGCTTCTCTTGTTGCAGAGCACGGACTCTAGGCACTCAGGCTTCAGTAGTAGTACATGGGCTCAATAGTTGTGGCTCTCAGGCTCTAGAGCACAGGCTCAGTTGTTGTGGCACATGGGCTTAGTTGCTCCAAGATGTGGGATCTTTCCGGCCCAGGGATCAAACTCGTGTCCCCTGCATTGGCAGGTGGATTCTTAACCTCTGCACCACCTGGGAAGCCCACCTTTACCTCTTGTGTATATGTTTGTCTCTATGTCCTCTAAAGGCTCTCTGAAGACAAGTATCTTATCTGAATTCTTTTTGATTTCGTAGAACACACAGTAGGTATGTAAATGTTTTTTGAATCGGTGTGAATAAAAGACCACCACTATCCCAACACACACAAAATCACCAGCTCTTATGATTTTCGAAGAAGGATGTCATGGTAACTGTGACATTTACCATCAAAAAGCATTTAGGAAAATATTAGCAGGTAAAATATGTTTCCTTACTTTCTATTAATATTTTATAAAATATCTCAGAATAGCAAGTAGAAAAAAATAATATGAGTATATTTTAGCCATCCCGTGTCAATAAAGCTTTGATAAAATATTTGTATCTCTCTGTTTACCCCTTCCTGATAACACCAACATTCTTTCCTAGTGAGTCAAACACTTATTTTGAAAGAGGACTGCCATAGTCACACATTTTTAAGATTTTAATATGTATGTTTTTTAACCAATATATGTTATTATTTTGAATGTGTTAAATGCTAATAAACAGAATATTGTTGCTATCAAAAAAAAAAGCATTTAGTTCACATCAAGGTATTTTTGGTGCATTGAAAGTCACTGCATTTCTTCCATGCCCTTTATTATCTGTATAATTCTACTATCACACAGATTCACATCAAGGTCAGCATAGTCCACTGGTGAAGACTGTGAGCTGCCTAGATTCAAGTTCAGGCCCAGCCACTTATCTGTGCCTTATTTCCTCATCTGTGAAGTGGGAGTGAAACGTAACCGATCTCAACTTGTTAATGAGACCTAAAAGAGCTAATACTTGAAAAGTATTTAGAATAGTGCCCTAAATAGAGTAAGAACTCGATAAACATTGGTCACTATTAACAGTATTATTCCCACTGATAGCACTAAATAATGGAGAGAGAAAGAAGATGGATCCGAGGTAAGAAGTAAAACAAAAAGGAAGAGGTCATTAATCTTCTGGAGCTTGGCCAGCAAACACCTGGAAGCTGGCTTTTAGGAACCAAATGAACAACTGGGATTCAGGAAGGAAAAAGCTGCAAAAGATGGAGTCAAATTCCAGCCCTTCTGTTCTAAAACGAAGTGGACTCTGCAACTCGGGCAGCTTCTTCCTAGGGCAGCAAGCCTTTCCCATTCCCCTAGATGGGAGACATGTCCTTGCCAGGATGTAGCCAACAAGAGTGGATAAGTGAGATTCAGTTGGGTTAGGAAGGGAGACAGTAGATGGGTTCACAAGGCTATACTGGGGGCCCAGAAGCAGACCTAAAGGTCTCTTCTCATCATTACAGATATGGTATTGCTACTTTTTTTTTTTTTACCATGCATGTACTCAGATCTGCCTTTGGCTATGGCCCCAACATTTTGGACTGCTGCTATCTGAAACTGGCTCTTAAACTGTGTTGACTTTACTTTCTATCTCCTTAGCAACTATGATTGCTTTAAATGCTTCTGGGTTTGCTTGATTTTTTTTCCTTTTCATTGTTATCAATGTTGTTTTCTGGACACAGATAAAACTCTTTTCCACAAACAGGTTTGTGGTTCAGGTAAAACTTTTTGAACCCCAAGTTGTTGGTTGCTAAGGGGACCAATGTATGCAAATAACATATAAACACAATAAGGGTCCCGGAAATGGAGTTTTCTATTGAGCCAACAGGTGTAATGTGTATTTACTCCTGTGACTCAGATATTGTACCTGTTCCCTCTTTGCAAATTTATCAGGGATCTCTCTTATTCTTCTCACCCTATATCACGTTACGCTCACTTTAATTAAAGGTGAGATGTCAAATATTTACTGTTCTATTTTTAACAATTTTTGATGAAAATCTGTTAGTCACCAAGCACAGCTATGAACAGAATAAACTGCCTTTTTTCCTGTTTTTATATCTACCTCAACAGTAGAATGCTGTTTTGTGGTAGTTTTTCTTTGGATGAAAGTTGGGTAGAAAAAAACTTTACTTTTTTTTCCATTAATATTTTCTCAAGAAGGGGAGCCAATAGTGCAGTGTTCAGATTCCAAAATGCCTTGCCAAACTTCTTGGTAATTAACTATAGTGTTTCCTTTGCCTGAAGTGATGAATGTTATTTGCACCATCTTCATATGTGGCATTACATACTTCACGTGCTAGATCCACATATTTTGGGCAATATAGATTTTAACTCCACATGTCTTTCCTGTTACCCTTGACCCTGAATTCTGAGTTCAGGGTTAAGTACTCTTTTACTATAATCCTATAACATACAGTAGGCATTTAATAAAAATTGAGCCATTGTTATTGTTTATATAGGATTATACTTAAAAGCTCTAGGGATTGGGTGATAAAAATATGAAAACCTCTCTGTAAAGATTTACCTCGTTGGGAAAACAACATTTCCATGGGGGAAAACAACGAATCCTAAAGACAGACCCAGAAGGAACTACAAAGGAAACACCTGCTAAGGTACATAATAAATATTTATTTAAATATTGGGTTGGCCAAAACGTTTGTTTGGGTTTTCTGTAAGATGTTATGGAGGGGCTTCCTAGGTGGTGCAGTGGTTAAGAATCCGCCTGCCAATGCAGAGGTCACGGGTTCGATCCCAGCTCCAGGAAGATCCCACATGCTGCGGAGCAACTAAGCCCGTGTGCCAGAAAAAAAAAAAAAAAAAAGATGTTATGGAAAATCCTGAACAAACGTTTTGGCCAACCCAATAAAATACAGGGGAGCATATTCCAGTTATATTTGAGGACCTCTCTTTGAGAAACTTTGTTAGCAATCCATTTGAAATATTAAATGTGAAAGTAAGTTATTTTTAAATTCAATTCGTGATGATTTTTTTGTCATTAACCTGATCTAGATTTCCTCAATGTTCAGCTAGTAAAGTCATCACCTCAGAGTCAATCATTCCATGTATAAACCATTACATAACTTGATTGTGATTCCCACAGTTTGTTGTGGGTATTTATTACATCTCTCTTTTCCCCTTGACAGTGAGTTCCTTAGGGCAGGGACTGCATCATCCTCAAGTCACCCTCCCCAATGCCTCATAGATAGTAGATTCTCAATAAAGGCTTGTTAACATGAACTCAAGTATTTCAGCAACCTCAGAGACTTTTTAAAAATTTTGCAAATTTTTAAGTACTAAATATTCCAAGAGAACCTAAAATAGCATAAACCTGGATTTTAAAAGTACTAACATTTTGCCATATTTGCTTCAGATATATTTTTCTCCTTTTTTGAAGGAAAACAGATTATAACCACAGTCCCAATTCACCCAGCCCACCCCATTCCTTTCTTCTTTCTCCTTCAGAATAACTGCCCTCCTGGAGTTGGTGTTCATCCTTCTTGTGACTGTAAATGTATCTTTCTCATGTGCCTATGTAACCATAAAAATATAAAGTATCTTAAAATTTACATAATTGGTATCATATGAAACGAATTCTTTTCAACCGGCTTTTTTTTTTTCCATTTAAAACTTACATTGTCAAGATTTATCCATGTTGAAATATGCAGAGCTTTTTCAGAATGATCCATTTTCCCTGATCAAATTTAGAGTGAAAATCTTTATCATTTAAAATCCAATATTTGCCTTCGGTTATAAAAATGAAAGAAAGTCTTATGAATATGAAGCAAGGAGTCTCTTTCATGCCTCTTCACTCTGTCAGACTACCTTGGCCAGCCCTCCCTACTGACTATCAAAGCAAAAAATCCTGAGTTAAGAGCCAGGGATTAGAAATGATAGGCAAGGCATGAACTGTGCACACAGACCCAAAGATCCACGCCAAAAACTGTCCAGCAGCCACCAAATTCACACCCAGGTTAGAGCACTGGCAAGAAAAGGAGGTGGAGATTTCTCTTTTGAAATTTCAGAAGAGACATCTTTCTTTCCTTTCCTCTCAATTTTTCTTTCAAGACACATAACTTGTTAATAGCCAGACATGGGTTGCTAATGCAAGCAGTCCAAATTTTCCCATCAAATAAAGATGTATAGAGTTAGTGAAAACAAAGCAGTGGCTTAGAAGAAGAGACATGCTAGTTAATTACATGCACAATTTCCTACACAAAGTCCTTTTTATCATTTGGCTCCTGGGTACTTAATTCTCATTTAATATGAAACTGCAACATTGAGTCATAATTTACCTCTAGTCAATAACCACATGACTACTGCTAAGGAAAGAACTTTGGTTTTGAGGTCCTAAATGTTCAAATAAACATATTTCATATATCTCAATTCATGAATTAGATGCTTGAGTTCATTTCTTACTTTTCATTCTTTTCTTTCCCTAAAAATCTAGCTATGACTAAGCACCAATAAAAAGTCTTTTGGAAAAAAACTTAAAGAACACATTAAGTTTCTCTGTAACTGCTGGCTCATAGGTATTTCTACTTGAAGATACCTACATACAAAATTCAGACTTTGAAGACAGATAAAATAGATGGCAGCCCCTCGCTTTGTAAGAGGATTTGTCTGAGTGCCTCAACAAATTAGAGTACCTCTAAAAATCTTGTTCCATTTTCAAAGTTCTGTTTACACAAAATTTAAAAAACACTTGCTTAAAGCATTAGATAGATCTCTATGGGGAAGAATACAAAGCCTTGATAATATAATGTCTAATTTCCCAATTTAAAACTAAATAATTGGTATATTGCAATACCTACAAATTTGTAATCCTTTATCACCTTTCATTTCCAAAGTTTCCCCAAATCAAATAATGACCTAATCTGTATGATAGAACACAGCTAATATTTAAACACTGCAGCACAATACTGCACAATCCACAAACAATGCAATAGAGAGGGTATGTGGGGGGCGGGGGACGCAATAGCAGAAAGAGGAGGATAGATCTTTTCTACTTGAAACTGCAAAGGAATTTAAGTATAAGTAATACAATTACCAGAGATGGACGTCAGCCTGAACTCTTGAATATTAAACAACCCTGCCCTCAATGAAGCTTGGCCTTGATGTTTAAGAAAAACAGAGTGGCCTCTGTTTCCCGGCTCCTGGAAAACCAGACTCAGCAGTAGTTTCTTCCTTCTCTTCCCTGACCTGGGTCCCGGTTGTACCTAGAGCAAGCTGTAGCTTTCCCAGTTACCTGCATCGCTTTATGGAGCAGATCAGTGTCTGAGCAGTGAGGTCCCTAGAAAATAGCGAGCAAGTCTAAGCCTGTTGGAATCACCCAGAGCAGCAAACACTGTTCTAGACAGTGGATTCTGCAGCCTCATCACCAAGGCAATGCAGCCAAACATACTGTGTCTAGGACTTGGGCAGTTTCTGAATTTTCTGAACTATGTGAAATCCAGCTATTTATTTTCTTTGATTGGATCCATTCATATTAAATACTTACATACATAAGGTTTTAAAAATGCAAATGACACGTTTTGTCTCAATTATCAGGATAGTTCAGATATTTCAGATAAATGTGGTATTTTAACTCTAATGATTCATGTAGAATCTCATTTCTCTAATTCTCTTTGCATGAGCACATATGAATCTACATTGCTTACTTAGATCAGAAAAAAATGCTTAATAACATGATAAATAGATGATGGATAGATAATGATTTTTTTCCTCAGTCATGTCACCTCCACATCATGTTACTTTTCCTACTTTATATTTTTTTAAAGAGGGGTAGTTTGGTTTTTGTTTTAGTTTTTTTTTAATTAATTAATTTATTTATTTATTGGCTGTGTTGGGTCTTTGTTGCTGCACACAGGCTTTCTCTAGTTGCGGCGAGCGGGGGCTTACTCTTCATTGTGGTGCACGGGCTTCTCATTGCAGTGGTTTTTCTTGTTGTGGAGCTTGGGCTCTAGGTACATGGGCTTCAGTAGTTGTGGCAAACAGGCTCAATAGTTGTGGCTCACAGGCTCTAGAGTAGAGGCTCAATAGTTGTGGTGCATGGTCTTAGTTGCTCCTTGGCATGTGGGATCTTCCTGGCCCAGGGATCGAATCCGTGTCCCCTGCATTGGCAGGCAGATTCTCAACCACTGTGCCACCCAGGAAGTCCCTACTTTTCCTACTTTAGAACTCTGCTCAAAGGGATTTATCCATAAAACCTCACTAGATACATTCTTTGGGGCTTCTGCCACCCTGGTTACTTTTAAGTTCTTACTTTCACAGATCCACCCAGCTGTTAATTTTGTTTTTCCTTTGAAAATATTGTGAAGGGAGGATTTTTCTAGTGGGTCTGTTTCTCTGTGTTTTTTCTCCATTTCCACATGGCACCCTATCCCCCAGGTTCCTAATACATCCCAGGATCCTCAGTTATGATACTCCATTAGACTAATGAAGGCTAGCATATCATGTGTTATGTGTGTTTTCTCTACTCTCTTCCCAATCAAAAGAGACCTGTTCTGCCATTCTTTCAGAGGATCCAGATTAAGAGATGACTAGCTAATGTGGTATGTTAATTGATGATGGGTAATTCTTTCAGGCAACATAGGTGTGTCTAAAGGAAGTTTTGTTCACAGAGCTTAATGCTAAAAATTTCAGTCATTATGGCAAGTTAGTAAAATAATCTAATCATCTGCAAAGATGATTTTTAGAGTCATATCAATTTTAAAGTATATGGTGATAGTCATAGTTTATAGGATTGGTGCAAATGTTTACTAATTGTCCATGAAGAAAATTCTCACTAATCCCAACGAATTGGGAGGAAATATAGAACAAATTAGAGTCAGTGCTATTTTTCAGATAGTTTGAAGAAACACTCCCTTCCCTTCCTTGGCTCCCAGAATGCTGACAGCAGGCTTAAGTCACTTCCCCAGGCCAAAGATTAGGTAATTGCTCTACAGAGAGGTTGACAGGCCCAAGAAGAAAAGTCTGTAGCCCACTGCCTGCCTGATCCCTAAAGTAAGGCTGCCACTCAGAAGCTCACCACTCCACAGGCACTCCCCACCACACACACACATTGTTATCAGTTATACATACAAATGGCCACCAGGGATCGTCAAACATAAGAGGAAATCCTGTAACACACAAAAGAGCAAGACAATTTTTAAAAATCTCAGGCAGAGACAATCCAGAGACCAAAAGAAAATTTCAGAGAAGCCATAAGGATTATTCGGAGAGCTAAGAGAAGTGAGGTGAGGTGAGGTGACAGATGTGATAATTAGCTTGATTGTGGTAATCATTTCCAATATACACACATAAAATCATGATATTGTGCACCTTAAATAGATATAATTTTTATTTGTCAATTATTCCTCAATAAAATAAAATAAAAAATAAACCTATCTTTTTAAGTGAAAATTTAAGAAAATTAGTGACTAATCAAAAAGATAAAATATTGCATCCACAAAATAATAGGAGGTTATAAGAAGGAACATTCAGAGAACAAAAAGAAACTCTTGGAAATCAAAATTTAGGTAGCAGAAATTAAAAATTGCAGAGAAGTTTGAACAGATACATTTGAGGATATTCCCTAGAAAGTGTAACCAAAAACCACAAAGAGTAGAAAAGAGGAAAGAAAATACAAGACAGAGGACGAGTTCAGGGGTTCTAGTGTTAAAATAATAGTAGTTCCAGAAAAAGAGACTAGATAAAATCTTAACACAGAAAATTGTCAGGGAAATAATATAGGAAAAGTTCCCAGAACTGAAGACCAAAAGTCATCAAACTGAAATACCTCACAGAGGATACAGCTCAATAAATGAAAAAACTAGAAACTGCCAGAGAAATGGAGATAAAAAGAAGACCCATATAACTTCAAAAGAGGAAAACATAGGTCACTTACTACAAATCAGGATTTAGAATGATTTTTGGACTATGAATGTTAACACCAGAATTTGAAGACAATTTAGCAATAACTGCAAATTTCTGAGTAAACATGATGTCCAAATGAGAATTCCATACCCAACAAGCTAATCCTCAGACATGCAAATTCTCAAAATATTTACCTCCTATGTTGACATGACATTCAAAACATTTAAAAGCAATCAGGACAGAAGACCGACATCAGAATGCACGTCTATCATTAACATGTGGGACCTACTGTGGACTCTGCCCAGTTTCCATGAACCCTTTCTCAGCAACCGTGGGATGATATGGTCCAACAAAGCTAAGAAATAGAATAAGAAATTGGACGACATGTGATACAGGATACAGAAGTGAGGCAAAAGCAATTCATAGGAAGATGGTAAAGGGACACCCCAGGACTTCAGAGATCAGACAACCTTGATTTGGAGCGAATGTAAGGAAGGCTGGAGAGATGTCTGCAAGTAAAAAATGAACTTGACAGATGCCCTCACGGGTGATGCACTGAGAAAGATTTATACTTCTGTCAGAGACTTGAGGAACAACATAATGAGAGTTACATGGGAAACAGCAAATTAATAAATAAGGCAATTATTAATCCCAGAGAAAAGACACATAGTACTAGAAAGGAAATACAGTCACATTTCCCTTTATGGGTCACAGTGAATGATATTCTTTAATCTTAATAATGTAAACATTGAGTATTGACAACCAATAATTATCGTATAACACCCTTGAACCTTTTCACTTCCTAACCCAATGCATGCACTTAGTCAGCAAATCCCACAAATTCTAACTCGTGAATAATTTACACCTTTTCTTCTCCATCCCACTGTTTATGCTGCCAAGCCTTACCTGGAGGCGGGGTGACCCCATCTGAGGGGTCAACCCAGGGTCCTGTCAGGGTCAATCGAGTCTAGGTGCAGAAACTGAAACACTGGTGTGTATGGGTGACTGAAAGCTCACTAAGCCAGAACAAAATCAAAATAAAACTGAGGGGAGTAATCAGGACAAAGGAGAGAAACTGCCCAAAGCATTATATTATAGAAGACAGTAATAAAAGCAAGACTTTGAAACAGTTTCTGTCACTTTTTTGCTTTGAGACTTCCTTGTTCCTTTTTTTTTTTTTTTTTTTTCTGTAAAATAGAGATAATGCTAGTACTTTCCTCACAGGGCTGTTCTGAGAATTACATCATTTATGACCTGTAAAGGGTGTAGAATTGTTTGCCTCATGGTAAGAGCTCAATTGATTTTCATTATTATCATTAGCACAGTTATTCTCTGAAGAGGCAGGAAAAGCATCTTTCAAGCGCTTATGACACATTGAGTAGAAAATCCAAAATGCGAGCATGTGTGGAGATGTGGACAGGGAAGGGTTAAGCAAGATGGACTTGTTATCTCATCATTTTGCACTTGGATTCCTGCTTTAGGCTCTGACGTGGTGCTCTTGCCTCTGCCGTATCTCTTTCTAATCTTTTCTCCCTGCTGTGGTCAGAATCCAACCCTGCTGAAAACCTTCCAGTGGCTTCCCACCGCCTTCAGAATAAAATTCCAGCGACTGGCAAGTTATAGAGGCTCTTCAATTGCATGTTTCTTGAGGTTCCTGTTCTATCTTGCTTTCACATGTTATGACTCTAGTTCCCAGCCTTTCACTTCTATGTTCCCCCAAACAGGGTAAGCTCTCCAATGCTGCCATCTCTTTGCACAAGATCTCCTTTTTCCTTGACCCAAGTCCACCTAGCTCACTTCCACTCATCCTTCAGAACTCCTTTCAAGACTGAGCATTACCTTCTCTCTCTTTTCTTCTCTCGTAGGAACCTCTTTGCACTTCTCCTTCCAACACCAAATTCATCCTTTTATAATTCTTATTTCACCGTATTACATTTATTGGTTTTCTGGCATGTTCATTCTCCTTTGAAATCAGAGTCTATATCTTTCACTTCCTAGATCCCAATGTTTCAGACCATGGAGCAAAATATAGTAGATATTTTAATAAATGTTTGAAGAGTGCATATATGAGTTTGGGATCAGCAAAGTTTACTTTTAAAACCACGAAACAATTTTCAAAGCAGGCCTTTGGTTTAAACAAGCCTTCTGTGATCTTATTTCACAACTGCCCAACTAGCTATCACTTAATAGTGTTGAATTAAACTATAGCCCATCCCACATCTAAGGATCATGAGTACTGGTTTAAAGATTTTACTTTGTATTTCAGTCTTAGGGTTCTTGTAGATTCTATGTTGGTCCTACCTTCCTTCTTAGAGTTGGCCTTTCTGAAGCTTGATACCATATTTATTTTCCCACTGTGTTTCACCTATATGTAAATACCGGATGTTGTAGAATTGCTAAGGTACTAGCCACACAATTCAATGAGTTTAGCTCATGAGCTGATCTCGTGTTTTTATTTATATCTCAAAGGGTTTAAACTGATCTGAAGTGGTACTTAAAAAAAAAAAGGTTGTAGCTATTAAAACCAATAAGAGTGTCTTTGTTTATTGCACAGGATTCATCTCTTTAAATTAAAGTCCACACTCTTATCTGTGTCCTTGGTTTCCAACATAATGTTTTGATTACCTGAGAGAAATTTCTGGCCTTTTGAACAGGCTTAGTCAATTAACTCTGTCAGAGACCTGTGTAGTATTTAATGAAAGCCATGCATTGGCTAGAGCAGAAAGGAAGAATGTTACCATTAAAATCATATCATGTTGAAGATTATTAGCATCTATTATTATATTGCAAAATTACTTTAAACTGCCTAATAATTTATAAATAATTTTTCAGAGTTTAAAGTCAGTGTTTAATTAAACCTTCTATAACTTTATTTTCTTCTAAAAATAAAACAAATACTAATAAATCCTTCTTTATCCCAACTATCCCTTGACTATTTCCTAAATAATATGTTCTCAAAAAAACAGCCTGAGCCACTGTTAGTTAATTACTTAAAACTAATTACAAGGACAACTATTTTTTATTAGAGAAAAATAGTACTTCTGGAATATTTTTAAAGGAATTCACTTCCCTTTTAAATCCACTCAGTTATCCACACTAACTCTTAAAATATTTTTGAAGGCCTCAAGAGTTAGCGCCAGTGAATTAATTAACTTTTAATCCACAGACTATTTGCATATTTGACAGATTATCATAAAAATTTTTAAGCTGCATGAGTGATTTTCAAATCACAAAACTCCCACATCAATAATACAATTAAAAAACTCGTTCTTTGGAGGTTTTTTCTTTTAAAAGGGATACTGAGGGGGTTCCCTGGTGACACAGTGGTTAAGAATTCACCTGCCAATGCAGGGGACCCAGGTTCAATCCCTGGGCTAGGAAGATCTCACATGCTGAGAAGCAACTAAGCCCATGTGCCACAGTTACTGAGCCCACACATCACAACTACTGAAGCCCATGTGCCTAGAGCCCATGCTCCTCAACGAGAGAAGCCACTGCAATGAGAAGCCTGAGCACCACAACGAAGAGTAGCTCCTGCTTGCCACAACTAGAGAAAACCCATGTGCAGCAATGGAGACCCAATGCAGCCAAAAATTAAATAAATAAATAAATCTTTTTTAAAAAAAGGGACATTGAAACTTAATTTGAAAAATAAACTATATAAATACTCAAGAGACACATTTAAAACATTTCAAAATTTAAAGTATGTCAAATCTCATTCATTTTACATGGATGCTTAAAGAAGATGCTTCAAAACATTTTGAGAATAAGCAAAGGCCATATTGTTCAAAGGCGATACTAGATGATAACAGATTAATCCACTAATAGCAAACTTTCACTCTCCTACAAGCTAGTTAACATGTTACCACATCTTCAATGACTGCATGATATACACAAAGTTTTATGTATAAACAGAATAATTTCTAACAGAAGAAATAAGTTTATTGTCTATCATTAGAGCTATAGCATAATAAATCATAATATATATGCATTGTTGAATATTACCTACAAATTAAAAACTGTTTTTGAAGATATTTTAATGGAATGGGAAAATGTTCTGTATCTGATTAAATGAATATTCAAAGGGCTTAGAAATTGAGCATGGTACATAACACGGTATACAAATCAGCTACTATAATATCAATTTTTAAAAAGATAATAAAAACTGAATATACAACATGCTACCAATTTTATAGTAGATCTATTTCTATTAATAGATGGTTGTGTGATCCAAATTTTCCTAATATTCATGTCTTCTGTAATCAGAAAACTTATTTAGAATTTAAAAAAATTTTATATACAAATATATCACCTTCTAGTTGTACAATTATATATTCTTAAATTTAATATTTAGCTTAAATAGCTAAATGTCTTTCTAAATTTATTCCTTCATATTTTTATGTCCACACAAATAGTGATAAACTCTGTGTTAATATTACTAGTCTCAGATTGAGAAGGTAATTTGTATTCAGTAAACATCTAAGGCATCAGAATGAAGAATGAGTTTCCATTCAACATGGTAGAATGGGTTACAAAAGCATGTTATATGACACTCAGGTATGTAGAGAAAATGTACATTCATAATTTTGTCTAAAACTACTCCACTCTTCCTCAAATCCCTTACCTACTACATGGCATGAGAAAAAAGAAAGAAGAAAAGAAAGGAAAGAAGGAAGGAAGGAAAGAAGAGAGGGAGGGAGGGAGGAATAAACTGAGCTCAAGTCAGTTTAAAAGTCCATCTGAGCCAATAATTTATACTAGATACCTAGATATTATTGGTCCTTTAAGAATATTCACTCTGTCCTTCAGATTCTTACCTTCCCCTTGCTCTTTCAGAGATGGTGTCTAGGGCACAGGAAAATGTTTACATTCTCTCTTGGTTTTGGGAGGAAGGAGGCCACGGAGGAGGGCATGCTCCTCCTTTGTGGTGAATTAGTCAATCCGGTGAAGTATCAGTAGGCTGGTCTCTTCCAGAGCATTCTCCGGTATCAACTCTTGACTCCTCTGGTCAATACACCTAGAGTCTCTGTTCTTGCCGTGGGTTGGGGCCCAGGCCCTGCCTGCTTACTCAGTCTCACCTCAACTCTGGCTGGCGGGCACTGCAGACCCTCTGAGTTTTGGCTAAGTCTAGAGGCCCCAAGCCGGGTCTGCCGGCCCTCACCTCAGAACCCATGCTTCAGGGACACTGAAGCCGGACTGTACACTGCAATCTGTACATAAGTATCTACAGTGTAGAGTCCCAAGGCACACTGACCATGCTGGTTTGTCCTGTCAACGGTGTTGGGCCCCAAGCCCACCTCTCCGTTGTTGCCTCAGCACCTCTATGCATGAGGGTCATATCACAAAAGGGGAGCAGGGCCCGAGAATCTCTTCCATGGATGTTCCCTAGGCTTTGGTTCAAACCAAAAGGGTGCATTTCTGACTTTCTACCTTCCATATTGTCTTTCTATTTTTCTTGCCCTTCTCTAGGGCTAGATTAGACGGATTTTTCTTTTACTTCATCTTTTGTCTATCACAGATTGCCTATATATAAAATTCTGTGATCTGGTTTGGCCAGGCCTGGCATTTTGAACTACTAAATGGGAGCTATAGATGTTTAGAAAATCCTTTTTCTTTCAACAGCCTCTGGCTTTTAAAGCCACTGATTTGCTGCAAGACTCTGTTTTGAAAGTCATAAAATAAATGATATTTTTTTTCTTTCCTTAACAATCTTAATCCTCACTTCACCCCAAGGCAGCTGGATGCCCTGAGTTGTTTGTACATTGAAAGTAAAAAATAAAATAAAATCATATTAATTTTTTTCTAAGTAATGCGTCTTATTTTTATCACTACTGACTTAGCAAATTTTACTCATTATTAACTTATCAAGTTAGAAGAGGGATGGAAAAGCTTTCTGAATCAACAGCTTGATTGGAATGCTGATTACCTGTAAAGAATTTCAAATACTGGCAAGGATTCTGTATTCAGAGGCTGAATCATTAATGTAACAGATTACGTGTTGAGTTCCTATTATATACTAGACATAACCCTTGGCACCAGGAAAGACTCTGTAAACAAGACAGGCATGGCCTGTGTACTCTTGGAGCTGAAATTCTTAAGACAGGAGACATACATATATACATACATACATACATACATACGCCCACATACACACACCAGAAAAACAGAAGTGAGAATGGTCTGTGTGAAGACATAAAGTAGTGTACTGTGACCCAAGAGATTGTGTTACTTTTATGCGGAGTGGCATCTAAAGCTGCTCGAAGAGTGACTTTTAAGCTAAAATCAGAATGACAAAAGGGAGTCTGGCAAATGAAGATAGGAAAGAAAAGACTAGCCATTTAAAAGGCCCTAAAGGGGAAAAAAATCACAACTTGGCAAGTTCAAGAAACAGGGAGAAAAACATCTTCTGTGTGGCTTGAGGGTAAATGGCAAGAAGAAAAGTAGAATGGAAATGGGAAAGGTCAATGCAGCCGATTATGTAGGGTTTTGTAAACAAGGAGAAAGTGTCTGGATTTTATACATGCGCAAAGGGAGGCCATGGAGGGTTTTAATGGAGGGAATGATTTTATCTTTCGAGAAAGATTAAGGGAGGCAAAAGCGGAAACAAAGGTTATTTTATTTATTTTATTTTTATTTATTTATTATTATTATTTTTTAAATAAATTTATTTATTTATTAGCTGTGTTGGGTCTTTTTTGCTGTGCACGGGCTTTCTTTTAGTTGCAGTGAGTGGGGGCTACTCTTTGTTGTGGTGCACAGGCTCCTCATTGCCGTGGCTTCTCTTGTTGCGGAGCACAGGCTGTAGGCGCGGGGGCTTCAGTAGTTGCGGCACATGGGCTCAATAGTTGTGGCTCACGGGCTCTAAAGTGCAGGCTCAATAGTTGTGGCGCACGGGCTTAGTTGCTCTGCAGCATGTGGGATCTTCCTGGAGCAGGGATCGAACCCGTGTCCCCTGCATTGGCAGGCGGATTCTTAATCACTGTGCCACCTAGGAAGCTCAGCAAAGATTATTTTAGAACACCTGATGATTGGTTCAGGCTAGGGAGATAGTCATATAAAGAAAGTGGATGAATTCAGCACATGTTTTGGAGGTAAAATTAACAGGACTAATTGATGAATGAGAGAAAAAGGAATCAAGAATAATTGCTTTGCTTTTGGCATTTTCTGAAAAGATATATAGAGTTAGGGTGAGCATATATCCATTCCCAACCTGCATAACTAATGGTCCTGAATTCTGTCTTTAGTTCAGTTAAGTAAGATGCAATTCTGTCCCTCCTAGAGGGGAAAAAAGGAGGTAGATATCACAAACTTGAGGAATGAGTACCTCTAGCAGCCTGTGAATAAGTAAATGCCAAGTATCTATCTGGTGGAGGGACAAGGCGTCAATTAGGGTGAAGAGAAAGAGATGCTATTCCTTGAAGAGGATTGGGGCAAAGCTTCAACTGAGTCCACCTGGCATTTGAAAAATCAACCTCTTTCATGTTTGCTTTTTCCCCTTTTGCTCCTCGCAGTCTGCTCTCCTATTCCCCAGGCTTCTGCTCCATCTCTTTATTTGTCTTCCTTCTTAAACTTTGCTAATTTTGCCCTTCATCATCACCATCACTGCCACCATTATTTATTATTAAACCAGCACACATTTATGGTCTGAATTACCTCTTGAAACCTCTCTGGGGGAGATGTGATTGCTCCCTTGAAAGGTACACTGGGCCTGGCAAGACAAAGCAGTTTGCCCAGGGTTAGGTTACCAGGCCAGGAAGTGGCAGAGCCCATTGTGAACACAAGTTTGTCTGCCTCTATGTCCTCTGCCTGGGCTCTCTTGCTCCGTGGCTCCTCCCTCTTTCCCTCACACTCACTGACCTTTCTCTCCTGTCCCTCTCTCCATCCCTTTCTCCCCTTCCTCTTTTCATCTCCTGGCCTTCTCCTGGCCTGTTTGTTTCCCTTTCTTCTGTCTCCTCTCCTGTTTCCTTCTTCTACTCTAGTCAGACTGCCCTGCCTAGGCCCTCTGTCCTATCTGGCTATTACTAATCTGAAATTTGGTATTATTACAAATGGAAAATAGAAGTCATGGACTATTAGAGCTGAAAGAACTTCAGGAGCAGAGTCAAGACTTAAAAGCAGGTCCATGTAGCTTCTATTCCACAAAACCACTACTCCTAACACCTACAGGCCAAGGCAGGAACCATCTTTTTTCATTGTCACCTGTGTGGGTACTGCCTCGGCTCTCACACCCAGAGTCATGCCATTTGTGGAGACTACTGTCTCTGCCCTGACCTCTAGTCCAGTCCCTCTGTACATGTGGGACCTCTGTCACATACCCAACCAGGGTTATAAGCACTTAAAAAGATCCTTTTTCATCTCTGCACATCACCCACCATGTATAATTCAAAAGGAGAATAACACAGAGCCAACACGTAAGGGCAAGAATGTTCAAAAAATTGTGAGTATCCTATAATATTTCTATGCTTCAATACACAAAACTCAAATTCACTACAAAAAATATTTGCACCTCTGATTTGCTACTACTCCAAGCACAGGCTTAATCTGACTGTGGGGTAATCCAACTGCATAATGCAGAGAGCTGGCTAAGAACAGGTTAGGAAATGAGCAGCAGTGTGGAAATCCAAAAAGGAGTAATAGAGACAAGTAATGACGTTCATTATCACTCACTCTGAACTAGACAAGTGATAAGCTGTTTACATTCAGTACTCCCAACAAACATTTTAGATAAATATTAATATGATTCCTATTCTACTCATGAGTCTCTAGGATAGCAAGGTTTCCAGGAGTTGGATCTGGTTCTGTTGTCTCCTCAGCCTGAGTGAGCGTTTAAGGCACATCCTGCCTTACAAACCTAGTACCAATGCTACTTGTGTACAAATGTTTATGCATTAAAGGATTAAAATAACTATAGCATTATCTTAACCTGCTTCTCTTTTTCTAAACAAACTTTCAGAGGGTGGTTATGTCAGCACTTCATCTTGAGTCAGCTCTCTGGATACACACTAGTAATAAATATAGCTGCTATGAAACAACTATTCTAGAATCCTTACGCTCCTAGCTTTCCATGGTTTTTTTTTTTTTAGTATTTTATAAGCCTCTCCTTCAGGTAATATGACACATTTTAAGGAATTAAACACAGAGTAATTTATCTTTGAGGTGGTCTTAGGCTTTAAATGCATGCTTTAGGCTTTGCAACCTGTAAGCCATTGTATACAAAACAGAAATTTCCAGTAACTTGGTGTGCCACCACACAGGAATCCTTCAAGGACAGTGCAACGTATGATCACTGAATTTAGAGTTCTATAGGAATAGACTGTAGCCATTCTGCAGGTAGCTCAGTAGTTCAACGACAGGTGACAAGAACACCTACTATAGGCCCAATGAACATTCCTATCAGATACAGAAATCCAGCCCTAAAGTAGTTTAAACTGTAATGGAGGGAGGATGGGAGGGAAGTTTGGAGAGAAGAAAACCTAGAAATCTTGTCTCTCTTCCCTATTCAAGTGAGGAAAAGTAAGACCCCAAAGAAGACAGGAAACTGCAGAGGGCATTCTGGGGGCCTGTTTTACTTCCTCATAATAAAATCAAAGATCTTCAAATAGTAACTGGAAGAGCAAGTCCCTTTCTTCTGCTGCCCCAACCAAGCTTCTGTAACTATGGAAGCCGTTCTTTAGGAATGCCTTCTTGCATCATGTTGAAAACCAATGAGCAGTGCAATATTCATTTGTTAGTCCTTTTTCATGGCTTCTGGAAATAATATGTGCTTATTCTCTCTGAAATGGGAAGATATTCTGAGCACATAGTGAGAATTTCTAATCACAGACGGTTACTGGGAAATATGAAACACTTGTCTGAAGGTGGTATAAAGACACCCAGACTCTGATAAATCTTAACTCTTTTGTTCTGCTGTTTACTCAGGAATAATGGTAATATTCAAAGAGGCAGGGGGCCATCAACATTTCTTAACATAATATGAACTAATTATTCAAGGTCAAACTCACAGAATTCTGATGTATTTTAGATTTGATGATAAATTATGCTATTCATGTAATATGCTGAAATAAGCAATTCATACAATCCAATTACCATGAAATTTCAATTCTATGTTCATTGTTTAAAAGCGTGATCTTACACTTGAATCGTGTGCTCAACATTCAAATGAGTGCTTTCAAGATATGACCTTCATGAACAGTCATAGTATTTGGTAAAGACAAGTAAAAACAAACTTAGTGGAAAGAACACACTAGAAAAATGAAACCTGATTTAAAGTGCATGCACACCAAGAATCATCTTTCTGAACAAGCTTTGATTAGTTTACATGGAAAAAGGCTAAAACAAAATGGCCTATAATTCAAAAAATGTCCCCAGTCAGGCAATAGTTTCTTTGTCTTTACATATTTTTGTGTTTACATTATCACTTGCTATTTATTGAAAGACACACTAGTGACCTTGACACAAAACTTGCAAACTCTAACTCACGGTTGGTGCATTCTTGGCCCATGCAAATCTCAGAACACTGGGTGTACAATGTAGCCTATAGGAGAACCAACTGTCTCCAATGGGCATTTGGTACATGCCTGAGGAAGCTAAGTTACACTGAGCAGAATATAGCACATTTATACTCACGTGATAAATTATAGTTTCCCGGTGGACAGATGGTGCCGAAAACAAAGCAGCCTTTGAGACCTCTCAAAAGTTTTTCAAACTGGCCTGGGGGCTTTGGCAGTTAGTGCTAAAAATAAGGAGCTGTGTATAAGCCCTTCTGACTTGGAGGAGAAAGACTCAAAACTCCTTTTAACAGTCTCCTAACTCTCCAATTCCTCTCCACCAAGCAAAGTGACATTGACAACTCTTAAGGGAAATCTCAGCAACCACTGAGTTCTTTAATCATGGAATTAATACTAACAGAAATTGAAAAGCTCAAAAATTATAGATTTTATGGTATGTATGCTACCATTTATTTAAGGTGGAGGGCCATTTTGTTTTTCTAAGAAAAGACAGCTTTGAAAAGTAGCAATAAAAAAGAGAAATCAAAGAACAACAGCCAAGGCTATACTTAGTTCACAAATACCTATCTAACACTTTATTTCTACCTTTGTAAGTTAGAACACAATGAAGAGAAAATATTCATTTTTATTTCCATTGTCTCTTTACTAGAGTTTCCTAGATGTAATTGTGATTTGAGTTCAAGCATGGAAACATCACTTTTTCAGGCGAATTTCTGTCCCAAAAAAGTACATTTAGCATCTTCTACAAGTTGTTATAATTTGCCTTGGCCATTTAATCTCTCCCTGCTTGTTCGTTTGTTCATTTATTCACTGCTCATTTAACAAACTTTCCAATGTCTAACCTCACGTCCTCAGACATACCAGGGCCTCAAACATTTTTCAGTTGATTGATTTCTAATACCTTCCTACCCATTACCCAGAATACATAGGAACGATATCAGTCATTGTCACTATTATCTCAGGAGAATTTGAGGAGGCAGGTAGCAAGTGTCCTGCCTGAGAGTTTAGTTTTCCACATCTCTCCATAGATATGTTCTTCATGGCTCCGTTCTATAGATGGGAGCCTCAAGCTCATCATTAAATGGCTAAACTCAGAAATACAAACACCAAAAACCCTGCAAGTGAAAACATGAGAAGCTCACATCCCTCTGGGTTTGGGGGAAATGAGTAACCCATCAGTCATTTCTTGCATTTACCTAGCCGACTTTAACATAACTACCATTCAAAGAAGAGAGGAATCTAGCACCTTGGCAAAAACTTGGAGGAAATACCTACACTTATCTTCCTCTACAGTATGCTACCTAATGCTATGTGATAGTCACAATGCAAAACTGTTCCTCCTCCCTTCCTTCTCCTACCAAAATTAATGACTAATGAACACCATTCATGGCTGATGCCCCAAACCTAGGAATCATCATTGATTCCTCTCCCACAACATCTAATCCAGGATTTCTCAGCCTTGGCACCACTGACATTTTGGGTTGAATAAGTCCCATTGTGAGGACGCTCTCCCATTCACGGCAGGATATTTAGCAGCATCCTTGGCCTCTACATGCTAATAGCACTTCCTCAGCCATCACAACCAAAAATGTCCCCAGACATGTTCAAATATCCCCTGGGAGTGAGGTGTGAAAATCATTCCCAATTGGGAACCACTGAACTGAAAAGCAAGTCCTGAAAGCTGAAATTCCAAAATTTATCTTGAATCTAAATCCACCATCTGACTGGGATCTAAGCTCTCACCACTCACCTGGACCACTGCAATAGCTTTTCACTGCAACCCCTTCAGTCCATTTCCTGCTCTACAGTCAGCATGATCTTTTTAAAATCTCAATCACATTATATTGTTTCTCTTCTTGAAATCTTGCAATTGTGAGACAGTAGCATTGACATATACACACTACCAAATGTAAAACAGATGGCTAGTGGGAAGCTGCTGCATAGCACAGGGTGATCAGCTTGGTGCTCTGTGATGACCTAGAGGGGTGGGATAGGGAGGGTGGGAGGGAGGCTCAAGAGGGAGGGGATATGGGGATACAGGTATACATATAGCTGATTCATTTTGCTGTACAGCAGAAACTAACACAGCATAGTAAAGCAATTATACTCCAATAAATATGTTAAAAAAAAATCTTCCAGTGGCTTCTCACCATTCTGGGAACTGCTCACCATATTATCTCCCAGCACTCTCCCCTTATTCATGGTTCTCTAGTTTCATTGCTTTTATACTATCTTTCAAACCTGCCAGGTTTTTCCACTTCAGGACTCTCCTTGGAATGCTGACTCTTTCGTAGTATTCAAGGGTTTGTTCAAATATCACTTCTTAGCAAGTTCTTCCAGAACCATTGTATGTAAATAACTCTCCTCTCCCGCCAAGACTATATGCCATTACCCTATATTAATTGTATTATAGTCACATCTATCATCTTTACTTGGATATATATTACTTTTCATTTATATTATTTTTCATTTTCATTTTACATATTTAAAATGACACATGATTTTCATATTATTAAATCTACTCAAAGCAATCCAAAGGTTTCTTATCTCACCCAGAGTTAAAGCAAAAGCCCTTCCAATTACCTGCAAGACCCTGCATGATCTGGACCACTACTACCCTCCTGACATGATGTCCTAACGTTCTCCTCTCAAAACTTGAGCCACACGCTGGCCTTCCTTCTGTTCCCAAACATGCCCAGCACATGCCCACTTCAGCACCTTTGCACTGGCTGCTCTCCAGCCTGAATACTGTACCCAAGGTGTTCCAAGACTCTCTCTCTCACATTTGCTAGGTTTCTGGTCAAGTGTCCTGTTGTTAGAAGGGCTGGTCTTGACTACATTATATGAAAATAGTAAGAAAGAAAAAGCAGCCCTTGTCTACCATCAGCTCGGAGCTGTCCTAGCTTTAATAGCCAGTCAAATATATTTTTCTCTTGAATTATAAGCAATCTTACAGAACACCAACATTAGACAAGGCTACTCTGTGATGTGATGGATCAAGACGAAAACAAGGGCACTCTATAATTGTGTGTGAGTAGAGACCAAGAGAGAAAGAGAGACAGAGAGAAACACTGTCAGTCTCCTTTCTCCTGCTAATGAGTGACTGCTCCATCCTTATCAATTTCAGCTGTAGTTCCACGTTGTTCCCCCCAATTTACGTATAAAATTATTAACATTATTAAGCAACTCACAGAATTGCTTTGACTTTCTAACAGTACCCAATCAAGAGCAAAACCCCACTTCCTTGAAAGTTCTCCAAAATCACCTAACACAAGCTCAAATGAAGTAATAAGCCCTTCTTAGCAACTTCTTAGCAAGACATTCCACAGGTCCTCATGGTGTGCACTCTCCCTCACTGCTATGAGGTAATAAACCCAACTTTGTTCAACTACAAGTTTGTTTATGTTGGATTTTGCCTGGAGAGCATCGACAATAATATCATCCAACCCCAATGAGCAAACTCCATGATTTTAAGTAAAATGTCAATATACACCAGTTTACTAGGAGAATCCACGTGTACACCTCTTGTTTATGTATGCCACTTGGTCAGCGCCATCTGTCACCATCAAAGGTGTCCCAGTTTGGAAGACAAATTATACAGTCACCATATCTTTAATTTGCACAATATTTCACCATAACATATCACCATCTAGAATATGATACTTTACTTATTATTTTTCCCCTCCCTCTATCTGTCTCCACCCCCCACTTCCCTCCTACTCCCCAGCTAGAATTTAAGACCCATAGTACAGCAACTTTATCTACTTTTTTGGTGTTCTATCCTCATCACCTAGAACAATTCTTGGCACATAGAAGGCTCTCAGTAAATATCCATTGAATTAATTAACTAAAGAAAAGTTATAATGTAATACTACAAGAGGTCTCTGAACTATGAACAACTTTAAAAAAAAATCATCCCAACACATAAAAATCAGTCACATTTCTATATACTAACATTTAGAAACAGGTTAAAACAAATCAAAATATATCACTATTTATTCTGGCTCCAAAGCAAATGAAATGCTTAGATTTACACTTTAAAAAATATGTGCAGGATCTGTATGTTAAGAATTACAAAATGCTATGAAAGAAATCAAAGAAGACAAAAAATGGAAGTCCATGAATTGGAAGATTCAACATAGTGAAGATGTCAATTCTCCCCCAGATTGAGCTACCAACTTAATAAAAGTCCTATAAAAATCACTGCAAGATTTTCATAGACATAGACAAGCTTATTCTAAAATTGATATGGAAAGGTACAGGATCTAGAATAGCTGAAACAAATAAGAATAAAGTAGAAGCAATCACTCTGATATTAAGGTCTACTGTAAAGCGATAGTAATAAAGACAGCGTAGTTATTAATGGAGGAATAAACACATAGATCTAATGACCAGAATAGATAATCCAGAGATAGAGTCACACATTTATGCCCAACTGATTTTTTACAAAGTGTAAAAGTAATTTAAGAAAAGGAGGATAAATTTTTCCTCAAATGGTGCCAGAACAATTGGACTTCCACAGGCAAAAAAAATGAACCTAAACCTAAACGTCACACCTTATTTAAAAACTAACTCAAAATTAAGCATGGACTTCAATGTAAAACATAAAGCTATACAACTTTCAGAAAAAATAAAATAAAATCTTTGGGATCTAGGACTATGCAAAGAGTTCTTTGACTGGACATGAAAGGAAAACTTGGTAACTCAGACCCCACCAAAATCAAGAACATTTGTTCTGCAAAAGATCCTGTTAAGAAGATAGAAAGACAAGCTACAGAGTGAGAGAACATATTTGCATACCACATATGCAACAATAGACTGTTGTCTAGACATACAAAGTTCTCTCAGAACAACAGTTTTTGAAAAATCCAATTTGAAAATGGGCAAAAGACATGAAGAGACCTTTCACTGAAGAGGATGGACAGATGGCAAATAGGCACATGAAAGTATGATTAACCTTGGTAGCTATTAGGAAAATGCACATTAAAAACATAACAACACAGTGAGACATCACCATCAGAACAGCTAAAATAAAACCTAGTGATAACCTCAAATGCTGGCAAGGATGCTGAGAAAGTGGATCACTCATATTCCTGATGGGAATGTTACAGCCACTCTGGGAAACAGTCTGGCAGTTTCTTATGAAACAAAAAATATAATTATTATATGACCCAGCAATTGTGCTCTTTAGCATCAGACAAATGAAAATTTATGTGAACACAAAAGTCTATGGGTTGGCCAAAAAGTTTGTTTGGGTTTTTCTGTAAGATGTTACAGAAAAACCCAAACAAACTTTTTGGCCAACCCAATGTATATCACGTTCATGGCAGCTTTATTCATAATGAGAAAAGAGCAACCCAGATGCTTTTAATAGAGTAACAGTAAAGAAACTCTGAGACATCATGGAATACTATTCAGCAATAAAAAGGTATAAACTATTGATACACACAAAGCTTGAATGCATCTCCAGGCATGGAGGAATTCTTCCCGGATGACACAGCTTGACCAAGGCATGGTGTCTGGTGAACCAGTCTCCCCTGTCCCTTTGGTTGGGTGCTCAATGGTAAGTCATAGTCCTAGCAAAGAAGAGATTACAATTTACTCTGGGTATTACTTGCCTAAAATAGTAGGGCCCATTTGGCTTGAGAAAAATTTGAACTGAAAATCAGGCAAGCCTTTTTCAAAACTAGGAATGTGAGGGACTACATTTTATTTGTTGTTATTTTTTGTTTTTTTGCAAAGCATGATTCTCTGCAACGCATACGATCAGCCAGTGTGAGAAATATATTCAGAAAACCACGTCTATGGGAATTTCATAAGAAACTTCCCTTTCAATCACTAAGCATTAAAAACACAAACAAAACAAACAAAAAACCTTATACCACTGGAGATTCTCACGAAGGCTATCGTGTGAATACTGCTACCTACACTTTGCTTGGAAAGGAAACACAAGACTTTTCAGAATATTTCTTCTTCAACTCTAGGTTAAGTGCTAAACTGATGACTTAAGAGTCCATACCAGACTCAGAATTTACCAAAGAAAAAAGTATCATCCCTTCTTGCAACTAATGGTGATGTATCTGTTGAAGAATCATTGTGCTCAGCTATTTGTTCATTCCTAGTATGGAAGAGTAAGCACTATTTTCTCAAGCCAAGGAGATCACTATGAAAGCCTGGCAGTATCTTTGAAGATTTGTCAAAGTTATTTGAAGTGAATAAACTGAATTGGAAAAAAAATCATTGGAATCTTCACGGATATTACTCCAGAAATTCTGGGTTTATGATCAATATTCTCGGTGTAATTCAATGAAGAAAAGAATGTTGTAGGGTATTTCTTTGCGTTTTCATTTGCAAACAGTGGCCTCTAAAACTTGCACGGTGTGTGAAACATCAGCTTATTTGCCTTCATTGATATAGATCTACCACTGCTCACAAAATTCCCCTGTCAGTTTGGATAAAGAATATATATTTTTTTAATCTTTTTAAAAGTGAAATATAGTTAATTTACAATGTTATATTAGCTTCAGTTGTACAACAAAGTGATTCAGTTATTCATATATATACATATCAGATTCTTTTCCCATACAGGTTATTACAGAATATTGAGTAGAGTTCCCTGTGCTATATAGTAGGTCCTTGTTGATTATCTGTTTTATATATAGTAGTGTGTATATGTTAATCCCAACCTCCTAATTTATCTCTCCCCTCCATCTTTCCTCTTTGGTAACCACAAGTTTGTTTTCGAAGTCTGTGAGTCTGTTTCTGTTTTGTAAATAAGTTCATTCGTATCTTTTTTTTTTTTTTAGATTCCACATGTAAGCAATATTGATACTTGTCTTTGTCTCACTTACTTAATATGATAATCTCTAGGTCCACCCATGTTGCTGCAAATGGCATTATTTCATTCTTTTTTATGGCTGAGTAATATTCCACTGTATAAATATAGCATATCTTCCTTACTTATTCATCTGTCGATGGACATTTAGGTTGCTTCCATGTCTTGGCTATTGTAGGTAGTGCTGCAGTGAACATTGGTGTGCATGTATCTTTTTGAATTATAGTCTTCTCTGAACATACGTCCAAGAGTGGGATTGCTGGATCATATGGTGACTCTACTTCTAGTTTTTTAAGAAACATCCATACTGTTCTCCATAGTGGCTGTACCAACTTACATTCCCACCAATGGTGTAGGAGGGTTCCTTTTTCTCCACACCATCTCCAGTATTTATTATTTGTAGTCTTTTTAATGATGGCCATTCTGACACCTCACTGTACAGGTATAAAGAATATCTTGATATTTAACTCTATGTAGAAGTTGCTAAAGAAAATATGCTTGGCTAGATCTGTGACATGAAAGCTATAGTTTCTGCATTGTTAAAACAAGGGAGAAAGTTTACTACAAAATATCGAAAGTAATTTTCAGAAGATTTTGGCAAATTTTCTAAAGCTATTTTAAGTTTTAATGCATTAATAGAGGGAGAAAACACCACAGCACTGCTTACTAGTATTGATCATGTATATTGTGAAGTTATAATCAAGATTAGGGGCTTAGGAATCAAAGAGCTCTACATTCAAATCTAGGTTCTATCATTTGCTAGGTGTGCAATCTCGGGCAGTTACTTAATCTCACAAAGTCCCAAGTCCTATACTTTGCTCAACTTCATCTCTAAAATTAATCCTAACTACTTCATGCAGTTGTTCTGATAATTAAAGTAGAAAATCCAAAGAAGCCAGAGTTCTCTATCTTTCAAAATTAATGCAAAATGCTTAGCACAATGGGCATATGTTAAGTGTTCGATAAGGTGTTATTTTTATTAACAATGTCCAAACCAACTATCACTATAGGAATTGGTGCTAATATACCTGTCCATATTCTGTGAAGAATCTTCTCAAGGAGAACATTAAATTATATTTAATTTTTCTGTAAATTGAATCCAAACAATATTTTCCTGTCATGATGCTCAAATTTCCCATTTTGAAGGTTACAAGGAACTGTATTCTTAATCATTTTCAGTCTGTTCTAGGCTCTATCTAAGAAGTTTTGAAATCAAGTGTGACTTGATCACTTTAGACAATTGCTAGAAAATCACTATAGAAAAAGAGATTAGCTTCTCTTTTCCCACAAACTTAACACTGAAATTGATCTACACTCTGCTCACATTCCAATATTTCCTTGGATAGAAAATCTTGTAACAAGCAAGCCAGGTCAAGCCTCAAATTTATATCTCATGGTAAAGTCAAAAAAATAAATATTTTGATGTGAAATTTATTTCACCATTATCTTAATTTTTAAGTCATTATGCAAATATTTTTAAGTTTTCTATCATATAAAAGGAGGACATAACTTTTTTTTATATAAAAGAGTACAGGTTTGAAAAGTCCAAGAAAACTGATCTGAGCCTATGAACACGGTAATAATCAGCACAATCTGAATCTGCTTGTTATAAAGACCACTTTCTTCTAACCGTGCTAAATGCAGCTGTTTGCCTGTGACCTTTCAAAGTTGAAAGCACAAGCATCAGAATGAGTATTCTATATCAGAAAATGAAGCCTTCCTAAATTTCATATTCTTACAGATCAAATTTGACCTGAGTCAAATATAGTTCCCAACCATATTCACACCTGGAAAATATTAAACTGATATAGCATTAAAAATTAAAGTGCATGAATATGTATATATTTAATCCTTTAATTTTTTTCTTAGATATATTCGTTTTTTATGCCAAGGGCCATCTCTATAAAATGTAGAGCTGTTGTATTTCTCAAACCATATTTTCCAAATCAAAACCGTTCATTAACAGAGATTTCTATTCACCCCAAGGGGCAATTCCATTAGGCTCTATTTTCCTGGCTATGACCTAGAATTTACAAATCTGAGTGTAGTTTAAGATCTAAATATTTGTGAAACACTCCAGTATTGTAACCAATTCTTGCATACTAGATTTTCCCATGATTGCTTGAACTATTAAAACTTGTAATCCATTATTACAGAAAGCTGTAGAATTCTACTTGAAAACATTCTGGAGCTGTTTTTACAATATATTGGATTTTTGTGTCTTCCCCATGGTGAGTCCTTTAATAAGGTAATTATGACAAGTTGACTATACCATTATTAGCATCAAGAGACATATTCATGGAACACACATCAACACTCTTATAGAAGTCATGCATTTGTTAACATGGCAAAATGAGGTACAACAGAATGGAAAATCTATTTATAGGTGAGAGCCCAGGAAAATCTACTGGGAACACATATACCATTTTGGATAACTATTTAAGGGTATTTTTTTTTAATTTAAAAAAATTATGCAAGGTCAAAAATACATAGATTGAAGAACAGGACTTTCAGATAATAATCCAAGGACAGAATTTCAGATTCAGTCTATCAAATTAAGCAAAGGTTATATGCATATTTGAGTTATTTTATATGCATTTGGGAAAAACCCAAGATTTGCATAATCCTTAAAATTTCTTATCTCAAGTATTACTCACAAGGTCATCCTTTGATGAACTGCAATGAGCAAGATTACAGTTCTCTTTGAATTTTAGTTTGCAAAGGAAGATTGTCACATTCAGAAAGAGGTTAGATCCTTCCAGCAGCTCATACAGGGACATAATTAATGGTACAAAGATCCAGACAAATTACTCCTGCAGGCCAGTATTGGGTTTTATATGAGATCACTAAGGTTTATTTTACTGGTAGGAGTAGTTACTGGATCATAGTTTAGCTAATCCTAAATTTGTTTTTAACTCTGTTCATCTGTTAAGAATTCTTGCCAACTCTCCATCAACACACACACACACACACAAGCTAATCCCCAGGCATCTAGTTATATGACACCACTCTGGTCAATCAGGATCCCCAATTATGACCCAATTTTCATATCTCCCCATCAAATTGTGCCCTTTTGCAGCCCTACTCTATCAGGACTATACTACTTTTTACTGTGTGTGTAGTGTAGCCAAAAGGTGGTAACTGGTTAATAAATAAATTAAATCAACTAATGGGTTACTTTGCCAAGCAACCATAACTTCTAGTATTCACCCTTATGAAGTAGATATTATTATTATTATGCTCACTTCATCACTGAGAAAACTGAGACTCAGAAAAATGGCACTCATATCTACGTCTTCCAACTAAAAAAATTCCATACACTCTCAATCATATAATCCTTTCCAAGTGTGTTTTAGGATATAATAGATTGATTGATTGAATGATTGATTGATTGATTGACTGATTGATTTTTGGCTGTGCTGGGTCTTTGTTGCTGTGTGTGGTCTTTCTCTAGTTGCAGCAAGCAGGAGCTACTCTTCCTTGTGATGCATGGGCTTCTCATTGAGGTGGCTTCTCTTGTTGCAGGGCACGGGCTCTAGGTGAACAGGCTTCAGTAGTTGTGGCACATGGGCTTAGGAGTTGTGGCGCATGGGCTTACTTGCTCCGTGGCATGTGGGATCTTCCCGGACCAGGGATGGAACCCGTGTCCCCTGGATTGGCAGGCAGATTCTTAACCACTGCGCCACCAGGGAAGTCCCTAGAATATAACAGATGTTTTGTTCAAATAAATAGGAAAATGCTGGGTTAGATAAAAATTAACAGTTTTTTCACCATAGGGATTCTCAGAGCTAGTGAGTTTTACAAATATCTATGAGGAGGATAATATATATACCAGTACCAAAATGTATTAAATGGAGACACCCTTTCTCTACACTCAGACTATCATATAGGACTAGTATTCTCTTGAATGTTTTTTGGGAAAAACTGCACCAAAACATATCTTTCTCTGTTTAATTAATTTATTGTATTTAAAGAGCCTGTACATTTTGTAAACTGGTGTTCTTTCTCAATTCAGTAAAATTTTCTTGTATTATATCTTATTTATTATCTTTGTCTTATCCTATTCTCTACATACAGTATTTGGGAAATTCTTACTATGTATTTCTTTTCTCTCATCTCTTTCATCATGATAATTTTTTTGGAATCATCTATGGATTTCATCTACTTCATTAACTCAATTTTGGGGGAGTATATAACTTTCTAGTTATTACCCAATATTTATTTTATTTTATTTTATTGTGGTAAAATACGAGGGTGAGTCAAAAATTATCTGCAGGCTGGTTATAAATTTATTTTAAGTAACTTTTAGAAAAAGACAAATACATCATTTTTTTGACATAATCTCCTTGTTTTTAAATACACTTTGTCCATCTGTCAACAAGCTTTCGTATTTCCTCATTAAAAAATGTTTTAGGCTGAGCTGCGAGCCATGAATGCACCACTGTTTTCACTTCTTCATCAGAAGTGAATCTTTGTCCTTGTAGGGCTGCTTTCAGGGGACCAAACAGGTGAAAGTCTGATGGAGCAAGATCAGGACTAGAGGTGACCTTTGTTGTGACAAAACACCTTCTCCATACTGCACACAAAGTCTTCAATAAATTATGGCACCACGTATACACTCAGACCACAGAAAACAAATCACTGCACACTGCTCTTCTTTTGTGCAGATCACAAGTGGGGCATCCATTTTTGCTCACACTGCAGTTACAAATGAATGATGTAACACATTCATACCTGCACAGCAGTGACTGGGGAGACAGTAGCCTTGAATGGAAAGTGCTGATAAGACAGTGTGGCCAACAGAAGTTTTAGTATAACTGGAGTGTGGATAATTTTTGACTCACCCTTATATACACAACATTTACTATTTTAACCATTTTAAGTGTACAGTTCTGTGATATTAAGTATACTCACACTGTCGTGCAAACATCACCGTAACCCATCTCCAGAATCTCATCTTCCCAAACTGAAACTCTATATACTTTAAACACTAACTCTCCATTCCCTCCTCCCCCAGCCTCTGGATACCACCATTGCACTTTATGTCTCTGTGAATTTTACTACTTTACTACCTCATATAACTAGAAGCATAGAGCATTTGTCATTTTGTGAGTGGTTATTTTACTCAGCACAATGCCTTCAAGGTTCATCCTTGTTGTAGCATGTATTAGAATTTCCTTCCTTTTTAATGCTCAGTAGTACTCCATTGTATATATAAACCATATTTTATCATTCATCCATTAATGGACATTCGGGTTGCTTTCCAGCTGTGCTGTTTTTCACAGCAGCTACAACATTTACATTCTCACTAACAGTGCACAAAGATTCCAATTTCTCTCCAACCTCTCCAACACTTGTCGTTTTCTTTCTTTTTTGTTGTTTGTTTCTAATAGCCACCTTAATGGGTGTGAAGTGACATGTTTTAAGGAATGATTCAAATACTGATTTTGTAGCCCCATGAGGGCACACACTGGTTTACCACACAATCATGGGTACCTAGGAGCATGTGATACATACCAGATGCTTAGTAAGCATTTATTATATAGTAAGAGAGAAGATTAGATTCAAGGAGAATGCCTAGAATGGAAAGAGTTTGTATTTTGTCCATTGGTGAAGTGGGAGTCATTGTGAATTCAGAAAAAGTATATATTTGAGGTGAGAAGTGGGCATTTGTTTTGGGAAAATTTTTCTGGAGGTGAGTCCATATAGGAAACAGCAAGACCAGTCCTGAATTCATGAGAGAATAAAGTAGAGTAAAATCAACCCAAAAGGGTTTGATAAAAGAGAAGAAATAAAAGGTGACTCTAAGTTTAGCATCTTGGATAATTGTCTAGCAAAAGAGCCACTGACAGAAATTTTAAAATTGAATGTAAAGACAATGTACTTTCTACTCTCCTGCTATTATTCTTAAGCAAATTAGCTCGATACACTCTGGGTCCATCCATTCTGCTTCTGCTGATGCCCTTTTCCAAAGTGATACTGGGACATGAATGTGCTGTTTTTGTTTTTACAAATCGGCAGACCGTCTTGAATCCATCACTGACCCATCTTATAAAAACTCTAACTTTTACAGAAACCTTCTGAAACGTCTTTTCCTATCCATTTTGTCTAAAGCAATGCCTCCAATAAAATATCTTCTGCGGGCAAGCCATGCCCACAAATGCAATTAAATGATTTCTCCAGTACTTGTTCCTTTGTTCTTATGTCCTCTCTATGACCTTCTTCATAAATATTGTTTGTGAAACTATGAACTCCTACAGAAAAAAGACCATTTTTATCATGCTCTCGAAAAGCCTCAAACCTGATACTCTAGACAAAACTGTGTTTAACAGGCTGTGCCCTTCCTCATTAAGCTACACACCTCAGAATACATTTGTAAACTCCTTGATTCATCTGAAAATCATTAATGGTCGTCATTCTGCATCTCCCCAGGCATATATAAACTTAATAATTCATTACACAGTTTTGAGTACAAATATCTGAGTTTTGAGGACAAATATCTGAGCTTAAAACTCAACATTTGCATCAAAATAAAACCAAAATTTGACTATATATGATTTGCTTGTTTATGCATGTTAATGGTAGACAGAGACAACATGAACCACAGAAAATTTCCAAATCATATTTTAGGGGAGAAAAAGTGTGCTTTTCTATCACCTTGGGTCAGAGTTACAAGAAAGATTTATACACTCGAGTTTTAGCTCATTTCCTATCCTCAGAGTTCTTCTCACCAGCGCACTAACCACCAGTACGCACACACGGTGAGCCAGGCACTCTGTTCAGCACTTCATGTGTACTATCATATTTAATTCTACTATCATATTTAACTTTTGGAAGTGGTTCTTATTATCCACAGTTCACAGATTTAAAAAAAAAAAAACTGAGGCTTAGTGAGAAAAATAACTTATTCAAAATAAATCCCTGAGAGGTGGCAGAGCCACTCCAAAAATATATAACAAAATAGAGAAATGGAATGAGGCATAATTTTCTGAGTATTTTGTTCCTAAAACATTGACCACTGTTGCTGAATATCTAATGGTTTTCTTAGTCCAGCTGGAAATGGGATGGTAGATGAGGAGAGGAGTGAAAGATAAGAATGCAAAAGCTTAAAAGGAAGACAAGACCTGCGTCAGAGGTCCCTGCCTTGTTCAGACCTGTTTTGCTTGGCTGGCTCTGAGTCAAAAGGGATTGCAGAGCAGTCCACACAGAACACAGTCCCTTCCTGAATGCAGAGCACAGATGCTATGCAATCAGCAGTTTCATGTCAAATACTTTATCTGATATTCCAAGCCTTTAGAGGTTGACTTGTCTGGTGGATATTATTCTCACCTGGTGTAGCGCCGGCAGGCTCTGAAAATTGATAGTGACTGAATCTCAATTGGACTTGAGAAAACTGGTTTGTTTGTGGAAGACCTCACAGCTAGCAAGTAGCCACACTGTATCTAAAACACCAAAGCCTCCTACCACATCATGCCAATTCACTGCTAGTGACAGTGACTTCCTCACTTCCTAAGCAGAGACTCCCATTAAGTGGGTCAGCCTCTTTGTTCATATTAAGCCCCAGGGTTCCCATTAGTCACACAGTTGTGTAAGGAAACCTCTGAAAGGTTAACTTTCCAGTTACCTTTCCAGTATCATGCAGATATGTAGAAGCAGATTCACATCTGTTGTTATAAAGAATAATGTCTTTAAATTATAAAGAATAATGTCTTTAAAAGAAAACAGGCCTGGGTTCAGATTCTGATTTTACCACGGAACTAGGAGTGTGACTTAGGGCAAGCTATGGAAACTTTCTGTAAAATGGCAGTAGTAATAGTGCTTTCTTTACAGGTTTAAGAATTAAAAGTAATTGCAAATATTATGTAGCCCTGATTATGTGCCTTATAACAAGCCTTATAGATGGGCAGAGTACTGTTTTCCTAACACATAAGAGTAAAAGGCAGAGATAGGTTAAATAACTTGCCTAACATCCCATAACAGTTAAGTGGGGAGTTCAGATTCAACCCCAGACTACCTGGCTCTGAAGGCTGTGACCATTACATTACTGTAATAACAAGTATTTAGCACAGGAACTGGAATATATTAAACACTCAACTCAGAGCTCCTTCAATTGCACTATGCTTGTCCTTCCCCATTTCTACAATTGCAAAAGAATGATGTTTCATAATGTTCTGCAAGTGGCACAGCCAGACTGCTCAGTCCCTAGTTAATTGCAATGTACTGCATAAAATCACCTCTTCTGGGAGGAAACAAACAGTGATAGAAAAAGCCTTCATTCATTCCTTCTTTGTCCAAAACACCTCAATGTCAGGAGGCTCAGAGTAGCTGAGTTCTCCAGAGGATAAATTAAAAAATTATTAGAAAGAAAACTGTATGGCATGGCAAGGATCCAAGTACTGAACTACGCATAGCCTAAAAGGAGAAAAGTACTTGTAGAAAGAGAACTTAAAGAGAAAAATTTCAAAATAGGCCATTAAATATGTTTGTTTGGTTTCTGACAATAATTTTTAAAATATCTTAAAGTCATAAATTTTCCCTACTATGCCTTAATTTCAGGTTAAATTTTGTAATTTACCTTTCTATTTAATTAGGTGTCTCTATCAATTTTCAAAATAGCTTACCTTCAAGTTACTTCTCTTCAATATCCAAATACTACCTTCTTTAACAATATTTATTTATAATTTGAAGATAATGATGATATAACAAGCATGGATGAGTTTTATTGGAAAACTAGAAAAAAAGAATCTCCCAAGTAGAATCTCTAAGGAAATTACTGTATAACTCAGTGGCTTCTAGGATGAATGGCTGATCCAACTACCCTTCATTTTTCAAGATTAATTTTGTTTTTTAGTGAGAAGTTTTATGAACAGATGGAATTGTCCTGCCTTACTGGAAGAACCATGGTCTAAGTTATGGGTTAGCTTGTTAAAACAGAAGTATGTCCAAGTTAATTTTTTGTGTGACCTCATGCAGTTGACAAAGGTTAAAGACCAATTAAGACACAGAATGACACTTTAGCTTTATTGTATGAGCAAAATGCACACATTTGGCTCCAAATTTGATTTTATATTCTTACGGATAATCTCAAAACAAAATGACTAGTTACTATCTAATTTATACCTTGTTTTCCTTTGGGTACAAATAGCAGGCACCTTTTCCTTTCTTCAATATTATCTGTCCAACCTAATTTCTACCCTAACTGAAATCTTAATTCTTTTCTTTGATAGCATAATTGCTTCCATGGAAACAATAAAAGATGTCAGAGTAGTCTCTGCTGCAGGTGAAAAAAATCATAACATATTGGTAAGCCATCTTAAAATACCATTTTCATGTAAATGACCTGATAACTGAAGTGAGAGAGAAGAGAAATAGTAGCAAACAAAGGGCATTCAGAAAGCTGAGGTGCTTGGAATAAAACATTTTTCAATGGTTTCAGTGATGTTAAGGAAGGCTCAGATTGAGAGGGAATGTCAGCTACCTGTGCCTTCTGATTAGGATTTGTAAATACATAATATTTATTTAAAATTTACTGAGGAAAAAAGGAAAAGAGTCCCCTGTTCCAGGAGTACAATTAGTTGATTTGGTTTCTGTGTCCCTTTGCAAATTCTTTGGGGACAAAATGAGATATATAGAGTGAAAATAACAAGTGATTCTGGAGATTGTCTGTAGTACTAGAAATGTTCTGTGAATATTTACATAGAGTATTCTAGACAATGTTTACAAACTTAAATTTAAGGAATAAAATATGGACCCTGAGATGGAAGGGGTTATCACCTTAACATATACCAACTCCATTTACTTTCTTTTTTTTTTTAGCTCTTTATTGGAATATAATTGCTTTACACTCTTGTACCAGGTTTTGAGGTACACCAAAGTCAATCAGCTGCATTTATACGCATATCCCCATATTCCCTCCCTCCGGTGACTTACCCCCACCCCCCGACCCCTGTCCCAGCCCTCTAAAGCATCACCCATCATCGTGTTGATCTCCCTTTGTTATACAGCAACTTCCCACCGGCTGTTTTACAGTTGGTAGTATATATATGTCTATGCTACTCTCTCACTTCATCCCAGCTTCCCCTTCACCCCCGCCCCCCCAACCTCGTGTCCTCCAGTCCATTCTCTGCATCTGCATCCTTATTCTTATCTTGTCACTGGGTTCATCAGTACCATTTTTTTTTTTTTTTTTTTTAGATTCTGTATAAATGAGTTAGCATACAATATTTGTTTTTCTCTTTCTGGCTTACTTCACTCTGTATGACAGACTCTAGGTCTATCCACCTCATTACATATAGCTCCATCTCATTCCTTTTCATAGTTGAGTAATATTCCATTGTATATATATGCCACATCTTCTTTATCCATTCATTTTGCTTCCATGTCCTGGCTATTGTAAATAGTGTTGCAATAAACATTACGGTACATGTTTCTTTTTGTTTTTATTTTGTTTTCTTTTTTATAACACTATTTATTTATTTATTTATTTATTTATTTATTTATTTATTTTATTGGCTGTGTTGGGTCTTTTTTGCTGTGCGCAGGCTTTCTTTTAGTTGTGGTGAGTGGGGGCTACCCTTCATTGTGGTGTGCGGGCTCCTCATCGCCGTGGCTTCTCTATTTGTGGAGCACAGGCTCTAGGCGTGTGGGCTTCAGTAGTTGCAGCACAGGAGCTCAGTGGTTGTGGTTCACGGGCTCTAAAGCACAGGCTCAATAGTTGTGGTGCACGGGCTTAGTTGCTCCACGGCATGTGGGATCTTCCTGGACCAGGGATCGAACCCGTGTCCCCTGCATTGGCAGGTGGATTCTCAACCACTGCGCCACCTAGGAAACCCCTACACGTTTCTTTTTGGATTATGGTTTTCTCTGGGTATATGCCCAGTAGTGGGATTACTGGAGCATATGGTAGTTCTTGTTTTAGTTTTTTAAGGAACCTCCAAACTGTTTTCCATAGTGGCTGTACCAACTTACATTGCCAGCAACAGTGCAGGAGAGTTCCCTTTTCTCCACACCCTCTCCAACATTTGTTGTTTCTAGATTTTTTGATGATGGCCATTCTGATTGGTGTGAGGTGATACCTCATTGTGGCTTTGACTTGCATTTCTCTGATGATGAGTGATGTTGAGCATCTTTTCATGTTCCATTTACTTTCAACTCTTACACTACCACACATCTCCTGAGAGACCAGCAGCTGTTGGTACCAGCAAGCAAAATATACTTGGAGGGCATGTGTCAATGAGTTGAATATCTGATCCATTTGGGGCCAGACTCAGAGGACATCACTGCTGGGCCCTATGGCAAGGAACTAAATGAGATGGATGCTGAAGAAGGCTTGTTTTCAGAGATCCTTAAGCCCCTGGAGGGGGTGGGTGGGTCACTGATATCCCTAGTGAGATACAGGGTCTCTCTGGTCTCTAAGATTTACAGAAGAGATAACACATGGATTGAGTTTTCTTTACCTCTGAAGTTAGGAGAACAAGGAGAATGGGCAGATAGAAGCTTCCATCTCATGTCTTGAAAGTGGGTTGACAACCTACCTGTTGCTATAACATACACAGCTACCTACTACCACCATGGGTATCTCTCAAAAAAAAAAAAAAAAAAAAGAGAGAGAAAACACAACGACCATTTCAGAAATGAAAGCGATTACTACAGATTCTACAAACCTCTTAAGGTTTCCTCTTAAGGTTTTCCTCTTAAGGAAATAGGGCCTATTAAAAAGATATGATGCTAATAAATTTGATAATGTAGATGAAATTGACAAAATGTCATGACAAAAACTATCAAAACTGACTTAGGAAAAAAGAGACCAACATAATATTAATATCTAAACATTAAATATTAACAGCTAAATAACTGAATTCATAATTTAAAATCTTCCCACAAAGAAAACTCTAGACTTGGGTAACTTCATTGCTGAATTCACCCAAACATTTAAAGAAGAAATAATACACTTTTACACAACTCTTTCCAAATATAGTGGAGAATGGAATACTTTATAACATTTTACAAGGTCAATAAGCAGAACTCACATGAAAACCTGACAATAATATTACAGAAAAAAGAAAACTACAAACCAATACCCTGTATGAATTTGAATGTGGAAATCCTTAATAAAACTAATAAGCCAAACCCAGTGATATGTAGAAAGTCAATTCATCACAAGCAATTGGAGTGTATCTTAGGAATATGAGATTGGCTTACTATTTGAAATTAGTTAGCATAATTCACCATATTAAAATAGTAAAAGAAAAACTTAAAATGTGATTATTATAGTAAATACAGAGAAATCACTGAATGAAATTCTATACCCATTCATGATAAAAAGAAAAAGTTCTCAGAAACTTGGGAATAAATGGTAACTTTCTCAACCTGATAAAAGTTGTCTGCTAAGAAACTCGAAATGCTACAGCTGCTGGCATGTTTATGATGAAACCCTGAATGCTCTGCCCTCCGAAGATCAGGAACAAAGTGAGGATACATTCCCACCACTTCCATTCAATATTGAACTGGTATTCTATCAAGTGCAACGAGGCAAGAAAAAAAATTAAAAACATAAGGGATGAAAAGGAAAAAGTAAAATAACCTCTATTCACAGATGACATTATTATCCATTTAGTAAATCTTAAACATCTATGAAGCAAATGGGAAAACAAATAGATGAATTTATTAAGGTCACAGGATATAATCTCAATACACAAAGTCAACTAAATTCTTGTATACCAGCAACAAACAACTGGAAAACGAAATCAAGGAAATGATGCCATATACACTGATATCAAAAAACCTGAAATACTAAGGGATAAATTTAATGAAAAATCCCAAAATCTATACACTAAATACTACAAAATATTGTTGAAAGAAATGAAAGACAATTTAAGTAAATAAAGCATTATAGTATGTTCAAGGATTCAATCTTGCAAAGTTGCAAATTTCTCCTCAAATAATCTATAGATTCAAGACAAATCAGTTCAAACCTAAGCAAGTATTTTGAAGAAATTGCCAAACTGATTCTGAAAATTCGAAAACACAAAATAGTTAAAGCAATATGCAAAAGGAAGAGCAAAGTTGGAGGGCTTACACTAATGTTTTAAGACTTTATATAAAGCTACTTTTATTAATACACTGTTATATTGATGTAGATATAGCAAAATAGATCAATGGAACAGAACAGAAAATCCAGATACAGATCCATATTTATGTAGACAACTGGTTTTCAATAAACGTACCAAAGCATTTCAATGGAGGAAAGGAAAGTCTTTTCAACAAATGGTGCAGGAACAACTGAATATCCATATGGAAAATAAATGGATCTTATCATGATGTTTATCTTACTATAACACAAAAATTAATTTTAGATGGACTACAGATTAAAAGTGAAGGTTAAAATTTCTAGAAAAAACAGGGGAGTATTCACAAACTTGTACTAAAGACTTCTTACATAGTTCACAGAAAGCACTAACCATAAAAAATTAATAAATTGGAATTCATGAAAATTAAAAATTTATTATCAAAAGATATTGTTAAGAAAATGAAGAGAGAAGAAGTGAACTAGGAAAAATATTTCTTATGTATGTATCTGACAAAGGACCAGTGTCCAGAATATGTAAAGAATTTTGTAAACCAATCAAAAAGCTGACAACACCAAATGCTGATGAGGATGCAGAGTAACGGAAACTATGATTCACTGCTTCTGGGAAGCAGAATGCACAGTCACTTTAAAAAGTAATTTGACATTTTCTTATAAACATAAACATATACTTAACATAGAAACCAGCAATTCTACTCCTAAGTGTTTATACAAGTGAGTTGAAATTTTAGGTTCAGATAAAAACCTGCACACCAGTGTCTATAGTAGCTTTTATGTATCACCGTCAAAAACTGGATGCAACCAAAATGTCATTCAACAGGTGAATTGGATAAACAAACTGTGGTATGTCCGTGCAGTGAATTATTACTCAAATGACTCATGCAATATTATGGGTAAAACTTAAGTGTATTTCGTTAAGGAAAAGAAGCCAGACCGAAAGTCTACATATATAATCTCTCAACTATATGATATGAAAAAAGCAAAGCTATAGAAGTGGAAGACAGATAGTGGTTTCTAGGAGTTGGGAAATTGAAAACAAACTGACAATAAAGCTATATAAAGGAACTTTAGGGTGATGGAGCTATTCTGCATGGTACTGGGGTGATGGACCCATGACCCTATGTATCTGTCAAATCCCCACTGAACTGTATAATACAAAAAGGAACTTTACCATATGCAAATATTAAACACTCAACCAGATGTCAGGTGGTGACAGGATGCAGACTGTGATAAATGAGCCTAACTGTATTAAATACGTATGACATTACATCACTAAAGGGGCGTAGAAAAACGTTTTTGTCCTAAATAACTTTACAAAACTGTATGTTTACTAGACAGCGCAAGTGAAAAAACAAAATGATTTGTAAGCAAATGCTAACTCTACCGGCAAATTTGTTTCTCATGGGGGGTGAGGGTTAGCAATTCTGAAACTGCATGTATATTAGAGTTGAACAAATAAGTAAATAGGTTGTGATAACAGGATCCAGGTTCCTCACTGTCGGAGAAAGAAGTTACAAGTAAGCAAGTGGCAGGGGTTGGGGTGTGGGGATTAGAATGAACTCTGTAATGCTGGATTAGAACTATCAATGTCAACGTGAATTCATGTATATTTTAAAGTACATATAAATAGATAAATATAAATATATGGATGCATATTTGTTCAGATCTTGCTTTTTAATACCATTGTCCAATAAAAGGAACCAGGGTTCCTTGGGGAAAAGGTTGAATTTAGGGCTGATTCAAGGAAAATACAAGATGAGCCTGGAGCATCTTATGCTAGAAGATAAACTGCAAAAAGAAAAACATTAACAAGGAGAGGAAGAAGAAGGAAAAGAAAAAGAATGTTGAATATCCAAAGGATTTAGGAGTCAAAAGAGTTCTCAGTGGCCAAAGCTGGAATAATTTGAGCAAAAGTAACAACAACAGTAGTATTTGATTATAATCCAAAGAAAATAAACATCTATAATCCATACAGATATAAATAAATGATTAAGTCAATAATAAATGGGGGAGAAGAAACAAATCTTTCTTACAGAAATTGTAAGAAATTTCAAATAATATATGTGGAGTCTAATTTCCTTCCCCTTGAATGTGAGATGGACTTAGTGAATGGATTCTGAAAAATAGAGTTTGGAAAAAGAAAATAGTAAATTTACAGTGGGAACTTGACAGACTAACTTAAGCAAGTGATCAAGGCTAACATCACCAGTAAGTCATATTGAGATCACGTGTCATCAGATGTGAAGAGAAGGCAGCTTCATCTGTGTGATATTCTTCCAAAAATCCATAACTCTAGTCTAATCATGAGCAAATATCAGATGGCTCAAACTCAGGAACATCCCACAAAATACATGCTCAGTAGTACTTTTCAGACAAAGTCACGAAAAAGAACAACAAACAAAATGATTGAGAAACTGTCACATATCAAAGGAGACTAGACATGATGACTCAATGCATTTGGATTCTGGATTTGGTGCTGGAACAAAAAAACACAGTGGGCAAAAACTAGAGAAATATGAATGAAGTACAGACTTTAAGGAATAATAATGTATAAATATAGGTTCATTAACTGCGGCAACTGATGAATTTGAATAAAGTGTGCACTGTAGTTAATAGGATTGTATCAATGTTAACTTTTTAGTTTTAATAAACATACCATCGTTATACAAAATGCTAACATTAAGGGAAGCTGGGGGAAGGAATCAGGCTATAGGGGAACTTGATGGTATCTCTGCAAATTTTGTGTAAATCAAAAATTAACTCCAAATAAAATTTAAAAAACACAAACAATTCTCCCCAAATTGGCAGAAGTCTCCAACAGCTACCTCACAAAAGAAGATACAGAATGAAGCAAATGAGAAGTATTTAATTTTTTAACATCATTAGTTGGCAAGGAACTGCAAATTGAAACCACACGGAGATATCATTTCACAAACACTAGAATGGCTTGAATTATGGAGACTGACAGCAGAAACTATTGCAAGCATGTGAAACAACCAGCACTTTCACACATTCTGGTGATACTGTAAAATGATAAAACCCTTTAGAAAACTGGAAGTTACTTGTAAAGTTAAGTGTAAACTTAGGATAGGACCCAGCAATTTCACTCTTGGAATTTTATCAACAGAAATAAACAGAACAGAAAAAAGACTTGTATAAAATATTCATAGCAGCTTTATTCATACTAGTAAAGAACATGGAAACAACTAATATCCATCAAATATCCATCAGCAGGAGAGAGTATAAAATTATGATATATCTATACAATGAACCGCTACTCAGCAATTACTCATATTGAATAATGGTATATGTAAAAACATGAATGAATTTTAAAACATTATTCTAAATGAAATAAATCAGACATTAAAATGAATCATCACATTATTCAATTTATATGAAGTCCTACAACAGCAAGATTAGTCTATAGTGACAGAAATCAGAGCAACAGTTGCCTAGGTGTTGGAAGGAATTTACTGGAAAGGGACATGAGTGAGCTTTCTGGGCTAAAAGTGCTCTAAAATCATCTCTTAGATACCAAATTCCACAGATGCTCAAGTAACATAGTCAGCCCTCTGTATCCACGGAGTCCACAACCACAGATATGGAGAGCCATTTATATATTTATTGGAAAAAAATTTTTGTGTAAGTAGACCTGCACAGTTCAAAACCATGCTGTTCAGAGGTTGACTGTGTATCTTAATAGGGGTGTGAGTCACATGCTGAATGCATTTGTCAAAACTCTGAACTGTATACTTATGATCTACACACTTCACCAAATGTAACATACCACAGTTTTGAAAAATGCAAAAACCTGTGGGAAAGAGTGAAAATTTTACCCAAAGGAAAATGCATAGTTTAAATGTCTCTGCTATTAAAGAACTAAAATAACTTTAGCATAGTATACTTCCTGAAATTAGAATGACAATGATAAAACAAACCAAGAGAATGTAGAAAAGAGGGAATCAAGATGATGCTGAAATTAAAGGTATGTTAAAAAAAAATAAAATTACGACAGAATTCTAAAAGCTGTTTAAAAAAAAAATATTAAATTGTGTAACTTCTACTAAGAAGCATTAAATTGTGCTTATTTCTAGTAAGCCTGGTTAAGAAAGAAAGAGAAAATTTAAAAAAAACAAAAAGAAAAAAAGAGAAAATTTTTATAATATTACTTTCCTTAGGAATGAGACAACCACAAGTGCAGAAGGAACTGACAGAATTTTAAGGACATATTGCACACAAATCTATGACAATTAATATGAACTGGGATAAATTTTAGTAAAATACAAAAGTTATTAACATTAACCAAAGAAAAGGAAGGAAAGTTTTATTGGCCAATTTCTATAGAAGTGAATGAAAGGCAAGTAAGCTCCATCAGATATTTTCATAGCTGAGGTCTATCAGACTTTCAAAGAATATAATTTATACTATTCCAGACCACAGCAAATATGGACAGCTTCCCAATTTTATATAAAGTTAGTATAAATTAAATACCAAAACTTGATTGAAATAGATCAATATCACTAAGGAAAGTAATTGTAAGCATTCTAAATAATATTTTAACAAATAGAATACAGCTATATATCAATAAAAACCTGAAACTGAGTAGGCTGTATTCTAGGTGTACAAGAAGGGGTTCGAGTTAGAAAATCTATCATCATAATTTAGTGTTTCAGCAAATTGAAGGAAAACAACTCATATGGCCATATTAATAGATGTTGAAATGACATTTGATAATATTTAACAGCCAATCTCAGTAAAAATCTTAGGTAAGACAGGAAAAGGAAACCATTGAAATATTTACTAGAACCAAGAGTCAAAAGTATTCTCAATGTCAAAACAATAGAGAGAATTCAGTAAAATTCAGCAATCAAGCAGAGATCTTATCACTACATTTATCCAATATTAGCCTGGAAAGCCTAGTGAAAACAATGAGATAAGAAAATTAAATAGTTGGTAGAAATATTGAAAATGAAGAGATAAAACTATTTTGCTGATGATATGATTGTTTACTTAAAAATCCAAGAGACTAAAAGAGAACACTTATGAGCACGGGTAAGAGAATTTATGGAATGATTGGATACCAGGTAAGCAGACTGAAATCAAGAGATTTTCTCTTCTCTAGCAACATATACCCTTAGAAAAAGAAAAAGGAGAAAACATTCCCTTTAAAATAACAATACAAACTGAACTGAAGGAGAGAAGCATGGAACCTATGAAATCTATGAATCACATTAATCTTATTAATACTTGATGAGGGTGTAATTCAATTTGGGGAGAAAAAATATTTATTTAACAAAATTTCTCCCCAATCTGGGTAACCGCCCTGAAAAAATTAAAGTAATAATCCTAATTCATGTCATATATTTTAAAAAAATGTAGATTAAAGTGTTAAATAGAACTATAATTTTAATATTTTATTAGGACTTCTGGGGAAGGCATAAAAGCTAATAAAGAACTGCGATGTGGCAGAAGACACTACAAATAAAGACAATAAACAACTAACAGACTTAGAAAACATGTTTGCAATGCAGATGACAGATAAGTGTTTAAAAGCTATAATTATATAAAGAGAGCTTTAAAAATTGACAAGAAACAGGCAACAGCCTAAGAGGAAAATAAGCAACAGATATAAGTAGGCAATTCACAGATGAGCAAATCCAAATGGCCAATAACTATATTTTTAAAATTCACTAATAGGGAAATTGAAACTAAGTTAACAATAAACCATCACTTTAAACCTATCAGACTGGCAAAAATTTTAAATAATGATAACATTCTCAGTGGGAATATATGGAAAAAAGTATTTTATACATTGCTGGTGGAAATGCAAATGGGTACAGCTTCTTTAGAAAGCAATCTGGCAACATTTATTAAAATTAAAAATACATAAACCTTTTGACCCAGCAATCTATCTCCTGGGTATATGTCCCATAGCAATATAACCACCAGTAAATTAAAGATATGTGATCCCAGATGTTTATTACAGTACTCTTTGTAGTGGCAAAAAATGTGTACACAAAGAGATAAATTATGGTAATCCAGAGGACACAATATTATTGCTCATATCTGCTAACCTGGAGGGATTCCCAAAAGCAATTAGTGCATGAGAAAAGTAAGATGCCCCAAAAATGTATGTGGTATGGTTTCATGTTTGCAAAGCAAACAATGACAAAAACATACACACATACGTGTATATATCTGCACATATGTATATTATATGTATATGTATACATATGAGATCTGGTTTGATAATCATCAGGGACTTTACCGAAGCATTCATGTAAGGCTATACTAGTTAAGGGGGTTTATACCTGCTACTGTTGATATTACTTCAAGTGGTTGGAGCAGGAGAGGCAAATGTGGGAAGAAGAAAGAGAGTAAGGACTAAAAGGAGAAACAAAAAGGAAATACACTGAAATGAAAGCATTATGATAATCTAATTTACATAAAATTATGTTTGTGCGTATATGCATATTTTCTGACCCATACGGGCAATGTGTAACTACACATATTGAGTGTGCTTTTATGAGCACTTTATATGAACTAACTTACTTAACCGTCACAACAACCCCATGCGGTTCATATTATTATTATTTTCATTTAACAAATGAGAAAACTAAGGGCTTAAATAACTTTCCCAAAGTTACATGATTACCTAGCTCCTGGGCTTGGATTTGAACTCAGGCAGTGTGGCCCTGAAGCCTTGGCTCTTAACTACTAGACATATTGGCTTTTAACAAGTTTATGTCCAGGGCATAATATTAAGCTAAATACACAACTGCAATGAAATGTGAATAATACAATCTTATTTCAGTAAAAAGATAAACTCCTAGAAATATGTATGTTTGTTTGAGCAAGAAAAAGTTGTAGGAGTCTGCTGGGCTGCAAGCTGTTAATTTATTAGCTCTTATAGGTGGGGATGGCTATGAAGCCATCACTATCCATTATATCGCTAATCCATGTCTGATAAGCAGCCAGACTCCTACATAGTGAAAACAATTCATGAATCACTGAGGGCTTTCTTTTTTTTTTTTCTCATTTAGGACTCCTTAACACTTAAGTAACATTTGTTCAGTGGGAATTTCAGACATGAAAAGCTTTATGAAGGAAGTGGTATTTAGTGCATAGGTAAGACTTTGAGAAGTCATAGCAACCGTGTGAGAAAAAACTTCGCACAGAAACCTGCAAGTCATCTTCAAAACCTATATTGCTGCAGGAACCATGACCAGCACAAGGGTCTTTGCATGAAAGCAGTCCTGGTAAACCTAGAAGGGTGTATACGTTTATACAGTCTCAAATGCCAGGATATTCTCTGGGCAGGTGGACCAGGCACCTGCAACACTGAGCCTCTTAACATTGTGAACCAACGCTGAGAAGATGACATGGATGCTGTGTGGACACCTGACACGGTGCCAGCCTTGGCTCCAGCCTGGAAATCCTCAACCAAACACTGGCTCCACACAGAGATTGCTTTAGTCCATGCGGGCTTATGAGTCCACAGGGTGTCAGGGCAGGGCTGTGCCTGGCAGAAGCATTCACCCCATTGGGTCCCTACACCTACCCACAAGGGGGACACATGTCCTTTCTCCTGCCTGCTTCTTGGCCACAGCTTTACTTCTGCCCTTGGTGGATTTACTCACACTGGCGAGGGGGTGGGGGATTCCCAGCGCTGGGTATGTAAATCTGTCCCTTCTCTTCTGTGTCCTAATGACAAGACATCAAAGGCAGCAGGGTATAGCAGTGGGAGACAAAACAAAACAGAGTAAATGTAAAATTTAGGGTTGGTTATCTGAGGTTAAACATAATCGCTACAATAGATCAATCTAGCTTTGAGCAACTTCTCTCATCCAAATTTTCTCACGTGGAAAAGAGTGTCTTGTAAACCAAACAATTATTTTTTAAAATGCATAATTGTTTTGCAGCACTCCCATTGTTAGCAAATATCAATGTCAAAATAAATCTAGGAATTTGATGCTTACTGAAGGACATCTGCTGATGGATGGGCTTTAGCTGTAACACGTATCCTTAGATGCTAAATCTGTTTGCATCATGCCCACGCTCACCAACTAGGACACTCAACTATTGACTATAATTGTTGTGGAGTTATTTAAAGTAAGATACTGTCATGTCTTTCCATTCTCAAAATGTTTCAGTGTAACTCAATTCAAACTATAAAATAATATTGAAGTGACATACTTATGGCCAGAGGGCAGATATTAAAAGGAGATTCATTAAAGAGTCACTGAACTGACAAGTTCAGTTATGCACAGCTGGATAGTACAGCAGGAATTCTCTTTGTCAAATAGAGGTACACAGAAAGATGTCTTTGTAATAGAGTTGGCTGGAGTCCAAAGAGCCCATGTATTTCCAAGAATAAATTTCTTTCCTCATTTAACTGTACAGGAAAAAATAGGCAACAACAAAAAAACAAACTAAGCCTTAGAGAAAATTCCTAAAAGGCAAAATTGGTCAGTTGAAAGGGATTTACACAGCTGTTTCACAGTAGCAATAGCTCCATTAAAATGGAAGTCTCACATTTTAGGGTCACTTCCTTCAGCTTAAAAATCTGTAGGCTGTGAAAAGCCATGAGTAAACAACCATACTCTTCATACTTGGATATTATATAACTGGGCTGTCTCTCTTCATTCCTAGTAATTTCTTTTCACTCATGTGATTCTACCTCCATTGGTAAAGTCAATTCTAGACTTACAGCCTCTGGGAAGGAAAGAACAAAGGAGCAAATCACTGACTTCTGAGTTTTAAAAGCCGAAGTCATTATATAAACACATTAAAGTTGGAAAAATCATGATGTATGCAATTCAAGCATACATCTTGATTATTTTTATTTCTGCCCTTGGTGGATTTACTCACACTGGCGAGGGGGTGGGGGATCCCCAGCGTTGTGTATTCTTTTCTATTTCAGAGATCGTAAAAATAATCTGGGCTGGTAAAAGGAGAGAAATAGCAGAGAGGAAGAGAGATTAGGTGCTCCTGAATCCTTGGGAAGGGGCTCTGTACCCTCCCCCGATGCTGGGCCAAGTCAGGCAGGGGGAGAACGCACCACTTCAGACAAGTTTGAGGAATCCCAGAGAAGCCTGTGACCTGGAACTTGCTTTGCAGATCTCAGTAAAGCAGAGCATTTCTTTAAAATACACTATGCCCTGCTCAGCATGGTAGCATTTGAGTAGCAATGGCTGTGTAAGGTGTCCAGCCTAAGGGGGGATGCAGAATGCATCAAAGAGCCCCTGTGGACCCAGAAGAGCACAAGAGAACAGCCACACATTTCTCATGTCTCCTGAGAGGGGCTCAGAAATTGCCAAACAGATTTGACGAGTCCTGATGTTCAGGACAAGGAGGATACGACTTTTGAGAACTCAATAACCAGATATGGCACAACCAGTGCTACCAAGGCAGATGTCAACATATCCATGCCAAGGACTTGGACCTCCCAGACCTAGAAGCAAACCTGGGATTTGAGAAGATCCTGAATTGACTGAAAAGACTCTGAAACAATGGATGAAACTCCAAATTGACCCAAGATTAAATTCCTCCCAAGTAAAATAGGGAATGTGAAATAAAAGTTAAGTTCTAGGGAATGTGAAATAAAAGTTGTTTACTTTATAGGAAAATCAAATCATATTTCTTAAATATTCAAGTTTATAGGCTGAGAATCATAAGTACTTCACATGACTATCTCAAGAATAATTTTCTCACTGTCCAAAGATAGATCACAACGTGTAAAGTTAAAAAAAAAATGTTCTCAATATCCAATATCCAGCTATTATCTATCAATGAAAATATACATTCTATGATTTTTTTTTAACTTGCATCATTTAAAACTATTGAAATGACTAAATCTTCTCATCACTATTGAAATGTGTTTGATTGTTAGAGTAAGGCAGACCAGGAGACTTATAAAATGAGTTAGGCAGACCAGGAGTCTTATAAAATGAAATTAAGAGGTGATATCCTATGTATGACATTTTTTTTGGAGGTTCTTTAATCCCAATTATTTGTCTGAGTGTACGTGATAGGAACAAAGAATAAAGTATAAAGGAAACTTTTTAGAATTCACACATCCAAATGATTACCATCCTGAAATAATCACACTGGAAAACCACTGAGATCTAAAGGTATTGATGCTGAAAATATTATTGGAATCCCTCTTTTGAAGTTGGCTTCTGAGATGATATATGAACCCCACGAGAAAAGAGGTGTTGTCACTAGAGTTTAACCAATTTACAAGACATTCAAGAAAGGTAGTCTAAAAGTCTTTGTAGTCAGACTTTATTTTTGATTATTAATAATATTTCCAAGCTTGATATACTTATTCAATAAATTGGTCCCAAATAGTATTAACAAAGTTCACAGCACAAAACTCTCCTTAAGAATGCCCCCACTGAAAAGATCCAAAACATCACACTTCTGAAGGACACCTATTGAACTTCCAAAGGATTGGCATAAATGATAGAAAATGCACACTTATTGGGCAAGAGAGGAAAAGACAGTTAATACTATGAACTTTGACCAACAGATCTATGATGACTCGTGTTGAACTAAACCCTCTTAACTTTTTTTTTCTTAATAAAACATGGTCAGAAATTGTGGTCTCTTTTTTAAAAGCAAAAAAAAATAATATTGCATCAAAGAAAGGGAGAAAAGCATAACAGAGGTAAACCAGCTGCAGTATTCTCCGTGGAGAATAACCAAGCATTCTGAAAAACTGACAGTGCAAGAAGAGATGACCTAAAATTTCTAAAATAAATCTAATAGTCTTCCTTCCCTGCCCCCGAAAAGGATTGTAGGGGTATGTCTGAATGCTGCCTACCGTCAACCTGTAATTCCAACCATACAGAAGGTGAAGTAATTGAAATATGCTCCAAATGAAAGTTTTAAATATTAGGTTAATATTCATGAGCAGAGTGAGTTTTTAATATTTAACAGACATTAATGCATCAGCACTGACCAATTAGAACAGACTTGGCAACTAACAGGTACTAGCCATTAACAACCAACATTGTCATACTGGAAACCTTATCTGAGCCCTGCTCATGGCTGTTTCTTAAGGAGAGAAATAGCTCCTTTTTACATGGAAATATGTGTTTTTTCTTTATGTGAACTCAGTAAGAAACACAAAGTCTCTAATTGCATTCTATTTTTTGAAAAGTCTAATTTGCTTCAGACAAGGTAAAAGCAAACTGTAAAAGTAGGTAATTTTATCCGTTCAGAAGACATTAAAAGCAAAGTATCACTCTATCGGACAGAAAAGGACCTCCTAATTTTCTTTCTTTTTTTTTTTTAAGTATAGCTGATGTGCAATACTGTATGTTACCAGTGTATAATATAGTGATCGCAATTTTTGAAAGTTATATCCCATTTATAGTTATTATAAAATATTGACTGTATTCCCTGAGTTGTACAATATATCCTTGTAGCTTATTTTATACATAATAGTTTGTCCCTCTTAATCTCCTAACCCTATATTGCCCCTCCTCCCTTTCTTCTTCCCACTGGTAAAACTAGTTTGTTCTCTATATCAGTGTTTGTTTCTATTTTTATTATAAAAATTACATGGAGTCTAGGTTCTGTTGGAAAAAACCACGCTATAACCAGTTATTGATAATAGTGGAATAAGGATAAAAAGACTCACTTTATCAGGTACTTAGGACATAGAAGATTATAAAATACCCAAAGAACAATGGGTATTTCTTAGACTCCTTTTTTTCATGTGGCAAGAGAACTGCATTTCATGGGTGCTTGCCAGACCTAGCCAGCTTCATCTCTCACTTGCAGTGGCTCCTAACTCTCTCTCTCTCTTTGATTTTGCTCTTAACTCCTCCAATTCATTGGCTGTGTAGCAGTCACAGTAATCTTTTGAAGCTGCAAGTCTGATCATGCCCCTTCCCTACATAAAACTTTTCAAGAAGTTTCTATTGCTTTTAAAATAAAAGATGAACTTCTAAGCTTGACTACGTGGCCCTGAATGATTGGCCCTGCATATTTCTTCAATCTCATTTTGAATCTCTCTCCCTTTCACTCACTGTCTTCCTGCCCCACAGGATGGCATTCTTCCCATCCCCTGGCTGTGTATATATATTCTTTCTGTTGTCTTCTCTAGCTCTTTCCTACTTATCCCTCAATTTCAGCTAAACGGTCACTTTTAAAAGGCCTTCCCGAATCTCCAGTTAATTTTTTTCTTAGCATAATGAACTCATGGATTCAAACATTTGATGGATTTAGTTCATTGCAATTATTATCCTGTTCAAATTGTCTCATTTTCTAGTTAACAGTAGCCTTTTTAAATTGGTTCCATACTCACGAACCAATGGTATAGCCCTATTAGCCACAGGGTCCTTTTCACTATATGATATAAGATGTTTCATGTTCATCTTCAGCATATCTTGACCCACACTGGGACCCACCACACATTTCCCAAAGCTGTCTTAGCTTCTTTAGTGGGAAAATGGTATATAAAGACCACAATTTTGGTGCTAAAGATTCTCATTGTTATTGGGTGCTTGGTAATTTCCTTCAAAGCCTTTCCAGTGGACATAGCTAGGAAATATATTTATATCTATATATGTATCATACATAGGATATTACATACCTAATCTATTACATATGTTTGCAACTGCCTTTATGTTATATATATACATACACATGTGTGTATATTAAATACCTTATGAGTTAACACTGATATTTCCAATTCAAATTCAGTACTAAAAAGTACAAGCTTTTCTTCCATATCATCTGTATCTCATTTTTTCTTAAGAATCCTTCTTCTCAAGATCACAAGAGATGATAAAATTAGAGCATTCCATAATTACACGTTTTTCTTATTTGTGTTACATGTAGGATAATCCCAAAATAACAACATTAATATTACCAACTGACTACATTTAAAAAATTTTTTTGACCCACATGATCATATCAATAGATGCAGAATAAGGATTTGAAAAAAAATAAAATCCACCCATAATAAAAACTCTTAGGAAACTGCATCATACGAGGGTGAGTCATAAAGATGCAGATGTACAGAACGGACTTGAGGACATGGTGGGGGGTGTTGTGGCAAAGGGGAAGCTGGGATGAAGTGAGAGAGTAGCATTGACATATATACACTACCAAATGTAAAACAGATAGCTCATGGGAAGTTCCTGCATAACAGGGAGATGATGGGTGATGACTTAGAGGGCCAGGATAGGGAGGGTGGGAGGGAGTCACGGGAGAGAGGGGATATGGGGATATATGTATAAATATAGCTGATTCACTTTGGTACCTCAAAAATTGGCACAACAGTGTAAAGCAATTATATCCCAATAAAGAGATTAAAAAAATTATCATCACTCCGATTATATTAAAACTTCTGTGGCCGCACTGTCTTATCAGCATTTTCCGTTCAAGGCTACTGTCTCCCCAGTCACTGCTGTGCAGGTGTGAACGTGTTACATCATTTCATTTGTAACTGCAGTGCAAGCAAAAATGGATGCCCCACTTAAGATATGCATGAAAGAACAGCGTGCAGTGATTCGCTTTTTGTGGTCTGAGGGTGTGCATGTCCGCACACTTCTGCTCACACTGTCACACTCAGCAAAAACTTCGTTCTGAGGTGTTAAAGCATCCTCCCTATAGTCCTGATCTTACTTCATCAGACTTTTACTTGTTTGATCCCCTGAAAGAAGCCCTACAAGGACGAAGATTCACTTCTGATGAAGAAGTGAAGACAGCGATGCGTTGTGGCTCGCAGCTCAGCCTAAAACATTTTTTAATGAGGGAATACGAAAGCTTATTGACAGATGGCCAAAGTGTATTGAAAAGCAAGGAGATTATGTTGAAAAATTATGTATTTGTCTTTTCTAAAATTTAATTAAAATAAATGCTACAGCCAGAGTGCAGATGATTTTTGACTCACCCTCGTATACTATAATAATTATAATAGAAAGAAACTTCTTTAACCTGATAAAGGATACCTACAAAAGGTCCTATAGCTAACACCATATCTAATGATGAAGATTCAGTCTTTTCCACCTAAGATCAGGAACAAATCAAAGATTTTGTTCTCACCACTCCTACTCAGCATAGCACTGAAAGCCCTAGCCAGTACAATAAGGAAAGTAAAAGAAATAAAAGGAACATGCATTGGAAAGAAAAAAATAAAATAAAACTGTCTCTATTCATAGACTATATGATCTTAAAAAAATCTAAGTAGCTTCCAGGTAAAGTTCTTAGAACTAAGAAATGAGCTTAGCAAATTTGCAAGATAAATGATAATACACAAAAACAATCTAACATACACCTATATACCTGCAATAAAAATCAGAAACTAAAGTATCACTTACAATAGCTCCCAAAAATGAAATACTGAGGTATGAATCTAACAAAAAAATGTACTGAGTCTATATGATAAAAACTAAAAAAGAATGATGAGGGACTTCCCTGGTGGCACAGTGGTTAGGAAGCCACCTGCCAGTGCTGGGGACACAGGTTTGAGCCCTGGTCAGGGAAGATCCCACATGCCATGGAGCAACTAAAGCCATGCACCACAACTACTAAGCCTGCACTCAAGAGCCTGTGAGCCACAACTACTGAGCCCATGCACTACAACTACTGAAGCCTGCACTGTGCTATGCAACAAGAGAAGCTTCCACACTGAGAAGTCCATGCACCACAACGAAGAGCAGCCTCCACTCACCACAACTAGAGAAAGCCGGAATGCAGCAATGAAGACCCAATGTAGCCAAAAATAAATTTTAAAAAATAAATAAAAAATGAAATAAAAATTGTTAAAAAAAAAAAAAGATGGTTAAGAAAGTGAAGGACAAACTACAGAGAATATCTTCAAATCCAACAAAGGATTTATACCCATAATTTAAAAAGAACTCTCAAAATAACAATAAGAAAACAAATATCCAATAAGAAATGGACAAGACATTTGAACAGACATTTCACCAAACAAGATATTCAGATCACAAATAAGCACATGAAAAAAGGCTCATCGTCTTAAAACCATATGAGATGCCATTACACACTTCTTAGAATGGATAAGAAATAAAAACAACAAAACAAACAATAAAACTGACTGATGATGCCAAGTGCTGATAAGGAGGCAGAGAAACTATACAGAGAACTCTTATACATTGCTGGTGGTAATGCAAATTGGTAAAGTCGGTTTGGAAAACTGTTTGGCAATTTCTTATAAAGTTAAATTTACATTTACCATATTATCTGCAATCCCACTCCTAGGAATTCATTTACCCTAGAAAAATGAAAACTTAATTCACACAAAAACCTCTGTTACAATGTATTATGTTTAGAGCAGCATTGTTTATAATCACCAAAAACTGGAAACAGCCTGAATGTTCTTCGTTGGTGAATAAATCAACAAACTCTGGTATAATAAAATAATGCTTGGCAATACAAAGAAACAAACTATTGATAGACATGGATGAATCACAAATGCATTCTGCTAAGTGAAAGAAACCAGACACAAAAGTTGCAAACTGTATTATTTCACTTACATGACTTTCTGGAAAAGGCAAAACTATAGAGATAAAAATAGATAAGTATCCCCAGGAGTTAGGGATGGAAGGTGTTTACTACAAACAGGCAGCATGAGGGAACATTCTGGCAATAAAGGAGCTGTTTCTTTATCTTGATTTTGGTGATGGTTACAAGACTCCACACATCTGTCAAAACTCGCAGACCTATGCATGTAAAAATTAGTGAATTTTACTTTATGTGGATTTTTTAGTAATTTAAAATACATAAACAAAATAAAAATCTGTGTTTTGTGAGCAGATTATCTCACCCTGAAGAAGTGAGAATCCTGTATGTTTCTAAAAAATAAAACAAATCTTAAAAACATAAAGGAAAAGAAGCAAGAACTTTTCCAGGATTGTACTACTCAGAAGCCTAAAATGTCAAGGTGTGAAAAGTTTACCGGCAGCTTTTATATATGACTGTTCAATTCATCTTGACCTCTCACCTCAGGTTTCAAAAGAACAAAAACAGCATAATGAAAACGAAACACTTTGACATCATACTATTTAATGACCTGTAATTGCACCTCCATTAGCTCTGCTGCACCAAGTTTAATCTTAAAGGCTGTTTCTCTCACAGGAGGGAGGCGTAATAAGGATAACACTATCTGAGCCACACTCTTGTAGAACAAGGTTTTCTCTAAGTTCCAATCTATTCAATTCAAAATGCATCTAAGCCCTCAACTCCAAGATTTCCTCTTCAAGCTGACATTTTCATGAAATGCCATCAACCAAGTATTATACAGAACATGTGGCAACATTAAGCTTTCAAATGAAGAGAAAATTAAGAACTGAGCTAAAAGAATATTGCACAGACGGAGCTGCTGATAAGAAAAAATCAACACATTTCATTTCAAAATCACCTAGTGTATAACTTGTGTAAGATATTTGGACCCTGCTGCTATATAGTTTTCTGGTTTTCTCTTGCACTTGTAAATTGTGGTTCTTGCTAGCCAAAATCTTCAGTCATACCAGGAAAGACTTCTGATTATTAGACACAAATCAACAGATATAACTATACCCTGAGTCTCAAAATCTATTTCTGTAAGATGTAGTTTATCAGCCTTTGAGGAGCTATAATGCAGAATTTTCCCTGATATTGTCAATTTGTTAATTGGTTATATGTGTGTATATATACATATATATATAAATAAACAAATTTATTTATATAGCATATAAATAAAATAATGTAAGATATATAAAATAAAATTGTCCAGATCATATCATCTTAGGCAAGGAAGATGGCCAAGAGCCTTGACTCCTTTGTAAAACAAAAAATTTAATGAGCAAATATCAGCACCTTTACTCTCTAGAAGTGTCTGGGATAAACTGAGAGTAAAGGAGACAGAATTCCAGACACACAGGTTTTCTGCCCACCTAACTGGGGTTGAACGTAGTTGCAGTATCTCTTTTTGTGTGCCTGACTGGTTGGGCCTCTGTAGCAAGCACAAAACAAGGTAAGTGTTAATCAGTGCTCAAGTTTAAGGGTCCTATTAAGGCATGAGAGAAGCAAATGAATCATATATCTCCAGATAAAAATCAGAGATAGTCATAAAGCCATTAGATAAATTACACTAAATGCAAAGTCTTATTTCATATTTAATCTTCTCCCTAGATAATTCTGCCTAATCTCTGACTTATTATTCATATTATGCAGTAAACAAAGTTAATGTAGCATCCCTCTCTACTTCAAAGCTGAGATAAAATGAAATTATATGTGTAGAAACATTTTAAAAAGAAAATGGCACTAGACAGATACAAGATAATATTTTCCTTAAAAGCCACTGCTGACACTCTCCCAAATACATCGTAACTTTCCAGATAGTAAATCTAACAACTAGATTGTTATTTCATATCTGTGATGTGTAAACATTGCTTAAGCTAGTTTAAGCAGTAGTGTAAGAATGATGGTTCTGCCAAGTGCTTTGCGCTTATGCTGGTAACGAATGGAATGGACACAATAAATTAAAACATCAAAATACACCATCCACTTAAAACTTGGACTTCTGAAGGCACCATAGGAAGATGTTACAGGAAATATTTTGAAGATGAACATTTTCTGTCCTTAAAATCTGCAAACCATTTCTCCTGAAAACAACCTTGCTGGCTATGGTGGGTTTCCTAAAATGATAGAACACAGGATGAAAAGGGAAATTAATTAGCCAAGACCAAGATCTTAATCATTAAGTATTGACAGTAGAACAGTCAATCAAATTAATTTAGACCACCTAACACACCTAAAACACCACAAAAAACTTTATTACTTTCAAGTCATACATTCTGATTGCCTTATTGTTTCACTGCACTTGTAATAGCTTCACTTTACAATTTTCTTATATGAGGAGCCCACTAGGTGGAGAATAGATATTTCTACTGAGTTTCATCTTGGGCTAGCATTTAGCATAAGCAAGGAATTTAGGTTATTTTAAATATCTAGAATTACTAGAATGACAAAATTAGAAAGATCTCTAAAGCTCATGTAGTTTAACCATCTTACAGGCAAAGCAGTTGACATAAATTATCTCATTTAATCTTTACAATAATTCTAAGAGGAAATAATTATACACCCCATTTTATACATGGGGAACCAGATGCTTAGAGTTTAAGTAACTTGCTCAAGGTCACATGGTTTATAAGTGAGAAATCTGGAATTCCAATACACATTTGTCTGATTCAAAATACTTGCTTTTCCCTCCACACTGAACCTCCTCATCTACCAGCTGTAGGGAGTTTATTCCTCCTGATACAGCAACTCTTTAGACAGTTCTGGCAATAGATATTTCTGATGTCAAACAACTAACTAGGGGAAATTATAATGTGCCATAAAAATTCAAATTATCATTTGTCATCAATAACTGTATCCTGGGGACTTCCTTGGTGGTGCAGTGGTTAAGAATCTGCCTGCCAATGCAGGGGACGTGGATTCGATTCCCGGTCTGGGAAGATCCTACATGCTGCAGAGCAACTAAGTCCGTGAGCCACAACTACTGAGTTCACATGCTGCAGTTACTGAGCCCATGTGCCACAACTACTGAAGCCCACACACCTAGAGCCTGTGCTTCACAATAAGAGAAACCACCACAATGAGAAGCCCGTGCACCACAATGCAGAGTAGCCCCCATTCGCCACAACCAGAGAAAGCCCGTGCGCAGCAACAAAGACCCAAGGCAGCAACAAAACAAAACAAAACAGAAAACAACAAACAAAAAAACTAAATCCTGATCGGCAGGGGGCGGGGTGGGGGCGGAGGAGGGGACCTCCTAAGCGCACATTTTCCTTTTGAAGAAATCCTCAAAATCATTCTACGGTACTTTGGCTTTCAGATTATAATCAAATGCCTTCCCTTTCCTTAAAAAGGAAGGGTTAAGACTTCTCTAATGTTGGATCATTTCTTGATTGAGTTCTCAGAATTCTGCCTAATAAATCTAGGTGATTTTAGCCTGAAAAAAGTGCTCATGTAGACAATATCAACCAACCTTCTAATTCTTAAAAGCACTTTCAAATGATTTCTATAGAATATCTTATTCTAATTATAGTTACATCCTGATAGATTTGCCTGGATAAATTACTTGTAAAATACATCTCTAAGTAGGAGACTGAAATGAACAGTTAATGGGATAATTTAAGCTTATCCAAATGTTATATATGATTATCCAAGTCTTTTAGCTTGGTAATTGTTGCTTAGTTATAGCTTCTATCATCTCCTACCCAAAGGATCCCACAATCACTTCTAATAAGATGTCATAAAATCACGTGCACAGCATTCTTGTTTCCTACTTGTGATAGCAGAAGGACACACGTTTAGTTTAACAAGTTTATCTATAGCATGTGATCTAGAAACAAACAGAAGTACTAGAACAGTGTTATCTGGCATCACATGAGAAAGAGATGGCATCTGTAATGATTTTCCAATACCTCTCCAGCTCTCTCCCACTCAATGCCACTCTCCATATTTTCTGCTCTCTTCTGTCACTCCAGAAACACTTGGTTTGACTCCAAGAATCTTTTCATCCACTTGCCTCTCAGTTTATTTTCATGCCCCTTACACCTAAAAAATGATCTCCCTCATTTGAGGACTTGGCCTGTATCTTGACCTACCCATCAATCCTCAGCAGAGGGGGCTCCAAAATTGCTAATTCCAAGTCTCAGTGCTACAAACTAGCACTTGGAAAGTACATACTAACTGGAAATAAGCTGATATGTTATATACTGAATTGCTCCAAAAACGTTATGCTACCCCTTCAGATAAACAATAAGTTGGACAAACTTTACTGTATTTCAAAAGAAAAACAACCAAGAATAGAAATCAATTAGAAAATTGATTTTTAAAGAAATCCCTTCTTGAAAACAGCAAAACAATATAATCCTACTACTGTACAGTTTTTTGTTAAACAATTCAATCACATTCATGTATAAGCTCATAAAGTCCTGATATGAAATGATTACTGTAGAATCAGGATAATTGTCCTATTATCCAACACCAGCATACATTCAACATTCAAAAACTATTTATTAAGTATGTACTCTATGCCAGGCACTAAAGATGGACTTAGCTCTATTTAATAATTACATAAGATTATAGTGCTGATATACTTGATTCACATTTCTAAGACCATAACAATAGTCCCATGGAATACTGAATATTGTTATATAGAAGTCTCATATAGAGACATCTAAACAATTTTCAAACTACTTACCAAATAAATTATGGAAATGTAAAAATTTTAAAGGGCTTAGTTTCCAAGTTTTAAACTATCATATATTTTCTTCCCCAATTCTAAAATTCTAAGCCACCTCTGCCCTACTGTATGAATTAGATTCACTAAGGAAAGAGCTAATATTCTAAGTAAATTACAAATAATGTGTGTCAATCTATTTATGAAAAAAAATGATTACAGGATTAACCACAACATGAAACCAAAGTAAACATCGTTTAAGTAACCAGAATCCAAATGTAATGGAATTTATAGATACTAACGTTGATAAATTTTGCATTGCCAGAAGCAGCACATCACACAATAAAAGCCTGATATAACATGCCCACGTTAACGTGCAATTTATTTGTTGTTGCAAGGTCACGGAAAAAATTCCAGTAACTAACCCTCTGTTGGAACCACCCAATGAGTTTAATTATAGACTTGTCTACAATGAAGACTCCCTACATCAAATTCTTGCTTGGAAACCTAATCCACATACTCTAGAAATTTTGAAAATAATAAGATACTTGATTATTGCAAAAGTACTTACAGTAGAAGTTCCTTTTTGCTCGTGGGTTCATCATTTGGGGATGTTTTCATCAGGAGTCATCATGCTTTTGATCTTTAATGCCGTTCTTCCTCCAAGGTTTCTTGTCCGTAATTTCCCAAACAGAGTCACTTGTACTAACAAGCCATCGTCCCATAGTGTTTCCTTTTTATGTGTGAATGTTACCCTGTAGATTGATTTCCTGTCCGAAAACACTCAAAAATGAACAAACGCTGCTGTATGAAAGTGAAATGTGCTACTCAAATAGTCTGTTTCTGCAGTTTGGTTCAGGAAGATATTCCCTGATTGAAAGGAGGAACTATTTCGCAGTTGTTTCAGGGAACTTAAAAGAAAAAGTTTCTTCCTTATGAATGAGCACATCAAAATTGCCACCGTCATTTGCTGTCACTAGTTTCTGGGTCAAGTACTAGTGTACCTGAAGCACCCATGTCCTGTGTGCAGCCAAAAGACACTCTCAATTGCCACAGTAACAATATCCCAACTATATTTTAAAATCAGGCTTAGAATGCTTTGAAGTACATAATGTTTTCCATTCCTGAAAGGACAAAGAGATCTACATTGTCAAGGTTTATTTTTAAGCTCATGTGCTTGCTAAGTGCAGTGGCGAACAGGCTTTCCGTGCCTGTAGTACCATTGCTGGAACCTATTAATGCAAACAGATGAATCGTTGGCTTGGTTCCACATAGGCTTTTCTTTCTTTTTTTTTTTAAACCTTATCTAAATTGCATTGATTATAATTTCTTAAATCAAGAATGCTATCACTTTTCTGAGCTTGCTTGTTTTAATTTTATCAGTACAGAAACAATGCAAGAAAGGCACATAAGAGGAAGGCTTCAAAAAGCTTTTGCAGAGATAAGAAAGTTAGCAATTAGAGGTAGCTTCTATTTCTGAAGTAAGTTTGAAGGGCATTTGGAGACAATAAAAATGACAACAGATTTTAAATAAAGGAGCCAAAGGTAAAGAATGAAAGGGAGAGTGAGAGAGAGAAGAGGAGAGTAAGGAGAAAGAGCAAACAAAAGCCAGAATGAGAGAGTGAAAGAGATAGAGAGAGAGAGAGATGCTTTGACTATTAGCAATAATTCTTCACACATTTTCTTACTGAAGGGAAAGCAAATTGCTCTGGTTTGTATAACCCCCTACCAGTCTGCTCAACCCACCAAAATTAGCCCACATGTCATCTAATACCAGACTACGACTTGTGGAAACACATTATTGCTCTATTAGACCCATAACAAAATACAGCTGAGCAGTGAGCATTAGGTGGTAGGGTGACCCTGAGGTAATGCAATCCGTGTTATGGAATTTCTAGACCAAATTTTAAACATCTGGTTTTGATATGATAATATATGTGATAATGTACATTAAATACCAGTATTCAGGTAACATCTTTCCATCTGACTAAAACAATGTACGCTTTCAAATCATATGAGAATGAGAGAGATCAGATAAACAGACACATATTTATAACTGCATATACCAAAACAACCCTTACCATGCACAAACTTACATGTACACATAAGCTGCAATAGCACATAAACTGTCAGTGGACTTTCCGGAAATAAGAGTGAGTTGTCACTGAATCCTTTCTATGCTCTCTCTTCTAGACATCCCTTTGCACAGCTGCACTAATTTGTAGGAGACTTGGCTGAGAGTGAAGGGAATGGAAGGGGAATGTGAGAAATAATAATGCTAATTGGACCAGACAGAGATGTGAACCCCTGACCTTTGCTTCATTAGTACCATCTCATGCTATAATCTGATGAAGTACCCGGCCACTGGCAACTTGAAAAACAAACTAAATCAGATTATCCTTATTCTCTTTTAACTTCGTGGGAAAGAGTTTCTGCATTTCAAATCCAAATATTATCTTACTATTAACTGTCAAGTAATTCAGTGTTATAAATGGTTCTAAGGTCAAGAAATTAAGATCCCTTTAAATTAGCATCTTAGAATTAACTTAACCAGATGATGAAAAAGTCCTAACCCATGAGCATTTGCTCACATTATATATTTGCATATGAGAAAGCTGATGGAGTGATCTGGAGGATGTAGAGGGTGGAAGCTACTGGGATGAAAGTCACGTTGAGAATGACAAATGGTTGGTTAACGTGGGGTTGAGAGATAAGGAAGTGGTTAATGATGGCTGGGTTTGCTTCCTCCTGATGCTCAAAGCTCCATGAGTCAGGTGAATGGTATTTGAAGGAGTTGGCACAAAATAAAAACCCCAAGTGCTCTTTCTCGGTTTGAGCCAAACCCAAACCTTTTCAAAGGCGTGAAAACATGCAGCCACATTGGTTTCATTTTCCTTTCCTGGGCCACTCTTCTTCCTGGTGCTTGCCAGCACCACACAGAAGTCTTGCGACATGAGCCATTTCCATGGAATTTTAAATTCTGCCAAAAAAAAAGAGGGATTGGAAATTTCGTGAGAATGGTTATTCTTAGGAGATTTCCACCCCAGATTCCTAACTTTTGTGGCTCAGATAAGCATCTAAAGTGCACTGCCAAACCTTCTGAGGTCCCTAATGCACTTACTTCCAATCACATTTCTGCATAGAGACCTCAAAGTAACAATGAATGCAATGGTTTGTGGTAAATATTTTCTGTATGCCACCCAAGATCCCCCTACCTATGTGGAAATGGGTTTGGAACACCATTTACAACACAAACATTGGGTTTGAATGTCCCCATAGCATGTTTGATTTTTAGATGAGACATGTTTACATTCTCCCAAATGAAAACAACCTACCCCAAAGTAACCCATCAATTATTTTGCTTCTGAGAAATTTCAAAATATCATAAAAATATTTTCCTGGCATATTGTTAAGTGTGTGTCCGCCCAAGCTCTTCCTATAGGTTCATTTCTCATGAGAAGACCATATGCTAAATACAACCAAAATCTCACCGGGAGAAGAAAGATGGTGGAGAAGTAGAAGGAAGTGGAATGCATCCCTCTCCACAGATGCATCAGGAATACACCAAAAGACACAATACTTTCCCCAGAGAACCAGCTGAACACCAGCAAATGACCTTGGACACCAGAAAGGACTGCAAAGATCCTGACATAACTGGGTAGGACAAAGGGGTAAAAAAAAGGAGAAAGAGGAGGAGAAGAAAGGAAAGGGATGGGTCCCACACCCTACAGTGGGGCGATCTGAAACAGAGGGGAGATTGCTGAATTTGGGGAAATGTCCCTTATCTGATGGGGAAACCCCTTCTCCAACAGGGAATTTCCCTGGGACAGAAGGGAGGCATTTGGGACTGTTCAAAGAGGGTGAAGCGGCTGAGCTGTGGCAGACGGGAAAGAGTGAGAAACACACAGAGGGTCCGCACCACAGCTCAGCGTGTCCAGACTGAGACGTCAATTCATAGCTCAACAGGGGGTCTGATAGCTGGAATGTGGGAACCATAGAACTGGTTCAGGGTGAGAAACATTGTTGGCAGTGGGGAGATGGACTGAGAGGACAGGAGGCAAGAAATCTGCAGCGGAGAGTGCCTACCGTGGAAAGCAGGGCAGACACAGTGGCAGCTGGATACTGCTGAATTACAAGCAGTGGGGAGGAGCCATGGGTGTAGCCTCTCTCTCAGCACCTGCGATGGACAAAGGAAGGACCCCTCTGGGCCTAGCTAATGCACTCCAGGATAACAAAGGCCCCCGAGCGGGGCTGGCCTACAGTGCCTGCAGCCGAGAGCCAAAAGTCTGCAGAGTGGCCCAGCTCTGCAGACATTCTGTTTATACCTGAGCCGCCGGTGTCCCTCTGCAACAGGCACCACCATGGCCAACTGAGCCACTATGACCCAGGCAGGGCGCCCTGGCAGAGTCATAGCGGGGGGAGGAGCCGCAGTTGGAGTCTCTCTCTCGGACTGAGCTGCCGAAGCCATCATGACCCAGGTAGGGTGCCATTGCTTACTTACTCCCAGGGGAAGGAGCCACTATTGTACCCTCTTTCTCCCCACATACCAGTGCTTACAGACAAACAATAAAGGAAGCTCTGCTGGTCTCAGAGTAATACAAAAAGGCCAAGGTGGATAGAAGGACACTTACAGCTGAGACAGAAATATTATTATTAATTCTATTGATCTGGCCCATTCTGGGGTCAGTTCTAGTTTTTTTTTTTTTTTTTTTTTTTTTTTTTTTATTAATTATGATCTGAGTCCTAAGGGATCTACACGTTTTATAACATATTTTTTTAAATTCTATTTTTTATTCTTTTTTATTTTTAGCCTTTCTATATATTTCTATTTCTAGCTAAGTTTTTTGTAGTGCTGACTGTATCTCTCCTACATTCTTTTCATCTCTATCTTTTATACATTTCTATTTCTCTCTTTTTCTTTTCATATTTCCAGTCACACTACACTCTTCTATTGCCCTGTCTTCTATCCTTTTTTAGTTTATTTTATCTTAATATATTTATATGCAATATTATAGGTCTGCTCTGTTTCCTTGCCTTATTCTCCAGATGACACACTGCTTTGGTTTTTATTATTAGGTTTTGTCTTTATCTTAGTTCTAAGTATAATTGTCTGATTTCGTTCTGAGAATCTTCAGTCTGTCTGGTGGTACTCTTGCTATTTATTATATTTGATCCTAGCTTTCAAAATCTCCCTGGATTTGTGTATGTGTGGTGTGTGTGTGTGTTTTTTGTTGTTGGTTTTTGTTTTTTTTTTTTTGGTTTTGAATTTCTGTTGGTTTTCTCTTTGATTGTCTGATGGCATACTGGGGTTCTTCTGTCAGGTCTTTCTAGTGCCTTATATTCTATTGGATTCAGCATTTGTGTGTCTTATACATGTATGTGCATTTGTTTGACTCATCACTCTGCCATTAGTTTGGGGCTTGGACAGTCTTCTTTAAACCACTTTATTGCCGGGACAAGCAACCGCTGAAGTCTGGACTACTCCATCAGAAGTCAAGTAGGAGGCTCTGGGGAGTGAGCACTGAATCCAGGATGCTAGACTACTAGAGAGTCCTCAGACACAGGGAAGAGTAACTGCAGAGAACTCTCACAGAGCCCTGTATCAGAGTCTAAGACTCGGCTTCATCGGACTGTCTGCAACTGCCAGTGCTGGACACCTCAAACCAAACTACAAATAAGACAGGAAAACAAACCCTCCCATCAGCACACAGACTACCTAAAGTCATATTAACCTCACAGATACCCTAAAACACACCTCCTGACATGGCCCTGCTCATCAGAGAGAAAAGACAAAGAGCCACACACTGGAAAGCAGACAACAGACACCCCCACCAGGAAGCCTACTCAAGACACTGGACAAACCCCATCACAGTGGGCAGAGGGCAGAAACAAGAGGAATTACTACTAGGCAGCATAGGGAAAGGAGTCAGCAAATCCTATAAATTAGACAAAATCAGAAAACAAAGAAACACCATGTAGGCAAAAGAGCAGGAAAAAAACTCACAAGACCAAATAACAGAAGAGGAAATAGGAAAATTGCCTGGAAAAGAATTCCGAGAAATGATAGTAAAGATGATACAAAATCTCAATAACAAAACACAGAATATACAAGAAACAGTTAAAAGGACACAGAAGAACTAAAGAGCAAACAAACAGTAATGGACAACAAAATAACCGAAATTAAAAATATTCTAGATGGTATAAACAGCAGAATAACTGAGGCAGAAGATCGAATAAGTGAGTTGGAAGATAGAATAGGGGAAATAACTGCCACACAGCAGGAAAGAGAAAAAAGAATAAAAAGAATAGAAGACAGTCTCAGAGACCTTGGTGATAACATTAAGCACACCAACATTTGAATCATAGGCATCCCAGAAGAAGAAGAAAAACAGAAAGGGTCTGAGAAAATATTTCAAGAGGTTATAGTAGAAAACTCCCCCAACACGGGAAAGGAAATAATCAAGTCCAAGAAGCGTAGAGAGTCCCAAACAGAATAAACCCAAGGAGAAATACACCAAGACACATATTAATCAAACTAACAACAATTAAAACACAAAGAAAAAATATCAAAAGCAGCAAGAGAAAAGCAACAAATAACATACAAAGGAAAACCCATAAGGATAATAGGTGATCTTTCTGCAGAAACTCTGCAAGCCAGAAGGGAATGGCAGGATATACTGAAAGTCCTGAAAGAGAGAAACCTACAGCCAAGAATACCCTACCCAGCAAGAATCTCATTCAGATTCGATGGAAAAATCAAAAGCTTTACAGACAAGCAAAAGTTAAGAGAATTCAGCTCCACCAAACCAGCCTTACAACAATTGTGAAAGGAATTTTTCTAAGTAGGAAACACAAGAGAAGGAAAAGACCTACCAAAACAAACCCAAAACAATTAAGAAAACGGTAATTGGAACACACATGTCAATAATCACCTTAAATGTAAATAGACTAAATGCTCCAACCAAAAGACACAGACTGGTTGAATGGATACAAAAACAAGACCCTTCTATATGCTGCCTACAAGAAACCCACTTCAGACCAAGGGACACACATAGGCTGAAAGTAAAGGGATGGAGAAAGACATTCCATGCAAATAGAAGGCAAAAGAAAGCTGGAGTAGCAACACTTATATCAGATGAATTAGACTTTAAAGACTATTACAAGAGACAAGCAAGGACACTATATAATGATCAAGGGATCAATCCAAGAAGAACATATAACAATTGTAAATATCTATGCGCCCAACAGAGGAGCACCTCAATACATAAGGCAAATGCTAAAAGCCATAAAAGGGGACATCGACAGTAACAAAATAATAGTAGGAGGCTTTAACACCCTACTTACATCAATGGACAGATCATCCAAACAGAAAATAAATTAGGACACACAAGCTTTAAATGACATATTATGTTTGTTGGCCATCTGTATATATGATCCAGTAATCCCACTCCTGGGCATATACCCAAAGAAAACCATAATCCCAAAAGAAACTTGTACCATAATGTTTATTGCAGCACTATTTACAATAGCCAGGACATGGAAGCAACCTAAATGCCCATCAACAAATGAATGGATACAGAAGATGTGGCATATATATACAATGGAATATTACTCAGCTATAAAAAGGGATGAGATGGAGCTATATGTCATGAGGTGGATAGAACTACAATCTGTCATACAGAGTGAAGTAAGTCAGAAAGAGAAGGACAAATATTGTATGCTAACTCACATATACGGAATCTAAAAATGGTACTGATGAATTCAGTGACAAGAACAAGGATGCAGATACAGAGAATGGACTGGAGAACTCGAGGTATGGGAGGGGGCGGGGGGTGAAGGGGAAACTGAGACGAAGCGAGAGAGTAGCACAGACATATATATACTACCAACTGTAAAATAGTCAGTGGGAAGTTATTGTATAACAAAGGGAGTCCAACTCGAGGATGGAAGATGCCTTAGAGGACTGGGGCAGGGAGGGTGGGGGGGACTCGAGGGGGGGGGAGTCAAGGAAGGGAGGGAATATGGGGATATGTGTATAAAAACAGATGATTGAACCTGGTGTACCCCCCAAAAAAATAAAAAAATAAAAAATTATTAAAAAAAAAAAAATGACACATTAGACCATCTCGACTTAATTGATATTGATAGGACATTCCATCCAAAAACGACAGAATACACTTTCTTCTCAAGTGCACATGGAACATTTTCCAGGATAGATCACATCTTGGGTCACAAATCAAACCTTGGCAAATTCAAGAAAATTGAAATCATCTCAGGCATCTTCTCTGACCACAACACCATGAGACTAGATATCAATTACAGGAGAAAAAAAACTATAAAAAATACAAACACATGGAGGCTAAACAATACACTATTAAGCAACCAAGAAATCACTAAAGAAACCAAAGAGGAAATCAAAAAATATCTAGAAACAAATGACAATGAAAACACAACAACCCAAAACCTACGGGACTCAGCAAAAGCAGTTCTAAGAGGGAAGTTTCTAGCAATACAGCCCTACCTCAAGAAACAAGAAAAATATCGAATAAACAACCTTACCTTACACCTAAAACATTTAGAGAAAGAAGAATAAAGAAACCCCAAAGTGAGCAGAAGGAAAGAAATCATAAAGATCAGATCAGAAGTAAGTGAAAAAGAAAGGAAGGAAACAATAGCAAAGATCCATGGAACTAAATGCTGGTTCTTTGAGAAGATTAACAAAATTGATAAACCATTAGCCAGACTCATCAGGAAAAAAAGGGAGAAGACACAAATCAACAAAATTAGAGATGAAAAAGGAGAATTAACAATGGACACCTGAGAAATACAAAAGATCATGAGAGACTACTACAAGCAACTATACGCCAATAAATTAGATAACCTGGAAGAAATGGATAAATTCTTAGAAAAATACAATCTCCCAAGACTGAACCAGGAAGAAATAGAAACTATGAACCAACCAATCACAAGTATGGAAATTGAGACTGTGATTAAAAATCTCCCAATGAACAAAAGCTGGGCCAGATGGCTTCACAGGCAAATTCTATCAAACATTTAGAGAAGAGCTAACACCTATCCTTGTCAAACTCTTCCAAAATATAGCAGAAGGAGGAACACTCCCAAACTCATTCTACGAGGCCGCCATCACCCTGATACCAAAACCAGGCAAAGATGTCACAAAAAGAGAAAATTACAGGCCAATATCACTGATGAATATAGATGCAAAAATCCTCAACAAAATACTAGCTAACAGAATTCAACAGCACATTGAAAAGATCATACAGCATGATCAAGTGGGGTTATCTCTGGGATGCAAGGATTCTCCAATAGATGCAAATCAATCAATGTGATACATCATATCAACAAATTGAAGGATAATAACCATATGATAATCTCAATAGATGTAGAAATTGTTTTTGACAAAATTCAACATCCATTTATGATAAGAACTCTCCAGAAAATGGGCATAGAAGGAAATTACCTCAACATAATAAAAGCCATATATGAGAAACCAAAAGCCAACATTGTTCTAAATGGTGAAAAACTGAAAGAATTCCCTCTAAGAACAGGAACAAGACAAGGGTGCCCACTCTCACCATTATTGTTCAACATAGTTTTGGAAGTTTTAGCCAAAGTAATCAGAGAAGAAAATGAAATAAAAGGAATCCAAATTGGAAAAGAAGTAAAATTGTCACTCTTTGCAGATGATATGATATTATACATAGAAAACACGAAAGACTCTACCAGAAAACTGCTAGAACTAATTGATGAATTTAGTAAAGTAGCAGGATACAAAATTAATGCGCAGATATCACTTGCATTCCTATACACTAACAATGAAAAAGCAGAAAGAGAAATTAAGGAAACTCTCCCATTCACCATTGCAATGAAAAGAATAAAATACCTAGGAATAAACCTGCCTATGGAGGCGAAAGACCTGTATGCAAAAAACTATAAGACACTGATGAAAGAAATCAAAGACGATACAAATAGATGGAGAGACATACCATGTTCTTGGATTGGAAGAATCAACTTTGTGAAAATGACTGCACTACCCAAAACAGTTTACAGATTCAACGCAATTGCTATCAAGTTACCAACAGCATTTTTCACAGAATTAGAACAAGAAATCTTACAATTTGTATGGAAACGCAAAAGACCCCTAATAGCCAAAGCAATCTTGAGAAGGAAAGACAGAGTTGGTGGAATTAGGCTTCCTGACTTCAAACTATACTACAAGGCCACAGTGATCAAGACAGTATGGTACTGGCACAAAAATAGGAAGATCAATGGAACAGAATAGAGAACTCAGAGGTAAGCCCAAACACATATGGGCACCTTATCTGTGACAATGGAGGCACGAATATACAATGGAAAAAAGACAGCCTCTTCAATAAGTGGTGCTGGGAAAATTGGACAGCTACATGGAAAAGAATGAAATTAGAACACTTCCTAACACCATACACAAAAATAAACTCAACATGGATTAGAGACCTACATGTAAGGCCAGACACTATAAAACTCCTAGAGGAAAACATAGGCAGAACATTCTATGATATACATCAAAGCAAGATCCTTTTTGACCCACCTCCTAGAATCATGGAAAGAAAATCAAGGATAAACACATGGGACCTCATGAAACTTAAAAGCTTTTGCACAGCAAAAGAAACCATAAACAAGACTAGAAGGCAACCCTCAGAATGGGAGAAGATAGTTGACAATGAAGCAATGGACAAAGGATTAACCTCAAAAATATACAAGCAGCTCATGAAGCTTAATACCAAAAAAGCAAATAACCCAATCCACAAATGGGCGCAAGATCTAAATAGACATTTCTCCAAAGAAGACATACAGATGGCCAACAAACACATGAAAAGATGCTCAACATCACTCATCATCAGAGAAATGCAAGTCAAAGCCACAATGAGGTATCACCTCACACCGGTCAGAATGGCCATCATCAAAAAATCTAGAAACAATAAATGCTGGAGAGGGTGTGGAGAAAAGGGAACTCTCCTGCACTGTTGGTGGGAACGTACATTGATACAGCCACTATGGAAAACAGTTTGGAGGTTCCTTAAAACACCTAAAAGTAGAAATACCATATGATCCAGTAATCCCACCACTGGGCATATACCCAGAGAAAACCATAATCCAAAAAGAAACATGTACCATAATGTTCATTGCAGCACTATTTACAATAGCCAGGACATGGAATCAACCTAAATGCCCATCAACAGATGAATGGATAAAAACAGTTGATTGAAGCTGGTGTACCCCCAAAAAATAAAAAATAAAAAAAAAAAAACAGATGAGTGGATAAAGAAGATGTGGCTCATATATACAATGGAATATTACTCAGCTATAAAAAGGAATGAAATGGAGCTACATGTAATGAGGTGGATAGACCTAGAGTCTGTTATACAGAGTGAAGTAAGCCAGAAAGAGAAAAACAAATACCATATGCTAACTAACATATATGGAATCTTAAAAAAGAAAAAATGGTACTGATGAACCCAGTGACAGGGCAAGAATAAGGATGCAGATGCAGAGAATGGACTGGAGGACACGGGGGGGGGGGATGGGGGGGGCTAAGGGGAAGCTGGGACAAAGTGAGAAAGTAGTGTAGACATATATACACTACTAACCATAAAATAGATAGCTAGTGGGAAGTTGCTGTATAACAAAGGGAGATCAACTCGATGATGGGTGATGCCTTACAGGTCCAGGACAGGGAGTGTGGGAGGGAGTCGCGGGAGGCTGGGGATATGGGGATATATGTATAAATACAGCTGATTCACTTTGGTGTACCTCAAAAGCTGGTACAAGAGTATAAAGCAATTATATTCCAATAAAGTGCTTAAAAAAAAAAACTCACTAATTGGGACGCTATATTGCTACATAACACACCTACTCCAAAATTCAATGGTTTAAAATAATAGACATTTAGGGCTTTCCTGGTGGCACAGTGGTTAAGAATCTGCCTGCCATTGCAGAAGACACGGGTTCGAGCCCTGGTCCGGGAAGATCCCACATGCCTCGGAGCAACTAAGCCCATGTGCCACAACTACTTAACTTGGGCTCTAGAGCCCACGAGCCACAACTACTCAGCCCACGTGCTGCAACTACTGAAGCCTGCATGCCTAATGCCCATGCTCTACAGCAAGGGAAGCCACCACACTGAGAAGTCCACACACCACAACAAAGAGTGGCCCCTGCTTGCTGCAACTAAAGAAACCCCGTGCGCTGCAACGAAGACCCAAGGCAGCCAATAAATAAAATAAAAATAAATTTTAAAAAGTAAACATTATTGTTGTATGGCAGGGGGAGTCCAACTCGAGGATGGAAGATGCCTTTGAGGACTGGGGCAGGGAGGGTGGGGGGGACTCGAGGCGGGGGAGTCAAGGAAGGGAGGGAATACGGGGATATGTGTATAAAAACAGATGATTGAACCTGGTGTACCCCCAAAAAAATAAAAAAATAAATTAAAAAAAAAAAAAAAACTAACCTCTGGGTCATCACCGATCGTTGGGTTGATCTCCCTGTGTTGTGCAGCAGCTTCCCACTGGCTATCTGTTTTACATTTGGTAGTGTATGTGTCGGTGCTGCTCTCTCGCTTCGTCCCGGCTTCCCCTTCGCTCCCCCTGCCCCACCCTGTGTCCTCGGGTCCATTCTGTCTGCATCTGCATCTTTATTCTTGCCCTGCCACTGGGATGATTGGTGATGACTTAGAGGGGTGAGATAGGGAGTGTGGGAAGGAGTCGTGGGAGGGAAGGGATATGGGGATATATGTATAAACACAGCTGATTCACTTTGTTGTGCAGCAGAAAACTGGCACAACAGTGTAAAGTAATTATACTCCAATAAAGAGCTTAAAAAAAAAAAAGTAAACATTAATTATTATTGACTATTTTACAGGTCAGCATGACAATTCTGGTCTTATCTGGGCATCAGCTGCATGTCAGGTAGTGACTGTGATCTTTAATGTGTTTGGGCATCAGTTTTCTTCAGGATGACAGAGGATAGACTTGGCTGGGACAGCAGAGCCCTTGTGTTTTCACGTATACCTGTCTTTCATATCCCCTCAATAGGTAACTCAGGAATGCTCTCTGGTCAGGTTAAATGTGTTTTCAGGGCAATAAAAGGCAAGAGAGGAAGTGTAAAATGTACAAGTACATTTTAATGCCTCTGTTTGGATCAACTTGTTAGGGTCACATTGACCAAAGCAAGATACAAGGCTAAGCCCAGTGGCCACTGTGTTTGGGAGTGGTGGGGATTCAGTATAAAAGGAAGTGGGTAAAGAGGGGCATGGAAAATTGGGGCCATTCATACAATCTTTCTACCACAGGCATATTGAAAATAAGAAGCCAGTCATATTCAGTCACTTGGATGAACCTACAACAACATTAGGATGCATCAATCTATGAGACTAGAATTAGCTTTCACTACCACGACAGAAGATGAAAGCCAAATCCCAAGTTGAAGTGGGTGGAAAGTGTCCTAAGAACACACAGGCAACACATCACAATGGCACCTGTGTCAGAGACAAAGTTGGAGGTATGGCCAGAGACAGCAATGAGGAACACATAAGAGCCAAACAAAACTACCAACCGTGCTGACACTAAAGTTAGCAAGCACTAACAAGTTAAAAGATGATCACTCAGGCGACATCTCTCTAGAGTGATTTTCTTGAAGGTGGTTGTTTGAGGAGGAATGCAGTTACAGATGCAGTTGTGTACAGGAGACAATGGATTTGATTCAATAGAATAGAGTCATGAGAGGGAGGTAACAGGAGAGGACCAGTATCAAGGGCACACTTGCTACACTCACTTCCAGCCAATATTGAAGGTGAAGGACTGAACACCTAGTATGGCCAGATATTAAAATTTTATGTAATATTTACTGATTTTGAAAACACTTTGAAAAACATCTGTAGGCAGTATTTACCCCACAGGCCATGAGCCTGAAACTCCAGATGCAGAAGTATCATTTCCATGGAGCAACCTCTGTCTTCGACAGACTCTCCAAATATATATTTTTAGGGCCTACATTAACAAATTATAAGAAGTGATTTACCACCAGAATATTAATAATGTAGAAGCTGTTGGATCTTTCTAGAGTATCAAAAACACAATTAAGAGATTCCTGGGAACTCCCTGGTGGTCCAGTGGTTAAGAATCCACCTTGCAATGCAGGGGACGCAGGTTCTATCTCTGGTGGAACTAAGATACCACGCAACTAAGCCCATGTGCTGCAACTACTGGGCCCACATGCTCTGGAGCCCATGCACCACAACTAGAGAGAAGCTCACGCACTGCAATGAAAGACTCCTCATGCTGCAACTAAGACCCAATGCAGCCAAATAAATTAAAAAAAAAAAGATTCCTAAAAATATTTTTATCTCCTGAAAGCTTTTGCATTTCAAGAGTTTGCAATCTTCCATTCTTTATATGGAACTCTAACGGGTACTTCCAGAATCCCACCCCTAAGTTAATTGCCCCTTATTTTTAAAATCAACTTGCTTATGACACTTTATTACATAAAAGTTTTCTGTTTATAAGGATATTGGTCTAATAATTTTATGCTGATTCCTCACATTGTTGATTTCTAGAATTCATGTTGTCCTATATAGCTCTCTTCCTATAGCATCTGGAAAATACATATAAATTAAGCACTTTTAATTCTCAGCTTTGTTCATCTGAAAGACTGTAATTCACACTGCAGTTTTCTGAGTTTCAAGTTTTTTGATTCAACTTCTCCACTAGCATTGTCGGATTCTTACCCCCTAGAAGGAAGATCTCTGAAATCCAAAGATCTAACTATTTCTTCTGCTCTGGGAAGACGACTCTTACTAGGCATCTGATTCTTGGCATTTTTTGGAAGACTATCCTGTCTATTTCCAGACAAACATAGTTTTACTAGAAGTGGTTAACCCAAGGGTAAAAGGGGGGATGACAGGTAAAGATGGTTTTCTTTAGCTACCTAAACCAGGTCTCCCAAATACATCTTCATTACTCTGTTTTCAGACTTTTACTTGGATCTCAGGAAACACAAACACCCATTCCAAAGCTTAGCATATTTTCATATTATATTCTGTACAAGCTTATACATACTTCCTCTTCTTCCTTTAGTGTAGAGATTTGAGAATGCATTATAAATTATGTTGTATCTGCAGATTGATTAATTGATTGTTGGATGGTTGGTTGATTGATTTATGTTGTAATATCACATCTTATGCTCCTATCAATATTCTCTTGACCTCACCTTTTTCCCAGGACCTCAGCAACTTCCTCCATCTCAGCTGCTGACCTTGAGCTCTGCTTGTGGGTCTGATGCATGATTTTATACCTGAGGCCAAACAAGCAACATGTCTGAAGACTCCAGTTCCTTCCACCATTTACAGACAGATTCCAGAAGCATACATCACACGGAGTGGGATCTGGCTTCCCCAAAGATGCCAAAGGGACCAGGTGATAGAACTTTCTACGAGTAGGTGAATCAACTTTCATGAGGCAAACTGTGACCAATAGGAAACAGAAGATGGAAGAGAGCTAGTAGATAAACGTCAGCTCACTTATGCCCCGAGATGGGCTGTTCATAGACAAGGTTTTGCCATGCCATCTGTGCAAGCAATATCATACATGACCAAGCAGGTACACAGTTGATGGACTGGCTATGTCCCTTTATGGCTCTTTGTGAAGCAGTGGTCAGTATGGTACCATATCATCTTGCATTTGCTTCCCATTGTTCTCTGCCACGCTTGCCTTTATCCTCACTCTAGTTACCCTGGGATTTTCTTCTCAATAAAGCATTAGCACTGCAACCTTGTGTCAAGCCCAATTTTCAAGGGAATCCAGGGTAAGACATCTGTGTATATATTTGTCTGTGTATAAAATTTTATATATATCTGTATATACTATATATATATACAAATACAGTTTTATACCAATATATAAATATATAGTAATATATAGATACATATGACATATCTATGATCATTTATTTCCCTTTACTATTCCATATAAGATTCCATACCACATAAAATCCTTAAGTAGTATATGGTGACATTATGACACAAGATATTAACATAAAGAATTTATAAACCCCAGAATTTTTGTTTGCTTTTTACAGTTTTGTTTTGTTCTTTGCTAGTGGGAAAAAAGTTTTACACAAAGTAATAAATATGAACTTTGTAAAATAGCAGCCATAAGCTTTGGAAAATGATCAATAAGGATAATAATCCTTTAAGAAAGTGGGGTTTCAGGCTCTTAAAAGTATACATAAATGAGATGAGTACCTTGAAGACTTTGTTTAAAATTTTTTTAGTTTAAAATATTTTTTCTCTTAAATGTTATCGGGCCTGAAACCAAAGCTCTGTTTCAGTCGCTCTGCTGGTAGCAGAGGCATATTTTAAGATAAATTTCCATTTGATAGTTTTTTATATGTGTGCTATTTTATGTCATGTTGGGTAGAAAATCAGGCAAACTTCTAATGTCATTTGCAGTATACTTGCATAATATAGTTAGCAAAACAATACAGACAGTTTTAAATGATTTTGTTTTTATCCTTCTTATTGCTCAATTCCAGATCAAGGCGTGCATATTAATTTGTAGGTTGATAGTCCAGTTTTCTTGATCCAGATCACTATCAGTGTCTTATGTCAGCTTTACAGGTCATTTCAGAAATTAGACCGTTTGCACTTGATTCACTGCTGCCTGTGGGGGAAGAATAATTTAATATTCACTCACAGGCTATGTAAAGAGTCATCACACTTCAAAACACTGAGGAGAGACCAGGGCCTACACAGCCATGAGATAAATCCTGTTAATTTCAATCACAGCCTTTCAGCATTTACCAAGCAGAGAGGTCAGGGAAGAAAAGCCACCAAGACAATCTTTTCAAAGAGGAGTCTTTTCAGAACAGTTGGTGCTGGGCCATTTGGCTGAGGGTTAAGAGCGAAATAAAGCAGGTGAAGATATCCCTGAGGTGGGGAATGAGGGGATTGGATTTCTGGACCCCTGGGGCAAGAGCAACTCCAAGAAGAAAGCAATCTTAAGTATCCAATCCACCAGTCCTTCTTAAGGCTGGAGGCATTGGAGCCTAGAGTGCCCCTCTCTTCAGGGTCAGGCCTAAATCAGCCCAAGTAGAAAAGCGATCCTACAGAGATCTGAAGAGAAGGCCCAGGCGAAAGAGGAACAGCATGGCCCCATGGCTCGCCCAGGGCATGACACACAGTAGGCATTCCGTTTAGGTTGTATTGACTGTGGAAAGGCCAATTTTAGCTCTATGTGGGCAACATCCATGTGACACTGAGCAAGTTACTTTTCACTTTTTCCCTTTGAACCTTAATTTCTCCGTCTGTACAACGGGGCTAATAATAATTCTTACTTTTAAAATAATTTCAAGGGTGAAATGCAATAATAATAGTACTTTGGAATTCACAAAGCACGCAGGAATGGAAAGACAGATAGCTGTACCCCTATTATTTCTCTTCAAATATGCACAGGTTTTACCATTTGTTGTCTTTTGGGTTCTCCCCAAAGGCAGATCCTGATATGAAGACTTGTATCCTGATAGTCCAGTTGAGCAACTCCAAGAAGCAGGAGAGAGGGAATGAGAAGAGTTAAGGAAGAGGGAAAAGCTAACTTTTGAGGTCACTTCTGTGGGCAACTGGGGCTTGGTCTTGCAGGGAGATTTATAAAAAGTATATTAACGCATCTTAGAACTATCCACCTGAGGGTCAACTGGGGATGAATTTATCCATCTGTCCCCATACTCCATAAAGGATGCTCCCAGAGGCATTAATCCCCTAATTTCTAGGTACATACAAATCCTTGATAAGAGAGCAGGCTTCCACCAGTGGCTGTAGAAAGAAAGTTGCGCATAACAGAAGATATCATGAGGTGAACTGAAGCCCACATGGAAGTGAAGTTCAGAGGATTTGAGTATAGTCACCAGAAGCATCAGATACTATTTTAGTCGCTAAAAAGCAGAGCAAAGTTTCTCCTTGGTGTTCTTCTATTTAATATAGCATATAATTTAACATGTAGTATAACTCTGATATTTGCTGGACCCACTTGCCTCACAGAAATCTTATTGAACTTAACCTTAAATTCAGTACCTTACCTTTGTGAGAGTCCAAAGAGACCCCAGCCTTACTTTCTGCAGATTCCTGACAGTTTACATCCTTAAGCATCTCTGTTTCTTGGCCTATGACCTAGAGTTGCAAAGTCCAACCTCTACATTGATTTTCACTGAAGCACTATGTGAGTTGAGTAGCTTTAAGACTTAAGGGATCCTGAGAAGGGCACATCTCCTACTGCCTCATATCTGTCGTCTTGCTCCATCCACTCCACCTGTTCCCTCTTCTTATCCTACACCTTCAAGCCTGCTCACAAATGTGTCCCATTTTCTCACTCACATAGACGTCCACCCATGCTTAGTTCTTAGAAGCTTGGCTTCTCGCTACAAAATTGGGTTTCTACCTACAAGGACTTCTTATATAAGCTGCTAAAATGTTTTTTTCTCCTCTATGTGACTCAACAAAACTATTTTTGAGTGAAAAAAAAAATCTTGTCATAAACATTTTCTTTTTCCTAAACTACCCCTTGCACAAAATATAATATTCATGGTCAACTAACTCAATTCCCCCTTTGAAATGCTTGCATGGCTCGAAGCATTTCTCCCCTTTAAAGTTATTACATTTATATTATTCTTTTTATGATTTTTGAATAAAGCATATCTCTTCCCACTAAAATGTAAACTCCAAGAGGGTAGCAACCAAGTCTAGTTCTGTTTGGCACTAAATCACTGGCACCCTGTAATTAGTCTGGCACAAAAGTAGATGGTCAATACAAATGTTCAATAAAAGAATGAATGAATGAAATTATATCTGGCAAGCTTGTTAATTTCTTCTTGCATTTGTGGAAGAAAAGAATTACAGAAAAAAACAAAAACCCAAGGCCCAGAAAAGTGAAGTGTCTTACCCAAGGTCACACAGCTGATTGATCACAGAATGATTTAACAAGTTTGCCATGCTCATTGCCTCAGTGCTCTTATAATGTTAGGCTGTAATTCATCGTGATATTGCCCAATGGAAGCACTATTATAAATCCAGTGTTTTCTCCCAAACCCATACACTTGACAGAAGAAATATCAAAGAAGTCTGGTTTCAGCATTCCCTGTCTCTTATTTTCCCCGGGAGATACCAAATTATTATATTTTACATTGGAAAATGACACTTTGGGCCTATACCCCTCCCCCACCTTTGAAATCACTACTTTAAAACGCCTCTTTATTTCCACTGAAGCTTTTAGTGATTTAGGACAGGGATCATTCTTCACATACACCAAAAAACAACAAGAGCTGAGTATCTACTCTCAAGAACACACAGAACAAAATGGCACAGGAGGACAAGCACAAGGTCTCATAAAAACAACTAAGTAGGGCTGTCAGTCCCCTCTGGAATTTCAAAGAGCCCCAGAAATTCACGTAAAAGTAAAAGGGGAGTAAAAAAATCTGACTTTATTTCAACACATCTTAAGTCGGATCAGAATGTAAATTTCCCCTTGGAGTCTGGGGATGGATACATTTTAATTTTCTTATTTTTTCTAGTCTAAATGCATAGGTGGAGCTGCCAGGGTGAAAAGGAGCTCAGGAGAGGAAACCTATGGCTTCAAGGTCCAGGTGGAGTCAGTCCACTTTGCAGGGGAGCTTTGGGAAGGGCAGAGGGAAATCAGAAGTTGTCGTCTGAGGGCCTAGAGTTCAAAACTATATTATTACCCAAATATTATGCAATTTATTTTAAGACAGAGACTGCAAATATGAAAGGCCTCTCACATTTATTCACCCTTAACCTATTTTCCAAAGGCTTTTACATACGTTATTGCCAGCATTCACAAACTGCAATCAAAATTCACTATTTTGCACAAAGCAAGGGGAGATGGTGCTTCTATAAAGGGTATAGAGCTTATATTCAATTAAATGTGTTAATGTTATTCCCTGAAAACTTTACACATTTTAAATGACAAGTCTTTTTTCTCATGATAAACTTCAACAGAGCCCTTGAAGCATTATTCCAAATTAGTGTGGCTAACATTAATGGTATTTGCTATAAATGACTTGCAAATAATCTCTAGCAAGTGATCCCCACCTGTGACCCTACCCTTTACATACAAAACCATGTAGAGCTTAGTGGATCGCCTGCATTCCACTGAGGATACCATGAATTATTTCTCACTGGGAAAAAACATTTTTAAAAGGTGTATAATGATAAAGAAACTATCAGAGCAACTGTCTCTGCTACTGCAGAGGGCAGGATAATTTCTCTCCCTCCTTCATTCTCCTTTCTTCCATACTACAAACCCTGGTTCCTGAAGCCAACCGTACTTAAAAACAAAAAACAAAAAACTATAATGAGCCTGCTTTGTAACTTGTTCCATATGTTTCACAGACTTCATAAAATAATTCCACATTAGTTTCCCTAGCCTAGTATTTGGATCATTCATGACATCTGTTTTTTCCTATGTTTTCATGATTTATTTTGGTGTCTGTGTGAACTTGTTCTATAAGAGTAAAAGGAATTTGCTTGGATTCTCCTTTCCTGGAATGTATTCCTGGTGCCTTGCAGACCTACCAGACTTCCTATCCACAGAAGATCTGACACGGCCACTATCAAGCCTAGATCTGCCATTTACTATGGTGTGAACTCACCCTACTCATTCCAACTCTCTGGACCTCAGTTTCCACATCTGTAAAATGGGGATGATAGCAGAAATAACTATTTATAGTGTTTTGGGAATGCTTAAATATTATATAAATATTAAATATATATATCATGGATCAGTGCCTGGCAGATAGTGTTGGTTGCTTTAGTTATTAATGCCAAGACACAAAGAAAAGTCTCTAGGAGATAGGTTTCTCTCACTCTACACCTTTGCTGGCCTTTATTTATTCACTCACTCAGTAAATGGTTATGAGGTGGCAGAAAGTAATTATCAGCACCGAGTGAAGCCAAATTGGAGACTGAAGCTAAAGAAAGTCAGGAATACTAATCCTATTTTTATTTAAAATTTTGATATGCTGTTCATTACAAATTTTTGTATTTTGACCTTTTAAAAATAGTGCAACAAAATATTATTTATCTTGATTACTGATAAAATATTATGTATCTTGATTACTTGGTGTGCCCTCCCCCAATTAAATTTTATGTCCAAAGCATGTACCTCAATTGCCTCCCTCAGTCCTGGCCCTGGACAATTGTGAGCAAATCAGACTCAGTTCCAGTCTTCATGCTGCTAACAATCAAGGGGGAGGAGGGACAGGCCTTAACAAAGTTATCACAAAAATATATAAATTCTTTCCATTAAAAATGCAAGAGTTTTATATTATCCCTTAGGCCTATGGATAAGTGCAAACGCTCCTTTTGAAATTAAGAGCTTAAGTTTTCATTCATTCATTTCTCAGTGAATAGGTATATGTGAAGTGCCTACCATATGCCAGACACTGCTCTAGGTGCTGGGGCAGAGCAAGAGAGACACAAATTTCTACTTCCACAGAGTTTATATTCTAGTGTGGAAGAGGGACAAATGAATAAAATAGACCATATGCTACATGGTACTAAGTTATAAAGAAAAAACAATAAATGGAAGGAAGAGAGAAACTGTTGGGGAGAATTAAAATGTTAGATAAGGAACACTGGAATTGTGACCTTGGCGGAAGTGAAAGAAAGTGACGCAGAAAACTGGAAGAAAACAGTCCAGGCAAAGACAGCAGTTACTCAGGGCAGAGACCCTGAAGTGGGAATGTGCCTGAAGTGCTTAAGAAAATAGCAAAGAGGCCAGTGTGGCAGAGAGAGAGTGAGCAGGAATTTAGATCAAAATGGCAATGGCGGGCTGATCATGAAGGACCTCTTAAATCATTTTAAGTGCTTTGCTTTGCACTCTGATCTAGAGAGGCAATCACTGAAAGGATGTGAGTAGAGGAGTGATGAGATCTGACTTAGGTTTAGCAGGGTCAGGCCAGCGCTGTGCTGAGACAGATTCACTGGGAACACGTTAGACCATTTAGGAAGTTCACTACACAATCCAGGTGGGATATAACGGTGGCTTGGACCAGGGTAAGAGTCGTGAAGGGAGAATTTAAGCAGTCAAATTCTGGATGTATTTTGAAAGTAAAGCCCACAGGTTTGCTATTGGCTTGCATATGGCATGAGAGAGAAAGAAGCCAAAGAGTTATCAAGGTTTTTGGTCTAAACAACACGGAGAATGGAGTTACCATCAACTGAGATAGGAGTGACTGTAAAGAAGTAGATCTGAGAGGGAACATATAGGAGCTCAGTTTTGGACATGTTAATTTCAAGATGCCTGTTAATCACCAAAATGGATATGGGGAGTAGACATTTGGATATAGGTTTGAACTCTAGAGTTCGGGTACCATTTGGGTCTAGAGACAGAAATTTGGGGGTCATCAACATATAAGTGATATTTAAAGCCATGGTACTAGTATAGGAATGGGCATAGATAGAATAGGGAAGTGGTCAGTATTCAGATATATGAGAAGGTTAATACCAAAGGAGAGTAAGATGGAGAAAATCAGGAGAGCGTGGTGACTTGAACTCAATCAAGCACAGTAGATGGGATAAACCGTCAGATGCTGCTGAGTTAGATGAGGACTAACCATTGCTCACTGGAATTAGCAAAGTGAAATGACCTTCATAAGAGCAGTTTTACTAAAGCAGTGTCAGTAAAAGCCTGCTTTTAGTGGGTTCAAAAGAAAAGCAAAGAAGAATTTTTAGAGAATTATTTTGAGTTCTGCTGTAAAAAGGTGAGAAATGGGGCAATGACTAGAAGGGAAAGGAAGTTCAAGAGAGAGTTTTTAAATTTTTGTTTTATTTTTAAAATGGGGAAAACATTACCTTGTTTGTACACGAGGCAGAAGGCAAAGATGATAGCAAATGAGAAGGTATAATGGGTAAGAAACTGGTCTGGTAACCTGTGTGTGAGTGTGTGTGTGTGTGTGTGTGTGTGAGAGAGAGAGAGAGTGTGTCTTTCCATTGTCAAAGGAGGGAGTAAAAATGGCCTATGAGAGGCAAGGAGGCTTAAGGAGAACCACACCACAAGCTCACCTCAAGCCAGTGGTCCAAAGAATGCAGCTGGAAAAGAGCTTCCACTTGGGAGGGCTGCAGGGGAGCAGTGTGTCCTCTGGAGAGCCAGATTTGGTTACAACCAGCATGGTTCTCAAACTTTAGCTTGCATCGGAATCACCTGGAGGACTTGTTAAAATGCACATTTCTGAGCCCTACCCCAGGAATTTCTGATGCAGCAGATGGGGTGGGGTCTGAGAATCTGCATTTCTAACCAGTTCCAAGTGAAGTTGATGCTACTTTTCCTGGGAGACCCAATCCACTGTTAGTGCAAGAAAATGAAAGTAATGTTCATAGAAGAGGCTCTTTAAGCTTGTGGCTTTTAAAATTTGATATCGAAAAAAAAATTGTATGCCTCTCCTTTCCTATCTGAGGTTGACCCTCTTCTTTCCTATCTGAGGTTGACCCTCTTCTGCATGGTAGGTCTTATCCAGCTGCTGTATGCTTCTCAAGGGAATATCTTATATCATCCTATACCATGGTACCAAGCACATAAAAGCACTTGATATACACTTGTTAAATTTAATTTTTGCATGAAAATCTTCCAGTGATAACAAATATTTCTGTAGACCACAGTTTCTAATTACTGGAGAGTGCATGTTAAAGCAAAATTCTGGCATGTGTTATTTGTATTAATAAACTATAAAGTGCAAATTACTATGTTAAAAAAATCTGATATCAGTTAAAGCCTGGTTCATGTAAAATTGATACCAATTTTAACTGATTTTTAAAACAATGTTTAAAAATTCATCGCTAAACACAATTCTATTTTTTCCATGTTCCTTTACACTATTGGTTTGTAAGAATGTTCATTTTGAATAGTGCACATAAAATTAAATGTTATTTCAGGTTGAGAAAGAAAATATATACCTTCTAAATCATATTTCAAATATTTTTCAGCCTCTTCATTGCTTTATTCCTTTCCATCTGTTCCATTCACCTTGAAAACACTTTACTTGGAACCAAGTTATTTATTTATTCATTTAATATATATATATAAAATATATATATTCTGTATAATGAGCACCCACTTAGTATCAGGCACCACTGTATCACTTGGGATACAGCAATGAACAGAACATTCTGGCCTTTGGAAAGTGACATTCAGTTCAAAGAGAGACAATAAACAAAAAAATAAACACATACAGTAATTCAGGAGATGATCATTTTTATAATCGTCCAAAATAAAGCAGGGAAGGAGATTGTAATGCAATGAAAAACAGGATGGGTGGTCAGGGAAGGCCTCAGCAAGAAGGTGATATTTCAGTAAGAACATGAAGGAGGTAGGGAAGTGAGATATCGAGGGGCAGAGTATTCCAGACGGGAAATTAAAGAGGCTCAAAGACTGGGACATACCTAGCATGTTTAAAAAAGAGCAAGGAGTCCACTGCAGTGGCTTGGACAGGGAAGAGAGTGAGAAGTCGATGGGATAAGAAGCAATGTGGAAGGTTAGGGTAAATGATCTTATTTGCAAACCAGAGACACAGACATAGTAGAGAACAAACGTATGGACACCAAGGGAGAAACGGGGGTGGGTGGGATGAACTGGGAGATTGGGATTGACATGTATATACCATTGATACTATGCATATAATAGATGACTAATGAGAAACTACTGTACAGCTCAGGGAACTCTACTCAGTGCTCTGTGGTGACCTAAATGGGAAAGAAATCCAAAAAAGAGGGGATGTATGTATACGTATGACTGATTCACATTGCTGTACAAGTAGAAACTAACACAACATTGTAACACAACTATACTCCAATAAAAATTAATTATAAAAATTGTTTTAATTCATAAAAAAGGACCGTGTCAAGTCTTTTTGGCCATTGAGACAGTTTAGGCTTGTCTCTATGTGAATTGGGGTTCTTTTTCAGATTCTTTTCCATTATAGGTTATTATAAGATATTGAATATAGTTCCCTGTGCTAAACAATAAGTCCTTGCTGTTTGTCTATTTGATATGTAGTAGCATGTATCTGTTAATCCCAAACTCCTAATTTTTCCCTCCCCACCTCTCCCCTTTGGGAGAGAACATAAATTTGTTTTCTATGTCTATGAGTCTGTATCTGTTTTGTAAATAAGTTCATTTGTATCATTTTCTTAGATTCCACATACAAGTGATATTATATGATATCTGTCTTTCTCTGTCTGACTTACTTCCGTAGTATGATAATGTCTAGGTTCATGCATGTTGCTGCAAATGGCATTATTTCATTCTTTTTTATGGCTGAGTAACGTTCCATTATATATATATATATAGATATATCTATATCTCGCATTTAGGTGGCTTCCGTGTCTTGGTTATTGTATTAAATAGTCTGGCTTGCATTTTTAAAGGATCTCTTTGGCAATTGTCTTATAAATAGTCTAGTGGGAGCAAGGGCAGAAACAAGGTGACCCTGAGAAGGAGGCCACTGTAATAATTCAGGCAGAAGATGATAGAGGCTTAAAGGGTGAGAGCGCGGGAGATGTCAAGAAATAGTCGGATCCTGGAGATCTTTTGCAGGCAGAGACAATAAGATGTGCTGAGGGATTAGATGTGGGGTGTGGAAGAAAAAGTCAAGGATGACCATAAATTTTAAACCCTGATGAATGGAGCTGCCATTTACTGAAAAGCAGAGTATTCTGGAATGAAAATATTAATTTTGGATTGATCTGTATTGAAATGGTATTAAATTAATGAGATTAGGTGAAATCACCTGGGGAGTGAGAACAGAGTGATGAGTATAGATAGAAAAAAGGAGGACCTAACAATTGAGCCCAGGGTGCTCCAACATTTCAGAGGAAGATAAAATAACTTTGTGTAGCAGAATGCTGAAGACATTATTCACCTAAAATGGCAACCATTATCCACCCCCAGTCAATCACTGACCTGTGAGAAGGAAATACAAGTGATATCAAACATTTGATCTTTTTTCGAAACTGCCAGAAATATGAACTCTTATGAGAAACAACCAGTTTTTAAATGTTGGAAAATAATATTTTTCTAAACACTTCACAGACCAATCAAAATATGTTCACTGGCAAAATCCAGAACTTGATTTGCCAGTTTTCAATCTCTGATTTATACCTTTAAAAAGATTATTTCTGCTCCCATTATAATGAACTTAGAAAAAACAAGCAAAGGTGTTCTGTCTGCCTCCAAATTGCAGGAGTTAAATGCTATATTACCTACAAAATCTTAGCACAACGTTCAGTGCATAGTAAACAATAAATGTTAACTCTCGTATTATTATTATTACTGTGATTTATTTGGAGCTTTAGTTGTATCATCATACTGCAAAAGGCAACAATAACATGCATACAGAATGAAAAACAACAAGGTCAAGATGGCAATTTTCAGAGGTCAGAGCAAGATTGTGTGTCCAAATCATGCCAATATACTAAGGGATGGCAAACAATTGACTCTCACCTTGAAAGTGAGGGGAGAAAAAACATAAAATACCTATTAAGTAGGTGGTTGCCAAAAATATACTTTAACAAATTCTAATTATATCCTAAATCTTGGCACTCACTTCTCCTTATAAGAACGTAGGAAAATTCCATCTCAATTTCCATGGCTCCCAGAAATTTATGTTTTCTCAAAGACAACCTGACATGCCTACATATAATTTAAAATCCTCTCCCCCAAACATGTGTGGGGCACAAAAAAGGCACAAAAAAAGAAACATTAAACATACACACATGCACACACAGTCACACAAGCACACGCACTTGCATGCACACAAAGGCATGTACACAAAGGCCTGTACACACACGTAAACACACATGCACACGCTTTCTCATTTAACCATCAAGGTTTCAGCAGAGTTTTCCAGTTTCGTGCAAAGTCTTTTACATGAATCTCTCTTGGTGCTTTTTTGGTAATTATTTGTCAATTATCTGTAGCAACCCCCCAGAGTTTTGCATCAGGCAATGTTCAACATTCAAATATAGAAACAGTTGTCCAACTTATAGACAGAGCCTGTCTTTCCCTGGGGTCCTCAGGCTCCTCTGGGCACGTGTCCAGTGGTAACAGGAAGAGCCACCTTCATGTCCAGGGCTTTCCACAGCCACATATAACCAGCCTCTCCAGATCTTCCCACTGCCGACAGTACCTTGCCACTGATGGTTTGCTTTTGTCACAATTCAGTTTTTTCATCAGCTCTAGCCCTAATTAGCCAGAGTAAGAACTCGGTCTTCTCCCCTCTGTAAATTCATAGAAGAGAATTGAAAGCAGGCCCCCAGGGGCTGTACATTTTAGTTATTTATAGTGAGGCCATGGATCAGTAGCCAAAGCAGAAAGAAGCATGATTTGTCTCCCAAGCACATGTCAGTGAGAGCCCTGGATGGCTGGACCATTCCTGTTCAGAGCTAAAAACTACAATGGGGGAATAAATGGGTTTGCCTTGTTTTCAATGACAGTATCAGTTACAGGGAACTGGGCCCAAGGTATCTCTTTGCGCGACTGAGCGCTTGTGTTAGGTGATTTCACTGAATCTCCGTTCCCCTTCTGGGAAATGGAGAACCAAAGTCATGGGCTTGTTTTAAAAGCCCCATTAGCTGAGTATAATTATCCCTATTGTACAGATGAGGACATTAACGTTTCAGGATGGAAAAAGAATTTTGTACATTGAAAAGTGCTTTACAAATTTAAGTTATTAATATTACTGTTTATCTGAAACTATTGGGAAGATCCCCTCCCCTCCTTCTTTCCTCATCAAGTACATAAATTTGGAACTTACAGCCTGGAGATAATGCAAAATGACATTTAACGTGGCAATTGAGGATAAAGATGTTACAAACCTAGTCGGGAAAAATAATTTCCAGGGGATGAGCTAGCCAATGCTCTTATTTCGATGGAAGGATGATTAGAGAATTGAATTTTCCATCATCAAATCTGTGAACCTACTGGTGATTTCCCCACAGTAAAGCAACTGAAGGGTGTTTTAATGAAAGGATAATATGTCACTCTGGGGAGAGACTCCAAAATTCAGATACCAGAGAGTCCTTGTAGGCAGAAGTGACTGTACTGAGAACAAAAAGAGAATTCTCAGGGAATCGAAGATGCCATGACTAGAGTCTCAAACCTGAGTGTGTATCACAATCACCTGAAGAACTTCTTAAAAACAGATTGCTGTGTCCCATCCCTAGAGTTTCTGATTCAGAAAGTCTGAGGTGGGGCCTGAGAATCTGCATTTCTGATGAGTTCCCAGGTGACCCTGATGCTGCTGGTCTTCCCTCTGTACTTGCCTGTGTTCGGATCTCTTATCATGACACCAGTCATAGTAGATTGAGGTTCACCCTAAGGACCTAATTTTAATTAAATTACCTCTTTAACAATGCTAACTCCAAATAGAGCCACATGGTGAGGCAGTGGAGTGTTAGGACTTCAACATGTGCATTTGGAGGTTGGGGAGGTGCCCCTAATAGCCAGTAAACTGAATGATGAGCGAACTATGCCAATACAGTGATGTGGAATTCACAGCAAGTCAGGAGCCAGAGTGGAGTGTAGCCAATCATGAGAGGTGCAACAGGGAAATATTCTGGAGGACTTTGTAAGACTGTGGGAGAATGACATGGGTCTCAGACCTAAAGGAGTCATTGCTTGGGTCACTAAAATATATTTGTTGCAAAATACATTAGTTTAACCTAATTTTAAGAGATTAAAGCCTAGGGGATGGAAAAAGGTATTCCATGCAAATGGAAATCAAAAGAAAGCTGAAGTAGTGATACTCATATCAGATAAAATAGACTTAAAATAACAAATGTTACAAGAGACAAGAAAGGACACTACATAATGATCAAGGGATCACTCCAAGAAGAGGAGATAACAATTATAAATATATACGCACCCAACATTGGAGCACCTCAATACATAGGGCAAATGCTAACAACTATAAAAGAGGAAATCAACAGTAACACAATAATAGTGGGGGACTTTAACACCCCACTTACACCAATGGACAGATCATCCACACAGAAAATTAATAAGGAAACACAAGCTTTAAATGACACAATAAACCAGCTAGATTTAATTCATATTTATAGGACATTCCATCCAAAAACAGCAGATTACACGTTCTTCTCAAGTGCACACAGAACATTCTCCAGGATAGATCACATTTTGGGTCACAAGTCAAGCCTCGGTAAATTCAAGAAAGTTGAAGTCATATCAAGCATCTTCTCTGACTGTAGCGCCATGAGACTAGATATCAATTACAGGAAAAAAACTGTAAAGAATACAGACACATGGAGGCTGAACAGTGCACTATATATACTACTGAGGCTCCTTCTTGATGTGGCCCCGACAGACATCTGTCAGGTAGATGCTCAAAACTGGCAGGGTATGAAAAACACACCCAGCCCTCTGAGATTTATCAGGCAAAGCACAGCTTGTCAGCCTGTCAGTTACCGTCACGACGGTGCCAGACTGATTTGGGTTCTTTCATCATTACACATGAAATACTTTGTGTTTGCAGGGAAACCCTTTTGGGAATCAAAGTCCTATTTCTTTTTTTGAGTGGTTCTTGGATGTCAGAGGTAATTCATTGCTTCAGAGGAAGTGGAATAATAAGTAATGTGTCTAAAGAATACTCAAAGAAATGGACTGAAAGCCTGTTTGGCCATGCCAAAGGGTCAGTCATTGATTCATTCATGTCACAACTTTCACGGAACACCTAATGTGTGCCCAGTCTTGGGCTGGGCACAGGAAACCCAGTGATGGACACAGCAGGCTCCTTGCCCTGGAGTCTCACTGGCAGCTGCAAAGAGACGCTTAATCAATTAACTTGAATACAATGGTGCTCAGGTGTTCAATTTCAGAAGAAAGGCTAAGGAACCATATTAGGAACAAAAAGAACAGGAGCTACAAATTCAGGGATGCTTTGTTTAATTAAATCATGATATGAGCTGTTCTAGTCTGCTGGTAATTCAGAGTAAAAGAAACCCCCTCGATTGGAATTATAATCCCATTCGATTCTTCCCCTCATAATCAATCCTTTAGTCCTCACTGCTTCCATCTGATTCAATCCAGACAACTGTTTGAATCACTGCCCAATAATTGTGTACCATTCTTCTTGCAACAATTCTTTGCCATTTGTCTTATCTGCAAACTGTTCATCTATCCTAATTCTTTCTCCTATTTCTTGCTTTTCTTCTTTTGTGTTTACCAAATGCTCTCACTTTCTTCCTGATTTTAGTTTCTTTTTATTGCAACCATGAAACATCCCACTCCCACTGATAATTCTCTGCTTTTCTCTTTTAGATTTTCTGGTATGAGTTTGCATTCTTTCAGCAAAAGATACTGAGAACTAAACAGAGCCAGACATATTATTTCCGATTCTGCTAATTTTACCTTATTGTGGCTGCAATAGCAACTCAGGTGAGATTTCCACAAGGACTTGTTTAAAGGCTTGTGTATGTGGAATCGAAATTAAAGAGAACTGCAAGCGTTGATCTACTTTGTCCTTTCAATGTGAAATGGCATCTTCACTTTGAAGCTGCAGTTTATATGGCATTACAATTGATTTTGAGTTTAAAGTGATTATAAAGCAAACAGATTAGAAGCCAACAGTAGGACTGAGCAAGTTAAATCAGTCAGTGAAGTTGATTTTGCCACAAATAAAGGGAAAGACAAAATTGGAACAAATAGAGCTAAGTGTTTAGAAGCTAGTGTTTTATGGTGGGAAGGAGAAACATATGAGCCCTGTTTGTTAACAGCTTTTTAAATTCAAATAACCTAACTCGATGTTCTGACAACAATGATGTATGTGGTCAGATCACCTCATACACAGCTCTAACCCCGACTTTGCCCGACAAATGAAGAGCAATAAGATAAAAGGGGTGTCCTTTCCCAGCCCCCAGCTAGTCCAGCACGTGTCTCATGCACAGAATCAGACTAATTCAGGTGCTCAAACATATTATAAAAAAAATTGGAAGTACAACGAAACAGTCCATTTTCCTCATTTATTTTTCCATCGGATTTTTTCTCTCACCTTGTGGGTAACAAAGGGTAACAATGCCTCAGTCATTTTCACCCATTCAACAGCAAGGCGTAAACTTCAAAAAATATATTTAAAAGTGAGTACTTCCTTCACCCTACACGTATCATCTGCTCAACCAAACCGGCAAGACCTATCAGTTTTGAGCATTTACTATTTGCCAGACATGATTCTTAGCACTTTACCTACATTTACATACTTTATACTCTTATAATCAATACAAAAATCCATAAAGTAGGTCTTGATATCCTCATTTTACAGATTAGAAAACTGAGGCTCAGATAATTTAATGAACTAACCCAAGGTCACTCACATCCATACTAAGTGATCAAACTGGGATTTGAATCAAGGTCATTGTGACTTTACACTCTCCTGAGCATTCCTCCTGGAAGGCAGGAGGACTGCCTCTCTCTTCTGGGACTTGCCATATGCAATTCTCCTGGAATGCTATTCCTGTTCATTTCCATGCATCTAGCCCTCCCCTTCCCTCAAGGTCTCAACTCAACTCCCATCTCTTTCACAGAGCTTAGTCCAGCCTTTCCAGTAATCAATTACTCTTCTGAAATCCTAAGGTGCTTCTTTACTTGGCATTTAACAAACGCAGCCTTCTGTTGTTCATTTGTTCTGCATCAGGGGTTAGAAGCCAACATAAGCTTTATCCACTGAATATTCAGACAGTTTGGGGCTTTAATTCTTCCTGCTAAGATGCATGCTGACAGAAACTAGGACTGTTTCATCAACCAGTATGTTGCCGAGGCCTAGCAGAGTAGCTGACACATAGTAGGTACTCAATATATTTTATCAAATAAATACATATGTAGAGGGACATTAAGGTGGAGAAAGCACAAGATCTACATGCCTAAAAAGCAAAGAAGCATTTTGTGAAAGTAATTTATTATCAGCAACAATTAATCCAAGCCCAGTGGGTCGTGTAGGAAAGGAAGGGTAGTTTTTAAGTGCCACCTGAAGTATGTTGTTCCCATTTTCTCTTAGCCCTTTAATCACCACCTTACCCAATAACTCCAGCAGAACTTAGCCAAAATCCCAGGGACTTTAGGAGTTTATAAAGTGAATAAATAAAAGTGCTGCTTTATTAAGATCTCTGTCAGGTGCAGAGCACACAAAGTGCTGCTTCCTTTTAGCCCAGGAAATAGATGGTAACAAACAAGTAGACATGGAAAGCATTTTCTTCTCTTGAACAGAGCAGTCATCCAGGAAGCAGAGATGCATAAGATGTGAGAAGGGAGACCATAAAAGCGTAAGTAGAGGGCTAAATTGACTTACACATGGAAAGAAGATGAGAAGACAGCATTACAGATTCATGCTAGCAAGAGACATCCCTGAAGAGCCAAAAGCAGGACAGAGAACATGGTAGCCCCTCAGGGTGGCCAAGATACCTGCCCAGTAAGGCATAATGAAGAACTCCTGGGCTCTACCTCATAGACAAGAAACCTCTATTGGTTAGCACAGGTGAGAGACTCCTTCAGAGCTTCCTGAACTAGCTGGGAAAACTTGAGGTGGGAATGGCAGGCCAAACTGTACATAGTAGATGAGCTGGAGAAATATTGCTGGTTTGGGTATTTGCTTTTATTATTACTGTGAACTTTTTTTTTTCTGTGTAGCCTGGATATACTCTGGTTATAACAATATATGCCCTGACTTCTGTACAAGATTGCAATTCCAGAGAAGTTGGGAAATATATTCATTTTGCTGTCCTCAAGCTTGGGCAAGATGTTCTCTATTAGCGCCTACTAAATAAACATTTGATACAAAGATGATAATGGTGATATTAATCTTAAAGGAATCATCCAGACACCTTAGTTTTCTTACATACAGTTTTATTGTTCAAGTTTTTAAATGTTTTGCTTCTGCTCCAAAATGTCCCAGTAATAGTATATTCATTATGACAAATAATTATACCTTAATCAGTCAAGGACAATGCCTGCCCTCCCCCCCCCCAAAAAAGGCCTTTTGTACTTTTAAAAGAGTCTTCAGTACATATTCTGTTGCCTCAGAGAATGACATTTGGAGGAATCCAGGGTCAAGCAAACTTGCCAAAAACCACATAAACACAGTACCCCTAGACATCACAAAACAAAGTAGAGAGCTCAACCTTTTCCAAAGGAAAATAGATAAAACATGAAAACAATCTGGCCACTGCAGGGGCCCTATGGTCCCATAGTAGAATGTCAGATGCAGCTAAAGCAACAAGAGTTTATGAGATTCTGAGTTACCAGGGAACAGAGTCTCTTTTCTACACTCTAATGCCTTTTCAGCACACTATGAAAGCAGGAATCATGATATTCAGACCTCGCTGGGAGAGGATGACTCTTAATGACCCTCCTCTGCCAAAAGTTGAGATAGTGGTGTCCTAATCTAGACTATCCTAAAAATAGGTGGGTATTCTTTTGAATCAGAGCATTGATGAGAGTGGAAAGTGGAAATTGGTTAACCCTTTTGAGAGCTTCCTAACAATAAAATAAAGTCCCTTTTATGATTCTGTGGATCTTAAGTCATTAAACTTGCCAGCTCAGCTTCTGCTCCAAATGATAGAAACATAAGTTAACCTTGCATGGCAAAAGGGGAGACCTTTTGGCAAATATCCCTAGACTGAAGTTGGACTTAGAGAAAACTGGGGCAGGGGTGGCTGACATTACCACCATGCACTCCAGTCTCTCAAGACAGCTTCTCTCTTGAGTTTCAACTTTCTTCTTCCAGACTGGCTTTGTTTAGAGGGTCAGAGCACTACTGTTTATTGTTCCTCACTTCATAGCTCACAGCTTCAGTCATCACCCAGAAAGATTAACCCTCCTTCCTTAGTCCAATTTGAAAAGACCCTGGAATGGACTGGCTCAGCTTGGGGCCCATGGCCACCCCTATACCCAGACAGGTGAGTGGCTTACTATGATGTAAAACTTAAAACAGGAACAAGTGATACAAGTGGAGATTGAAGACTCTTCCAAAAGGAGAAGGAATATTATTCCAGAAGTATGGAGGGCCATTGGGTGGACCTTAATAATGGTCCACTGTATCATTATATTCTAAAACTCTGATTTAAAAAAAAAGGAATATTATGCATTTAAAATTAATTTCATGTACTATCCAGGAGATTCTACCTGGATTTCAATTTTCTTGGGGTTTTTTCAACCATTCTGTTATTAATCCAGGCAATCAATAAATTGCTGATTAAGCACTTTATAAGCACAAAATAGAATCTTTAAAAAAAAAAATAAGCAAGCACACCAAGCACTTTTTTTTTAATGCTAAATGTTCTCCTCCCTATAGGCTAACCAATCCACATCTCATGCCTTATACATAGTTCTCACCTTTGCACATTGACTGCTTTCTCCGAAATGTTCTTTCTTGTTGCTTCTATTCACCTGTCCCTTCTTTCAAAATCAATATAGAAGCTCACCTTCTTCATGAAGCTTTCTATGATTAGTCTGATTGCTTTACTCAGCTACTCAGTGCTTTTGTTGCAATATTTGCTCTATTATCTTAAGTTTGTTCTTATAATCGGGAAGCTTTTTTTTTCTTTGAATATCAGAATCTCATCCCCTGAAAATGCTAAGTACCAAGTCTAAGTATTGAGTGTGAATGAGTAAATTATACATGGCTTTCACCTATGGTTCAAAAAGAAAAAAGATAATAGAGCAAAAATCTAAGGCACACTCAGGAGAAAAAAATATGTTATTTTTCATAAATAATTGTCACTAAAATGAACATCCCTCAGTAATACAGTTCCAAGCCTCAGCTTATTTCAGGCAAAAATCAGTATGATGTCCTATTCAACCACGGTTACTGGGTGCTGCAATGTGCCAAGTACTGTGTGAGGCACCTCTAGGATGACAAAGATGAGAAGAAAGAATCTGCTTATCAAGAAACTCTTAATCTAGCAGAATTGAAAGACCATGGTTGCGGAAGAGCTGAATGAAAGGTGCATTAGAGAAGGGAAGTAAGTAGTGGAAGATAAACCTTCCCCGACTTTCCCTGGCAGATTTGGCCAACACTTGCACTGTATCTTTTGCATGTTCCCATTATAGCCTATGTAATGGTTTCTCTCTTTGTTTTTCTCCTTTCTGTCTACACCTCACTCACAACCCCACTCCTACCTGGGCATAAGCTGTGCCCATTTATATCGGTATATATTTCCATGACGCATTCAATAAAAATCTATTGAACAAGTGAATGAATACACGCATGCCTGCTGACATGATTTAGATGCAGACAGTAAAGTGCCTTATACACTTTGCTCAAGGGATGGTGTTTTACTCTATGAGCAGTAAATAAGTCTCACAGCTTCCCAAAGGGGAAGTAAAGATCAGATTTGTATTTAATAAGAAATACCTGGGTGCAAGCAAAGTATGTACTGGGTGAGGCAGGAAGAGTCTGAAGGCTGTTATAATATTACAGACAAGAGATGAACTAGTTCAGACAAAGGTCTGAGCTAAGGCAATAATAATGGGGATAGAGAAGCCAGGACAAATATTTGCAAGATAGAATTTGGTTTCTGCATGGATGTGGAGATGAACGAAGAGTCCAGGATTAGAACCAATTTGATGTGCACAAAAGAACCTGGGCAATTCCTTAAAGACTATTGTAACAGGGCTTCTCTTTGTGGAAACAGGGATGATTGATAGTGTAAGCTGCACAAGCCCACATGATCAGCATCCCTTGTCAATGCCAAATTTTTCTTGCCCTTGATTTCTCAACACCTGCACTAAGACAGACTTGGCTCACATATTTTGTGAACTGCCGCTGTACTTGTTAATTTTATAACTTACATAATTATTCCCTTTTTTGTGCCTTAAATGTCAAGGTTCCTGAAGTAACAGCAGAGTAGCAAACTAAGTAATTTACTGAACTTATGAAGTCCTAAGGATTTAGGCAGCCTTTCAACATCAGCAACTTCTATAGAATAATATGAATTTTCGGAATCTCCGCCCAAAAGGATGCCTCTAACAAGGTGTAATTATTTCACTGAAGTTGGAAAATGATTTGCAAGCACAAACTGGCCTGTTGTTTCATCTCAGCCCCCCGAAGAAATGACCTGCACCAACATAGGCTAGGAGACCACAGGCCATTTTGCTTTAAGGAACAGTTTCAAAAGGAACAACTAGACCAGTAAGCTCAAACCTTTCAGATCCACGAGTAAGACCGAAGGATTAGGAAACAGATATTGTCAGCTTGATTCAGTTCTGCACCCCTACATCAGTCTAGAGAGAATGCTGTGGGTTGAGGAGGAAAAAACATGAGAGACAGAATAGACACAAACCATGAGAGTTAACCATTAATGAGAGAGGTGGGAAATCGGTGTCCTTACCTCACCATTCTTCAATCTCAGCCTCTGTGGGGAGCCAAAAACACCATCAGCCCTCCAATTAAGTTGTTAAATTCAAAGCTGAGAGAACCTGGGCCTCCATTTTCCAGGGGAAGTCCTTGGAAAGGAACTGGCTGTGTCCATGTGATGTGGGCACTGCAGAGTACAAAGGAGAGGGCTGCACTGGCAGCAGCAATGGATGGACCTAGAGATGATCATACCAAGTGAAGTAAGTCAGACAGAGAAAGACAAATACCACATGATACCACTTATATATGGATATATGGAATCTAAAATATGACACAAGTGAACTTATTTACAAAACAGAAACAGACTCACAGATATTGAAAACAAACTTATGGTTACCAAAGGGGAAAGGGGTGGGGGATAATTTAGGAGTCTGGGATTAGCAGATACAAACTACTATATATAGAATAGATAGCCAACAAGGTCCTCCTGTATAGCACAGGGCACTACATTCAATATCTTCTAATAAACTATAGTGGGGAAAAAAGGAGAGGGCTGGGGACAACCTAGAAGACTCCTTCTGCCCTGGAATCAGCAGGAGCACATCCAGAGGTTGTTGTGGTCCCCCAGACGGGGTGCAGCAGTTGGCCAAAGCACAGAGTGCTGGTGGGTTACAGAGGAATTACAGCAGGGGCACTAACGCAGAGACTATAAAGTGGCCTGTCCACTAAGGATTCCGCTGTTAAAATGCCACAGGCACCATTGTGGTGGAGATAAACTGGAGACTCAAATGAATGGACAACAGCAGGCCACCAAGACAAATCCAAGTCTGTAAATAAAACACCTCCCCACCGTCTGCAGAGCCTTCTAAGCGCAGGGTTAACTCCTGGGAAAAGTAGGGTGTAGCTGAATAATGTCAAATCTGAAATGAGAGACAACAAACTGAAACACAACTGAGTTTCCCTGATAATGACTAAATTTAAATGTTTGCATCAGAAACAATCGGGGCTTGAGACAGAAATTAAGTTTTTACTGACAAGTGAAAGAATTTACATATTTGCTCACCTGAGTAAAAGTAACTGATATCTGCACACGTCATAACATAGGAGTCAAGGACAGGAGCTCTAGAGTAAGACAGACCTAGATCTGAAGTCAGCTTTGCCCATTACCAGCTATGTGGCTATAAGCACATCACTCATGCTCTCTAAGCCTCAGCTTCCTCATCTGACATGACATTCTCACCTGACTCAGACTCCTGATATTTTTCCATTTACAAAACTTAATTCCTTGCCCATGTATCCAACTGGGCGTGGTAGGTAGACGCTATCTTGTATTCCTGATCTCCTTCCTGTTCTATATCTGCAGCACTCAAGATCTTTATTTTCCAATTTCAGGCTCTAATTTCCAATTGCTCCTTTTCTAGGCCTTCCTAACCCAGAGCAATGCCCTCAAAAAAATTAACCCAGGCAGGAGCGTTCAGCTAAGCCCTGTACCTGAAAACCCAGTCTCTGACATCATTGTTGGAGTAGCCTTCCTGGAGGGGATGGACTTTCAACTTAGTTGATTCTGCCCTGCTTTTAAGTGTAGAATCACAGAGATTTTAGGAAGATAATAAAGGGATAGGATTAGATGGTGCTTGTAAAGCATTTGGTATTAAAAACTTTAGATGTCAATGCTGTTAATAGAATCCTGTATGTACAACGAGTTCCCAGAAAATAAAGTAACAAGGACAGAGAATATTCATACCAGCGAGGAACATAAGCACTATCAGAAGGTGCAAGAGGAAGCATGCAGAACCAAGTCACAAGCAACACATGCAGCAGCCAACTGTGCTCTCATCACCTTTGGATTTATCAGATTGGTCTTGGTAGACAGTCGTTATGCCAGCTTGCCCAAGATCACTCAACATGGATATTATGCCATTGTACAGAAGCCTACACCCTACTGATTTCCCTATATTCATTCCAAACATTTCCAGGAGAGCTAAAGCCCTCTGGATTCTCCTTCCCAAACTCCCTTTCATTTCCCCCAGAGTGAATCAGCATCCTTAATTTGCCATTTTCCGTGGACATGAATTTCTCTATTCTTTAACTCCTAAACTATACACATAATGTTGTTTTATAAGTAGTTCAACTATGTATATTTGTTTGTTTATATCCTTACTTCTTATACAAAGGATTTAGGGTGGCTTATAATGAAACTGGAAATCACAAAAATCATAGTAAAATATAAATTAGAATTAAAAAATTAATAACAGAAAGAATATAAATAAAAGTAGCAAAATAAGATTTGAGAAAAGTAGAGAAATAAGGAAAATTATTATCCATAATGAAATATAATAAAACTGAATTACTATTAGGATATCATAGTTTAGACACATCAGACTATCCAGATTTTAAAGTATGGTGGGTTTCCCGAAAAATATATAGATGTGAAATACCCCATGTTTTCTCATGGAATGATGACAATCTTTTCTGTCTTTCATCTCCCCCTAGAATATCCCATCACCGGTCCTTACCTTTAGAAGGATAGGTATGATCAGGGTAGTGGAGATTACAGTCAGGGTAGAGGACAAAGCTAGTAACATGAATAACTGCTAAGACTTACCAACCATTTACTAAGTCAGACACTGTGCTGAGCTCTGTAAACATAACCTTCGATATAATCCTCACAGCAATCCTTAGAGCCACCCCATTGCACAGAGGAGGAGACTGAGACTTAGAAAGGGCAGGCATTTGCCCAAGATTAAACAGTTAGTAGGTGGCCACCCTGGATTTCAGGATTTGGTAGGTTGACTGATCATCCAAGTATGTGTGTTAAACCACTGTGCCAGCCTGCCTGGAATCCCCAAATTCCCTCCTCGACCACCTCAGGCACATTTATAACTTCTGTCTTGGCAATCAAAATCTGAGCATAACCATACCAACATATTTCATTAATATTTTCTCAACTGCAGACTTTTCCAACTCCTGGATGGAACTTCAGACTCCTCTTAAGAGGTGACAGTGTGCATTCAGGTCGTCCTGAATCAATGGGTGCCAAAGCCCTGGCAACCGTTGTTTCCCTCTGTCTCCCTTAGAGGACTGAGACAGACTTCCCAGAAGAAAACTAGAACCCTCTTCTTCAGCTTTAGGAGCAATACATTAGGTATGGAGACTTTGTCCTGAAGATCATGGACCCCAGAATCTAACCATTATGCTCCTGTGAACAAAATGCCTCCCTTTCGAAACTCTTGGGAGATTTTGCTTCTTTTGTTTAGAAAAAAACAAACAAACACTGAAAATGTTAAGAACCTATCCACTTTACTAGAAAATATTTAACATTGAAAGTACCTCAAGAGGCACATCTGAAAAAAACAGAAATAGATATTTTACATTTTACATTCAGCCTATTTTCCTTTACTTAATTGATTCCATTATTCATGTTTTCCACACCCCAAAACTTACTGATTTTTTTCTTAGAGCTTATGGACTTCAAGAATGCATAGTTATTAATCAAAAGGTCTATTCTTCACTTAGCCAAGATATCCATATTAAATTCTTTTCATCTTCTGCCATAAATCAGTTCTTCCAGCTCCTTCATCATTTTCATTACTCATGTCCACGTTCTTTCCAATTTATCTGAGATGCTTGAAAATTCCTATTGTTACATATTCCACAGAAAGGGATACTTCATTTGCAAAATCGTGATGTTCCGATTCCCAAGAGTAAAGCTGAGTTGCCATGGGCATTTTTCGCTTTCTGCTGCTCAAATCAGATTGAATTTGCTATCTTCCAAAATGGCAGCTTTTCAGATTTGGCTTCTTTAGGAAGAATCTGTTTCTGCTTACCATTTTTGTGCCTTAATTTGGGATGAGACTCTACCAAAAATAAGACCCTAGCTGGGTGTTTAAGAGCTAAAAAAGGCTAGAGATCCAAATTATCTGATTAAATTAATTCACCAGAGTCCATCTCAATCCCAAGAGCAATGAGTCTAAACCTACCAACTCGCGCCTTTATACAAAAGTAGAAACAAATCACAAGATTATTTCCAGTCAGGGGACTGACATTGATACTATGTATAAAATAGACAACTGATGGGAACATACTGTAGAGTGCAGGGAACTGACATTGATACTATGTATAAAATAAACAACTGATGGGAACATACTGTACAGCACAGGGAACTCTACCTAGTGCACTGTGGTGACCTAAACGGGAGGGGAGTGCAAAAGGGAGGGGATATCTGTATGTGTACGGCTGATCCATTTTGTTGTGCAGTGGAGGCTAACACAACATTGTAAAGCAACCATACTCCAATACAAATCCAAAAAAAGCAATGAAGTAGAACAGACTCACAGACTTAGAGACAAACTCATGGTTACGGGGGTGTGGGTGCAGGGGAGGGATGGGAGGGTAGGATAGTTAGGGAGTTTGGGATTGACGGGTACACACTGCAATATTTAAAATGGATAACCAACAAGGTCCTAGTGTATAGTACAGGGAACCGCTCAATATTCTGTAATAACCTAAACTGGAAAAGATTTTGAAAAAGAATTGATACATGTATATGTATAACTGAATCACTTTGTTGTACACCTGAAACTAACACTTTTTTTTTTTTTAATTTTTGGCTACGTTGGGTCTTCGTTGCTGTGTGCGGGCTTTCTCTAGTTGTGGTGAGCAGGGGCTGTTCTTTATTGTGGTGCACAGGCTTCTCAGTATGGTGGCTTCTCCTGTTGCAGAGCACCGGCTCTAGGTGTGTGGCCTTCAGTAGTTGCAGCATACGGGCTCAACAGTGGCACACGGGCTTAGTTGCTCCATGGCATGTGGGATCTTCCGGGATCAGGGATTGAACCCATGTCCCCTGCATTGGCAGGCAGATTCTTAACCGCTGCTCCACCAAGGAAGTCCCCTCAATATTGTTAATCAACTATACTCCAATATAAAAAGCTTAAAAAAATGGAAAAAAAAAAAAAAGATTGTTTCCAGTCAGTATTAACTCGGGCATCTGTGTACAGTCAAGTTCTCTGTCTCCAATCATTTCCAAGATACCATAGGGCCAAAGAGTATTTGAGGGTTAGTGGAAGAAGTATTTTTATGTGAAAAGGTGGTAGAATCTCTGGCAAATTTTGGTTTGGGAAACAAAGAGGTATATAATTGCTAGTTAGTCCTCCATGTTTAACACTGATCGTTCAATAAACACACAGTCCTGGTCATTTTCTCTTTGCTCTCCTTTCTTCCTTAACTTGATACATAGACATTCTTATTTCTATGAAAGGATGGAGGTGAGACATAGAGTAGTAAAACATGAAACAAAATCACTCTTCATTGATCCTCTATTATGTCTCTGAGTTCTATGCCAACAGAATAGTATTCCTTCAAATATTCAAGCCAGCTTTCCCTGTTCCTAGATCTAGCAGAAGGCACTCCACAAGACACACACACACACACACACACACACAAAAACTCAACAAGTGACAGCTAACCAAGTATGGTTTCATGTTACCTGTAGACTTTATTTACTAAAGTTAGTATTAGAATACTATGGTCAATCAAGAATGAGATATAAATGAATCACCCTTACCAGGAAAACCAGCTATACCTGGCAGGATAGAGAATGAAGCACCATCTCCTAGAATCAGCCTAATAAAAGAATCACAGTGTATTAGGAATGGATGTTTTCTACTGAGACTCCAATTACCACTAAATATGCTAAATCTTGAGGTAGAACTTTGATCACTCATTAATGAATTTGCCAATCCATTGTAAAGCACCATAGACATACCGCAATGAAATCCTACCGTCTAAGAAAATATAAATCATGATTATAATTTGTGAATAAGTTGACTGTCTTCTGAATCAGAAGTAATAATATAATCAATGCATCAGTGATCATGCAGATAATTTGGTCTTGTCATCAATTACTTTCTCTTCTTTATACTTTAACCCCAAATTACTACAAGCTATAAGCAAGTCTTTAACACACTTATTTAAATCAGAAAGGTATATAGTTTGAGTTATAACAAGGCTAAAATTTCTAATGGGATCTTGAATGTAATTAGCAGTTACTCTCTAAATTAGAAGCTTCTGGATGTTTTCTATTGTGGTCTTGAAATTAATTATCAAAGAGCCAGGATCCACCTCTGGTAACTGATCTCCATGTTCTAAATGAAGCAGTGGTTACTGTGGGTGACTGGATACTTATTTAGCAAAATTTTCAGATACTGTAAGTTTAAGAATTTGGAATCTTATCATCATCAGAATCTTCTAGGCTACTTAAACATGGGGGCTAATAACGAATATAATATTTCTTTGGTAACTAAGGGTCTAAGTAGATTTAGAGTCAATATGCAAAACATTCACTGGTGACCCCAGTGCAATAATGTACATGTAACTGAGATCACTGTATACATAAGCCCTCAATGCATACCATGAAATTCCCTATTCATTTCAGCTGATATGACAGTCATGTACTAATTTCTGTCATTTATCTTGCTCTGTAAAAGCACAGGGTTGAAAAAAATCTAGCTAATTAACAGGTCTCATTAGCTTTTTACTGGCCAGTACTGCTGAGATGTTGTTGTTCTATATATAATTCAGCACGATTTCCTTTGGCATGATACACAGAGAACAGATGGTAGAACCATCCCTAAGGATGACAAGTTGTGACTATTGTTATAAACATGAAGCAAAGGAAACTCAATGCCTCTGATTGTCAAGTGATTTCTAACCATTATTTCATTATTTCATTTAACCCTCAAAGTAACCTTACGAGATATAAAATATTATCCCCATTTTTAAGACAAGAAAAACTGAGGCTCAGCAAAATTAACTAAATACAAGCTGTCCATGGGTGGACAGAGAAAGTGGGGCCAATGGTATAGCCATAAAAAAGGAGGATCTCTTCTTCTTGAATAAATTCTTCAAGTAGCTTGCCTTGGCCACATCTGAACATCCGAATATTTAGAAGTGTCTGAACCAAACCAGCAGGGGCCTGAAACCGAGAAGCCCTTCTAAGGGTGCCTGATGTTGTTGAGGGAGTCCCAGAGTCCTCTAGTCCCATATCCTCCACAAGTTACACAGGCTAGTCGAGGTGCGGCACAGTGAATGATAAACACCCTTTTGTAACACTTCCACCCAAGGTGCTAACTACACACCTGAAGGTTGGTGCCAGTTCTGTGGATGCAGCCTTCCCTTGATGTGCTTTAACATTTGCCTATATTAGAACTCCAGGTGGGAGATGAAGAACCTCACTCCCCAACAGCACTGTTCTGACAAGAGATTGTCAGGAAAGTTGAAACAGCCACAGCAGAAGCATGGCAGGTAAAAGGAATGACTTCAGGGGGCATGGAGGCACTGCTATGACAAAGCTGTCTTAGACACCAAGAGACAGTACTAACAACCCAGAGAGCAGTGTGGCAGAGGAGCTGGGAGCCGGCCCTAGTCAAGCAAAGGCTTCGGGCCAACATCACACGATCATAAGCCCTAAAATGGCTCTGGCCACACATCAAAGCACAAACAAATCCCCTGCTCCAAGACACTCTGTGTAACACTCACATCTCTCAGCCCTTCAGAGTCATAGGAGGTGGGATTTTAGAGATGCTATCAGCTCTTTTACATCTACACTCAACTTGTAACTGTACTCCTTTATGTATGTGCAGGTTTAGACTCAGTAATTGCAGGCCGTAGGACAGTAGCAAATTGTTCCTGTGTGTGTGTGGGAGGGAAGATGGCAAAGGAGTGCTGATATGTACTGTATTTGTAGTGCTACACTCCGGAGCAGGAAACAAAGACAGAAATAAAGGATTGCTCCTCCTTCCGAGATGCCCCACACTGTCTACGCTGTCTTCTCTCCTGCCCCAAACTTAGGCTCATGGAACCCTGATTTATCACAACGTGAATCTTCTCTCCCTTTAGCCCCAAATCTTACACTCCTATAAAAGAAGATTCCTCTCCCTAATAAGGATTTGGAGCAATCATTTTAGGTTCATTTTTTTAAAGATTATGAAAAAATAACAATAACAATTTCCTGAAAATCTACATTAATTGCAATAAAGAAGAACCTAACATTTCTCCCCTTCACTGTATAAAATCTTTGGCCTACAGTTCATCAATTACATCAGAATAGTTTAAGAATCAAAATCAATTCATCCTCTTCAAGATCCTCCTGAATCAAGTCTCCAGACAGGGGTTCTAATACACATGATCTTCAGGATTTTGTCTTCAAAATAGCCCTGTGAGGCGAGTCTTATGACCCACTCCCTCAAATGGGGAAACTGAGGCAAGGAGGATGTAAGCATCCTGTTGATCAAACAGTTGGGAAGTGGGCAAGTTGGGGGAACAGAAATCAGAGACTCATGACTTTAAGCCCAGGGCTCTTAAAGACACATTATCCTTTCTTTTTCTTTAAAACCAAGTTGTATAGGACTTTCTTTATATATAGCTTTTTATTCTTTGTGGTTTGGGGAAAACTTTTAAAAGCAAAATTAAAGGCTAACTCTGAACGTAAAGTTTTAATACTTATGATCAGAAAATATAAATACTTCCACCAAAAAATACATTATGATGAAATAATGCCTTAATCTGATGCCAAAGTTTTAAAAATTTTAGGGTTCTTGTAAATGCTTCCATTTCAATTGAGCGGCCAATGTGTCCCCCAGAATGGCTGCTCCTTGCTTTACAGAGGAACAGCTTTTCCTACTTACTGAACACCCTTGGCACGTGCTCCTCTGGCAAGTGAATGAAACAGAGTTAATTCTGAGCATGAAGTCAGACCAGATGCCATGTAAAAAAAAAAAAAAAATTAAAGGAAAGAACATGCATGTTTGCTTGAATCATTAATGACTGCCTGATTTCCACCTTTCTAAATAATTATGTGTAATGCTCAGAGCATCAAGTATTTAAGGCCCCAGACTCTAGGCTTGTTGGAAGTCTCTCAACCCCGCCTTGACCTGAGCTAATTGGCCTGACTCTCACTTGCCAAACCCACTGGACCTTCATAAGCTGGGGCCATAATGTCTGCTTGAGGTTTTTAGATTAAAGCAACAGAAGCTGACTCTGACTGAGTCAGTAGAAAATGAGATTAAAGATATCATGTAGTTCTTGGAACCACGGGGAGTACTAGGGATGCAGGCTCGAGGCTGAGTTTTCAGGAACAATGCTCAAAATTGTGCCATAGGACTGACGTGATGAAGAAAATGTTGCAGCCAAGCATTGGGCACTACACTGTCATTTCTGTGCCAAGAACTAAGCATGGTGAGCATGGCTAATGCCTTTGTTGACAGAAAGAGGGGCATGGAGTGAGCGCCTCTGCTGTGTCATTAGGTACAGAGTCAACAGCTGGAGTGGGTGAATCTGACTGGCAGACCCTTTATCACATGCCTGTGCCCGAGTATCAAGGTCATCTCCAGCTTAACAGGGGAAGCAGGTCTTTGCCACCTGCCAAAACTCGCAAAGTAAAGAATTTCCAAATGTCGAAACGGGTGGGACACAGATCTGTTTCCAAAACATGTGACAAATGTAAAGTTCACTTCTTGGCACATAAAATAGATATAATTCCTATTTTTGCATTGAGAAATCAGGAGAGGTATAATAACTTACCTGAATTCATAATGACCAAGCCAGGATCCCTGGTTTTTCTGATTCAAAAGCCCATGTACTTTCTTGTTTTGTTTTTTTTGTTTTAGAACTTTTATTGAGATATAATTGACATAACTAAACTGCATACATTTAAAGTGTACAATTTGGTATTTTCTTTCTTATTAGTAATGTATATGTGGCAATCCCAATCTCCCAATTCATCCCACCTCAACACTCCCCCACCCCCGGTGTCCATATGTTTGTTCTCTACATCCATGTCTCTATTTCTGCCTTGGAAACCAGTTGATCTGCACCATTTTTCTATATTCTGTATATATGCATTAATAATACGATATTTGTTTTTCTCTTTCTGACTTACTTCACTCTGTATGACCCATGCACTTTCAACTAAGCTATGCTGTCACCTTCTTTTAATAAAATAAGAATTGTTTTAATTCAATATCCTAAATAACACTAAAAATGTCAGACATATAAGAAAAGTAAACATCTTAAACTTGCGATCATGTTTATTTGATTTAGGTTTGATAATCCCAAACCAAGTACTCACTGCTGTTCAAATAAGCTACCTACTTTTTTCCTCTTTGGCTTAAGTATGGATCAAATATTGAATCAAAATGGTGTAGTTTTATATTTGTAATTCACTTATCCCTTGTCATATAGGACACTAGGAAATGAGCTGCAAAAGCAGTTTAATGTATAAGGCTGTCTTAATACATTAGGTCTTAATGTATTAAGAGCTTTAGGTCTATATAGATAAAAGTACATACTCATTAAGCTGCAAAGCATTATGCAAAGCATTGTTCTAGCCACCCTGGGGAAGAAATGATGACTCTGCTGTGGAGAAGCTCAGCGTTTAGTAAACAAGTCAGAAAAGTGAAGATATCATTTCAATTGTGCAGTGAATGTGTGATAGGACCACATACAAGATAGGACAGACGCTCACAGGACACCAAACCAATACCCAAGGAATCTGAAAGGCTTTTCATAGGAGGCTCCAGTCATTAGAGAGGCCCCAACCATGTTCATTCATCATTCTACATCATTCTGCGAGCATCTATGGAACACCTCACGTAGGCTTTGCTAAAGGTTAGGTGTTCAGTACACAAATTAAATAGTCTCTACACATGTGGAACTTAGAATCTGGTGAGGAAGACATAAACAAATAATTATGCTAGCACTTTATTAAATGGAATTGGAATAAGTGCTATCAAGAAAAAAAGAGTTTTATAAGAGTTTATAACAAGGGAAACCTATTATAATCTAGACAAGGTAGTAAGGAGGTGTTGGGAGACCACTCTCCATGGGTGTCTCATGTTCATGTACATCTTGTGTCAGCTTTTGTTCCATTCTTTTATAGTAAGCAGCCTCAGATGACAGGATCTCCCTCTGGAGCAGGGGGAAGATTTGTCTCCTACTAGTACAGTAAAGACATGTCTCCCTCCGTGGCAAAGGATGGGCAGGTTTGCTGGCAGTCGCCTTTGGAAAACCAAGGTTCTTCAGCACGAGCTTCCTCAGCTGTGCGGCACACCCACCGTGTGTACGCACTGACCTACACTGCTCTGCACCATCCCCCTGAGACTTCAGGGACAAGGGGAACGGATAAGAACGCACAGCTCTGCTGTGAGTAATCATGAAACTGAGGGCATATCTGGTGAAGCCTGCCAAACCTAACCCGCCTCACTGGCTTTTAGTTGCTTGCTTTTAGCTGATTTTAAACTAAACTCCCACTAGCTTCCTTATAGATAACACCTCTGACATATGGGTCACTATAGGAATGGTTGCTTAAGTTGTTTTTCAGGAACTTGGAGCTAGTTCTTGCCCAGTTCAGACCAGGTGAGACCACCGGCCGTTCAACTGGGCCTGCATGAATGTTCAATGGATGACTTTTTATGACAAAGGGCCAAAAACTCCACTCTCGGAACATGCTAATGCTGCCACTTTCCGAACTTGCACCTTGTTAAGAGCGATGAAGTTTGACTACGCTTGTGCAGACCATCGATGACCTTACTTTTCTTACCTCCAATCACCTTTCCCCACGCCTCAGACCACCCTGACTCTTTATCCCTTAAATATCCCTAAACCCCCAACTTCTGGGAGGTGGATTTGAGGTTTGTTCTCCTGTCTCCTCACTTGGCTGCCTTATGAATAAACTTTTTCTCTGCTGCAAACCTCAGCTTCTCAGTATCTGGCTTGTTGCATGTCTGGTAAATGAACCTTGTCTGGTAACAGTAAAGACCTTTGTCTCTGACCCAGGAGTCTTGTGTCTTCTGCCAGCATCTATGACAGTGTAGCAGGATAACATGTTAGCTTACACATAAGGTAAACCTCAGATCATTCAAGGAGAACCAACCACATAATTAGAGGTTGGAACATTCAGTCCCACCCCCTGACCTCTGGAGAGATGAGAACTTGAATCAATTGCCAAAGGCCAATGATTTTTTTAATTAATTGTGCCTATGTAATGAAGTCTCTATAAAAACCCAAAAGAAGGGGCTTAGGAGAGCTTCTGGGTTGGTGAACATGAGAAGGTGCTGAGAGTGGTGCACCTGGAGAAGGTGAGGAAGCACTGAGCCCTTTCCCCATGTCTTGCCCTATGCATCTCTTCACCTGGCTATTGATTCATATCCTCTAATATCCTTTGTAATAAGTTGGTAATCTAGTGAGTAAGCAGCTTTTCTAAGTTCTGTAAGCCACTCTACCAAATTAATCCAACCCAAGGAGAGAGTCATAGGAACCTCTGATTTATAGCCAGGCGGTCTATAAATGGGCTTGACATAGGCATCTGAAGCAGGGATTAGTCTTGTGGAACTGTGGGATCTGTGGAATCCAATGCTATCTCTGGGTATATACAATCAGAATTGAGGTGAATTGAAGGACACCCAGCTAGTATCAGAGAATTGCTTGTTGGATGGTGTGGGGAAACCCCTCTCCCCACACATAGAAATTGTGTACAGAACCCTCTTAACATGTAAAGGAGTTGACTATGTACTGGGAGACAATTTTACATGGACTTCCTGTTTATCTACCATCTTGCAAGCTGTTTACCTGCCCTTTGTTCCAGACACCAGAGTTGAAATTACTTTTCGGTGAGTCTTGAAAATACCCTAGTCAATCCCAGTGCCCACTAAGTCCTGGCTCTAAGACTTGGGTCTGGTCAAACCAGGCTTCCTTCCCATAACATTCTTTTCAAAAATGTTTGTACAGTGAACAGCTTGAAAAGATAAAATAGTGTCTTCTTCTGGAGTAAAAGGCAAGCATGCTTACTACCCCATTATAGAAGATTTAGGCTTTCTAAGCTCAAGGTTCCCTCCTATAATGCAACTCACTGCATACACAGGTGTTATCTGGCCCTCTTCATATCACCCAGTAGGAATTGGGACTTGGAGAAATGACATGAAAATGCTGATGTTCTGGCTATTGCTATTGCTTTGAGAAATTACTGCTTCTACCAGCCTCTGTGAAACTATGGCAGGCTAACTTCATAGTTTGCAACTAGGGTAAAATCTAATCCTTAATGCACAGTCCTAAAAAGTACTTTAGAAGATGTTAGTCAATGGGATTTTGTAGTTCCATATTTTGGCTTCTCTTTGGTATTGTTACCTACACATATCTAGAGAACAGCACCATAAATTGCCCAGAGTGATATTTGGTACAATGAGGGAAAAAATGCTAAAAATAATCACTTGTTTTCAAGGAGCCTACAATATTTATTGTACAACTGCACAGTGGTTTAACGGAAACCACGTGAATTTGATGCAGTTAAGTTCCAGTCCTGCTCCATATCACCTAATGAAACTGTACAAGCCACCTGATTTCATTTGCTCTTGAATTCATCATTCACTAAACAGAGATAATACAACCTATACCATCTAGTTCACATGAGGGTAAAATGAGATGACAGTATTTGAATAATAGTAATAAATTTCTCTACCAAACCACTCTTAAAATTGGCTAACAGTGTCCCTCCTTAGAAAACCTAGCTGTTGAAGAGGCCTGAGAAAAATTTTCAAGATAAGTTTGCTCTTGACTTAAAACTTTTTATTGTTGGGTCTCTGACAGACATTTGTCCATTTGTGACAACGTTGCTTTGATCTTCCTCAAAGCTTTGCCAAACTCAGGGAAAATGGTGAGACCAAATGCATTAGATGTTTGAGAATATGACCCACTTCCAATCTTAGAGCAAAATGATTTTCTTTCACATAAACAGTAACGTCATATATCCTATAATACTGTAAAGAAAATCCCCTTGCCATTTCCTGCATTGTGAATCTCTTCAGTTCTTCAGTTACTTCTTCTTCCTCTTGTCTCTCTTCATCCTTTTTCTGGGCCTCCGATCCCATCAGGTCTTCATTAGTAAGCACCTCATGTTGCACAGCAAAAAATTCAATGTTATAAGAATGAGCGACGTCTACCATCTCTCAATTATTTTCTCTTTTGTCTACATCATTATCACTCCGCACTTCTTAGCAGTACCAGCTACATCACTGCTGCTTTTATGCTTGCTTCCAGACATCCTGGGCGTGAAATAAAGATACTGTATTACTGTACTCTATACAGTACTGTAAAGTACACAAAAGCACAACCACTTGTGAAGGATGCACGCATGTGACAATGCACGCCAGACACGTGAACTTACATAATTGGACTTGAGAAGGCAGTCCACATCTGTGAAAGTTCGCAACTTGAAGGTTTGTGTGTAGAGGACTTACTGTATCAGTAGTCAATACTTGAAAAACTATTGCAGTGGAACCACTGTGAATGTCTGTATCTCCACACAACTCTTAGAGGCACAGCTGCTGAAATACTGAAAATGAAGCCATGTGTCAATTCCTAAAAACATGTTGAATGCCAATTTCTTAAAATGCAAGTAAGCAGGTGAGGTTTTTGTTTTTTGTTTTTTGTTTTTTTTATTTATTATTTTTTGGGGGTACACCAAGTTCAATCATCTGTTTTTATACACATAGCCCCGTATTCCCTCCCTTCCTTGACTCCCTCTCCCTCGAGTCCCCCCACCCTCCCCGCCCCAGTCCTCTAAGGCATCTTCCATCCTCGAGTTGGACTCCCTTTGTTATACAACAACTTCCCACTGACTATCTATTTTACAGTTGGTAGTATATATATGTCTGTGCTACTCTCTCGCTTCATCTCAGCTTTTGTTTCTGCTTTTAAATAGCAGTGACGCATCCTCACTCTCAAATTGATGAAGCCTAAGTACACAGCAAAGTCCAGTTCTAAGCTGCCTCTTTACAGCTTTCAGTCTTCTGTGAATTCTGAGCAAAGAAATCTGCCTTTCCATTTCACTGTGATGTTTTTCTGGCACATGCTTGAGATTATGATAAATCAGCAAAAACCTGATTAATTAAAGCCTCAGGCTGAAGATAACCAAACACCTTGGAGTGATGTTTCTTTCCTATTTTGTGGATAGGAACAATTGATCTGAAAGGCCAAGGGACTTTGTTATGGGAAGCAAGCCTGGCTTGGCCCGGCCAAAGTCTTAGAGCCAGGACTTAGTGAGCACTGGGGTTGACTTAGGGTATTTTCAAAACTCACCCCAGAGTAGTTTCAACTCTGGCATCTGACCCTTCTTCTTTTTGCCTCCATTCCTTCAACCTATACATATTTTTCATCATGACCTATCACTTTATGCCACTTACTGGTTTATCTGTTAGCTTCCTCCCTTAAAATCAGGGACTGAATTCACTTAACTATTCAACTAATATAGCTGCGTAATAAATGTTTCCATTTTTAAATTAAATGAATCAATGGATAAAATATAACTATTCTGGTAAATTACACTCCAAAATACAAGCAGAGAAATTGCCATCAGGAGGCTATGATATGGTGTTGGGACGAGACACTCAAGTACAATACTAAGGCATTACTGCAGCAAGCAAAGTGAGACGGATTTGCGTTTCAAAACTCTAGTTAAAGTTCTTTTCTCAATCTCCCAAAGGGAGAGTTCAGCGCTAAGGCTATTTAGAGGAACCCAGAAGAAAAAGCTGAAGCCTTTGGCTTCTTTCTTGAATCTCTAATTACCAGAGCACAAAATGAAGCCTAGACCTTAGGACTGTGAAAGGCTAGAGATCCCCGAGGGTAGCTGAACAAGTCCAAGCACAGCAGAGCTTCTGGGGTCCGAGCAGACGGAATGGAAGACTTGCTCCTCACGGAATTCTGAGAGAGAGCAGACCAGGGAGTTACTCCATCCTAAAGAGGTTTTCTCATAATATTTATTCATTCTTCTAAGAGCTACAAGTTGGCCTGTGGTTCCAGCGATCAGGGGGAGCATCAGATGATCTTTATCTTCCCATGTGCCCACCTGCGTCCATCTTCTCAATTTACCTGCGTTGACAGGTGCTTCTTACTATTAAAGGTACTTTGTCACCTCCTAATTCATGCTCAACATTTTCAACCCGCATTCTTTTCTCCCATGATCTTATATGGTTCTCAGAGGTAAACATATTCAACTAATATAAATAGCTTCCAAAGGTATGGTTTGTACACATAGTAAACATTAATCATATTTAGTATTTCCACAACTCCACTGAACCAGAATTAGCATCTTTACAAACTGAGTATAAGGGGGGAAAGGCTCTGATGAGGTTAGGATTATTTCCCAAAACCCTCTTTACCAAAAAAGGACAGAAGTACAGGCAGCACTACACGTCAGTGAGACTGTAGGAAGTCAGGGGGCTGTTCCAGCAAGTAAAAAACCCACAGCCACCATCATGTTTATTGCAGCACTCTTTACAATAGCCAGGACATGGAAGCAACCTAAATGCCCATCAACAAATGAATGGATACAGAAGATGTGGCATATATATACAATGGAATATTACTCAGCTATAAAAAGGGATGAGATGGAGCTATATGTCATGAGGTGGATAGAACTACAATCTGTCATACAGAGTGAAGTAAGTCAGAAAGAGAAGGACAAATACTGTATGCTAACTCACATATACGGAATCTAAAAATGGTACTGATGAACTCAGTGACAAGAACAAGGATGCAGATACAGAGAATGGACTGGAGAACTCGAGGTATGGGAGGGGGCGGGGGGTGAAGGGGAAACTGAGATGAAGTGAGAGAGTAGCACAGACATATATATACTACCAACTGTAAAATAGATAGTCAGTGGGAAGTTGTTGTATAACAAAGGGAGTCCAACTCGAGGATGGAAGATGCCTTAGAGGACTGGGGCGGGCAGGGTGGGGGGGACTCGAGGGGGGGAGTCAAGGAAGGGAGGGAATACGGGGATATGTGTAAAAAAACAGATGATTGAACCTGGTGTACCCCCCCAAAAAAAAAAAAAAAAAAAAAAAAACCCCACAGCCGTGCTGCACTGAGCATCAGGGGGACCAAATGGAAGAAAACAGTGACCAATCATGGGAACTGCAGTTCCAAGAAGAGAGGACAAAGAAGTCCCAGGAGCAAGCTAGGATCCAAGGAACTGAGATAGTAGACAACTATTAGGACCAGGACCCTATTATAAATAAGGGTTTGGTCATAAGAGACAATGAAGGAGCTCATTTAATTGAAAAAGGTACAGGGGAGAGAAAAAAAATGAGAAAGCCTTGGTGGTAGGACCTGAGTTGGACTCAGTCTGCAAGTGAGTATTAGGAAGGCCCAGCAGTAGACATTAGAGCCCTTGCAGAGACAGGCACTGCAGCCTCCCAAGTATTAGGGTGGGAGAAATAGTAGATGGGCAATTTACCTGCCAAAAGACCCCTCCTTCCTGAAACGGGAAATTTGGAAAGTCTCTCAAAATGAGCATTACCATCTTGCTAACAGCCAAATATCACAGGCAACTGAAAAACATATACTCAACTGTTTGCAAAATGCACATGCCACCGCCCAGGTGCCCTCAACATAGAGCCTGCCTCTCACTGATCCCTTCTCTCTTGACTTTGGCACCTCCTCCTCTCTATTCTTCCTTTTCTCTGCCCTCTGCTCCTCCTGCAATCCACTGGCCCTCAGGTACATAAGAAACAGATGCTCTAACTACCACAGAAAACACGATATTTGTCCTAACTCCGAAGTTCTGTGCCCCAAGTGAGCTCTTGTTAAAAACTCCTGAAGTTTTGAGACACTGTGAATGGAAATGCTGCCCACAGTACCTTGTGAGATTTTAAAAAATGGTTCTTATACACTTCAAAAATAGCAGCAAACCTGGGAGAACAGGACAAATCCCCTTCTAGATTTAACCAGGTGAGTTCTCAGAATTCAAAAGTTATAATGTAATTGAGGACCTCTTTTTTATGCATTAGAATATCCAGGAAGATTATACAATTTCTGCAAGACTATAAGATAAATAAGGCCAATGAGTATCTCTCTCTTATTTATTGATGCATATCTAATGCCTACACACTGGCTTATATATAAGACATTCAACAAACATTGGTTAAATCAGTTAATGAATGATCATCCTTCATTGACTTTTTTTTTTTTTTTTTTTTTTTGGGGGGTACACCAGGTTCAATCATCCGTTTTTATACACATATCCCCATCTTCCCTCCCTTCCTTGACGCCCCCCCCAAGCCCCCCCTTCATTGACCTTTATCTGGATTTTGCAAACTTAAAGTTGAAAAATGTCTTTAAAACTAATTAAAAGCTGTAATTGAAACCCATCTTTAATTCATCTTTTTTAGAGATGGTGAACACATCTTACACCTCCGTAGTACTCTTTTTATATACCCCCCTCCTCTTCTATTATTATGTAAGGCCAAACCCTCTCCGTAATAGTCTCAGAACCTTGAGCTCTTAGTTCAAAATCCCCAGGCTCTTATTATTTGCACATTCTCCCCATCTCACCCTGCATGATTTTCTCCACTCTCATTTTACACTCCTCTTCCTGTAGCCTCTGGTCTAGCAAGTAAATCACTGCATTACTGTGTACTTTTCAACCTCTTGGTTAAAATTTAATTATTAATAAGATAATAAAGTGGTAACATATTTTCTACATTGCTCCTAAAGAGAAAGTAATTTATGTGACTTGGAGTTCACATAAATACCTTACTTTGTTATAAATAAACTTATACATATTGATTTTGTTATAAGAAAACTGAAAATAAAATCTGCTAGGAATAGCGACAAATAGATTTAATTAATTTTGTGATTTATTCCATCTTGATGGGTCTGTCGAGATCATCTTTTTACTCACTAATAGAATTATGTGCCCAAAGCATAACACATGGCAACAATTTCTGCCATTTCTTTGTCATTATGATTATTGTCACCAAAATTATTAGATTGGTCACTTTCCTTTCTGCACAGGAAAACATTCCTTTAAAATGTGGGGAAACATCCATCAAAATTCTTTCCTAACCCAGTAGCTTATATGCCTCCTGCCTCTGTCATTTCTTGGCATTGTTTTGTAAGGAGTATAAAAAAGTAACAAGGGACCCTGGGGTAGTAAGTGATGTACTCCTCTACCAAGAGTGGGCTAAAACCTAGAAAGCTGAGAGGCCTGAGCTCTGCTCCACTCAGTACAGGGGAGAGACTCCCTCCCACCCTGCCCTACTGAAGGCCTTAGAATCACAGGGCACAAGCATGAGGTTCATTAAGTCTTCATTGAGTGCCCTATGGCAAGAAGAGGATCCTATCATAGACTCCAGTAACTATTACTATGCTAATTTCAGAACAGGCCACCAGTATTCTTCACCCATTAACTATAATCAGTATGAATCTTTAATAGCATATCGATATAGCGCAACATTCTTGCTTGATTTAAATTGAGAACGGTCACCTTTATAATTAGAGCTCGGGTTTCAGAGACAGGTTTTCCTGCCTTGCGATCCTGTCACTAACCTCATACACCTGACCTAAACTCTCTTTGGGTCTGCTTCCTCTTGCATAGACTGTCACCATCAGTGTCTACGTGACTGAGGTTATTAATTTTAGGAAGTTAGCACGGTTCCTGGCGAAGTGTAGGAGCAGTGAAACACTTTCTTAAAATAGTCATCCACGTGCTTTCTTTATGCATAATCCACTGCTCAATCATTTTCCTCAAGGGAAATTAGAATTGCTCTAGGATGAAGACAAATTAGAAGAAACAACACATTTTCTGGGTTTTTTCTTTACCATTCACAAGTAGGCTTTTGAAGCCCAAAGAAGCAAGATATAGGGAGTTTGGGGCTGAATTGTTGCCCCAAAATTCATACACTGAAGTTCTAATTTCCAGAATCTCAGAATGTGACTGTATTTGGAAAAAGGATTTTATAATGTTGTTAAGGTTATATGAGGTCATTAGGGTGGGCCGTACACCAATATAACTGGTGTCCTTAAAAAGGAGTAGATTAGGAAACACAAGCACAGAGGAAAGACTAGATGAAGAAACAGGGAAAAAATAAATAGATATCTATAAGCCAAGGAGAGAGACCTTAGAATAAATCAACCCTGCTGACACCTTGATCTCAGACTTCTAGCCTCGAGAACTGTGAGAAGATAACTTGTTATTTAAGCAACCCAGTCCATGGTACTTTGTTAAGGCAGCCCTAACAAACTAATACGGAGAGTTTTTGCCATAATAATTGATCAAAAAGAATGGAGAAAGCCCCAGATGCCTTTGGCTCTGCAGGGGACAGGCTGAGAGTCGTTCAATCAGGCAGGGGCTGCAAATGTGAAAGAGTGGATTGGAACATTGGAGAAGGAACCCGGGATGAGGAGACACAGAAGGCTGTCCCTCTACAGAGAGATTCAATGAAGGTTGTAACCCATGGTGCTCCTCTCACTATCACCCCCACCATCACATACATTCATTTCAATGCCAGCAAAGTACGATCTCAGTCATGGAATTCTATCGTAGATTTGACTTAATATTTAATTTTTATCATAAATATCAAGAAAGGTTTTTTAAGCAAAAAAATCCAAATAACATTAACCTAGAGTAAGAAGAAATAGGTACTGTCTAGGCAGATGAATTGTTTAATTTAGAAGTCCTGGGAGGAAGTGGAAATTTCATTTAAAGACTGAAAGAATAATTCCTAAAGAAATGAAAGTTCATTAGAGTAGATAGTTAGACAGACATATAGCAGAAAGCTCTGGAGATTAATCTCCTGTTCAAATACAGAAGATTTATTGAACTTCCTGAAAGAAAATCCTGGGAGAGGGCCTATTTGAGATGTAAAATTAAATTAAATTAATTTTTTGTGAAATAGTTGAATTTTGAATAAGAACATGAAAGCTGTCTGTAATCAAAAGTCATTTTGTTGGTTTGGAGACATAAAAACACAATTTCTACTTCTTCACGCTAATCAATCATGCAGATATATATATTTTATTAAAGTGTTTCTATGGTATTATATTTAAAGACACTCAATCTAAAACTATCATTTTAGTGAAAAAAAAAAAAGACAGTAAAAAAATCTGCTTCTACCATATTCCATTTATTTATTATTTTTCATTTAATTTAGAATATCTTTATCAGTCATGTATTATGTGTTAGGCACTGTGCTAGGCACCAGGAATACCCAATGAGCAAGGCAAGCACTTCTCTGCTTTCCTGATGGTTACAGTCTCCCTGGGAGGCAGGCATTTAAACAAACAGTCACACGAATAATTAAGAAAACTAATACTGGGCCGAGGTACAAAAAGTTAAGCCTCAATTTCAGAAAAAAATGCAAGTGGAAAGGAAAGAAAAAATCTCCAAACAAATTGAAAATCACTTTTAATATATAAAAAGTATATGTAACATAAAATAAAAAACATAAAAGTAATGCATCTCATTTACCAACTCTCCTTAGCTGAAGTTTCTTTTTGAATCATCTTCAAGACACAGGACTGATCCCTGGTCCAGGAAGATCCCACATGCCATGAAGCAACTAAGCCCCTGTGCCACAACTACTGAGCCTGTGCTATAGATCCTGAGAGCCACAACTACTGAGCCCGCATGCTGCAACTACTGAAGCCTGCACGCCTAGAATCCATGCTCCACAACAAGAGAAGCCACCACACTGAGAAGTCCGCACACTGCAACAAAGAGTAGTCCCTGCTCGCCACAACTACAGAAAACCCAAGCACAGCAACAAAGACTCAACACAGCCAAAAAAAAAGAACTTCTGAAAGCTGAACTTTGCCTTAGATTAAACAAGTGTCTTTTGCCTTGGTTTATTTCTAAATTTGATATATTTCTGAATGTAGATCCTGATATTTCACATTTTGTTGGGAAATAAAAGAGGTGAAATCATTGCAAAATGGGAGATTTCAGAAATGTGCCCCCTTTTTGCAGGAAAGATCAAAGTGACAGCGTCCCAGTTAGCAATCCTGGGACAAGCACCTTTAAGATTTTCTCTTCTTCCTCTTAGGAAACACATTTTTTAAAAAAAACATTTATCTATTTGGTTGCGCTGGGTTTTAGTTGTGGCAGGCAGGCTCCTTAGTTGTGGCACGTGGGTTCCTTAGTTGTGGTATGCAAACTCTTAGTTGCAGCATGCATTTGGGATCTAGTTCCCGGGCCAGGGATTGAACCCAGACCCCCCCCCCCGCCACATTAGGACATTGGGAGTGTGGAGTCTTATCCACTGCCCCACCAGAGAAGTCCCATTAGGAAACACATTTTATATCAGTCAGGATTCTTAGCTGCAAGTGATAGAAGCTGACTCTGAGTGAAACAGCACAGCAGGAGAGCATTTGTTTAAGGATATAGGGTAGCCCACGGAATTTCTAGCTCCAGGTAACCTTCCAGGGAAAATATCCAAAACCACACTGCAGAGCTAGTCTGATAAGGAAATGACTGCTGCTGCCTCTAATTCGCTACTCTTAAACTTGAAGTGTCTACAACCACTTCCATCAACAACACAATTGCCCTTGCACCTTCTGCCCTCTAGCTTAGCATTCAAGTCTGGCATGAGTGCCACTGAGTGGCAGAGCCTGGATGACATGCCTATTGGACTGTCCCTGCACCATTATCAAACTTTTAATTACACTAACTTTATGAAGAAAGTCTTAATATTTGCCTTGTGGATCTTTTTCTAGTTTTACAATTTCTCTGTATCCTGAGATTTGGGTGTATCCCTTACAAATAGATGAGTTTTATTTCTTTATAGAACCTGACACTTTTTATCTCTTAAATGGAAAGTTAGTCCATTTATATTTATTATGATGACTGACATATGCAGTCTTGTTGCTACAATATTATTTTGTGCTTACATCTGAACTCTGTTTTTTCTCTTTCCTTTTTTGGTCTTTTTTTCAATTGAGTGAAATTTTTATATTCCTTTTCTACCTTCAATAGCTTGGAAGTTCTGCACTATATTTCTACTCAAGCGTTACCCCCATAATTTAATATACATACTTATTTTAACAAAATATAGGCTCTAGGAATCCTGGAATTATTTTCATATTCTTCCAAACTTCAATACTATCCTTTCTTTATCCAAAAAATTAAACATTATTGTTATTATTTTATGCCTTCAATATTCTTTTAGAATTACCCATTGGTTTACCAGTTTCTTTGCTCTCCATTCCTTCTTGCATGTTAGATCTTTAGAAACATTTTTCTTTTGCCCAAAGTTCTTCCTTTAGTGAGGGTCTGCTAGATGCAAATTCCATCAGTTTTTGTTTAACTGAAACTATCTTTATTTTTCTTTCATTTTTGAAAGATTATTTCACTGAGTTCTAATTTGACAATTATTTTGACTGCATATCTATCTGGCTATTAAAAAGTTAGACGCCCGTTGAATTATATGCTTGACTTTGTTTGCTTTCTTCTACTTTTAAAAAGTCTCCCTCCCTCCCACCCATTTTGTCTGCACCATTCCCCACCTCAGTTTACAATTTTACATAATGTGTTTAGTTGTGAATTTCTTTTAAATTATCATGCTTAGGGATGTAATGAACTTCCTGAATGTAAGGACTGGTACTTTTAACCAATTCTGGAAAATTTTCAGCCATTATTTTATAATACTTTACTCTTCCCCATTATCTTTCTATTATGAACTGCTGGACCAGATAATTAGATTATGATACATCTTTTTTTTAATTTTTATTTTTACTCTTATATGTGTCTTAACCATATTTTTTCATTTTCCTGAATCCTGGGGAAATTTTTCTTCAGATTTATCATCTACTCCACTAATTTTCTCTGAAGCCTTGTCAAATCTACTTTCATTTTTATATATTTAAATTTTAATTATTTTATTTTCCATTTCTTACTGTCCTGTTTTTTTTTCTTTTTCTACCTACCAGGAAAATTCTAATAGTCTCTTATTCTTCTATTATACTTTCAGCTTCCTCTTTAATTTCTATAAATATATTAAACATGTTTATTTTATGTTCTGTGTTGATATTTAAAGTGTCTACAAGTCTGTTTTTCTGATAATTCTAACTTATGGTACCTTATGTTCTCATGTATTTTGTGACATTTGTGTTACTCATGTAACTTAATCTTGGCTTTTTAGAAGTTTGAGGCCTAAAATGAAGGTATTCCTGAGACAATCTGCGTTTGCTTCTACCACTTCTACCAGGCATTCCCTGGGCATTACAATCCCAGAACCATTTTCACTAAAACCTCAAATTAATGGTTTTTGTTTGTTTATTTACTTGCTACATTGATAGGATGAATCTAGACTACATATCTATATGACGATTGGATTATAGTTATAGGTTTTCAAGGTATTTTTTTCCCCTCACTCAGCTGTAAAGTTAAGATAAGCAAGATCCTTTACTGTCTCCTTTTGAGGAATGGTTTTATTTCTAATTTATGCCTACACTAAGGATACAGAAACATTTGAGGTCCTAGATGTGTAAAGTCCTATGTAGATTTAAATCTTACAGATTTAACATTCTCATGTTGAGTGGAAAACTTACAACTATCTTTTTAAATATTTCTCTTTCTCATTATTTTTCTATTATCAGACTTTGGAATCTCAAATTATGTGTCTGTTAGATCTAGGCTTTGTCTGTATATTCTGCATCTTGTGTGACCATCAACTTGTAAGTTCAAAGGCACCATGGTTTGTGTACTCTCAAGAAAAGAACAGCTTAAATGTATACGCATCTCACTGGTTTCCCACATTCACTGCTGTTTTGGCTTCTAAGGATTTCTGACCGCTTCTACTGGAAACATATTGCAACTCAGCAATACATATAACATATTACAACCCTCACATCTAATCATTTTCAGTGATATGCTTGTTTAAGGTAATACTGCTAGAAAAAGACTTCTCTATCTTTTCCATTTATTCTTTTGCTTCCTTTTTATAATATGACTTTAAAGATATCTCTAGCAATCTATATACCTTGGGAGTTAAGTTATCCATATAACAAATGTAAAAGGGGACTTAAAATCTGCATTTTAACAAGTTTATCAAGTGATATGTATGATGTGAATATATGTTAAAGTTTGAGAAGATTTTTTATCATACATGAGAGGACCTTTGTCATAAGCAAATCCAGTCAAGGACTCATCTCAAAACTGATATATGCATTTTAGGGAGAAGGGCTTCCTTTTCCTTTTAGATCTCAAGCTGTTAGAATTTAGATTGGGGTTGTGAGGGCCATCTTTCTTGCCATATAGAAAAAAAGACCAGAAAGTGACCCAGGCTACAAAGGAAGGAGGGTTATAAGATATAACAAGAGAGATTTCAAAGGACATTACTTGAGTTCCTGCCATGCTTAAAGTCAGAACCACTCTGAAATTCCCAGCTACGTGAGCCAATAAATTCCCTCCTTTGCTTAAAATATTTTAAGCTGAGTGACTATCATTCAAAACAGAGGGTTCTGAAATATATAATTCAGCAGTATCAGCCATCAAATATCAAATACCAAAAGATACACATATTTACCATTTTGGAGCATCATGTAGGAGACAGATTTAATTTAATTTCCAGTCTATTTCTGAGTTAGATGTTTTGGAGAGGAAGTAGTCAATGGGCAAATGGATAAATATTATATCTCACTGTCAGGAAGAACACTTGTCTTCTTTTACATCACGCTCGTTTCCCCCTCCTGTTCCTTTCCAAGTATTTCCCAAGCCCAAGATTTCCAATTAGTTAATAAACTGTCTCCAGCTGTTCTCTTGTGAGAATTTTAATAAAAAGAGCAAAATCAATTATCATGCACCTGAATGCATTTAGACCAGATTTTCAAGTAGCTTTTTACTATAAAAATCTGAGCAGCCCTATAAAAATAAATCAATAAGCTTTGGGAATAGGAGATTGGAAATGAAGGAATTTCACTTTCACCTGGGTTAACAATATTGAATGGGCTAAGTGGTCAGAGTGGTAGATAACTGCTAAAGAGGAAAATTTTTCTATAGAAATTGGTTATATTGTCTTATAGTATTGAGAACAGTTTTTATTCTCAGCAAAGACCAAGAATAAAATGCTTCTTTGCTACATAAACATGTGGGGCAGAAGGAAATGATTGCTTTTAATCCTCTTGAATGACCAACTAATTTTCAGTGGGTTCTACCCTGTTTTATCTACTAGAATTTTATCCACTTCATGTAGGTAGTGTTGGGGATGATACACATAGTCTTATCAAAAATGTAAGCCTTCTAAGGCAAAATGGAGAATTCAACATTTATCATTCATGAGTGCTCAAAAACTTTATCTTTCTTTATCTGACCTGTAAATATGTCTTATGATAACAATTATTTAAATCATTTTGTTTCCTCCAAACAAAACAAAATGGAAATGTTGCATTAAACAAGCTCTACATTTCTCCATATTGATGCCTCTGCCATGTTTTTAGCTCATGGCATGTTTTTTGCCCTCCCTCTTATTTCTGAAACATGCAAAATGACTCTTGCCTTAATACTTATATATCTTAAATGTATACCACTGATTAGAACTTGCTACCCCCACTGAAATAATTCTCCTAGTAGCTAAATTTTACACAGTGCCAAGCACTGTGATTGTTTTACCCATATTAATTCACTTTATCAACAGAAGGTCCCTACGAAGTAGATATCACCATCACCTCCCTTTCACAGGTAAGAAAACAGAGGCATAGTAATTTGCCCAAGATCATACAGTGACTAAGCAGCAGAGCTGTGGTTCAAGTTGTACTATACTGTCTAGCACAGTATTTTTCACAGAAAAAATTGTTGCACCTTTAAGAGAAAATTTGGCAAAGCTGCCACACAATAGATTTACATGAGCACACCACAACTTAATGTGCTCACAAAACTCAATTCAAAAACCCCCTTCTTAATGACCATTCTCAGATTTCCCTCCTATCCATCCCTAATTCCCACTTGGAAATAATCTATGAACGCTTATGTGATTTTCTATTTTTAAAAGTATTTATCTCAGAAATCCTTGATTTTAATTGTGTCTATGATTTATGGACCCAAAGAAACTGCAGGCTCTTGAAAGTTAGAGCTTTTTAAAATTATTACAAAACACCTAATGCGGTGTTTTGCATGGAATGCATGCTTAATAATCACTTGTTAATGGACTTAATTAATACTTTAGGCCAAAACTGACTTCTGCCTGAAGTATATAGTCTAAGCAGTTGTCTCAAATCTTTTGGGGAAAAGAAAGGAATGATGATGCTGATGGTGGTGATGATGCTGAAAATAATGAATAAGCACGGTACCCATACAGAAAGAAAGAATCTAGGACTGGGTAGTTCTGTGGAAAGTAACTGTTTTCCAAAATAATTTCAATATTTAACTCAATTCTCTTGCGAATATCCACTACCAATATCTACATAACCACCTCAATATTTTTCATTTAAAGTAGGAGGACAAATGTGGCTTCTCCCAATCTCTATTGAGGAAAATTTAAGGTAAAATAATGAGATGATACATTTAAAACTTCCTGAGCTTAGAGGAAAAACAAGACCCCTGTGCATTAATTCTTATGGCAAGAAGTAAACACGATGACAATTATCTAAACAGCAATATTCATCTCTTTAATTTTCTAACAGCTTAATGCTTAACTTCAGGGAAAAAAACCCAAAAAAACAAAAAACAGTGATATTTTCTGGCCCCTTTCTCAGAGATGCCATGGTGGTGACAATGTGGCCTCTAGTGTTAGATCTTTGGGCTGAGACCCTGGCGCTGCTCTCTGGGCAGCCTCAAGTCAATTACTTTGCCCTAAGGTTCTTATCCTGTAAGACAGTAATGACAATTCCTATTTCATAGCTGTTGTGATGTTTAGATGACATGCTAAGCACTGAGAAGAGTAGACTGCATATCGAAAGTACTCAGCGAGACTTGGATACCATTTTAAATGTGTTTTATTGATAATACTTGTATTTCCCTAACATTATCCAATCATCAGGAAAAACCATTTAAAACCTAATTGTACCACAGAATTTGCACACATTAGTAAAGATGCTGCCTGTTTGGTAATGTTCTCCAAATGACCTCTTAGCCCTTTATTTCCCTGTGAGCATTTCAGAGAAGGAAATGGCAATGATAATTATTTACTTCTTGATGTAATTATTCTGTTCTGAATTCATATTTATTTATGTATATTGTTATTTGCCTCATCAGGTCTTATGTCAATATGACTATCATGTTTAATATCCTTCTATTAGTCTCCTGATATAATGCATTTAAGACAGGCATGGTCATTTGTTTTGGTACTTCTAGGCAAGGAGATAATAAAATGAACTATAGAAGGAAAATCACATGGATTTTGAATAATCTGTCATGCTAAAACAATGTCATTTTTAGCTTCTAAAGGGTTGTATATTTTCAATTTAATTCATTCCTCCTGAGACTCTTACTGTGGTATAATTTGCATATTAATTGTTGCTTCTCAAAGGACTAATTGGATACTTGAAATAAATTTGGTGGATTTCCTAATTGTCCTAAGTGATGGGGTGAAAAAACACAGTAATGAAAACGAGCTAGAGCCCACACAAAAAAATTGCTAAAAGAACTTTCACATGCTTAATGGATATTAATCCATGGTTTCAAAAGAAAAGAGACTTATTTGGAAGCAGATTTCCCAACCTAGTTGCAGGATATTTAATGCTTCTTTGTGTTGACCCAGATGCTGAGGGAAGTCTCAAAGGCTAGCAAGTCCTCACAAAAGGTCTGGATCAAGCTGTTGGATAATTCAGATCTTGACCTTAGTTGTCATCTGGTTAAACACAGATTTGCAATTTGGATTATAGCCCAATACAAAGCTATATTCCAAGACTATCAAAGATTTCTACATGGATCCCTTCTCTCTAATAGTTTCATGTGTCCTGCGAGATCAACATTTTCCTTCTTGAAAACCCTAATTTTTTTCTTATGCATTTTATTGAATGAGTTACCAACGAAGCTTCAATTTATCTTCCCTTGACATTCAGAAAATCTGGACTACCTACCGACACTGCAATGGGATTTTATGAATGTCAACTCACCTTGTATTCATCAAGAAAATAAGTATATATTTGAATTGACACTCTTCGTAATTTTGTTAATTAATGGGTAATACTGATTTTTTTCCTTCTTAATCAAGAAAACAAATGTAATTGCTTTTGCTGCAATTATCAATGTGCCATATTTCCAGGCTTTTTGACAAATGATTCTGTAAAGTACAAATTGGTTTTGCCATCATGAGTAACATAAATGCTTGATCAAAATAATTACCTCTGTATTTCTGGTATTTTCATGTTCCTTCCTTAGAAAAAAAAAAAACTAAAATTTTTCCTAGTTACCTCCTTCCCAAAAATGTGGAATCACTGAGTGAACAGATTTTTGCTTTTAAAACACCTGCAAAAATACTCATGGTCGTCTTCCAAAGAATTTTCATCCTGTGCAGCACTATTTAGCATTTAACACATCAAAGTCACGTCAAGTTTTCCAATCATCTAATCTTCCTTTTACCAGAGGTAGGTGGAATACTGAGTGGCATTGTTGCAATTCTCTCCTAAATCGGAGATACTAAGATCTGCAAATGCCATACATGTGTAATAACTCTTCTTCACCCTTGTCTTTAATAAAAAGCTGAAATTGCGTATGCACAGGCAAAGTTGTCTCAAAAGGAGAAAAAAAAATTTTTTAAGGTTGCATGTGTGATGAAAACAGCATGATCTTTAGAACCAGATAGGTGACAATACCTTGTCACAAGCCACAGCTTAACTCTTTAAGCCTCTGCTTCTATAACTATGAAATGCAAAATAATAATATTAAATAATAATATCTAGCTTCCAGAACTATTGTGAGGATTAATGGAGATAATCTACAATAGAAGATGGTAACCTAATAGACATTCAATAAACAGCAGCTATTTTTATTAAATTTTTTCATGGACAGAATTCATCAGTTCTACCAAGGCCATTTAATCTGACTTGTGTAAACAAAAACAGGAGCTCAAGTGACAAAATAAAATAACCTCAGTCTCAGCTGAACCAGATCTCACACAACACAGGAAAGGACTACTCAGAGGAAGAAAACAGGGTTGCACTGATTACTCTCTGAATAGAATCTTACAGAGAGTCATTTGGATAATTATTTGTTTCATTCATACATCACAGAATCAGCAATTCAACCTTTCCACTTGGCCATTTTCTTTTCTTTTGTCCTTTCCTATATTTTCCAACTTCATAGGTATGTTTATGTAATAGCCAATCAACACAGTAGGAAACGTTTTTGGATGCTATGTAAGAGATTTTGAGTTCGGGTGGTTTGAAATCTGTACTGAATTCTGAATTAACCACATTAGCTGCTTCCAGTGCCCACTCAACTGGATGCCAAAATATTTGCTCAAATGCTTAATTAGAAAATTGCCTCTTCCTAATCAATCCAAAACTCTTATGGTAGAGAAAACAGGTTATAATCTGAAATCCACCTGTGTTTATTTAGAAGATAGCTTTTTATTGAAATTATGCATTGTCAACCCTGGTTTATTAGATTACCTGGAGTCTGTGAATGGTGAGGGCATAACTAGGTTGGAGTCAATGGGAAAGGTCTTCAGCCAGCTGAGCACCACTGGAATATTGCGCAAGGGCAGGTATTATCAACACGACTCCAGCTCCTTCTATTAAACCTAGAGTGTCATCCACCACTGCTGACCCAACCATGATCAGCTCCATGTTTTGCTGCCAATAAGGCTACTGGTAAGATACTGACCACACTGCAACCAAGCATGGAAAACAGGCCTTCTCAGGCTGCAAAGCACCCCCCACTGTAGCACTCTGGTTTTAATCGTTAGCACGTTTCCCATATTCTGTGGCTTACTGAACCTGGACAATTCTGAAAACCTTTGATTGCTTACAGCTATGGTATCCATAAGCAAGGTCTCACCACAGTCATCCATGACTCACCAAAGAGAGGACTCTGATTCCCACTTCTTTATTTCAATTGTGCTAGTACCTGGATTGATCATTTTTGTATTTCTACAAAGTCTTCATAATTCCATGTAATGGTCACATAATACTCTATGAAAGGTGAGGAGCAACCACCCCTCTATAGTTGGACATTGAAATCATCAATACTTCTCTTCCTATATGATAAATAATGGTGCAATCATTATTCTCCTGTGAATAATAAGGTCCTTTTTCAAAATTTCCTTCTCAAAAAAAAAATTACTGAATCAAAGGAAGTAACTTTTAGAGTTTTTTATGTGCAACACTAAAATTCTTTCCAAAAGAGTTGAGCCAGTTCATAATGCAACAATATAAATTAAAAATATCAGTCTCATTTTACATTCTACAACATTGGATTCTTTCAAATATTTTGCTAAAATGTCAATTTATTCCTTTTAATCTGTATTACTTTGATATTAATAATATTCTTTTTTCTTTCATTTATTAATGTTATTATGGTGTTTTTGTATGTTTTGCTTATTGATCTGTTGGAATCAGAATGGTCTTCCTTTGCTTTATACAAATCTTCATATTTTAAAGGTATTAACATTACTTCTGATACCTGCTGTAAATATTCTTCCCCATTGTGTGCTTTGGATTTTTTTGTAGTTGTTTTTGTGCTTCAAATTCTAGACTTAAATTAATAAACATTAAGAGCTTACTGTGTGTTAGCACGTAAGCAAGATGCAGGGGCAGCAAGACAGACATGGTTGCTGTTCTCACGCAGCTGCTTCCAAGAGGGAAATGTAACTATGAAGAATGCATTAGGCAGGCATTTAAGTTTCTAAACTTCCCAGGAAGTCATCAGTTTAAGATTCGTTGACTAGATCTGTATCATATTGCCACACCTAGTGGCAAGAGAGCTTAGTGAAGTATTTTTATTTACCTGGACACAATGTCACTCTGAGGAATACCAAGGGCTTCTTAATAAGAAAAAAGTAAGAATAGATATTAGGAAGGCATCTAACAGTGTCAGCCTCAGGAAGACTGTCTACAAAAAAATAATAATTGTTGAAATGAGTGCAATAAAAATGTTATAAATGCTGCTAATAGGAAATAGGGACTAATAGGAAATGGAACTAGATTAGATAGAATGCTTCTCTTATTAGATAGGATGGCTTCTTAAAGAGGTGACATAGTGTGATGGGAAGGATGAGAAGGAGTCAGTCTTGGAGGCAGAAGGAATTAAAAATGTAAAGGTTTTGAGTCAGGAAAGAACTTGGATTATTCATAAAACTAAAAGAAGACTAGTGGAACAGTGAGTGTACGGGAAAGGTCCACAAGATGAAGCTGTAGAGGTGGTCAAAGTTTTGGCCTTATAAGCCATGGTAGAGTGCTCTGATTCTCAGGTAATGGGCAGACTTTGGTGTGATGCCTTATATAATCTGACTTACATATTAAGAGGATTTTTCCAGCTGCTATTTGGAAAAAGGATTGTAGAAGACAAGAGTGGAAGTGAGAGACCAATTAGCATTCTGTGAAGGTCCAGATGAGAAAAGAGTGATTTTCTGCACCAAGACGGTGGAGTGGTGATGAGGAGAAGTAAATGGGGTCATAACAAACATCAGAGGAAAAATGCCAGGATGTGCTGATAGCTGGACTCTGAATGAAAGAAGGAAAGAAGCCAAGAATGGGTCCAAGACTTATGGCTTGAACAATCAGGAGACAGGTGGATTTACTATTTACTAATAGCACTTAGAATGGAGAAAGTAGAGAAATCAACAGTTCAGGATAAGATGTGTTAAAACTAGAGCCTCTATGAACCCTCCAAATGGAGAGATCAAGTAGACAGTTTAAAATATAAGCCAAAAACTCAAAGGAAAAACCAAGGCTTAATATGTAGATGTAAAGGTCAGCAGGATACAGATAACATTTAGAGGCATGAGTATCAGTAAGATCATACGTGGAGAAAGTATGAAAAGAAAGACAGAAGAGGAAAGGCCACAGAAATATTTAGTGAGGAAAAAAGGTCTCAACAAGAGACTGAGAAGGAGCAGTTAGAGAGGTAATAGGAAAACCAGGATCAGCTACAACATTTTAAAGCAATTATACTCCAATAAAGATGTATTAAAAAAAATAGATGATAAATTCAGAGCTGAGCCCATCAGCCAATCAGAGCAAAGGAGTCATTTTAAAAAAAAAAAAAAAAAGGAAAACCAGGACAATGTGGTGTCCCTGAAGCCCTAAGAGGAATATTTAAAAAAAAAAAAAAAAAAAAGGGAGGGACAGCTCTTTCCAAAGCTCATAGGAGACAAAAAAAAAGGGGGGGGGGGGCGGGTAATAGAGATGTGTACTTATATACATATATATTGTAACATATCGTGTGTGTGTGTGTTTGTGTATGCAACTTAGTGATATTAGTCTTACATTCCTATTGGGATTATACTGTAAAATCTTTGAGGACAAAGATAATGTCTAACACTATTTCTGTATTGTCCATCATGCTTTGCAGAGGACTAACTCAATAAAATGCTTCCAGTCATAAAATCACAGTAATGACACAAGTCTTAGAAGTTACCTGATCCAATCTCCTCAATTCAATAAATAAGAAAACCCAGACCAAAAGTGGTTGCACAGTTTGCCCATAGGTCCCCTCCTAATTACTGGCTACTTAGAAGGAGACCTAAAACTAAAATCCATACCATCAGTTTCCAACATGATGTACTGTTCCTACTATATACAATAGATTTATTTTTATTTTCAAAAATGGACATGGGGGAAAAGGAAAATGTTTTATTTCTTAAATGCAAAAGAAAGTTTCCTGTAGCTAAGCCAAAGGTTTAGGTTTTATTTAGAAGAAATAGAGAGAGAAAAGAAATGTTGATGGTGAACATGTCTGTATTGAATCCATACAGATATAACTACATATCTTTCCATATAACAAAATATGGATGACTTAATGACAATGATTAGGGGAAAAGTGAGAGAGAGGAAGAGGGAGAGAAAGAACGGAATATAATCCTTGCTTCAGTCCTAGCAAGTTTAACAACTTACTTATCTATTTGCTTGCTTCCTTCTCAACCTAACCCAGTTCAAGAGCCATGTAAAGTTGAGACTCTAGTGAAAGAACTTATTCGCTATCTCCATATGGTTTCACACATCCCTGCTACCAGTCATTAGCCATACTAAAGAAGGTGTTGTTGACAAGTTAACGTAAGACTATTGTGAAACACATACCACTAACAGTTTGTGATATAAGCTCTTTATATAATACTGTATGTCATTGTGTTCTGTTGATGTTTCAATCACTGATCTAAAATGATAAGCTATGAAGAGCAAGTATAATATTTCTTACAATCTTAAATTTTACTGGCTCCTAATCCTCCATCACATAACCTAGTGTCATATTATTTCTAGGTAGTAAATCAAATTGACAATTCATTGCAAATATTGACTAAGTCTTTAATGACTCATATAACAAATTCTTAGATTGTTTCCTAATGAAGTCTCTCCACAAGAGGTTAATGTCTTTAACTGATTTGTCTTTTACCCAGGGTTTTCACATTCTTGAGAAGTTGTTGAAAAATATGTTCCATAATTATGCACAGTGTCATCTGAACCATAAAATCTATCTTAGTTCTAAAATTGTCTCACTAGTTAGAAATTAAATAACTTAAAATGCTAAAGCATGCCATTCTCTGCTGCTGCAGACATAAAGGGGCAGATGGTTCTGGAGTAATTATTATTATCCCTTTATTTAGACACATTTTTAAATTACATAAACAGAACCAAGCAGAGTGATTAATCAAAGTGAAAATTAACTATACATAAATGCAGACTATCATGAAGATATTTTTTAAGAAAGTTGTATTCTTATTTCTAGCTAAATTTATTCCATTTCTATCTAGTGAACACATCTTGAACATGTTTTCCCTAGTTATTTCTTGAAAGATTTCCACTTTGAGAAAGAAAGCTGACTCATAATTTTGATGGCTTTTCCAGTTGATTTTGTTGTCTCCAGAGAATTCAATAGCCTAAAAGAACTGGATGGCACCTGTCTTTAAGCCACAAAAGACAAGCTTACCAGAAAAATATCTCAGAGAAGGAACAAAATATAGATACAATATGAAACAGAATTTGCCCAGGCAATAATAATAATACACCTTGCCAATTCTAGTCCTTAGTTAAAGAGAACTTTGTCCATGGAGAGTAAACTCTTTTGTAACAGGCATCTCCATAGGAATAGTTATTATACTCTAGCACTCTCAGTTGGTTAGAGATAAATTGTTGCTTTCTTCTTCACTAACTCCAGGATAGCTTGAGCTGAAAATGTTTGCTTAAATGGCTCTAGACTCTAGAGTAGCTGCATATAAAGATTTGACGGTTATCAGCTCTCCCTGGGAGAAACAGTCTACACATCCCTCCACTCCAAACTCCTGCTACTAGACACGTATGTTACACAGGCTCTGGGACCTCCACTATGAAGCTAAATATGCAGCAATAGTGGCCAGGCAGTAACATGAAGAGGGCAGCATCTGCACTACCTTCTCTTCCATCTCAGAAATCTTTAGATCATATTCATAGGGAAAAGTGAACCATATTTGGATCTATTTTCCCCAAAATGTATCCAGGGCCCTCCAAGAAGGAAGAACTCAATCTCTTGAACAGATGCTGAAGGACCATATGATGATCCTATATGCAATGTGGTGCCACAGTATATTGTATATAAAATCCACAAAACCATACTAAGAGAAAGGAGGCACCTCCAAGACAGGCTCAAGAATGTCTCATCAGACTAATGGTCTCGATGTTAACATAGAAAGTCCTGGACAATGAGAGCAATGAGATCTTTTTCAACAGTTAAGAGTTTCTCCAACTTTTCATTCTTAGGTGGAGTGCATTTTAGTGGTTACATGTACCTGCTGTGGAGTCAGACTGTCTGGGCCTAACTCATGGCTTGACGGCATTGCTCTGCAGAGAGATGACTTGGAGCAAGTTCTCGAGCTCTGGGAATCTTAGCTTCTTCATCTGCAAAATGGGACCTACTTCATAAGCTCATTAGGAGAATTTAAGGAAAAAAAATATGTAAAAGTATTTGGTACAGTAGTTACCACAATCAAAAACAGTTATTAGTAGAGACAAAGAATTACTAATTGCTCTTCGGGGCTATACAGATAACTAAAGTTAGAAGCAGTACCCATCTCTGTTGAGTGTTCTCCCCTTTGTTTGATTCCGTATAGAATGGAAAGTCAAGAAGCACATGACTGACATGATGAATCCTTCAGTGCTCACCTGAACAGCCAGGACAAGGTTAGTACTGGTATAATTTCATGTTCAGATTAGATTCAAGCACTATTAAAAGTTCATAAGAACAGAAATTACAGTACTTGCTGTTGTCCAACTTGCTGTTTGCCTATGCATTCTCGGGATCAGAAAATGTGTTTAAGGTTAAGCAACAAAAAGGGGCTATTTGGTTTCAATACTTTTCCATTTTCTTAATACCCCAAGACCCACATTTACTTTCCATGGTTACAAATGTAGATTGCCAATAAGCACAGACTAAGGCACTTCATAAAAACCAAAGCTGAAACACAATAGCCAACAGTGTAAATAACAGTAAGAATACTTTAAATGTGATCTATAGCTGATACATAAAACTTACAGATGCAATGTTATATAATTAAAACTATTTAAAATGTTGTAAGTATATAGATAAGGATTAGAAGAAAGTTCAGGGAAAAATTAAAATAGCTAGATTTGTTGAAGAGACAAGATTTCAGATAAAGTTATTTTTTTTAAATGTTTCACTGTTACAGTCTTGTTTACATGGCATTTTAAACTATTCACATAAGCATATCTACTAAAACTCTTTTTAAAAAACTAGCTATTTGACTACGGAAAGTTGCTCATTTTTCTGTCATACAAATAAAAAAATAGGTAAGTAATCTCATTCTCCAAAGGATTTCTCTGTAATAGTTTACAAAACCCCATTTGTAGAGAATTCTCAAATAACTGAAAAAGCTTATACTTGTATTCCTCATAGCAGATAAATGATTGATTATTAAATATTGTAAATATTCAACACAAATGTAGTCATAAAAAGTAATATAAAAATAAACCTATTAGGGGCTTCCTAGGTGGCGCAGTGGTTAAGAATCTGCCTGCCAATGCAGGCAACACGGGTTCAATCCCTGCTCTGGGAGGATCCCACATGCCGTGGAGCAACTAAGCCCACACGCCACAACTATTGAGCCTGTGCTCTAGAGTCCATGAGCCACAACTATTGAGCTTATGTGCCGCAACTACTGAAGCCCACGTGCCTAGAGCCTGTGCTCCACAACAAGAGAAGCCACAGCAATGAGGAGCCCGCGCACCACAACAAAGAGTGGCCCCCACTCACTGCAACTAAAGAAAGCCCACACGCAGCAACAAAGACCCAACACAGCCAATAAATAAATAAATAAATAAAATAAAATAAACCTATTAGAATGCTTATTTTTTTCTAAAGTTGAATCTACCAATACACACACACATACACACTTAAGATTATGAGGTTTCATAATATTAAGTTATATAAGCCTTTAATCTAGAAATTAGATCTTTTCTATCTATTAGATCTCTAATCTAGACACTAAAAGTGATAGTCTTATTGAGAAACTATGTTTATGTACCTATTTCTATTGAGAAACAGTTTTCAATATGGGTTAGATTTTTATAAATGCAATTTAATGTGTTTGAGAAAGTATTTACCTCACTATTACAATTTACTGAATTTTTTATACATGCTTATACCATTTATCTAAAAGAATAAAGAGCATCTTCAGCACTGACAATTAATTTAAACACAACCTTTAGCCCTAACAAAGACATATAAAAAAAAAGACATTCAAATACAAATACAAAATAATGTCAACCATCTAAGAATCTAAATGCATAAACCTCATGGTCAATAATAGTGCTTAGGGATATGCAGACAGTTTTACTTTTATTTCTAAAAGTTACTCCCCATCCCAACCATGCAATGAACTTCTTCAAGTGTAAGCGAAAGTATCTAAAGAACAAGAGTATGAAAATGATCGGCCACAGAGCAACTGAGCCAGTGGCCCAGTCTTCCGCTTGGTAAGATGTGAGTGGCTGAACTTTTATCTATCAGGTGCCTAGAGTCTGTCATGGGACTATCAGAACAGCTACCTTTGCACAAATTTTGGCTGCACTAAGCATTCAGTGAAGAAAATTACAGTGATAAATCAAGGAACAAAAATTATTCTCTGTCCATTTCCTTATTATTTTCAGTGATTATCCTGAAAGTGTTTCAGACCTACATTACTCAGAAGAGCATCTTAAATCTCCACTTTACTTTGCCTGTTTAGTTAATATAAGATTTCCAGCTAAGACTTTTTATTTGTTATCTTTCTACAAAAAGATACTTTTCAGTAAAGGCACTTTGAACATTGGTATGTAAGCTCTTCTCTAAGCCAGGTATATATTTAGTACCTGCTTTCATCTTATAAAGGGGTGCAGCATATTTGGTGAGTCAACCAGAAGATGAACAAAATTTTAAAGGAAAAGCCATGAGGACATTATGCTATTTTGATGTTTGACTATTTTCACATATATGATGCATGAAAATGAAGAATAGCTAAAGTCTCTAAATAACTGAAACGTTTTATCAAGGGAAACTCTAAATCATGCTTTGCTTGTTGTTCTTGTTGAAAGCATTCCTTAATGTTGATCTGTTTGTTCTCTTAGAATGTTGAGAGGAGGTGGGGGGAACTCAAGCTGATTAATAGTGTTTTTCTTTGAATTTGTTTTTTTGAGTCCCACAGTTCAGTATTTACATAAATGGGTGCCCTGCTGCTGTTAAATCATTCATCCATGTTTGCCTAGAAACTGTTTCCTATAAAGCTAAACCCATATGTTTTGCAAGGCTTTTTCTCCCTCTTAAAAATAAACCTAAATTTCTCCATTCCACTACCATTGATTAGTATTCTAGATCTGATTTTTTTATCAAGCATCCCCACAAAGGAAAATTAGAAAATATGTAATAATAAGCAATCTAACATGCCTCCACAACTAGTTTATTATCAGGTTCTAATTCTTCTTTATTTTCTTGAAGCTTCAACTGCTTATAAGGAGAGAGAGAAAAAAAATCCCTCAGTAACTTGGCTATAAGAAAAAAAAATACGTGGTTATTATAGTCAGAGTTTAGACCATAAAACTGCAACTAGTCTCTTTTTTCCCAAGTATCGTAAATGCTTAAATTTTATTTTTTCTAGTTTTGGGAAATATGAGGCAGGCACTTTTTTAGAAAACAAAATTCTTTTAAAAGGCATGATCATAAATTTGTATGGTTGAAGCCCAAACGATTGAATTGTTCGTGAAAAAGTCATAGTACAGTCTTTTTAACCCTGCCAAAAGAAAGAAAGAAAATTGTGATTTGTGAAAGTATAGTAAATTTTAGGGACTTTTTCAGGACATCAATAATACTATCTCCCAAATAAAATCCCAAGTGAGTTAACCTTGCAAGAATAAGAAAGAAGTTTAGGTTTTGCCAGTGGAGAAAATTTTGAGGTCTGATATTGATATATTTTCTAGATCCTTACTACTAATATTAGCAGCGGGTAGGAAGCACCAAGGCTTAAAGACTTAAGTCCTCTTTTCTGCCCCCTCAACTCATTACCCTTTAAGCTATTTGATTTAAAAACAAGCTGTGTTTTTATTCAATTCTTTTCCACCCCAAGTTTGGATGATGGGAGCAGATCTCTATTTTGTCATGCTGCACTCCCTGCCTTTTCACTACTTTTCTTTTCAAAAGAGGTAAACACGTTCCTGTCATCCACAGCTGTTCCTCCAGATGTTCCTGAACAAGGACCAAAATCAGCTCATCTGTGCCTTAAATGTGGTCTTCTTGGGAATGCTTGTGGGAGTCACTGTCTTCTCTAGGTGAAATCTTTCTCAATACCAGTGCACAGCAGGAGAGAGACCTTTCCTTCTTCGCCTTCTTAAGAACATCTGCCCACCAAGGGCAGGACAAGGCTCTCTGACCAACTGGGCTAGGGAAAAGGCAGCCCCCCAATCAAGTGGCCCATCCAGGAGAAGGCAAGAACAACAGCTCTTAGCTGGGAGCTGGCAGAGAGGTACCATAGTGAGAGGTCCCCGTGAAGGAAATCTGTGCACTTGTCTGCTGTTGAATTCAGAGTTCATTTATTGAGGATGTGATGTGTGCTGTGTAGTTGACATACATCATTTTATTTAAACCCTACTCTATGATGTACTGAATCTCATCACCATTTTACAAATTAGAAAACCAAAGCTTATGGTGTCTATGAATAAGGATTCTTCGGGCAAAACTGCCAGAAATCCAATTCAAACAATTTTAAGTAAAAGAATTTAGTTGGCTCAAACAACTGGAAAGTCTACAGCATTGCCTTCAGGCCTGGCTGAGGCCACAGGTTCAAAGGTTATCATATTCCTGGCTTCATCTTCATTGTTTCCCTCTGTGTTGGCCTTATTCTCAGGCTCTCTCCATGTATGCCAAAGACGACCACCAATGTTCCAGGCTGATACCATCCTTACAGCTCACAATCCCAGCAGGAACAAAGACTGCCTTTTTCCTGACAACTCTGGAAAAAAATGTCCTGAGGAAAACCCTGCTTTTTTGGCTTGGACCATGTCATTCTACCTGAACAAATGACTTAAACAAAGCACCCTGGCCAGGACTGGGTCACATGCTTACCACTGTAGTGAGAGGGGATAGTCAGACTCAACCAAACCACATGAAGGAGGTCCTCATAAAAAGAAGAGTTCAGTGACCACAGGAAGTGGGGAAAGGAAAGCCCAAAGCCATAATGCTAAGGTTCATTCTCAGCTGAACCTGACTCTGAATCCCATGCACTCCCACGTTAAAGAAGAAAGAGAGGAACATAAAGGCAAACTAGTTGAGGAGAGAAGACTGACATTATATCCACCACCTAACTCCAAAATACTTTGGAAGTAAATCAAAGGTAGATTTGGTTGTTAATGGGCTTTGATATACTCCACCATAAAAGTGGAGATCCCCTGGAAAAAGTGTCTTTCTGAATGATGAATTTCTAATTTAGGTTTACCCTCATAATCATAAAAATGTTTACTATTCAATCTAACTTGAAATTAAAGCATTCCAAAATATATTTAAAGTGTTCCTGCCATTTTTAAGAGAGAATTTATATGGAATGGAACAACTCAAAATCATAACCTAAACATCAACCAGTATAAAGCACTACAAGATAGTTTTACTCCAGGGTCTCCTGGGGTTCAGGAACTATTTACCCATGTCTTAAATTTAAGTTTTCATATCAGATTTTGTTATTTTTCTTTCAACTCCCTCACTTGTCAGGACAATATATACAAACTAAAATAAAATTATAATCTGAGTAGGACAAGAGTGGTCATATACCACTTCTAGCCCCCACTGATGTGCTCTGCCATCTTCTTGTTTGATGCGTCAAAAGTACTAGTTATCTAATTTCTGACAACTTAGAAATCAGATAATCAGTCATATTAGTAAGGTGTCACCAATGGAATATTACTCAGCCATAAAAAGGAATGAAATTGAGTTATTTGTAGTGAGGTGGATGGACCTAGAGCCTGTCATACAGAGTGAAGTAAGCCAGAAAGAGAAAAACAAATACCGTATGCTAACTCACATATGTGGAATCTAAAAAAAATGGTACTGATGAACCCAGTGACAAGGCAAGAATAAAGATGCAGATGCAGAAAACGGACTTGAGGACACAGGGTAGGGGGTGAAGGGGAAGCTGGGATGAAGTGAGAGAGTAGCATTGACATATATACACTACCAAATGTAAAACAGATAGCTAGTGGAAAGCTGCTGCATAACACAGGGAGATCAACTCGATGATGGGTGATGACTTGGCTGGGATAGGGAGGGCGGGAAGGAGTTGCAGGAGGGAGGGGATACAGGGATATATGTATAAATACAGCTGATTCACTCTGTTGTACAGCAGAAACTGGCAAAACAGTGTAAAGCAATTATATTCCAATAAAGAGCTTTCAAAAAAAAGGTGTCAGTATGGTAAATTAATGCTTCTAGCAACTGTCTTTTTGTAAATGAACTTGTAAATAAATCTATTACTGATAATGATTCTGTTTTATGGGGGAAATATAAAGAAATAACATTTCTAAGAAAAAAACATTTGGTCAGTAACTATAGAGTCAATGCCTCAAATATGTAAAGAAAAATAAAAGCTTCTTTATATGAAGTAGTCTTCATGTGATATTGAGGACAAAGAGACATGAATAGAGATTGAGGTGATGTGGCAGATCAAGGTCTCCCTCTCCTTCCCAGACTGAAAAGGTGGTACAGTATCAATTATTAGAGCTTGCGATCTGGGGTCAGACAGATTTGAGTTTGATTCAAAGATAATCATCTTTTTTGCTATGTAACCACAAACAAGTTTCTTACCCTCTCTGAGCATCTCTTCATTCACTTATAAAATATAAATAGTAAATAACTTCTTGTTATTTTGAAGTGCTTGTCACAAGTGCTTGGAAAATGATATTCAAATTTAAATTATTATTGTTGTTACCACGGCTTTGATCCAACAGACTATAATCACATGACAGATATAGAATGACTGGATTTCAATAATATAACAACATAAGCAGAAAAGTGCTCCAGGCTAAAAAACTGAGGTTTAGAGTTTTAGTCTTAAAGTCTTCCTTAACTTTCTAACTCTGTTAGAAAAGATAAAGAAAGCAATTGGAGAACTTTGCATCCTCAAAATTTAAAAAGTAAAATTGACAAATGTATAAAATTTATGTATACATACTATTCCATCTATTATTTTAATGGGATGGGGATGGACAGATGATGAAAAGTTAATAAAGGAGAGTAGTGTCATAAAAATCGGAGAACCCTACGTCAATGGGTATCACACAATTCAGCGCAAATAGCCAATCATCTCATATATCAGACCTGCCTGGGCTGTGCATAGGAATCTAGCAGATCTGTAATTCAGATGCTAAAAGAGGGACCCCAACCCTTGGCCTCTAGGGTTTGTATGTTGCACAATTAAGGAAGCATGGCCCCTCTCCTGGTTGAACAGGGGCCAAGATATAACAGCATTACTAGCTGACAGAACCTTGTCTCCAATCTTATCTTTCCATCTTAAATATTCATCGTTGAGGGTCACTCCAGCACCTCCCTGCCATTGTTGAGGGTAACTCCAGCACCTCCCTGCCATGATGGATGAGAATAGGAGGCTGGTATCCATATTTGCAGTTGACTAGCACTGACCCAAAGCTAGTTTGCATGGAGCTTCGAGGAAAACCAGTTTCTTAACTGGAAGGCCAGCCTGTAGGGGATCAGTGTTGGGCAAATCAATCCTTACGTCTCGGCAGGTAAAGCCATAATTGTGTATAATCAAAACTATCTTTGAAATACCCTTAAATTTACCTAAAGCACAGTATACAAGGTTTATATACAGAAGGCTTCACAGTAATCCTATGGGACACTAATTTTGAAAATCACTGAGTTCGGCTGAAGAAAAAAACAAAGAGGAAAGTTTATAGACAAATACAAGAGCATTCAAATAATTTGGCTTTCAGAACAACACTGAAATCTGCAGGTAAATTAAAGCCTGGTGGAGGGTTCTAGACTGTTCCTACTCACGTACAGAGCTTACTCCATTCTCATTTAGTAGAAAAATCTCTGTAGTGTTAATATTATTAATATCTTTGCTTGTTATTGGAAGAATTATATCAGTTCTTAAGTTAAATGGACTTTAGTTTCTAGAGATAACAGTTGTTGATGTAATAAAAAACTACCGAATTACTTTTGTTTTCATATGGCAGTTAAGCTTTCCTTTGTTTTTTTCTTTACATCATTCACTTCTAAAGCTTCTTATCTCCTTGTAGTTTATGGCATCTTTTCAACAATGAAGGGTACAAAGACCCACAGTTGATACTGCAAGGAGGTAAGGTAGTAACACATTTCATAAATTACATGGTCCCCATGAAGCATTATGGGGAGTGATCTTAATTTTTTTTATTGACGTATAGTTGATTTACAATGTTGTTCCAATCTCTGCTGTACAGAAAAGTGACTCAGTTATACATATATATACATTCTTTTTTATATTCTTTTCCATTATGCTTTGCCACAGGATACTGAATATAGTTCCCTGTGCGGAAGGGATATTAATATTGCTTTTAGTTATAGAATAATTGCAGTAGTAACATTTACTATTAGCATTAGATATGCCTCTAAAGTGCTTTCTGTATAATAACTCTTTTAATCCTATTAGGTTGACTATTATTACCTCTGTGGAAACTAATGCAAACATAGACTAAGTAACTGCCCAAGGCTCCAGAACAAGTAAGTAGTAAAACCTGGATTGCACCCCAGCTGTAAGCTTCCAGCTACTCCAATGGTAAGACCTAGAAAATACTTGGAGTCCTGAACCTCCTGAACTTGTGATAAATAGGACTAAACTAACAAAGCATGACCACCTAAATTCAGGGGCATTAATAGCTTGGAGGGCACATAGATGGGAGGCATTAGTAGGAGAGTTTTCTGTCAATCTAGAATGATTCAGTCAGTGACATACAAAATAGATGTTTTAGTACAAGGCATTGAGAGGAATATGAGATAAGCCCTTTAAAAGGGTTTCTGAAGTCAAAATGTAAACTGTAACTGAACAAAAACCTGTTAAAACTGTAGAAGTTGACAGACGATTTCTCCTAACATCAACCATGCTACAATCTCAACTGAGCTTTGAACAGTAAGCTGGATGGCGGGTTACTAGGAACTCTTCCAAATATTTATAAATTAGCTCTTAGTGTCCATTCTGGTTATTAAACATCTTGATTGAAAACTCCCATAGGAACTGGAATGAGTGGCAGATTACCAAATCTACCCTCCCTCCATGACCCAAAAAGTAAATGATTTTCTCATCTCCAGGAACCAGTGAGAACCAAGGTGTAGCTGGGCTAAGTAAGGTATCACTGGCACGTGGTTAATATGAAGAGCAAGAACTACTTAATCAAAACCTATCTATTTATTTATTAGAAGAAATTTAAACCCTTAGTTCTGTTAGGGGAAACACTGACTGAAACCGCCAGCCCTGGCCAAACATCATAGTAACCTCTTGCATGAGTTATCTTAAATAGGAGGTTCTGGTAAGGAATGCAGAACTACCAATCTACCACCAACTGCAAGAATCCGGTAAAGGTTCAAAAGGAGAGAGAAGACACCAGTCTATATGTCCTACCCACCTCCCAGAATCTTCCTCACTGTACTCCATCTTGGCTGAGCGATGCATGTGCCACCAGGAAGGACCCTGAGTCAGAACGATTGGCCAGAGACAACCCAGAAACTAACCCCATCACCATAAAACCCGACACCACGAGCCACACGGCAGAGCAGTCCTCCTGGGTTCCCTTACCTTCCTGCTCTCCACCCGGGCGCCCCTTCCCAATAAAGTCTCTTGCTTTGTCAGCACGTGTGTCTCCTTGGATAATTCATTTCCGAGTGTTAGCCAAAAGCCCACTCTCAGGCCCTGGAAGGGGTCCCCCTTCCGGCAACAGTTCCATTACCTGCAAACCCAGAGCGTGCTCTTCCATAATGGGAACAGGGAAGGGAGAAATCTGAGACTCTGATGATCCACCTTGGATGACAGGGCACATTGTTCAAAAAAGGGCACAGACCAAGAGCTGGTAGTGATGGTCCCAAATATTCACCACCTAATCTCTCCAGAGTGGGCTTCCTATGCTGTAAGAGGAATAGGATTGACCTAAAGGACCTCAAGCTACCTTTCAACTCCAGAATTTCATGGCTCTTGGAAACAGCTGCTAAGAGAATCAAACAATATGATAGATGTAAAACCGCTTAAAACATTTACCACATGCTTTGGAAAGGTATTATTATATAAAAAATTATAGCAAAAAAAGTTCCAGAAGTCCTAAGAACAAAGAATCCAAGTGATATCCCATTCTTGCTCCCTCTGAGGGCATTCCCACACAAAGCAGTGGTCAAGAAAACATCAAAAGGCCTAGAACATCCTTAAAGAGCAAATGTCTCTGCTTTTATTTTTTCCCTGAGACTCTTTTCTTCCCCAGCTGGCGTTCTTTGATTTGATTTCACAGGAAGAACTCCCACTGTCACAAATGAAAGTTGCACTTATAATCTATAGAGAGGCAAATGGAACTCACCAGGAGGATAATGAAACAGATTTTGCTTAAATCAGAGAATGGGAAATAGATAAGTATCAGTTTGAAATTATGCTTTATCACAGCAGTTAAACTAGAAATCTAAGAAGTAGCCATTGTGCTTAAAGATATGGACAGAATTTGTGTACAAGAAAAAAAAAATCTACTGATAGAATGGGGCCAGGAGAGAGGAGAAAATGACATTTTTAAAGGGGGACAATATGGCAGATGAGCATGGTGACAGCAGCCTCACTAGACAGAATAAGAAAAAGTCCAGCTATCTATAAGGAATTTTATCTGCGTCAATTTAAAACAACCTAGCAAAACTGATATTTCCATAGTGTGCTAATTATAATCCAGGTCAAAGCAAAGAAAGTTGACATTTTAATTAGCATGGGCAGGTCTGCAACAGTAATGAATCATTTCTACTGGCTTTTTGTAAATACTGAAAATAGCTTCTAGTTGTTCTTTGGATCCAGGCACCTAGGGTTCAGAAACAATGGAGTCTCCTTGTCCTTAAAACTGGTCAGGTACCCTTTTTATGTAATCCCTTAGGATCTTCTGCAGGTCCTTTCCATCACACTTTCCACTTTGTGTTGTATCTGTACATACATGGAACTAGCTCTTGATCACTTAGCTACCATTCCTAATTATATAAGCACACCTATGAGTTTCTTCCAAACACATGCCTTCCCCAAGAAGAATTCCAAAAAATGTTATTTTTCTCCATCTCATGTCACCAATATGTGTTTTGTTACACGTCCATTCAAATATTTTGGCAAATATACATTCAAAGAAATGAAAATCCTTTCCTCCCATTCCCAACTTGATGAATAGACAGAAGCAGATGATTCACACGTCAGGTGAATGAAAAAAAAAGGAGGAAGGGCAGGGAAAGAGGGTAAGATTAGGGAAAATGTTTTTATATTTATCAAAATATGAGCTTAGCCAGAAAAAGACAAGAAAGTGGGCATCAAAGCACAGTGAAGAGAGTCAAGCCATGGTCATGTTTATTACCTGTACCTAACTAGAGTTTAGAGACAGGAGAAAATGACAAGAGATGGTGGTGCAGGTTGTAGATTGTTCAATGTGAGAAATACAGATTCTATGTGGAAGCTACAGGGAATCACTGAAGTATTTTGAGAAAGATGTGTTTGTGCTTTAGAAAGCACAATGGCTCTGACTACAGCGTGACCAATGTGTAATCCCAATGTCAGCAGCATCGACCCTGCCTAGTGACACAAGGGGAATGCCCTAGGATTCCCACAAGTCCAGGGTCAGCCCAGAGAGCTCTGCTAATTCCCAGGGAGTTCTTATTTCCTGGCCTCTCCAGTCTCTCAGGTTTCTATTCCTTTCAACCATCAATCCCAACAGAAGTTTTCTCCTTTGGTTTCAAACACAAGATAAAAGCTTTTTTCATTTACACCAAGTCTTTGGTTTATTATTTTCTGTCTTATATTTTTTATTATTTTGTTTTGAAAACTACACTGATATTTTCTTAGGTAAGATGCAGAAATGCTTACATTTCAATAACACAAATTGATAGAAATAAGAGGCTTTATTTTCAAAATGCCCTTGGCTGTCCACTGCCCTAGAGTCTAACTGGGTTTCCCTGGGCACTTACGTTTCTCTCTCTTTCCTTATTGTATCACTGTGACTTTCACACTCCTTTTTGGAATATTCTCAGGAGCAATAAATGACGTTCCCTCCATTTGGCCGGCATGCCCTCTGCTCTGAGCTCAGCTTCCTGTACATATCTCTGCCTAGGGTGGTTCAGCTGCCCCCATGCAAGCATATCAAGGCATACTCCCATAAAGAGTACTTCTTCCTCAGAAGAAACTCTCACAACCATTAAGAAAATTAGATCTTTTTCGTGTTATAAATGATTGAAAAAAGGCAAAATTGCAATGAAAAAAAATAGTTGGTGCAGAAATATAAAGAAAAAATGATAAAAGCCTGAAATAGTAGCAGAGTCAGTAAAAAGAAGATTGTTTTAAGAGATAGCAAGGCAGAATAAAAGGATTGGGCACCAGGTTATGGAATGAGAGATGAGGTCAAGGATGATTTTGTTTTCCTAGTTGGCCAACTGGGATGGCCTTAAATGATAATGACATTCACCAAGGTAGAGAATACTGGACAGTTATTATTAGTTGATGTGTTTTTTTAATGTGTTGAGTTGATATGTCTGTGGAACACACAATGAAGTTGTCTAGCAGGCCATTGTATTTCCTCATCTGGAACTCTGTAGAAAGACATTTAAACATCACCAGAATGTCAGTAGATTTGAAGCCATAAAATAGGTTACATCATTTTGGACCAGTGTAATGTGAGTGAAGAAGGTCGGTGGCAAGAAATCAAGGAGACAACCACACATAAGTAGTGGAGAGAGGAAAAGGAGCCCTCCTAGACCTGTAGGAGCTGGCAGAATGGAGTAATGCAATAATCAGGAAGGAACTAGTGTCTTGAGAGCCAAGGGAGGAAAGTTTCCAGAAGGACAGACTGATCACAGTGTCACTGCTGTACAGAAATCAAGTAATATGGGATAAGAGCCCCCTGTTGGATTTTCTCCTGTTCTGTTGAGGGAGGAAATCCAGTGTGAGATGTAGCAGATCTGAATTGAACAGCAGCTGTTTTAATTCCTTCTTAGTTCTAACAACTTATTTGTCTTAACCCAGTTCTCATCACCAACAGGTAAATATATTAAAAATGTTCCAGAACATGACTTTATTTTCACAGCTATGAAATAATGATACTCATAGGTGTACCTGACAGGCCATATATCACTTTCATTTTAAAAACTGATATAGCTGAAAGTTGCAAGGAAACCAATCTAACATTAACCTAGCTATTATTAAGCATAAAATATTGCCTAGTGAAAATTAGGCATACTTTTTTTAGTAGTTGCATTAAATCTTTCAGATCACTGGGTTGGATATTATAGTAATTGGTATTAGAGAATAAACACAGATTACTGAATGTCTACAAACCCATCTATTAGGACAATCTGCCCTAGGACAGTGGTAATTTGATTTTTTAATCTTATTTTCTTCCTCTATACAGTATTCTCAGATAGCCCTAACAAGATCTCCTTCAATATAGTCTGCCTGGCTACCTAATGTTAACAAGATACTATTCTTTACAAGAAAAGGATAACGTCAAGATTTACCTCCTACCTAAGAGAAAATATTCCATAATGACTGATGGAATGGGTGCTGTGGTATGCCACCCAGATCCCCCATTCAGGTCTTGGCACCCATTCCATAGGCTGCCAGGGCAGCTGGCTGCTGACCACTCACAGCTGAGACTCTCCCTGAGCCAGAGGACCTGTCTCATCCAAGTTTATGTCCCACTGACAAGGGCAGCTCATATCCAATGGCTGGCTGATGTGAGTATGAAGCCAGACTCCTTGCCTTATCTCTTTCCCTGATTCTGGACGACTTTAAAGGCCAAGCCTGCTCCAGCTGAGGGCTCTGTGGAAAATGCATCACAGTTCAACTTCGTTCTTTGCCCAGACCTGCTTCCCTTACTCCTTCATAGGCACTGATCCTAAGAGCACCCCCTACTAAATTTCCTTCACACAAATCTCAGTGCCTCTGCATCTGGTTTCCAGAGAACTCGACCTAAGATAATTGATATTATATGTTTACTTATATACTTTAGATGAAGAGAGAGACCAACCCCTAAGGGATTTAGTATTATAAATATCAGTTTCTAAACCTTTCAAATGCAAAATTTGTAACTTTCAATCATCTACACTGTGTGTGCTAATAGTTCAGTTAATAATTATTGTGTCCTCCATCATTTCTGCATAAACGCCATTTTGAGCAAAGTGGTTTTCATCTCTTACTCTCTGTTCACCTTCCCTTCTTGAAAATTTTAGGAAATCTGTTGTGTTTTTGTTTTTGATGGTCTTATTATTGACAATTTCTAATCTTCCTTTTATTAACTTTCTTACCATCTTTATTCTCAGATGTTTGCTATTTACAGTTACTTAACCTTGTATATCAATCTATAATCTTCACTGATTATATTAGTTTACAGAAATATCTATTATGTTTCTTAAAATATCTGTGATTTTGTTTCTTCACCTTGTTTACTTCCTTCTTTTTTTGAAAACATGACCCTTGACATCTCTGTTATTTTTTTAAAAAGACTAAGGTCTCCTTTACTTTAATCATTCCTCTTATATTTTAAAGTTGATTCTACCAGTTAGCAGTTAGAATAAGACTTTAATGGTGTTAATTAGAAAAACCAGAGGTGCCCTAATTATGTCTGGTTAATCATTCTATGCCCATGAATTCCTCCATAAAAAATAACATTCAAAGAATTAAAATAGTATACAAGACACCATTCCACATCAGACAAAGACAGAAGCAGAGCACTTGACCTGGGCTAAAACCCTTATCAGAATGCTACCTACGCTCTTATTATCCTCTAATTGGTTAAGTAGTACAGAATTCTAAAAAGTAACTAGTACATTTTATAAAGCCAAGAAAAAAGGAAAAAGAGAGCTGACCTTATACATCTGTTTACCTGATGGAGGCTGAAATAGGAACAACCCACAGGTAAATGCACAGCTTTTCACACACAATGAGTCAGTATTCCCAGCAATGTAACCAATACATACACTAGAATGTTCTAATGTGGAGGGTAAGCAGAAGAGGCAGGCCAGGAAAAAATCTTCCCTACTCCAAAACACACACACACACACACACACACACACACACACACAGAGGCATGATAATGTAGGGGAACTTTTTCATTCTCCCTAAGTTTCTGTTTCTACTAACTTTCCTTGCTTTTGAAACATTAACCAAACAGAAAGAAGCACCCTCATAACACATTTCCATAAGGGGTGCCTATCTACCTGATTTTTCCCACTCTGAAAATCATAATTTTTTTCTAAACTCGGATAGGACCCACACTGGTCACCAGGCTGTTATAATCCTAAAATATTCCATCATGTTTGTAAATAGCTGTTGCCTGGTTACCATGCCTCTAGTCCCCCACAGGCTTCCCACCCCACCCCCATCTACACAGTCAGCTCTTCACAGTCCATTGACTAAAGGGATAATGCCTCACACTGTAAGGGACCCCAGAACCCTGCTCTCGCACCACAGCTGGTGGCCACTCACCAGTCACTGCAGGTGATAAGCTGGCTGTTACATACTTTCACTATCAGTCCCACATACACAATGCATAAATTAGAGGAATTAATTTGTGACTTTGCAAAGATGAAAAAAGAGCTGGTTGAGAATGACTACTATAACACTAACAAATAATGTTTCCTATGTGCCCTGCACTCTCTAAGAGCTCTGCATGCACAATGCACTAACAGGTGTCCCCTATTAGCTATATTTTACAGGTAAAGAAACCAAGGCTTGGAGATGAAAAGTAATGCTGCCAAAAATGCACTGTTACCAACGCTAATGAGAAGTCTGTACAATGTATTATGCAGTGGCTTCTGACAAGAATTTCCCATGTCTCCTCGCCTGTGTGGTTAAGAGAGTAGAATGGGTTCCACTGGTTCTTCGGTAGGGTCTCCCTCTTGTTCACATCCCATATGATCTAATCAGCACTGAGATGCTGGCTTCTTGCTTCAAGTCCTCCTTACTAATCCTCAGTCTTCATCTTTACTTAGATGCTCAACCAGTAGTCTTTAAAATCTCCGGATCTCCTGGTTTATATTTGCTCTTCTCTAATGTGTTTTATATACACGCTCTTATTTTTCCCACTTTCAAGTAACTTCTCTTGAAACCACTTCCTTTGCCAGTTACTGCCGCTGTTTTGTAGCAAAATTTACCAAAAAATTATTTGCACTCATCATCTACAATCCCTCTTCTGCTCTTCTCTCCTAAATGCACCTGAGCAGGATTTCTCTCACCAGAGCTCAGAAACTGCCCTTGTGAAGGTCCCCAATAGCAATCACACTGACAAATCCTGTGGTCAATTCTCAGTCCACACCTAACTGAATACACAGCAGTGTCTGATACGTGGGATCACTATAGTATCCATGATTTCCTTTGCAATTTCCAGGATGCCACTGGTTCCTCCTTCTCATCTCCTGTGCGGGTGCCTCTCTGCCTCTCAACCCTGTTAATGTTGGTGCTCTCCCAGATCCCAGTCCTCAGTCCTCTTCACTTCTCTACGACACTCAGCCCCTTTGATGATCGTGACTCTAAATAGCACTTACATTCCAACAACTCCCAATTTACACAACCGAGCTCAGATTTCTCTCCCAGGCTCCATCTTCATATAGCCCACAGCCTGTATGACAACTCCCTTTGTATATATAAAGAACATCTTCCACTTCCACCTAACATGTCCAAAACCTTGCCCAGATCTTCCTTCCCCAAACCACTTGGGCCATGGTCTTCTCACATTAATTCATCGTCACTCCGTCTTTCCAGTTTTCAGGTCAACACTTCAGAGTCATCCTTGACTTTTTTCTTTCTCTCACAAATAACAGCCAACCCAGCAAGCAAATTCTGTCAGCACCATCTTCAACATACATCCAAGATCTGACCACTTCTCCCCACCTATATTGCTACCATACTGGTTTCACGCACTCTCATCTCTCACCAAGGCAACTGAAAGAGATGCCGAATTCATCTCCCTGTTTCTATCTTTGTCTCTCTTTTGTCTGTTCTTAATCCAGAAGTCAGAGTAATCTATATAAAACATAAAGCCATATCAAAACACCACCACAACTTCTCACACACTGTGTAGTAAAAGTCCAAAATCTATAATGGTTCCTAGGACACTACAGGGTCTGATCTCACTGTTACCTCTCTGACCACTCTGCCTGCTGTTAAATCCCCCCATTTTCTTTCCATTCCAGCCTCCTTGCTGTTCTTAGAAACACCAAGCATATTCTTTCTGCTTGGATCACTCTTTCCTCAGAATATCCACAGAGCTAACTCCCTCACCTCTTTCAAATCTTTGCTCAGATGTCACACGTTCAATGAGACTTACCCTGACCATCCCATTTAAAACTGAAAAATCTCCTCAGTACTCCTGATCTCATTTTAACCTACTATGAGTTTTTTTTATTTTTTATAGCACTTTTATCTTTTGAATATCCTGCATACAGTCTCATATATTATGTCTGCCCCCATTATAACACAAATTTCATGAGAGGAGGGGCTTCGCTTGCTTTTTTCAATGATGCATTCCAAGTAAATAAAATAGAGCCTGGCACATAGTAGGTGCTCAATAAATATCTGTTGAATGAATGGCTTTGGTAGTGTTGTCTCTCTAACCTGAGCACTCTGTTCCTTGCTCTTGTCTTTTTCTGGTGGCTGAGTGCTCCCCAGAGATTAACGAGTTTTCGTGTATTCTACCAACGACGATAGGATTTTTTGTTGCTGTTTTTATTGAGGTGGTATTCATATACATAAAATTATCCATTCTAAAGTGAACAATTCAGTAGCGCTTAGTACATTCAGAATGCTGTACACCAGCACCTCTACCGAGTTCCCAAACATTACCATTATCACCCCAAAAGAAAAGCCCATATCCATCAAGGAGGCACTTCCTATTCCCCGCTGCTCCGAGGCCCTGGAAACCACCAATCTGCATTAACTATTCTGGATATTTCATATACATGGACACATACAATATATAACCTTTTGTGTGTGGTTTTTTGTATTTGGCATAATATTTTTGATACATGCCACATTGTAGCATGTATTACTTCAGTTCTTTTACGGCTGAAAGATATCCCATTTATATATATATATATATATATATCATAATTTGTTTTTTCCATTCAGTCACTAATGACCATTTGGGCTGTTTTCACCTTTTAGCTATTATGAATAGTGCTTTTATGAACACATGTGTACATATATTTGCTTGAATACCTGTTTTCAGTTATTTTTGGTATATACCTAGGAGTATAAGTGCTAAGCTGTATGGTAATCCTATGCTTAATTTTTTGAGAAATGATCAAACCATTTTTCACAGCAGCTGAACAATTTTATATTTCTACCCAATGCACAAGGGTTCCAATTTCTCCACATCCTGTCAACACATTATTTTCCTCTTTTAAAAAATATTACTATATCATCCCAGTAGGTGTGAAGTAGTATTTCACTGTGTTGACCAATGATCTGAACCATCTTTTCACATTCTTATTGGCCATCTGTATATCTTCTTTGAAGAAATGTTTATTCAAGTCCTTTGCTCACTTTTTAATTGGGATTTTGTTTTTTTATTGTTGAGCTATAGGAATTCTTTATAAGTTCTGAATACTAAACCCTTATCAGATATATTGCTTGCAAATATTTTCTCCCATGCTATAGGTCAGTTTTTTCTTTTTACCTTCTTTATAATTCTTTTTTATAAATTTATTTATTTATTTATTTATTGGCTGTGTTGGGTCTTCATTGCTGTACGCAGGCTTTCTCTAGCTGCGGTGAGCAGGGGCTACTCTTCGTTGTGGTATGCGGGCTTCTCATTGAGGTGGCTTCTCTCTCTGTGGAGCACAGGCTCCAGGTGCGTGGGCTTCAGTAGTTGTGGCACGTGGGCTCAGTAGTTGTGGCTCATGGGCTCTAGAGCACAGGCTCAGTCGTTTTGGCACACGGGCTTAGTAGCTCCTCGGCATGTGGGATCTTCCCAGACCAGGGCTCGAACCCGTGTCCCCCTGCATTGGCAGGTGGATTCTTAACCACTGCACCACCAGGGAAGTCCCTTTAAAAGGTTTTGATGCATGAAAGTTTTCATTTTTGTGAAGTCCAATTTACCCGTTTTGTTGTTGTTACTTATAGTTTTGGTAGAAGGGAGTTTTTAAAACTACTTTAGTGGCAAGAGTCTCTTCCTAAAGTTTGGAGTCCACACTTTAATCAAATTCTAAATGTGAACAGCACCATGACACACCCTGGTAACCCCATCCAACACCTCCTTCACAGCAGTCAATCTGGACATCACCACTCACTACCATGGGGCATTGCTTCTCAGCGCCTGATGTTCTTTTCCTTGTGGAACAAGCTTCCCTGTCAGGAAGCTCCTGGGGTCTGTCCACCCCCTCACTCACTCTTCCCTGTTATCCGTAAGCAGATTTAGGAGTGATAAGCTGGCAGAATTACCACTGCCCCTCCCTGTTCCTCTTGACAGCTGGTTTGCCTACAGAGAACACGTGTCCTGCTCTGCTATCTGCCACCTCGTATAAGGGGACAGCAACTGAGTGCATACATTTGCTCAAGTCTCAAATGCAATCTTATATCTGTAATACAGTTGATGTTTTTACTTTCATATGCATTTCCCACTCATTCATTTATTCATTTACCCATTCAACAAGTAATTACTGAATGCCTAGCATAAACCTAATATGCTGAGGATACAGCCATGAACAAAACAGACAAAAAATCCTGTGTTCATGGATCTATAGTGCTATTGTTAAGGTTGGGAGAGATAAACAAGATAAAGGAATAAAATGATTTTGGTCAAGAATTTGAGCAAGGAATACAGAGGTGCCATTTATTGGCCTCGTTATAGCCCAAGAAAGATGAATGTTGTAGAGTTTTCAATCTCCTGACTCAAAACCATTATTATCATTATCTCCTGTCTGCATCCTTGGTTGCAAGCAGTAGAAAGGAACTCTGGCTCTCTTGTGCATAGGTGAGATTAATAAAAATCATAGAGAGGTTCACAAAGTACAGAAGTAGGTTTGACATGTAAACAGGAGCCAAGAGAGTTCTGGAAGCTGATAGCGGGGTGTGATCCCTGACCACTCATTTCTGAACCTATTGCTAAACCTCACAGCTCCTCAGCTCCTTCTCAAGGGTCAAGTTTCCAGGCAGGTGCATCCTAATGGTGGAGCTGAAATCATGTGCACATACCCTGGCTGCCAGAGACAGGGAGAGGGAATAACTTCAATTTCCATAGTAAAAGGTATGGATCTGCTTTCCACTGAGGCTCACCTAATAAGATCATTTAAAAATCAAACTGGTTTGGTGTTGGGCTTCCTGGCTGTCAAAAGAGACATATATCCATTATGTTAACACCATGTTATTTCATGCACCTTAGGTCCTGTTAATCATACTTTTCTACTTTCCTTTTTATAAGAAATGTTTGGCCTAATTTTTATTTTATTTTAATCTTATGGCTAGAAACTGGGGGTGGGGGGTGGGGAGGGGGTCGCCATTTTTAAACCGCAAGAACTTCTGTCTCTTGACAGATGGAGAATCGAATTAACCTTTGAGACAAATTGCCCCTTCATTTTCTGGGGGGAAAAAAAACAACCCTATTCAACAACACAGCATCCATCCTGAGTACAGATGTTTCTAGTAGAACTATGCCTCTGAAGATTTAGTTGGCTTGTTGAGATAAATGTCTCTGGTTTTCTGTAAGAATAGAAACGGCCCTATGCCTCTGTATTATTGTTTGTTTTTGTGAAGACGTGTGTGTGTGTATGTGTGTGTGTGTGTGTGTGTGTGTGTGTGTGTGTGTGTGCGTGCGCCCATGCACACTCAAGTTCAAGTACTTTCTCAGAGGAAATCTGAGAGCAAAGACTCTAAAAACTAAAAAAATACGATATTTGCTGTGAGCAGACAAGAAACTGTAAAGAAACTGGAAATATAATGCTCGATACATGGTATTGTTCAAAAGGGAATAACACAGAATTTGGAAAGATACTTCTTCTGGACAGTGTTTGGAGGTGATGATCATTCGGAGGCCCCAGGACAAGACTGTAATGGGGTGGATTGCAAGTAGGCTCCCCTCAGGAGAGGGAAAGTCCCCCTAGCACCAATTCGGCCACCACTTCATTTTGCTGCAGCTACTTCCACCGCTGCATGCACTTTGACATCAGGAGCCCAACCTGACAGCTACTGCTGCCTCTGCTACGACCCTTGCCTTCCCCCTCGTGTCACTGGCTCCTGACACAACATCCGACACGAGGGTTGCCGAGCGGTGCACCCTGGGTAATCTGCCTGCCTTCTGACTGACAGGCAGTCTGAGCAAGCCAGGGGGCAGCAGTAGAGGGAGAATGTCTCAGCCAACAGTCCCCAGGCCCCTGCCAAGGTGGGGGTTCCCAAACGTGGGAAAGAGTTTGAACAGACAAACGATGACAGATGACAACTACACATTCTAACCCTGTTTTAACTACGGTGTTGTGTTACAACACAAATATTAGTCTTGCTACCATCACCTTCATTTTCTACCTTGGAACCATGTGATAACAGCAATATAATTGACATAAATTTAAATTTGCTGGTATCAAAAATTCTTTTAACTTCATTAATTCAATCCACTCAGTAAGTACCTATTAAGTGCCAAATCTCAACTTGTATTTAGTAATAATTTAGTTATATGAGCTGAAAAGCAATGTAGAATGCCTTACATAAATATTTTATTAAACATTCTGAAATCACTCAAATTTTAAAATATCTTAGAAAAAAATAAATCTTCATAAGTCTACAATCTCTCTGACTTTATTTGCCTTCTTTTTCAGGTTTTTTCACATCTCTGATACTTTTTCATCTTAAATTCTTATGAAATTGTATCTGAAATATCACAAATTTACAAATGAAGGCAGTAGAGAAATAATAAACAATATTTCTTTTCTTTGGTAAAGAGCTCTAGGGACACAGAAACACCTCCCCTGAATCTCAAAACATATTTTCAAACATCATATAGTGAGCTCATACTTTGTGACAGAAAACACAGTCTGGTATTGAGACAGACTTGTTAATAAATAATTACCGAAAAATAGAACACATTTTACCTTTCACACTTAAATAATTAATCTACCTTAAATTAAATTTTGCTTATACTGTGAAGTAAGACATATTTTCATTTCCTTCAATATGAGAAATTGTCCCAGAGCCACTTGTTTAATCACATTTCCCTTCCCCACTGATCTACAGTGTGAGCGTCATTGTATGTCTAGTTGAAATTGAGATGTGGCTCTCTACCGTGCCCCACTTTACTGTTGCTATCCATACATTAATGCCAGTAAACTGCTCCAGAGAAGTCTTATTTGGAACAGGTAAGATGGACTCAGGTGCTTGGCTCCTGTGATACAGGCAGGAGATCATCTGAAAGGCATCCCCACAGGAGGGGCCTGTTTCAGGGTCTATCAATTCTGAAATTGGCCCATCTAGAACCAATTATAAATTACTCCCTGTGTTGTGCTTCCTTCCTATTATCTCCAAACCTCCATTAAAAGCGTGTGAAATTTCATAGCCTTGTCTCAGCCAGGGAAACAAGAGGAGGCACAAGGAAGTAATGGGATGAAACAGGACAAGGAAGTGCAGCTGTTGGGAGACAACGTTCCATTGATATTTTCATGTTTCTGCACTCAGGACTTGCTGAGCGAAGAGTACTGACACCTGTGTAAAAGGATAACTGAAGAGCAACCCTAAAGATAGAGACATCTGGAGAGATACAGAGAGTTATCTCCCTGGAACCATTTGTTTACATTGCAAAGTGAGGATCCGTTCACATTACAAAACAAAATCATCCTCTCCCTCTCCTGCAGTCGCTCCTGCTCTCACTCTCTCTCTCTACCCCCACCCATTTCCTTCCTCCCTCACTTCCTGCCAAGGCCCCAGAGGGCAAGATTGGCAGATGTGCCATCAACTCCTATATAAATTTCAAGTTTCATAATCTGGGGATTCCTCCCCTACAGTGCAAACCCCTGCATGCATGGGTACGTTTGGCACTCATCGTTCATTCACTCCATGGAGAATTTGAACTTGGGGAACTGATGGAAGCTGATCTATGAGAAAGGTCTGTTCCCTGATCCTGAGATCTCATGTTTACAGATATACAGATATAATAGATGATATTGATATATGTAGGGATATGGGTATTGAGACAGACATATGGAGACAGAAGTATAAACCTATGGCAGGTCAATTTGTTAGCTTGCAAGTACAGTAACATTGCAGACTTTTCACAGCTTCAGACTTAACAGCAGCCACAATCCAAGTAAAATTTATTTGGAGATCACTGAAAGTGATCTTGAAAGGACTAAATAGTGGCCCACGGGCAGTACGGAGACCAGAAATCTGGGTCTGCAAGAAGAATCCAGGACAGAACTGTTCTCAAAATTTCCAAAAACTCTGTGGGGCAGGAAAATCGGTAATAGATTGAACTTTATGTAATCAAGGGGGTTGGGAGATGAAGTTGGAGAAATAGGTTGGAGTATGACCAAAATTACCAGTCACATTGAATTTGAACTTCATTCTGTAGGTAGTCAATACTTGTAAACAATGATCATATTTATGGGTTTTTTATTTGTTTTTCTTTTAAAATCACTGTGACAGCAATGTGCCCAGCATAAATTATAAGAAGTGACTGGCAGTAGGGAGATAAAAATAGAGACTATTATATTAACCTAGGTGACAGATGATGAAGTCTTTGACTAAGGTCTACAGATTCTAGCCCTGTCTCTCTTAAACTGATGTTAAAATTAGACTTAACTTCTCTGGTGATTGAAAATACATTTGTTTCTGACTCTAGTATTTGGATTATAACAAATATATTTCCTATGCTCACCCAATTTGAATATCTAATCAGTTCTCCATTACCTATTCTCTTGCTACACTGCTTCTTATAACTAAATGTTCAGCAGATTCTTAAGTCACATCTTTCCCTGAAAGGGTCTTCACACTCTTCTCTTATTTTGTGGCCCTTACAGAAGACAAACTGGGAATACCAGAAATAGCCACTTTCTTCCCTTCTGCCTTTCTTTCCTCCCCATCTTCTTATCATCTACCTCCAGCTTCTTAATTTCTTCCTGCCATCCCATCCCTAAAGGCTCCCATGTGTATCTGATAGCTGACACTGACAATGCCCCGAGCTAAGCCAAGGAAAAAATATCCGGGTCTCCAGATATCTCACTCCCATGTGTCTGCAGTCTTGGCCCTGCTGTTGTTGATCTTTCAGTCAGTCTCTTTCTTCAGCAAGTTCTGTATAATTTGAGCCCATACCTTCAGTGTATCTGACTCTTCATCCCCCTGGTGCCTATTTTAGATCCTGTGGATTTTACATCTATTAATGGACTTTCCTTCTTCTCCTCACTGCTGATGTCCATATGCCTTTATCCATGGAAGCTCTTGACCCTTGGAGATAAGCTTAACTTAAACTCACAGTAACCTGGCAAAACAGGAATAAAAAAGATATTATCTCCATTTTATAGGTGGAAAAACTAAGTCACAGAGACATGAAGTGACTTACTTCAGAGTCACACAGTTAGTTGGTGTCAGTGCCAGGACAAACAGCCTGACTGCCTTACTCATAACCCACCACTATTTCTAGGATAACATCTTAACCAGTTAGAAACATTTTTCAAAACAAAGGTTTCCATTCATACCCAAGGATTTAATTGAAGATTTCCATAATACTCAAAGAAAATGAAAAAAAAAAGGAAAAGCTTAGAATAGAGTTTATAATGTCATGATTCAAATTGCCTTTCTCTTTAAAAAAAAAAAGCATGAAGCTTTGTCAGAACATTTGGACTGTTTCAGACACAAACCAGTGAATATAAAAAGCTACCTAGAGTTCAAGAAAAAGCCTTCTAAAATGATTTCCAACAGTCCAGAAAACAGCAGGAAAGGGTTTAATAATTTTATTAGTATAATCAAAATAACAATTTTCATCCCACTATACATACACAACTGAGGAAAAATAAAATCTAAAGAATGTTGTTATCATGTCATTATATGATTGTACTATTTCCCTCCAAGAAATATAAACACTTGAATCAATAGTTTAAGAGACAGACAAATACTCAATAGATAACTTGATATTTGTCCCAAAGACATTAAATACTACTGAAATTCAAGGAAAAAAAAAGAATTTTCTTTGAATTTACATTAAAGTTTATCTCTCACATGATCTCAATAAATAAAAAAAGATGGCTTCTTGTCTGTGTCTGTCATAGGAATTTTTCATTAAAGTTTACAAGTAAACATTTTGTTTTAAATATTTTATATATATTGAAATAAGAAACAGAACAGAGAACATTCAGTAATCCTCTAAGATATAACTTCAGTATTCAATGAATGTATAAAATCTACATGTTTCAATTATATTAATTGGTTCCATATACCTTGAATACAAGAATTGTCAAATGTGTTCAGGGTATTTTTTTCCTTTTAGCTTAACTGAGATATAATTATACATAACATTGTGTAAGTTAAGGTGTACAATGTGATGATTTGGTATACTTATATACTGCGAAATGTTTACCACAATAAATGATATTTTTAATTAACACATCTATCATCTCACATAGTGACCTTTTGTTTTTTTTTGCAGTGAGATCTTTTAAGATGTACTCTCTCAGCAACTTTCAAGTATACAATGCAGTATTGTTAACTATAGGCATCATGCTGTACATTACATCCACAACATGTATTCATCTTATAACTGTAAGTTTGTACCCTGTGACCACCTTCACCCATTTCCCCCATTCCCCTGGCCCTGGAAACAACCAATCAACTCTGTTTCTATGAGTTCAGTTTTTTTTATCTTCCACATATACACGAGATCTCTGCATAGACTTATTGACTTATTGACTTATTTCACTTACCATAACGCACCCAAAGTTCATGTTGTTGCAAATGGTAAGATTTCCTTCTTTTTTATGGCTGAATAATATTCCATGGTGTATCCTAGAGTGATGGAAATAAAAACAAAAATAAATAAGTGAGACTTAATGAAACTTAAAAGCTTCTGCACAATAAAGGAAACTATAAGCAAGATGAAAAGACAACCCTCAGAATGGGAGAAAATACTTGCAAATGAATCAACAAACAAAGGATTAATCTCCAAAATATATAAACAGTTCATCCAGCTCAATATCAAAAAAACAAACCACCCAATCAAAAACTGGGCAGAAGACCTAAATAGGCATTTCTCCAAAGAAGACATAAGGATGGCCAAGAGGCACATGAAAAGCTGCTCAACATCACTAATTATTAGAGAAATGCAAATCAAAATGACAATGAGGTATCACCTCACACCAGTTAGAATGGGCATCATCAGAAAATCGACAAACGGTTAATGCTGGAGAGGGTGTGGAGAAAGGGGAATGCTCTTGCAGTGTTGCTGGGAATGTAAATTGATACAACCACTATGGAGAACAGTATGGAGGTTCCTTGCAAAACTAAAAATAGAGTTGCCATATGACACAGCAATCCCACTACTGGGCATACCCCCAGAGAACACCATAATTCAAAAAGACACATGCACCCCAGTGTTCATTGTAGCACTATTTACAATAGCCAGGACATGGAAGCAACCTAAATGTCCATCAACAGATGAATGGATAAAGAAGATGTGGTACATACATACAATGGAATATTACTCAGCCATAAAAAGGAACGAAATTGAGACATTTGTAGAGACATGGATGGACCTAGAGTCTGTCATACAGAGTGAAGTGAGTCAGAAAGAGAAAAACAAATATCGTATATTAACACATATATGTGGACTATAGAAAAACGGCACAAATCAACCAGTTTGCAAGGCAGAAAGAGACACAGATGTAGAGAACAAACATATGGACACCATATAGGGACAGCAGGCAGGGTAGGGGGGACAGTTGGGGTGGGATGAATTGGGAGATTTGGATTACCATATATACATTACTAATACGAAAAAAAAATCAAATTGTACATTTTAAATATATGCAGTTTCTTGTATGTCAATTGTATCTCAATAAAAGTTCTTTAAAATTAAAATAAATAAATAAACAAATAAATAAATAAAATATTCCATGGTGTATATTTTCTTTATCCATTCATCTGTCAATGGACACTTATTCCTGATCTTGGAAGAAAGGCTTTCAGCCTTTCACCATTTATTATGATGTTAATACTGGACTTATTATATAAGGCCTTTATTATGTTAAGGTACATTCCTTCTCTACCCAATTATTTGAGAACTTTTATCATGAAAGGATGTTGAATTTTATAAAACTCTACTTATATGCTCATATGATTTTTATCTTTCATTCTATTAATGTGATTGATTGATTTACACAGGTTGAATTATTCTTGTACTCAAAGGATAAATCCCACTTGTAAATGGTGTATGATCCTTTTAATGTATTGTTGAATTTGGTTTGCTAGTGTTTTGTTGAGAATTTTTGCATCTATACTCATCAGGAATATTGGTCTGCAGCTTTCTTTTCCTGCAGTGTCCTAATCTGGCTTTGGAATCAGGGTAATGCTGGCATATAAAATTAGTTTGGGAATGTTCCCTTTTCTTCAGTTTGTTTAGAAGAGTCTGAGAAGATTGGCATTAATTCTTTAAATGTTGGTAGAATTCACCAGTGAAACCACCTAGACCTGGGGTTTTCTCTGTTGGGAAGTTTTTGATTACTAATTCTATCTCTTTGTTCATTATTGTTCCATTCAGATTTTCTATTTCTTCATGATTCAGACTTGGTAAACTGTATTTTTCTAGAAATTCATTCATTTATTTTAGATTGTCTAATTTGATGTGTATAATTTTTCAAGGTAGTCGCTTATAATCCTTTGTATTTCTGTGTTATTTGTAATTTGTCCTCTTTCATTTTTCATTTTATTTACATGAGGTTTTTTTTCCTTTTTTCTTGGTAGTATAGCTAAAGGTCTGTCAATTTTGAGTATCTTTTCCAAGAACCAACACTTAGTTTTGTTCATCTTTCCTATTGTTTTCCCATTCTCCATCTCATTTATTTCTTTTTTTTTTAGTTGACATTTTTACTGAGCATATATTGAGGTCTATAATGTTCCACCACAATTTTTTTTTAATATTTATTGGTATATAGTTGATTTCATGTCATTTATTCCTGCCCTAATTATTTCCCTCCTTCTGCTAACTTAGGGCCTAGTTCGTTCTTTTTCTAGTTCCTTTAGGTGTAATATTGAAGAATTTGAAATCTTTTTTCTTAATGTATACAGTTATAACTATAAACTTTCCTCTTAGAATTGCTTTTGATGCATCCCATAAGTTTTGGTATGTTTTGTTTCCATTTTCATCTGTTTCAAGATACATTTTGATTTTCCTTTTGATTTCACCTTTGATCCATTGGTTGTACAGGGATGTGTTTTTAATTTCCAAACAGTTATGAATTTTTCAGCTTTCCTCCTGTGATTAATTTCTGATTTAATACCATTTTTGTCAGAAAAAATACTTGATATAATTTCCATCTTCTTGAATTTGTTGAGAGTTGTTTTGTGGCCAAGCATATGATACATCTTAGGAAATGTTCTTGTGTGCACTTAAGAAGAATTTGTATTCTGCTGCTATTGTATGGAATATATATTTATTCCTGTTAGGTCTATTTGGTCCACACTATTGTTCAAATCCACTGTTACCTTATTGATTTTCTGTGTGGATGATATATCCACTGTTGAGAGTGGGACATTAAACTCCCCAACTATCATTGTAATGCTGTTTATTTCTCCTTTTAGTTCTGTTGGTATTTGCTTTATATGTATAGGTTCTACAATGTTGGATGCATACATTTTAACAACTGTTATATCTCCTTGATGAATTAACCCCCATCTTCATATAATTACCTTCTTTGTCTCATTTTATCATTTTTAGCTTCTATTTTATCTAAATATGGCTAATCCTGCTTTGTCTTGATTACCATTTCCTTGAAATACCTTGTTCCATCCCTTAACTTTCAGCTTACATGTACACTTAAAGCTAAAATGGGTGTGCGTAGGTAGTATATCAGTGAATCTTGTTTTTTAATCCATTACACCATTCTTTATCTTTTGATTGGATAATTTTATGCTTAAAGGAATTATTCATAGATAACGTCTTGTCTGTTCTTCCTCTTTTGCTGTCTTCCTTTATGATTCGATGACATTTTGTGGTGGTACACCTTTATTCCTTTGTTGTAATCTTTTGTGCATCTACTACAAAATTTTCCTTTGTGGTTACTATGAGGCTTACATAAAATTTCTTATGGCGAAAACATCCTAATTTAGACTGATAAAAACTGAATCTCTATCATATACACAAAATTTAAGTACTTCTCCCCCTGTCATAGTCTATGTTATGGTTGCTACAACTTGTTCTTTTTTTATATACTGTGAACCCAATGACAAATTATTGTTTAGTAATTTTAATACATTTTTTATAACTTTTCAACTAGAGTTGTAAGTGATTTATGCACCACAATTACAATATTAGAGAATCTGTCTCTGTCTATATATTTACATTTACTAGTGAATTTTATACACTCATATGTCTTTGCTATATTAATTAGCATCTTTTTATTTTAGCTTGAAGAATGCCATTTAGCATTTCTTGTAAGTCAAGTCTAATGATGATGAACTCCTTTAGGTTTTTTGGGGGGAGAGGGGAAGGGAGTCTTTATTCTCCTTCATTTGTGAAGGACAGCTTTACCAGGTATAGAATTCTTGGTTGACAGTTTTCTTCTTTCAGTATTTTCAATATACCATATCACTGTTTCCTGGCCTGCTAAGAAATCTGCTCATAGTCTCATGAGTGTGCCCTTATAAGTGATGAGTTGTTTTTTTCTTGCTGCTTACAAAATTCTCTCTTTGTCCTTGACTTTTGACAGTTTAATTATAATACACCTTGGTGTGGCCCTTTTGGGCTCAACCTATTTGGAATCTTTTGGGGCATTGGAATCTGAATGTCCATTTCTCTTCCCAAGTTTCAGTCATTATTTCTTAAAATAGACTTTCTGTACTTTTCTCTTTATTGTCTCTTTCCAGTATCCCATAATGTATATATTGTTGTAATGGTGCCCTGTAAAGTCATTCTTTTTTTGTCTTTTTTTCTTTTTTTTTTTTTTTTTTTTGCTCTTTTACTCCTCTGACTTGATAATTCCAAATGATCTGTCTTCATGTTCACCAATTCTTTCTTCTGTTTGGTCAAATCTGTTGTTGAAGCTATCTATTGAATTGGTCATTTCAGTCACTGTATTCTTCAGGATTTCTGTTTTTTAATGGTTTCTATTTCTTTGTTGAACTTCTCATTTTGTTCATGCATTGTTTTCCTAATTCCACTTAGTTATCTCTCTGAGTATTCTTCTAGTTTGCTGAACCACTTTACAAGGATTTTTCTGAGCACTTTATCAGACAGTTCATAGATCTTCATTTTTTCTAGTGTTGGTTTTGGAACTTTATTAGTTTACTTTGATGGTGTCATGTTCACCTAATTCTTTGTGATCTTTATATCCTTACATTGGTGTCTGTACATTTAAGTAAGTGGTCTCCTCTTCCAGACTTTAAAGATTCACTTCAGCATGGAAAGACCTTCACTAGTCAGCTCAGCTTGGGGTACTGGGTGGGTCAACAGGTAGAGTCTATGGGCAGGCAGGGCTTGCTATCAGGGTCTCTAGTTGGTCAAGACCACTGACCAAGCTCGCAGGTCAAGGAGGGGTAAGAGGTGCCTCTGCCTAAGCTCCATGGCTGAGTGAGCCTGCTGGCTGGGCTCTTTGTTCTAGCAAGGCCACAATGTGGACTTTGTGCTCAAGAGGGGCTTCTGGTGGTGCTCCCCAGTCAGGTCAGGCCACTACCTGGGCTCTGCAATCCCCTCTGGTCAGTGGGGCTGCAGACTGTGTTCCATGGCAGGGTAGTGGCACTGGTTGGATTCTATAATTTGGCATGGCTATGGGCTGGGCTTCACAATTGTTCCTGGTCTGGTGGGGCCTCAGGCTGTGTTCCCCAACTGGATGATGACACTTACTGGACTCCACATTCATGTGGGATGCATGCAGGGATTTGTGGTTTGGTGAGACCTCAGTCTGGGCTCTGCAAACAGGCAGGGTCACAAGCTGTGCCCCAAGGTTTGGTGGAGACACAATTGGGGCTTTGCAATTGGGTAGGCCACTGGCTGTGTGGCTGTGCTATACTACTGTTGGGCAAGGTTGCTGATCAGGAACTCTGACTGGGCATGACCTCCAGCTGTATTCCACAGTCATATGGGGCTAGAGACTGTGCTCTGCAATAGGACAGGGTCACTGTTCAGTCTCCCTGGTTGGGTGGGGCTGCAGGTTATGTTCCATGATTGAACAGGGTCACTAGCTGGGCTCCCTGCCTGGCTAAGATCACAGGCAATGTTCAGCAATTGGGTAGGGCTGTAGGGCAGGGCTGTAGGCTGGACTTCAAAGCTACCAAGGGTCATTGTTGAGGGTCCCTGGTTATGCAGGGTCATAGGCTATATTCAACAGTTGGACAGGGCTGCTGGCTTGGCTCCTGGTGCTGTCAGATGGGTTCTGCAGCTGTCTGGGTTCTTTGGCCAAGCTTCCTGATTGAGTAGGACTGGAAGTTTTACTCAGCAATTGAGTGGAGCTGTATATTTGTTTCCCTGCCCAACTAGATTCATAAAATAAGCTCCACAGCAGGTAGGGCTTATTGGCTAGGGACCCAAATCAGGCAGAACTGCCAGTCAAGCTTCTTGGTCAAATGGGTTGACTGGCTCAGCTCTTCCCATATGGCTCAGATTGGGGGGGGGGGTCCCCTTAGCTGAGATTTGGGCAAGTAGGAACATGGTCTGTCAAGATCTGAGCCCCGGTTGCTGTAAACCCTGCCTGCCTGTGTCTATCTGATCCCCAGTGGTTGTACCCTGAAGATTCTCCTGATGATTATCATAAAGCAAGATCTAAGGGGGCCTCTTGGGAAGGGTCCTACAGTGCTAGCGAAGCTAAATGCCCACCTTGTACTCCCACTGGAGAAATCATAGGGCAAGAGGTGGCAGTTGGGTTGCCTATCATTGAAATGCTGTGCCAGGCTGGCATAGGAGCAATGCAGTCAAAGGAGAACTGCCCCTCATATCCTTCTTTTTTTTTTTTTATGAACAAAAGATAAAACTTCTTATTTTTTTTGAGATAAACTACCTTTATTTTTTTAATTTTATATTTATTTATTTTTAAGCTCTTTATTGGAATATAATTGCCTTACACTCTTGTACCAGTTTTTGAGGTACACCAAAGTCAATCAATTGTATTTATACATATATTCCCATATTCCCTTCCTCCCACGACTCCCTCCCACCCTTCCTATCCTGGCCCTCTAAGGCATCATCCATTATTGAGTTATTTCTCTTTGTTATAGAGCAACTTCCCACTAGCTATTTTACAGTTGGTAGTGTATCTACGTCTATGCTACTCTCTCACTTCATCCCAGCTTCCCCTTCGCCCCCCCGCCTCCCCAACCCTATGTCCTCCAGTCCATTCTCTGCATCTCCATCCTTATTCTTGCCCTGTCACAGCGTTCTTCAGTATCTTTTTTTTTTTTTTTTAGATTCCATATATATGAGTTAGCATACAGTATTTTTCTCTTTCTGCCTTACTTCACTCTGTATGACAGTCTCTAGATCTACCCACCCCATTACATATAGCTCAATTTCATTCCTTTTTATGGCTGAGTAATATTCCATTGTATATATGTGCCACATCTTCTTTATCCATTCATCTGTTGATGGGCATTTAGGTTGCTTCCATGTCCTGGCTATTGTAAATAGTCCTGCAATGAACAGTATGGTACATGTTTCTTTTTGGATTCTGGTTTTCTCTGGGTATATGCCCAGTAGTGGGATTACTGGGTCATATGGTAGTTCCATTTTTAGTTTTTAAGGAATCTCCAAACTGTTTTCCATAGCGGCTGTACCAACTTACATTCCCACCAACAGTGCAGGAGGGTTCCCTTTTCTCCACACCCTCTCCAACATTTATTGTTTCTAGATTTTTTGATGGTGGCCATTCTGACCAGTGTGAGGTGATACCTCATTGTCGTTTTGACTTGCATTTCTCTAATGATCAGTGATGTTGAGCATCTTTTCATGTGTTTATTAGCCATCTGCATGTCTTCTTTGGAGAAATGTCTATTTGGGTCTTCTGCCCATTTGTGAATTGGGTTATTTGGTTTTTTGGTATTAAGCTGCACCTCATACCCTTCTAATTCAATTCTTCTTTGCCTGTGTGGTCCAGTGAGTGCCTCAGCCTCACCCCAGATTCTGGGATTTTCACAATAGTGTCTTATTTATGTAGAGTTGCTAGTTGGTCTTCTTATAAGTGTCTTTAGAGTATTTTTCATTCAAGAGTGTATTTGAATATTAAAGTTTGCTCTCATTCCTCCACCCCACACAGTCATCTACTGGATTATGCAAAACTCTAAATCCTCATGTGATGTCAAGAAATTGAAGGTCAGCCTGGCCTTTGTTCTGTGTTTTCCATAGTTATTGCTTTTCTTATGCTACACTTGATGCCACTATCAAGTATCTGTTAAATACTGCTTCACAGGAAAAGCTAGAGAAGTGCCCCTCCCAGAGCTTGTGGACACATAGTGCCACCCTGGCCACAGGGATTAGTCCTCCAGCAACCATGAGTCACTCCCAGCAGTGGCCATGACCTCCTAAGGAGCTTTGCAAATCTCCATCATCCACAGAATCTATTCCCCATTAACACAGCCTGGTTCAGTGAATGCCTCCTCAGGACACTCTCTTTGTCTTTCCAAGCATCAGCCTCTCTCCTCTTATTCTCTTCTCCTCTTGGCAACTTCACTCCACCCCTTGTTGAGCCTAACTTCCCCAATAAAGGCTACCTGGATAAACCTGAAGGTGATACAAAAAGGAAGAGAGGGGGGCATTGATAGATCATTCTCAAAACATACTGTGCATAAGAATCACTTCAAGTGCCTTTTAATATATATACATCTTATTCAGTCAGTTTTGAATGGATCCCAGAAATTTATAGAAAGGACCCTGGATAAATTGGAAACAGGTGGTTCAAGGACCACACTTGGAAAAACACTGGCCTAGGTACTACAATACAAATGCTTGACTGATCCTCCAGGAGGGACAGGAATGGAAAAATGCCTCTCAGCCTTTTATGATGAACCTACAATCAGCTTTCAGTCTGCAAATTATTGCTCAAATCTGGTTATCTAGCTCTATGTGCTTCGCAACTTTTTTCTAAGATATAAATATCCTGTGTCAGGATGAGAATCTGCTCCTCTGAACTAACAATAGCTAATAGATCAAGTCACTTAATGTGCAAGAAGCAGAAAAGGTATTAACATGATATAGATTCAAATATTTTACGTGTCTATATAAATTACATATACGTATTTTCAGATTTTGCTATTGCAAGTGTTTTCATTACCAACTTATTTTGTAAGCCTATATGTTATACATATACATCTATTTATGTCTTATAGATAACCAAAAAGTAACTTTACTTTTCTCATAGAGAAATTTTTTCTTATTTTGCTTTCACCTCACAGTATTTATCCAATCTTATAGTAAGAACCATTTCTACCTAAGAAAGGGAATATGTAAAAAGTACAAAACACAGTAATGAAGCAATTTTCAAAGTTGCAACTTTCAAAGTAAATATGTTTTTCTTTTTTCTCTCTCCCAATAATACTCCAAGGCATCCATTAGCTGTTCCTAAGGGGAAATCACCTTTTTAAATATGGAAAACTGAAAGCCAGGAAATGTGAAATAATAATGATAAAAATGTAAACAGTAGCCTCTTGGGGGGAAAGGTGCATCCAATACTTCCATTATTTTCCTATCACCACCACACGTAAGATATTAAGGCCTCATAAAGAGGATATGCCCATGATTCTAGTTAGATGCATTCTCTCTTTGAACACCTATCCCAAGAATTTTTGTGTTACCATGCATTTACATAAATGGGGGGAAATCACTGTGCATTAAATGTAAGACATAACTGCATATAAATCCACTTTCAGATTGTTTTATTCCTTTGTGACATACTACATTCTTATTATTACTTACCAGATAAGAATTCAATGTATGCTTGCCTTAAGAACTACCACATTTAAGATGGCTAGCAAAAGTGGGCAGGAGAGTGCCTTGTGTTTTTAATTACAGTAAGGGAAAATTTTCAGGACACCAGGAGGCAAAGAGTGGCCCAAAGTCGTCTTTATTCCTCTTTACTCCCTACCACGTGAAGTACAAGCAGCACCCAAATAATTAAAAGCCACACTGCCCCTGACCCCTGAAGGAAGGAGGATTGCTTCAACTATTTGAGCATTCTATAGCAGATGGTTCTCTGAATAGCAAAGTCAGACAACAAAGGGACTGCTTTAAGAGCAACCAAGGCTTTGTACAGTAACCCCAGGTGACCACTGTACAAGGCAGAGGTGTACTGTGACCTTCCCCATATAAGAAATTCTGACTCTTTGTCATATTCTGTTTCAGATGTTCAATTGTGTTTCACCCTATTTTAAGACATTGCAAGTTTTATCAAATTTATCATAAAAACATAAAAAGAATAAGGATTATTTCCAAAGAGAACACTTAATAATGAATTGTCATATACTATGGAGTCTCCTTCCTTTAATTCCTTTTCTAAGAACAATACACTATAGTCACCAACTATTTGTTCATTGACTTCTCATGAGAAGAAAAATGGATCTTAGCATCCAGAAAGGGACCCAAGCAGAAGATTTTCTCAGGAGTGTCGTGTAACTACATTAAACAAGAGGAGAGAGAATATGTGAAAGACCCCTTAAAAGAAGACATATATATACTACCAACTGTAAAATAGATAGTCAGTGGGAAGTTGTTGTATAACAAAGGGAGTCCAACTCGAGGATGGAAGATGCCTTAGAGGACTGGGGTGGGGAGGGTGGGGGGGGGACTCGGGGCGGGGGGAGTCAAGGAAGGGAGGGAATACGGGGATATGTATATAAAGACAGATGATTGAACTTGGTGTACCCCTAAAAATAATAAAAAAAAAAAGGTTCAAAAAAAAAAAAAAGAAAGAAAATTCAGCAGAATAGGAAAGATGAAAAGAGACTTACTGAAAGACATATACTGTATTCTGAAGATGCTGTGTGAAATCTGTTTTGTTACTAAAAACTTATTTTTTTTATTGTCTTATATATACTCTTAGACATACTTTAACTCCCTTCCTGATTTTGCTTAGTGATGGTATAGCTTTAGGGATTTCTGCCTTTCCTCCTCCTTGCTTTTGCAAAGCAGTTAATTACTTATTAGCCAAGGTTTAAATGCATCAAAGGAATCCATAATTTTGCAAAACAAAGTCACACTTTTAATAATGTGAATCCTCAAAATTTATGTAATTGTTTAGCAAATCTACATTTTCTTAATCAACATCAATATGACTAAACAAAAATGTAATTTATACCTTACTCATTTCACATACCATTACTTAAAATTATAGTTCAGCTATTCTACTGAAATTAGTTAATTATTTCCAGCAACTCTAGAGAGCTATTGATGCTTTGACTCTAATGTGTGGAAAGGAATTCCTACAAAGAGCTCGTTTTGGATGCATTTAATTTCTCTTGGGATCTTAATATATAGAAAACATAAGCTGCTTTTATATCTTCTTAATTTTATCTATTATTAAAAACAATTAAATTAACTCTCCCATGTGGAGTCCATTAGTGTTTTCAATGTTTGTGAGTTTGTGTGTGTGTGTGTTTAAGCAAGGGCTAGAGGGAAGCAGAAAATACATGCATTTTAAAAACCTGAGAAACTAATACTCACTTTTGGACTGTGGACAAAAAGAGGTGATGTTTGGAATAGAGACAATGAGACTTTGAGCAAGTTTTGTCTTTTCTGATTTTGTTTTTAAAGACTCCAACTTTTCTACTATTAAATACAATTTTTAAGAGCTTTCCTCAAGGGAAATTTGGGAATGTGAAAAAATCAGTCAATAGCATATATATATTATATAGTATTATTTCAAGGTATACAAAAATATTTTCATGTTGTTAACCTTAAGAGCACTTCAGAGTTTATACTGTTCTTTTTGAAAACAGAAGTACAGAAAAAAGCATAACATATCATACCAAACAGCAATTTGTATTTACTTTATAATAGTTTAATTGCTTTTTTGGTTTTGTTTTACTGCAAGACCATAGTATTATGATGTCAATTTTTTCATCTGTGAAAAAATTTATTTCATTCATCAATAACATTTTATATTGTTACAAGAAAAACTCATTTGAGAATAATGGCCAAAGGAATCTCAGACATATAGAAAGACTGTGTTTTAGACATAGAAAAGTCATAGCATAATGTCCCAAAGAAACTGAATAATTTCTTATTTAATTCTGAGACAGTTCTGGTTTGATAAAACACCTAAAATATGATCCAGAGGAGCAAACAGATTTAACATTACAGAATAATGTCAGTATATTTTAGACTCTCCTTTTTCACTTTATGGTTAAGAAAAAATTCTGGAAGCTAGACAATTAATTACTTGAGCACTTCCTCACACACAGATATTGATCACTTTCTCCACTCCTATTAATACACTGGATAATTGGTCAATATGAATCTTAGGCCACAGTTCTTTATATATCACCAGTAGCCTCTAAATTATTAAGAAAATAGTTATTAACTATTGTGGGGATGTCCTAATTGGAAGAATATGTATTCAAGAACAAGGAAGTCTGGACTTGGGTCTGGACTTCTACCTGTCAACTAGCTGTGTCAACTCTTAGAGACTAAATTCTGTAAGCCACAGTTTCCATATTTCACAATTTCCACACTTTAAAAAAAGAGTGGAAACCAGTCAAAAAACTAATTCTGAATTTCATTGGGAGGTTTGCCTATTTTTGTCTGTGTGTTTTCTTTGGCGGGGGAGGGCTGTGTCTTCCAAAAATATCTGATAAGACTATTCTTCCTTTCCCTTTTTTGAGAGAGTGTTTATGAGTGTGTTGGATGACAGGCCTCAGGATACTTGGAATGTATCATCAGAATTATGCATTTCATTGGCAAGTAATAAAACCTCAAGAACACAAGTGGTTTTTCTTCATGTCAAACAGGGAAATTTTTACCTATTTCCCCATCCTGGACATACTGCCACACCATTTTATCTCTGAGCACTCTCTCTTCCTTTACTCATTGGTAATCTCTCTTTTGAGTGTTGTTTGCTAGGCTTCATAATTTTTTTCTTCTACATATAAAAACTTTAAGATTTTTATTAAGATAGAGAAATTGACTAGAGCATTGAAGGTAGTCATTTCAATAAATCTTACAGAGTTACTTCAAGAATGAAAGAACTTCCCTGACTTAGAGTGATGATCAAAAACTGCAAAATCAGTTAATAGCAAACTTAAAAACAAACATAATTAAAATATATTAGATCCAAAGAAAATGTGGTATACACACACACACACACAATGAAATATTACTCAGCCATAAAAAAGGAAGAAATTCCACTATTTGAGACAACACAGATGGACCTTGACAGTATTATACTAAGTGAAATAAATCATACAGTAAAAGATGAGTACTATATAATATCATATATGTGTATATATATATATATATATATGGAATCTTAAACAAATAAGGTCATAGACACAGAGAACAGATTGGTGGTTGCCAGAAGCACGGTTTAGGGGGTGAGCACAATGGGTGAAGGTGGTCAAAAGGTACAAACTTCCAGTTACAAAATAAATAAGTTCTAAAGATGTAATATACAGCATGGTGACTATTGCTAATAATACTGTATTGCATATTTGAAAGTTGCTAAGAGAATATATCTTTAAAGTTCTCATCACTCACAAGAAAAAAAATATTTGTAACTGTATATGTTGATGGATGTTGACTTATTACAATAATCATTTCTCTCTCTCTCTCTCCTTGTTATAGATAGATAGATAGATAGATAGATAGATAGATAGATAGAATCATTATGTTGTACACCTGAAATTAATATAATGTTAGGTGTGAACTGTATCTCAACAAAAAAGAAAAATATAGTATGATATTCAAAGCCATTTTCATTCTCTTCCTGTTTCATTACTTTTTCTCCCAACCACCAATTTTTCATAATAGTAAAGAGCCACATTTTGCTATTCATATATGAGTATTTTTTACCTCACTGTATTTATCTTTACAAATTAAAGTAATCATTATCCAGGTTTTATTCCTCATGAGTATTTTTTTTACAACAATCTATAAAGATTCCAAGATAAAAAATGATTTTTAAATCCTACCAGTCTTTCCTTCTTGACTTCTAGTCTATAGAAGGGGGAAAAATACACAACATGGACTTGAGCTAAACGGAACCAATTACCAGTTTTATTTAAAACTCTCTGGTAAAAATTAGATTGGCGACTACAGTAAGATTGCCTCTTTCTGCTCAGGGCTTGGAATTCAGTAATTATTGGATGGTCCAAAAGTTTCATTTGTTTTTTGCCATAAGATGGCTCTAGTAGCACTTAGCTGTCTTTAACTTCATTTGAAACAATTTTGTTAGATTGTATGTGACAGCTATCACATCAGTGTGCATTTAAAAAAAGACATCAGAATTAGTGAATTGTTTGTAGCCATTTTAATATTGAATATGGAAGAAAAAAGCAACATTTTTGGCATATTATGCTTTATTAGTTTAAGAAAGGTAGAAATGCAACTGAAATGCACAAAAAGATTTGTGCAGTGTATGAAGAAGGTGCTGTGACAAATCAAACATGTCAAAAGTGGTTTTTGAAGTTTCAACCTGGAGATTTCTCACTGGATGACGCTCCACGGTCAGGTAGACCAGTTGAAGTTGATAGCGATCAAATCGAAACAGTAATTGAGAACAAACAACATTATACCACGTGGAAGACAGCAGGCACACTCAAAATATCCAAATCAAGCACTGAAAATCATTTGTACCAGCTTGGTTATGGGAATCGCTTTGATGTCTGGGTTCCATGTAAGTTAAGTGAAAAAAAAACCTTCTTGACTATATTTCCACATGAGATTGCCTACTGAAACAAAACGAAAAGATTCCATTTTTAAAACAAATTGTGACAGGTGATGAAAAGTGGATACTCTGCAACAATGTGGAATGGACGAGATCATGGGGCAAGAGAAATAAATCACCACCAACCACACCAAAGGCCAGTCTTCATCCAAAGAAGGTGATGTTGTGTATATGGTGGGATTGGAAGGGAGTCCTCTATTATGAGCTCCTTCCAGAAAATCAAATGATTAATTCCAATAAGTACTGCTCCCAATTAAACCAACTGAAGGTGGCACTCGACGAAAAGCATCCAGAATTAGTCAACAGAAAAGGCATAATATTCCATCAGGATAACGTAAGGCAACATGTCTCTTTGATGACCAGGCAAAAACTCGAGGCGGGGGGGAGTCAAGGAAGGGAGGGAATATGGGGATATGTGTATAAAAACAGATGATTGAACTTGGTGTACCCCCAAAAAAATAAAAAAAAAATAAAAAACTGTTACAGCTTGGCTAGGAAGTTTTGATTCATTCGCCATATTCACCAGAAACTGCACCTTCAGATTTCCATTTATTTCTGTCTTTACAAAATTCTCTTAATGGAAAAAAATTTCGATTCCCTGGAAGACTGTATATGGCACCTAAAACAGTTCTTTACTCAAAAAGATAAAAAGTTTTGGGAAGATGGAATGATGAAGTTGCCTGAAAAATGGCAGAAGGTAGTGGAACAAAATGGTGAATATATTGTTTAATAAAGTTCTTATGAAAATGAAAAACCTATCTTTTATTTTTACTTAAAAAAAAAAGGCAATTTTTAGCCCACCCAATACACTATCCTGACTCAAACATTAAGTTACAGGTGAGGAAGCCATACCTGAGATAATAAAGACCAGGTTTGCTTATTTCAGGGGATGAGAAATACAGAAGTGTATGAGTGCAGGCAGTTCCAAGAAACTGGCAGAGAAATAAGAAAGAAGTGGCTGAAAACTGCTAGTACTAATCGATGAATTTAGTACGGTAGGAGGATACAAAATTAATGCACAGAAATCTCTTGCATTCCTATATAACAACAACAAAAGGGCAGAAATAGAAATAAAGGAAACACTCCCATTTACCATTGCAGCAAAAAGAATAAAATACCTAGGAATAAACCTGCCTAAGGAGGCAAAAGACCTGTATGCAGAAAACTATAAGATGTTGATGAAAGAAATCAAAGATGATACAAACAGATGGAGGGACATACCATGTTCTTGGTTTGGAAGAATCAACATTGTGAAAATGACTAAACTACCAAAAGCAATTTACAGATTCAATGCAATCCCTATCAAATTACCAATGGCATTTTTCACAGAACTAGAACAAGAAATTTTACGATTTGTATGGAAACACAAAAGACCCTGAATAGAAAAAGCAATCTTGAGAAAGAAAGATGGAGTAGATGAAATCAGGCTTCCTGACTTCAAACTGTACTACAACGCTACAGTGATCAAGACAGTATGGTACTGGCAGAAAAACAGAAATATCGATCAATGGAACAGAATAAAGAGCCCAGAGATAAACCCACACACATAAGGGCACCTTATCTTTGACAAAGGAGGTAAGAACATGCAATGGAAAAGACAGCCTCTTTAAGAAGTGATGTTGGGAAAATTGACAGCTACAATGAAATTAGAACACTTCCTAACACCATACACAAAAATAAACTCAACATGGATTAAAGACCTAAATGTAAGGCCAGACACTATAAAACTCCTAGAGGAAAACATAGGCAGAACACTCTATGACATACATCACAGCAAGATCCTTTTGACCCACCTCCTAGAATAATGGAAATCAAATAAAAAATAAACAAATGGGACCTAATGAAACGTAAAATCTTCTGCACAGCAAAGGAAACCATAAACAAGACAAGAAGACAACCCTCAGAAGGGGAGAAAATATTTGCCAATGAAGCAATGGACAAAGGATTAATCTCCAAAATATACAAGCAGCTCATGCAGCTTAATACCAGAAAAGCAAATAACAAATGGGCGGAAGACCTAAATAGACATTTCTCCAAAGAAGACATGCAGATGGCCAACAAACACATGAAAAGATGCTCAACATCACTAATCATTAGAGAAATGCAAGTCAAAGCCACAATGAGGTATTACCTCATACCGGTCAGAATGGCCATCATCAAAAAATCTAGAAACAATAAATGTTGGAGAGGGTGTGGAGAAAAGGGAACCCTCCTGCACTGTTGGTGGGAATGTAAGTTGGTACAGCCACTATGGAAAACAGTTTGGAGGTTCCTCAAAAAACTAAAAAGCTACCATATGATCCAGTAATCCCCCTACTGGGCATATACCCAGAGAAAACCATAATCCAAAAAGAAACATGTACCACAGTGTTCACTGAAGCACTATTCACAATAGCCAGGACATGGAAGCAGTCTAAATGCCCATCAACAGATGAATGGATAAAGAAGATGTGGCACATATATACAATGGAATATTACTCAGCCATAAAAAGGAATAAAATTGAGTTATTTGTAGTGAGATGAATGGACCTAGAGTCTGTCATACAGAGCAAAGTAAGTCAGAAAGAGAAAACAAATACCGTATGCTAACTCACATATATGGAATCTAGAAAAATGGTGTTGATGAACCCAGTGACAGGGCAAGAATAAAGATGCAGATGTAGAGAATGGACTTGAGGACACGGGGTTGGGGGGGCGGGGCAAAGGGGAAGCTGGGACGAAGTGAGAGAGCAGCATTGACATATATACACTGCCAAATGTAAAATAGATAGCTCGTGGGAAGTTGCTGCATAACATATGGAGATCAACTCAATGATGGGTGATGACTTAGAGGGCTGGGATAGGAAGGGTGGGAGGGAGTCGCAGGAGGGAGGGAATATGGGGATATATGTATAAATACAGCTGATTCACTTTGATATACCTCAAAAACTGGCACAACAGTGTAAAGCAATTATATTCCAATAAAGAGCTTAAAAAAAGAAAGAAAGTAAGAACTGGCAAAATCACCTTGCTTTGGCCCCACTCTCTGATTAATTCAGTTGATGTGGAAGTAAAAATTTTCCCCTCTCCTAAACAGATAAATCACTTTCCTATGCGGAGGAATTTTAAAGAGGTAGAGAGAGAAATGTTAATTGTTCCCTCCTATCTTGCCTTTTTCCTCCACTTCCTTAGCTACATGATGGAGTGGATTTTCTCTAACACAAAAATTTGGACAAGTAAAAAATACACACATACACACACATTATCTATAGTTTCAAAAAGCAGTACTATGTCAGTATATGTAGGCTTGATTTGAAAGATTAACAAATGAGTATCCATTTTATTAATTTAGCAAGCATACACTAAGTTCCAAAAGCACAGTTTTCAGAATTCTGGAGCAGGGGTGAACAGAAAGGGAGAGAGTGATGTAAAAACAAATGACACACAAAAGACTTCAGACATTATAGTAAATGTTTCAAATATAGGAACACTAAGCAACTAGTCTTTGATTTGATTTATACTGCCTAGAATTTGTTGAGATAAATGCTTAAATTTCAAATGACACTATAATAGTGAGCAAGTCGAATATGTATCTAATTAAAATTTTACAAAGAAAGAAGAAAATAGGGCACAGGCAATATCTGAAAAAAAAAATGATTGCTAAAGAAGGGTGAAAGTCATCAATCCACAGATTCATAATCCACTGAATTCCATACAGGCAAAACAGAAAGCAAACCATATCTATACACATTGTACTGAAATTAAAAAACACCAAAAATAAGTGAGAAAGAGTAAAAAACAGCCAGGGAGAAAAGACCTTCAAGAGAGTACAGATTGGACTGTCAGCTAAATCTCAAAAAACAAAAAGAGAAATCAGAAATTATAAGACAGTGCAATGGCATTTTCAGTGTTGAGTAAAAATAATTATCAATTTACTATACGCAGCAAAAGTATCTTTAAATAATAACGACAAAGAGAAAATATTTCCTGACTAACAAACTAATAAATTCACCTTCACTAAGAAAATTCTATAAGGAGTTCTTCAGGCAGGTACATTCATATAAAAAGGAAGGTCTGAGAAGCAAAAAAGGAATAAAGTAGGAAGCCAACCCCACTCATTCATAACAATAATAGTTAATTCTCCAGGAAAATATTCAAATTCTAAACTCACAAGAATAAAATAACATATCCTCAAAATTCATAAGGCAAAATTTGACAGAATTCCAAAGAGAAATAGAAAAGTTTACAGTAATGAGGGGAGATTTTAATATACCCCTCTCTGTAACTGGTAGATCAAACAATGGTGGATTTCAAAAATGACCACAGATTCCTCCAACCACAGTATACATGGCCTTTTGCAATATAATTTTGTCACTTTTCCCATGAAAATGTGGAGTTTATTCCCCCACCATTTGAATGAGAGTTTGGGCATGTAATTTGTTTTGGCCAAAGAATTATTACCAAACATGATATAAACACTTACACATTGGGGCTTGCTCTCTCGCTGGTTTTGAGACCCCTACTAGCCTGAACTAGTCCTCTGTATGAAGAATGCCTTTGGGCTCAATTGTCTCCATCACCCCTATTGACAGCCCCCCAATGCAATGACCAGATATATATGGCCACTGTGGACCTACCTGTGACACGGCTGACCACTATAATGTATGAATAAACCTAGTTGACACCTCTTGGAGCAGAGCTGAGCCACACTAACTGAACTCAACCCAAATTATTGACCTAAAAAATTATGAGCAAATAACTATTGTTTTAAACCAGTAAGTTAGGGGTTGGTTCATTTTGCAGTGAAAGCTAAGTGATAGTTTCCATTTACAGAAAGTTCAAAAAAAGGTAAAATTAAATAATATATTGCTTATAGATATATAATACAAAGTTGATTTTAAAAAACTAATTTAAAAAGTAAGAGAATGATTAACATGAAAGTGAAAATACTGCCAGGATGGGGATAGAATTGGGAACAGGCATACAGAGAATTTCTAAAGTGTCTGTGATATTCTATTTTTGATTTGAATAGTGGGTACACATTATTTGGATTTTTATCATTATTCTTTAAAAGGTACATATATGTTTACACATCCTCATAGAAATACACTTCACATTTTTAAAAGAAAAAATAAAGTAAAAAAGAACAAACAGAAAAATCAATGCCATGTTTCAAGGAGAGGACATAGAGAATAAACAATGGAAAGAAAAGGCCTCCCCAAAAGGTTAGAAATGATATTCAATCTATCAGTAAAGACACAGAGCCAAAGATATCTGACTGAGCAGAAAAAATTGATGTCTGGAAGTAAATAAAAAGAATTACCCTTGTCTCCAAAATATTTGTGAATAGTCCCCAGTTGGAGAATTACAGACTTCTAAGAAAGTAATGCAGACCAACTGCAAAAACTTCTGATATTGCCTAAATATTCTAGGTAGGTAAAAGGCAGAATATTCCAGAAGATCAAACTATGAGCACCAAGAAAGCTAAAATGGAAAATGTCACAAGGCTAAAATGGAAAGATTCCCCTTATATTTACCTATTTTATTATAAACTGGAAAAAGGAATAACACTACCAGTTGGAACTTTGAGCTCAAATCTCAATGCAGGACCCTAATAAACTAGATTGACTCATCTGGAGAATTATTTTTGCTGAAGCTTACATAAGCCCAGGGACCTAAAACAATGGCAGACAGAACAGGATTTTTGCCTTATACTTCTAAACTCACAACTGCCTCTTGGACTTCCCGTAAGGAAAGCCCAGTCCAGAGCACACACACCAGCAAGAAGAGAAATTTCCAGAGACAGCTCTTAGCCCAAGGCTAGGAAAGCTACTCCCTTGATTGACTTACCACACTAACATAGAGAGCTGAAAGAGTCATAGGATGCAAAAAAGAAGCCAAAGTAAAAAGAGATCGTTGGAGTTTCTCTGGAAAGGGAGCATCCCTAGCCAGTTTCCCATTCCAGTCACATTAGGCTATGTGCCAGGAGAATAAGTAAATGAAGACAAGGGATCCACCCTGTGGGAGCCTGTGTGGTTGAGAATACCAATCAAATTCTAAGGGTATCTACAAGAGAGAATAAAGATGTTAATCATGGCAAGTGGATTTTATGCCACAAGGAACCTAGTGGGTAGAGTGCTCACTCATTTCCATTTGCCCAGGAAAGTTAGGTTTACACCACTGGCTGAGCATAATTATTAACAGCACTTCATCTCACTCGGAAAATTGTCTCTGTTTTACAATAAATTATACAGTCATTCTACGTATAAGGAGAGTCTTTTGAGGGGAGTTCAGAGCATTGACGCTGGAAATGAGCCCCTGTTTGTTTTCACAGTTCCTTGTCTTCACCTATTTTTGATAAGCACGTCTCCCAGGACATGATACCATACACCTGTCTCTCCTCCACAGGTGCTTTTCATGTCCTTCTTTCCTCTCTGTTTCTCCAACAATAGAAATCACATCATCACTATCTTATTCCAAAGGAATGGAAATCTCTATTTTTGTTAGATTCACTGCATCATAAGAATTATAGGAATCCCCAAATTATAGTATTCAAATTGGGGTCCAAGACGGGGAGAAAGATGGGTTTGCAGGATAAAATAAAATCTAAAAATTCCTTTTCTGGATATGTCTTGGTTACATTATAGTCTTTTGGTTTTTGGCTTTTGGGGGTTTTTTTATGTTTGAGAATACTTTTAATACTCAAGTTATTTATAAGAAATTAATTTTTTGGTGATAATTGGTAATTCTCTTTGGGTTTGTTTTGTTTTTTGTTTTGTTTGCTTGTGTAGTTTGTTTTTATCCCACCCACCCCCCATCATAGTCTTTGTTGTTGTTGTTGTTGTTATAACATATCTGCTTCAATACAAATAGATGCTATTTTCAATAGTGTTAGACATTCACATTTTTCCTCGGTGGGGTATATTAAACTATATCTTCAATCCAGTGACTTTTACTTCATTTGCTCATGTTTACTTTCTTTTCTCCATGTGTGTTGGGATGTTTCCAGCAGTAGATGTTTTATCTTTTCTTTCTTAACTTAGAGATTATCAAATTCTTAATTTATAAAATGTATATACTTAATACTGAAGACGATCGACAAGTTCAGTTATTGCATAGAACTGAAAACATCTAATATGCGTTAAAATAATCTCCTAGATTCCAGCTTTACTTCCTTAATTTCCATTCTTATGTGATTTTAGCACTAGGCTTCTAAAAGCTCCTGTTGATGGGTTGTTTTTTTTAAAAAAAGGTGAGAACTCCACCATCTGTCTCTACAATGATCAAATTTACCCCTAAAATAAATATAGTACAGAACTCTCTAATTCAAAATTTTAGTCTTATTAAGGTAATTGACATTTTATAATTCAATCAGAGGACAATTTATTTGAAAGAGATGAATCCTTTCAAAATCCCAGAGGGATTTCAGATCAACAACTTTATACCCAAGGAGCAGTAGCAGAACAGAAATTAAAACATCAAGTTAATGACTGTTCAATGATTTTTAGACTCAAGTCCAAGCTTGCAGCCTAACTACTCCCACTACTATTCCCAACCTAAGCTTAGAATTCAGCATGTATTAATTGCCTTCAGAGAAAGAGACATGGTCCAGTCGCAAGCGGGGCCTTGAATCCATTCAACCATCTAGTTACAATGAACAAGAGAAAAGAGAATGAAAAACTTTCACCTATGGCCCTGATTTTCCTAGGAAAGAAACAAGAAAGATATACAGATATAGATATAAAAGAAGCTATGAGTGAGTGCTGGGTTTTAATGTCCTTTAACGAAAGGTACTATGCTGGGTGTTAGTGATTCAAAGATCGGCATTACAACCCTCACAAACAGCTCATAGTGTTGGAGAAAATGGCAAATGAATCAAATCAACTATCAGGCTCCTTCAAGACCAGATCTACATTATTCTACTAAATATGCCTTAATCCAATCAAGCAGTTTTTTTAAATTTTGATCCATGTAATCACAGCCTCTATAAGACGACAGAAGAAATTCACTAAAATTAACTATCTTGTTTAACTAGTTTGAGTCTAAAACTTTCAGAGTTCATCCAATCCCCACACAAGGATGGATCTGAGCTTCTGATCAGTAAAAAGCAACACATAAAGGAATCATGGCTTCAAAAAATACAAAAACCACTGAGGCTTTCATTCATTTATTCAATAGATATCAACTGAGCACCTAATATATGCAGGCACTAGGGATGCAGCAGCGAACAAGAAAGCCAAGGATCCTTCCTCAAGGAATTTATTTTTATAACACACACAAAGTATGCATAACTCACAAAATCTTTATTCTGAAATAAGTATGGATCTCATGTTTCCTAGAATTGAACAAATTTATCCATAAATTAAAAAGCACAAGGACTTTAAAGACTGCTTTAAAAATCAGATAAGAAATTCAAAAGCGAAAAATAAATTGTACACATGACTATTGTCTTCACTAGCATGAATATGTGGCCTTCCTCTGCTCAAATACAGATGTCAATTCATCAGCCACCACACTCTCTCCACCTGAGCCCAGATGTAATCTCAGAATATTTCTCACAGTCTTCTAGACAGCCAGTACAATCAATCATGGTGGTCACTCAGGGTGAAAACCATTATCCTCATTGATATAGAGTATCTACCACAAAGTGTTTCGTGAGTGCCTACCATGTACCTCCAACTGCTGCTAACTGTTAAAAGGGGAAAATAGGACCAGAAGACACAGAGGTGAGCTAGAAATCTTGCATACATAAACAGTTACTGAACAAGACTTTCATCAGTGTAGAGAGAACACAAGAGAAGTCGATGTCCTTTTCCTAGTCTGAACACTTACTACCTATGAAATCTCAGGCTTGTTTCTTAACTGTCTGTGTATCAACTTCCCCATCAATGAAATGAGAAAAATAATGCCTATTCTGCCTGTATCTCAGTTATTGTAAAGATAAAATGAGTTACTATATAAGAAATAACTTTGAAAAATACAAAAAAAAAACCCCATAGAGTATTATTATATTGCATACATACAATGGAATACTACTCAACCATAAAAAAGAATGAAATATTGCCTTTTGCAACAACATGGATGGACCTGGATGGTATTATGTTTAGTGAAATAGGTCAAATAAAAACAAATACTCAATGTTATCATTTGTATGTGGAATCTAAAAAAATAAAACAAACAAATGAAAATAACAAAACAGAATCAGACTCACAGATATAGAGAACAAGCCCATGGTTACCAGTGGGAAGACGGAAGAGGGGGAGGGGAAAGATAGGGATGGCGATTAAGAGGTACAAACTATCATGTATACAATAAGCTACAAGGATATAGTGTACAGCATTGGCAATACAGTCAATACTATAATAACTATAAATAGAGTATAATCTATAAAATTTTTGAATTAGTATATCATACAACTGAAACTAATATAATATTGTAAATCAACTATACCCCAATAAAAAAAGAAAAAGAAATGGATAAAGAAGACGCTGGCAAGAATATGAGGACATGAGCACTCTTATATTCTACCAAAAGAAATATGTACTGGTACAATGTCTGATGTCATTTGACATCAAAATTTTTACTCTGTTTAATGTCCTTTTATATGACTGCCTACATCCTGATTATAATAGAAGAAAATGAAAATAGTTGAAAAGTGCATCAATAGGAGATTTGATATATGAAAGTTATGGTTTTCCTACCAATGTACTACTCTGCAGCTTATGCAAAAAATAATTCAGATCTATACTTATTAGTCCAGGTACTAAAGTGTCCATAATACATTATGGCTTTATCATTCTATTTCCATCTTTGTTTTAAAAAATAAAATCTTGAGTGTGTATGTGTGCACATCTGAGCATGCGCAGAAAAAAAAATCTTGGAATAAAAACATCAAAATTTGAATCATGACCACCTCTCTATGGTAGAAGTGGTAGAAGTTTCTTCTTTATATTTTTTATATCATGTGAATATCTGCACTGCATGTATTTCATTTTATAATCAGAAAAAATCAATAAAAATTTTGAAATATATAACAAAGTAAGTATATGGTTCAGATTGCTACACAAAAAAGAATATTACTTTTTTCTTTATGTAATTTAAAGTATACTTTTGTGATTTAAAAACATGTGTTATATCTTTTCACAAAATAGCAAATGAGAGCAGTGGAAGACATGAAAAACAAACTCTCTTTGTTTTCTTCCAAACATAATGACTGTCATACAAGTAAGTGTATGGAAAAAATAGGCCCTGGGAAAAAAAAAATGACTTCAAATTCAAGTTTTACATTTACTGCTTTACACCCTTGGCAAATTACTATGTCTTTCAGATTCCTTTCGCATTCTTGGAAAAGAGTACCTTTTCATTTTCATTATTTAAATGGAACTAATTTTTTAAATTTTTACTTTAAATTAGGTTAGAAAAGGCTCATTTTGAAGTCTAAATGTATCTCAAGTATCAGAAACCCTTTAAATAATTATCTTACATATGATTAATTTCCAAAGGAATCCCTAGCTTTTGTGACAAAATTAGCTCCTGACATACATCATTCTCATCACTTTGATTCTCCTGTGCAGTAATACACTCACTGAGGACTGAAGAAGTTATTACTTAATGCTTCTAAAAGAAAAGTAGTGATAGAAAAGAAAATCCTGTGACGTCTTCCAGTCTCCTGGCTTTAAACACCAACTAATCACGGATGGTTCCAAAATTTCCATCTTCAGCCTTGACACATGTCCAACTGTCTTATAGACATGTCCACTTTTTGTCTAATAAGCACTTCAAAATATCCAATTCCAAATTTATGGTCTTTATTGTGGCAACCCCTAATGCTCTCCATTTCAGCAAATGATCCCTCTATTCACCCAGCTGCTCAGGCCAGTTACTTTTTCTCTTGCACTTTATGTTTGATGTCTCTTTCTCTTGCACTTCAAATCCAATCTATCAACAAATTCTGATGGCTGTGTCACTAAAAAACAGCCACACAGTAGATGTACAGACTTGGTTACACAGACTTCCCAATACCACAGCCCCATCATCCCATCCAAGTCACCATTATCTCTTACGTGAATTATTTCAATAGCTTCCTGCTTGTCTCCCTGCTTCTGCTCTCGCCCTCCTCCTCCCTAGTCTACACATCAGCTAGATCTCCTCCCACGCAACACCTAGGGCTACCCTTCTAAAATGTGCATCTCATTCCTTCCTGCCCCTATTCAAAAGCATCCAAGGGCTGCTCACCACACTTAGAGTAAAATTTAAAGTCCATACTATGGACTACAAAGGCTGACTTAATTTGGCCCCTAGGTAACGGCAAAATCATGACCTACCATTCTTCTCCTTACTTATTCAACTCCAGCCACTCTGATCTCCTGACTATTCTTCCAGCATATCAGGTACACTCCCACCTCAGGGCCTCTGCACTTGCTCTTCCCTCCGCCTGTGTAATTCTATGGCTCATTCTTTCATTTCCTTTCGGTCTCAGCTCAACACTCCCCTCATCAAAGCCGTATTCTCTGAACAATCTACTGACAGTAACAGCTTCACCCACCATCCACCATTCTCTATACATTAACCTGATTCAGTTTTCTACAAAGCACATTTCACTGCATGATATTTTCTAGTATGTTAGTCTGAGTGTTGTTCATTGTCTGTTTCAAACCAGTTCCTGCCTCACATGAGCTCTATGCCTGTATATGTTTTGGTCATTATTATACCATCAGGGACTAGAACAGTGCCTGGCACACAGTGGCAGTCACAGTTTTTTAATGAAATAATGGTCAATGAATAAAGTACTTCTGGCACCCATTCTGTTCCACACTTCTGTGAACCTTTCCTACAATCTTTTGTAGAGAGGCTTCCATTTTTAAAGCAATTTAAGTTTTTCTTGAATGATATATGACAGTATTAGGAATGTAAAACACAAGGCAACATTGTCATGATGTCCAAACTAACATTTTCTCTTTAATCAAGTAGTTGAGTTATGTTCTATATCTTCTGCATGTGTATACACACACACACACACACACACAGTGTACTGTGTTTCCAAAAAAATCTCCACATGAGCAATTATATACAAACCAAAATTTATTACCTTAAAAATTCTATTTTATTTATACATAGTATTACATGGAATACTCAAATTTGTAAATAGGCCTACCACGTAGTCTAATTTTCCATTAACTCTGAAGCAGTTTTGTAGATTACTAATTGCCCAAAAGTAAAATATTACTATGATTTTATTAAAGCAATTTTTCCAATGTCATATTCTTTTAAAAATGGCAGCTATCTGAATATACTAATAAAATATAGTTCTGTATATATTTTAATATCTACATGAAATATATACACTGTACTATATTTTTTGCAGTCCATATCAAAGGGATTAAAATGCTTTATGTCAAAATAGCAATTAACATCATCATACTATCCCAATTACCATCTTATAGCAGGATAAAACTGGTTAATAAAAATAAATATATTTCCATTACAAGATTTAATATTTCAATAATTGAAAATGAGAGTTGCAGTATAAATGTATACTTGTTATAACTGAATCAAGTCAAGGATATCTTAAAATATATAACAATAATTCATCATAAGGAGTACTGTAAGTCAGATGACATTTAGTACCTGCTATGTGCCCAGTGTGCTACTATACATTTTTCATACGATACCTTCTTTAATCACTGCAAAACCACACATAGTAGCTATTGTTCCCATTTTATACATACTGAAACTGAGGCCTAGGGTTTATGACCAAAGTCATACTGCTTGTGAATTATGGAGACCTATTAGAGCCTAGGTCTCATTGGTGCTCTTCAGTCTACATAAGTGATCTCTAAGGTGTGTGTATGGGAAAAAGGGTAACTTCTGTTTATATCTATGTTGCTATCTTATCTTGTATTTTTTTTGTTTTATGTTACATACACTTTTATATAAATATGCCTGTGTTTGTATACATACATACATATACAAATATGACATATTCTCAAAATTATTTTACAAATAGGATACATAATTTAAAAAGTTTAGGGAGCTTGTTTTATAATTTGATCCTCACACTCTGAATGTAAAATTATATCTACTAACACATTTAATTTAAATTCATTTTAGGTTTTGTTTATCCAAGAAATCAGAAAGAAAACAAAAATAAATGCCTGGAGGCAATTATTTCTTAAGTATTTTCCACAAGATATGTTCAGCAGAATATTGGGTAACTCATTTATTTATTCCACAAAAATCAATTGTAATGGGCACAGCGACAGGCAAAAGAGGACAGGGAAGGCATATTTCAACAAGCATCTGTAGACTACATGGATGGAGTTATGAGGGCAGAAGTGTAATATGCAACTGAATAGTGGCAGAGGGCAAGAAGGGCATAAGGGTGGAGGGTTGCACAATAAAGAGGAAAAGGAAGAGTACTATTCTCAGAGAACAGCATGTGCCAAGCCTGGGAAGGAAAGAACACCTGACACCATTGAGGAACCAAAATATGTTCAGTTTGGTAGATCAGAGTGAAGTAGGAAGGGGTGAGAAGTGAGGCTGGTGACAAAGATCACTGATGACTTACTGCTTCAGTCCTTCATGCATTTTGAGATTTTGAGCACCTATATTATGGCAGACTCTGTGCTTGGTCTGATGTTCTGCGAAACAGATGTAGCCCTACTCCCACTAGGCTTACACCGTGCTATGGGAGAGGAATAATTGAGTTTTATAGAAATAGGAAGTAGAAGCACCTAATTTTAACTTAGTGGACCATAATTTAGGGAAGGGTTCCTGAAGAATAGAACCTTTAAGAGGATTCCTACAGAATGAACAAGAATTATCCATGGAAAAGGGAATGAAGAAGAAGATTCCAAACAAGAGGAACAAACCTTGCACCAAGGCCTGGAAGCAAGAAGAAGCCTGGAGATGGAGACTGGAAGAACTTCACTGTGGCTGAAGCATCAAACGTGAGGCAAGGCACCAGGTGAAACTAGAGATAGTGGAGGCAGGTCTCAAAGGGCCTCATCAGCCACATAAAGGAGTTTTATGTCATCCTAAGGGCAATGGAAACTACTAAGCAAGTGGGCAATATGAACAGACTTACGTTTCAGAAGGGTAATTCTCACTGAGGTACAGAATGGATTGGAAGGGGCCAAGACTGGATAAAGAAAGACTGGTTAAGAGACTGTGGTAATAATGAGAGATGAGGGATATTGATGGCCTAGACTAGAGCAAAGGTAATGGAATATTATTGGGGGAAGTGTTGTTTTATAGAATTAATTCATTTGTCTGTGATTGTATGTCATAAACCAAAAAAGAATTAAGATAAAGGACAGATAAATTTTATAGGTATATATGCAAGCATGTATAGAGATATATATGCATATATGTATACATGTATATACATAACTCTTTACAATATTTACTATTTTAACACCTTATTGTATGTGTATATGTTAACAAGATGTTGAAATAATAAATATTGTAAGAAATTATGCATATAGTATTTTAGGGTGATGATGATAACAGCTACCATTTATTAAGTATCTTCAAAGTGTTAGACACAAAGCTAGGTACTTTACTTTTTTTTTTTATCTTTATTGGAGTATAATCGCTCCATAGTATTGTGCTAGTTTCTGTTGCACAACGAAGTGTATCAGCTATATGCATACCTATATCCCCATATCCCCTCCCTCTTGAGCCTCCCTCATAACTTCCCTATCCCACCCCTCCAGGTCTTCACAAAGCATCAATCTGATCTCCCTATGTTCTGTAGCAGCTTCCCACTAGCCATCTATTTTACATTTGGTAGTGTTTATACGTCAATGCTACTTTCGCACTATGTCCCAGCTTCCTCTTCCCCCATCTCCCCAGTGTGCTCAAGTCCATTCTCCATGTCGGCATCCCTATTCCTGCCCTGCCACTAGGTTAATCAGTACCATTATATTACATTCCATTTATATGCGTTAGCATATGGTATTTGTTTTTCTCTTTCTGATTTACTTCACTCTGTATGACAGACTCTAGATCCATCCACCTCACTACAAATGGTTCAATTTCATTCCTTTTTATGGCTAAGTAATATTCCATTGTCTATATGTGCCACATCTTCTTTATCCATTCATCTGTCAATGGATATTTAGGTTGCTTTCATGTCCTGGCTATTGTTAATAGTGCTGCAATGAAAATTATGGTACATGTATCATTTTGAATTATGGTTTTCTCTGGGTATATGCCCAGTAGTGGAATTGCTGGGTCATATGGTAGCTCTATTTTTAGTTTTTTAAGGAACCTCCACACTGTTTTCCATAGTGGCTGTACCAATTTGCATTCCCACCACTAGCACAGGATGGTTCCCTTTTCTCCACACCCTCTCTGACATTTATTGTTTCTAGATTTTTTGATGATGGCCATTCTGACTGGTGTGAGATGATACCTCGTTGTGGTTTTGATTTGCATTTCTCTAACGATTAGTGATGCTGAACATCTTTTCATGTGTTTGTTGGCAATCTGTATGTCTTCCTTGGAGAAATGTCTATTTAGGTCTTCTGTCCATTTTTGGATTGGGTTGTCTGTTTTTTTGATATTGAGCTGCATGAGTTGCTTGTGTATTTTGAAGATTAATTCTTTGTTAGTTGCTTCATTGGCAAATATTTTCTCCCCTTCTGAGGGTTGTCTTCTTGTCTTGTTTACGGTTTCCTTTGCTGTGCAAAAGCTTTTACGTTTCATTAGGTCCCATTTCTTTATTTTTGTTTTCATTTCCATTATTCTAGGAGGTGGGTCAAAAAGGATCTTGCTATGGTTTATGTCACAGAGTGTTCTGCCTATGTTTTCCTCTAAGAGTTTTATAGCGTCTGGCCTTACATTTAGGTCTTTAATCCATTTTGAGTTTATTTTTGTATATGGTTTTTAGGAAGTGTTCTAATTTCATTCTTTAACATGTTGCTGTCCAATTTTCCCAGCACCACTTATTGAAAAGGCTGTCTTTACTCCATTGCATGTTCTTGCCTCTTTCATCATAAATTAGGTGACCATATGTGTGTGGGTTTATCTCTGGACTTTCTATCCTGTACCATTGATCTACATTTCTGTTTTTGTGCCAGTACCATACTGTCTTGATTACTATAGCTTTGTAGTATAGTCTGAAATCAGGGAGCCTGATTTCTCTGGCTGCATTTCTCTTTCTCAAGATTGCTTTTTCTATTCAGGGTCTTTTGTGTTTCCATACAAATTGTAAAATCTTTTGTTCTAGTTCTGTGAATAATGCCATTGGTAATTTGATAGGGATTTCACTGAATCTGTAGATTACTTTGAGTAGTATAGTCATTTTCACAATATTGATTCTTCGAATCCAAGAACGTGGTATATTTCTCCAACTGTTTATGTCATCTTTGATTTCTTTCATCAGTGTTTTATAGTTTTCTGAATACAAGTTTTTTGTATCCTTAGGTAGGTTTATGCCTAGGTATTTTATTCTTTTTGTTGTGATGGTAAATGGGATTGTTTCCTTAATTTCTCTTTCTGATTTTTCATTGTTAGTGTATAGGAATGCAAGAGATTTCTGTGCATTAATTTTGTATCCTGCAACTTTTCCAAATTCATTGATGAGCTCTAGTAGTTTTCTGGTGGCATCTTTAGGATTTTCTATGTATACTATCATATCATCTGCAAACAGTGACAGTTTTACTTCTTCTTTTCCAATTTGGATACCATTTATTTCTTTTTCTTCTCTGATTGCCATGGCTAGGACTTCCAAAACTATGTTGAATAAGAGATCAAGTAATACCAAAGTTGTCTTTAAAGTTGAAGAAACAGATTTAGAGAAATTGTGATTAATGAAAGTTTTTCAAAGTAGCTGGTGGAACTGGGCTCCAAACACAGAGCTATAGGAACCCAAAACCCATTCTATTTCCACACTTTCCCTATTTTAAATACAAAGTGCTGTTTTTAAGTTGATAACCTGAAAAACTCTCTTGTTGAAAGAAAGATACTGGACATTTTTTTAACATCTTTTTTAAAAGTACTGCTGTGCTGGAAAGGAAGTAAAAATTGCTCAGAGGCTAAGAAAATCAAGTGAAAGGGGAATTGAGAAAAGCAAGCAGAGCACTGATTCTGGCTTTACTCCAAGGGCAAGACCTGAACCCTGGTGAACTTGGGCTTGAATTTTGATGGCCCTGGGCATGAGACAAAAGAGACAAATCCCAAAAACAATCCAAGATAGGGAGTCAAATAAGGACCCCACATAAATGTAGGATATCAATGAGATTCACCTTCAATGTGAGACAGAACTAGAAATGAGCCCACCCACTGAAAGGTCTTTCAAGGTAACATACCTATCCTAACTGTAGTGCTGAGCCAAGGGGGAAATTTTCCCCTAAGAATTCAGAAATACAAGATGCCATTCCAATTCATACTATCTGCGAGACTAAAAAGAAAATAAAAATAATAAAATCTCAGGCTGAGAATTAACTTTAAAGTAGTCCTGAGCTGATATCCCTAATGAATAAGCAGAAGCAAATAAAAATCTTATCTGTATCTATGCACCTTCAACTCAGGCTTTAAAATATTCCTCTAGGTAAAGTTCCAGAAAATGTGAGTTCACAGTCAAAACTAAAACACACAAGGTAACATGGTGCCATGCAGGATGCAACAAGATCAATATTAAACAGAATCAGACTATAAAATATTCAGGTATTGGAATGATAAGAACAGAATATCAAATAGCTATCAATATTTTGGTTTAAAGAAATAAAAAGGAGATTGACAATATTACCAAGGGATAAGGGATCTAAAAATACCTAAGCAAATTTGAAAAAAAATAAATAGAAATAATAACTGAAATTAAAACTTAAAAGTCAGATTTAATAATAGATCTGAAAAAGACATATTAACCAGAAAATAAATCAGAAAAAAAATATTCAAAACTTAGCAAAAAATGCAGAGATTAAGGGTGAAAGAAAAGGTAACAGACATAGAGGATATAATGGAAAATATAACTAATGGGAGATAAGTAAGAATTGGGGATAGGCAATATATAAAGAGACAGCTAGAGATGCCCTACAATCTCACAGTTCAGATATGAAACAAACCTGAGAATTTCCCCAAACACAACAGCACTCCTTACAATTATAGAGCATTGCCTATAGCAAGTTAGAGAATAAAAAGCAAATTTTCTAAATTAGCAATAATAAAAACAACTTTTGATTGATGATGCTTAGAGGAAAGACTAAATTATCTTTCTATGCTCCATGAAAAAAATAAATTATATAGCTGTTATGAAAAGAGACTTTCAAATATATGCAGTTAAAAATGTAGGAAAACATTATCATACATATACATCAGGTAGTTAATAATAATGAGTAACATTATTATTCCAGGTTTTGTGATCAGGTATGATTTTTCAGTTTTGATTACTTTGTAATATGTTGTGATTTCTCATTCCAAATAAACATTTGTTTTTATACCTAACTTTATATTTATAATATTAATATTATATTTTTTAAAGTAGGCTCTCAAAATTGTAATCTCTGATCGTCACAAAACCTAAATTCACCATGTGCTCAACTAATAGTTATTTTTCACAGAATAATTCATTATAAAGCTAAATATACATTTTGTATGATACAGGCACAAACATTTGCAATAAATGTGCCACCAGAAGTGTTACTTATAAATAATTTTAGGTAACTAATTTGTAACTGGAAATAATTATGAGATGAACTTGCAAGTGTTAAATGTGCTATTTATTTTTAAATACTTGGGTGAAAATAAAAGAGTAAAGAAATATCTATGTACCCTTATCTGGCAGAAAACCCCCTCCCAATAGCATAACAGACATCAAATTAGCTCCATCTTTTTCTCCTTTTACGGAACTAGGGCAATTAGCCAGGTCATAGGCCAATAAAACTGTATATAGACAGATACAGCCCCAGCCAAGGAGGGCAAAAGAAGAATTAAGATGAAGAAGACATCAAATGGCTCTAAAGATAGGCATACAACAGAGAAAATATAAAGCCAAATCTATATTTTGCAGATCTCACAAAGTCCATGTTTAGTTTCAGGTTGGTTTCTCCCCTCTACCCGAAATATCTGTGGGTCAGACTTCCCTCCACTTTCAATTGATATATGTTCAGGGCATAAAAACCAATTTCAAGACCTAAGGGGGAAATCTTTAAGTAGAACATTTTCAAGAATAAATTATTTAATATAGCTCAGTGTAAAATATAAATTATTCTGAACTCAGTGGAATCGTCTACATCACCATGAAGAGAAAGAAGGACAGTGGGTAGTTGTGTGTATGTTTGCATTTCAAAAGTAAAAATTTCCTTAATATATACAAACTGGATAATCTGAAATTCTGAATACACTGAAACTAACAGAAAATGTATGCAGAAAAAATACTCATGTATCACTTACAAATATATATATATATATATATATATATCTTCTAGTGTTTATCAGCAGATCAAGCACTCTAGCTCCCATTAATATTTAACATAATATTTATGACAGCAAAATATTAAAATTATTGAAATAAATATAGCATGATTAAAAATATAACACCGTCTAATAATGACTTTCTCTGCCTCTTATTCACCCTACTAATATTACTGATTGCCTACTTTTTACCAGGCCCAGGTTAACTGATTAATACTTTGTAGAAAGCTCTGAATCATAATTTTAAAAATTAAAAAAGAGAGAAACTTTCCATTTCAACAATGTGAGAAAGTTGACATGATAAATTTTGTCAAACAAAAATTAACTGGGTATTTTATTAGACACTGGGTATACCACACTGATCAAAGGAGACAAATCCCTTACTCTCATGGTATTTATAGTCTGGTGAAGGAAGCATTCCTACATCAGTATTAAATGATCCTTCTATTCACTTCTCAATTCTCCACTGATATGAGAATAACAAATATCAGATATGTGATTCTGAGAGCCAAATACTAAAGAATGTGGGATTGATTTATTTGTCCAGCTGAAATTTACTGAGATTTTGCCCATATTCCCTGGTATGCATTGTTTTCATAAGGCCAATGGTGTCTAACTTCAAGCACCTGTAACTCTTCACCTGAGGGAATTTTGAGGGTCAGCTAGGATGGCCTGAAGTGCCAGGGAATCTACACCCTTAGAAGCAGCCTTCAACTGCACTTAAGAGTCAGAAAATAGTGCCTCAGACCCCTTACTCCTTGAGTAAGACCATTCTGAGGGGTCAAATATGCATACCATCTTCCAGAGATACCCAGAGGGATTAGGTGCCAGTTGTCCATGGAGGTAACTGCTCATAAACACACTCTGAATCACCATCTTTCTTTTTTCTGTTAAAGTGGATTTATTGTATATGATTCAAGAACCTCCATGTAACTCTTTCTCAGCAGAGGACCTTCATGACATTCTCTTCACAAAGACAGTTACTACAGTTATTGGAAAAGGCCAGTAGCATCTTTGAGAAATTCTGTTCTAGATACCTTCTAAAATTTGGGGGTGATGGTGGGGGTGGGTGGATTTGGATTCTTTATATCAATGGGGATGGTAGGATCCTGGAATGCATGGGCAAAATGGCAGCACTTAACTGTCAGAGGCAAGATGAACATAATTATGGCAATGGATAGCAAGACTGGAATGTCAACTAAAGTGTTTTGATTTACTGGATTCTAAGATGGTGGCTAATGAATCATGATATTCCTTTTTTAATTTATTTTTATTTATTACACAATATTAAAGATTACTTTCCATTTACAGTTATTACAAAATATTGGCTATATTTCCCATGCTGTACAATACATCTGTGAGCCTATAATATCCAATAATTTGTACCTCCCACTCCTCCACTCCTATACTGCGCCTCCCCACTGGTAACCACTAGTTTGTTCTCCATATCAGTGAGACTGCTTCTTGTTTGTTGTATTCATTCATTTGTTATTTTTTTTAGATTCCACATATAAGTGATATTATACAATATTTGTCATTCTCCGACTTATTTTACTTACCATAATGCCCTCCAAGTCCATCCATGTTGTGGCAAATGGAAATTTTTCATTATTTTTTATGGCTGAGTAGTATTCCATTGTATAAATATACCACATGTTCTTTATCCATTCATCTGTTGGTAGACACTTAGGCTGTTTCCATATCTTGGCAATTGTAAATAATGCTGCTATGAACATTGGGGTGCATGCATCTTTCAAGTTAGTGTTTTTGTTTTCTTTGGATATATACCCAGGAGTGGAATTGTTGGATTATATGGTAGTTCTATTTTCAGTTTTGAGAAATCTCCACACTGTTTTCCCCAGTGGCTGCACCAATTTACATTCCCACCAACAGTGTATAGGTGTTCCCCTTTCTGCACATCCTCACCAACATTTGTTATTTGTGTTCTTTTTGATGATAGCCATTCTCACAGCTGTGAGGTGATATCTAATTGTGCTATTTATTTGCATTTCCTTGATGATTAGCAATGTTGAGCATCTTTTCCTGTGCCTGTTGGCCATCTGCATTTCCTCTTAGGAAAAAATGTCTGTTCAGTACTTCTGCCCTTTTTTAATCAGGTTGTTTGGATTTTTTTGATTTTGAGTTGTATGAGCTATTTATATATGCTAGACATTAATCCCCTATCAGTCATATCATTTGCAAACATTTTCTCCCATTCAGAAGGTTGTCGTGTTTTGTCAATGGTTTCCTTTGCTGTGCAGAAGCTTTTAAGTTTAAACAGATCCCATTTGTTTATTTTCACTTTTATTTCCTTTACTTTAGGATATGGATCCAAAAAAATGCCATGATTTATGTCAAAAAGTGTTCTGCCTATGTTTTTCTCTGGGTGTTTTATGGTACATGGTCTTACATTTAGGTCTTTAACCCATTCTGAGTTTATCTTTGTATACAGTGTTAGAGAATGTTCTAACTTCATTCTTTTACATATAGCTGTCCAGTTTTCCCAGCACTACTTATTGAAGAGACTGTCTTTTCTGCATTGAATAGTCTTACCTCCTTTGTCATAGATTAATTGACAATAAGTGTGTGGATTTATTTCTGGGCTCTCTATCCTATTCCACTGATCTATATGTCTATTTTGTGCCAGTATGGTATTATTTTGATTACTGTAGCTCTGTAGTATAGTCTGAAGTCAGGAAGCATGATTCCTCCAGCTCTGTTTGTTCTTTTTTTCTCAAGATTGTTTTGGCTATTCAGGGTCTTTTGTGTTTCCATACAAATTTTAAAATTACTTGTTTTAGTTCTTTGAAAAATGTCATTGGTATTTTGATAGGGATTGCACTGAATCTGTAGATTACCTTGGAAAGTATTGTCATTTTAACAATACTGATTTTTCAAATCTGAGAATAAAGTATATCTTTCCATCTGTTTGTGCTGTCTTCAATTTCTTTTATCAGTGTTTTATAGTTTTCAGAGTACACGTTTTTTGCCTCTTTAGGTAGATTTATTCCTAGGTATTTTATTCTTTTTGATGTGATGGTAAATGGGATTGTTTCTTTAATTTCACTTTCTACTGCTTCATTGTAAGTATATAGAAATGCAACCGATTTCTGTATATTAATTTTGTAAACTGCAAATTTAGATTAAATGATGTGTGTGGAGCCTTCCATCTGAAAGCAGCAGAATACACATTATTTTCAAGTGCACATGGAATATTTTCCAGGACAGACCACATGCTAGACCACAAAACAAGGCTTGGCAAATTTAAGAAAACTGAAATCATATCAAGCATCTTTTCCAACCACAATGCTACGAGATTAGAAATCAACTACAAGAAAAAAACTGCAAAAAACACAAACATGTGGAGGCTAAACAATATGTTACTAAACAACAAATTGGTCACAGAAGAAATTCAAGAGGAAATCAAAAAATACCTAGAGACAAATGAAAATGAAAACATGGTGATCTAAAATCTATGGCACACAGCAAAAGCAGTTCTCTAAGAAGGAAGTTTATAGTGATACAACCTTACCTCAGAAAACAAGAAAAATCTCAAATAAAAAAACCTAATATTACACCTAAAGCAACTAGAGAAAGAAGAACAAACAAAGCCCAAAGTTAACAGAAGGAAAGAAATTATAAAGATCAGAGCAGAAATAAGTGAAAGACTAAAAGAGACTAAAAAATGATAGAAAAAAAAAAGATCAATTAAACAAAAAGCTGGTTCTTTGAAAACATAAACTAAATTAATAAACCTTTAGCCAGACTCATCAAGAAAAAAAAGGGAGAGGCTCCAAATCAATAAAATCAGAAATTAAAAAGGAGAATTTACAACCGACACCACAGAAATACAAAGGATCATAAGAGAGCAACTATACACCAATAAACTAGACAATCTAAAAGAAAAGGACAAATTCTTAGAAAGGTACAATCTCCCAACACTGAACCAGAAAGAAACAAAATATAAACAGACCAACTACCAGTAATGAAACTGAATTGGTAATTTAAAAATTCCCAACAAACAATAATCCAGGACCAGATGACTTCACAGGTGAATTCTACCAAACATTTAGAGAAGACTTAACATCTAGCTTTCTTAAATTATTACAAAAAAAATCACAGAGGAAGGAACACTTTAAACTCATTCTATGAGTCCAGCATCACCCTCATACCGAAAACAAAGATCACAAAAAAAAAAAAAGAAGAAGAAAATTATAGGCCAATATCACTGATAAACATAGATGCAAAAATTCTCAACAAAATACTAGTAAACTGAATCTAACAATACATTTAAAGGATCATACACCATGATCAAGTGTGATTTATCCCTGGATGCAAGGATTTTTTACTATCTACAATCAATCAATGTGATATACCACATCAATAAATTGAAGAATAAAGACATATGATCATCTTAATAGATACAGAAAAAGCTTTTGATAAAGTTCACCATCCATTTATGATAAAGAAAAAAATCTCCAGAAAGTGGGCTTAGAGAAAATATACCTCAACATATAATAAAGGCCATATATGACAAACCCACAGCTAACATCATACTCAACAGTGAAAAGCTGAAAGCATTTCCTATAAGATCAGGAACAAGGATGTCTACTCTCACCACTTTTATTCAACATAGTTTTGGAAGTCCTAGCCACAGTAATCAGAGAAGAAAAAGAAATAAAAAGAATCCAAATTGGAAAGAAAGAAGTAAAACTGTCACTGTTTGCAGATGACATGATACTATTGACACATGATACTACACATAGAAAATCCTAAAGATGCCATCAGGAAACTACTAGAGCTCATCAATGAATTTGGTAAAGTTGAATGATACAAAATTAATATACAGAAATCTGTTACATATTAATACATATTAATTAATACATATTAATATATATCTGTTATATATTAATATATAACATTAATATACAGAAAGAGAAATTATAGATCATGATAGTCTTAGGTGGAAAGCAAATTAAGTTTTTCTTAATAGCTACATTATAGAGATTGAATTCACATACCATGATATACATCCTTTAAAGTGTACAATTCAATGTTTTTTAGTATATTCCCAGAGTTGTACAAACATCACCACTATCATTTTAGAACATTTCATCACCACAAAAAGGCCCCCACCTTACACACTGCCAGCCACTCCCCATTCCCTGTCTCTCTGAATTTCCTTGCAACCACTAAGATACTTTTTATCTCCATAGATATTCTGGGCATTTCATATAAATGGAATCATAAGACATGTGGCCTTTGTGACTGGCTTCTTTCATTTGGTATAATATGGTCATTTGTGTTACAGCATAAGGCAGTACTTGATTCCTTTTTACTGCTAAATAGTATCCATTGTATGGATATTTTTTCTATCCACTTAAACATTTTGTTTACCCACTTACCAGCAGTTTCTACTTTTGGCTATAATGCTGCAATGCACATTTGTGTACAAGTGTTTGAGTGGCATGTGTTTTCAATTCTCTTGAGTACAAACTGGGAATGGAATTGCTGGGTCATAACATTATTCATGTTTAACATTTTGAGGAAGTGCCAAAGTGTTTTCCTGTGGCAATGTAAAAGTGTTCCAATTTCTCCACAACCTCACCAATACTTATTATGCCTTCCTCTTTATTTTAGCTGTCCTAGTGAGTGTAAAATAGTATTTAAATGTGATTTTTATTTGTATTTCTTAATGATTAATGATGTAGATCATCTTTCCATGTGCTTATAAGTCATTCATGTGTTTTCTTTAGAGATATTTCTATTCAAATCTTTTGCCCATTTTAAAAATTACGTTGTCTTTTTGTGGTTGAGTTGTAAGAGTTCTTTATATATTCTAAATACCAGTCTCTTATCAAATATATGACTTGTAAATATTTTCTCTCCTTCTCTGAGTTATTGTTTCACCTTCTTGATGGTGTCACTGCAGCACAATTTTTTTATTTTGATAAAATACAATTTATTTTTTTTCTTTTGTTGCTTATGCTTTTGGTGTCATATCTAAGAAGTCATTGTTGACACAAGACCATGAAGATTTACTCCTACATCTTCTTTCAAGAGTTTTGAAGTTTTAACTCTTACATTTAGGTCTATTACACATTTTGAGTTATTAAATTTTGTATGCAATGTGAGTTGAGAGTTCAACTTCCTTCTTTTGAATGGGGTATATAGCTTTTCTAGAACCATTTTTTGAAAATACTATTCTTTCCCTCACTGAATTGTCTTGGCACCCTTGTAAAAAAGCAAACTAAGGTTTTGTTTTATTTATATACTCAAAAATATCAAAAGCTGTCAAAAAAACAAAAGACTGAAATCAGCCACCACAATAGAAAAGTATGACCTGCACACAGCTTCCAGATCCAAGTAATTCCTAGGACCTGAGTCCATTCATTGAAGCAGACGTCAGATCCTTTGAGGAATGACCTTGAAATATCTCCATAAGGATATGCAGTATGTCTCCCTTCTGTACTTCCCCATGGGGATCTGTAACCATTTCTTGGAGTGAACTGTATGGGGACACAGGAATTTATCAGATTTTTGAGAACTATTAGCTATGAGGTATAACACTGATAGCAAAGGATTCCAAATGCAGTGTGGTCCTTGCTTAGATGAGTGCCTGTGGAGGCCAAATGTTAAGTTGTGTTTGGGCCCAAATTTGTTGCACATTGTCCAAAGTTTCACAAACTACCTCCCACACACACGTAATGTGGTCATTTCCTCAGTTTCCCTTTACATAATTGAGACAGATAGCTTAGCTCCTGACAAAACCCTCAGTTGGTTCTTAGAAATTACTTACAAAATATCCCACAATTAATTGGATTCACTTAGGGACTTCCCTGGTAGTGCAGTGGTTAAGAATCCGCCTGCCAATGCAGGGGACACTGGTTCGATCCCCGGTCTGGGAAGATTCCACATGCCGCAGAGCAACTAAGCCTGCAAACCACAACTACTGAGCCTGAGTGTCACAACAACTGAAGCCCACACATGCCTTTAGCCCATGTTCCACAACAAAGGAAGCCACCAAGCTGAGAAGCCCATGCACCACAATGAAGAGTAGCCCCCACTCTCCGCAACTAGAGCAAGCCCACGTGCAGCAACAAAGACCCAACACAGTCAATAAAAATAAACAAATAAATTTATTTTTTTTTAAATGGATTCAGTTATTCTGATAATTAGACTTCATTTTCCAAGAATCAAGCAATGTATAAAATGAATCTCTTGCTGTTGAAAGGAAATATGTCACATTATCAACACTTGGCAGCAGTGATATAACATGTTTGATTTCAAATTTTCTGTTTTTTTCTAGTACCTAAAATTTATTGAGCATTTGTTTATTCAGAATGATATTCATTTGGTGTGAATGTAACTTATATTTGCATAAGTTTTAGAGCTTTCAAATCATTTTTAAGTTCATCTCAGTGCTCACCATCGCTCTGCAAGGTTATGCAACTATTGCTATCCTTAGTTTACATATTAACAACCACAAGTTTAAGCTTTTTAAGTGATTTGCCCAAAACTGTACAATGATTAATGGAAAAATTAAAATTCAAATCATTTGACTCCAGATTTGGTTCTCTGACCAAGCTTGATTTTTAAAACATTAAAGATAAAGCTTTTTCTGGTCCTCCAACCAGACATGATGTCCTCCTGTACATTAAAAAAAAAGACTCCCGAAAGATGGCGGCGAAGTAGAGAGACGTGGAGTGCATCCCTCTCCACAGATGCATTGGGAATGCACAGAAGGACGCAGTCATTCCCACAGAGAACCAGCTGAACACCAGCAGACGGCCTCGGACACCAGAGAGGGCTGCGGGGAGCCCGACATAGCCGGTAGGGAGGCATCTACGAGGGCTCAAAGAGGGTGAAGCGACGGAGCTGTGGCGGATGGGAGGGAGTGAGAAACATACGGAGGGTCCGCAGCGCAGGTCAGCGTTCCCGGACCGAGACATCGATCCGCGGCTGAACGGAGGGTCCAGGAGCGGGAGCGTGGGAACCGGAGAGCTGGTTCAGGGTGAGAAACATTGTTGCCGGTAGGGTGACGGACCGAGAGGACGGGAGGCAGGAGATCCGCGGAGAGGAGTGCCGGTCCCTGAGAGCTGCCCGGCCATGATGGCGGCTGGAGGCTGCAGACTCACGGGCGGGGGGGGAGGAGCCGCGCATGTAGCCTCTCCCTCTCTTTCAGCGCCTCTGCAACAGGCAGTGGAGAGACGCCCTGCGGGCCACCTAAGGCACTCAGGGATAACAAGCACCCTCAGGCACTCGGGCGGGGCTAGATTAAAACTCCTTGCAACGCCAGCAGCAGGGAGGCTGCCGAGAGAAAAAAAAAAAAACCAGCATCAAAAAGAAAAAACCCCGAGAGAGGCCCAACTCTAAGACTTTCTGTGCACGCCTGAGCCACCAGTGCCCTCTGCAACAGGCACCTCCAAGCCTGACTGAAACAACAGTGCGCCACTGCTCACTCACTCCCAGGAGAAGGAGCCACTATTGTACCCTCTCCCTCCCCACACACCGAGGCTTACAGACGAACAATAAAGGAACCTCTGCTGGTCACAGAATAACGCAAAAAAAAACCCAAGGCAAGGAGAAGGACACGTACAGCTGAGACGCTAAGGAAACAGAAATAGTAGTATCAATACCTATTGAACTGGTCCATTCTGGGATAAGGTCTGGATTTTTTTTTTTTTTTCTTTCTCTCTCTCTCTTTTTTTTTTTTTTTTTTTGATTTATTAAATACGATCTTAGCCCTAAGGGATCTACAAGTTTTATAACATAATTTTATAAGGATATTTTTTATTCTTCTTTTTTTTTTTTTTTTTTTTTTTTTTGCCTTTTTATATACTTCTATATCTAGCTAAGTTTTTGGTAGTATGGACAAAATATCTCTCATACTTTCCTTTCATCCCTATCTTTTATACACTTCTATTCCTTTCCTTTTCTTTGCATATTTCCAACCACATTACGCTCTTCTGTTCCCCTTTCTTCCAGCCATTTTAAGTGTATTTTATCTTAACATACTTATAAGCAACACTATCGGTCTGCTCAGACTCCTTGCTCTATTCTCCAGATGATGCAATGCCTTGGTATTAATATTAGGCTTTTGTCTTTATCTTAGTTCTTAGTACAGTTGTCTAATTACATTCTGAGAATCTCCATTCTCTCTGGTGGTACTCCAGCTCATTTCTATATTTGATCCTAGCTTACAAAATCTCCCTGGATTGATGTTTGTATGTGTAGGGTGTTATTTGTTGTTTGTTTGCTTTTGCTTTTGTCTCTGATGTGTTCTGTTTCAGTTGGAAATTTCTGCTGGGTTTCTCTTTGAATATCTGATAGCACACTGGGGTTCTGTCAGGTCTTTCTAGAGCCTTATGTCCTAACGGATTCAATAATTGTGTGTCTTATACATGTATGTGTTTCCTAGACTGAATATTTGTTTAATCCAATACTTGGACATTAGTCTGAGGCTTGGACAGTCTTCTATAAACACCTCTATCACCAGGACAAGCAACCCCAAAAGCTTGGACAACCATGAGGAAACAAAGAAACACCATGCAGGCAAAGGAGCAGGAAAAAAACCCACAAGACCAAATAAATGAGGAGGAAATAGGAAAAATGCCTGAAAAAGAATTTAGAGTAATGATAGTAAAAATGATACAAAATCTCGATAACAAAATAGAGAAAGTACAAGAAACAGTTCATAAGAACTCAGAAAAACAAACAGCAATGGATAACAAAATAACTGAAATTAAAAATACTCTAGATGCTATAACCAGCAGAATGACTGAGGCAGAAGAACGAATAAGTGAGTTGGAAGATAGAATGGAGGAAATAAATGCCACAGAGCAGGAAAAAGAAAAAAAAATAAAAAGACTACAAGACAGCCTCAGAGACCTCAGTGATAACCTTAAACGTACCAACATTTGAATTATAGGCATCCCAGAAGAAGAAGAAAACAAGAAAGGGTCTGAGAAAATATTTGAAGAGGTTCTAGTGGAAAACTTCCCCAACATGGGAAAGGAAATAATTCACCAAGTCCAAGAAGCACAGAGAGTCCCATACAGAATAAACTCAAGGAGAAATACACCAAGACACATATTAATCAAACTAATGACAATTAAACACAAAGAAAAAATATTAAAAGCAGCAAGAGAAAAGCAACAAACAACATATAAGGGAAAACCCATCAGGATAACAGCTGACCTTTCTACAGAAACTCTGCAGGCCAGAAGGGAATGGCAGGATATACTGAAAGTCCTGAAAGAGAAACCTACAGCCAAGAATACTCTACCCAGCAAGAATCTCATTCAGATTTGAGGGAGAAATCAAAAGCTTTCCAGACAAGCAAAAGTTAAGAGAATTCAGCACCACCAAACCAGCCTTACAACAAGTGCTATAGGAACTTCTCTAAGTAGGAAACACAAGAAAAGGAAAACACCTACAAATACATACCCAAAACAATTAAGAAAATGGGAATTAGAACACACATGTCAATAATCACCTTAAATGTAAATGGATTAAATGCTCCAACCAAAAGACACAGACTGGCTGAATGGATACAAAAACAAGACCCTTCTATATGCTGCCTACAAGAAACCCACTTCAGACCAAGGGATACATATAGACTGAAAGTGAAGGGATGGAAAAAGATATTCCATGCAAATGGAAGTCAAAAGAAAGCTGGAGTAGCAATACTCATATCAGACAAATTAGACTTGAAAGTAAAGACTATTAAAAGAGACAAGGAAGGGCACTACATCATGATCAAGGGATCCATCCAAGAAGAACATATCACAATGGTATATATCTATGCCCCCAATATAGGAGCACCTCAATACATAAGGCAAATGCTAACAGCTATAAAAGGGGACATCGACAGTAACACAATTATAGTGGGAGACTTGAACACCCCACTTACATCAATGGACAGATCATCCAAACAGAAAATAAATAAAGACACACAAGCTTTAAATGACACATGAGACCATCTCGACTTCATTGATATTTATAGGACATTCCATCCAAAAATGACAGACTACACTTTCTTCTCAAGTGCACACGGAACATTTTCCAGGATAGATCACATCTTGGGTCACAAATCAAACCTCAGCAAATTCAAGAATATTGAAATCATATCAAGCATCTTCTCAGACCACAACGCCATGAGACTAGATATCAATTACAGGAAAAAAACTGCAAAAAAAGACAAACACATGGAGGCTAAACAATTCACTCTTAAACAACCAAGGAATCACTAAAGAAATCAAAGAGGAAATCAAAAAATATCTAGAAACAAATGACAACAAAAACACAACAACCCAAAACCTATGGGACGCAGCAAAAGCAGTTCTAAGAGGGAAGTTTATAGCAATACAGTCCTACCTTAAGAAACAAGAAAATGATCGAATAAACAACCTAACCTTACACCTCAAACAACTAGAGAAAGAAGAACAAAGAAACCCCAAAGTGAGCAGAAGGAAAGAAATCATAAAGATCAGAGCAGAAATAAATGAAAAAGAAAGGAAAGAAACCATAGCAAAAATAAATAAAACTAAAAGCTGGTTCTTTGAGAAGATTAACAAAATTGATAAACCATTAGCCAGACTCATCAAGAAAAAAAGGGAGAAGTTGCAAATCAACAGAATTAGAAATGAAAAAGGAGAAGTCACAACAGACACCTCAGAAATACAAAACATCATGAGAGACTACTACAAGCAACTATATGCCAATCAATTGGATAACCTGGAAGAAATGGATACATTCTTAGAAAAATACAATCTTCCAAGACTGAACCAGGAAGAAATAGAAACCATGAACAGACCAATCACAAGTACAGAAATTGAGGCAGTGATTAAAAATCTCCCAACACACAAAAGCCCAGGACCAGATGGGTTCACAGGCGAATTCTATCAAACATTTCAAGAAGAGTTAACACCTATCCTTCTCAAACTCTTCCAAAATATTGCAGAAGGCGGAGCACTCCCAAACTCATTCTATGAGGCCACCATCACCCTGATACCAAAACCAGGCAAAGATGTCACAAAAAAAGAAAACTACAGACCAATATCACTGAGGAATATAGATGCAAAAATCCTCAACAAAATACTAGCTAACAGAATGCAACAGCACATTAAAAAAATCATACACCATGATCAAGTGGGGTTTATCCCTGGGATGCAAGGATTCTTCAATATACGCAAATCAATCAACGTGATACATCATATCAACAACTTGAAGGATAAAAACCATATGATCATTTCAATAGATGCAGAAAAAGCTTTTGACAAAGTTCAACATCCATTTATAATAAAAGCTCTCCAGAAAATGGGCATAGAAGGAAATTACCTCAACATAATAAAAGCCATATATGCAAAACCAAAAGCCAACATTGTTCTCAATGGAGAAAAACTGGAAGAATTCCCTCTAAGAACAGGAACAAGACAAGGGTGTCCACTCTCACCACTGTTATTCAACATAGTTTTGGAAGTGTTAGCCACAGCAATCAGAGAAGAAAAAGAAATAAAAGGAATCCAAATTGGAAAAGAAGAAGTAAAATTGTCACTCTTTGCAGATGACATCATATTATATATAGAAAACCCTAAAGACTCTACCAGAAAACTGCTAGCACTAATTGATGAGTTTAGTAAAGTAGCAGGATACAAAATTAATGCACAGAAATCTCTTGCATTCCTATACACTAACAACGGAAGAGCAGAAAGAGAAATTAAGGAAACTCTCCCATTCACCATTGCAACCAAAAGAATAAAATACCTAGGAATAAACCTGCCTAAGGAGGCAAAAGATCTGTATGCAGAAAACTTTAAGACATTGATGAAAGAAATCAAAGACGACACAAACAGATGGAGGGACATACCATGTTCCTGGATTGGAAGAATCAACATCGTGAAAATGACTGTACTACCCAAAGCAATTTACAGATTCAATGCAATCCCGATCAAATTACCAATGGCATTTTTCACAGAACTAGAGCAAGAAATCTTACAATTTGTATGGAAACGCAAAAGACCCCGAATAGCCAAAGCAATCTTGAGAAGGAAAAATGGAGTTGGTGGAATCAGGCTTCCTGACTTCAAACTATACTACAAGGCCATAGTGATCAAGACAGTATGGTACTGGCACAAAAATAGAAAGGATGATCAATGGAATAGAATAGAGAACTCAGAAGTAAGCCCAAACACATATGGGCACCTTATCTTTGACAAAGGAGGCACAAGTATACAATGGAAAAAAGACAGCCTCTTCAATAAGTGGTGCTGGGAAAATTGGACAGCTACATGGAAAAGAATGAAATTAGAACAATTCCTAACACCATACACAAAAATAAACTCCAAATGGATTAAAGACCTACATGTAAGGCCAGACACTATAAAACTCCTAGAGGAAAACATAGGCAGAACACTCTTTGACATACATCAAAGAAACATCCTTTTTGACCCACCTCCTAGAATCATGGAAATAAAATCAAGAATAAACGAATGGGACCTCATGAAACTTAAAAGCTTTTGCACAGCAAAAGAAACCATAAACAAGACTAAAAGGCAACCCTCAGAATGGGAAAAAATAATTGCCTATGAAACAACGGACAAAGGATTAATCTCCAAAATATACAAGCAGCTCATGCAGCTTAATACCAAAAAAGCAAATAACCCAATCCACAAATGGGCAGAAGACCTAAATAGACATTTCTCCAAAGAAGACATACAGATGGCCAACAAACACATGAAAAGATGCTCAACATCACTCATCATCAGAGAAATGCAAGTCAAAGCCACAATGAGGTATCACCTCACACCAGTCAGAATGGCCATCATCACAAAGTCTGGAAACAACAAATGTTGGAGAGGGTGTGGAGAAAAGGGAACTCTCCTGCACTGTTGGTGGGACTGTAAGTTGGTACAGCCACTATGGAAAACAATTTGGAGGTTCCTTAAAAAACTACAAATAGAACTACCATATGATCCAGTAATCCCACTCCTGGGCATATACCCAAAGAAAACCAGAATCCCAAAAGAAACTTGTACCATAATGTTTATTGCAGCACTCTTTACAATAGCCAGGACATGGAAGCAACCTAAATGCCCATCAACAAATGAATGGATACAGAAGATGTGGCATATATATACAATGGAATATTACTCAGCTATAAAAAGGGATGAGATGGAGCTATATGTAATGAGGTGGATAGAACTACAATCTGTCATACAGAGTGAAGTAAGTCGGAAAGAGAAGGACAAATATTGTATGCTAACTCACATATATGGAATCTAAAACTGGTACTGATGAACTCAGTGACAAGAACAAGGATGCAGATACAGAGAATGGACTGGAGAACTCGAGGTATGGGAGGGGGCAGGGCATGAAGGGGAAACTGAGAAGAAGCGAGAGAGTAGCACAGGCATATATATACTACCAGCTGTAAAATAGTCAGTGGGAAGTTGTTGTATAACAAAGGGAGTCCAACTCGAGGATGGAAGATGCCTTAGAGGACTGGGGCAGGGAGGGTGGGGGGGACTCGAAGGGGGGGCGTCAAGGAAGGGAGGGAATACGGGGATATGTGTATAAAAACAGTTGATTGAACCTGGTGTACCCCCCCAAAAAATAAATAAATAAATAAATAAATAAATAAATAAATAAATAAATAAATGTTTTAAAAAAAAAAAAAAAGATTAGCACTCCATTAAACAATAAGAAGGCTCTTAAAAAAAAAAAAAATACCCAGCATGTTCTTGGCACATGGTATGCATTTACTCAATGTTATTTTCCCTTACATTTAGTCTTTGATGTGCCATAGTTCTTTCATGGCATACTTCTTATGACCATTACCTTAGGCTATAGTTTTAATATTGTCTTATTTCCTCTGCTAGATTTATAAGTACCTGAAAGTTGACTTGAGATCCCCTGGTTCCCTCAGCAATTGATATACCTGAATCTGATAGATCTTGGTCATTTTTGATCTTTCTTTTCCCTGTCTTCTAAAAGTAATGACTAGTCAAATTCCTGAGATTACTATTTCTTACTTGCTTATTATCTCTTGAGTAACTTTCAGCCACCATATGACTATCTTTTCAGATCTGAGAACAACACTATTCTCCTTCTCAGACTAGACCCAGATTCCACCACTGTTGTAACCTTCATTCATACAGTTCTCCTTTATCACCACCATTCTGATGTCTAACAGTATCCTTCATGCTCCTAGCAGAAAAGGGCACACCCTGTATAACATATACATGAACTGATTTATAAACTGGTGTTGTCTAGAGATCCTGTTCTCAAAGTTCCAACAGACAAGCTGCTCCTTTATATCAATCAATCAAACATTAAGAATTTGTGAAACACCAACTATTTGTGACACACTGTGCCAGTCACTCTGAGAATTATCTGTATGTCGACTAAGACTGCAACTTTTTCTTTGTTCCTTTCTAATTCCTTTAAGGTTGTGATTCCTTTTTCTGAAGTTATACATTGCAGATTTATGACAGGATTAACTCAAAAGTTTGACAGCAATATTGTACCAAGTGGTTAAACCTGATTATTTTCCTGTGGGTTGTTACTGCTACCCAAAACAACAGAAAGGTATCAAGGATATCATACTACTCTTGGGCTACACATTATATATTTGAATCAGGAAGATGAATGCAACTGATATAGTTAGGTTAATCCAAACTATGAGCTCCCCTATTAATAGGTAAACTCTTGAAAGACAATTGCCAGGTCTTATCCATTTGTGTCTCCTGTATACAAATATTTTGTTGAATCAATTAGAGAACAATATAAGACTAGAGTGTTAAAATAAGTTGTATAAAACAAATTCCCATGAAACTTGGATAGGGAATATATTCTAATTTTCAGCACTGATTACATGAAACTCACCATTTTTACCTTGTCACAACATTATGGTAATATGGAGACAGGACTCCAAAAGAGATAAGAATAACTTCAAAAGCAACGTACAAAACTTCTATTTAAAATTTTATAGTTACTCTATGTCTCTTAGGGTCATTAACATTGATTGAGGTTCAGTATTTCTCATTGTTCCCCAAACTCATTTTGGAAGATATTTCATGCAGGTACACTCTAAGGAAATTACTTGTCTTTCTTTCACATATTAACATGGATTTTGTCCAGATGGCTCTTTTCTGAGTAATTTAGCAGTATTATTTGAAATACATGAATCTTTTAGTCTCTTTTCCATCTGACATTCCAGTTATTCAGTTCACCCTAGATTTCATTGCTTTTCAAAAAAATTATAATCAATTTGTTTTGCAAAAATAATGAATATTTCTTTAATGGGTAGGCATCTATGCCTTTACTGCCTCTTACATCTTCTTCACTTCAGGTCCTTTAATACTTTCTAAATGTCTAAATGGAAAATTCATAAAAACAATTAGATTTCTATTAAAAAGAGCCTTATGCAAGTATATTCATAATATCCTTTCTCCCAAAAAGGGATTAAAATGCCTTAAAAAAATAAGGAAGAAGCATAAAATAAAATTGATATAATGGAAATGGAAAATTAGCACTGAGGAGAGTAGGGAACATAGGGAGCCAATATAGTAAGTGAACTTAGTTACAATTGTCCTGACAACCCAAACTCAAAGGGATATCTAATATGTTATACAATGTACAAAGTCAGTGAAAAGGAAACAAATTCTTCAAAGCATAAATATAGTGATTAGTCCAAAAAGTCTAATAATTTTCCAAAATACCTTAAGGTAGAAGTAATACCTTGCCATTCCTTTAACTCAAGAAATATTAAGCATGTAATTCAAAGACTTACACTAAGTATTGTATTGAATATCAAAATGTAAAAACTTTTAGTCCTTTCATATAGAATATGTATAATCCAGCTGGACAAATAAGCAGTGTGCTTATAAAAGTAACTGACAATATGAGCCTATGTATTTTAAATGTGAAATTAATTGTGTGGCCATTAAGAGTTGGAGAAACTGGGAGGAAGGAGAGAATGCTGTTCCAGGCATGCAATAACCACAAGACAAGTGATGCTATGAAAATCAATCCCAGGATTTGGGCATGCAGAACAGAATGTTATTGGGAGTCCTGTGGGCAGAGATAAGATCAGAATCCAGGGTATCAGGGCAAACCTAGTAATGTGAACAAGTTTTAGTATCTAAGAAAACTGACTAAGTTTGGCTTCCAGAGATCCAAGCCAACAGAAAGACACAGTAGGAGTAAAATCTAAAAATATATCTCCTACTCACGTTTCAGTCTTCAAACCAGCTATCTAGAAACAAGTCAAGAATGGGGTGCCATCCAAAAAGATTTGAAGCCCTGTCTGTTTTCAAACAGATTCCTTAGAGGGAGTGGATAAGAAAGAGTCAGAGTGGGTGCTTCTCAGAATAAGTGCTCTCCAAGGGCTGGTGCCTGCTCAGAAAACTAACTCTGGGAGTCACCTTTTGAGAACCAGTAACCCTCAAATTAATTCCAGGGTGTTCAGAGAATAACAAATAAGATAACAAGGGGTCTGGAAGTCACTGTAAGTGAGGACTTTTTTAAAGAATTGATCATGTTTGTGTTAAAGGTAAGGAGACTAAGAGGAGTATAATAGTTGTCTTCAGATATTTTAAAGGGTTGCCATATATATCCTTAAATGTAGATTATTTTATTCTACATTTGTGCATTATTCCTTAATTTTCAAGCATTAAATATGTAGTCTCAGTTCAAATTTGTCTTAATGGAATGAATCGTCTACTTTTAAAAACAAATGAGTTTTCCATCCAAAGAGCTGGAAGTCAGATGACCCTCTGTCAAAACTTTCATAGCTGATATTCCATCACTGAAAGTCACTTTCAGGTAGCTCCCGCTCTATCTTCTTGTAAGTTTCATAGTTTCAACACTACCTTCCTTTCAACCAAGGTGTATTTTGATCTCTCTTATACACACCAACTTCTCATAATAGATCTGACAATACTTTACACTTGGTCAGAGAAAGAATGTTTTGTGGCACACTCCTGATCCCCCTGGCTTGAAGCCCTCCTACTCTCGGAAAACCAAAGCTAAAAGAGATCAGATAACTCACACAAAGTCACAAGGTTAGTTAATGGCAGAGCTGCAATGTCTGCACTACAAAGGCTTATTGATTCTCTTTCCACTCTACCACTCATAGTCCCTTGCAGGAAGAGGAACCCACGAGAGAGGCGTATGGTAAGGCAAGTGCAAGAGCAGAAAGCATATTCTTGTTGAATGAGAATCCAGGCAGGACACAAACCAGTCACCTCTTTAAAACTAGGGTGCTTCCTTGCAGAATGCTCAGACATCTCATTTCCTATTTGCCCTGTCCACACACAGATGAGCAGTCATCTCCAAAACTGGATGCACAGATCCTAAGTGACACAAAAAACAATTCACAGGGGTGGAAAAAGAATACAGTCAAACTTCTACTTACAATAATTTTAATGTAACCCATCTATACTATTTTATATATGTTTATATATACATATAATGCATTGTTAGAGATGCATCTGTATATAGTTTATACATTAATATACACATATTAAAGATACATGCTCAAGAAGCAATCAGAAAACTTTAGAGACCACTGGTTTTAAAACAAGCTATAATGTTCACTGTATAATGTTCACTGCATTCCTGAGTTGCTGCATTCAAATACTTTTTCCCTTGATTATACAAAACACATACCACTTATAATTAGTTCTAATGGGTTACCTCCAAAAAGTTCCAAGGAGCAAAATACATCAGAGATTTACCCCAAGGCTCAGAACTGCAGAGCAATGGGCATCACAGGCAATGGCTCAATTTCCATAGCAGAGACAAAGTCATGAGCCACTGGATGAAACAAAATAATCAGATTGTTTGTATTTCCTCAGGGCACAAGCGGCAGATTGGATTTCCTTAGGACTAGCCATCTATTTTGAGACTAGAGGACCATAATCACCTCGTGAACTTCATCTACTAAAGGAGCAAGAAACTGTTGATAAGTCAGTATTCTATCACTCATCAGAAAGTATACAGGATGTGTCTGAGAAAAAAAAGAACTGAAATATATGATGAAATATATTTTCTCATAAAAATTCACAGAAAAGGATAATCTTACTTACAGCCATGGTGTCCATTGCATTTTTTGGGAAGAATTCTAATATGAGGAATTGCTGAGGGTCACCAGTTCTTCTAAGTGCTGTTGCTTCCAAGTGGGGAGGACACAAGTTCCTTGGAGCCCCTCCAGGTCCGAGAGCAAACCCAGTCTGATCCACATTTTATGTGCCCTGCTTAGAACTATGTAGAATGGTTTCTCAGATGGCAGTTTTTGGCTTCTTGGCATCATAACTTCGAAATCAACTAAAAGAACCTTTTCCTCGTGTGAAGTAAAGCCAATCGCAAGCTGGTAAGGTTACAGGGATCAACAAAATCAAAGTTCAAACTAGACATCAGAAACAATGGGAACAACATGGGCAAGAAGAGATGTGCTCTCTCTCTCTCTAATGAGTGAATTAATGAGGTCTGCAAACAGAACCCAGTCTGGCTCCTTTAAAAAAAAAAAAAAAGCAATTTCTAAAAGGGAGTGGGAGGGATGTCAGAAAGCCAGGTTTAGAGGCTATGCCACCTGGCACAATGTCCCAATTATATCATAGCTCTTCCCCAGTGAAGATGCCACAGCTGCCACGCCTGGACAAGGGACCCCACAGTTTACCCCGCTGATGCTATTACTGGACCTCGATCCTGCTGTCTCTGCTTCTGCCCTCACCAGGCTGGATGCCCCACAACACCTTCTTCTTAATGCCATTAGTTTCTGAATTGAAGTCTCTCATGAGTGAGTCTGGTGGAGGCTAGGTCACATACCTGTGCTTCAACCACAAGGAAAAGACCAATAACTGACTTCTACCTTGAAGACAAAGAGTCATCATAAATCGGGGAATTTCCAAAACATCAAAAGTTGTTCAAAGTTGCAAAAGGCCACCATTTCAAATATGTATAGCTCATTGGAAATGTGCTATAGCCCCCCATTACCTGGTACTGCCTGACATTTGTAGTAGGACCCAATGAGACAGTTTCCCACTTAGCCAGACCAAGCTCTTCTCAGTGAGGTTGAATGGTGTGCCTGCATCTTTTAAAAAGAGTTTAACTTACAACTAGCATGAGCCAGTAGTGTACAAACAGAGAAGTTCTTGTCCAGTGTCAGATTATTAGCCTTTAGCTGTGAAAAATACCTGGTCAAGAGCCTAAGCTAAAGCATAGGATCAGGACAGAGCTTACCTAATTTTGAAGAAATGGATAGATTCATAGAAGCAGCTATTTTGATTTAATAAAGCTGCAATTTAAACCCTCAGGTTGAGGCAAGTTTATGGCACTACAATTTTTCCTCATTGTGTAAATAAATATCAGGCTACATATACGTAATTATGAAGAGAAAATTATGAGCACAGAGTCACAGGCTGTTTGCTCAGTCTGATATTTGTTGGGTGAAGAACTGTATTATTGCTTTAAAATATATTCCAAGGATTTTTTTACTTTATCATGGCAAAATAGATATTTCTGTCCCCTTCTATTCTCATAAATTATCTGAAAATGGTAGAAAGTATTAAGAATCAAAACACAAACTTCATCTTTAGTGAAACCAGGAGACAACTAAAACACAATAAATAAAAACTGAAAGCAAATGGAGAGGAGTGGCAAGAAACAAAGTAGACGATGGTGAAATGTTAGTGCCCAGAGATTTGTAACATGGATGATGAACAATGCTATTCACTCACAGGAAGTCTCACGAGAAAGGCTCGGGACTCACAAGTATGAAACTTATAACACAGGTGGATGTGAGGAGTTGTGGCGAAAACCTCAGAAAATGGATGAGAATTATATGAGGAACAGTTGAACTGTCTCCCTTCCCTAACCTACCATTAATAGAAAAAGGACAATCAGAAAATAAGGAAATATTCTTGGTAATTAAAAATACAACAGCTAAAATAAATAACTCACTAGAATAGTTAGAAGATACAGCCAAGGAACTTCATAGAATGGAGTGAGAGAACTAAATGCTGGACAAAATCAAAAAAGCCAGGGAATGAGAAGATGAATTCAAGAGGTCCAATGTTCTACCAAGGGAATTTCCAGGATGAAACAATAAAAAAGTTGAGAGGGAATTATCAAAGAAAGGCTACCAAAGTTTTTCACTTAACTGAGCACAGAAGCCTCTGGATTGAAAGGACCCACCAGCTACATAGCTCATTGAATAAAAACAGGCCCTCACCAAGGCATATCATTTTGAAATGTGAAATAATGAAGTAAGAAATACTTCCAGAGAGGAAAAATTAGATCACATACAAAGGATAAAAAACAATGACACTGGACAAGTAATTGACAATATTTAAAGTTAGAAACAATAGAATAATTCTTTGAAGTATCTGAAAGAAAATTATTTTAAATTCTAAATCCTACCCCAAATAGGATTTAGAATTTTAAATAATTACATCTATGTGAAGGTAGAATAAACACATTTTCACACACACAATGCCTCATAAATATATCCCATATACTTTTCTCAAAAACCACCTAGGGGCTACACTGAAATAAGTGGGGAAAAAATCAAGAAAGAAAAAGACAAAGGATATAGGAAGCAAGGAATCCCACAAAGACACTCAAAGATAAATCTCAGTATAAACCCTAGGATGTCAAGTATAAAGAAAACTAGAGAACATCACTCTGAAACAAGAAGTTGAAAAGGTCCTGCGAGGGCATCTTCAAGGGAAAACAATAATCTGATTGATGACCTCATTTGATTCAAATATGAAAAACTATACTGAGAAGCCATGGAAGTTTATGAAAATACTTAGCAATGGGTACAGAGAAAACTCACACAAAGAAAGAAATGAGGCAATAATTAACTCCAGGAAAAAATATATATTTGTTCAAGAAAAGAAATGAAATTGTAGTATGTTATGTCTCAGCAGTAAACCATTTTTGTATAGTCATAAGAATGTAAACTCTGAGTTTTGATTACCCCAAGTTGTCATACAACTTTATTGGAAAGATGATGGGCTGTTAAGGACTCACAGTGTATGCAGAAAGTGGGGAGACTGGGCAGCAAGTGTACGTACATGAGAGCTAAATCCTAATCTTCCTTAGTCAAAAGTTGAGACAAAGTCTAAAATTGGTTAATCAAGAGAGAGCATAAACAACATTTAGAAATATGAAGATAAATACAAAAAGAAGCTACTAAAAGACTACGGGGAATTTACCTTTGGAGAGTAGACCAGATGTCAGGAATTAGGGGGAGAGATTATCATTTTTCATAAGCCTTTTAGCATTCTTTCAATATTTGGTTCTTTTTTGTATTTTTTTGGATTAAAATTTAAATTACCTTTAAAAAGATATTCTCACCATCTTGCAACCCACTGGAAAAGCAGCTTAAAGAGCAACAAGGCATTTTACAAAAAGCTGGAGGGGGTCAAGTCTGGGCTAAATTCCCCCAGGGCTCAAAGTTCTTTTCCCAGCCTAGTCTCACCTCTATCCTTGGTATCCCTACTGGAACCATGTGTGGCTTGGCCTCGTGCAGACTCCCTTCATAGATCTTGCTTCCTGCCTGGGCCTTCACATTAAGCTATAGATTGAACCTGGTGCACGGTCACATGCTCCCTTCCCCACAGCCTGTTCCTTGCAGTTTTCAACACCATTGAGAGACACTGGATACTAAGGAAGGTGACTGTGTAAAGCCATAAGTCGAATTTGTATGGCCAGTAAGGACAGACAGCCCAAGACTGAAAAGGTGGGAAACAGTCTTCTGAGAAGTCCCTCCAAAATGCCTAGCAGAGTATTTCTTGCTTAAAGCTTCTTAGGAATCACTAAAATTTTGTGTGCTAACTCCTTCTCCATAATGGCTTAAAGGCTCCTCCTGGGGTCTTCATTAAGTATCTGATCCTGGGCTACCTATCTCAATAAAGCTTAAATAGCATTAAATTACACGCAAGGAAGGATGTTCTAATCTATGCAACAAAAAGCAACTAGAAATTTTTGCCTATCTTATTCAAATTAAAGTCAGAAGTTTATGGGATTTCTGTTTGTTAATAAACCTAATATCATGTAAATAGGAATACATTGCCTAGCAATATTGCTCCAAGACCTGCTGGAGACAGGAGCAGTAGCAGATATGAGGGTGGCCCTATGATCTGCTCCATTCTCTGGGAGTGGAAGACATCAAGAAGGGCTGACAAAAGAGCCCGGAAAAGGAACCCTCCTTCTTGGTTAGTGAGGCCTTCATACTACATAAGCAGGGAAGCACCAGCCCTCCTCTAAGAAGAGCAAAGCTGGGATAAAATGATAACATAATATGGTATACAATATAATACTGGCTCCAGTCTCATACACTATCTCAGCATTTGTCTGTGGAGCAAGCATAAATCCCACTCTTGGTATGAGCAGAGGTATGGAGCCCAAATCTCAAGGTTACACCCATACGATGCACCAAGCTGGTGGCAGAATTCATCATTGTTAGGAAAGCATCCTTCTCCTTCATTTTTCTAGTCCCAAATCTCATACAGAGATCTAAGTCTTACAATTCACCCAGACTCACTGCTTTGAAATCTGGCCCATAGCTGGTTTATACAGAGCTTTGCTGGGGCACAACCCCTCTCTGAGAAGCCTTCGGGGGGCAACAGTATTAGATTTGTTAACCCTTATTCCTTATTTACTAGTTTAATGTATTCATTCTATAAATGTGTAAGTACTTTAAATGTGAGTACAGAGATGAAAACAACATTAACTATCTTCAGTGGGTTCTCAATCTAGTGAGGGAGACAGACTTCAAACAATGGGGTATGCAAGTGTGCTGACAGAACTACACGTACGATAATCAGGGCCAGAGGAGGGGCAAAGAGCCTCATGAAGAGGGGTCAGGGAAGATTTCCTCAACTATTGAAGTGTTCAAAACTAAGATATTCTAAAGCATTCTAGACAGAAGAGACAGAATGTGAAAAGGGCAAAAAACAAAGGGAGGTTATGGCCAGTTTGAAGATCTGAGAGTAAACTGGGGTGTCTAAAGCACATGGCACAGTGCTGGGAGATAAAAGATTTAGAGCACAGAAAGTCTATATACCATGCTAAGAATTTTGGCTTTATCCTATTAGAGATGGGAAGTCAAATGGTTAAGAAATTCAGAATTACATTTTAGATTTTTGTAGCATCAATGTGAAAGATAAAGTTTAGTGAGAGATAGAAGAGATTGAGAGTGCAAGCAGGGAGCTGAAATAGGAGGTAAAATGGAAAACAAAACAAACAACCAAAAAACAATGTCTAAGATGATGACAATGTGGGTAGAGATGACAGAGACTCTTCAAGTTTATCCACAGCAGGACTATTTCTCACTCCTCCACTGCTACTGAAACAGCACATAAAACACTGACCAGCTTAAACTGGTTTTGCCTCCTTATATAGGCTGTTGATTAATAAAAGTGAAACAGCACACAACTTCTTAAATAGGTTGAATGATTAATCAAACCTTGAGTTATTTTACAGAGACAGCAATGCGCAAGTGCAAGACGGGAACCCAGGTCTCCAGTTTGACACCAAAACCAAGCATCTTCAGTCTAGGGAGCTCAAAGAATAGCAGTGTTGCCACCCTATCTCTTTATGTAGCAAGAAGTCCTTCAATAAGGAAAATCAGATTTCCAACAGCATCAGTACCATCTATGAACTGATCAGAGACTAGCCAATCAGCTTCCAAGTTTGAAGTCCCCTAACCCCTTAAATTTCGCCTCAACCCTGGATGGAATAGACAGATTTGAGCCCTGCCTCCTCTCTCCTTACCAGCTGACCTCACAATAAAGCTCTTTTTTTCCCACCCTTAAAAGCCGGTGCCACAGTATAAGATTCTGTGCATGTCGGGCAGTGAGCCCTTGCTGAGTAATACTGCTACACTGGGGCAAGCCATTATTATCTCTTCACTGGATTTTCAACAAAGCCTCCCAGCTGGTCTCCCCATTTTCTTCCTTGCTTTGCCTTCAACCATTCTCATTCAGCAACCAAAATGATTCTGTTGAAACTTAGATCTGATTATGTAACTCCCCTGATCAAAATTCTTCACGAGTCCCAAACACACCAGGCACACTCTTGACTTAAGAGATTTTTCCCTTTTTCTGGAATGGTTTCCCCCAAATATTTCTATTCTCACCTCCTTCAAATCTACTTAAATACCACCTTCTCCATCAGGGTTCCGTGAGCACCTTCTAGAAAACCACAACCCCCAATACTTCCTATTCCCTTTCCCTGTTTAATTTTGTTTGTGGCTCTTATTATCTACTAATGTGCTGTGTGATATTTTACTTAATTCTTTTGTTTCTCATCTATGCCCTGGCCCTCATCCTGGACTGTAAGTTCCATGTGGGTAGGGATTTTTACCTAGTTTGGGTCATTTGCTGCATATCTGCAGTGCCTAAAATGGTGCCTTGTACATAGCAAGTACTCAATAGATATTTATTAAATGAATAAACATCTAACAAGTGAAATCAACAGGACTTGCTGATTGACAAAATGTAAGGGTTAGGAAAAGGAAAGAGTCTAGGTTGCCTTACAGGTTTCCCATTTATCTGACTGGGAAGATAGTGATACCATTTAGCAAAAGAGGAACCAGAGGAAAATGTAATTAGTTCTATTTTTTGACCGACTGCCTTGGAGGTACAAGTGAACCATTTGTGCCAGTTATCAATTTCTTGTCTCTGAGCCCCTAAATCCACGCTTCTTTGCTTTGTATACTGGAGCCAGACCCTGCGGACACATATCCTTTGCTAGCTGATTCAATGCTAGGCTTTGTCAACAGAGAGCACTGGAGGGACATTGCGAGGCCACAGTAGCAGAAGTGAGTCAGCATGTAGAAGACCCAGGGGAGCTCACCCCGGAATCCCTCTCAGACCAACTCCAGCCCTGTGCCCTCTGGCAAGTTTTTCTATCACTGCGTTCCTCTGGCAGCCATGCCCTCTCCAAGGGGCCTGAAATTCATCCCTGGGAGGCAGGAGGGTAGCTTTTTGAAATTTTTAATTTCTTACTTTTTTGCTCTTCCACAGCCCTGGAGGTAGTAGCTGTTTTCTGCATTTAATAATTTTCTACCTTTAGAGACCTCTGTTTCCCTTTTAGTAGTTAATCACCCTTTACTAGTTAACAGTTTTTTATATTAAATGTTATCTTATTTAAATTGCTGGTATGTTTTCTGTATCCTAACTGGACCCTGACCAGTACAACATCCAAGTGGAGATGCCTCCTAACGAGCAGGAGATGCAGCTTTAAAGAGAGATTTAAACAAGAGATTTTTATTTGGAAGTCTCCAGAATATTGCTGGAATTTAATCAAAGAGTAGATGGATAAACAGTAAAGACATAAGGGGCTAAGGAGGGAGCCCTGAGTCACCATCACTGGAGGGTGGGGCAGGTTAGGAAAAGAATAAAACTGGAAGTCGAGGGAAAGGGGGAACTGGGAAAGTCAAGTGCAGAATTAACAAAGAGCTGAGAAGTGTTTGTCTTAGAGGTAGAAAGTAAATCAGGCAAAGCCAGAGGCAGAGAGGGTTTCGAAGAGAGTTTAATCAATAATGTAAAAACTACAGGAAACTCAATTAACTGGAAACATAAAATGAAGTTAGGAGTAATCTTTTCAAGAACAATTTTAGTACAGTGGTTTGAGAAGTCAATAAAAACAGAGGAAGTAGGCATGACAAATGTAAACCACTCTTTCACTTAACTTGAAAGACTAGGCTGCTAGAGGTAGCTGCTGACCTAGTAGCTGCTGGCCTAGTAGCTCCACAAAAGCATCAGTGTCTCATGGCCCTCCTGGCTTTCTGCTTCCCTATCCTTCGCAGGTTGCCCTGGTTTTAACGTGACTGCTGCACAACCCTGGATTTCATATTCCTGTTTCAGGAAGGAAGGGGAAAAAGAGGAAGGAGAGCACAGAAAGACTTAAGCTTGTGTTTAGTTGGAAAAAAAAATGTATCACGTTGCCACCTCTAGCTATAAGAGAGGCTGAAAAATCAAATTTTTACCTTTTTATTACCTGTAGAGTAGGGTCAGGCAAGAGAGAAAGAAGTTAAAGATAGAAACTGAGATAGATAACCTCAAAGGTCTATCAGAGTCCTAACTAAGCAAGAGAAGGGAAGAAAAGGGGAAGAGACTCCAGCGTTTGAAGGGAATTTAAATGAGAACTCACAAAAGAAAACCATGAGGATTTGCCTCTGGGTGGCAAAGAAAACAAAGCTGACATTGGAGGCTTCGAATTCACAGGGCAGTCATCCTCAACTTGGGGGCAAGTGTCACAGAAAATTACAGAAATAAGAAGGTGATTAATATCATCAGAGTGAAAAGGTTTGTAAAGTAGGTGTGGCAAAAGGATCTGTGGTAAGGGAGTCAGATATGTGCAAAACTGAGTTACGATGGACCGCAGGCCTTTTCTAAAGAAGGAAGGGAAGCTAGAATGGGGATAGTAGTTTCAGAATGAAGGGAGGAATCTAGGGGCTGGAGAACTTGATGAGGTCAAAAACTAGGTGTAAACACAGTAAAGGAGAGAAAAACCGGGAACGGTAAGAGGCTGTGGACAGAAAGCAAATGGGGACTCAAAATGTTAAAGGCAAGGCACCTCTGGACGATGACAAAGGGATTGAAGTTGAGTATTGATGAAAGCCTTCGTGTGAAATCAAGGACAATGAGGGTGCATATTAGAAGGATCATCTGTATGAGTGCTGACCAGGATGATGCAAGAAATGGGGTACCTAATTCAAGCACTGTACTGAATTCATAGATTTTTGGGGGGTATGTGAATGACAGCTCAAATGGAAGTAGAGGGTGATATATCCTATGTGGGCTCTGCCTCCTGAAAGGAAATTTTATCAAAAGATGGAGAATCTTATTAACTTGTAAAAGACCAATAATAAAATGTAGCTAAAAATTTTGACCCTAGTTTAAAGAAAAATATTTAGATATTTGTACAAAAACCATATAATGTTGTCCATTTACTTCTATTATATATTTCTAATAATCTAAATGCTACTTGTACAAATATAAAACCAATTTTCAATTAGTCATTCATTTATCAAATATATTTGAGTATATACTACATACAAGGCATTACAGCAGAACAAAACTTGAGAGGAAAGAATATTGAGATGAATTCTCAGAGGCCAAGATTTTAGAACTGGCCTGCTTATAACTAGTTGTATGGTTTGTGCATATTTCAATTTCTTTGGGCCTCAGTTTATATTTACTGCAAATTGAGCTGCTTTAGATTAAATTAATTACCTCTAATAGTAAATTAATTATTCTCTTCAGATGCATGTTTCATATCTATCCATTCCCTTATTTTTGGTCTTTTCACTGCTCATTTTTTTAAAAATGTATAGATACTCAATTTTTACCAACTATCCTGCTAATTTCCTTTTTTTTTAACTGAAGTATATACTTGATTTAAAATATTAGTTTCAGGTATACACCATAGTGACTCAACTTTTTATATATTATACATCATTTAAAGTTATTAAAAAATAAAGGGTATACTTCCATGTGCTGTACAATATATCCTTGTTGCTTATTTACTTTACACATGGTAGTTTGTACCTCTTAAACACTACCCTTACCTTGCCCCTCCCCCCTTCCATCTTCCCACTGATGACCATGTTTGTTCCTTATATCTGTGAATCTGTTTCTGTTTTGTTATATTAATTTCTTTGTCGCATTTTTTAGATTCCACATATAAGTGATATCATACAGTATTTGTCTTTCTCTGTCTGACATTTCACTTATCATAATGCCCTTCAAGTCCATCCATGTTGCTGCAAATGGCAGAATTTCATTCTTTTTTATGGCTAAGTAATATTCCATTGCATATATATACCACATCTTCTTTATCCATTCATCTGTTAATGGGCACTTAGGTTGCTTACATATCTTGGTTACTGTAAGTAATGCTGCTATGAACACTGTGGTGCATGTATCTTTTGAATTAGTGTTTTCATTTTCTTCATATATACCCAGGAATGGAATGGATCATATGGCAGTTGGTAGTTGCTGGATCATATGGTAGCTCTATTTTTAGTTTTTTTGAGGAACCTCCATACTGTTTTCCACAGTGGCTGCACAAGTTTATATTCTACCAACAGTGTACTAGGGTGCCCTTTTCTCCACATTCTTGCTAACATTTATTATTTGTAGACTTTTTGTATTGAAGTGTGGTTAATTTACAATGTTTTGTTACTTTTAAGTGTACAGCAAAGTGATTCAGTTACACACACACACACACACACACACACACACGACAAATACATATATATATTCTTTTTCAGATTCTATTCCATTATAGGTTATTACAAGATATTGAGTATCCCTGTGCTATTCAGTAGGTCCTTGTTATTTATCTATTTTATATATAATGTGTAAACATTAATCTCAAACTCCTAATTGTCAACATTTTTATGATAGAAATACTGACAGGTATGGGGTGATGTCTAATTGTAGTTTTGATTTGCATTGCTCTGATGATTAGTGATATTGAGCATCTTTTCATGTGTCTGTTAGCCATCTTTATTTTCTTTAGAGAAGTATCTATTTCAATCTTCTGCCTATTTTTTAATTGGGTTGCATGTTTTTGGAATATCAAGTTGTATGAGCTGCTTATTTATTTTGGATATTAACCAGTTATCAGTCATATCATTTGCAAATATTTTCTCCCATTCAGTAAGTTGTCTTTTCCTTTTGTTGATAGTTTCCTTCACTATGCAAAAGCTTTTAAGTTTAATTAGGTCCCATTTCTTTATCTTTGCTTTTGTTTCTTTTCCCTTAGGAAACAGATCCAAAAAATATTGTTATGTTTATGTCAAAGAGTGTTCTGCTGATGTTCTCTTCTAGTTTTATGGTTTCAAGTCTTACATTTAAGTTTTTAACCCATTTTGAATTTATTTTTGTAGGTAGTGTGAAGAATATTATAATTTCATAATTTTACATATAGCTGTACAGGGCTCCAAGCACCACTTACTGAAGAGACTGTCTTTTTTCCACTGCATATTTTTGCCTCCATTGTCATAGATTAATGGACCATAAGTAGGGGGTTTATTTCTGGCCTCTCTATTCTGTGCCATTGATCTATGTGTCTGTTTTGGGACCAATATCATGCTGTTTTGATTACTGTAGCTTTGCAATAGCCTGAGGTCAGGGAGCATGATACCCCAACTTTCTTCTTTTTTCTCAAGATTGCTTTGGCAATTTGGAGTCTTTTGTGGTTTATATAAATTTTATGAGTATTTGTTCTAGTTCTGTGAAAAATGTCAAGGATTTTTTTTTTAGTGATTGTATTAAACCTATAGATTGCTTTGGGTAGTATGGCCATTTTAAGAATATTAATTGTCCTAATCCATGAACATGGGATATCTTTCCATTTCTTTCCACCATTGTCAATTTCCTTCATCAGTGTTTTATAGTTTTCAGAGTACAGGTCTTTCATCTACTTGGTTAATTTCTAGGTATTTTATTCTTTTTGATGTGATTTTAAATGGGATTGTTTTCTTGCTTTCTCTGTATGATAGTTAATTACTAGTGTAGAGAAAAGCAACAAATTAATATATATTAATCTTGTATCCTGCAACTTTACTGAATTCATTTATTTATTCTAATAGTTTTTGGTAGAGACTTTAGGGTTTTCTATATATGGTATCCTGTCATCTGCAAATAGTGTAAGTTTTACCACTTCCCTTCCAATTTAGATGCATTTTATTTCTTTTTTTCTCTAATTGCTGTGGCTAAGATTTCCAATAGCATGGTAAAAAGAAGTGGTGAGAATGAACATCCTTGTCTTGTTCCTGATTTCAGGGGAATACTTTCAGCTTTTCACCATTGAGTATGATGTTAGCTGTGGATTTGTCATAAATGGTCTTTATTATGCTGAGATAAGTTCCCTCTATACCAACTTTGATGAGAGTTTTTATCACGAATGGATGTTGAAACTTGTCAAATGCCTTTTCTGTGTCTATTGAGATAATCATTGATTTTTATCCTTCCTTTCATTAATGTGCTATATCAAATTGATCAATTTGTGGATATTGAACCATCCTTGGAACCAGGAAGAAATCCCACTCAATCACGGTGTGTGATCCTTTTTATATATTGTTTAATTTGTTTGCTAATATTTTGTTAAGAATTTTTGCATCTATAGATAAATAATGGCCTGTAATGTTCTTTTCTTGTAGTGTCTTTGGTTTTATCAGAGTAATGGCGGCCTCTGAGAATGAATTTGGGAGTGTCCCCTCCTCTTCAATTTTTTGGGATAGTTTAAGTTCTTCTTTATATATTTGGTAGAAATCTCCTATGAAATTATCCAGTTCTGGATTCTTGTTTGCTGGGAGTTTTTTATTACAAATTCAACTTCACTGCTAGTGATTAGTCTGTTTATTGTCTATTTCTTTCTGATTCTGTCTTGGCAGGTTGTATGCTTCCAGAAATTTGTCCATTTCTTCTAGGTTGTTCAGTTTCTTGGCATATAATTGTTTGCAATATTCTTATGATTTTTTGTATCTCTGGGTTATAGGTTATTATTTGTCCTCCTTCATTTATTTTGTTTATTTGGGTCCTCTCTCTGTTTTTCTTGATGAGCCTGGCTAAAGGCCTATCAATTTTGTTTATCTTTTCAAAGAACCAACTTTTGGTTTCATTGATCTTTTCAATTTTTTCTCTCTAATTTATTTATTTTCCCTCTGATTTTATTATTTCCTTCCTTCTCTTTACTTTGGGCTTTGTTTGTTCTTCCTTTTCTAATTTCTTTAGGTGGTAGGCTAGGTTGCTTTTTTGAGATTTTTCTCATTTCTTGAGGTAGGCTATTTTACTATAAACTTCCCTCTTAGAACTGCTTTTGCTGCATCCCATAGATTTTGGAAAGCTGTGTTTTGATTTTCATTTCTCACATGGTATTTTCTGATTTCCCTCTTTGAATTTTTCATTGACCTTTTGTTTTTTTCAGTAGCATGCAGTTTAGTCTCCATGTGTTTGTGCTTTTCCCATTTTTCTTACTGTAATTGAGTTCTAGCTTTATACAACTGTGGTTGAAAAAATGTTTGATATAATTTCCATCATCTTAAATCTGTTGTGGCCTACCATGTGGTATGTCCTGGAGGACATTCCATGTGCACTTGAAAGAAATGTGTATTCTGCTATTTGGAGGTGGAATGTCCTGTAGATATCTATTAAGTCCAACTGGTCTAATGTGTCATTTAAAGACCACTATTTTCTTATGGATAGTCAGTCTGGATGATCTGTCCATTGATATAGTGGGGTGCTGAAGTCCACTACTATCACTGTATTATTGTCCATTTATGTCTGTTAATATTTGCTTTATATATTTAAGTGCTCCCATATTAGGTGCATATACGTTAAAAAGTGTTATATCCTCTCTTGTACTGATCCCTTGATCCCATTATTATAAAAAGCCCTTATTTATTTTTTGCTATAGAATTTGTTTCAAAGTCTGTTTTGTCTCATATGAGCATTGTTATACCTGCCTGTCATTTCCAATTGCATGAAATATCTTTTCCATCCCCTCACTTTCAGACTGTGTGTTTTCAGCTCTGAAGTGAGTCTCTTGTAAGCAAAGTAAAGATGGGTCCTGGTTTTTAATCCAATCAGCCCCTCTAAGTCTTTTGATTTGAGCTCTTAGCCATTGACATTTGAAGTGATTATTAATAGGTATGTACTTATTGCCATTTTGTTACTTGTTTTCTAGTTGTTTTCATAGTTCTTTTCTGTTCTGTTCTTCTTTTATGTTCTTCCTTTGTGGTTTGATGATTTTCTGTAGTGGTATGCTTGCGTACCTTTCACTTTAGGTTTTGTGTATCTATGGTAGGTTTTTGATTTGTGGTTACCATGGGGTTTGTATATGTTGACCTACAGCTATAGCTACTTGTTTTAAACTTGTATTTTTATTTTCAAAGACATTCTGAAAATCTACATTTTTTTTACTCATCACCCTCTCATGTGTTTTTGATGTCATATTTTACATATTCATTTTATTCCTTTACTGTTTATTGAAGTTATAGCTGATTTCACATTCTTTTGTCTTTTAATCTATGTACTGGCTTATTAAATTGGTTGATTCTACTATATAATTGCCTTTACTAGTGGGATTTTTCCTTTCTATAGATACTTACTTCTTGTTATAGCTTTTTTCCCACTTAGAAAAAACCCTTTAATATTTCTTTTACAATAGTTAGTACTGATGAACTCTTTTAGTTTTTGCTTGTCTGAGTTCTTTATCTCTCCTTCAATTCTAAATGATAATCTTGCTGGGTAGAATGTCCCAGGTTGCAGGTTTTTTCTTTTCATCACTTTAAATATATCATGCCATTCCTTTCTGGCCTGCAAAGTTTCTACAGAAAAATCAGCTGATACCCTTATGGCTCTTCCCTTATATATGACTCATTTGTTTTTCTCTTGTTGTCTTAAGAAATCTCTATCTCTAAGTTTTCCATTTGGATTATAATATGTCTTGTTGTTATTCTGTTTCGATTCAACTTGTTTGGGACCATCAGTACTTCTTTAACCTGGATATGTTTCCTTCTTTAGGCTTGGGAAGTTTTCAGCCTAATTTCATCAAATATATTCTCAACCCCTTTCTCTCTCTTTCTTCTCCTTCTGGGAACCCTATAATGTGAATGTTGGTAAACTTGATGTTGTCCCAGAGGTCCCTTGAACTGTTTTCTCTTTTTTTAATTTGTTTTTCTTTTTGTTATTCTGATTAGGTGATTTCCATTATTCTATCTTCCAGATCATTTCTTATCACCTAGTCTGCTGTTAATTCCTTCTAATATGTTTTTCAATTATTATATTCTTCGGCTCTGTTTCATTTTTATATTTTCTAGTTTCTTGTTCAGAGTTCTGGACCACCTATGATGTGCTGCCTCTGTGCAAGCACCTGTAATGGCAGCCCCCATCCTAATCTGATGCCATTCAGGTCTGGGCCAGCTCTGTCCTTCATAACTGATCACTCTCCTGAGCTGCTGCAGCCCTTACCCTAGTATGGAGCTGTGCCGTGGAGCAAGCAGGGCTGGAGCAGGCACTCAGCTCAGGCTGGGGCACAAGCCAGGGTGGTTGTAGGAAACTGGCCAGAGTTTAGTGCAGTTTTAATCTGCTTTCTCCACCTTGTTTCAATACTAAGCAAGTGTGTGCATGCTTTTTTACAAGTGGAATCTAGCTTTCTCACAGCCCTCCAGTTATCCTCCACTGGTTTTCTAACCAGCTAAGGGGACTCATCTTCCCAGTGGCAGAACCCAGGGCTGGGGCACCAAATACGTGACTTGGAGCACTCACTCACCAGGGCAGGTCTCCACCTGTGTAATTCCCCTTCTCTTTTGTGTCCCCTCCCAGAGGCACAGGTTTCCACCTGATTGCTTCTTTTCCCTTCCTAGCCAATTCCATGTGCATATTTCTTATAGCTTTGGTTGTACAAGAGTCTCTGCTAGTCTCCAGTTATTTTTCCATGAGAATTGCTCCACATGGAGATTTATTTCTGATGTATTTGTAGGGGAAGGTGAGTTCTGTGTCATCCTACTTGGCCATCTTGATCTGAATCCTTTTCACTGTCATTTAAATCATCATCTGAGAGTGAACAATAAAAAAAGAAAAATGTGCAAAGTCAAGGGCAAATTTTATTTTAATTTACCAACTCAAAGAGATAAAACTAGCTAAACTTAATTGTTTTACATTAAACCATCTCCAAAACTTTTGGGTTTAATATAAAACATAGTCAGATGCATCTAAATCATATTTACCCTGGGGATACCAGTATGTCATTTAAGGATTTTAATCAAAGAAATGGGAATGGACTTGATTGACTTGTGACAACAGTTCACAAAGTTAGCAAACTTCTTCTATGAAGGACCAGATGAGAAATATTTTAGGCTTTGTGGATCATAAGTTCTCTGCACAACTATTCAACTCTGTCATCATGGAATGAAAGTAGCTGTGAACAACACGTAAGTGATTGAGCATGGATATGTTCCCAAAAAACTATTTATAAAAACAGGTATGAGCCAGATTTGGTCCTTGGGCCATAGTTTGCTAACCCCTTATATAAAAGTAATAAAACTAGAAGGGGAAAAAAAAGGATAAACTTCTTAACTCAGCTGCTTCAACAGAAGTTAACTTATGAGACAGACAGCTTTTATTTTTTTTTTAACTGATATGGAAAGACTAGCATCAAAAAGGTTGGGACTGTGTTTGTAATTTTTCTCTATTTCTTATGCTGACAGATTTAAAACTGGGGAAATCTTGCATTCTCTATCTTAACCTCATTGTCTCCTATTACCTCTATTCCCTGCAGCCAAAATGGTTATTCCTGCTATCTTGGGTCAGACCAATTCTTTCCTAAATGGTTTGTATTTACTTACACTTAAAATACACAGATTTGGCGGGGGGGGGGGGGGGGCGGATAATAACACCTGGCACTCATTGCACTCCACACACCCATTATGTGAGCAACACATCAGTCTGCTCAATTAAAAAGCCCAGAACTACAAAGCAACTGTATACCATGTGTATTACCTCTCTGCCAGAGACACTATTCAAATATCTGACTTTGAGAGTCCTTTTCTGCTTAGCTAGGTACTTTATCCTATTTTTCAAAAAATTACAAAAAGCATCAACAATATTCTTGAAGTAAATCTTCCTATACCCAGTCATATCATGACTTTATAGAAAAAAATTTGAAAAGCTTTTCTCTCTCTCTCCTCAAGTTTCATTTTCAAATTACCATGGAGACCTTCGAGTGTTAGAATGATAGTCAGGTCTGGGGAAAACTGGCACAATTAGTTTTAGAGACTGCCTCTTAAAACTCTCTTGGTGTCTCCCAATTCTTTTATAAAGTATCAAAATTACTATAAAAATGCTAATAATTGTAATGATAATAGTTAACACTTATTGAATGCTTCTTCAGAACTTTTCTTGAAATACTGCATGTAAGTCTCACAACAAACCTATCAAGGAGTTACTATTAAAATCTCTGTTTTATACATAAGGAAAATGAGAAATTGGCAGAGCCAGGCTTTGGTCCTTGGGTCTCCAACTCTAAAATTCATGCTGTGCACTGTTGACAGCATCACCTCACACTCCAACACTTCACGCTCTCCTACCCTGTTATGGCTCACCTACCAGGTAACCTTTATTGTTGATAGGGTAATTAGAAAGTAATTACAAAAGTGATACTTGGTTCCTATATCAGACTTTCCAGGGCCAGACACATTGGCATATTCAACCAGATATGGAAGGTTAAAATAGAAGGAAAATGATACTGAAAAGAAAATCATAATTTTTAAAGATGAGAAAAACAAGTGTTCATGGCCTCAGAGATTGAAACCAGCAGAGCTCGGGCCCAAATTCAGGCTTTCTAATGTCAAGAGAAATGCTCTTTCCAGGGACCATTGCTCCTAACATGGACTTCCACAGGAGTTCTCTTTCCCCAGTTCATTTAATGCCTTCCCATGATTAAAACATAAATAATTTCAGACAGCCCTTGAGAGTAAGTCTAAAGGTGGGCCTATGACATATCCCTGGAGTAAGTATTTTGGGCTGTGGAAACCTTTTGCACTCCAGACCATAGGGTCTACTTATATGAAGAGCTGATCCTAGTTTGGGAACTAAATTTAATATACTATCTAAATATTCTAAAGGAAATATCTGGAAGTATTTTTATATACTGATTTTATATATTAAATATATATTTATTTACATCAAATCTGACTAAGATTTCTTTATGGAACCCTTGGAAAATTATGCCATGATCCTAAGAGAAATAGACAAATCAAAACCATTTAAATTAAAAATATAGTTATTATTCTATATTATATCATATCATATTGTATCATATCATATTATATTATTTTATATTAGTTAGGACTGTGCTATTTATGTAGCAATCCTCCTGTGGTTGGACGGACAGAAAGGATGGACCTACAGCAAGGATGGACCTACCACCCAAAATTTGGTTTGCATGTTGAGACTGATCATGCCACACACACACACCACACGTAATAGGTTATGAAAAGGCTTATCACTCACATAATGAGGCTTTCTGGGAGAGCAGTGCATCCTCCTGAGCAACTGCTAAATGGTTTAAGAGAGCACAGAGGGGCAGCTGGCTTAGGATTTTATGGTGATTAGGAGGAATGGGATTGGGTGAGGACTCCTTCTCACAGATGGGCCTTGCATGGATTGAACTTCTTGCCAGCACTAAATGAGGGAGCACCCAAACTTTCTTATTAGAAAGTTTATCGCTCAGATGTGAGACAAGGAAGGAAGGAAGAATTGTGGGGTTTGAATGCTGTCCATGGCCAGACATCAAAAGTGGAATCAGACTTGTTTCCTTTATATGGTAGTCGGAATTTGTTATTATGCATTGTTTCATTGCTTGTTATCTCTCTCTCTCTCTCAATTGTGAACTCTATGGGACCATTACATTATCAGTTTTCTTCATTAATAGATACCCAGAGCTGATCATAACACCTGACACAAAACAGATGATCAAATATAGTCATTAGAAGCCAACAGGTACATGAAAAGGTGCTCAGCATCACTAACCATCAGGGAAATGCAAATAAAAACCACAATGAGATATGAATTCACACTACTGGATGGCTATTATCAAGAAGACAAGAATGGCAAGGATACAGAGAAAAGGGAACCCTTGTGTACTGTTGGCACGAATGTAAATTGGTACAGCCACTGTGGAAAACAATATGGAGGTTTCTCAAGAAATTAAAAATAGAACCACCATATGATCCAACAAACCCACTCCTGGGTATATATCCAAAGGAAATGAAAACAGGATATTGCAGAGATACATGCACCCCTATGTTCACTGCACCACTATTCACAATAACCAAGGTATGGAAACAACCTAAGCGTCCATCAGTGGTTGAATGGATAAAGAAGATGTGGTACGTATACACAATGGAATATTATTCAGCCACGAAAAAGAAGGAACTCCTGCCATTTATAATAAGATGGATGCACCCTGAGGGCACTAGGCTAAGTGAAATAAGCCAGACAGAGAAAGACAAATACTACATGATATCACCTATATGTGGAATCTTTAAAAAAATAAAAGTCAAACTCCTGGAAACAGAGAGTAGAAAAGTAGCTACCAGGGGCTGGGAGGTAGAGGAGATAAGGTACAAAGTTTAAGCTATAAAATGAACAGGGTCTGAGGATGGAATGTAAAACATGGTGACTATAATTAATAACACTGTCTTGTATAATTGAAATTTGCTAAGAGTAGAACATAAATGCTCCCATCCAAAAAAAAAAAAAAGTTAAGTATGTGAGGTGATGAATGTGTTAATTAACTAGAGGGAATCCTTTCACAATGTATACAGATATCAAATCACCACAAAGTACACTTTAAATATCTTATAATTTTATATGTCAATTATACCTCAAAACTGAAATAAAAAAGCAAGAAGTTAAAAATATTTTTAAAAAATAATAAAACATAGTCATATGCATCTGTAGACTTCACTGAGCTGTTCTAGGTGTATCTAACATCCTTAATAACTTACCATTTACTTCCTGTACCACTCCACCATATTTAATGCAGTGGTGTTATAACAGATACCTAATAAATCCTGTGGACTAGTGAGAGTTTGCTATAACTCTTGTTTAAATTGGTAAAACATTCTTTTCAGTATGAATTTGATGGTGAAGTATACAAAATGGTTTCAATTATAATCCCATGTTCACATGTTCATAACTTGATGAGAAAAATGTCTTTGAGGCTGAAACTTTCCATTTCATGTTCTAGCTCCACCCAAATATAGTTATTTTTTCTCCTCTGGAAAATTTGAGGAAATCTGTATGATCACTTGTGAATGTGGAAAAATGCATTCTTTCAAATGTTTAATTAAATAAAAGGATCAACAGTTACAAAATCTTTAATATAAACCTACCATGCACATTTATAAAAACCAAAATATAAATATAGCAGGCCTCAGAAAAGAGATTGTTTTTACCCATTTAGAGAAAATCTTAATTTTGAATGATTGCTAATTTGAAGCTTAGAAAAAGCTGTATTATGCAAACACAATAGAAACTTTCATGTTATGTGTGATCATTCAATATGCCTTTATGATACAATTACTTTATTAATATTTGCCAAATGATATACCATGGACCAAGGAATAGAACTGAGGGTAGAGATTGTTTTCTGCATTTTCAATGCTCTGTATATAGTGTGTACTCAAAAATACTTACTTATCAAATAAAATGTGTGAAATATGGCAAACAAATTTTTTTACTGCTTAAAGTTAATTTAACTTCCAGAAGTGACTTTTTACCATATCTGCACAATGACTTATTTTGAAAATTTTTGAAAATTCCATGGTCATTAAGTTGCCTATAACATTTTCTTTGTAAGCGAAACAATTATTCAAGAGTATTATGACAGTCAAACTTTTAAGCATTTCTTATACCAACTCTTTCTGGATTTCCTCCTTGCTACAGATTGTCAAGTGACCAGAAATTATTAACATCGGTAGCAATCCTTATCCAAGAAGCTCTCTTGGGAATACAAAACAGTACAGCCAGTTTGGAAGACAGTTTGGTGCTTTTTACAAAACTAAATAAACTTGTACCATACAATTCAGCAATCCAGTTCTTCGGTATTTACCAAAGGAGTGGAAAACATGTCCATACAAAAGCCTATACAGATGTTTACAGAAGCTTTGTTCATAATTGCCAAAACTTGGAAGCAACCAAGATGTCTTTCAGTAGGTAAATGGATAAACTGTGATACATCCAGAACAATAGGACACTATACAACATTAAAAGGAAATGAGCTATCAAGCTGTGAAAAAAAAAAAACATGGAGGAACCTTAAAGGCTTATTACTAGGTGAAAGAAGCCAATCTGAAAAAGCTACATACTGTATGACTCCAACTATATGACATTTTGGATAAAGCAAACCTATGGAGGCAATAAAAAGATCAGTGGTTGCCAGGGATTGAAGGGCAGGAGGAATGAATAGGCAAAGCACAGATTTTTAGGGCAGTGAAACTATTTTGTGTGATATTGTAATGTTGGATACATGTCACTATATACTTGTCAAAACCCACCAAATGTACAACACCAAGAGTAAACGCTGATGTAAACTATGGACTTTGAGTGATGATGTTTCAGTGTAAGTTCATGAATTACAACTAATGTACCACTCAGGTATGGGATGTTCATAGTGATGGAGGCTGTAAATGCTTGGGTACAGGGAGTGTACAGGACCTCTCCATACTTTCTGCTCAATTTTGCAGTGAACTTTAAACTGCTCTTTAAAAAAAAAAGTCTATTACAAAAATAGAAAGACTTTAATCTTAAATTTTGGAAACAAAATCAGCAAACTTCCATATTTGTCAAAAGGTGGGGAAGTGTTCTGGACACCTGAAAAGTCTACTTCCTCACTTTTGAATGCGGTAGTCTGGTTAGTTTGGTATTCTGGGGATACCTGAGCATGGGAAGTGATAGAGCAGGAGACTAACTTTTTGTTACAAGGAGCACGCAACACCATCTGTGTAAATTTTAAAACAATAGCCAACTTCAGTTGCAAGGGTTGAACGCAGGGCCGAGACGCTAAGAATCTTAAATTCAGAAGATCACCTAGTTGATGCTGATCTTCATTGGGGTGAAAGTCATCAAATAGAGCTCCGCAATCATTATATTAGAGTTTAATTTCTCTAATAGCTTGGACCCAAGTACACACCCTACTCAGCAATTAACAGAGATAAAAAGACCTAGAGACTGACTTAAAAGAATAGAAGTGCTTCACACCTTTTTTATACTCAATAAGTCTAATAATATTATAATAGCTACTGCTTTTTGACCTCTTACAGTGGGCCAGGCATTCTGCTAAGCATTTTGCATAAATTATCTTCACAACAATTCATGATGTAGGTATTATTTTCATTTTATAAATGAGGAAAATGAGGTCCACATTGTTACACAGCTAGTTAAGAGTCAGCTAAACTGATCTGTCTGACTCCAGAGTACTGCACTCTTATCCACAGTATACAGCGCTACAGTCTTTCATATAAAATACTGAAACCCCAATGGCACTGAACAAAGTCACTATTCAGGAATTGGAGTATTTTCACCCAGTAGCCAATCTGACCTAAACTAATGTGATACTCCTTAGAATCCTTGTTAGTCTTCACTGCAGACATAAGAATTCATTTGACTGCAGGTTGCTCTTTCAGGTGCCACTGGAGACATTATGTGTATATAGTGTATGCAAAGTAATACTTCCCTAAAATCAGAAACATGCAGAATTCAAAACACACTTGACTGCAGGGATTTCAGAGAACAGATTATGGCCCTGTATATGCAAATGTTAATCTTTTTAAAATATTTCAGAAGTTGCTAGATCAAACTTGGGAAGATATTCACTACAGCAGTATCTACAATAGCCAAGATGTGGAAGAAACCTAACTGTCCATCAACAGATGAACAGATAAAGAAGATGTGATACATATACAGAATGGAATACTACTCAGCTGTAAAAAAAGAATGATATAATGCCATTTGCAGCAACATGGATGGACCTAGAGATTATCATAATAGTGACAGTGAAGTGAGACAAAGACAAATATCACAATATCACTTACATGTGGAATCTAAAAACATGATACAAATGAACTTATTTACAAAACCAAAACAGACTCACAGACTTCAAAAACAAACTTATGGTTGCCAAAGGGGAAAGGTGGGGGGGAAGGAATAAATTAGGAGGTTGTGATTAACATATACACACTACTATATATAAAATAGATAATCAACAAGGACCTACTGAATAGCATAGGGAACTCAACTCAATATTATATAATAACTTATATGGGAAAAGAATCTGAAAAAGAGTGGATATATGTATAACTTTGCTGTCCATCTGAAACTAACACAACATTGTAAATCAACTATACTCCAATATAAAATAAAAATTAAAGTTTAAAAAATTGGGAAGACAAATATTTATGAAGAAAATAAGGATTGGGCAAAATCTATACTGACATGTAATATAGCTAGGAATATACTTTTTAAAATGGAAAGAACTTTTATCAAATGTTTGGTTTTCAACTGTTTCACAGAAAACTTGAACTGTGAATGTGAAAAAAAGATTTTTTTAAAAATGTGCATGTTGTTTGAGCGGCAATTAAATGAGGAAAATCTTCTCAAATATATTTGTCTCCTACTTGTGAACTTTTAAGAAGTGAAAATTTGTCTTTTCACAAAGTTCAAATGAGACAGAACAAGTGATTATGACCTTTTGGTGTGGCTGTGACATGCTGATTTTGCTCAAGCCAGCAAGTGTTTGTGTTTTTAATTAACCAATAAAACAATGAATGCTAAAAATAAATGTGGAGCTACAACATATTAAAACAATTATACAAGCGTTTTTCCTAGTAAACAAACAAGACTTAGATGATATTATTGCCTTCCTACATTTTTTTTCCAAAAAGCACTAACACATGAAAAGTAAACAGTGCAATTTTGTGGCTTAAAATGACACTTCCATGTAAACTGCTTGGTGCTATTAAGCTGTTCCTCTATGTTTACCGCATTCATTTGTCACATATTGATGTTGGCATTACCACTGGGCTCCTATGAACTCAAGTGAACTCTTCCTTTTTTTAAATTTTTATCATGAAAGAGTTTAAATAGATATCAGGTAGAGAGAATAGCACAATAAACCACAGTTCACCCATCACCTAGATTCAATGATTGCCAGTATTTTGCCATACTTTATCTCTCTCTCTCTCTCACGTCCTCTCATTTTCTCTTGCTTTTTTGCCTCATAGACTATCGAAAAGCAAATGCAAGATACCACAACATTTAACTCCAAAGTACTTCAGCATGAATTTCTTTAAAATAAGAACATTTTCTTACATAACAATACATTAAAACACTTAACACAACTACAATCTTTTAATTTCCTCTAGTATTTCATCCAGCCATATTCTAATTTTATCCATATCCACATATTCAAATGCAGCCAAAATTGCATCCTCATTAGGCTAATGCCGTGCTCAGGGCATGGAGTGGGTGTAGAATGAATTCAAGTGCCTTCAGGCAACACATGCTTTTCACTCTGTACCCCAGCACCTCCTTATTTTATTTTCTTCTCCAACGGACTTCCATATTCCATTTTCTGATTTTAGTTTATAATATCTACTAGTTGTGTGATGACTTAGAGAATGCTGCATAATCACTCTGGTGATTAGTTTTCACATCTGCAAAATGGATCTGATAAAACTTGCCTCAGGGGATAGTTGTGAAGGTTCAGTGAAACAACACCTCTAAGCACTTCACGATGTTATAAGGGCTCCTTAAATGTCCACTTCTTGTCCACTTTGATTAAATTAAGATTGCTCCATTTGTCATGGAAGTAACATCCTATCCCTCACTTGCTCTTGATCAGCTCTCCCACTCTGCCCCAGACACATTCTTTTCTCTCCCACCCTATTTCCCCTGTTTTGTTTTTGTTTTTTTCTTTTCTCTCCACTGACATTGCCCGTACCTTGGGCTGAGGAAGATAAGGTATTAACATGACTCCCATTCTTACATCTAAATCTACGATCAGCACTACCAAACAACTGCTTACACTTAAAATCCCAAATAGTTTTTTTTTAAGCTCTTTATTGGAATATAATTGCTTTACACGCTTGTACCAGCTTTTGAGGTACACCAAAGTGAATCAGCTGTATTTATACACGTATTCCCACATCCCCTCCCTTCCACGACTCCCTCCCACCCTCCCTGTCCTAGCCCTCTAAAGCAATATCCATCATCGAGTTGATCTCCCTTTATATGCCATATCTGATGCCGTTCACAATCCTATAAACAGGATATTACCATCTCCCACTTTATAGTGAAGGTAGCCAAAGAGCAAAGATTTGTTTAAGGGCTCGGGGGAAAAATGTCCTCACTGGTATTCTTACTAATATTAGCCACACTTCAATTAACAAAGTAAAATATGAATTTTCATTTGTTCTTTCTACCTCGAAGCTGATTTTGAGGATTGGGAAGGACCCATTGTGGCTCCATGTTAGAGATTCCTTTTAACTGTTGGTTAAAATAACTTAACTTTAAAGAATAGTGTACCCTTTAGGAAACCAGTTCTGATTTAAATGAATTTGCCACTCCAAGTTCTGTCTCAGGGAGCAGATTTTACAAGAGGCTCTAGCTGAAGGAACTGGGGCATTCTACTTCAGTTTACATAAGGCCTGCTAAGGCAATAAAAAGTTAGGGACAAAAGCAAAAATAACCAAAGTTTGTGTGTGATAATCTCTCTGTTTCTGTAAGAGAAAGATGAAAGAGAAAACAGGGACTGTGGAAAAAGCAAATGAAATTCCTACCCTTGATATTCACTAAGGAGCCATCCAAGGTTTCACCTTCACTAAAGGGGGACTCAGCTGAGAAAAGCTGCCCACAGGGTTGTCACTGTGGCAACTCTGAATCTATAACACTCCCTAGAATGGACTTTTTGGCTATTAGGTAATAGAAGTAAGGTAAACTCCCTCAAAGTAATAATAGTAAAATTATACTTCCAAAAATTTCAATGACTTATTAAAGATTAATATAATATATACTAATATAGGATAATAGAAAAGATATTTAATTAGGATAACTTGCTATATATATACTATACTCTATAACTGATAACCAAAGTTATCCTTAGAAGAATCTTTTAAAATTGTATAAGTCCCTAAATTATTTTAATAATATAATTATTAAAAATATAATTATATAATAATATAATTATTAAAAATAAATAATTATTACCTAAATAGTTATTATCTTCTCTAATTGCCTCCTTATAAAAAAAAATCCCCAGTGGGAAATTTTTAATAAAAGTTGTTGCAGAAACTGGCCAAATACTTGTGAGGTTAATATACACTGAATATCAAACTCAGATTTTTTTTCCATTCTTTTCCCAAGGATAAGATAGTTCAGGGCATTGTAAATGATACTGGAGGATAATGTTTGTAATGGCAAAAATTCAGATGGTGCCACAGCAAAAAAAAAAAAAAAAAAAACAGACTGAGGAAAATATACAGAGGAAAAGGATATGAGAAAGGAAACAATTAAAACTGCAGCCAAAAAGAACAGCTGTGGGAGGAGGATGGAAATGGAATTGAGATTTTAAAAGAAAGCAAACACTATTTTCATTATTCTTTTACAAGTATTTATTTGTTAGAAATATCAAAGTGCTCTAGAAATCATAGAACCAGGCAAAATTCTTGCCCAGGACAAAAATCAAAGACCAAAAGTGTTAATGTGTAGAAACTCATTACCTTGACTATATTCTTTTACCAAATAGGGTAACTGGGGAGCTGCAGTTTGTTTTTATCCTACATATTATAACCACTCTTGTGATTTAATGGTGATTTCCATTTTAGCTTTAATCATGCTGCTATGGTCTGAATGTTTGTGTGACTCCCAAAATTCATGTGTTGAAGTTCTAATGCTCAATGTTATGGTATTAGGAGCTGGAGCCTTTGGAAGGTGCTTAGGTCATGAGGGTGGCGCTCTCATAAATGGGATTAGTGCTCTTATAAAAAGAGATCTCACAGGAAGTCTGCAACCCAGAAGAAGGCCATCACCCCACAATGTTGGCACCCTGACTTCAGGCTTCCAGCCTCCAGAACTGTAAGAAATAAATTTCTGTAGTTTATAAGCCACCCAGTCTGTGATATTTTGTTACAGAAGCCCAAACAGACTAAGACACCTGCTCTACTGAAATAATCTGCCTACATTCTGCTACATCCCCTAGATTATACCCTCTTGTAGGGCAAGGACTATACATGAGAGACAGCTCAGCCTCGGAGTGTCACAAATACAGCTTACCCTCAGCCCCTCTCTATGCTTGCTCTGTTTCCTGGTTTCTCTCCAACCTAATGGATTCACACTCCAGTGGCTCTCAATGCAGAAATACAGTGGGCATCTTGATTTTTCCCTTTCCTTACGTGTACATCATACTACGGAACGACAACAACGAAAACCAATTAGGTTTACTTTTCAAATGTCTCTCAAGTCTACTTTCTCCATCCTCCCACTAGGCCCAGATTTTGGTTTTTTATCATTTCTCACTTGAAGTGTTTTAAGAGCCTCGTAACTGGCTTCTAAGCCACATATTTTCCCTGTGTATCTCTCACTGGAAAGACAAACTTGAAAACTACAGATTATATTGCTAAATAAATAAATTATAAAAATCAGAGGTTTCTTATCAACTAGGAGAATAGTCATCCTTTTCTGCAGGACACCCAGATGCCCCATGGTCAGGTTCTAATGCCTCCCCTCAAGCTCATTTCTCACCCACACTCCTACACTCCCCTCAGCTGAATTTCTTTTTGTCCCTCAAATACATAATACTTCCATTGCTGTGGGAAGTACTGTATATGCTGTTCCTTCTTCCTAGAATGCATCCCTCTTTTATTCAAGGCAAAGTTCTGTTCATTGCTATAATATCATCTCTCTTGAAAAGAATTTCCCAAGTCCCAGACAAAGTTTGCTGCTCCAACTCCATATTCTCACCACATAGTGGTCATATTCATATTAGACCATTAATCATATGGTAACATCATGCTTACTTATATGATGACCCCCTCCTTGGGTTCTGCCTTCCTGAGAGCCAGGACTGCACTGTACGGTTCTGTACAATGGACCCTCCATACAAGTTCTATCAGTGCTTGAATAAAGAATAAATTGATTAATTAATGAAAAATAAATACAATATTAGAAAGAATTTTTAAATAACTTGAGAGAAAATTTTTTCTCAAGCAATTCTAAGCACCATTTATATGAATACTAACTATAAACTTGAAATCAATAAATCTTAAATAGATCACTCCAGGAACTTAACTTAAGATCATGGAATTACTTAAAAGCTATTATTCCCAAAATTTATGCTGATTCAGACTGCCTTCCCTCTTGGGTTCTATAATTTTATTTATTTGTTTAAGAAATATCTTCCTCACAAGATTTTAATGTCCATCAGAAAGAAGACTGTTGCTGTTTTGTTCAACACTGTACTTACAATGCCTCCTCACCATATCTGGCCCAAAGTAGGCTGTCAATAGATATTTAGAAAGTGAATGAATAGATGAGTGGATGCTTATCAACTGCTATGGACCCTGACAGATGAAGACTTAAAAATGGTTTAAAATAAGTGAGTGGACCAGGTCTTAAATTGTACTGTTAATTCTGTGAAGGAAACAAACCAATATAGCGGCTCAGATGCTATCTTTGCAAGAGCTGTAATACACCAGAAGCTGGATGAAGAAGAGACAGAGCTCATTGTTACTCTAGTTGACTATTTATTTGAAATTTTACACTGATAATGTTTCATAGAGAGTAACTGAAGTTTCCAGTTCTTCTTGAGAAAAAGATTTGTTGGTCTTTTAGGAACCTGCCAATCTATGTTATCTTCCTGCCTAAATCACTCACTAATTACAAAAAAAAAACATATTACCATTTTAAAAGACTGAATTTGAAGGATTGTTCTTACATGTTTAGCTGATTTATGAAAAGACTCCCCATAAGATTCCTTTGAGTAGGAAACTCCTTACCTCTTTTCAAATAATCCTTGATTTATAACAGTTTAAAACATGTAAGTCATTAGAGAGGTGGTATTACATTACAGTTAAAAGCATGAACTTTGAAGTCAAACAGGCCTAGCCTGAACCTGGGCGACTTATTAAAACTTACTAAATTGCAGTTTCCTTATCTGTAACATGCAGATAATAATAACTCACATGTCTTAAAACATGTAAAGCTCTTATCTCAGTGACAGGCAAGTAGAAAGTGCTCAATAAATAGTTGCTTTAAAAAAAAAATGAATATGTAGACACTTCAGCCAAACACCTGCCTCCAAGTTATAGGAAAATTCTACAAATTAGGTTGTATGATTTATATTAATGTTGAAACGCATACACATCTTTCTTTTCCTAAATAAAAACTGTGATGGAAAGTCATTCCCAGAACACACGTTTGGCTGACACCCATAAGTCAAATCAGCCTATACCCGGATGAGGCTGCAAGTTTCTGAATTCAGGATTTGTTTGTGTTCCCTTATTTATAAAGAGGAAAAGAATGTTTGATATAGACATTTTTTTAAATCATGTATTTATAAAATCTTATATTTATGTGGCTTAGAACTGATGTTATTCACTCTTATTTTATCAAAAAGAATTATTAAATGAGATTATTATCAAATGAAAAAGTTGTTATTAGATAAAAGGGATTAATCTGTCTTAGGATAGAAAGTTCACAATAAGCAATATCATCCCCAAAATATTCCATGGATCTTCTATGCAACAGTGATGGTCTTTGTGCTTTTTATTGGTGTTTATACTTATAAATCAAAGATGTAAATCAAAAAATTAAACTGTCCATTGGGTAGATCTATCAATACTTAATGTCCAAAACAAACTTCCTTTATCTTCAGAAGTGGTGCTTTTCATCTGAATCACTTAACTCACAGATATAACTTGCATTTTCTGCAAGAAATTCCACTCATAACATAGAGTTAGAAAGCACTGACCTACAGAACCTTACATGCATAACCGTGGCTAATATCAAAGTGAATATCCTCACCTGAACTGAGAGGACTCCGAAAAAGTCCCTTCCCTCTGAGAAAGAGGAATACAGTATAAATATAAAGAAGTATACAGGCAACTCTATGGTGAGCATCATTTTGCAAATATAAACATATCAAATGAACACCTTAACCTTATACAATGTTATATGTGGTTATATCTCAATAAAGCTGGAAAAAAAGTGTGTGCAGCAAATGAGTAGCAGTGGCAGCCTCTGGAGAAAGGGTCTGAGAAGTTGGCAGACAGGGTGGATAGCATAAGTATTCCTTAAATGGTGTATCACTGCGTACTCCTTAGATTTTATGCAACTACATGAATAACCTATTCAAAAACAAACGTATAATTGTTTTCACAACAACAAAAACCTTCCACCCCACCTACATAGAGGTATAAAAAGCAATGCTCTAGCCCCTTGAGGCATCTCCCCAGACGTTGCCTCCTATGCTTGATCATGAGCCTTCCTGTGCTTTTTACTTGGTTCTGTTTCCTAGAAATAGATTCCTCCTCTCAGGGTTGACCCTTCACTCCATGGCCTGGCTGGCTTTGTCCCAGTTTGCTTTACTAAATGCTGATTTTCTGATTTTCCTTTCTCCTCTTTTTAGCTTTATCCTCTGCATCACATGGGATTCCCAGAACTCTACCCCAGGTGTCTCAATGCAGACTGTAGCTTGCCCAAGATGGGTATCCTGACCCTCCCCTCTTGGGGTCTGTCACCCTGTAGCAGCTCATCTCTCTAGCTCTGTTGGACTTGAAGTCCACTGTCTAGGTTCAAAAGTCTTCCTGTACATTTAGATACATGACCTCAAAATAGATGCCTGAGTTAAAACCTTGTCTCTACATTTACCAGCTGTCCATCCTTAGGCAAGTTATTTCCCTTCCTCTTGTCTTGACTGCCTAATCCAAAATAAAGAGATCATAATAAACAGGAGTTACTCAATAAGGTCTGAAGATGAAAGAGCTACTACAAGCAAAGCACTTGTAACATGACACACAGAACACATGATGTGTGAGCTACTACGATTAAGGCAATACCTACTGTTTGATGTTGTTCTCATTATTACTTTATATCACCACACTAGGCCTTATCTTCTACAACAGGGTCAGCAAACTTCTTAAAGGGCCAGATTATAAATATGTTAGACTCTGGGCCCAGAAGGAAAATCAAGGCAATTATGTAGGTACATACATAAACATTTAAAATGTAACCACTTAAAAATGTAAAAAAATTTTTTTTAGTTAATAGACATCAAAAAACAGGTGGCTGGTCAGATTTGACCTATGTGCCTTAGTTTGTCAACTCCTGTTCTAGAATAACACTGTCCAACAGAAACATAAGGTGAGCCACAAATGTAAACCACACAAGTAATTTAAAATTTTCTAGTAGCCATATATATAAAAAGTAAAAACAAGTAGGTGAAATTAATTTTAATTATCTATTTTATTTAGTCTGATATATTTAAAATATTATCATTATAAAAATGTAATCAATATAAAACTATTAATGAGATATACATTCTTTCTGAAGGGACTAAGTCTTTGAAATCTGGCGTATATTTTACGCTTACATCTCAATCGAAAAGAGCCACATTTCAAGTGTTTAACAGACAATTTGAACAGTGAAATCTAAAACTATAGACTGAAAGGGTTGGACTAAATGATACACAAAATTATATATAAATGTATAATATACAAAAATATATAATAATAATATGTAAATGTATAAAATAACATATAAAAGTTTCTTTTTGCTCTAAATAACATCAACGATGAAGGTAATCTAACTTCTTAATATGCTACCAACATGTATTTATTTACCTCTGAAATTGAGTGTTCTGTATGTTCCAAGCACTGTATGGAGCTTGAGGAAAAGACAGACTGCTTAAGAAGAGTTCCTGTCTCTAGAAGTTCACTAACACAGGAAGACTATAAAAACAACATGGTAAGAAAATCACATAGAGACAGACAAAAATGGTGTTGGGGGCAGGGTGTAGCATCAAGGAGGAAATGGCCATTGCCCCTGAGTACTGAGAAGAGACCCAGCACAGCATCACAGAAGTGGTGATGCTTGACCTGAGTTTGCAGAGTGGTGAAGGGTTTCAACTCCAGGACAGGAGGCAACATGATGACAGGCAGGGAGGCATAAAACAGCCTGGCTCCACCAGTGACCTGAAGGTCCTTCTGACTGACTAGACTTGAAGATGCTAGAAAGAAAAGTCCTAGTCTGAGATTCCAATTAAGAGCCACATGTTGGCTCTTATTTATTTAGTGGTGATGCTAAGAATTTTGGACTTTACCCTGTAGGGAATAAGGCATAAAATAGTTGGAGGCTGGAGTTGGCACGATCAGCTCTGCATTTTGAAAACATCAGTGGCCTGAAGTTTGGAGCCTGGATTAGAGGGGGAGACACAAGGGACAAGGAGATGTGTTGGAAGATCACTGCACTAACCTAGACTCGCGATGGTGAAAAGCCAAACCAAGTCAGAAACACAGGAGGACACAGATATAGGAAACAGCAAAGGCAACAAGCAGGTGTGAGATGAGGGAAATGAGAGGAGGAGAAGAGGCAGAGCCTCAGATTTCTGACCTAGATAACTGGGCTTCCATTCACCACCAAAGGAAAAACAGAGGGAGGTCCTCCAAAGAGATAAATTCTTTTATAGAAGCTTCCAGAGAGACCCATCTTGTATGGAATGCTTCTCTGTAGCAAGTCTGTCTTGGTCAAGTTCAGTATAAGGGACCTGATCAGTTTGTCCTTTTGTAAAAAGCTCAGTGAAAGAAATAGATTTTTCGAAATGCTTTATGCAAGTTTCCAACCCTACACTGGACAATGATGCCAGTGTATTGTTTGATGCTTGTTTTCTGACAGAACATCTTGAGTTCATGATCTAATGTTCCTGAATCAACCACAAACTCCCTGCAGAAAACTAAATTTGCCTGAACTGCAAACTCAATGCTCTTCCGTGGTGATTCAGTGATGGAAATAAATCAAGCTTCTCTTCACCTCAAGCAGTCATTAGTTGTTATCTGGACAGTCCTTCTGACCACACTTTTCAGTCCCTTATTACCATAGATTTCACCGTCATAATTAACAAGTCTTTCAGTGCAGCTCCAACCATTACATCCTCCCTTAACTTTGTTCAAGGCAGGCAGGAAAAGGGAGGATTTCTCATCTCAGCTCTTTATATTAAGGAGCAAAATTCCTCCCAGAAAATCTCTTCACCTATCAGTCTTCCCTTTATGCCTCACTGAATGGAACTGGACCACATGTCCACTACTAAACCACTAGCAGCAAAGGCCAATAGGTTTACCATGCCCTTGGCTTAGACCAAATACAGGTCATTCATAGGACTGTCAGGGCAGGGGTCATCTTTCCTTTTCATGTGCTGTCAAAATATTAATAGTAATCAGTGTATTCATATCCTACTGCTGCTGTAACAAATACCACAATCTTAGTGACTTAGAACAACACAAATATATCAAATATACTATCTTACAGTTTGGGAATCGGAAGCTCAAAATGGGTGCCACTGGGCTGAAATTAAGATGTAGGCAGGAACATGCACCCTCTGAAGGCTCTAGGAAAAAAATCTGTTTTCCTGTTTTTGCCAGCTTCTAGAGGCCACCTGCATTCCTTGGCTAATGGCCCCATTCTCCATCTTCAAAGCCAGCAGTGTACATCTTCCTATTTCTCTCAGTGTATGTTTCTTTTGTCACACTGACTTTTTTGGATCTAACCCCCCTGCATCCCTCCTACAAGGATACCTATAAACTCACTGGCTTCACACAGATAATCCAGGTTCGTCCCCTGCCTCTAGATCCTTAAATTAATCACATCTGCAAAGTCCCTTTTGCCATGTAAAATAACATATTCCCAGGTTCCAGGAACTGTGATGTATATATCTTTGGGGGGCCTTTATTCAGCCTACCACAGTCAGGCAACTACCACCCAAGGGCAATAAATGAGGGCCACATTAGCAACCACTTAGGCTCTACCATGTATCAAGCTGTTATAAACGTTACCCAATATAAAACTAATCCTAAGACTTTGAGAGAGGCAATGTCCCCATTTTATAGATGAAGAGAATGATACCTAGAAAGTCCATGTTCACGGAGAGAGGAATCAGCCTCAATGTAAACCCTACCTGCATCCCTAATCTGTGCAAGCCCATGCTCTCTTCCACTTGAAAAAGTTCACTAGAAGCCACCAAGTGAAGGGTTTTGAATTTTTAAAATTACATGACTTCCTCAAGCGCACACTTTATCAGTGGCAAATATATGCTTGGACCCTATTCTCCGAAGTCCCAGTAAAATACAAAAGGCTGCCATTTTTAAAGAAAGCTAATAACAGTTTGATTTCAGTTTATTTCTGAGGACTTAGTCCTATAGGAATAATCAACCCCTATCCACTATTTCCATTTTCTATCTATGCCTTTCAAGGTCACAAAAGCAAAGATTTTTAGAAAATGAACATTTTAAAACAATATTAACAGTAATATCTAGTGGGTTTATTGTTTTATTTCCTTTCTGTTTTAAAATTCCAGTTCAGTTTATAGTTGCACTTAAATAAATCTAATAAGTGTCTCCCTGAGAAGATTTCCCTTATCTATTCAAAGGTAGACACACAATAAAAAATAAAAATAGTATTTGGGGCAAACAACATGTTAAAAATGAGTTTTTATACTTTTGAAAATTGGCAAGATTGACACATGGATTTTAACACATATATAATAAATAAGTAGCTGTATTAGTATACTAGGAGACAAAGATATGTTCTTAACCTAACAGCAGCCATTTGCAGAAAGGCAGAAAGGTGATGAGGTCATGAATTCCTAAGAAAACACACTAAAACCAAATATAGAAAGGCCAAACAATAGCTTTGCATATTACAAGAGGAAGATCTATTCCAGAAAAGCTAAAAAACAAAGGAAAATCTCTAATTACACCGTGCCTTCTAGACCATCTTCAAAACCCCAACTCATTCTTCATTTTTTTTCCTCTTCCTTTGCAATTGGCCACCATAATCAACTCAGGTATGATAAGTGACCACTGAAGCTAAAAATTAAGCACCCCGCAGGGTGGCCACAATCTTCATCTCAATAGTTTCATCACTAGCGTCAACAATTTGGTTTTCCTGTTTTCCATTCATGTTTAAATATTAAGGATAAGATGCAATAAAATATTTATTTAAGTAATTACAGAAACAAACACTACTATACAGCCAACACTGAGCTCCTGGCTAGGAAGCAATAGTGATAGCCAGTAGACATCACACCAAATTCAGCATAATAAGAAAGGCAGTTTGGATGTATTATTGCATAGTTCATGAAAAAGAATTAAAATATCAGACAGAAAAGAAGGAATGCCTACAGTCCTGTTCTCCAGTGTTCAACCCCTAACATCTCAACTGGGACATACAGTGGTTTCACGTGTGTGATGGGGGAGGGTGTCTAGAAGATGGAGGTTCTGTCTGTCTAGCTTTCTCTCTGTGTCTGCCTGGGAAGCAAGCTTGGCTTCTTTGTCTGAAGCTCAGACAATTTTTCAATTAAAATGCTTCTAGAACAATGCAGGCCCAACAATCTGGGACCCCTCTTCAATGTCCCCACAAATCCATTTCTCTCCTGTCTCCCTCCAGAGTCAGAACTCAGGGCCCAGCCAACTTCAGGTGCATGGGACATGTGGCATCTAGTGTAAGCCTTCCCGCAGCGCTCAGCACCGCTGTTTTCCAGATGTGCACCCATTCAATGCGTGCCAGTGCTGCTGCTGCAGATCTGGAAGTTTACAAGCGAGTCATGAAGTAAAAATGACGAGGAAGCTCCGGCATAAGCCATTACATAAAAGCTGAAATTTGGACCATCCACTGATTTCTCCTTTCAAAGTATTGATGAAGAAGATTGCCTTAGAACCAAAGCCACATTCAGTATTGGGCAGAAACTCATGGACAGTTTTTCTCAGGCCCTCGGGAATGTCAGAAGGTTCTTATTAAAGTGAACACTGAGTAATAAACTTTAATAGTCTCCAGAGGTACATAATGGCAGAGAATAATACATTAAAAATGCTGATTTAATAAGAATGCTTATAAACTCCTCATAAATCATGTATTGTAAAGTATAATTTTGAATTACTCAAAAGATACTAAAACCATGATAAATTATAACTCATGCTGAACTAAGCCTTATGTTTCCAGTATCAAATACGTAAATTAATGTCCTTAATTAGCAGCTGATGAGGAGAAATCATGCATAGCTTTAAAAGAACTCTATAACATCTGTGAAATTTCCAGGTCTGTTGGCTAAAATAAGCTTTTCCCTTTCACAAGTTTTTTTTTTCCTGGATCCCCCTGCAAGATGTCAACCCAATATATCATGCACGATTGTGAGGCTGCCCATCACAGGAAATTGCTGTCTGACAAAGCTATTTCCAATCTGTAATGATTACTGTATCTGTCAAGTAGGTAGTTAAAGTAATATAATAAACCAAGAAAATCTGATGCTTCCCCATATGTCTGGGTAACCAGTATTCTGTCTCTCACACACACACTTCACAGATTCCCTGTATTTGTTAGCAGAATACAAATAAAACATAACAAAGCCCATCTTCTCCAATTTGCATAAGCAACACCAATGTGGGAGGGGGAGTTGGAATTAAAGATTCTGGGTTTCTTTCACTTGTATCTTCCAGTTGTCAAAATCTGAAAAGGTATAATCACCCTGACAAGAACAGAGTCAGCGGTTTCTATGGCAATGTTGAGAAGGGAATGCCAAAGAACGGCCACAGGAGGTAGGAAAGGGGTCAAGTTTATTACTGCAATCTCTTTCCTGTCTGAATCTTGTTATTTTCGACATTTTGACTGAAGAACTCCAATTTTAAGTGACTTTTCTTGATGTTTCACAGGCAAGTGCCAAACTGCAGGTTATGGAAAAGAATATCTGAGGGGAAGGGAGTGGGAAGGAGATTCTCATAATGGGATCGGACTGCTGAGATCTAGGCTGAGAGAGGAGTTTCAGGAGTTTTATTGATGGCTCCATAGTAAGGCAGAGCTCTCACCTAAAATCAGGGCTTTCCAGAGAAAGTGAGTGGGAGGGGTGATGAAGCACACTGATAATCTTTTGCGACACATTTTTCAAGCGTGGGCAAGAGATAGTGGCAATCTACCAAGTCCCTGAACATCACGTCTCATCCCAAATAATTTAATTATCTTCCATTTAGTTTGCTATGGCGTTACAGAATTCGGAAATTAGGAATTTGAAAAAGTTCCTAACACACAGACTACCTATAACCTAAGACCTCTTTATTATAAGAACGGCTACCTGAGGCAAGTAGTCCATTTTTGTGCTCCAGTTTCCTTATATTCAACAACAGGCATTAGAAATGCTTATTTTCTCTCCAATTGCTGCCATATCGAATGGAAGAATTGGGCAAGAGTGAGTGGGACAGGGCATGCTGAGAAGAGTTGCCCCCAAACTGAACTTGGCTATTGAGGTGGCGCAGACACCAGAGGAGCCAGAGTCTGGGTGCATTTGGGATGGGGGAGCTACCCAGGTGCCAAGGCAATGGGCAAGGTATAAACAGAGTGAAGTCAAGAGTGAGTATCAGGATGGAACAGCACAAAGAAACAGAGTCTCCCAATAACCACCACTGAGGGTACTGCAGGAGAATCCAGGGATGTTCCTGTGTCAACACACTTTTATTAAGCACTCATTATATGCCAGGCACTGTGCCAGGTGCCAGAAATGGTGAACCACCTAGAAAGCATCTCTTCCCTGAGGGACCTTGCATCCAGTAGGGATGAGAGTTGTGACAGAGAAAGTAATATCTGCCTTAAAAGGATCTAGCAAGAATACCTAATCTAGGCTGAGAGAACAGGAAAGAATTCCTGGAAGCAATGCCATTTTGGTCAGTCTGAAGCATGAATAGGAGCCAGCTAGGTGAAGAGGAGGAGAAAGAGTATCCCAAGCCAACAGACGTCCTAAGGTTTTAAGGAAAAAGAGTCCATGGTGTCCAATAGGCTGAAAGAAGACCACACTCTTAGAATTTAGAATATGCAAGTTGGGGGAGAGGAGAAGCAACATGAAAGAAGTGAAAGAAAATGGCAAGTTCCCAAGGTTTTGTGAGTCAGGTTAAGACGTACCAAAGTGCCAGGAGAAGTTATTAAAGAATGTAAGCAGAAGAGAAATGTGATCTGATCAGCATTTTTGAACATCACTGACTTTGGTGTTAAGGATGCAACTGATTAAAACATAACTCAAGGCTTCACGACTTTAGGATGCTGCTAAAGCAGTCCAGGCATGGAAACTGGCGATGTAGACGAGGGTGACAGTGGAGGTAGAGAGAAGCGGAAGAGCCAAGTCCCATTTTAAGAAGTAGGTGTAACACATTGTGGCAGCTGATTAGACCGGGTATGGAGGAGAGGTGAGAAAGAGCTAAGGATGAAGTCTGGGTTTCCTGCTTCAGCTACAGGATGGGGAGAGGGGGTGTTTGAAGAGTCAGTCAAACAGTCCTCATCACAAGTTCACCTTGTCTGCAGGTAGCAGGGCCCAGAAGGTTCAGAGAAGGAATTTCAGATCCAGAAGGAGGATAGTCCATGAATGATGAGCCCAAGCTCCCCTCCACCCCATCCTTTGGGCTATCCCTCTTGCATTGCTGTCCAGACCCACACTGCCCAAGCTGTGTCAGCAGAGGGGATCCAGAGTGTGTGCCTCGGTTCTGTGAGTGGATTCCTACCCTCCCTGACCTCTGATTTTGTCTTTAACTTGACAACTTGGGCAGTCCAAAGTTAATCAGTTGGTATTTGTGAAGAACTTTTACACCCCCAAAGAGACATTCTCCACTAGTTAAAAATGTTATCTTCATCTGATCTGAGATGCTTCCGTGTATTCCATTTCATATACCATCCTGGAAATTTTTTTCATTTTTCAGGTAGGGACCCAGAAAGCTGAGAATTATAGCTAAGCCATCATCAAAAACCTTGTGAGATGAACCAACAAAAGATCAGGAAACCAGAAGTCCTTTCTAGTCATTCGCTCATTCATTTGTTCATTCCACTAATCTTTACTGGGTCATTCAACAATCATTTTAAAAGCTCCTTTCAATGTTCTAGGCTGTGTTAGGCACTGGGGAAAGAGCTATGAACAACTTATCTGCTCTCACACTGTGTACATTCTTGTAGGGAAGTCACTAAGTAACCAAATAAGTATTCATCTGGGAAATGTTATAAAGAAAATAAATGAGGTAATGACCAGGGAGTCCCTGAGGGTAGCCATTGGAGCAGGAGTGGTCAGGGAAGGCTTCAGTTTCTATCTGAGAATGAGAGCAGCCATGCAAAGAGCCAGAGAAAGAGCATTCCAGGCAGACGGAACAGCAAGGGCAAAGGCTGGGAGTAGGGAAGGGTTTTGTATGTTGAAGAACAGGAAATTTATCTAGGAATAATGTCATGAGCAAGTAGGCAAGTGTTTTAGACTGAAGGTGGAGAAGTGGGCAGAAACCCTGTGAGTTCAAGGCCTCATAAGCCATGATAAAAATGTTGGGGTTTACTCAAAGTGCAAAGGAAATCACTATCTTAAACAGAGTGACAAAATCTGGTATATTAGTTATAAGATCACTTTGGCCATACTGTGGAAACAAACTGGAATAGGAGCAAGAGATTAGGGTCAAGAGGTTGCTGCAGGAGTCCTGGTGAGAAATGGGGAATGGAACAGGTACATGAAAAGGTGTTCAACACTCAACAACAATAAACATTGGGGAAATGCAAACCAAAACCATGATGAGATAGCAACCTACACCTGTTGGAATGGCTGTCATCAAAAAGACAAGAGGTATGTGGAGAAAAGGGAGTTCTTGTGCACTGTTGGTAGGGATGTAAATTGACACAGCCACTATGGAAAACAGAATGGAGGGGCCTCAAAAATTTTAAAATAGAACTACCACATGATCCAGCAATCCCACTTCTGTGTATACATCTGAAGGAAACAAAATCACTATCTCCCAGAGATATTTGTACACCCAAGCCCATTGCAGCATTATTTATAATAGTCAAGACATGGAAACAACCTAAGCAACCACTGACAGATTAATGGATACAGAAGCTGGTATCATGGAATATTTTTCAGCCATAAAAAAAGAAGGAAATCCTGCCATTTGCAACAACATGGATGGACCCTGACAGCATTATGCTAAGTGAATAAGTCAGACAGGGAAAGACAAATACTGCGTGATCTCACTTATATATGAATATATATTTTTAAAAAAAAACCTCATACAAACAGAGAACATATTGGGGGTTTCCAGTGTCAGGGGTGGAGGTGGGGAAAATGGCTGAAGGGGGTCAAAAGGTACAAAATTCCAGTTATAAGATTAATAATTCTGCAGGCCTAATGTGTAGCCTGGTGACTATAGTTAACAATACTGTTTATTTGAAAATTGCTAAGAGAGTAGATATTAAAAATTCTTATTGCAAGAAAAAAAATTATAACTATGTGAGATGATGGACATTAACTAACTTTGTGGTAATCATTTCATAATACCTACATATACTGCAAACTATTATGTTGTTCATCTTAAACTAAAACAATGTTATATGCCAATTATCTCTCAATAAAATTGGGATTTGAGGGGGTAAAAAAGAAGCAACAGGGAGTGGGACCATGACACAAAGGAAATGGAAAGAAGTGCAACAACTTCAAGGAAGGATGGGGCAAGCACATGAGGCTGGGGACAAGGGAGAGTCTCTGCCCTGTGCAAGGCACACGCTCTCTCTTTCCCATACAAACTTCCCATTTTATCTCTACTAATGGCTTGTGGAAACTATTCCCATGTGGAATCACAATTCAGCCAATGTCATTGGATTTAGTTCTACTTAAGTCTTATTTTCATGTCCTGGCCCATGTGTCAGGTGTATTTCAGGTCACAAAGGAAGGATTCTGTACCCAGGCATAAACACGGGTGGGTAGGTTTTTCATTGCTTGGCCATCATCCCTTCTTTTTCCCTCAACCCCACCCTCCTGGAAAGCGCTGCACTTGCACAGCTGGAAAAGATGACTCTTGGGGGCCAGGACGCCACTACTGCCCAGCAGGCCAAGGAATTGCTTTAAAAATAGAATACTGAACCATTTTGCAGCCTAGTAAAAAGTCCAGATGCCATTGGGTGGGGGCTCTGGCTGGCTTGAGAATAATCAAGAGAGGCTTTAGGGCCCTTCTAGACATTTACTTCCCTGTTCCTCCTTAACCTCTCGTTCAGGATACACGAATAAAGACAACCAGTTCAGCACTGCCTCTGTAGGCTAACTTTGAATACCATGGAGTCATTCCTACATGAGGGGAGGGCATCATCACACACGTTATAAGTTCATCTCAGTGGATAAAGCACAATGTCTGTCTCAGTCTCTGACTAAGAAACCTCCTTCAGTAAAAACACAGTGATGGAGCTCCATGTCATCTTCCTCTCCAAATAGATCTTCGGTTTTTTATCCCATAAAGTTTGCACCATGTGCGGGCACAAAGTCTAACGAATGTCATTCATGCGTCTGGCGTTCCCTGTTAGTTAAACCAGAGCTGTCTCCCCTCTCCTGGAGAGTGACCAGAGTAGCTTAGGGCAAGGAAGGGAATTACTTGAGGATTTTCTACGTGTTGATTCGAGTGTAGAACTTTCTTAGCCTGTCCCTGGAAAGAAAATTGATGGGGGGTAACTGGTGACAGGATATGAGCCTCGCGGCGCTCTCCATCTGATGAGCTGAACAGACTGCAACTCTCTCCACTTCGGATGCTGCTGCTCTTCCTCCTTTTATAGGATTTCAGCTGTCTCAGTAGGTTGCTCCCTGGCACTAACTATTCCCTCCAAAACATTTTCATCCCTAATAACAAAAATAACCCATTATTTCTAAATCATTTATATATAAAGACTTTTAAAATTACATATCTCAATTGAGAGAGATTTCTGGGGGAAAAGAATTGGTTTTTTTATCCCTATGTGATCCCCACAACTGTCATAGTGCAATTCATCTGGCATATTAACATTTATGTACCAGAAAGAAAGGAAGCTAAAAGCACAGCTTATCTTTCTGTCAGTTCTGACCCTCTCCAAATGTTTTCAGCAATAGACATTAAGATGGAAAAAATACATTAAAACTCAATTGTTCAGACTATCCTGTTCCCTGGGTTGCCTTTCTAACACAAGTACTTCTTCAAACAATGAGAACCAGACAATGTATCCATGAAAAGGAATTAAGTTATCTTTTATTGAACCACAACACTGAGTTTCGGGGATCAAGATAATTTTATTTTCCCACTTTGAGTTGCTTTTCTAATAGAAGCAATAGATTTAGACTGACAATTTTCCCAATCCTTTTCCTCCATTTAAAAAAAAAATTTATTTCTTAATTTACATACTATAAAATTTTCTCCTTGTGATGTACAGTTCTATGGGCTCTGACAAATGAACAGAGATGTGTGTCCACCACAATTATGATACAGAACAGTTCCATTGCCTCCCCCCAAATTTTCTCATGCTGCCCCTCTATAATCAACCCATTCTCCAACCTATATCCCCCCTCTTCTCTTTTCTATCCCGACTATTTTGCCTTTTCTAGAAAGTCCTATAAATGAAATCAGACAGCATTAAACCTTTCGGATCTGGCTTTTTCACTTAGAAAAATTCATTTGCAAGTCACACACATTGTCGCCTGTATGAATAGTTCACTCTTTTTTGCTGTTGAGTAGTATTGCATTATATGGACATACCACAGTTTGTTTATCCACTTATCCACTAAAGGACATTTGGGTTGTTTTCAGTTTTTAGAGATTATTTTACGTGAACTTAAGCTTGTATTTCTCATGGGTAAATACCTAAGAATGAGATAGCTAGGTCATAAAGAGTAGGTTAAAATTTATAAAACTTAAGTTGTGTATTTAACATTCCCATCTGCAATGTATGACAGTTCCAGTTGTACCACATTCTCTTGGTGCTATCATTTTTCTTAAATTTTAGCCATTCTGATAGGTGTGAATAGTTATACCATTATGATTTTTTTTATTGACATATAGCTGATTTACAATGTTGTGTTAAGTTCTGCAGCAAAGTGATTCAGTTATACATATGTATACGTTCTTTTTTATATTCTTTTCCATTATGGTTTATCACAGGCAACTGAATATAGTTCCCTGTGCTATACAGTAGGACCTTGTTGTTTATCCATTCTATATCTAATAGTTTGCATCTGCTAACCCCAAACTCCCAATCCATCCCTCCCTCACCCCGCTCCCTTGGCAACTGCAATTCTCTTCTCTATGTCTGTGAGTCTGTTTCTGTTTTGTTCACTTGCGTCATATTTAGGTTCATTTGTGTCATATTTTAGATTCCACATATGTGATATCATATGGTATTTGTCTTTCTCTTTCTGCCTTACTTCACTTAGTATGATAATATCTAAGTCCACCCATGTTGCTGCAAATGGCATTATTTCATTCTCTTTTATTGCTGAGTAGTATTCCATTGTATATATGTACCACATCTTCTTTATCCATTCATCTGTTGATGGACATTTAGGTGGTTTCCATGTCTTGGCTACTGTGAATAGTGCTACTATGAACAATGGGGTGCATGCATCTTTTCGAATTAGAGTTTTCCAGATATATGCCCAGGAGTGGGATTGCTGGGTCATATGGTAACTCTATTTTTAGTTTTTTAGGAAATCTCCATACTGTTCTCCATAGTGGCTATACTAATTTAAATTCCCACCAACAGTGTAGGAGAGTTCCCTTTGCGCTACATCCTCTCCAGCATTTGTAGATTATTTAATGATGGCCATTCTGACTGGTGTGAGGCTGCACCTCACTGAAGTTTTGATTTGCATTTTTCTAATAATTAGCAATGTTGAGCACCTTTTCATGTGCCTGTTGGCCATCTCTATGCCTTCTTTGGAGAAACATCTATTTAGGTCTTCTGCCCATTTTTCAATTGGGTTGTTTTCTTGTTGAGTTGTATGAAGTGTTTTACACCATTACATTTTTAAATTGTATTTCCCTAATGATGGCTCCTTTGGCTCTAACCATCATATTCACACTTTAGGCAGGAAGAAGGGAAAGACAGGCAAAAAGCACATGTTAGCAGAGGCAGCACCCTCTCTAAGTGGCATTCCTGGAAACCCCTCCCAGCAACTTCTGATCTCATTTCACTGGCCAGAACTAGTCACAAGACCTCCCCTATGTGCATGGAAGATTGGGAAATGTAGTTTGCGGGAATTTTTTAATTTGAGTTCATTATCACCTCTGTTAATTAGGAATTCCTAAGTAAGAAAAAAGAAGAGAATGGACCCGAGTTGGCAACTCACAGACTCATCACACTGATCTCCCTTCTTCCCTCTGTGCAGTCTATTCTTCACCTGCAGCCAGAGTGATCCTCATTAAAATTCATCAGATCACGTCACTCCTGTGCTCAAAATAATTCAATGCTTCCAATCTCCTTCAGAGTACAATCAAAAGCCCTTTCATTGTTCATAAGCCCTTTTTTGATCTGCAAGCACCCCACCTTTCGGAACTCATCTCTTCCCAGTTTTCTCTTTGATCACTCTGCTGCAGCCATACTGCTGTTCTTCCTTTTCTGTGAACAAACCAAACATGCTCTCACTTCTGGGCCTTTGCATTTACTACTCCTTCTGCCTGGATAGTTCTTCCTTCAAATAGCCTCACTGCTCTCCTCTTAATTCCCACAAGTTTACACACAAATGTTCCTGTATCAGAGAGGCTTTTCCTCTTAAATAAAATCATCTTATATAAAACAGAACTACCAACCCGTCCCATATTGTTTTATTGTTCCTAGCACCTAACATCATCTGACATACTGTATATTTTGTTTATTTGTTTAAAGTTTCTGTCCTCACCTCTAGAATACAAAGGAGCAGGAAACTTGTTTTGTTAACTCCTATGTCTACACTAGGGCCTGACACTCAACAGTATTTGCCAATAGAATGAAGAGAGAAGGATGCATGAATGCCAGTGAATGAATGGAGTTTGTTATTAGAAAACATTGCCTTTACTGTAGGTTCTTTAGTCTCCACTTCTCAGCTGGATGAGGAGGACTGCAAAAGGGGAGCCTGATGTCAACCCCCGGCTGCATATTTGCTGAAATAGAAAATTCTGAGGGGAGGAGTTACATGGGATTTCCTGACATTGCAGAACATGGAAATAGAGGCGGGGATTGGGAGTTTGGAAGAAAAAGGAGGCATGTGACTTCCTGTCTGCCAAGTAGACACTATGAAGGCAGCCAGGCTAGGGCCATATTGAGAGAGTCCCACCAAAGTGCTTTCCAGGGTATATTAGTTTGCTAGGGCTGCCATAGCAAAGTATCACAGACTGGGTAGCTTAACCTACACATTTATTGTCTTACTGTTCTGTAGGCTAGAAGTCCTAAATCAATCAGCAGGGATGCTTCCTTCTGAGCACTGTGAGGAAGCATCCGTTTCGTGAATCTCTCCTGGTTTGCTGGCAATCTTTGGTGTCTCCTGGCTTATAGAAGCCTCACCCCAATCTCTACCTTCATCTTCACATGGTGTTCTCCCTGTGTGCATGTCTCTGTGTCCAAATCCCCTCTTTTTATAAGGACATTTGTCATACTGGATTTAGGGCTCACCCTAATAACTCACTCATCTTAACTAACTACATCGCAAAGACACTATTTCCAAATAAGGTCACATTCTGAGGTTAGGGCTTCAGCATACGAATTGGAAGAAGGAGGGAGACACTAATCAGTCCATAATAGTCTCTCTCCAAAGAAAAAACATTTAGTCTCTAGCAGGACCCCCTATTGGCAGGGTGCCATCCCAGTCCACCTATGGTTACAATAAAAAAAAATTAAAAAATAAAAAGACATGTGAAAGCCTGGCAAGAAACCTCACATAGGTGAATGATCCACAACTTCAGCAACTAAATAATCAACTCACTATAGAGTAAGACTGACATCAGTACCAAAATGCTCTTTTTATCCAAGTCTAATAATAATAATAGCAAGTAATAAAATTGAGATGATTTTTTAATTAAAAGGCAATCATTTAATTTTTAAAAATCAGTGGCAGCAACCTTTGTTAATCAAATGTAATTTCCATTAGTTGAGAGAAAAATGCATGCCTTGAAGCTGCCTTCTTTGAATGGGATGTGAAGGCTCATATTGAGATACGAGGCTTCATATTTTATTTGTTAACTTAGCTGCTGTTGACTCATCTGCACCCAAGAGTTTACACACAAGGATTAAATGTGAGAAGAGCTTTACTTTGACGTCAAAAGTATGTCAGGGGCTTTTATTTGCTTTGTTTGGAAATATTTTTCTTGGACTCTCTTATTTGATTTTCTATTATCCAGGGAACTTAGAAAAGTCAGAAGCACATCCAAAGTTTCTTTAGTGCCCTCTATTACCAAGTGACGTTAGAACAGACTTTAAAGAATGGTCCTTGTGTGGATGTGGGACATTTATTCAAGACCTCAGAGTCTTTTACAACAGGTGTTATTTTCTATGTTATGGCTTCAGAGGTGACTGAAGGCTAGTCCAAGATCTGTGAATAGATCTGGGGGGAAAAATCAACGAGTAAAGTATTATGGTTGAACTCGTAGCCTGTAGGCTGTACTTAGAAAAATGGACTCTCTTTAACACAGTAATCACCACCTGCAATATAAGTGGGCATCTGCCATCTAACTAAAATCTAGCCTGACCAGTATTATTTATTTAATAAACATCACTAAGTCCTACTATGTGTCTCAGACTATTATATGCACAAGGGAGGCAAGGATGAGCAAAGTTCTCACGAATGTGTATTTCAGTGAGGGAAACAGACAATAAACAAGATAAATATATCAGTGTACTGAGTTTAATAATGTCCCCTCCCCCTAAAATTCATGTCTACCTGGAACCTGTGAATATGACCTTATTTAGAAATGTAGCCTTTATAGATGTAATCAAGGTAAGATGAGATCATACTGGATTAAGGTGGGCCCTAAATCCAATATGACCGATGTCCTTCTAAGAAGAGGGAAATTAGGACAAAAAGATACACAGGGAGAACATCATGTAATGACAGGCAGAGACTGGAGTGATGCAGCTTCAAGCCAACAAACGCCAAGGACTGCCAGTAACCACCAAAAGTTAGGAGAGAGGCACGAGCAGATCCTCCCTCAGAGCCTCCAGAGGAAGCCAACCCTGCTGGTGCCTTAATTTTAGACTCCGATCCTCCAAAACTGTGGGAGAATAAATATCTGTTATTTTGAGATACCTGGTTTGTGATTCTTTATTACAGCAGCCCAAGGAAACTAGCACAATTTGTAAGTGATAATAAAAGATAAGGAGGAAAAAAAAAGCAGTGAAGTGGGAGAGAGAGTCTTGGGGAGGGAATGCAATATTACATTAGCAAGGAAAATCCTCAATAAGAAGGCAGCACTGATTTAAGGTTTGAAGGTGATGAGGAAGTAACACATGATGATACTTGGAGGAAGTGCTGCAGATAGGAGGAAGAGCATGTTCAAAGGCCCTGAAATGAGCTCAGAGAGGTGATGGGCAGCCAGATCATGGAAATGCTATGGACTGTTGTAAAGTCTCTGGTTTTACTCTGCATCAGACAAAAAAAGGAAGCTCTTGGAGAGTTTGGAACAGGCAAGTGGTGCAAACGAGTGACAGGATCTCATCAAAATTTTAACAAAATCTTTGCAGTATTAAAATTATTCTGAAAAGAACAGGATGGAAGTGGGTTACAAAACTACTGCAATAATCCAGGTGGGAAATGACAATGACTTAGACCATGATGGTGGTAGTGAAAGTGATCACTACTACAGGATCAATTTCAAGCTATCTTTTGTAGATGTGGCTGATAAGACTGACTATGGATCAGATGTGAGACATGAATAAAAGAGAAGAATCAAAGATGGCTCTGAAGGGCTTTGCCAGAGGAACTAGAAGCATGGACTTGCCACTTAATGAGAGAAGAAGGCCATGGGAGGATGAGGCATGGTAAGGAAGATCAAGAATCAGTTTGGGACTTGTTAACCTTACAATGCCACTGAGATATATGTGAGAACATTGTGAGAATACAAGGTGGAGTCAGGGAGAAGTCTGGGCAGGAGATACAAATTTAGAACTTGCTGGAACAGAGACAGCATCACATGTCTATGTATTCATTACTCCCCTCCACAATACTTCTTGTTTTCCTGCAGAAATAGTATATAATTTAACAATGCAGGGAGGGTGACCCTGCCTCTGACTTCTGACAGTTCTATACTCTTCTTGTGGGAAAAACTATAAAAATGACTTACCACAATCTGTTTAATGTTTTAGAGTGTTATAATTTTATAACCCTTCTATTTAAAAATGTTAGGCAGTTAACAATTTTAGAAGACATAAAATAAGAAAATTACAATTTAAAAAAGTAAAAATGGCAATTAGAGAAGTTAAGTAAACCAAGCACCTGTGAGTAGGAGATTTCATTGAGTTCTTTTTATGATCATCACACTTTGTAAGAGTAAGAAAAGAGAGCAAATAGAGTCTTCAGGAAATTTCTTTTAAAAGCTTTTTATTACTATCTCACTTTTGGAAAAAAATTTTAATATATTATTTTGAATCAATGAATAAAAGGTTTATACTGATCAGTGAGACCTAACCACAAAATTGTTTTGATTTCTAGTATTAATCAAATATTGTATCCTATGACCCAAATGTATCAATATTTAAGAAATAACTTAAGAGCACTGAAGGAGGTGGACCAGGGTTAAACACAGGTGGATCTATGATGAGCCAACTGGGAGTAAGAACCCAAATGGAAGCAAGAAAGAGGTTCAGAGAACAAAGTAAATTCAATGAGGGCTGCACTGAGTGGATTAGGAGTACTGTGGTGCATATCTTCCTTACTCTTATTCAGACATTGCTTTGAGGTTTGATACATCTTCTACGGTTTCTACTTTTAACCAAAAACTGAGTCAAGTCATGATCCTAGAGGGGTTTCTTCCCACCCATCCATCACTAAACACAGAAAAGAATCCTGAGCTAAGAATGTTCCACTTTGGAACCAGTGGTACAGCAGGTAAATTATACCACTTGCCTCTAATTTAAGAATCTATTATTGTGTGTTCAATTCAATGGGGCCTTCAGTGGGCAATAGTGAAAATGTTTTGATTACCTCTTTTCCTCCCAATTCCCCTAGCCAATTCAAAAAAGTTAGCCAAAACAAATGGTATGTTAGATATTACAAATGAATGCTAAATTTAACTTTGAGCTTCACAGTAACTAAGTTTTAAATAGTCCAAATTTTTGAGAGACCTGTATATTTCCTTGGAACAATGTATTTTTTTCTGATGTAAACCTGTGAAATATTTACTGTGCAGATTTTAATGTCAGAGACATTGGATGAGCATAGAAAATGCTTATTACCATGCTTCTGCAAATAACATAAACTATAAATGATCACTTTAGTACTATCCTTATACACAATGGATGGTATTACACAAAAATCAAAAGATATCTTCAAGGAATTAGAATCCACACAAACTGAGTTCTGATTATGTAACTTAGAAATGGAGAGGGTTTAAGAAAGTAGAGAAATTAATTGTTAATATGTCTCCTAGACATCTCCTTTAAAATATCATTTGATTCAAAAATAAGAATTTGGAAAGTGCTGAACTGCATCAACTCATCATGCTTCCAGTGTTGCTATTCTGTAATGTTGATTGAGAGATAATCATATGACTTATACAAATCTTATAGAAAAATGAAGAAGGAAATAATTCCCAATTCATTTTCATGCCAGAATAATCCTAATACCGAAACCTAACAAAAATAAGAAAATTACAGAGAAGAATCAAGATGGTGGAGTAGGAGGACGTGCACTCACTCCCTCTTGCAAGAGCACCGGAATTACGACTAACTGCTGAACAATCATCAACAGAAAGACACTGGAACTCACCAAAAAAATCACCCCACATCCAGAGGCAAAGGAGAAGCCACAATGAGACAGTAGGAGGGGGCGCAATCATGTTAAAATCAAATCCCATAAATGTTGGCAGGGTGACTCACAAGCTGGAGAACAGTTATATCGCAGAAGTCCTGAGGGTTCTGAGCCCCATGCCAGGTTTCCTAACCTGGGGGTCCAGCAACAGGAGGAGGAATCCCCAGAGAATCAGACCTTGAAAGCCAGCAGGATTTGATTGCAAGACCTCCACAGGAATGGGGGAAATGGAGACTCCACTCTTGGCGGGCACACAAAAAAGTGTACTCACCAGGACTCAGGGGGAAGGAGCAGTGACCCCATAGGAGACTGAACCAGACCTACCTGCTGGTGTTAGAGGGTTGCCTGCAGAGGAAGGGGGCAGCTGTGGCTCACTGAGGAGACAGGGGCACTGGCGGCAGGGGTTCTGAGAAGTGCTCATTGGTGTGAGCCCTCCCAGAGCCCATGATTAGCCCCACCAAAGAGCCTGTAAGCTCCAGTGCTGGGTCGCCTCAGGCAAAACAACCACCAAGGTGGGAACACAGCCCCACCTATAGGCAGACAAGCAGATTAAAGTGTCACTGAGCTCCACCCACCAAATTGGATTAAAGTTTTACGGAGCTCCGCCCACTCAGCCCAACCCACCATCAGTCCCTCCCATCAGGAAGCACCCACGAGCCTCCTAGACAGCTTCCTCCACAAGAGGGCAGACAGCAGAATCAAGCAGTATCAGCAGTATTTCATCTTGTGGAACTGAAAATCACAGTCACAGAAAGACAGAGAAAATGAAAAAGCAAAAGACTTTGTACCAGATGAAGAGACAAGATAAAACCCCAGAAAAACAACTAAATGAAGAGGAGATAGGCATGCTTCTGGAAAAAGAATTCAGAATAATGATGGTGAAGATGATCCAGGACTTTGAAAAAAGACTAGATGCAAAGATCGAAAAGTTGCAAGAAAGTTTACCAAAGACCTAGAAGAATTAAAGAAAAAACAAACAGAGATATGCAACACAATAACTGAAATGAAAAACACACTAGAAGGAACCAATAGCAGATTAACTGAGGCAGATGGGCGAATAAGTGACCTGGAAGACAGAATGGTGATAATCACTGATGCAGAAAAGAATAAAGAAAAAAGAATGAAAAGAACTGAAGACAGCCTAAGAGACCTCTGGGACAATGTTAAACGCACCAACATTCGCATTATAGGGGTCCCAGAAGGAGAAGAGAGAAAGGACCCAAGAAAATATTGGAAGAGATTATAGTTGAAAACTTCCCTAACATGGGAAAGGAAATAGCTTCCCAAGTCTAGCAAGCACAGAGAGTTCCAGGCAGGATAATCCCAAGGAGAAACACGCCAAGACATATAGTAGTCAAATTGACAAAAATTAAAGACAGAGAAAAGTTATTAAAAGCAACAATGGAAAAGCAACAAATAACATACAACAGAACTCCCATCAGGTTAACAGCTGATTTCTCAGCAGAAACTCTGCAGGCCAGAAGGGAGTGGCACTACATTTTTAAAGTGATGAAAGGGAAGAACCTACAACCAAGAATACTCTTCCCAGCAAGGATCTCATTCAGATTTGACAGAGAAATCAAAAGCTTTACAGACAAGCAACAGCGAAGAGAATTCAGCACCACCAAACCAGCCTTACAACAAATGCTAAAGGAACTTCTCTAAGCAGGAAACATAAGAGAAGAAAAGGATCTACAGAAACAACAGCAAAATAATTAAGAAAATGGTAATAGGAACATACATATCGATAATTATCTTGAATGTAAATGGGCTAAATGCACCAACCAAAAGACACAAACAGGCGGAATGGATACAAAAACAAGACCCATATATATGCTGTTGAAAAGAGACCCACTTCAGACCTAGGGACACATACAGACTGAAAGTGAGGGGATGCAAAAAGATATCCCATGCAAATGGAAATCAAAAGAAAGCTGGAGTAGCAATACTCATATCAGATAAAATAGACTTTAAAATAAAAAATGTTACAAGAGACAAGAAAGGACACTACATAAAAATCAAGGGATCAATCCAAGAAGAAGAGATAACAATTATAAATATATATGCACCCAATATAGGAGCACCTCAATACATAAGGCAAATGCTCACAACTATGAAAGAGGAAACTGACAGTAACACAATCATAGCGGGGGACATTAACACCCCAGTAACACCAATGGACAGATCATCCAGACAGAAAATTAATAAGGAAACACAAGCTTTAAATGACACAATAAATCAGCTGGATTTAATAGATGTCTACAGGACATTACATTCAAAAACAGCAGGTTACACATTCTTCTGAAGTGCACATGGAACATTCTCTAGGCTAGATCACATTTTGGGTCATAAATCAAGCTTTGGTAAATTCAAGAAAACTGAAATCGTATCAAGCATCTTTTCCAACCACAACACTATGAGATTAGAAATCAATTACAGGGAAAAAACTGTAAAAAACACAAACACATGGAGGCTAAACAATATGCTACTAAATAACCAACAGATCACTGAAGAAATCAAAGAGGAAATCAAAAAATACCTAGAGACAAATGACAATGAAAACACAATGATCCAAAACCTGTGGGATGCAGCAAAGGCAGTTCTAAGAGGGACGTTTATAGCGATACAATCCTACCTCGAGAAACAAAAAAAAAATTCCAAATAAACAATCTAACCTTACACCTAAAGAAACTAGAGAAAGAAGAGCAAAAAAAACCCAAAGTCAGTAGATGGAAAGAAATCATAAAGATCAGAGCAGAAATAAATGAAATAGAAACAAAGAAAACAACAGCAAAAATCAACAAAACTAAAAGCTGGTTCTTTGAGAAGATAAATAAAATTGATAAACCTCTAGCAAGACTCATTAAGAAAGAGGGAGAGGACTCAAATCAATAAAATTAGAAATGAAACAGGAGAAGTTACAACAGACACCACAGAAATAAAAAGCAACATAAGAGATTACTACAAGCAACTATATGCCAATAAAATGGACAACCTGGAAGAAATGGACAGATTCTTACAAAGGTATAACCTTCCAAGGCTGAATCAGGAGGACATAGAAAATATGAACAGACTAATCACAAGTAATGAGATTGAAACTGTGATTAAAAATCTCCCAACAAACAAAAGTCCAGGACCAGATGGATTCACAGGTGAATTTTATCAAACATTTAGAGAAGAGCTAACACCCATCCTTCTCAAACTTTTCCAAAAAATTGCAGAGGAAGGAACATTCCCAAAATCATTTTATGAGGCCACCATCACACTGATACCAAAACCAGACAAAGTTACTACAAAAAAAGAAAACTACAAACCAATATCACTGATGCATTTAGATGCAAAAATCCTCAACAAAATACTAGCCAACAGAATCTAACAACATATTAAAAGGATCATACACCGTGACCAAGTGGGATTTATCCCTGGAATGCAAGGATTCTTCAATATACACAAATCAATCAATGTGATACACCATATTAACAAATTGAAGGATAAAAAACCACATGATCATCTCAATAGATGCAGAAAAAGCTTTTGACAAAATTCAACACCATTTATGATAAAAACTCTCCAGAAGGTGGGCATAGAGGGAACCTACCTCAACATAATAAGGGCCATATATGACAAATCCACAGCAAACATCATTCTCAATGGTGAAAAACTGGAAGCATTCCCTCTAAGATCAGAAACAAGACAAGGATGTCCACTCTCTACACTACTAATCAATATAGTTTTGGAAGTCCTTGCTACAGCAATCAGAGAAGAAAAAGAAATAAAAGGAATCCAAATTGGAAAAGAAGAAGTAAAACTGTCACTGTTTGCAGATGACATGATACTATACATAGAAAATCCTAAAGATGCCACCAGAAAACTACTTGAGCTAATCCATGAATTTGGTAAAGTTGCAGGATAAAATACTAACACAGAAATCTCTTGCATTTGTATACACTAACAATGGAAGATCAGAAAGAGAAATTAAGGAAAGAATCCCATTCACCATTGCAACAAAAAGAATAAAATACCTAGGAATAAACCTAACCAAGGAGGTAAAAGACCTGTACTCAGAAAACTGTAAGACACTAATGAAGGAAATCAAAGACGACACAAACAGATGGAGGGACATACCATGTTCTTGGATTGGAAGAATCAACATTGTGAAAAATGACTATACTACCCAAAGCAATCTACAGATTCAATGCAATCCCTATCAAATTACCAATGGCATTTTTCACAGAACTAGAACAAGAAATTTTATGATTTGTATGGAAACACAAAAGACCCCGAATAGCCAAAGCAATCTTGAGAAAGCAAGACGGAGTTGGTGGAATCAGGCTTCCTGACTTCAGGCTATACTACAAGGCCACAGTGATCAAGACAATATGGTACTGGCACAAAAACAGAAATACAGATCAATGGAACAGGATAGAAAGCCCAGAGATAAACTATGATCAACTAATCTATAACAAAGGAGGCAAGGATAAACAAAGGAGGCAAGGATATACAATGGAGAAAAGGCAGCCTCTTCAATAAGTGGTGCTGGGAAAACTGGACAGCTACATGTAAAAGAATGAAATTAGAACACTTCCTAACACCATACACAAAAATAAACTCAAAATGGATTAAAGACCTAAATGTAAGGTCAGACACTATAAAACTGCTAGAGGAAAACATAGGAAGAACACTCTTCAACGTAAATAACAGCAAGATCTTTTTTGATCCACCCCCTAGAGTAATGGAAATAAAAACAAAAATAAATAAGTGGGACCTAATGAAACTTCAAAGCTTCTGCACAGCAAAGGAAACTATAAGCAAGATGAAAAGACAACCCTCAGATGGGAGAAAATATTTGCAAACGGATCAACAGACAAAGGAGTAATCTCCAAAATATATAAACAGTTTATCCAGCTCAATATCAAAAAAACAAACAACCCAATCAGAAAATGGGCAGAAGACCTAAACAGACATTTCTCCAAAGAAGACATACGGATGGCCAAGAGGCACATGAAAAGCTGCTCAACATCACTAATAATTAGAGAAAAGCAAATCAAAACGACAATGAGGTATCACCTCACACCGGTTAGAATGGGCATCATCAGAAAATCGACAAACAGTAAATGCTGGAGAGGGTGTGGAGAAAAGAGAATGCTCTTGCACTGCTGGTGGGAATGTAAACTGATACAGCCACTATGGAGAACAGTATGGTGGTTCCTTGCAAAACTAAAAATAGAACTACCATATGACCCAGCAATCTCACTACTGGGCATATACCCAGAGAACACCATAATCCAAAAAGACACATGCACTCCAATGTTCATTGCAGCACTATTTACAATAGCCAGGACATGGAAGCAACCTAAATGTCCATCAACAGATGAATGGGTAAAAAAGATGTGGTACATATATACAATGGAATACTACTCAGCTGTAAAAAGCAATCAAACTGGGACATTTATAGAGACATGGATGGACCTAGATACTGTCATACAGAGTGAAGTGAGTCAGAAAGAGAAAAATAAATATCATACATTAACACATATATGCGGACTATAGAAAAATGGTACAAATCAATGTTTGCAAGGCAGAAACAGAGACACAGGTGTAGAGAACAAACATATGGACACCAAGTGGGGAAAGCAGGGAGGGTTGGGGGGGAATGAATTGGGAGATTGGGATACCAAACTGTATACTCTAAATATATGCAGTTTATTGTAAAAAAATAAAAAATAAAAAAACTGAAAAAAAAATGATGGGTTGGGTTGTCAGCTGTGGGAGGCAACCAGGAAAAGCACAGGAAACATGGGTAAGGTTGTTATGCAGATTTAAGTTGTGGCCTCTTCCAGAGATGACAAATTGTAGAGATTTGGCCATTCTCCTCTTCCTGGTACAGAAAGGGAGACACACTTACAAATGAGATATTTCCCTTATACATGTAAATGTCTATGAAAGAGTAACTTTTCTAAGTTTTCAGGGCTTTTCCTGTTTCTTAATAATAATCAGCTTAGAATTAAAAAAAAAAGAAAAGAAAAAAAGAAAATTACAGGCCAATATACTTTATGAACATAGACACAAAATGTTAACAAATTGAATTCAACAATATATAACAAGCATAATACATTATGACCAAGAATGACTTACCCCAGAAACACAAGGTTGTTATAAAAATCAATGTTATTTGACACATAAACAGAATTAGAAGGAAAATTATACAATTATCTCAAGAAATGACAAAAAAGCATTTGACAAAATTCAGCGCTTATTCATGATTTTAAAAAGAACATTGAGCATTAATTTAGTCACAGTACTTTCATGAAAATAACATTAGGCACATCAGCTGTGAGGTAGTTGAGCAGGAGGTTTCTGGTGGAAGACTGCTTCTTCTGTGTTGGCACCAACCTGGAAAGGTTATACATGTTTCCTGTATGTACTACACACACACACACACACACACACACACACACACATGTCATGCATAAAAAAACAACTTGGCCACACTCCAACACTCTAAACCAAAGGCAGACTAGATACACTGTTTTAAGTCATTTGTGGAAAGGGTCCTGACTAAATCATTTAAATAAATCTCTTCAAAACTTGACTAAAAGTACATTTACTTTCTCAGCAGTAAGAAAGCTTTGAAAATGAAATCTCAAATAAAAATATTATACTTTAAAACTTCCCTAAAGATTCTACCAGAAAACTGCTAGCACTAATCGATGAATTTAGTAAAGTAGCAGGATACAAAATTAATGCACAGAAATCTCTTGCTTTCCTAAACACTAATAACAAAGGAGCACAAAGAGAAATTAAGGAAACACTCCCATTTACCATTGCAGCAAAAAGAATAAAACACCTAGGAATAAACCTGCCTAAGGAGGCAAAAGACCTATATGAAGAAAAACTATAAGACGCTGATGAAAGAAATCAAAGATGATACAAACAGATGGAGGGACATACCATGTTCTTGGACTGGAAGAATCAACATTGTGAAAATGACTATACTACCAAAAGCAATTTACAGATTCAGTGCAATCCCTATCAAATTACCAATGGCATTTTTCACAGAACTAGAACAAGAAATTTTACGATTTGTATGGAAACGCAAAAGACCCCAAATAGCCAAAGCAATCTTAAGAAAGAAAGACGGAGTTGGTGGAATCAGGCTTCCTGATTTCAAACTATACTACAAGGCCACAATGATCAAGACAATATGGTACTGGCACAAAAACAGAAAGGAAGATCAATGGAACAGAATAGAGAACCCAGAAATAAACCCACACACATACGGGCACCTTATCTTCGATAAAGGAGGTAAGAATATACAATGGAAAAAAGCCTCTTTAATAAGTGATGCTCGGAAAATTGCACAGCTACATGTAAAAGAATGAAATTAGTGCAATTCTTAACACCACACACAAAAATAAACTCAACATGGATTAAAGACCTAAATGTAAGGCCAGACACTATAAAACTCTTAGAGGAAAACATAGGCAGAACACTCTACAACATACATCAAAGCAAGATCCTTTTTGACCCCCCTCCTAGAATCATGGAAATCAAATAAAAAATAAACAAATGGGACCTCATGAAATGTAAAAGCTTTTGCACAGCAAAAGAAACCATAAACAAGACAAGAGGACAACCCTCAGAATGGGAGAAAATATTTGCCAATGAAGCAATGGACAAAGGATTAATCTCCAAAATACACAAGCAGCTCATGCAGCTTAATACCAAAAATGCAAATAACCCAATCCACAAGTGGGCGGAAGACCTAAATAGACATTTCTCCAAAGAAGACATGCAGATGGCTAACAAACACATGAAAAGATGCTCAACATCACTAATCATCAGAGAAATGCAAGTCAAAGCCACAATGAGGTATCACCTCACACCAGTCAGAATGGCCATCATCAAAACATCTAGAAACAATGAATGTTGGAGAGGGTGTGGAGAAAAGGGAACCCTCCTGCACTGTTGGTGGGAATGTAAGTTGGTACAGCCACTATGGAAAACAGCTTGGAGGTTCCTAAATGGAACTAACATATGACCCAGCAATCCCACTACTGGGCATATACCCAGAGAAAACCATAATCCAAAAAGAAACATGTACCATAATGTTCACTGCAGCACTATTTACAATAGCCAGGACATGGAAGCAACCTAAATGCCCATCAACAGTGAATGGATAAAGAAGATGTGGCACATATATACAATGGAATATTACTCAGCCATAAAAAAGAATGAAATTGAGTTATTTGTAATGAGATGGATAGACCTAGATTCTGCCATACAGAGCAAAGTAAGTCAGAAAGAGAAAAACAAGTACCGTATGCTATCTCATATATATGGAATCTAAAAAAAAAATGGTACAGATGAACCCAGTGACAGGGCAAGAATAAAGATGCAGATGTAGATAACGGACTTGAGGACATGGGGTGGGGGGCGGGGGGGGGCAAAGGGGAAGCTGGGACGAAGTGAGAGAGTAGCATTGACACATATACTCTACCAAATGTAAAACAGAGAGCTAGTGGGAAGTTGCTGCATAACATAGGGAGATAAACTCGATGTTGGGTGATGACTTAGAGGGCCAGGATAGGGAGGTTGGAAGAGAGTTGCGGGAGGGAGGGGATATGGGGATAAATGTATAAATACAGCTGATTCACTCTGGTGTACCTCAAAAACTGGCACAACAGTGTAAAGCAATTATATTCCAATAAAGAGCTTTAAAAAAAATTTTTTAAAAAAAGAACACTCAGCAAATAAGGAATAGAAGGAAGTTTAACAAAGGGTATAGAAGGAAATAAGGAATACAAGGAATAGAACTATTCTAAATGAGGAAAGAAGGAACTCTAATAAGGGAACATTAAAAAGTTAACAGCTAATACAATAATTTAAAAGTGAAGCATTGAAAGCTTTCTCTCTAATATTGGGAACAAGGCAAGATATTCACGCTTACCATTTCTATTTATTTTTCTTCTAGTACATTAGTAATACTGTACTAGAAGTAATAGGCTGATATGGCAAAAAAAAAATCAAAACAAGTCATACGGTTTTGATAGGAAGTAAAACTGTCATTATTTGCAATCATGATTGTGTACCGAGAAATCCCTATAGAATATATAAAAACAAATTCTATTAGAACTGACAAGTGAATTTGGTAAATTTGGATAATATTGGGGCTAAACATATAAATCAACTACATTTCTACATACAAATAACAAACAATTATAACGTGGAATCTTAATAGCATTTATAACAGCAACACAAAACATCAAATACCTAGGAATAATTCCAGCAAAAATTCATAAGATCTATACACTAAAAACTACAAAAATTTCTGAGAGGAATTTAAAAAGATCTAAATAAATGGAAAGATACTATGTCATAGATTGAAGGACTCAATACTGTCAGTATACCATTTTACCCAAATTAATGTCTTCAGCACAATCCCAAAATTCCAGCAGGCTCTTTTACAGAAATTGAAAAGTTGATTCTAAAATGTTTATGGAAACGCAAAGAATCTGAAGTATATAGTTTTAAAAAAACAGAACAAAGTTGAAGATGTATACTGTCTGGTTTCAAAACTCAGTATAAAGTAATAGTAATCAAGACTGTGTGCTATTGTTACAAAGATAAACAAATAGATTAATGGAACAAATTAGAGATTCCAGAAATAGATACACACATATATAATTGCTTGGCTTTCCCTAAAAAAATGCCAAGGAAATTCAATGAGGGAAAGAAAGTCTTTTGTACAAATGGTAGTAAAAAATAAATCAGTAAATAAATAAACATCAACTGCTATCTCACTCCACACACAAATAATTAATTTGAGATGGATCACATATCTAAACTTGAAAACTAGAGCCATAAGGCTCTAGGGTAGATGAAGATGTCTTAGGTCACAAGAGCACTAGTTACAGAAGAAAAAATTAATAAATAGACCCATAGAAATTTTAAAATTCTGCTCTTTGAAAACTACCAGTTATAAAAATTAATAGGTAAACTACACACTAGGGAAAAAAATATCTGCTAAACATTTGTTTTTAAAAATCTTTTACCCAGTATATATAAAGCGCTCCTACAACTCAACAGTTTCTTTTTTTAAAAAAGAAAAAGAAAGAAACTAACAACCTAATTTTTTAAATGGACAAAATATCTGAACAAACTTTTCACCAAAAAAAGCTATACAAGTGAGTGATCAATAGGATATAAAGAGAAGTTCATTATTATTCAAAAGAGAAATTCAAAGTCAAAATGAGATACCCTTTCATCCTCACTGGAATAGTTAATATCAAAAATCAAAAACTGACATAACCAAATGTTGGTGATGATGTGGAACAACTAAAACTCTCATACACTGCTGTGAGAATGTAGAATGGTACAATGCTTTGGAGTACTGTTAGGCAGTTTCTTACAAACATATATATAACTCATGGCCAGCAACTACATTTCTAGGCATTTACCCCAAGAGAATGGAAAATATATATCCACAGAAATATGTGTACAACAATGTTCGTAGTAAACTTATTCATTAAGCAAAACTCTGTAAACAATTCAAATGTCCATCAACAGGTTCCCTCTTGTGGGAAGAGGAGTGGGAGGACTGAAAAAGGACACAAGGGTATTTTCTAGAGGAAATGGCAATGTTCTATACTGTTTTTGCAGATGGTGATTACATGGATATACACAGTTATCATAACTAATAAAACTAAACTCAAAATCTGTGCACTTTATTATATGTAAATTATACCTCAATTTCAAATTTTGAAAAGTTTTATAACAAATTTTTTTAAGTTAGGTTCCTGTATGTTTTCTTCTACTGTAAAAGACAGAATGACTGACATTTTTCTTTTAAAAAAAGAAAAGAAGCATTAAATCTGCTTCAGCACTTGGATACTTGGTCACGACTTCATAAGTTTATATCATTTAACAGTAATTTTCAAATGGCATTAAGCTATAGAAAGCAAAATTGTATGTGGGAGCCAAATATTTTTAAAGAAAAAAATGAACTGGTAGTTATTAACCTCTTCCTTTTCCCTAAGTCAGGCAGCCCCTGTAGCGTTGGTAAGAAACTGATGTGATCGTCAGAAGAATATGAGGGTCTCTAACAAATAACGTGTGGCTTTAAACTTTTCAAAAGAAGATTTGTTACAATCTGCCAATGAATGAGTTGCACTGCCAAATGGGTTTTTTTTCTTTTTTCTTTTGCTATATTCTGTTGAAAGATGGTTGGAGGGATGCTGTACACTTAAATTTGGAGAAATTTTTAACCAAGACTATAATTCCAGCCTTAGTTAGCAGATGTCAAGCCCACCTTATGGACAATAATGAGTCCACAGGCTCAGTTGTTTCTTAAGGTCATCCTTTCTTCCTAACAATAAACCATGCTGTCATCACAGAAGAGGTTACTTGAGGCACACAAGAGGGCACACATCCAATTAATTGAAGAGCCTTGCCAGATTATTTAAAGTTATGCTATTAATAAGAGAGTAAATGACAAACTCCAGTTCTGTAGCATTTAAAAATGAAATTCCTTTTGTAAGAAGATGATTCTTACCTGCCATAATCTAGTAGCATCACACTAGAAGTTTTGAAAAAGTGTTATAAATGTTAAAACATGTTCTAAAGAATAGTCTTTTTTATTTCCTTGAAATCTGTCAAGAAATGAAAGCAAAAAGCACAATGTCCTCTTTTTCTATGTATCAGCCTTATCTATTAACTTGGGCGATGAAGTAGATTATAGCAGTTATCAACAGTGGAAGAGTTAAATACCAAAACTTGCTTTTCTCATGCATAGCCTCAGGTCAAGTGACCATTCTGCACCATTAGTTTTGTTTTGTTTCTTTCTTTTTTCAGAAAAACTTGTCCACAGTTTCGAAGGATTATACAAGGCACTAGTAGCTCTGTAAATTGGCACCAACCACAGAGTTTTTCTTTTGGGAGAACGGGGTAACACCACTTCAAATCCACTCTGATGTAGTCCTACAGAGGAGCTATTTAAGGTAAAGTTTGAAAGAAACACTGATACTGCCTCCTGCTTTCAGTTCTCTCAGGGAGGAAAAGAAAAAAGCAACTTCTTTACTACAACTCCTAGTCTTAAACATTCACAGATGTTTTAAGATGGCAAAGAAAACAACAGATAAAGTTAACAACGAAATTAAAAATTCTTCGTGGCAAAACTCACCATAAAAAAAGTCAAAATACAAAAGAAAAATCAAGGGAAAAATAGTTGAAACATGTCAAAGACAAAGGGATAATTTCCTTTATAATGGACGCAGAAAAGTCAATAATACCAACAAACCAACAGAAGAATGGAAAAAAGGACAGGAACAGATAAGCTACAAAAACTATAAACAGCTCTTAAATATGTGAAAAAAAGTGCCTTATCTCAGTCACAAAAAAAGAAACATTTAAACTAAAATTAGGTGCAAATTTTTTATCTATAAGACTGTCAAATATTAAAAAGTTTGGTAGCCCTTAATGTTGATGAAATTGTTGGTGAATTGCAGGATGAAATTCACACAATGATGAGGACAGCACAGAGACAATGAGAGACCAATCAGACAACATGAGGATAAGTTTGCAAATGTCCATCAAATGTTCAAATGTACAAGGATGTTCAGTACCATACTGTTTGCAGTAGCAAAGGATATCCATTGATGGGATATCAGTTGAATAAATTACAGAATATTCACAGAGTGGAATGTGACACTGGAAAGAATGAGGAAGTTCCATATGTCTGAGTAGTGGTGGGGGGGGGGGGCTCTCCATCCTTAAAGAAGGGACTTTAAACCCTACATCTCCTACCCAGGATCAGGTCTTAGAGTACAGGAAAAGACAGATGAATAAATGCTCCTTTTCAGACAATTCTGACATTCACAGAGCAAAGGAAGCCTGGGCTCATTTCCAAGTGGGGCTCATAAAGACAAGCAACGGTGTTGTTTTAGTCTGCAGAAAAAGGAAAACCTTAAGGAGGTATATCTGCTACACATTTTAGGGAGTACAAAAAGCAGTCATGAAAGATGCGGAGAGAAACAGGGAAGGAGATGATAAGAGGATGTATTATCAAGCTTGGCCGCTACAAAACATAACTGATTACTGCATTTTTCTGAACCAATCTCTGAGAAGTCATTTGGAAAGAAAAAGCCCTAAAATGGACCTAATCTGAAATAATCAAAACTGGAAGTAACTGGGTAAATTTTCTGCCACCAAGTAGAAACGAGGCTCAAGATAGAGATAAGAGTGAGTTATAGAAAAAATAAAGTCACATTTCTAGCACCCCTGCGGACACGGCTTGAAAATGTTGATCATGTCACTTGTATATTGGCTGATTCAATGACAGCAATATTGAGGCTCAGAGCACGTCCAAATTGGTCTAAAAAATCTATCTCAAGAATAGAATTTGCAAAGAAACACTGACTATTAATTAATCAATAGGGCTGGTTGCTTGACGTAAGTAAAATTTTCTCTAGACAAATATATTAGCTTGTTAAGGCTGCAGTAACAAAGTACCACAAGCTGGGTGGCTTAAACCCCAGAAATTGATTTGCTCATAGTTCTAAAGGCTAAAAGTATAAGATTAAATTGTCAACAGGGTTGCTTTCTTCTGAGTCCTCTCTCCTTGGCTTCTAGATGGCTGTCTTCTCCCTGTGTCCTCATATAATCATCCCTTAGTTCAAATCTGTGTCCAAATTTCCCCTTTTTATCAGATTGGATTAAGATCACCCTAATGACCTCATTTAACTTAATCAACTCTATAAGGACCCAATCTCCAAATATGGTTACATTCTGATGTGAGGATATCAACATGAATTTTTCTATGTGGGAGACACAATTGAGCCCATAACAAGTTACCTTTTCTTTTTTTCTCTTCTTTTTTTCTTTTGTTCTTTTTTAAAAAGTGTGTTAGGTGCTATGAGGCAGCCAGACTGAGGAAAGGATCTGTAAGAGCACTGCCCAGAATGTGTGTGCAGAGGGACTGAGGAAGGTAAACAACCAAGAAGCTGGTGCAAATTATCATAGGCATACCAGACCTCCTGAAAGAAACAAAAGTAAACTTCAACAAACGGTAAAACATCCTGTCCCTGGGTAGGCAACTTGGCTTTAAACATGACAGTTTACCTGACATTAATTTATCAACTCAGTGCAATCCTAACAAAATCACCAAGGAACTATTTACTTAATAGAGTTAGACAAGTTGGTAACTAAAATTTACATGGAAAAACAAATATGCAAGAATAGCTTGGAAAACACTGAAAAAGAAAAACTACGTGGAGGAACTAGCGCTACCAGACACTATAAAACATCCGTAATAAAGTGTGGTGTTGGCACATGGATAGACATACAGATCGGTAGAATAGGATAAAAAGTCCAAAAATAGATACAAGTATAAATGAGAATTGAGTATATAATAAAAGCAGCATCTTAAATCACTGGGATAAAAATGGACTTTTTAATAAATGGTGCTGGAAAAACTCAGTGGTGCTGGGACAACTCACTGTTGTCTGGAAAAGGTAAAATTAGATCCATTTCTCATACCAGACACAAAAATATTATATGCTATTTAGCAAATCTGTTTCTCATAGGAGTATGGACTAGCAATTCTATAATCCTTCATGTGTATTCTAGGATTGAATAAATAAGTAAAGATATTATACATAAGGAGATCCAGCTTTCTCATTGTGGGAAAAAGAAGTTAAAAATAAGGAAAGGAGGAAGACTGGAAAGATCTTGTGGTGTTCCATGAGAATCAGAGATACCAGTATGAACTCAGTTTTTAATGTATATGCAGATATATGAATACAGAAATAAATTTAAATATATGTGTGTATATGTGGGTTAATATATATGCTACCCATTGAGAGGGCCTGGAATGGATGATACTACAGTAACAAGGAGCACACCCAGTACTCAGATCTTCATCTTCTAAATATCATTCTCCAAAAAAGAAACCAGGCTTCTTGGAGAACTGGCTGATACCAGGACTGGAGCAGAGAAAATATAAGGCAAGCCTGGGACGTTTTGTGATGCTAGAAAAATAAGGAAGCGTACGAAAAGAATGAGACGTGTCAAAGGGACACAGAGCCAATGGCAAGGAACTCCCAGTGGCCAAAGCTGCAACAATGAAAGAAAGAAAAGAAAGAAAAGAAGAAAGGAAAAAAGGAAGAGAAAGAAAAAAAGAAAGAGAGAGAGAGAAAGAAAAAAAAAGAAAGGAAAGAAGAAAGAAAAGGAAGAAAGGGGCAAAAAGAAAGAAAGAAAGGAAGGAAGGAAGCAAGGAAGGAAGGAAGAAAAAAAAGAGTAAAAAAAGAAAGGAGAAGAGAAGGAAGGAGGAAGGAAGGAAAGGAGGGGGAGAGTGAGGGAGGAAAGGAAAGAAAAGAAAAGAAAAAAGAAAAAGAAAAGAAAAAAGAAAAGTGTTGGATTTATAAGCCATATAATAAAATAAATATCCAGGAGTCCCTACAGATTACAAATACTTGAATAAATAAATAAACTGAGGATACAGGACATCTTATCAGAAAAATCCCCATTAATAAATATAAAAGTAAAGAAGGAATTAGAAAATTACCATGAGGCCAACGCAACAGAAATATCTGTCACAGACAATATCCACCAATGGATGCTAATATTGGTGGGTAAAAGTTTGAGGAAAAAGAAGATATTACTATACTTTCAAAATATCTCCCCACTATAGTTATCAATTTCAAATGTATAAAAATAACTTCACAGTGGAAACCCAGCAGACACCACCTTAACTAGTTGATCAAAATTATTGCCAGTAATAAAACATATCTACTCCCTTCTGGGATGTGCTTAGAAGAAGGAAATGTCACCAGTGGTATTTTTGTCAAAAATGTATAACATTCTAATGGCGAGAGAACATCAGACAAACCCAAACTGAGAGAGATATTCTGCAAAATATCTGAACAATAATCGTCAAAACTGTCAAGGTCATGAAAGACATAGAAATAATGCATCACAGGTTGGAGGAGACTAAGGATATAGATTAACTAAGTGCATGTGAGGTCCTTGATAGAACCCTAGGACAGGAAAAAGGATATTTCAGGAAGAGAGGAACTGGTGAAATCTGAACTACAACTCTGTAGTTGAGTGATGAGAACTGTATCAATGTTAATCTACTGGTTTTGGTTACTGATTTTGATCATTGCACTACATAAATTATTGACATCACGGGAAGTTTGGTGAAAAGCATATGCGGATGAGATACAATTTTTGCAACTTTTCTGTAAACCTAAAATTTTGAAGTTTTTTAAAAAGACATTGGAGGACTTCCCTGGTGGCACAGTGGTTAGGAATCCGCCTGCCAATGCAGAGGACATGGGTTTGAGCCCTGGTCCAGGAAGATCCCACATGCCACGGAATAAGTAAGCCCGTGCACCACAACTACTGAGCCTGTGCTCTAGAGCCCGTGAACCACAACTACTGAGCCCACATGCCACAACTACTGAAGCTCGTGCCTAGAGCCCGTGCTCCACAACAAGAGAAGCCACTGCAATGAGAAGCCCTTGCACCACAACAAAGAGTAGCCTCCACTCTCCACAACTAGAGAAAGCCCGCTCGCAGCAAGTAAGATCCAACACAGCCAAGGAAAGAAGCAAGGAAGGAAGGAGGGAAGGCAGGAAGGCAGGAAGGAAGGAAGGAAGGAAGAAAACAAAGAAACTGCCAAACCATTTAAGGATAAATAAATAAAAATAAAAAAGTAAAAAGACATTGGGGAGAGAAAAGCACCTCTTACCTGCTACATGAGAAACAGGATTCAAAAGAGAAGAATTATGCAGATAGAGAGGTTCAAAATAACAAGGCATAGGAACTACAAAAACAAAATGGAACTGCACATGGAAGACATAGTTTAACCCTTGTTATTCTCTCAAAGAAACTCCCACCCCTAACCAATGGCCCATATGCATCTTTAACTCTTATCAGAGGAGCAGAGAAGTAACAGCCTCTGGAGATCAGAGCATGTGCTGTTAATATCTACTCACAAGATTACTGTGAGCGTAAATGAGCAAATATATTCAAAAGTGCTCATTTCAGTGACTGATAAATAAGCAGAGCTCAATAAAGTTTAATTCCTGAAAGTCAGGAGATGGGTTTGTGTCTATCCCCTGCCTCACACAACCACAGAAGAGAGGGGACTCATTCCACTTCCCAGGAAGGAACAGTGGGAATAAAATTTTCAGTCTTCTTTGCATGTCGACGTCACAGAGTGACTAATGAGACTGGTCCATAAAACCAGTGAGCTGCTCAAAATCAAGACAGACTCCATTTCTCACTCACTATGAGCTGCCTGCCTCAGATGTCTGTCAAAAAAAAATTTTTTTAAACCCTGGCTTCCTCCTCCATGCAGTAAGCAAAGAAAGATCTGCTTCAATTTGCTTGCCCTCCTAAAGCTTTCTGTCTGCAGGTAAGTGGGTAAACCAGAATAGCACAGGTCCCAAGGCCATTTCTCAATGTGCACTCTCAGGTTGGTCCCTTTCTAAGAATAAGCATTATTCTTAGAAACAGATTAATAGACTGCTGTCTGGTCCTTTGACAACATATTTTTATTCCTGGTCTTGTCTTTGTGGACATACTCTATGGACTTTGGAAGAGAAGAGGAGTAATGGAATCTAGGCATTGAGCCTAGAACTTCCTACCATTCTATTCTCTTATCTTTATAGAGACTTGGTTTTAATGCAATTATGATATGTGATCTTTGTTGACTAAGGGTTTCTGAACTCTAACCATGCCTGAATTGTCAACTGGAGCTCTCTTTCATGAAACAAACAATAAAAACCAAGGGAAGAAACTCTACTCTATTGAAAGATCTTGTTGGAATGACTTAAATTCTAATCAACTCTGACTGCCGGAGTGAGACAAGGGAATTAGGAAGCAGACATAAGAACCCTTTAGCAGCTCTGCCTTGGTGGTAGATATATCAATGAGGTGATCATCATCCCAGAGGCAGGTCCTCCACTAGGCTTCCCTTCCCCAAAGCCTGCTACTTATATAATATTTTAAATATTTATTAAACTGCTTGTGTATACTCAGCACTGCGTAAATGTTGTGAGAAATACAAAAGATGTATGAATTTCCTCAAGAATTCACAATCTCACTGAGGAAACAACAGAAACACAAAATACATACACAGATTAGCAGGAACCATCACAAGTACTATAAGATCATGCGACAAAATGTGGTAAAACCAATACGACTTAGGAAGTCAAAGAAAGAAAAGATCAGGATTGCCAAGCATATGTGAAAAAGGCTTCAGAAGGATGTGAAAACTGTGATCGTTTCTGGAGGATTTATGTTTGTCATGGTCAAGATAAGTGCAAGTCAGAAAATGGTGATTAATGGTCCCCCAAAGATATCCATGCCCCAATCCTGGAACTTATGAATATGTCACCTTACATGGCATATGTCACCTTACATGGCAAAGGGATTTTGCAAATGGGGTGATTACCACTACAGACTTTGAGGAGGAAGGATTATCCTAGATTATTCTGGTGAGCCCAATCTAATCATGTGAGTCTTTAAAAGTAGAAGAGAATGGCAGAAGGATTGATCAAGGAGATGAGAAGACAGAAGAAGAAGCAGGAGCGATTTGGAGCTTGGGAGGGACTTGACTCGCAGCTGCTGGCTTTAAGGATGGAGGAAGGGGCTAGAAGCCAAGAAATGCAGGCGGTTCCTAGAAGTTGGGCTTTCAGCTGACAGCCAGCAAGGAACCACTGGCTCATCCTACTATTGCAAGGAACTGAGTTCTACCAACAACCTAAATGACCCTGCAAGCAGAATTTCCTCTAAGACTTCCAGATAAAAATGTAGCCATGCTGCCACTCAGATTAAGCCCGATGATACCCATACAGAACTTCTGACCTACAGAACTGTAAAATAATAAATGTGTGCTGACTTAAACTGCTAAATTGGTAATTTATTTCAGCACAAATAGAAAACTAATGCACATGGGCACAGTTCCCATAGCTTGCATGGGGAACCTCAGTCAAAACATGATATCTTATTTCTCGTACAGGATATGCAGCTCATTGGGAGCACCATGAAATGAGACTGCACTTATAATGCCCCAGCTGAGAATCCTCAAAATAGCTGCCATGGTCATAACGCACTTCTGGTTTCCTGACGTATAGGTCTCCATGCCCTGAACTGCGTAATCCCTAACATCTTGAGCAGAATTCAATGAACAAGGAAAGGACACCTGACCTAAGGCAACCAAAATAGTTTACCAGAAGGTTAGGGGGTAACCCAGGAGCATGCTATACTTCATAGTGAATGAATGACGGAATCAAATCCTCTACTCAACCCCGAAAGAGTCACCAGACAGGTAGCTGTTGGACAAAAGAAGGAGACAGAGAGAAAAGTGGTAAAAAGAAGTTACTCAGAAGCTAACAGAAGGCATAACTACAAGCCACAAGTTAGCAGAAACCCTTCTATTAAAAGAAAAAAGGAGGGGAACATAGAAAGTTATCTGATAATCATAAGAGAAATAGAAACAGGGACCACAGCAAAAAAATTCTGCTGTTGAGGAGGCACGAGAGCAACAAGACTGCATGAACATGGGACTTCCCTGGTGGCGCAGAGGTTAAGACTCCGCCTGCCAATGCAGGGAACATGGGTTCGAGCCCTGGTCCGGGAAGATCCCACATGCCTCGGAGCAACTAACCCCGTGCACCACAACTGCTGAGCCTGTGCTCTAGAGCCCGCGAGCCACAACTACAGTGCCTGTGTGCTGCAGCTACTGAAGTCCATGCGCCTAGAGCCGGTGCTCAGCAACAAGAGAAGCCACAGCAATGAGAAGCCTGTGCACCACAACGAAGAGTAGCCCCCGCACAGCAACGAAGACCCAACACAGCCAAAATAAATAAATTAAATAAATATTGGGGAGAAAGAAGATTTCATGAATAGTATTGTACTTCAACAAACTTCTGGATTCCATGAAGCCTTCTGAGAAAGTTTCCCATTGTTCATTTCCTATTCTACGCATCCTTGTAATAAGCCCTTTTTCTCCTTAGGTGACCTGACATCTCTCTTACCCTGCAGCCTGAAAGAGCCAAACCAGCTCACAGCTTCACATGGCTCAGCTTATTACTTCCTGCTGGTGACCTGACCTGCTGAATGAAAAGAGGTTTATTGCAAGGGGCTCTTGACGTCTGACCTCTATGGATTTCACTTATTGTTATCTTTTAGGTTATTTATCCAGAAGTTAGCTATGCTCCCCCAGAAATGATCCTGATAACCAGCCATTCAAAATATTATAAGAAATGAGCAGAATCAGATTAGATGAGCAGGAAATCAAAAACTACCCTTCATCCTACATAAACACGTCATTTAGCGTTAACTGTATGCACAACCATCAACTAGTATTTTCAGTTGTCTCATGAGTAATAGTCCATTCTCCCTTATTACACTATAAATTTTGAGAGAAAATTGTATTTCAACAATGTAGAATACTCAGTTATATACCTAACAAGTGTGCATTAGTTCATTACCTTTCAGGACTTCTGACAAAATAATATTGCTTCTCAGAAAGACAATCAAAGCCCTCAAAGCATAATCAAGCACAATCTTTACTCTCTTCCTCCTGCTTACTACTCTGCACCTTGCCCACTCCTCATTAAGAATCCTCTCCTAAGGAGTCCAGTTGCAAGAATAACACCCCACCAACAGTAGACACCAGACTGACTACTTAGACATGTCTTTCTAATAATGAATGGGTAAGGGAGAGAGATGACAGTATATTCGTGGTTTCATTACCATACCTTGCCCACTCTTCATTAAGAATCCTCTGCTAAAGAGTCCAGTTACCATATATATGGAATCTAAAAAAAATGGTACAGATGAACCCAGTGACAGGGCAGGAATAAAGATGCAGATGTAGAGAACGGACGTGAGGACAAGGGGCGGGGGGAGGGGGAATCCGGGACGAAGTGAGAGAATAGCATTGACATATATACACTACCAAATGTAAAACAGCTAGTGGGAAGCTGCTGCATAACACAGGGAGATCAACTCAATGAAGGGTGATGACTTAGAGGGCTGGGATAAGGAGGGTGGGAAGGAGTTGCGGGAGGGAAGGGATAAGGGGATATAATATATGTCTAAATACAGCTGATTCACTTTGTTGTACAGCAAAAACTGGCACAACAGTGTAAAGTAATTATATTCCAATAAAGAGCTTTAAAAAATAAAAAATAAAAGCATATTATGGGGGGAAAAAAAAGAGTCCAGTTGCAAGAATAATACCCTACCAATAGTAGACATCAGACTAACTACTTGGACATGTCTTTCTAATAACGAATGGGTAAGGGAGATAGTTAACAGTATATTCATTGTTTCATTACCATTTTTAGATATGGATAGATATAACTACCATTTGCTGAACAGCTATTACGGACCAGTGGCTGGCCCATACTCATACATTATGAATAATCTTCACAAAAACCATTGTGAAAGGTCACTTCACTTGAGAGGTGACGAGCTGGAGTTGAGAGGGATTCTGCTTCTTGTCCATAGCATTCAGCTCTACATGGCAGAGTGGATATTCTGAAGTCAGTACATTCCAACATCCTTATACCTTCCACTTCCTTACTTATTGATTTTGAGTATGTAAGTAAGCAGACCCTGATTATATCAGGAAGCAGCCTTCCAAGCCCCACTTTAATCTGCCGAATTGAACTGACAAACCCCCAGGGAAGGCCAGTGGTCTGTGCTATAGCTTCAAGGAGAAAAGGTTTGCACTGGGTCATGGTGCCACCTGTTGGTTAACCCATGAAACTGGTAATGTAGGTAGTTTCACCCCCACACCCCCACACCAAAAAAGCAATCAACCAAGAATTCTTTAAAAATAGGAGCCATATCAAGAATTTGCCTCTCAGTCCCATTCTTTCCCATCTCCAGCCTCCAAAATCTGTATCCAACCAGTTGGTGCCATGCAAAAATTACTGAATTTAGAAATCAGTCCCTGTTCTCCCACTCACTACTGAGAACACTGAGGAGGTGAGTTGATTTCCCTTTGTTTGAATTTATCACCCATAAAACTACATAATATCTTTCTACATTTCAATTTTGTTGTGAGGATCAAATGAGATAATATAAAACAAAGTGTGGTGTAAATAGAATAACACTCTATAGGCCTTATGTTATTGCTACACTTTGCTGGCACCTATCACTACTTTTCATTTAAAGTTTGACTTACATGAGAGAGTTCCTCGTGTGCAGTGGATCTGTCCCTCTACCACCAGATCATAGATTTCCTGACTTTATTCCTGTCTGCCTGTGTCAGACTTATCTCTGTCATAACAGTCTCGTCTCCCGGATTATAAATTCCCAAGGGAATGGACAGAACATATTAATCTTTATGTACTCACAGTACATAGTCCAATGTTGCACATATACTGGGAGCTCAAATATGTATTTAAATTATAAATTTTAAAATGTTTTCCTCAATGAGCATGTGGTATTGAGTGAGAAGCAACTGTGAAATGCTTCATTAAAAGAAACAAGATGACTTTTAATGAAAGGTAATATTGAGAGAGGCAAGGGAGGAAAAGTGAATTTCAAATAGGCATTGTCATCAAATCTTGTGTGAAAGAACAGAGGGTAGAAATGCTGATTTCTAGATGCCAATAATCCCCTTACACTTTTCAAGATTTATTCATTTTCAAAACTCTTTCACCAAACAGTCTGCAAAATAGAGATGTCAAATGACTTATCTTTAAAAAATGCCTCATCTCTATACAAATCAGGACAGGAACATGTCTTTCTTGATTTCCCACTCAGTGTTCTTTTACTGTATCATATCACCTCACCACATGGACAGAGCTCAGATTATCATGACACATATGTATGTGTGCATATGTGTATACATATATATTGTTTATACATAACACATTGTCAAATATATTGTTTGTCAAACTCCTATTCACACTTCAAAACCCACCTTAAATGTCACTTCTTTGGGAAGCCTTTCATGGTGCCCTCAAGTAGAGTTCATGGCATCATTCTCTGTAATCCCATGACAAGCAGTAACCCGTTTTCTATTTATAGGGTTTTCTACCCACCCCCCCCCCCACCCACCCCTGCCACACACACACAAAATTATTAGCACACTGTCCTGCCATTTAACACAATGTTTGGCACATGTCAAATGATCAATAATGATGAATGCACACTTACTCAATGCTGTTCTGGGCATAGCTGCCTTCTGGGAACTCACTGTTGATAGATATAAAGCAAGGTGTTCTCTTTCAACTAGTTCCACCTAGGGAAGTATAAACAAAGAAATGACAGAAAAGTAAATCCCATGATTTAAAAGATTAACCAAGACTTTTAACAGTATTTAGAAACTGCCCATTTTTTTAATGTTAAATATCAGTTAACACTGAAGGACCCTAATAGGAGAATCAGGGCATAAACGTTATCTAATGGGCACATGTGGGAGTCAGGGGCTCAGGCTCTGGAGTCTTGGGTTCAAATGGAAATTTATCTTCTATACACTTACATAAATGACTTCAATTCTCTAAGCCAAATTCTATTATCTTTGGTCTCCTTTTTAAAAATCTTATTAGCAAACTATATTCAGTCTCCCTCCTTTTACTTTTGCCTCTATAAGCATATTCTTAACACAAAACCCAGTGATCCCGGTAAAATGTAAGACCTTCTGCGCAAAGGCCCCCAACTGCACGTTAGCAGGGGTGTGGGTGAGGGGCTAGAACTATGTAGACACAGCTCCAGGAGAAAGCAGGGCTTTATCATTACTCTGAAATACCTGATGTGAAAAAGATCAGATTCAAAGCCTATCCATTTTCACATGAAATTTCACCACTGACTATTTCAACATGATAAAGGAATCCTTAGATTTATAAAATATAATTCACCTATAGTAAATGGTTATTAAATGAGTTCAAATTTTTTCACCTGTTTGTAAGAAATTTCTAGTTGATGATAGCTATCAAGAATTTGACATATATACACTACCAAATGTAAAACGGATGGCTAGTGGGAAGCTGCTGCGTAACACAGGGAGATCAACTCGGTGAAGAGTGATGACTTAGAGGGCTGGGGTAGGGAGGGTGGGGAGGAGTCGTGGGAAGGAGGGGAATATGTATAAATACAGCTGATTCACTCTGTTGTACAGCAAAACTTGGCACAACAGTGTAACGCAATTATATTCCAATAGTTTTTTTTTTAATTACAATAAAACACACACACACACAAAGAATTTGAAGCAACTGTCCTTCAAAAATCTGGTCAGACATTGTATTTCACCAGAGGGGCATTTCTAGAGGCCTCGGTTGATCCCACATGGCTCCCACACGCTCCCTCTGGCCTAACCCCTTCCCCTTTTCATTCTCAAGGTCAGGACTTCGGTTTGGCCCTTCCTCCTCCCTTGCCCAGTTCCCAGAGTTCTGACCCCTCCACTGCTCCAGTGCACCCCTGTCCTGCCTCAGAGCTCACTCTCTACAAGGCAGACCCACTCGGGGGGCTTCTCTGTTTTAAAGCCCTGTTTGGTTCCCACCTGGGCCCTCCCCCTCCAGCCTCAGGAGTAATCTGGCAGCTCCCAGCTTCTTCCTTCTCCCTGTCCTGACTCCCGCACCCCCACCCTTGATCTCTGGCCATTCTAAGCCATCTGTAGGCCTCTGGAGAACATGATGCTTTTCCATTCCTGCCACCAGAAACATCCTCCTTCTAGGCTTTCATCTTCTTCTGATGCCGAGACCAGCTCGGCGACTCGAGGTGAGTGACGGGTGCCACAAGCTTGAAGGAAACACAGACACAGACTGAAGAGAAAAGTGGGACCGAGGGGCTCAAGACCTCTCGGATCAAGAGCCCTGCTGCCTCATGCCTCGTTGCTTTTATTGGTTTCTCGGTTAACATTCTCAGGTTACACCCATAAACAATCAAAGGCCTCACATGACTGGGGCAATGATCTTTGTTTGCCTCCTGGGTCCCGAGTTGAGCAGGTGTGGATTTGAGCTGGGCGTGGAGAGCAAAACAGCCCTGGGGGCAGGAGACCTCTCTCAGATATTAGGGGTCTGTGCCCCACCCCTGTTGGCCCCTCTGCGACTGTGCCTGTCTTAGGTTGTTCCTCCTCTGAGGAATCTTACCCGTCTTTGGCTAACCAGCCATCCTTCAGGGCCAAACAGGGTGATATGAGGCGTGCAGTGAGAAAGGGGCTGCGCCCCTAGAGACGGCCAACCCTCTGCCTATGCCCCCATAGTCTCCACGCCCCGCACCCTCAGCTCCTCCACTGCTCAAGCAGGACATTCTGAATCCCATCGCTCGGCCCACATACTTTAACATTTTCAAGGTTTCAGAAAGGCTCCTGAATGTCTTCCCACACTCTGAGAACCCAGAGAGAAGCTCGGAGCTCACTTTTTCCAAGGCCCATTCAATGACCCATCCCTTCCTGGCAGTGCACCCACAAAGACCTTGGGCATGAGAGCTGTTCATCAAATCACTGCTCAGTGGATGAACAGGAATATCATCCTCTCCTTCCTCCTTGGTCCAAGTCAGCTGCAGCCCCAGCCTATCCCAGTTTGGTCCCCTGGACCCCTGATGCCACCCAGGCTAGCCTGGCCTAGCCCTGGGCTGCCTCCAATGGACCGTGGACACAGTCTTAGCACACAGCTTCTGAATAGCTGCCAGACACATTTGTCATCCTCCCTTTCCTAGGAAATTGTGCAAGGATGAGCAATGACAGGACTGGATTTTTTATATTTAAAGAAAATAATTAAAAGCCTAAACAAAAAAAAGGTTTCTTAAAAATCAATTAAGAGTTTGGGATTAACATATACACACTACTATATATAAAATAGATAATCAACAAGGACCTACTGTATAGCACAGGGAACTATACTCAATACTCTGTAATAACCTATATGGGAAAAGAATCTGAAAAAGAATGGATATATGTATATGTATAACTGAATCACTTTGCTGTACACCTGAAACTAATACATTATAAATCAACTATACTCCAATATAAAATAAAAACTTAAAATATCTTAAAAAAAAAGAAATTATGTTTCATTGTTTCAAGCCTAAAACCTGATACCAAAAATTTATGGTCACAGAAGTCAGTTCATTTGAAATGTGACAAGAGCAGATGCAAATTATTACATATAGGATGGATAAACAACACGGTCCCACTGTATAGCATAGGGAACTATATTCAATATCCTGTGATAAACCATAATGGAAAAGAATATGAAAAAGAATATATAGATGTATAACTAAATCACTTTGCTGTACAGAAATTAACACATCGTAAATTAACAATCCTTCAATAAAATTTAAAAACAAAAACAAAAAATAAAATGTTACAAGATTTTATTTCTATGTTTTATAAAAAGTCATTATACTTTGGTTTTTATTTTTCTTATAACAGTTACATAACATAGGGAAAATATGATCATTTGTTTTCCACCAAGCCCCCATATAGATATTCCCAAATCCCCTTCAGTTTTCTCAGTCTGTATGCAGATATCGTCACTTTCTATGTATGCTACTACATGAAAAATTATTAGAAAGTTCTGAAGCAATGGTCAGGAGAGACAGACAGCAAGCTGGTTCAAATTCAGACTTCAGTGCTCATTAGCATGGATGAACCCTTTCTAAACTGTAGTTTCCTTATCTATAAAATGTGGATAACAATACCTACCCTACCCATTTCTTGTGAAGACTACATGAGGCAATGCATGTAAAGCACTTGGCACAGTGCCCAGAATGTAGTAACTGCTGTTATTGTAGTAAATAACAACTGTACCTTCATGATAGCAGTGATGAAGCTGTTGGTTGATGCTGATGAAAAGCCTCAAATTTTAAAACTGATTTTACATGTCAGTTCCTTAGACATCCTCAGATAACCAAAACTGACTCTCCCACATCAGGAGCTTTATGAAATATAGCCAAAATTGCACACAGACTATAAGAACACGAGTTGAGAACCTTATTTCCCACGTACTGTGCTAAACGTTCTCTTCAATGTATTAAACTGGGCTTGGTACTGAAATGGTCTCGGCAAACGACAGACATTTCAGGACACTAAATAAGGATTTCTTTAATTCAACCCTGAAACCATGAAATGTAGCCTAAAGAAAATATTTCATTTCATTCTGTCATTTTGTTCACTTTTCTCAGGGTTAAATATAGATAAGAAATAAAAATGGCATCATCACTCTAAGAAAGAAGTTCATGCATTTTTCATAGATGTGTGACATTAACATACCTTGAGTATCCTGAGCCTGTTACTGGGGGTTTTTTTTTTTGTTATATTTATGACATTCTACCATCTGCAAGTGAGATTCCAACTAGAAGGAAATATTTATACACACCAGGGAGTCATACATAATTTAATGCTGGAGCAGGAAAGAAAAGAGAAAGTGTTCCAGCATGTAGTACAACATCCCTTACAAGGATATACATCTGAGTAGGAGTTGAAGATCAAAGAATTTTCTTCTTGAGCAACACCAGATATTGAGACTAAGAACAAATTTAATTTGGATTTTTCCATTGACTATTCCCTAGAAAACCAGGGCTTACTTTATTTATCTCTAAATTAAGGGATAAAACTGAAATTTTCATTGGAATATTTAGAGAGAGAATTTTTTATATCATATATTTTTTATATCATATATTTTTCAGCTCTGAGAAGACTTAGTAACAGAACAGATTGGTACCTGTTATCTATATAATAATAAACAAACATATTCTGGCAATAATCTCTGACTAAGTCAGCATTAAGTCCATTTACTGCAATACTGGATAATGTGTTTACACTCTTGGTACATCATATTTATGGCTTTATTGGAAATTGATGTTATCTAAGAATTTCACAGTTTTCTTCTGGTTTTGATTTTGCAATTCATTGTACTTGTTAACAGCATGACAACTGTAAGTTAAGCATTTTAGACTACATGATAAAGTATAATGCAGCAATTTAGTAATGAAAATGTCAGTATAAAAGCACAAAGACATTAATTAAATAATGTTAAGTGTAGAAAATGGAACACAATTTTTCTATAAACTTGGATTAAAACTAGTAAAATGATGTATATTTTACATGCATAAAGACATTGTTATGGTCATTAATACTGTTCATAAATATTCCAACCTTCTCCTCCTTCTGGATACATAATAGGTACATTAGAACTGCCGTAATAAAGTACCACAAACTGAGCAGCTTAAAACAATGGAAATTTATCATCTCACAGTTCCAGAGACTATAAATCTAAAATCAAGGTGTCAGCCAGGTTGGTTCCTTCTGAGAGCTGTGAGGGAGAATCTATTCTAGGCCACTCTCCTGGCTTCTGGTAACCTCAGGTACATCTTGGTTTGTAGATAATCTTCTCCCTGTGTTTTCACATCATCTTCCCTGTATGCACATTTACCTCTGTCCAAATTTCTCCTTTTTAAAAGGACACCAGTCATATTGGATTACAGCCCACCCTAATGACCTCATTTTAACTTGATTATATTTGTAAAAACCCCATTTCCAAATAAAGTCACATTCACAAGTACTGGGGTTAGGACTTCCAAATCTTTTGAGGGGTGGAATTCAACCCATAACAGAAGGACTCCACTTTCCTGCCCACTGTGAAGTTAGGCCTGATTACATGATTTATCACAACCAATGAATTGTGAGCAGAACTAGTGGGTGTCATTTCAGCACATGATCCTGCATATCCCCTTCTTGCTTCAGCAACCATCCAAGGATGTGCTTGGATGGATTCTCCATCACCCTGAAGCCCTGAGTCACTATGAGATGCCAACCCTTCTTTGGATATTATGAATAAGAAATAAATTTCCTCTGTGTCAGGTCATTGGGATGTTAGAGCTGTTTGTTACTACACCATAAGTGGAATGCTACTGTAATGAAAACCTAAACTATGTGGTATTGGCTTAGTGGTCAATTGGCAGAAAGCAAGAAAACTGCTAGCAGAAATTGGAAAGGTGGTGATCTGCATTAGAACAGTGGCAAAACATTTGAAAAAAAAAAGTCACCTGTGGCAACTTGGGAAGCAGATCACACACCTACTAAACTTGTAGCTGTAGAGAAAGCCATGAGGAAGTACCCTGTTGATATTGGGTATCAGTGCTGTTGCTGCCTTTGGCAAGGTTTACAAGAGGGAGGTGAGCTCAGAAACTAACTGGCCCAGTTTGAAGATAAGAAAGTAATAGAGTCCATGAATTCAGAGACTTGGAGGGTGGAGAGAGGCAACTGCTTCTCAGCCCCCAAAAAGTAAAATGTAAAATTTAGAAATGGTTTGACTAACAAAGTTGATGAAAACCCAGACTTGATCCTATCTAACAAGTCAAAAGGCTCGTACTCATTGCTAAAATCTCTGAATGGATTCGAGTCCCCCAGAGCAATGGTCAGCTAAGGGTATGATGTCCAAGAAAGACTTTCAATGGGAGAAAACAGCTTTTAAAAAAGAGAGAGAGAAAGGAAAGGTTAGGCAGAGCCCACTGCTGACCCTCTTTGGACATGAAGCACTAAAAGAAATAAATTTTTGCAGATTAGTAATATAATCAAGAGAGAAAAGCAAGGAGAGCAGAAAGCCAAAAAAAAAAATACAGAAGTATAGAAGTCTAGAAACGAACTGTAATATGGTTATTAACACACGAAATTTGATTGGTATCAAACACATGGGAAGCTTACCAAGGTGTCCAAGAAAGCTAAGCTGCCCAAGAAGCCCCTAAACCTGTCCTGATCCAGAAATGAAGAGAACACAAGAGAGAATGAAAATGGCTGTTCTGGCAAGGAATTAAGTTAGAGGTGAAACTGGAGTTTTATTTCCCTTCACAATGTTTTATGGTTGTTTTCATAATGTCTTTATAGACAAATATCATATGTTATCACTTATATGTGGAATCTAAAAGATGACACAAATGAACCTATCTATGAAACAGAAACGGAATCAGGTATAGAGAATAGACTGCTGGTTGACAAGGGGGAGGCAGGTGGAAGAGGGTTGGATTGGAAGCTTGGGATTAGCAGATGCAAACTGATATATATAGAATGGATAAACAACAAGGTCCTACTGTATAGCACAGGGAACTATATTCAATACCCTATGATAAACCAGTGGAAAAGAATATGAAAAAGAATGTATATATGTATAACTGAGTCACTTTGCTGTGTAGCAATAATTAACACAACATTGCAATTCAACTGTATGTTAAAAAAATTTTTTTTAAATAATGTCTTTATAAAAACTAAAAAATAATATATTAAAACTTAAAACTCTGGTTGCAACTTTGTTCTTTCTTAAGTAAATAACATTCTCCCAGGCAGTATCAACCCAAGGTCAGGGGTGTGAGAAGTGACTTGGCATCATGAGAATCTCAGCAGGAATCAAAAGAACTTGGCTCTGCTGCAAATTTCCACACATCCCTAGGCAAGTGAGTACAAATTATACTCAGGCAAAAGAAACTCTACTGGGTAAAATTTGGATAGGGTGGATTCATGTCTGCATGTTTTGTTTGTTAATACTTGTTACTGAAGGAATATGTCATTTATTATACTCTTTTAGAGTTCAGTTGATTACTTTTGCGCAAAAACAAGCATTGTAATAAATGATGTATCAGGGCTTCCATTTCTACTTTTAAACATATTTAGTAAAATCCTTATTTGATTCAAATTTGCAGTTATATGCTTGTAAGTCCAAAAGAGTATTAAAAAAATTGAGTTCCTGTTTAAGTCTATTACATTATTATCTATGATAAACAAGTTCATCTGATCTTCTCAGGGAAGATCAGATGCTTCAATGCAAGAAAAAAAAAAAAAACCGAGGTTATAGAGAGCAGAAGAGAATCTTTGATCACAAGGACTATCAGATTCAAGGCAAGGTCTCAGTGGAATTATCTGGTCTTGATTTTGATTTAGAAAGTAAGAGACCAATCCTAACCCAGCCAAACCTAACCCCTTTGATCCAGGGAAATCTTCCTCGTTCTGGAAAAGAGATTTTATGATAATGAATCCCTTAGGAAATCAGACTTCAACAATTTGCCAACATTTTCTGAACACTCATTATTTTACGTCTCTGCAGTTTACATATCAATCGGCAACCTCAAATTGGATATTCATATGTGGAATACATTTATAGAATATCTTCCTTACCTCAGAGAGTTAGCTATAAAGATGAAGCTAATTCGTCTCCTGTTCCACCCCACCATACACGTGGGTACAGGCAGGCACTCACACACACACCTGTTACTGTCACCAGTCCTGTTACTACAGCCAGATCCAAACAGATCCCAAGGGGCCAAAAAAAAGTCAAAGCTGGACTTCCTAGGTGGCTCAGTGGTTAAGAATCCACCTGCCAGTGCAAGGGACATGGGTTCAAACCCCGCCCCAGGAAGATACCACATGCCACAGAGCAACTAAGCCCATGTGCCACAACTATTGAGCCTGTGTTCTAGAGCCCGTGAGCCACAACTATTGAGCCCATGTGCCACAACTACTGAAGCCTGTGTGCCTAGAGCCCGTGCTCTGCAACAAGAGAAGCCACCGCAGTGAGAAGCCCATGCACCACAATGAAGACTAGCCCCCACTCGCCAAAACTAGAGAAAGCCCATGTGCAACAATGAAGACCCAATGCAGCCGATAAATAAATTTTTAGAAAATTTAAAAAAAATGTCAAGCCCAAGAACAAAGAATTATACACCAAAAACTATTCAGAACGTGGCTTGCTGATGTTGGCAAAACTCTAGGGAATAGGTACAAGAACGTATTTTGAGGTATTTGGCCAAGGAAGAAAAGAATGTAGGTTTATACTGGGGCTACATTTATCAATACAAGCACACTTAACAGAAATTCTGGATTTGATGTCCTTGCTCAATAGCTGGCAGTAGTTCTAAAAGTGTGCTTGGCTGGTTCATAGAAATCTTTTTTTTTCCAGTTTTATTGAGAAATAATTGACATACATCACTGTATAACTTTAAAGCATACAGCATGATGATCTGATTTACATACATTGTGAAATGATTACCACAATAGGTTCAGCTAACATGCATCTTCTCATACTGATAAATCAAAGAAAAAAGGAAAAAATTCTGCTTGTCATGAGGATTTACTCATTTAACAACTTTCTTATATATCATATGATATCTTATATATCATACAGCAGTGTTAGCTAAAGTCATCACGTTGTACGTTACATCCACTGTACCTATTTATCTTATAACTGAAAATCTGTATCTTTTGACCACCTTCCTCTAATCCCCTCTCCCCTCACCCTTTCCTTCTGGCAACCATGAGTCTGATCTACTTTTCTACGAGTTTAGTTTTGTTTTGTGGTTTGTCTTGTTGGTTTTTGTTTTTTCGATTCCACACCGCTGTGATCATACAGTATTTGTCTTTCTCTTTCTGACTATTCCACTTAGCATAATGCCTTCAAGGTCCATCCATGTTTTTGAAAATAGTAGGATTTTGTTACTTTTTATGGCTGAATAATATTCAATTGTAACTTCTTTATCCATCCATCCACTGATGGACACTTAGGTTGTTTCCATGTCTTGGCTACTGTAAATAATGCCGCTATGAGTGTGGAGGCAGAGATATCTTTTCAAGTTATTGGTTTCATAGCCTTTGGAATTGCTGAATAGCATGGTGTGGTTCTATTTTGAACTTGGGAAGGATCCTCCATACTATTTTCCATAGTGGCTGCACCTATTTACAATCCTACCAACAGAGCAAATGCTCCACATCCATGCCAACCTTTGTTATCTCTCACCTTTCTGATGATGGTCTTTCTAATGGGAATGAAGTGATATCTCACTGTGATTTCAATTTGCATTTCCCTAATAACTAGTGATGTTGAGCATCTTTTCATGCACCTGTCGGCCTTTTTTTTGTATATCTTCTTTGTAGAAATGTTCATCCAGGTCCTTTGTCCATTGTTTTGATTGGGTTATTTGGGTTTTCTTAACTACTGAGTTGTAAGAGTTCTTTATATATTTTGCATTTTAACCCCTTATCAGATTTACGGTTTGCAAATATTTTCCCCATTCCACAGGTTGTCTTTTCACTTTGTTGATGATTTCTTTCTCTGTGCAGAAATTTTTTAGTTTGATGTGGTCCTACTTGCTTAGTTTTTATTTTGGTTTATGCTTTAGGCGTCATATCCAAAAATTATTACCAAGACCTATGTCAAGGAGCTTTATTCCTATGTTTTCTTCTAGGAGTTTCATGGTTTAGATGTTATATTTAAGTCTTTTTTTGTGAGTGGTGAAATATATGGGTCCAAATTCCTTCTACATGTAATTTTTGTGAGTGGTAAATATATGGGTCCAGTTTCCTTTTACGTGTAAATCCCAGCACCATTTATTGAAGAGACTGTCTTTTCTCCATTGAGTATTCTTGGCTCCCTTATCATATATTAGCTGATCATATATGGGTTTACGTCTGGACTCTTGATTCTGTTCCATTGGTCTATTTGTTTTATGCCAGCACCATATTGTTTTGATGACTATAGCTTAGCTTAGTTAACCAGTGTTTATCTGTATTAAAGACAGTGAAATCTACCTTCTCCCCTTCTTTGGGGACATGTGGAGTAGGAAAAAGGAAACCAAGAACAGGCAGGCTGCATTTGAATCAAGTGGATTTTCCCTATCAATATACAAACATGTTCTTGTAACTCCAAAATTAAACCAAAAAAAAAAAGTTTTCCTCGACCCACATCGCCCTTCAGCCAGTAAGGGAAGGCCCTTTTTAGAAGCTCATGCCTTGCTGTTAAACCCAGGTCCAGAGTGAATAACTTACAGTAAGATATGAGTAACCATGGGATCTGAGCTGCATATGTGATCTGGGTGGCATAAATTCAGGCATATCCATCTTCAGGTACAAAAGATACACAGGGAGCTGGGCTCCAGCAAGTCCTGAAGACACAAGGAAATTGCCTGAGCAGGTTGCTTATACCTCCCAGCCTGCCTACTCCTGCTGCTCTGCCAGCTCTTTTCAACTCTCATGGCAAGAGTACACCAAACAATGTTTCTTCTGAACAATAAGCCCACTTTATAGTTAAGGAATAAGCTGGGGCCCATTCCACAACACCTACATGCAGCAGCCATTAGACAATCAGTCTATTACAGACTTGGCTACAGTGCCCAAAGGACCCAACATTTGCAAAGCTGGAGTGTGACCGTGAAAGATGCAGTAAACGCTCTGAAATAGAAGCAAATCTATGGAACCTAACAATGGTTCCACTGAATTGGAAACTGACAGTTTCAGACCTCTCCCAACAATGGGTAAAAATGAGGGAGATGTTATGGTATTGGTGATTATTTCTGATGAGCAAAAAGAACAGACTGGCAGCTACTGCCTGGAGGACGAGAAAAGTGTGTGGCTGGAGGCCAGATCATCTTTTGTGGAATTCCCCTGGTTTAGTCATGTCTAGGGAAAGGGTTAATTAATTAACCTACTTGGTGCCAGGCACTATAAAAGGCATTTAGAATACTAAAGTAAAAAACAAGCAACACGAGGATCATCCTGACCCCCCAAAACCAGAGGCAAGGGATTATCAAAAGATATGGAGAAGACAAGCCATAAATTCTCCCATTACTCTAAACATTTTATTGGTAATGGTCAACTTAAAAAATTACTTCAGAGATGGCAGAATATCAAGATGGGCTGAGGACATACCTAGAAGACTACGTGAGAAGAGTACCTCTCTGAACCAGATGCAAAATATGACAAGGCTTTGGGTTATTTCCCACTGAAGAGGAGTGAGTAGCTTCTAGGTTGGTTGAGCAATATTACATATTTTTCTTTTTCAGTGTAATTATAGGAAAAGGATGTATTTCTTAAGCAGCCAGAGAGGTAGGATTCAGTGAATATTGACCTTTTCTTCTTTCTGGCCTCCCAGCAACCAAACTCCTTTGTCACTGTGTGTAGGATCAGGGAGGTGCAGTACCCCACCTCCCATTCTAGAAGCTAACGTAGAGAAGCCAACCTCTTCCAGCCCCTGGCACCTGGGAATAAACATTCAAACAGGTGGATTCTCCTTCCCAGGTCTCTAAAACTTAAACAAATGATATAAACATGTAGGAGTGCTTCAGAAAGTACACACAACAGAGAAATTATCAATAGGCCGATGGCATGTCCACCACCAAGAGCTAGCAGCTGGACTCTGACCAGTCTATTCATGTGGGTTCATCTTGGCAATGGGTTCAGCTCCCTTCCCTCCTCTGGATTCAGCTCCCTTCCCTCCTCTGGATTCTATTTTCTGTGCTTGTTTCTCTAGCCATCCCACCTCTTTCCAGAGCACTGTCTTTTAGCCCAGGTTAGCCAGAGATGTTTCTATTGTTCACAAGTAGGATTCTGAATGGCTACACATTGCCACTCACCTTGTTTATATCCTTCTGGTCAGTTACTAGATTATGGCTATAGCCTCCATTCTTGTCTCTCAGCTGCAGCATCACTATTCTAAGCAATCCAAGATACATAAACCAGAGTATTCTAAGTCTAGACTCTGATCATGTCATTTCACTGCTCAAAATCTGAGTAATCATCTTCCATCACTTCTCATCTCTATCATCACCTCATTCACATACTGAATTAAGTGATATCCTCTCATCATGGATGAACTTTCTGGCATTATGCTCACTACCTCTCTGTGTTTCTATAGAACTTTATGACTTTCTGTTCACCAAACACATGCCATGTTTTTACGCTACTGTACCTTTGCTCCTCCTGGGCTCTCCACCTATAGCGTTACATCTCTACCTGTCAAAACTCTATCCATCGGTTAAGGCACATCTCAAATGCCACCTCCCACATGATGTCTTGCAAATCTCCCCCCAAAAACATATAATCTCTCCTTCTTTTGAATTTTTTAAGAGTATTTCACGTTTCTTCTCTTACATCGGTCATAGTATTCTGTATTATAGTTATTTGTGGACCTTTCACCTCATTTTAGAATGGAAATAATTTAAATATTTTTCTTTGTGGATCCTGAAGCACCTGGTAGGTACCCCCAAAATATGAGTGAATGAGATCGTTGGATGAATTCAGCACATTATGCATCAACTCCTAGTCCACGAGATGATACATGTTCTGTGTGAAGAAAAGTTAAGTCAGCTGTATCCGATCTGGCAAATGTACTTACTGGAAAGCAACTATAACTGCCTTCCAACATGGCTTCTTACGCTAGAGAGGTGGAAAACTGGGACCTGGGGACACAAGTCAGCCAGAGTTTTTGCACTTCCCAGATTCTATTACAGCTAGGGCTCCTCACGTGACTTGGACACCGAGAAAGCAAACACAATCACATTACAGTTGGAAGTGGGCAGGAGCAATGGAGACAGTGCCTCACTGAGGGAAACTAGCCAGGGACACGTTTGCCTGGTTATAGCAATGACCTCTGCAGGCCTAATGCGGTTAAGACCCCAAATGTACCAAGTGTCATGTGCCATTTGAATGTTCCTTCTCTTTCTTTCAGTTCAATTTTACAACTGCCTTCGGCTGGTACATTATGTTTGTATTTTTTCACTGCGCTTCCTGGAAAAGACACATGAGCCAGTTGTTAAAAGGAATCACTTTTGTTTTCATGGAATCTGAAATGAATTTTTTGATTAAATTTCTTTGACTGATTTATAACATGTCACAATAAAGTATCTTCCCTAGACAGTAAGGCTTTAATGAATTTTAAATTCTGGGCTTCATAAGAGATGTTAAATATCCAAAGCAATTAAATTTTTTATAAATTAAATCCTTTCTGCATAATGTGTAGAAGTTCTAGCCATTATTAGAAAATAATTGTTTTATGTGTTTAGCAATATGCTACAGTGCTTTTGTTCTTTATTTTTCCTGGCCTTCACTAATAATAGTGGAATAACAATAATGGTATTCTATCATTTTTATTATGCTATATGCTCTTGCTTCTTCTTGTTTTATATTAAATACAATAGGATAGAAAATAATCATGGCATCAAATCTACTGACATAAAACCATAGTAATGCATTCATGCCTGACTAGAAAATACTGATTGTTGCCATTCTTCAAAATCAAAAGACATTAATATTGCACTGCAGACACTAAATATGAAGGGGGCTTAAATTCATATTGCACCAAATTCTCTCAGTTTCCCAAAAGACACCCAAACCTTCAAGATTTCGTCTTAAACGTCTTTCAGTATCAGATCATACATCATACTACATAAATAATAAAATTCATTGACAAAACACAGGCTTTTATGTCAGTAAAAAGCTTTTGCAAAGCTGTTCCTGCAAGCTGCTGTGCTGTGGCCTTGTTCTGACAAATGAGTCAGGCAGACATGCCTCGTGTCTCTTAAAACACTTCCTTAATGGCTCTCTCTGGAGTGCTGAGTTAATTATTAGTCTTAATTTACAGTGCTTCCCATTCAAGAAATCCAAAGTCTTCTCCTCTCATAAACTATTATTGAGAGGATATACTGTTACAATATTTTCATAGAATATCTTGACAATGTATCAAGCCTTAATGTACATTTGAAAGCCTTAAAAAATCTGCACACCATTTTACCAAAAACTGCTACTTCTAGAAATTTATCCTAAGAAAAAATTACCCTGAAAGATGGTATCATATATGTGCATAATAATGTTAGATGCAATATTGTTTATAATATTAAAAATTAGAAAGAACATAAATGTCTAGCAATAAAAGACTGGCTAAGAAAACTATAGTATACTATGTTACATGGTGGTTACTAAACATCTATTAAATATCATGTTCTAGAAAAATATGTTAGCATGGAAAAAAGTCACAATATATAGCTAAATGAAAAAAAAAATCACATCACTCAAATACCATTTTGTTTAATTATATATCAAAAAGAGGGCTGGATTGATTACAAAGCCAGCACACTTCAGCTCCAAACCGCCACTTTGCACCAGCCTTTCCAAGGTCAGGCATGTCCTCTTTCAAGAAGAAAGGAGCAGCTTCAGCCACTGCCCCAGACAGAGGTCACTCTCTATATCCCAATGGTCATCTGGAGCTGCATGAACCTGCAGGCTACCAGACCTACCTCCATATCCACCAGGCCCAGCAAGAATTCACCTTGGAGAATCTTCTACAGCGTTCAGATCCTATTTTTGTCCCCCAAAAGAAGGATCTGAATGAGTCATTGCCTAGTTCCTGGCTCAGAAGACCACTGTGGCCCTGGTCTCATGGACACCTCCATCCCCTCCAGACTAGATAGCCTTCATGGGAGCAGGGTTTGTCCCCTGGCCACAGAAACCCATCCTTCCCCCCTCTCTGTTACACAAAGGCAGTTACCAATAAGGAGTATAAAGGTTTAAAAAAAAGACTCTTCTAAATTATCAACAAATGAATTCTGATCAACTATGTGAGAGAGGACTGAATTAATTATCTTTCCAGATTTTCTGTAGAAAACATTATTACAAAATTATTGTCTCATGGAGAAGCAATAAATGAGTATTCAACCCAAAATGTAGGGGGGAGGAATGTGAAACAATAAAATATTAAACAATAATTTATTATTTTTCTGGATTGTGTGATATTTGTGGTAGTTTCCAAGTTTACAAAATATTTGATTTCTGTGATTTCCTTTACCTTTCTAAATACATATTCACTTTTGAACTCAGTTTTGTATTTATACTTTTGTATTCCTTTTTTTAAAGAAGGGTCCTCCAAAATGTAAAAGCTTGGGTCTCATAAAAGTTCTAGATTCATTTCTGATCTAGAAAAAGTACTGAAAAGACCAAGATACACCATGGTATAAGTGATGAGGAAACCAGTAACTTTAGGGGGGGATTCTTGTTTTTCTCTGCTTTTCCATGTTTCCTACACTATGTAATTATAATTTTTTTAAAAATATATAATAGAAAATGTTTAGAGAATTGCAATGTTCTTTATATCCTAACAACCATACATCCTATATCTTAACCAACCTCCTAGGCTGAATTTAAAATCTGATTAAAAAAATTAGCACTACACACTCTCCACCTGGACACAAAAGAAGGATGCCTTACATACAGTAAGCACTCAGTGACTGAGTACAAAACATTGGAAATAAAACTCTTAAAAAATATAGTCTTTTATATTTGAGAGAAATGTCTTGCTAATGACATTTGTAACACTGTAAGCTTATTAAATTACCTAAATTAGCCTATAAATTAATCTTCCTACAGATTAATTAAAAGCTATTCTGGGAAAATATAAAACTACAACCAATGCCCAAGAAATTATTAACCACTGCTCACAGACACAAGCCCTCCTCTAGTGCGAAGGAACACAAAATAATTAAACTGAGAGAGAGAGCTTGCTCTCTGGAGGCTTATAATATAATTGAAAAAATAAGGATGTACAATGAAATAAATCATGAACAAAACCAATATCCATTACCACTTGTGTAAAAGTACATGGTAGAAACATCTAGAGAACAAGGCAGTATATATTAAGATTCTGATTAGGTAGTACAAACTTGGAAGGATTTAAGGAAGGAAATTATCAATGTGTGCAGATATCCTGAGTGAGGCCTCACAGGATATGGGTAAAATAGGACTTGGAAAGGGCTTCCAGGTTATATAAATATATTTTTAAAAAACTCAAGGTAGACTGAGCACAACAGGGCTAAGAAACAGGCAGGAGACCAATGTAATGGAAGCAAATAGTATTTGTTGAGGAATGAAGACTTGGACTTTTTAAAAGATGACTACATAGGGATGTTTGAAAACATTCATCTCTGCCATGAAACATAAAGCTGAGAAAGTCAGTGACATAAACATATTTTAGTTGAGAAGATGTACTTAATTAGAAAAACAAAAATGCAAATTATTCATAATTATTCATCCAAGTGCAGTTTAGTTAACCAAGATTTATTTGTATAACTAACTCTCTCTTATTGAAACCTGAAAATATGGACATATGTTAAAATATATGAGACCTGCTATCTGGGTGACATCCTGGCTCTTCTGTTTTTTCATCTATAAAATTGCTGTAACGATTAGATCATTATTTTATAGTCTGATATACAGCAAGCCCTCTATGGATAGAAAAACTAGGTCGAGAAAAAAATTTTCCTTTGAACTGCCTACTTCATAAGTAAATGTGAAAATTGAAAAAAACATCTTGTAGATCTTCCTATGAAATAGAATATTGCCTTTCTAAAGTACATACATAATTGAAAAATGTGTGGACAGTGTCAGAAAATCCTCAGCTCTTGCCTCTCTAGGCCTAGTTCATAAAAGAGAAAACTTAATGGTTGGTTTCTGCCTAAGGAAAATAAGTTCATTGCAAAGTTGAGAAATTTTTGCTTAAAAAAAGAAAATGAAAGAAAATATATAAGAAAGAAAAGGATATTACTAGTAGAATACTGTTCCCACTATCTCAGATTATCACATGAAGAATCCAAGCCACACATTTTGGGGATAGATCAACTTTTCAACATCAACTTTTGGAAGTCATTAAAAAGTAAACTTCAATGATAAAGGATGTTTATTTAGGACAATATCTATAAAAAAAAAAAGCAAACCTTATTTAATGCTTTCATAGATATTCACAGCCATGAAACAATGTAAAAATAGAAGCAATTTCTCAGTTCAGAAAAGAATCTCAAAACTCTGAAAATGGCAACCAACCCTCAACTTGTAATATATGATCTCTAATGAATAGGAGTTCTGTCATTTTCTGACCCCTATAAAGAGTAAAAAATAAAACCTTTCGGCTATGCAATGAAGGATGATATATTCTGATTTATTTATATCTAGTTCCACCTAAAAGAGTCTACTCCTGTTACACTTAAATTTCTCTTCTAAGAGGCATACATTTAGAATGAAAACAAGCTTTCAGTTTCTCTCCAGCATACCAATTAAAACTTCCACACTTAGTGGGAGATGGTGGTTTGAGGTTGCAGGGAAATTAGGGAAATTTTAAAATTTGGCTTTATTTGCCTCATTATCTAAGCATCACATTAATTAGTCACTTATTATTTTAGTAACTATCATTCTCACAAAGCTCTGATTTTTAGGACTATCCATCACACTTAGTTCATAAATGTATTGGAACCCATTCTTCAAATGCCAAAAAAGAGCATTCTGTTCATTGGAATAGGTTACTTTTACAGCACTTTGGCACAAGACTAAAACCTAACCATCCTAAATTTTTCTTAAGGATAGTCTGAGAAACACATACTAATCAATCCTACAAGATACAAGCAAAAGAAAAAAAAAAGAGTGGAAAATGCTACAAGTGACACCATATTCAAGGCATATCAAAAGGTATGAGAAGTCCTGCGTAGAAAACACTTAACTGTTTTCAATCTAGCACTTGTAAATTTTCTTTACTACAAAACCCTTTTTGCACAGAACATCTATAAACATCCTGAACATTGATCGTTTGGGGCCAGCCCACTAGGAAATGCTGCACTAGAGAGCAGTAAGGCAGAAGGCTGTATGGGTGATATTTCAGAGTCCTCCTAGGATGTGACCCATGATCCTTTGATTTATGGTGTTCTACGACTTTTCAAGAAGGAATGCACTTTTATTTATTCTCTAATGAACTTTCTGGATCACAACCTAAATCTCAGTAACAGTTAATTTGTATTCCACTTCCGTTTCAACCAAGCCACTTATGATGCTCATCCTAAGTGCAAAGCATTTACAACAACCCTGTGTGGGTAGTGATTATTATTTCATTTTACAAATGAGGAAACTGGGTTCAGAGAGGTCAATTACTTTGTACAAGATCATGTTGCTATTAAGGGGCAAAAGCAAAGTCTGTTTCAACAATCAGTGCATTTTCTAATATCTTAGAATGCAAAGTGAATAGGAATATTAATATTTTGAGCACGCATCACAGAGCACTCCTGTGTTCAGCCCTAGGGATTCGATATTTAGCAAAAATGGACAAGATTCTTGCCATCATAGAACATGGAGGCCAACAGGTGAGATTGACATTAGTCAAACAATCATGAATATGAACAAGGCACTGTGTTAGTGACTCAAGGAATTATAGAGAATATACATTTCCTCAAAGATTAAGCCATCTAGTCGAGTGATATTTTAAAAATGAGAAACTGAACATAGTATATAAATAATAATATAAATTTAAAATACAGCTAATATCAAGAGGGAATATATGACTATCAGAATCAAAATTGAATACATGAGTAAGATCCTCCAGATATTTATAAAAGCTTTGGGGAGAATATTGGACTCTTCAAAGATGATCAGATAGGGGTCTTTGACATACTTAACTAAGCCTCAAAGGCAAGGTTACTCAGCATAGAGAACACAATAGGCATTTGGAGAGCCATGAACTGATCTTTGTTGCTAAAGTACAGAGGTAAAGATATAAAGACATTCATTTATTCATCAACAAATATTTACTGAGTAACCATTATATGCCAGGTGCTATGTTGCATTTGGAACAGATTGTAGAGGGCTTTTTTAAACCAAGATAACATGTTTAGACAGCCAGGCGAATTCTCATTCCTGGCTCCACTGTATAAAAGTTGCATGAGGGTGGCCAAAGGACTCTCTAAGCTTCATTGTCATCATCTATGGAACAGATACAGTAGGAAAATCTACTTCATTGGAGCTTTAGTGCTTTTTAAACCAGGAAGTGTATGGGAACCGCTTACCACAGTGATTGGAGCATAGTATTTGCTCAATAAATAGCAGTGATCAGCAGTTAAAAGAAGAGGAGAGCCATGGGAGTTTTCTAAGGACACAAAGGACATGATCAATGAGTGACTGGAGAAGATTAATCGGCAGTGAAGCTAGAATTGGTTGGAGTGGGGAAAGATGAAGCCAGATAGAAGGGCAGGCTGAGTGTGAGATGAAAAGAAAGAGAGTGAAGACAGGGGTCATGAGCTTCAAAACTAGAGGTTAGAAATGTATCAGGGGAGAAGTAATATTGACAGGGCCTGGTGATAGTATTATACCTCATCCAGTAGAGGGAACTTGATACATGCTATTGTTCAAGTACCAGTTTTGACTGAATGTCGAGTTGTTAAATATTTTGAACATCACCCCTAAAAGTAACAAAGTGAGGAATTACTAATCCCTTTAAATCTCATTTTTCTTATCTATAACAGCAGGAGGGAAAGTGGTCAAATTTTTCCACAAACAGCTCTGCAAGCTATTATGTGGCTAAAAACGAATGTAGGTAGGATGCCCTGCATATAGTAGGCAAACAATAAATGACTATTGGTATATTAAAAATCCATATTCTAGGGACTCCCCTGGTGGCACAGTGGTTAAGAATCCACCTGCCAATGCAGGGGACACAGGTTCAATCCCTGGTCCGGGAAGATCCCACATGCCATGAAAAAACTAAACCCGTGCTCCAAACTACTGAGCCCCTGCACCACAACTACCGAAGCCCACATGCCTAGAGCCCATGCTCCGCAACAAAAGAAGCCATCGAAATGAGAAACCCATACACCACAACAAAGAGTAGCCCCCACTCACTGCAACTAGAGAAAGCCCACGCGCAGCAACGAAGACCCAACACAGCCAAAAATAAATACGTACATACATACATACATAACAAATCTAAAAAATAATCCATATTCTACAAGAATTCAGACATCACAGTCCCTTTCTACCATGTTACGTCAGGCCACGTGCCATAGATGGTCTTCAGTGAAGGTTCTAAGCCTCTCTTCTCTTCCACCCCATTCACATGGGCCACAAGTTCTCATCAATCCCGCTACACGCAGCGATTTCTCAGCATGCCCTGCCCCTCCCATAACGCTGCCCCAACCCACTGCTTGGTTCAAAAGGACTCAAGATTCAACAGTGACCTATGAAAAAGCATCAATTTTGAAATTCTACAGTCACTATTACACACCAGTTTTTGTATGTACTTTCCTGTTTAATAAATGAGACAGCAGAGGAAATAAAAACTGATCTCAGCATTTAAAATCCTACAAAAGAAATGCTTTAGCTTTACTCTTCACCCCTACTTAACTCCAGAAATGTTTCCCAGGAGCCCCACAAAATGAGCAACAGAGTGTGCCGGCGGTTTTATGAATAATGAGTCCTGCTTACATTCAGACCCGATGCAAGGCAGGCAGACCAAGCAGAGGTGTTCATTACAATGCCATCCAAGGAACATTTAGGGTGTCTGCCAGACCGAGGGGTAGTGTGTTGGAGCATGTGTCTGTGTTGGAACTAGGAGGGACTGGAAAGATCATCCACTGCAACTCCCCACTGGCTGTTCCTGTGGCCCTCTACAACATATCCAAGGACACAAAGAACTTGCTGAAAAATGCCTTGGGAAGACCACAGATTTTCTAGAGTTTGTGAAAGTTCTGGTTGTTAAGAGTTTCACTCCAATGAGTTGAAATTCTGCATTCACATTCCTTGGCTGAGGGCATCTTAGAACCTGGTGTTGTCACTGACAATTTCTTCTGCATTCTTACAAAAGACAACTTCAATTCACTCACAATATGCAGCCAATGAAGCATTGTACTTTCTGTGCTTCTCTAATTATGTCTCAGTTCCAGTATATTCAGCAAGCAAATTGTATTTGGCAAAACAAAAGCCAACATTTACAAAATGTAAATAATAATAAAGAGGAAAAAGAATGAAAGAGAGAAATATAATGAGACAAAGAGGTGAGAGTAGCTAAAGAAAAGCACTTCCTGAGAAGCAAATATTGGTAACTTTTAAAAATACATAGGATTTCCATGAATAGCATACAGGAGACTGAAAGCCACAGGCCATAAAACACCTGGAAATGCTAGATAAGAGAATTTAAACACTTTTAAATGCATTGCTGAGCTTGTAAAAAAGTAACAAATCTCCAGATGCCATAAATAAAGTAAAATCATGAATATGAAAGCCAAACCAGCAGCTGCCTATCTCCAGTAAACTTGAACTTTCAGTGTTAGTAGGTGGCTCTCTGCATATAAATAGTAAATTAATAAAGATAAGAGAAAGAAATCGCAAATGTAGGACCACAAATCAAAACAGACTTCTCAATTATGTACAAACAAATAAGAAAACATAGATGAAATGAACTGCTTTCTAGAAGACTCAAAAGCAGGAAGATAATTTTCATTAAGTCGAGGACAAGACTAGGTTGTTAACTATCACCACAATTAGCAGAGTTCTCAACCTACTAACCAAGGCAATTAAACAAAAGAAAAAAAAGAAGAGGTGTGAACACTAGAAAGAAAGTAACATTTACATGTTTTTGAAGATTAGGTGATTATAAACCTGGAAAATCCAAGAGAAATCACTAGAAGACTACTATACTACAAAAAAATATGAGAATTCAGAAATAGGACATGGAATTCAAAATTAATTCAAAACAGGCAAAATCACTAGAGGAGAAGACATACTCAAAATAGTATTAAAAAGATAAAATATCTAGAAATAAACTTAGTCCAAATATAAAAACTTTCTATGTAGGAATATTTTAAACACTGCTGAGAAATACAACACTAGACCTTAATAAGTTGGAAAACATATGCTAGTATTGGATAGGAAAACGCATTGTTACAAAGATGCCAATTCTTCTTAAATAAATGTTTATTATCATTGCAATTAAAATAAAATAGGAGTTGCTTTTTAAATAGGTAAGCTGATTCTAAAGTTCCCATTTAAAAAAGAAAAAGAAACCCAAAGAAAACCATAATCCCAAAAGAAACTTGTACCATAATATTTATTGCAGCACTCTTTACAATAGCCAGGACATGGAAGCAACCGAAATGCCCATCAACAAATGAATGGATACAGAAGATGTGGCATATATATACAATGGAATATTACTCAGCTATAAAAAGGGATGAGATGGAGCTATATGTAATGAGGTGGATAGAACTACAATCTGTCATACAGAGTGAAGTAAGTCAGAAAGAGAAGGACAAATATTGTATGCTAACTCACATATACGGAATCTAAAAATGGTACTGATGAACTCAGTGACAAGAACAAGGAAGCAGATACAGAGAATGGACTGGAGAACTCGAGGTATGGGAGGGGGCGGGGGGTGAAGGGGAAACTGAGAAGAAGTGAGAGAGTAGCACAGACATATATATACTACCAACTGTAAAATAGTCAGTGGGAAGTTGTTGTATAACAAAGGGAGTCCAACTCGAGGATGGAAGATGCCTTAGAGGACTGGGGCAGGGAGGGTGGGGGGGACTCGAGGGGGGGGGCGTCAAGGAAGGGAGGGAATATGGGGATATGTGTATAAAAACAGTTGATTGAACCTGGTGTACCCCCCAAAAAAAAATAAATTAAAAAAAAAAAGAAAGAAAAAGAAAACGAAAAAGAAAAAAACAAGGGAAATCCTGAAAAAAATTAAAGAGAAATGATGACTAGACCCACCAGATACCGAAATCTATTTTAAAGCTACACTAATCAATGGATCAGAAGAAAGAATCCAGAAATAAGGGCAAATACATTGAAGTCTTCAGAATATGTTGAAAGTGTCATTCTATTCCTGAAGATGATGATGGATTACTGGATAAATTTATTATTCAATAAGTAATGTATCAACAGGGTAGCCATATGAGGAAAAATTACTTCACTCCTATTTTATTCTTTATATAGGAGTAAATATCAGATGGAGCAAGGATTTAAAAGAAGCAGAAAAGAAAAAGAAACCATAAACCATTAGTAAATACCAAGGGAAAAAATGTTTTTCTTTAATCTTAGTGCCTTTCTAAGTATGACACAAAATCCAGAAAACAAAAAGACAAGGCTAACACATTCAAACACGTAGAGAAAATAAATTTCTTCATGGCTAAAAACAAACAGGAATAAGTATTTACAGTAGTATGTCATAAGCCATTAATATATAATGAATTCCTATTAAGGCCAACAGACCAATAGAAAAAAAATGATCAGAGGATATGAATAGATGATTCACAGTATAATAGAAATGGCTTGTAAACATTTTAAAAGATATTGAACTTCACTCATAATAAAAGAAATTCTAAATAAAACTATAAGAGACCATTTATTATCTTATTGATTACCTTACTAAACAGAATTCCAAAAATCAAAAAGTTTGATATTTTTTGGTGAGGGTAGAGACATGATCCTCTTCATTGCTTTGAAACTAGCGCTACTTTTATGCTGTTAGTTTGTCAATGTCTACCAAATTTTAAAAAGCATGGTCCCTTGGTCCTAATGACTCTATGTCTACAAATGTGTCCCCTAGAAATGCTCCAACATGTACCCAACATTGCAAGTGCAAAGCCATTAGTTGAGCATAAGCTGAAGATTGTCTAGGACTGCAGACAACGCATTGATGGGAACTGGGTAAATACGCCTTAGTACATATATATAATAGATTAATAAAAAGCCACTAAAAAGTACAATTTTAAAACTGTACAATCCCCAATATAGATTGCTTGGTGAAGAAAGATAGAAAACTGTACTGTACACTACAAAAAACAGAATATGTATATATTTATATATCTGTAAATACAGACTCTCTCTAGAAAGATATATAATAAAACTGATTGCAGTTGACTCAGACAGAAAATTGGGTTACTGGTAGAGAATGATAAGTAGAAAATTTGTTTTATATTGTATCTCCCTGTGAACCTTTTAAATTATGTACCACACCCATGTATTAATTATTCAAAACAATTTTTCTAAGTAATACCCATTGGTCACCTTCTCAAAAAGAAATAAATAAATAACTATTTACTGTGCCATCTTAGCCTGATAACTTGTAAAATCTGAAGAACCATGTGAAAGGGTTGGGGTTTTTTTCCCCCAAAATACAAGTAGAACACCCTTTTTAAACAGAAGAAGAGATTTAACTTTGCTGAAGTTTGTTAGAAATAACATACCAATATACACATAACTTGAAGAGTAAAATGCTACATGAAGAAAATGCATCCATTTGCTTTGTTGTTAAAACCACATTAGTAATTTGAGTATAATTTTGCAACATTTGTTTTAATAAACTTCGTAAGAAGAATTTAGCAAATCATTATTTAGCAAATTATTTTAATTTAGCTGTTTCTACAAAAAAAATTATAGGTCTTTAAAAATATACATTAAAAGAGAAGTACATATTATTTCACTCAACTTTCCATTAAAATGTTTCATATCTTAATTCTAAGATGATTATAATCATCTACATAATGGTGATAATTTTAGTAGCAAAAGTTTGGTTTTTTTTAATATAAATACCTAAGAATAGGCATTTATAGGGATAATATAATTTTAGGAAATGTGATAGCAATTACTTTAATATGTGATAATTCTAAATGTTCACTATATACAGAGTAAACATTAAAATACAATAAAATCTAAGATAATGTCCAAGGCGTCTACTAATGAAAGTAGAAAATTTTTAGGGAGAAACACACAGCTGTGTGACTATTTACCTAAAATCACACAGCTACCACGTGGGAAAACTTTATAAGAAACACTTATAAAGATTTTATTATTCTGTGTTTCACTAGACTTAGTCCCAGGATTTCATTCTCTTATTTCCTACTTCAGTTTTTGCTGTGAAAAGTCTCAAAAACATGGAAATAAGAACTCTGATGGATATGATAACTTCTTTTGTCCCCTAACTTAAAAGCACACTTTAGTAAACAATCCTTAAGAATGTCAAAGTAAGTAACCAAAAATTCACAATATCGACCTATTAACTGACACATGCATAATGAGCATCTCCTATGGATTCAATATCGTATCAAAGTCATGGCTATAAAAAATGTGTAACCAAGTGTGACACACAAACACACACCCGAAAATACACATAATATGAGAGTTTATGAGTAAGGATCGAATGGGGTTTGCTACAGATTCAAAATAAGAGTCCAGAGAAGAGGGAGCTCAGAGAGGACCATACAACCTGCAAAGGGCTCCAGGCTTCCTCAAGATGTTATAAACAGGGAGGAGATTTTTTTAACTAAAAAGTTTAACCTAGATAAAAGATATGAAGATAGAAGTTTATGGGCCAAGGCAGAAATGAATTTGATACCTGTATGTTGGAAAATAGGAGGAAATAAAGCAAGGTAAGCAGAAAGAGGGCAGGCTACGGGGACTTCAGAAGCTCAAATTAAGGAACCTTCCCAAAATTGCACAGCTGGTGAGGGCCTGGGCCAGGACGCAGCCCACCAGGACGGCTGCATTACTTGTTCTCACCCTCCACCTCAGATACGTTTTACAAATTTGCAGTTAGGAAAAAATTTCCAAAACAAACAGCTATCTTGGTGGGTTAACGGTTCCATCATCATGAAAGCATTTTCTTCAACTTTCTCCCCATATTATGGATCTTCTCCTATCAGACTTTCATCCAGCAGGTTCCCCCTGAGCAAGAATCCCTCTGTCACCTCCTCATCTTTGCTAGGTGCTGCTCCATCTAGAGAGCATGCCCTCCTTCTTCCTGGTTTCTGAACAAATTCTGAATTCTCTTCAATGATAAGTTCCCAGAATGGTCTACTGTCTGTCTCAGTTCCTCTAAACCCACACCAATGTCTCCTTTTTCTTTATCTTTCTAGTGTTTACAATTTACACCACATGATTGAGCTCTTAATTATATATTATTTTGTATTTTCTCTAATGTTTATGTCACTCTGATTTACAATATCTTACTAAAAACTCCATGTGTACAGGAATCACGTCATATTTTTTTTTCTGTGTTTGCCATAACTCTAGATACATATTATTTATCTTTATTACTCTTTCCCCTTTTCTTCAGTACAACTTCACTTAAACAGTTCCACAGGTCATAAATACTGATGGCTAACATGGGCAGTGTCTTCCACATTCTCTCCTGGGAGAAGAACTGAATAGGACATGAAACTAAGAACATCTCGTAAATTTCCAAATCACTTAACCTTTTCAAAATGATCTCACTGATCATAATGTCAGATAATACAGAGAGCTAAAATAATAAAGCTGGGTTTTTTTTCCTCTGCTCCTTTTTCTGTTCGAAAAACATAGAGAAATGAATTATGGGTTCTAAAATCAGAAATGTTCAATTCACCCACTTCAGAAAAATAAGCATTTTAAAATGCAATGTTTATTTTAAAATTTGCTCCTAGTAGCATCCAAAATTTAAAATACAGATAAGTCACAAGTTTATGTTTAATTCAGGGACCAGAACTAGTCAAAGGTCAATAAGAGCTGAGTTGCTATAAATTGTATGCAGAATTGTGTCTCCCTAGCAGTTTATAATGCTCCTTCAAGCAAGATAGTCTCAGGGTTTCTCAATTCACAGTGGATTAATTTGATAGTTGGATAGTTAGAATATAACAGATTTCATTAGGAAAAGCATTAGCTAAAGAGTTAAGTATTGCCATTCTTGCAAAATGATTTGTGACGCACCTTTCTATTTTTTTTATAAATTTATTTATTTATTTATTTATTTATTTATTTATTTATTTATTGTATTTATTTATTGGCTGCATCGGGTCTTTGTTGCTGCACATGGGCTTTCTCTAGTTGCTGCGAGCAGGGGCTACTCTTCATTGTGGTGCGCAGGCTCCTCATTGTAGTGGCTTCTCTTGTGGAGCACAGGCCCTAGGTGCGTGGGCTTCAATAGTTGTGGCACATGGGCTCAACAGTTGTGGCTCATGGGCTCTAGAGCACAGTCTCAATAGTTGTGGCGCGTGGGCTTAGTTGCTCCGTGGCATGTGGAATCTTCCCAGAGCAGAGCTCTAACCCGTGTCCCCTGCATTGGCAGGCAGATTCTTAACCACTGCGCCACCTAGGAAGTCCCATCTTTCTATTTTATCTTGTAATAATTCTTGCACATACACAAGAATGGGGTAAGATGATTTAAAAGAAGATTTTATAATGCTAACAGGTACTTCCTTAACTCTTCCACTTAAGATTGACATTTAATATACTCTTAGGAAGACATAAATTCTATGTTTTATTCCCAAATGATAATTTGACATGTCAGAAGATACAGAAAGGTTTTGATATGTAAGAGCAATTACCTTCATCACCTCCCACAGTATCTATGAGCCATAGAGATGGACCAGACTCAGTCAATTTCCAGGCTGCAAGGAAGGTGGGAGGGGGGCCTAGATGTGTAGAATTTGCAGGGCCAAGAACAGGACAGGAGGCACCATGTAGAGAGAGAGCACCTGAGCCCTGGAGACCTTGCAGGCTGAGCACTGGTTGGCAGTGTGCGAAAGGCCAAGGAAAGAACTAACAAAAAGGAGCAGAACAATTTCCAAAAATCACACATGGCTGTGAGTAGTTCCTATTCCCGCCAACTTTTAGGGAGCGAAGAAACTCAGCAGCAAAGTGGTGGGAGAATTGTTCACGGAACTGCTACTTTTCATGAGGCCTTGTGAAACTATTTGATTCTCAAAACTATGTGCCTACACAGCTTTGATAAGAACAATATTTAAAAACACTTATTAGAGCATCACTATTCACAACAGCCAAGAGGTAGAATCGGCCCCCATGTCCACCAACGAATGAAAAACAAACAAACCTTGGTAGAACCATGCAATGAAATATTATTTAGCCATCAAAAGGAATGAAGGGATACTTCTGGAGTGATATCACCAAGCTAGAGACCAAGCTAGAGAACTTCCCTCCTTCCACAGACTAAATGTATAACTACACACAGAGCAGTTCCCTCTGAGAGAAATCCAGAAACTAGTTGTGACCCCTACACTTCAGGTGACTGAAAAAGTATTCACACTGAAGCAGGTGGGACAGGCTAAAACACACTCTCACCATAAACCCCACTTCCAGCACAGCCTCTTACAATCAAGGGTGAACCCCCAAATCCCAGCTTCTCCCTAAGAAGGGAAGGGTTTGGACTATACATACAGTACTCCAAATGTTAAGGCTGCCACCAAGGTCGCCCAAATCACTTACCTCTGAGAGACAATAGAGCTTGCTACAGTCCCAAGAACTATACAGCAAACAGAGCAGTTCTTAACTGGGTGTGCAAGCACTCCATGGCGATCCCCCGCCCCAGGCTCAGCACAGAGGAAGCAGACAAAAACACCCATCTCCCAGTTTTTTCTGGAAGAAGCTTGACTGCATATGTCACTAGCTGCCATCTGAAGTTCTGGTACCTGGTTAGCTAGCATCTAGGTGCTGCCTGGGATCAGCCAAGGTGCCCAAAGAGCAATTAGTCAAGAAAAAGAATCTAAAAGGCATCTAAATAGAACAGGAAGAAGCAAAACTGTCTCTGTTTGCAGATGGAACGATATCATATGTGGAAAAACATAAAGTCTCCACCAAAAAAAAAAAAACTGTTTGAAGCTAATAAACAAATTCAGTGAAGCTGCAGGATAGAAAATCAATATACAAAAATCAGTCACTTTTTTACATTAACAACAAACTATGGGAAAGAAATTCTGAAAACAATCTCATTTACAATAGTATCAAAAACAAAATAAAATACTTGGGAATAAACTTAACCAAGGGAGGGAAAGATTTGTAACTGAAAACTATAAAACACTGATGAAAGAAACTGAAGAAGGCACAAATAAATGGAAAGATATTTAGTGCTCATGGATGGGAAGAATTAATCCTGTTAAAATGTCCATACTATTCAAGGTGTTCTACAGATTCAATTCAACCCTGAGCAGAATCTGGAACCACAAAATACCCCGAATGGACAAAACCATCTTGAAAAATAAGAACAATGCTGGAGGCATCACAGGACCTGATTTCAAACAATGTTACTAAGCTCTAGCAATCAAAACAGTATGCTACAGGCATAAAACCAGGTACTCAGAATAATGAAACAGGAGAAGAGAAAGCCCATAAATAAACCCACAGATACATGATCAATTAATTTTTGACAAGGCATGACATCACTCAAATGTGAAATCTTAAAAAAAAACAAAAAACACTCAAACTCACATGGGTGCTGGGCCATGCCCAGGGTGGGTGGACTGGCCCATGGCTTCCCTGAGTCCAGGACGGTAAGTTGGAGTCCTCACACCGGCTAGGCTGCGTTTTCAGGCCCCACTGGTTCTGGTCCGGAGCCGCGACGCTGGGCAGGAGGCGGCACCCTCGAAGCTTGGAGGGCAGGCCGGCCCGCGGGTCTCGGAGCGCAGGTGCCTGACAGGCAGCAGGGTCGCGGGAGGACGCACCTGACCCTGACAGCTCCGCGCCGCCGCCTGACGCACGAGGGGCGGTGCCCGCTGCGGCCACGCCCCCAGGCCCCGCTTGGCCGGGCAGTCCCGGGTCTCACAGAAGCCGCAGAGCTGTGCGTGGCACCTGAGGGCGGAATCTTGTCCCAGAGTCTTTTCCCGTGACGTGGGGGTAAGTGTGTGGTGGGGTCGGCAGCTCGGACCCAAAGGCCCTCTCCCTCTTTCATCGTCCTCCGCTGGGGCTGTGGCGCCTTCCCGCTCCTCTGCCTGCGGGCCTTGCTGGGCAGTGCGGTGCCAGCGCTCCTTGACCGGGTCTTCAGTTCCCAGAGGAGCCTGAAGCGTCTTCTTTGGCCCTAGGTAGGGAAAGAAGAGCTGGTTGTGGCCTTTGCCCTGTCCTGGAGGTCCCAGCCTTGGGCCGAACGGCAGCACCCCTGCTGGGCCTTCTGATGCTGACTCACCCGCTGGTAAGCCCTCTTTGGTACCTGTCCCTGGGCTGCCGTCTCGGGATCTGGGTGGAGCTGCCTGTGCTGGTAAAAGACCTTCCCCAGGGTTGGAGTCTCCCCGCCTACCTCTCTGTGCTTGTGGTGCTGGGCAACCTGGGTCTGCTGGTGGTGACCTTGTGCAAGGGCGAGCGGGCCCCCATTCTGCTGCTGCTTCCCAGGGTCTCCTGCTGCTCTTGCCGTCACCACTGGCTGTACCCACAAGGGGCCCAGGGCCTGGCCTGCGGGTGGGAACTGGGGGGTGGAGGAAGGGACCTGGTGCTGCAGGAGCCCCCCAGCCAGGCAGCAGGCATCACCCCCAGCCCACACCCTGCAGCTCATCGGCTGCTCTCTACCCGTGGTGCCTGCCTGCTGGGCCTGCTGGCCACCACCAACACTGACGAAGGGCGTGTTGCCTGTTGTTCAGGGCTGGTTCTGCTTGCCCTGTGGGCGCCTGGCCTACCACTTGGCCATGGTGCTGGGCAGTGCCGCCAGCCCCCTCACCTGCTTCCTGACCACGGGCATTCTGTGCAGGTCCCTGGCAGGGCTGGGCAGTCTCTCTCTGCTGGGCATGCTCTTTCGGGCCTCCCTGTTGGCACTGGCAATGCTGAGCCCCTGCCTGCCCCTAGTGGGCACCTCTGCAGGGGTGGTCCTTGTGGTGGTGCTGTAGATTCTGTGTCTAGGCGTGCTCTCCTGTTGGAATGTGGCTGTCAGCTCCCTGCAGCACTGGGGGGATGGGAGTGGGGAGTGGGGAGCCAGCATTGCTGGCGGCTGGCCTGGCCATCCAGGTGGGTTCCATTTCAGAACTGTTGCCATGTTCTGTCTCACTAGCATCTACCATGTGTTCTCCAGCAGGAAGAACCATGTGGCCCCATGTGGCTCCTAAGCCTGGGCATGTGGGGACTTCACTTCACCCCACCTGTCTTCAGTTTGGGGTTGCCACAGTGCCTGAGTGCCCATAGCCCAGGGAGGCCCACCCTACACACAGCATGCTCTTGAACACCTGTGCACTCCACCAGAGAACCTGGGGACCACAGGGCAGGCTCAGAGCCAGGGCCCAGCTGGGGATGTGGACTTGGCCCTGGGCCTGGGACCTGTGTGGGATATGTACAGTAGAGCATTTTTATTCAAAAAAGAAAAAAACAATCAAAGTCACAGAAACAGAGTAGAATGGTGGTTGCCAGGAGTTGGAAGTGAGGGAAATGAGGAGAGATTGGTAAAGAGTACAAACTTCATTATAAAGTGAGTGAGTTCTATAAGTCTAATGTGTAGCATGGTAACTATAGTTGATTGGACTTACTGTATATTTGAAATTTGCTAAGAGAATAGATCTTAAATGTTCTCACATGCACACACACAAAAGGAAGGAGTGGGGAGAAACTGCTAAATGGATAGGGGGTTTACCTTGGAGTGAAGGAAATGTTTTGGAACTAGATAGAGGTGGTGGTTTCACAACATTGTGACTGTGCTAAGTGTCACTGAATTGTTCACATTTTTTTAATATTTATTTTATTTTTTTATTTATTTTTATTTTTGGCTTAGTTGTGGCATGTGGGATCCTTCATTGTGGCACGCAGGCTCTTTGCTGCGGCATGTGGTCTTCTCTCTAGTTGTGGCACAGGGGCTTCTCTCTAGTCGTTACGTGCAGGTTTTCTCTCTCTAGTTGTGGTGTGCAGTCTCCAGGGCACATGGGCTCTGCAGTTGCAGTGTGTGAGCTCTAGAGCACATAGGCTCTGTAGTTTGCAGCATGCAGGCTCTCTAGTTGAGGCGCCCAGGCTCAGTAGTTGTGGCACGCAGGCTTAGTTGCCCCACAGCATGTAGGATCTTAGTTCCTCTACCAGGGATCGAACCCATGTCCCCTGCATTGCAGGACAGATTCTTTACTACTGGACCACGGGGGAAGCCAGAGTTATTCACTTTAAAATGGTTCTTTTTATGTTACGTGTACTTCACGTTCATAAGTTATTTTTAAAAAGCATTTATTAGACAAAAACAGTAGATGCCATATGTAATCAAGCTTTAGATGTGAATTGCCACTTAGTTGAGTTCTAATTAAGCTTTATAATCACTAACACAATTTATTTTCTCCAGAAATCTTGATGGGAAGACTTTCAACAGATTAGATCCACAGTGAATGACAGTTATCACTGCCAAAATATTAACAGAACAAGAAAAGTTGCTAATTTGTTTGCAATTTACTGAAGAAATAAACATTGTCAAGAGAATGGGGAGGACTGTTGATGCTGAATCTCTGCCACATTTGTGCAGGGAAGCCTTGAAGCACCTTTATGGTTTAAACAAAATATAAATTGCTTTTTGATTCAGCACGGCTACCCTAACAAATGGGAAGTTTCTCCTACTTTAAATTCAGCTGAAGGTGAGAATTATATCTAACTGTATAATGAATGAGAGCTATTTAGAAACATGAATGTAAATGTTCTGTGGCTTATGGTCACTCCTTTGTTTTCAACAGCTTATGCATTTGGCTTCTCTAGCTTGTATTTGTATTCTGATTGTCAAGATTATTTCTGAATCTTTGTTTCACATATTGCAGTGCCATTTGACATTGAAAAGCTGGAAGATCCGATTTCTTTGGGTTTGGTTTTCTTTTCTTTGAATGCAAATCAAAATGAAATGGAAACATCTCAAGCATTTTTGCAATTTGCACTTTATTTTTAACACCAAAAAATCAAACGTTAGTTTCTTCCTTTGGATTTCAGTAAGGAGGCAACATGATGTAGAGGACCTAGATTTGAGCCCTGGTCCTGTCCTTAAAAACTTACATTGCAGTGCACATAAAAGATAGCTATAATTATTACCATTATCCAAAAAAGCAGAGGTTTGAAAGAGAAGAGAAATATATGAGGAAGGAAGAAGAAAGAGAAAATTAGGAAAAGGAAGGGGAAAGTGAGAAAAGAATATCAAGAGAATCTATTTGGTGATTTATGCTGAAATGGAAAGCAAGAATCCTGAATCTATGCCCTGGTTATTTCTCTGATTTTACTATTTGTTCTTCCTTTTCTTTGCTTTCCTCTCTTTGGAGATGTTACTTAAAATGTCTCATCAGTTTCCATCTCCTCTTGGGTAATATTCTATGAATACACAGAATTCATTAATGGGATAAAGGAACAACAAACCAGTGAGATAAACAAGATTTGTGGGGTCAAATTGTAACTGAACATAATGGAACCATAATGGAACATAATGGAAATCTAGTTGTTCAACCCCAGAGATTTGACTTTACAGCTTTACGTTTCCTGATGAATCTTTTTTCTGACTATTGTCACTATTAATACATCATCCCCACAGACAATTTAGAAACACAGGAAAGTACTAGGAAAAAATTAATATCACAGTAAACATCCGCACCCTGAGATGACACAGGTAATATTTTATTTTTTTCTTTCCAGGCTTTTTTTTTCTAGTCTGTGGTCTCAGTCTGTAATGTAATATTGATAATGTAATATTGTCTTCTGATAGTTTGGTTTTCATTATGTCATGAGCATTTTCCATGTCATTGTTTCCAAAAATACCATTTCTATTGTGTAGATGTATCTTAGTTCCATTTAACATTAATAAAACATTAGTGTTAAACCTTCTACCCCTACTAATAAGAAAAAAAATATCAAATTCTACACTTTAAATATATGCAGTTTATTGTTTGTCAATTGTATCTCAATAAAAGTTCTTAAAGAAAAAGGAAAAACAACCTTCTACCCCAACCTGCACCCTGCCCCCCGCCAGACTCTTCCCCTCAGAATCATAGCAGATCTGTAAAAGAAAGGTAACACGGGCCTTAAGATTTAAATATTGTCATATGTGTCTTAGTTTTACGAGTAAAATTTAAAGGATTTTTAATTTTAAAAGTTGGAAAAGATTGAGAAATAATACAGCCTTCTTCCCAAGTATTTTTTTACTCTTCATATTAAATTACACCTGTCATTTCCACAGCAACTTCCATACAAACATAAAGAAAGCTCTTCCCCTCAAGTTCTTTTTTGACTTGAGTTTGTTGCTTGCTTTAGCAAAGGCAAGGCCATGTCCTCCAAGAGACAAAGAGATCATTCTGGCCACAGACATGCTCAGGCCTTGACTTTTCCTTAGTCAAGGAGGCAATTTGCCAACAAAATTAACTAAGTCATGTCTCAGCTGACCACAAGTCAATGGTTTTCCCCCAAATTTGGTCCAGCTTACCCCAGACCTGACATAAAAATTAAAAAATAAAATGAAAACCAATTCAGGTGCTAGCTTGAACGTTTGGGGTTTTATTTCAAAAAAGAAAATATGAAATGCATGTTTTCTTTTAATTCTCTGGAGACGAGAATTAGGGAAAGGCATCTTAAATATTTCAACTCCCTTAAATATTTTAACCTCCTCATAAATACTATGCACTAAATAAATATTTGTTGATAAGTGAGGGAATGAATGAATAAATTTTATCATTTAATAATGTAGTGTTCAGAAACCAGGGAATAGGAGTAGATTCTCATGAGCCTCAGTGTTGCAGAAAGAGGTGGCAATAGAAACATGTTTGAGTCTTGCCATCTCTGTTTTTGAGTTTTGTTTTGTGCAAGTCACTCTGACATTTTTTTTCCTGCTTGAAAACTAAAAGTCCAGCTGAGCCTTAGTTTCCCTATTTATAAAATTACACTGTAACCATTTGTCTTCACAGATGGGGGTGATGAGTTGTAAACAATAGAGTAAATAGAGAGCAACAGACCTCAGACTACATTTAAACATGCCAACTTGAGCAAGTGACTCAAATTCAGTAAGCCGTTCAGTAAAATGGGGATAATACAAATTTAGGAAACTGCAAGCTTTAAAATGTGATAATGTGTATAACACACATTACAGAGGCCTGGCTTCTAACAGTAAAGGGAAAGCCTTCTTTCCCCTTCTGCTGCACAACACAAGCTTAATTGGGGACCATCCTTCAGGTTCATCATGGTACTTGTAGCCCAAGACAGGAAGTATATGGAACCAAAAATCTGGCCTCTTCAGAGTTCTTCCGGTTTCCAGGCTCCAGTACTTCTTCCAGCAATGTGCCCTCTGATCTTGTCCAGCCATTAAATACTCTTTTCCTCAGGAATTGAAATTGTTTAAACTTGTCAAGAACTTTTAGATATAGATTAAGTTGTAATTATGTTTCAGAAACTCTTCATACTACAGTTTAAAAAGTAGGGGAAAATACTTGTTTGTATTTAATTTTTTTCTCCTCTGCTGGTTTCTTAAAAATAGAACAACTTTCACTATTCGTGACATAGATATCAGGCAGAATAATATTGGGAAACTCCTGGTATTTAACATCAAAGACATTTGGCAGGTGTCAGTGATGAAATTTTGTGTTCAAACATTAATAGTTTTCATAAGTAGTTTAAGGAGCCGGCTTTAGAGTTATGCTTCGTTAATGAAATGATTACCACCAGATAATATAATTTCAAGAACCATATTTTATTAATAAAAGTATAATGATCAAAAACCAATTATAATGCTGAAGTTGCTAAGGTGATTTAAGTTTATTTGAAATATTTTTGCTTCCATTTACACCCTTGCAAAGTGAATTTTTATTTTTTTCAAAATAACGGGGAATTGAGCCCCTAGACGCACCCTCCTCCAAGGAGCTCACCCATTTTGAAACTATGTAAACTGTTTAATATATAGTGAGAGACTATGGCTTCCAAAATCTTGCAGCAGTTAATTCATGTACCATACAAAGAATAGACTTTGTGATAGTTTATTTCCAGATAGCTACCATTAACTTTTTCCCTCCTAATACCATTCCCCCATCTTAAAGTAGAATCTATTTTTTATGTCATTCCCCCATGGAAAAGTGGAATCTATACCCTTCCTCGCCTTGACAGTGGGCTGGACTGAGAGACTTTATTGGCCAATAGAGTGCAGAGGAATGATGCTCTGGGACTTTTGAAGCTAAGTAATTGGAAGCCTTACAGCTTGATATGCTTTTTCTTTCTCTTAAAATGCTCTGGGGGGAAGCCAGCTACCACATGAGAAGTTGATTCCTGTGGCACCACTGTGTAATAAGCACAAGAAACCTAGAGAGGCCCTGGAGTGTGAGAAGCCATATGGAGAATGAGAGGTACCAAGGAGCACTGAGAAGCCAGTTATGTGAGTGAAAAAGCCACCTTGGGAACTAAGGTCTTCAAGTCACAGCCACCCCAGTTGATGCCACAGAGAAGAGAAGAACTGCCCAGTGGAGCCTTTCCCAAAATCCTAACTTACAAAATTGTGAACAAAATAAAATGATTGTTTAAGCTAATAAATGTTTTTATAAATTTATTTATTTATTGGCTGTATTGGGTCTTCGTTGCTGCATGCCAGCTTTCTCTAGTTGCGTCAAGCAAGGGCTACTCTTCATTGTGGTGCGCAGGCTTCTCATTGAGGTGGCTTCTCTTGTTGAGGAGCACAGGCTCTAGGCATGTGGTCTTCATTAGTTGTGGCACTTGGGCTCAGTAGTTGTGGCTCGCGGGCTCTAGAGCGCAGGCTCAGTAGTTGTGGTGCACGGGCTTAGTAGCTCCATGGCATGTGGTATCTTCCTGGAGCAGCGATCGAACCCATGTCCTCTGCATTGGCAGGCAGATTCTTAACCACTGCGCCACCATGGAAGTCCCTTAAGCTAATAAATTTTGGCACTGTTTGTTACTCAGTGATAACTGCAATACAAAAAATAATCTTCTCTTAGAAATTTGGTGTCATCGATCCATCAACTGTTCACAAATACTCATTTTTTCCCCATCGCTTGGCATTAGTATGCACTGATCTACTTACACTCTTTCACTTAGTTTTGATTGTTATCAGTCACAAGCATTTATGAGACAACTAGGCAGAGTTCAAGATGCAGATTCTGGCTGGAGAAGATGGAGAAGTTAAACAGTTTATATAGCAGTTAACGGCTCCAACCCTGGCTTCATGTAGCTCAATAAACTTCCAAGGAATAATGGAAAAAATATGCAGGATTCAACCTGTTGGGTCAATTTCATAAGAGTATATTTCTTATATTAATATTAGAATTAGTGTGATCTCACTCACCAACTTGCAGAAAGGAATTGAGTGGAACAGTAAGAAAATGTTGCCTTAAACAAGATGAATAATACAAATGCAGTCTAACTAAGCATAAGATCTATCTATGATTATTTGGGTTATTAAATAATTTGCCCTACAATCACCTTTAGCAAGAGAACTGAAAAATTTAAGTTACAAGCTCTGAAATAAAAACTCAGTAGTTATAAAACACAGAGACTTGTGACAAAGACATGACCATGGAAAATAAAGTCTGAAATAATTTCCTTCTAAAAGTAGAAAATTTTGATATATCACATTGTGGTGATGAATCAAAATGTAGGTTTTTGTTTAAGAAACCAACATGAACAAGCTAGAGGAATTCAGATTATCTTAGTAAAATATATTTTCTTCACTGTAGTTTTTAGAAATGAAAGATAAGAGGATTGAAATAAAAAATTTGACCACAAGTGAAAATATAAAATTTCTGCTCTCAGGTAATGCTCAGATGAAAATAACATACATACTCATGTCTCATAAATGTATCTTTTCATCATAGTTTAGTATTAAAATATTTATGCTATTGTACTTCCTTTGTATTGAATTTTTTCAGCCCTAGTTGGAGACAACAAATTAGAAATTAAAAGACATTGAGTTTTAGAATTTTTCCAGCCTGACATGTCATTGATTAATATAAATATTTAGAGTTTAGAAGGCTCTAAAAAATTACAACTTTATCTGGAAAACAAGGGAAACTGCTGCACAGTTACAATTTGAGCTTTTATTACTATTGTATTGCAATAATTATCCTATCAATATTTTTGCTTTTTTCTTTAAGGAACTAGATATTGTGTTTTTATTTTATTTTTCTGATAATCTCTTTTTATTGTTCTATTCTACTTCAGAGGGCATTTGACTGCATTTCAGACTCATATTAAGAGTATATAAGCCTAGATTTGGGGACAATATGGCAGAGTATAAGAAGCTTGAACTCATCTTCTCCCACAAGAACACCAAAATCACAACTAACTGCTGAACAACCATCAATAAAAAAGATATTCTATATCCAAAGATAAACAAGATAAAGAAGAAACCACAACAAAAGGGTAGGAAGGGCACACTCAATATATAATCAAATCTCACCCATCAACAGACAAGCTGCCTAAAAACTTCCTGAGGCTGCAGCACCTCTAGACATGCCCCTAGACACAGCCCTGCCCACGAGAGGGTTAAGACCCAGCTCCACTCCCCAATGGGCAGGCAGCAACCCCTCCCACTAGGAAGCTTGCACAAGCCTCTAAACCAGCCTCATCCACAGGGAGACAGACACCAGGAGCAAGAAAAGTAAAATCCCACAGCCTGTGTAACTGAGTCTACAAACACAGATCAGAACCTACCCTGGGACCAGCTGGTCTCTGGCCCTTGGGTGACAGAAGGGGAGTCCCTGCCAGGACACAAAGGACACCCCCTACAGAGGGCCACTTCTACAATATCAAGAAACATAATTAGCTTTCCACATACATAAAAGTACAAATAGAAGTTTAAGCAAAATGAGATATCAGCAGAACACATTTCAGACAAAGGAACAAGATAAAGCCCCAGAAGAGAGCTAAATGATGTGGAGTTAGGCAATCTACCTGAGAAGGAATTCAGAGTAACTATTGTAAAGATGACCCAAGAACTAGGGAGAAGAATGGATGTACAGAGTGAGAAGTTACAAGAAGATTTTAACAGAGTTAGAAAATATAAAGAACATCCAAACAGAATTGAAGAATACAATAACTGAAATGAAAAAAAATACTAGAAGGAATCAATAGCAGAATAAATGAGGCAGAAGAACAGATAAGTGAGCTGGAAGGCACAGTGTTGGAAATCACTGCTGCAGAACACAATAAAGAAAAAAGAATGAAAAGAAACAAGGACAGTTTAAGATACCACTGGGACAAAGTCAAACACGCCAATGTTCATATTATAGGGGTCCCAGAAGTAGAAGAGAGAAGGAAGGGGCCTGAGAAAATATTTGAAGACCTAATAGCTGAAACTTACATAACATGGGAAAGGACATAGTTACCCAAGTCCAGGAAGTGCAGAGAGTCCCATATAGGATTAAGCCAAGGAGGAACATGCTGAGACACATAGTACTCAAACTGACAAAAATTAAAGATAAAAAATATTAAAAGCAATGAGGGAAATGTAACAAATAACATACCAGGGAATCCCCATTAGGTTATCAGCTGGTTTTTCAGCAGAAACTCTGCAGGCCAGAAGGGAGTGGCATGATATATTTAAAGTGATGAAAGGCGAAAACCTACAACCACAAATACTCTATCCATCAAGGCTCTTATTCAGATTCAACAGAGAAATCAAAAGCTTTACAGACAAGCAAAAGCTAAGAGAATTCAGCACCACTAAATCAGCTTTACAACAAATGCTAAAGGAACTGCTCTAGGTGGAAAAGAAAAGGCCACAGCTAGAAAAAAGAATTGCAAAATGGGAAAGCTCACTTATAAAGCAAACATACACTAAAGGTAGGAAACCATCCATACACAAATACGATATCTAAACCAGTAATCACGAAAGGAGGAGAATACAAATGCAGGATATTTGAAATGCATTTGAAATTAAGAGGTCAGCAACTTAAAACAATTGTGTGTGTGTGTGTGTGTGTGTGTATGTGTATGTGTATGTATATATATGCCAACTGCTATACCCAAACCTCGTGGTAACTGCAAACCAAAAATCTGTGATAGATATATACACAAAAAAGAAAAAGGAATCCAAACACAACACTAAAGAAAGTCATCAGATCACAGGAGAAGGGAACAAAAGAGGAAAAGAAGAAAGAAGACCTACAGAAAGAAATCCAAAACAATTAACAAAATGGCAATAAGAACATACATATCAATAATTAAATGTAAATGGATTAAATGCTCCAACCAAAAGACATAGACTGGCTGAATGCATACAAAAACAAGAACTGTATATATGCTTTCTATAAGTGACCCACTTCAGATCTAGAAACACATACAGACTGAGTGAGTGGATGGAAAAAGGTATTCCATGCAAGTGTAAATCAAAAGAAAGTTGGAGTAGCAATACTCATATCAGACAGGTAGACTTTAAAATAAAGACTGTTAACGAGAGACAAGGAAGCACACTACATAATGGCAGGGGGTCAATCCAAGAAGAAGATATAACAATTTAAATATATATGCACCCAACATAGGAGCACCTCAATACGTAAGGCAAATGTTAACAGACATAAAAGGAGAAATCAACACTAACACAATAATAGTGGGGGACTTTAACACCCCATTTACATCAGTGGACACATCATGCAAAGAGAAAATCAATAAGGAAACACAGGTCTAAATGACACATTATACCAGATGGACTTAACTGATGTTTAGAGAGCATGCCATCCAAAAGCAGCAGAATACACATTCCTTTTCAAGTGCACATGGACCATTCTCCAGGATAGATCAAATGTTGGACCACAAAGCAAGCCTTGGTAAATTTTTAAAAATGGAAATTGGGGCTTCCTAGGTGGCGCAGTGGTTAAGAATCCACCTGCCAATGCAGAGGTCACGGGTTCAATACCAGCTCCAGGAAGATCCCACATGCCATGGAGCAACTAAGCCCGTGTGCCAAAAAAATATATATAAAATAAAAATAAATAAATAAATAAAAATGGAAATCATATCAAGCATCATTTCCAACCACAACATTATGAGATTAGAAATCAACTACAAGAAAAAAAACTGCAAAAAAAAGCACAAATACGTGGAAGCTAAACAATATGCTAACTAAACAACCAATAGATCACCAAAGAAATCAAAGAAATTTTAAAAATACCTAGAAACAAATAAAAAAAAAACCACAATGATCCAAAACCTATGGGACACAGTAAAAGCAGTTCTAAGAGGGAAGTTTATAGCAATACAGTCTTACCTCAGGAGAAAAGAAAATCTCAAATAAACAACCTAACCTTACACCTAAAGGAACTAGAGAAAGAAGAACAAACAAAACTGAAAGTTAGTAGAAGGAAAGAAATCATAAACATCCAAGGAGAAATAAATGAAATAGAGATGAAGAAAACAATAGAAAAGATCATTGAAACTAAAAGCTGGTTCTTTGAGAAGATAAACAAAATTGATAAACCTTTAGCCAGACTCATCAAGAAAAAAAGTGAGAGTGCCCAAAGCAATAAAATTAGAAATAAAAAGGAAGTTACAACTGACACCACAGAAATACAAAGGACCGTAAGAGACTACTACAAGCAAGTATATGCCAACAAAATGTACAACCTAGAAGAAATAGACAAATTCTTAGAAAGATACAATCTCCCAAGACTGAACCAGAAAAAAATAGAAAGTATGAACAGACCAGCTACAAGTACTGAAATGGAATCTGTAATTTAAAAACTCCCAACAATTGAAAGTCCAGGACCAGATGGCTTCACAGGAGAATTCTACCAAACATTTAGAGAAGAGTTAATATCCATCCTTTCCAAACTATTATGAAAAGTTGCAGGGGAAGGAGAATTTCCAAACTCATTCCATGAGGCCGCCATCACCCTAATACCAAAACCAGATAAAGATACCACCACCAAAAAACCCCACAAAATTACAGGCCAATATCACTAGTGAATATAGACACAAAAATCCTCAACAAAATATTAGCAAACCAAATCCAATAATACATTAAAAGGATTATAAACCATGATCAAGTGGGATTTATCCCAGGGATGCAAGGATTTTTCAGGGTCCACAAATCAATCAGTGTGATACACCACACTAACAAATCGAAGAATAAAAATATATGATCATTTCAATAGGTGCAGAAAAAGCTTTTGGTAAAATTCAACATCCATTTATGATTTTAAAAAAACCCTCCAGAAAGTAGGCATAGCAGGAACCTACCTCAACATAATAAAGATCATATATGACAAACCCACAGCTAACATCATACTCAGAGGTGAAAAGCTGAAAGCATTTCCTCTAAGATCAGGAACAAGACAAGGATGTCCACTCTCACCACTTTTATTCAACATTTTTTGGAAGTCCTAGCCACAGCAATCAGAGAATAAAAAGAAATAATAGGAATTCAACTTGGAAAAGAAGTAAAACTGTCACTGTTTCCAGATGACATGATACTATACATAGAAAATCCTAAAGACACTACCAGAAAACTGCTAGAACTCATCAATGAATTTGGTAGAGTAGCAGGATACAAAATTAGTACACAGGCATCTGCTGCATTTGTATACACTAACAATGGAAGATCAGAAAGAGAAATTAAGGAAACAATCCCATTTACTATCACATCAAAAATAAATAATAAAACACCTTGAAACAAATCTACCTAAGGAGGCAAAAGACCTGTACTCTAAAAACTATAAGATGATGAAAGATATCTAAGATGACACAAACAGATGGAAAGATATACCATCTTGGATTGGAAGAATCAATATTGTCTATGACTGTACTACCCAAGGCAATCTATAGATTTTTTCACAGAACTAGAACAAAAAATTTTACAATTTGTTTGGAAACACAAAAGACCACAAATAGGCAAAGCAATCTTGAGAAAGAAAAATGGAGCTGGAGTAATAATGCTCCCTGACTTCAGACTATACTACAAAGCTATAGTGATTGAAACAGTATGGTACTGGCACAAAAACAGAAATATAGATCAATGGAACAGGATAGAAAGTCCAGAGATAAACCCACACCCCTATGGTCACATAATCTATGACAAAGTAGGCAAGAACATACAATGGAGAGAAGACAGTGTCTTCAATAAATGATGCTGGGAAAACTGGACAGCCACATGTAAAAGAATAAAATTAGAACATTCTCTAACACCATACAAAAAATACACTCAAAATTGATTAAAGACCTAAATTTAGAAATGGATACTATAAAACTCTTAGAGGAAAACATAGGCAGAACACTCTCTGACAAAAATCACAGCAAGATCTTTTTTGATCCACCTCCTAGGGTAATGGGAATGAAAGCAAAAATAAACACATGGGACCTAATTAAATTTAAAAGCTTTCATGCAGCAAAGGAAACCATAAGTAAACTGAAAAGACAGTCCACAGAATGAGAGAAAATATTTGCAAATGAAGTGACCAACAAGGGATTAATCTCCAAAATATACAAACCACTCATGCAACTCAATATAAAAAAAAAAAAAAAAACCACACATAATCAAAAAATGGGTGGAAGATCTAAACAGACATTTCTCCAAAGAAGACATACAGATGGCCAAAAAGCACATGAAAAGATGATCAGCATCACTATTTATTACAGAAATGCAAATCAAAACTGCAATGAGGTATCATCTCACACTGGTCAGGATGGCCATCATCAAAATTCTACAATCAATAAATGCTAGAGAAGGTGTGGGGAAAAGGAAATCCTCCTATACTGTTAGTGGGAATGTAAATTGGTACAATCACTATGGAGAACAGTGTAGAGGTTTCTTAAAGAACTAAAAATAGAGCTACCATATGACCTAGCAGTGCCCCTCCTAGGCATATATCCAGAGAAAACCATGGTTCAAAAGGATACAAGCACCCCAGTGTTCATTGCAGCACTGTTTATGACAACCAAGACATGGAAACAACCTAAATGTCCATCAATGGGTGAATGGATAAAGAAGATGTGGTACATATATACAATGGAGTATTATTCAGCCATAAAAAAGAATGAAATAATGTCATTCGCAGTGACATGGATGGACCTAAAGATTGTCATACTGAGTGAAGTAAGTCAGAAGGAGAAAGACAAATATTATATGATATTGCTTATATGTGGAATCTAAAACAATGATACAAATAAGCTTATTTACAGAACAGAAATAGACTCATAGGCATAGAACACAAACTTACAGTTACCAAAGAGGAAAGGAGGGGGGGATAAATTAGGAGTTTGGGATTAAAATATACACACTACTATATATAAAATAGATAACCAACAGGACCTACTGTATAGAACAGGGAACTATACTCAGTAAATTTCAATAACCTATAATGCAAGAGAATGTAAAAAAAGGAATTTATATATTCTTATATATATATATACAACTGAATTCATATATATATATATATATATATATATATCTGAATCACTTTGCTGTACACCTGAAACTGACACAACATTGTAATCAACTATATTTCAATAAAATTGTTTTTATAAATTTATTTATTTATTTATTTATCTGTTGTCTGTGTTGGGTCTTCATTGCTGCATGCGGGCTTTTTCTAGTTGCAGAGAGCAGGGGCTACTCTGTTGCGGTGCGCAGGCTTCTCATTGCAGTGGCTTCTCTCATTGCAGAGCACAGGCTCTAGGCACACAGGCTTCAATAGTTGTGGCACACAGGCTCAATAATTTCAGCTTGTGGGTTGTAGAGCATAGGCTCACTAGTTGTGGTGCACAGGCTTAGTTGCTCCATGGCACGTGCGATCTTCCCATACTAGGGCTCGAACCCATGTCCCCTGCATTGGCAGGTGGGTTCTTAACCACTGCGCCACCAGGGAAGCCCAATAAAATTTTTTTTAATTAAAAAAACTGAAAGCTCAATTCTTAGATGCCAAAGCCTTCATATGAGTTTGAACTTTAAAAATAAATAAAAAAGAGAATAGATAAGCCTGGGCTTGATGAGATGGGTTAATTTAAATATCTGGTATTTGCATTTTTGTAGTCACCTCACAGTCATTCTTATATCTTCCAAACCAAGCTTGAAAATTACACAGTTGTTTTAATCCACTGTATTTACAGATAGTAAAGAGAGCCTCCAAGCCTCCTTTTATACTGTTAAACATATTTTTCCTTCTGCCTCCAAAATGTTAAGTTAAGCCATTTGGACACTGTGCTTATTGGTTTAAATACTTTAGGCCCTGGTAGAGGTGCTGTTTGTCACTACAGATTTCTTCTCTGTCATGTGTGAAGCACAAGGGAGAATGAGCATATAACTCTCTTGTTTTGAAAATCGTTCTGAGGGTAGATCCACTTCAAAAGCTTAGGGTCCAACTTTGAAGTCTGCTCCACTTCAAAAGCTTTGCCTTGAAGTGCGTTATGGAGAGAAATGCACACCAAGACATCCTGAATTTTAAGGTTTATTGAGAATTACTTCCTGTGGAGAAAAATAAAAGCAAGATAATAAATGAGGGGAAATCAGTCTGAAAGAAAACTTGAAAAGATGTAGAAATAAAATTTTTCTTTATTAAAAAAAAACTATTTTGCAAAAGTTTTAGCACACTTTTTCTTCATGGTTTATTCTATTAGTAACTTTAAACTAAAAGATTGTTCATTCTAAATAAAATAATATTGTAAATATTTGAGTATTTTTAAATCTAATAAAATTTAAAATAGCATTAAATAGAGACCACCACATAGAGTCAAGAGTAACAAAGAATAATGCTCTTTGTCATTGTTATGTAAAAACAGTTTAAAGTGTTACTTCCTGAAATGAACAGAAGAAATGTAGTATAAAAGACATATGTTATTTGCTTTTATTTAGAGATTACACTTAAACTATGGTAGTCCCTTAAGTACAGGGGTGTTTTCTGTTTTGTTCACTGATGTGTCTCTTTCAGTAGGTTAATGCCAGCCACATTGTGGGTACCCAAAAATCATTTACTAAATAAATGAATGAATCACTAATAAACCAGAGAGGATACAGAGAAAAGATAGCAAAGTGTTCTCAGGAATAGAATGTGAACGTTTACTACTCACAGATTATTAAAATCAGAAATTATCTAAACCTTTGCTCCTCCAAATGTGGTCCACAGACCAGCAGCATCAGCATCACCTGAAAGTTTCTTCGATGTACAGATTCTTAGAGCCCATCCTGATGTACTGAATGAGAATCTGCATTTAAGAAAACTGCAGGTGATTCACGTGCACAATAAAGTTGGCAAAGTCCAGACTTAGATGACTTTGGTGTTCACAGTGGAGTCATATCTCAGGAGCCAGGGAGCAAGTGTGCTAACTTACCATAAGATGGGAGTGAAATAAGAGGCCTTGGGGAAATGGATCCCATAGCTGATCTGACAAAGAAGAGTTGATCTGAGGAATAGGCACAGGATCCAAAAGAAAACAGAAGTCTCTGAGCATAAACTGAGCAAATTGTCAACAAAATATGGTTGAAGACCAAGTAGAATAAGTGGGGGTAGGGGGTGGAGGAAGCAGTGGTCCATTCACATAGGTTTCTTGGAAGCCCAAAAAGGCAGTAAGCACCTTTTGGTTCCTTGGATGGCCCATGTGGGTTACAGAGCCTCAGACACTGGACTGAAATATAAGAGAAGGACTCTGAGGTTGGAATGAAAAAAGGAAGGAAGGAAGAAAGGAGTGAAGGTGGGAGGGAAAGAAGGAAGGATCCAGAAATGTGTGAGAAGACCAGAAGATAATCCCAGAACAGAAGAGAAGAATGAAAAAAAAATTCTATTAAAGATCTACTATGTGACAGACACTGACCAGATGCTTTGCACAGAGTATATGATATGTATTATTATCTGAATTTGCAGATGAAAGGGAAAAATACTGAGGCTCAGAGAGCAGAAAACCATAAACAGTCATTTCAGAGGAATCACATATGACCAAAACATATGAAAAGCTCAGCTTTGTGAGAAATCACAGAAATGCCAATCAAGACCATTTTATGACTAGATTGATAAAAATGAAGAGGCATGACAACAAGTTTTATAGCCCCTGTGGATTAATAGGCTCTCATACATTACTGGCGGGAGTATAAATTGCTACAATCACTTTGGAAAAAATTTCAGCATCATCTCATTAGAATGAAGATATGCATACCCTTCAAACTAGCAATTCCATCCTTAGACATATGCTCTTAACTATAGACAATCTCACGCATATGAACAAAAAAAATTTTGTAGCAGCATGAAATAATAATAGACAAACTGGAAACAATTACACGTACGTTGACTGAAAAGCAGATAGATAAACTGTGGTATAGTCATTTAGTGGAATAATTTACAGCAATGCAAATTAATGAGTTAAATCTACATCCAGTAATATGGCTAAATCTTTGTAGTATTATATTTAGAGAAATAAGCAAGCCCTAAAAGACTACATATAGTATGAAACCTTTGTTTTCAAATTCAAAAGCAAATTAAAATAAAAATATTGAAGCAAATATGAGTATTAAACTAAAAAAATAAGGCAAGGGGATGATAAGCACAAAATTCAAGACAGTGACAACAGGAAGGGAAGAATCAGGTGGCAGGAATAGAGAGGAACATAAAGATGACAGTTACACCATAGCTCTTGAATTGGATCATGGATTGAAGGGTATCAATTATATTATTAAATAAATGAATCCAAAGGCCAGTGATTAAACTGTATAATAAACAAAGATGATCACTAACTCTGTGCTGTACACTGATCATCCTAATTTGGAAAAGAAATAGAAAAGGAGAGCATAATCAAAAAAGGATTAAATTTTTTTGATCAGGTTGCAAAAGCCAAATTTGTTGTGAACATTATCAGATCATACAATCAAATAATGTAATCAGGAGTATTTTATTAAACATAATTTTATTTATTTTTAATCTAAAAATACATATGTGCATTTAAAAGCAGAATTTTGTTAACTCTAAGATGAAAATCAATTTATTTTTATAATTTTATCTTCAATTTTAAGTCTCAAACTTTTTTTCTGTTTACTCAGCTTTTGTTCTTGTTCAAAGTGGTAAACCTTAATTGGTCCTTTTCTAGAACCAATAATCTTAATATGTGTCTTCCATATTGGAAAGAGCTTCCTTATATTAGTCCCAAAATCTGCCCTTTGTAATTGCTCTGTTGGCTCAAGTTCTATCTTCTGGTATGCTTCTTTGTTTATTTGAAACCACCTTGCTTCTAGAGTTCTACCTTCTCCTTTATAAATCTTACCCTGGGTACCCCAACACTCAGTGATTATTGTCTTTTATGAATCTCGGTCTGTATCAGGAAGTTGATACTTTAAATTTTTAATTGAACTTTATATGCTCATTCCCGGCCTCCTCAACTACATTATAAGCTACTTGAGGGCTACAGACTTACGTGCTTTATATCTCATAATATTAGAGATTTGTGAGTGTCAAACACTCACCTTTCCTCCCATCCAGTAGAGAATGGATGCTGGAAGATTCATAGGGCTCTAAAAAATCAGTTTTGTTAATGATGATCTAATAACTTAAAAAAAAAAAAAAAAAGACTGATAAAGCTGGGTTGGGAATATTAACCGGAACCCAAGGCCAGACTTGAAAACTATTGAGGCTGCAAAGCATTTGCAACTAGAGAAAATGGAAAATTTCAGACTTTCCCTACTCTGTCCCTCGTCCCTTAAAAAGCCCCTCGCTAGGGTCCTATGATGTGGAGAATAGTCATGTAGGACCATCCTGCATGACCACAGGCCATAGGCATCTACCGAGAGAGATTTTCCATTGTCAGGCAATAGCACTAACCAGTAAAAGTGGTTAGTCCATCTAACTAGGTGAAAAGAGAAAGAAACTGAAGTGTTCACTCCACTAGTCCCCCACCCAGTGGGAAAGGAGTAGCACTAGTAGAAATACGAGGGAGAAATAGGCAACCTCTGTTGAATGAATGAATGAACTAAATATGCTCATGGGACAAAAAGCAAATTGTTTGTGATAAGGCATGGCTGTGTACAAAGAGAAAGAGACATAGATATTCAGAGGCAAATGACCCCTAACCTACAATCTTATTGGTCCCTTGGACAACAGCTACAAATCAAGATATTGTACACTGGGCTGTTATTCTATATATGTACAATATTGTAAACTGAGCTTTCGTGTCTGGAAACACATTTCACACCCAAAGAAATTAATATAAAGCACAAACATGTTTTTACAAACAAATATAAAGCCACGTAGAAATATTGCAGCAGGGAGGGGGAGGGTTCTCTAACTGATTTGGACTAGGTGAGGCTTTCTCAAATATATGTCCAAGGGTATGTTTCTTTGCTGATCAATCTCTCTACATCAAACAAAGACATTCTTCCTTCCTCCAAGGAACTTTGATCTGTATTCAAAATTAAGGTCATCTTTTCTACAATTATCATTGTCCACGCAATGTGCATTAATGCATCCAGAAGCTTTCGAACAGTAAATGGTAAGAGGTTGAGGGAGTGAAGGAGAAAAGATGGCAGTTTCCATAGTGACTTCTTTACTGTGACCAGTAGAGGTGGCAGAATAGCCGTTCATTCTGGGTTACATTCTTCAGGCTGTCACCCATAAATAAGAGTTAGGATCAGGATTATAAATAGCATTAAAGCAGAAGTGAAGGGACTGTTAAATTGAACTATTTATGAATGTCCTGTGCCAGTAAGTGACTTAAGATACACTTATTTGTTCATATCCTAGCCTTTTTTTTAATTAAGAAATTTAAAATGGAAATTTATACATATTTATGCCTTTCAGGCACCCAGAAATAATGACTGTTAGTTTATCATTTCTAGCAAAGTAATAAACCCCACAATCTATTTGAGGTGGAGAGAGGAGTTTCAAATATCTTCAGCAGACAGTGAAGTAGCCATACATGTGAAGCAATGGGATGTAAAACTATAGGTCCTTCTAAGTCATTTAGCTTCATTGAGTTAAGCAAACAAATAAATACAGAACTAGAATTAGAGCTGTATCATTAAGTTTTCCACCCTGCACAGCTTTGTGGCAGGCATCTACCATAACGAAAGGAGGAGGAAAGTTCCTCAGTAACTGAAGTCAGCAAATAGCTGCATCAAAAGTAAGAATATAATCATCTATTTGCAGTTCTTAAGCTTTTTGTTTGTTCAGTAGACCTCTTCAGCTGGGCCATTTATAGGGTATGCCTTTCCTGAGAGGATAATTCTTTACAGTCTGGCACAAAAAAAAACAATCATTATAACCAGCGATGAAAACAATACTATGTAAACATCAATTTAGTAATTTTCTCCTGTAGATTACCAGTTTTATCATGGAAGTGCATTAAGCACTTATGGAAGTATAAAATGTCTGCATTGGGTAAAGAAAGACAGTGAGGAAAGTCACACAGTGTCTCCCTTAAGGAGCTTACAGAAAAAAGATGGCGGTGAAGTAGAGGCACATGGAATGCATCCCTCTCAACAGATGCATTGGGAATGCACCAAAGGACGCAATAATTCCCACAGAGAACCAACTGAACACCAGCAGATGACCTCGGACACCAGAAAGGACTGCAAGGATCCCAACATAACCAGTAGGGAGGCATTTATGATGGCTCAAAGAGGGTGAAGTGGCTGCACTGTGGCAGACGGGAGGGAGTGAGAAACACATGGAGGGTCCACACCACGGCTCAGTGTTCCCGGACTGAGATGTCGATTCACAGCTGAACAGGAGGTCTGGGAGTGGGAGTGTGGGAACCAGAGAACTGGTTCTGGGTGAGAAACATTGTTGGCAGTGGGAAGACGGACCAAGAGGACAGGAGGGAAGAGGTCTGCAGTGAGGAGTGCCTGCCCTGGAGAGCTGAGGGACCATAGTGACAGCTGGATGCTCCTGGCTCACAGGCGGGGGTGGAGGGTGGCACAGGCATAGCCTCTCTCTCTCTCTCTCTGCATCTGCAACGGGCAGAGGGAGGATCCCTGTGGGCCAAGCTAAGACACTCAGGGATAACAAAGGCCCTCAAGCCCTCAGGCTGGGCTGGCTTAGAGTGCCTGCAGCAGAGAGCAAAAAGCCTGGAGAGAGGCCCAACTCTGAAACATTCTGTTTACACCTGAGCCACCAGCGTCCCTCTGCAACAGGCACCTCCACGCCCGACTGAACCACCGTGACCCAGACAGTGCACCATTGCTCACTCACTCCCAGGGGAAGGAGCCACTATTGTACCCTCTCTCTCCCCACACACCAGCGCTTACAGATGAACAATAAAGTAAGCTCTGCTGGTCTCAGAGTAATACAAAAAACCCAGGGCGGGTAGAAGGACACTTACAGCTGAGACCCCAAGGAAACAAAAATATTAGTATTGATTCTATTGAACTGGTCCATTCTGGGGTCAGTTCTAGTTTTTTTGTTTGTTTGCTTCTTTTTTTTCTTTATTAATTACAATCTTAGTCCTAAGGGATCTACAAATTTTATAACATTTTTTATTCTATTTTTATTTTTAGCCTTTTTATATATTTCTATTTCTAGCTAAGTTTTCTGTAGTGCTGACTGTACATCTCTCCTACTTTCTTTTCAACTCTATCTTTTATACATTTCTATTTCTTTCTTTTTATTTTCATATTTCCAGTCACACTATGCTTTTCTGTTGTCCTGTCTTCTCTCCTTTTTTAGTTTATTTTATCTTAACATACTTATAAGCAACATTATCGATCTGCTCAGTCTCCTTGCTTTATTCTCCAGATGACACACCACCTTGGTATTTATTATTAGGTTTTTGTCCTTATCTTAGTTCTCAGTATAGTTGTCTAACTTCATTCTGAGAATCTCCATTCTGTCTGGTGGTACTCTATCTCTTCTTTTTTATATTTGATCCTACCTTTCAATATCTCCCTGGATTTGTGTTTGTGTATGTGTGGTGTTATTTGTTTGTTTCTTTCTTTCTTTTTGCTTTTGTTTCTGTTTTGTTCTCTTTTGGTTTTGAAATTCTGTTGGTTTCTTCTTTGAATGTCTGATAGCATACTGGAGTTCTTCTGTCAGGTATTTCTAGTGCCTTATGTTCTATTGGATTCAGTATTTGTGTGTCTTATACATGTATGTGTTTCCTAGACTTAGTATTTGTTTGACTCAACACTCTGCCATTAGTTTGGGGCTTGGACAGTCTTCTTGAAACCCCTTTATTGCCAGGACAAGCAACCCCTGAAGTTTGGACTACCATGAGAAAACAAAGAAACACCATGCAGAAAAAGGAGCAGGAAAAAAACCCACAAGACCAAATAAATGAAGAGGAAATAGGAAAAATGCCTGAAAAAGAATTCAGAGTAATGATAGTAAAAATGATACAAAATCTTGATAACAAAAAACAGAAAATACAAGACACAGTTAATAAGGACTCAGAAGAACGAAAGAAAAAACAAACAGCAATGGACAACAAGATAACTGAAATTAAAAATATTCTAGATGATATCAACAGCAGAATAACTGAGGCAGAAGAACAAATAACTGAGTTGGAAGACAGAATGGGGGAAATAACTGCCACAGAGTAGGAAAAGAAAAAAGAATAAAAAGAATAGAAGACAGTCTCAGAGACCTTAGTGATAACATTAAGCACACTAACATTCAAATCATAGGCATCCCAGAAGAAGAAGAAAAAAAGAAAGGGTCTGAGAAAATATTTGAAGAGGTTATAGTGGAAAACTTCCCCAATATGGGAAAGGAAATAATGAACCAAGTCCAAGAAGCACAGAGAGTCCCATACAGAATAAACCCAAGGAGAAATACACCAAGACACATATTAATCACTAACAACAAACACAAAGAAAAAATATTAAAAGCAGCAAGAGAAAAGCAACAAACAACATATAAGGGAAAACCCATAAGGATAACAGCTGACCTTTCTACAGAAACTCTGCAGGCCAGAAGGGAATGGCAGGATATCCTGAAAGTCCTGAAAGAGAGAAACCTACAGCCAAGAATACTCTACCCAGCAAGAACCTCATTCAGATTTGATTGAGAAATCAAAAGCTTTCCAGACAAGCAAAAGTTAAGAGAATTCAGCACCACCAAACCAGCCTTACAACAATTGCTATAGGAACTTCTCTAAGTAGGAAACACAAGAAAAGGAAAACACCTACAAAAACAAACCCAAAACAATTAAGAAAATGGTAATTGGAACACACATGTCAATAATCACCTTAAATGTAAATGGATTAAATGCTCCAACCAAAAGACACAGACTGGCTGAATGGATACAAAAACAAGACCCTTCTATATGCTGCCTACAAGAAACCCACTTCAGACCAAGGGATACATATAGACTGAAAGGAAAGGGATGGAAAAAGATATTCCATGCAAATGGAAGTCCAAAGAAAGCTGGAGTAGCAATACTCATATCAGACAAATTAGACTTAAAGTAAAGACTATTACAAGAGACAAAGAAGGAAACTACATAATGATCAAGGGATCCATCCAAGAAGAACATATCACAATGGTAAATATATATGCCCCCAACGTAGTAGCACCTCAATACATAAGGCAAATGCTAACAGCCATAAGAGGGGACATCGACAGTAACACAATAATAGTGGGAGAGTTGAACACCCCACTTACATCAATGGACAGATCATCCAAACAGAAAATAAATAAGGACACACAAGCTTTAAATGACACATTAGACCATCTCGACTTATTGGATATTTAAAGGACATTCCATCCAAAAATGACAGAATACACTTTCTTCTCAAGGGCACATGGAACATTTTCCAGGATAGATCACATCTTGGGTCACAAATCAAACCTCAGTAAATTCAAGAAAATTGAAATCATATCAAGCATGTTCTCTGACCACAATGCCATGAGACTAGGTATCAATTACAGGAAAAAAACTGCAAAACATACAAACACATGGAAGCTAAACAATACACTATTAAACAACCAAGAAATCATTAAAAAAATCAAAGAGGAAATCAAAAAATATCTAGAAACAAATTACAATGAAAACACAACAACCCAAAACCTATGGGACACAGCAAAAGCAGTTCTAAGAGGGAAGTTTATAGCAGTACAGTCCTACTTCAAGAAACAAGAAAAATATCGAATAAACAACCTAACCTTACACCTAAAACAATTAGAGAAAGAAGAACAAAGAAACCCCAAAGTGAGCAGAAGGAAAGATATCATAAAGATCAGATCATAAATAAATGAAAAAGAAAGGAAGGAAACAATAGCAAAGATTAATGAAACTAAAAGCTGGTTCTTTAAGAAGATGAACAAAATTGATAAACCATTAGCCAGACTCATCAGGAAAAAAAGGGAGAAGACACAAATCAACAAAATTAGAAATGAAAAAGGAAAAGTAACAACCGACACCACAGAAAGACAAGAGATCATGAGAGACTACTACAAGCAACTATATGCCAATCAATTGGATAACCTGGAAGAAATGGATATATTCTTAGAAAAATACAATCTTCCAAGACTGAACCAGGAAAAAATAGAAACTATGAACAGACCAATCACAAGTATGAAAATTGAGGCAGTGATTAAAAATCTCCCAACAAACAAAAGCCCAGGGCCAGATGGATTCACAGGCGAATTCTATCAAACATTTAGAGAATAGCTATTACCTATCCTTTTCAAACTCTTCCAAAATATAGCAGAAGGCGGAACACTCCCAAACTCATTCTACAAGGCCAGCATCACCCTGAGACCAAAACCAGGCAAAGATGTCACAAAAAAAGAAAATTACAGGCCAATATCACTGATGAATATAGATGCAAAAATCCTCAACAAAATACTAGCTAACAGACTCCAACAGCATATTAAAAAGTTCATACACCATGATCAAGTGGGGTTTATCCCTCGGATGCAAGGATTCTTCAATATACGCAAATCAATCAATGTGATACATCATATCAACAAATTGAAGGATAAATACCATATGATAATCTCAATAGATGCAGACAAACTTTTGACAAAATTCAACATCCATTTATGATTAAAAACTCTCCAGAACATGGGCATAGAAGGAAATTACCTCAACATAATAAAGGCCATATATGACAAACCAAAAGCCAGCATCGTTCTCAGTGGTGAAAAACTGGAAGAATTCCCTCTAAGAACAGGAACAAGACAAGGGTGTCCACTCTCACCACTATTATTCAACATAGTTTTGGAAGTTTTAGCCACAGCAATCAGAGAAGAAAATGAAATAAAAGGAATCCAAATTGGAAAAGAAGAAGTAAAATTGTCACTCTTTGCAGATGACATGATATTATACATAGAAAACCCTAAAGACTCTACCAGAAAACTGCTAGCACTCATTGATGAATTTAGCAAAGTAGCAGGATACAAAATTGATGTGCAGAAATCTCTTGCATTCTATACACTAACAACAAAAGAGCAGAAAGAGAAATTAAGGAAACTCTCCCATTTACCACTGCAACAAAAAGAAGAAAATACCTAGGAATAAACCTGCCTAAGGAGGCAAAAGATCTATATGCAGAAAACTTTAAGACACTGATGAAAGAAATCAAAGACGACACAAACAGATGGAGGGACATACCATGTTCTTGGATTGGAAGAATCAACATTGTGAAAATGACCGTACTACCCAAAGCAATTTACAGATTCAGTGCAATCCTGATCAAATCACCAATGGCATTTTTCACACAACTAGAACAAGAAACCTTACGATTTGTATGGAAATGCAAAAGACCCCAAATAGCCAAAGCAATCTTGAGAAGGAAAAATGCAGTTGGTGGAATCAGGCTTCCAGACTTCAAACTATACTACAAGGCCATAGTGATCAAGACAATATGGTACTGGCAGAAAAACAGAAAGGAAGATCAATGGAATAGAATAGAGAACTCAGTGGTAAGCCCAAGCACATATGGGCACCTTATCTTTGACAAAGGAGGCAAGAATATACAATGGAAAAAAGACAGCCTCTTCAATAAGTGGTGCTGGGAAAATTGGACAGCAACATGTAAAAGAATGAAATTAGAACACTTCCTAACACCATACACAAAAATAAACTCCAAATGGATTAAAGACCTAAATGGAAGGCCAGACAGTATAAAACTCCTAGAGGAAAACATAGGCAGAACACTCTACGACATACATCAAAGCAAGATCCTTTTTCACCCCCCTCCTAGAATCATGGAAATAAAATCAAGAATCAACAAATGGGACCTAATGAAACTTAAAAGCTTTTGCACAGCCAAAGAAACCATAAACAAGACAAGAAGGCAACCCTCAGAATGGGAAAAAATAGTTGCCAATGAAACAATGGACAAAGGATTAATCTCCAAAATATACAAGCAGCTCATGCAGCTTAATACCAGAAAAGCAAATAACCCAATCCACAAATGGGCAGAAGACCTGAACAGACATTTCTCCAAAGAAGACATACAGATGGCCGACAAACACATGAAAAGATGCTCAACATCACTAATCATTAGAGAAATGCAAGTTGAAGCCACAATGAGTTATCACCTCACACCAGTCAGAATGGCCATCATCAAAACATCTAGAAACAATGAATGTTGGAGAGGGTGTGGAGAAAAGGGAACCCTCCTGCACTGTTGGTGGGAATGTAAGTTGGTACAGCCACTATGGAAAACAATTTGGAGGTTCCTTAAAAAACTACAAATAGAACTACCATATGATCCAGTAATCCCACTACTGGGCATATACCCAGAGAAAACCATAATCTGAAAAGAAACTTGTACCATAATGTTTATTGCAGCACTATTTACAATAGCCAGGACATGAAAGCAACCTAAATGCCCATCAACAGATGAATGGATACAGAAGATGTGGCATATATATACAATGGAATATTACTCAGCTATAAAAAGGGATGAGATGGAGCTATATGTAATGAGGTGGATAGACCTGGAGTCTGTCATACAGAGTGAAGTAAGCCAGAAAGAGAAAAACAAATATTGTATGCTAACTCCTATATACAGAATCTAAAAGAAAAAAAAAAAGGTACTGGTGAACCCAGTGACAAGACAAGAATAAGGATGCAGATGCAGAGAATGGACTGGAGGACATGAGATTGGGGGAGGCGGGGGGTGAAGGGGAAGCTGGGACGGAGTGAGAGAGTAGCATAGACATGTATATACTACCAACTGTAAAATAGATAGCCAGTGAGAAGTTGCTGTATAACAAAGGGAGATCAACTCAATGATGGGTGATGCCTTAGAGTGCCAGGACAGGCAGGGTGGGGGGGAGTCGAGAGAGGAAGGGTATATGGGGACATGTGTATAAATACAGCTGATTCACTTTGGTGTACCTCAAAAACTGGCACAAGAGTGTAAAGCAATTATATTCCAATTAAAAAAAAAAAGTAGCTTACAGACTGGTCCAGAAGTGATAATACAAAAGTAAGACAGCTGGCATGTCTGGAGACAGAAAGATATTCTAAGCAATACCTGGGTTAAAGAAGAAATTATAAGGGAAATTATTAAATGCTAAGAACTGAGTAACAATGAAAACAATGCATGTTAATATCTGTGGAACACCACTAAAGTAGTACTGAAATAAATTTTTAGTTTAAAGAAGAAAATTTTAAAATAAGTAAACTAGGTATCCAACTTGACAAGGTAGAAAGAGCAATGGAATAAGCCCAAAAGAACAAGTAGGAAGAAATTGACAGCTTTAAGGGATCAATGAATTAGAAAACGAAAGAATCAAGACATGATAAACTACACAAAAATTAGATTCTTTGAAAGGTTTAAGATGGAAAAAGTTCTAAAAGCTATATGAAAAAAGAGTTAAACAAAGTACATAATAAAAGGGAGAAATAACACAATATATCAAAATGTCAAAACTTTAAAATAAAAAGATAACATGAAAAAGTATACACTGATAATCTAGATGAAAGGGACATAATTTTGGAAAAAATATAAAATGCTCAAATTAGAGGAAATAGAATACTTGAACTGATCCAGAAGATTGTACAGGTGAATTCCACCCAACATTAAAGTAACAAATGACTTACTACAGGGAAAAAAGTGGTTTAAAAAACAGTAAGTAGGAACTTCCCTGGTGGTGTGGTGGTTAAGAATCTGCCTGCCAATGCAGGGGACACGGGTTCAAGCCCTGGTCTGGGAAGATCCAACATGCCTGCTGTGGAGCAGCTAAACCCATGAGCCACAACTACTGAGGCCATGTGCCACAATTGCACTCTAGGGCCCACGTGCTGCAACTAATGAGCCCACATGCTGCAACTACTGAAGCCCGGGTGCCTAGATTCCATGCTCTGCAACAAGAAAAGCCACCACAATGAGAAGCCCGTACACCACAGCAAAGAGTAGCCCCCACTCGCCGCAACTAGAGAAGGCCCATGCACAGTAGCAAAGACCGAATGCAGCCAAAAATAAATTAAAATAAAATAAAATAATAAAAGTTAAAAAAAAAAAAAAACAAAAGTAGTGGACTACTTTAAAGCAAAGTAATCCACTTTATCTTACAAGGTTAAAATAATCTTGATTCCAAAATTGAAATACAAAAAGAAGAAATTAAAAATTTCCCTTAAGAACATAGGTGCAAAAACATCCTAAATAAAGCATTAACTGAATACAATGGTTTATTTTAAAATACAGTAGTACATCATAATCAAATGAAGTTCAGCACAAGAACCCAAGATGGTTAAATCGCAGAAAAATCAATGTGATTCACCACATTAATAAATTATGGAAGAAAAGTCACACGATCACCACAATCAATCCAGAGGAGTTTCTGATACAATTTGACAAATTAATTTCTAATTACTAGAAATTAGTAATAGAATAGAATTCTCTTGACCTTATAAAGACTATTTACCCAAAATCCTCAGTAAATATCATGGTTAAAAATATACATTAGGTGAATTCTTTAAGATAAGAAATAAGACAAGAATGTCCTTGGTATAGTAGAGAAGTTTTGTTTACCACAGTGCTAGTACAGCATGTGGCATAAAACACATTTTCAATAAATATTTGTGGAATGAATGAGCATTAGTACTCCAAAGTCTTGGCCAGCACACTAAAACAAGAAAAAAAAAAGAGTTCATATAAGGATTGAGAGAAATGATACAGTTTAGCATTATTTGCATATGGTTTCATCTTTTACAAAGAAATCTCAAGCAAATCAATGTAACACACAAACTAATTGTTTAATAGAACTAATAAAACAATTCAACAATATCAATTTATATAAATTGTGTTCTCCTATGCCAGCAATACCAAATTAAGAAATTCAATGGAAAATAAGCTATATATCAGTTACCTTTTGTTCAGCTGCATATGCCAGAAAAACCTCACTTACAGCAATTTAAACAAATAGAAGTTGATTTTTCTCACAGATCTGAAGGTAGATGGTTGCTTGTATTTGTTTCAGGGATGCAATAATAGCAAGGAGACTGTCTCTGCAACACTCTCATATTTTCCCTCATGGGTGCAAAAGGGCTGCTGTGGCTTCAGACACTGTATCTACATTTAAGGCAGAATGAAAGGGGAAAGGCTGTGCATCCATCTCTTTTTTCATGAAAGCAAAATCTTTCACAGGACCCCTCCCTACAACAGACTCCAACTTAAATTTCATTAGCAGAACAGTATCACAAGACCACCCTTTTTTAAAAATGGGAGTATAGTTGATTTACAATGTTACATTACTTTTAAATGTACAGCAAATTGATTCAGTTATATACATACACACATATATATTCTTTATAAGATTCTTTTCCATTATAGTTTATTACAAATTATTGACCATAGTTCCCTGTACTGTACAGTAGGTCCTTGTTGCTCATCTATTTCGTATATACAAGTGCCTATACATTAGTCAAAAACTCCTAACTAATCCCTCCCCCGCTTTCCCTTTGGTAACCATAAGTTTATTTTCTGTCTGTGGGTCTATTTCTGTTTTGTAAGTTCATCTGTATCATTTTTTTAGATTCTACGTATAGGTGGTTATCATATGATATTTGTCTTTGTGTGCCTTACTTCACTTAGTATGATAATCTCTACTTCCATCCACATTCCTGCAGATGGTATTATTTCATTCTTTTTTATGGCTGAGTAATATTCCATTCTTCTGCTCATTCATCTGTCAGTGGACATTTAGGTTGCTTCCATGTCTTGGCTATTGTAAATAGTGCTGCAGTGAACACTAGGGTGCATGTATTTTTTTTAATTATAGTTTTCTCTGGATATATGCCCAGGAGTGGAATTGCTGGATCATATGAAGAACATTAACACCATATACAAAAATAAACTCAAAATGGATTAAAGACCTAAATGTTAGACTGGATACTATAAAAATCCTACAGGAAAACATAGATAGAACCCTCTTTGACATATATCACAGCAATATCTTTTTGGATCCACCTCCTAGAGTAGTGGAAATGAAAAGAAAAATAAACAAATGGGCCCTAATTAAAGTTAAAAGCTTTTGCACAGCAAAGCAGACCATAAACGAAACAAAAAGAAAACCTACAGAATGAGAAAAAATACTTGCAAATGATGCAAAAGACAAGGGATTAATCTCCAAAATACACAAACAGCTCAATATCAAAAAACTAGCAACCCACTCAAAAAATGGGCAGAAGATCTAAATAGACATTTATCCAAAGAAGACACAAAGATGGCCAAAAGGTGCATGAAAAGATGCTCAACATCAGTAATTATTACAGAAATGCAAATCAAAACTACAATGAGATATCACCTCACACCAGTCAGAGGATGGAAATTATATCAAGCATTTTTTCCAAACACAACAGTGCAAAACTAGAAATCAACTACAGGATGAAAAGTGGGAAAAGCACATGGAGACTAAACAACGTGCTACTTAAAAACCAATGGTTAGGGCTTCCTAGGTGGCACAGTGGTTGAGAATCTGCCTGCCAATGCAGGGGACACAGGTTCAATCCCTGCTCCAGGAAGATCCCACATGCCATGGAGCAACTAAGCCCGTGCACCACAACTACTGAGCCTGTGCTTTAGAGCCCATGAGCCACAACTATTGAGCCCATGTGCTGCAACTACTGAAGCCCATGCACCTAGAGCCTGTGCTCTGCAACGAGAAGCCACGGCAATAAGGAGCCTGTGCACCACAATGAAGAGTAGCCCCCACTCACCGCAACTAAAAAGAAAGCCCGCACACAGCAAAAAAGACCCAACACAGCCGATAAAATAAATAAATAAATTTAAAAACAAAACAAAACAAAAACCAATGGTTAATGAAGAAATCAAAGGAGAAATCATGAAATACCTTGAGACAAATGAAAATAAAAATACAACTTTCCAAAATCTATGGGATACAGCAAAACAGTTTTAAATCTACTTCAAGAAATAAGGAAAATCTCAAATAAACAACCTAATCTACCATCTAAAGGAATTAGAAAAAGAAGAACAAGCAGAGCTCAAAGCAGAAAGAAGGAAATCATAAAATCAGAGAGGAGATAAATAAAATAGAGACAAAAAAGAAACATAGAAAAGATCAATGAAACCAAGAGCTGGTTTTTTAAAGATAAACAGAATTGATAAGCTTTAGCCATGCTCATTAAGAAAAAAGAGAGAGGATCCAAATAAATAAAATTTTTAAAAAATGAAGGAGGAGAAATTGCAACCAGTCATGAGACTGGCTGTAATACAAACAATCATGAGAATATTACAAACAGTTATATGCCAACAAATTGCACAACCTAGAAGAAATAGATAAATTTCTAGAAACACACAATCTTTCAAGACCAAATCAGGAAGATATAGACAATCTGAACAGACTTATCATTAATAATGATATTGAATTAGTAATCAAAAAAATGCCACCAAACAAAAGTCAAGAACCAGACAGCTTCACAGAGGAATTTTACCAAATAAAGAAGAGCTAATACCTATCCTTCTCATACTATTCCAAAATATTAAAGAGGAGGGAACACTCTATGAGGCCACCATTATCCTGATGTTAAAACCAAAGACATTACAAAAACAAATTACAAACCAGTATCTCTGATGAATATAGATGTAAAAATCCTTAACAAATATTGTCAAATTGAATTCAATAATGTATTAAAAGTATCATACACTATGATCAAGTGGGATTTATTCTGTGCATGCAAGAATATTTCAATATCAGCAAGTCAATCAATTGATATACCACATTAACAAAATGAAGGGGAAAAATTACATGACCATTTTAATAGATGCAGAAAAAAGTAATTGATAAAATTCAACATCCATTCATGACAAAAACTCTCATCAAAGTTGGTATGGCAGGAACATACCTCAACATAATAAAGGCCATTTATGACAAAACCACAGCTAACATCATACTCAGTAGTGAAAAGCTGAAAACTTTTCCTCCAAAATCAGGAACAAGAAAAGGATGCCCACTCTCGCTATTTATGTTTAACATAATATTGGGAGTCCTAGCCACAGCAATCAGATAAGAAAAAGAAATAAAAAGCATCCAAATTGGAAGGGAGGAAGTAAAACTATCACTGTTTGCAGATGACATGATATTATATATAGAAGACCCTAACATCTCCATCAGAAAACTATTAGAACTAATAAATATAGTAAAGTTGCAGAAAAAAGATTAATATACAGACATCTGTGGCTTTTTTATACACTAATAATGAACAATCAGAAAGAGAAAGCCAGAAAACAACTCCATTTAAAATTGCATCAAAAAGAATAAAATACCTAGGAATAAAATTAACCAAGGAGATGAAAGACCTATACTCTGAAAACTATAAAACATATGAAGGAAATTGAAGCTGATACAAAGAAATGGAAAGATATCTTTGTTCATAAATTGGAAAAATTAATATTGTTAAAATATCTGTGCAAACCAAAGATATCTACATATGTAATGCAATCTCTATCAAAATACCCATGACATTTTTTGCAGAACTAGAGCAAATAATCCTAAAATTTATATGGAACCATAAAAGACCCCGAATAGCCAAAGCAATCCTGAGAGAAAAAGAACAAAGCTGGAGTTATCACAGTCCCTAACTTCAGACTATACTGTATAGCTACAGTCATTAGAACAACATGGTACTGGCACAAAAACAGACACATACGTCAGTGGCACAGAACAGAGAGCACAGAAATAAACCCACACACCTAAAGTCAATTAATCTATAGGAAAGGAAGCAAGAATATACAATGGAGAAAAGACAGTCTCTTCAACAAGTGGTGCTGGGAAAACTGTACAGCTACATGTAAAAGAATGAAATTAGAACATTTCCTCACACATATACAAAAATGGATTAAACTCAAATGGGATTAAACTCAATGGATTAAACTCAAAATGGATTAAAGACCTAAATGTAAGACCCAGAAATGTAAGAAGAAAACATAGGCAGAACATGTTTTAACATAAATCATGACAGTATTTTTCTGAATCTGTCTCCTAAGGCAAAGGAAACAAAAGCAAAAATAAATAAATGGAACTTAACTAAACTTTAAAGCTTTTGTACAGCAAAGGAAACCATCAACAAAATGAAAAGGCAACCTACTGAACAGAAGAAAATATTTACAAATTATATGATCAGTAAGAGGTTAATATCCATAAAACTCAATATCAGAAAAACAAACAACCCAATTAAAAATGGGCAGAAGGCCTGAGTAGGTATTTTTCCAAAGACATACAGATGGTCAGCAGGCACATGAAGAGATGCTCAACATCATGAGATACTTATAACTTGAGATGGTGGCAGGATCAAGGGAAAAAATGTTGTAACAGAAAACTTGACGTGTTTAGAGTCAGAGGTGATGGAACAAGCAGAGAAAGCAAAAGTGAAGACCTAAAAGAGACTGGGGATTACACACAGTGTAATCAAGTGGGAGGACATGCAAAATGGAGCCATGATCTCAGATATTAGTTTTGAACTTAGCAAGGACAAGGAACAATTTTTACCTAGAGAAGAAGGTGCACAAAGGTCTAGTGACTATACATAGGGGTTTTAGAGATGGCAAGGAGGAAAACTAAGATATGCAGGTGATACAGAGCTAATCTTATGTATAAAATTGAAGCCAAGGTTATTTGTCAAGAAAGAGGTGGACAGAGATTAGTTGGAAACATTAACAAAGCAGAAAGTCTTTTTGAAATCTTACTGTCTACTGTGAATATTTCATCAGCCCTGTCTTGATATCTGAAAATGAAAATTATATATGGAAAAGTATTGAGTGGCTGAAATCCCACCCCATGGTTAGTACACTGCAGTTTGCCAAGCTGATTTTGCAAACAACCACTTCATTCTTTCAGTCTGAAGCATATGTACTGCAATTTGTATAGCTGCTATCAAGCCAGCAGGGTTGGATGCCAATGTCAGACAATGGGGAAAAAGCTGGCTTTCTTTATTTTACTGAGTTTGTGTTGCCTAGGGAGAGGAATGATTAGTAAAAATATGTTCAGTAGGAGGATAAATGTTTATTTTGACCACATGGGTAAGACCCCTAAGAAATAAGCCAGAAATCTACCGTCAAGGAAATGTATTTGCAACCAATTTGATTTTATCTAAAATAATTATATTAATGTATTTGAATCTTAGTAGTGATAACTTCCTCAAGATTTTGTAATAATATTCATGTGCATTTAACCATTTTCTAATCAAATCGGTAGCAGAGGACCTCTCTGAAATGAATGTGATGTGGTTTTAAAGTTATTCAAATTGTGGTGGAATCAGGTTGACTACTTTTTTGATGATTTGCCATAACTTATTTTTCCAGTATTATCTTTTCATACGTAGATAGTGTCAGCATCCTGATGTTTGGCTTTGCATTATTTTACATGATAGGTATGTGGGAGCAAAATGTGTGCAGTGTATGAAATGGAATCACAATTGACATACTTTGAAAGTGCACAAATGCAAAAAAATAATCTTGAATTCTTTATGAGTTCTCAATTAGTGTAGAATTGATGTTTTCAGTGGTTGTTGAACTTTTAATTTAAATGACATGGTTGGCAGTGAATAGCCTCTTAAGGAAGCATAAGTTGAAATCTTTTTAAATCAATTTGGGTTTTTTTGGTTTTTTTGACAAAAAGGAGCTTTGCAGAAAGAAATGAGTGCCTGTAATAATCCACGCTTCCCTCCTCCTAGACTCACTTCAGGATTGTTTTCCATTTTAATAGCTTCTCTTCCATATGAGTGTTGATTTTCAACTGGTTGTTACTATCTGGGTGTTCTCTTAAAAGTCAACTTCAGGCATTTCTTTACAGTCACTCAGAGTCAGCCAAAGGTATAAATTCAACCCCTTTCCATGGGACACTGTGACACATTTCTTTGGGATTTATAACTGTATGTTAATTTTTTACTTTATTTACCATGTGCAGTAGTTGCTCTCCATGTGTGTTCCCTAGTGAACAAGGAAATCTCCTTGAGAATAACTCTAAAATTCTATCTGGTTTCATGCCTTTCATTCATTCCCTCTTTAACTAGAGTGAACATACACAGATACGATTAACTGCACACAGTAAAAGAAACAAATGACTGTGTTTTGTGCTACTTTTACTTTTATCTCCCTGCCGTGTATAGGAGGAGCATTTTGTCGTCTGTGATGTACTTCTTCTTAATAATACACCAAAGATATCATATTTGCAAAAAGCAACTAACAGAAATTTAGATCTAGAAGGTTGTATAATTTTTAAAACTTACATGGGCTGCTTGTGCCAGCAACTAGAACAGCAAATTCTAGAAACCTAGCTACATTTCAAACAGAGAACTGTGGTTTTGTTCCTCACTGATCCATGTTAGTTCATAAATCCAAACCAGTTCTCAAGTGTTACAGTGAGTACAGCACACAGATCTGTCTAGGAGAAAAAAAAATCAGAGCTTTCCAGGAATTATTAAAGCACCAAATAAATATAACCAGTCATACACCAGGATAGGAATGGATATAATACACTGCTCCTTTTATTGTAGTTCTGTATCTTTCCATGATTACTCTTCTGTGTTTCCTACGTTATTTTTTCATGCTGTTTCAGCATCATTTGTAGATCCCTATCATGCTAGGAATGATTGGTTCTTCTTCCCTTGGACTGATCCAGACTCTCACACCTCTGAACACATCTGCACAGAGGTGCTGGTGAGGGTGGGGTGGAGGCAAAGGTTTGATAATTGGCCTAGAAGTAAAGTCCAACATTTTAAAACTTGCTCCCTTGCCGTACAGAAGAGTTGACTTTTTTGTTTCCTGTGTCATGTGATCCAACGCACTACACCTTCTTTCCCCAACGTCATCCCTACTCACTGATCACAGTCTAGGATTTTCCCATCTTAAAATGTCTTGCCTAATATATGTAGTCACGCTGGGCAATTTGTATAGATTGAGCCATATGAAATTGTTAATATTTTACCCATAAAAATGGCCTTTCCATATGATTCCAAACTAAAAATCTCTATTCAAATACCATATTCCAGTATGATGAGATATACTGTTAGCTTAAGAAATGTTCCTTTTCAGCCTGTCAAACATTGCTATATCACCACTTTCCCACAATTCAATAATTATCATTATTTTTATTTTGTACCTACATCAGACATGAAGCTATTTGATTGGTATTTCAGATTCTGTAGCTTGAGATGAAAACTTTCCAGCCAACTGTGGCTACTCCAATCATCTGCTTATCTTTACTACTCCTACCCATCTTTCATGTTGCACTAGCAGCTGTCTCAGAAAATAGACCAGTAGAGGCAAGTGTGAATCAAGGTAATTTTCCTGATAGTTTATAGTCTGAGTAACTTTTTATTATGAACAAGGCTGAAATTAGGTTTAGAGATTAATCCAGTGTCTATGTCCCCTTTCCTTGGAGAAAATTGAATGCCAATTGCAGATAGAATGGTGAAATAGATATCTACATTACCATCCATAAAATTTCCCAAACCTTCCACAATTGTTTTCAACCAGTCAAATACAGTATATGTGATTATGTGAGGCCAGTAACACAAAACCAAACACTGTAATCCTCTAAAATACTTTTCTGGGGAAACTAGATATGCTGTGAATTCTCAAGAGCATTGTGTTGCAAAATTAATACTACATATTAAAAGCACATAAGCAGCTGAAGGCATCTTGGGAAACAGGAAAAGTAAGCCATTACCCTAAAAGGAAGCTTATATTTAGATAATATTTCTTTCTTTATTCGGGCTTAGTAATTTGATGCATTTAGTAAATTACAGTACGGTTCTATTATACCCTAAAAAGATTGTTTAGCTCTCACAGAGACTATTTATCTTACTTAGAGTACTAAGAATTCTACACCTTTAAAATGAATTCTTATCTAAGCACTTCCAGTGCTTTAATTTTGTGTCTCTTTTGTGCATTGCGCAAAAATATAATGAAACAGATTCTGTACATCTCTAGTTTTAAAAGAATCTCTAACATCTCCATGATATTCCTTGTAAAATTTGATATATAAATTTTTTAACAGAGACATCACAGTAGGATGAAAAAATTTCCAGAATTGCATGTATCTTTAAAGTTCCTTATAAACACAGGAAACCATGGATTGACTGTTTCACTAAATATTTTCAGCAAAGTTTATATATTTTTAACCTTAAAGTTTGTAGCATCTCTATATCATTATTTTGCTACAAATTGAACTCATTGATATCAAATTTCATATACTAGTCATTAGCGAATCATATTTCTTTCTATTTTAATTGTCTATTTTCTCTTGCCCATTTAAAAAAAAAAAGTCTCCTTAAAAAATATCTGTGAATGAAATGGTGAAAGATTTCAAAAGCAAAATTAAAAGAAAAATTACACCTGGGAGAAAATACTTACAATACAAGTAAGAGAAAAAGTATAAACATTTGGGTATTAGAAGATATCCTAAAAATCAATGAGGAATGCTTCCACATCTGGAAAGATGCAATAGAGGTACTTTTCCCTATTTCTCTCACCAACAACTAAAAACCCTAGACATTATATATAAATATGAACATATTAAAACATCTATATTATATATAAAACAAATATAAGTAGGCTCTGAAAGATGAAGAAAAGATGGCAGATTGGCTAAGGACCTTGGGACCCAGGGAACAACACGTTGATGAGTTCTCTGGGTTTTCTTTTTGCCTCATATAGGCCAGACTTTGCACTGAAGAAGCTGCCAACTCAGAAATGCTAATGCACAGAGACCAAAGGAGTCTCAACAAAAGTCTGCTGTCTCTAGTCAGAGAATCAGCAGCAGGGAAAGCCTAGCAATAGAGAAACATTTTAGACAATAACCATTCTACTCTACCAAACAACACAGGAAATCACTATGACCCCACTCCTGCCAATGCCAGCAAAGGGCAAATGGGGAGCCCAGAATTCCACCTTAGCCAGGTTGTAACAAGGCACCCAAACACTTCACCACTGGGGTGGCATTAAAAGAGGTCTAGTAGAGACTCAGGACTTTCACCCTCACCCCATGTTGGTAAGACCACACCACACCATGGTGTCAGTGGAGACCACGTGGAGAGCAAGAACTTTCATCCTCACCCAAGGGTAATGAGAAGGCACCTCTCAGACCTGGCAATGAAGGCGGAGTGGGAATACTGGACTTTTACCTCCAACTGGCAGTAACATGGCAGACCTCTCCTTTCCCTACCAGAATGGCATCAGGCAGAGCCAGTTAACACAGAATATTTAAATAAGATCCAAAGTATTGTAACATAATACAAAAATGTCTAAGTTTCTGCTGAAAACCACTTGTCATACAATGAATGAGGAATATCTCAAACAGAATAAGAAAAAAGAAAATCAATAGATGGCATCACCAAGATGACAAAGATGTTAAAAGTATCTGACAAAAAATTTAAAACAGCCATGATAAAGATGCTACAATGAGCAATTAGGAACATGCTTGAAACAAATGAAAAAAGAGAAACTCAGCAAATAAATAGAAAGTCTCATCAATGGAATATAAAGCAGCTATAAAGAAGAAACGTGAAAATTTTAGAACTGAAAAATACAAATAACCAAAATAAAAAATTCAGCTGGATAAACAACAAGGTCCTAGTGTATTGCACAGGGAACTATATTCAATATCCTAAGATAAACCATAATGGAAAAGAATATGAAAAAGAATGTATATATGTATAACTTAATCACTTTGCTGTACAGCAGAAGTTAACAAAACATTGTAAACAATAAAAGAATTTTTTTTAAAGTTCAGCAAATAAAATCAACAACAGAAGAATAGATACATAGATCAATGGAATAGAATAGAAAACCCAGAAAGAGGTCAACACAAATATGCCCAACTGATTTTTGACAAAGGTGAAAAATCAATTCGATGGAGGAAAGATAGCCTTTTCAACAAATAGTGCTAGAACATTGGACATCCATATGCTCAGAAAAAGATTTTCAACTTAGGTCTCATATCTTACACAAAAATTCACTCAAAACTGATCACAGACTTAAATATAGAAGGTAAAACTTTAAGAAAAAGATCTGAGAAAAATCTTCATACTCTAGGGCTAAGCATAGAGTTCTTAGACTTAACAGGACAAGCAAAAAAAGAAAATATTGATAAATTGGTTTTTATCAAAATTAAAAACTTTTCTCTGTGAAAGACACAGTTAAGAAAATTATAAGACTGTGGGAAGACATTCGGGAGTCTTTCTGAAACCTTGAAAATGTTAAAGTATGTGGGCCGAGCGATGGGATTCAGAATGTCCTGCTTGAGCAGTGGAGGAGCTGAGGGTGCGGGGCGTGGAGACTAATATCACCCTGTTTGGCCCTGAAGGATGGCTGGTTAGCCAAAGACGGGTAAGATTCCTCAGAGGAGGAACAACCTAAGACAGGCACAGCCGCAGAAGGGCCAACAGGGGTGGTGCATAGAGCCTTCCTTATATCACCCTGTTTGGCCCTGGAGGATGACTGGTTAGCCAGAGACAGGTAAGATTCCTCAAGGGAGGAACAACCTAAGACAGGCACAGTCGCAGAGGGGCCAACAGGGGTGGGGCACAGACCCCTAATATCTGAGAGAGGTCTCCTGCCCCCAGGGCTGTTTTGCTCTCCACGCCCAGCTCAAATCCATACCTGCTCAACTCGGACCCAGGAAGCAAACAAAGATAATTGCCTCAGTCATGTGAGGCCTTTGATTGTTTATGGGTATAACCTGAGAATGTTAGCAGAAGAAACCAATAAAAGCAACGTGGGATGAGTCAGCAGGGCTCTTGATCCGAGAGGTCTTGAGCCCCCCGGTCCCACTTTTCTCTTCAGTCTGTGTCTGTGTCTTCTTCAAGCTTGCGGCACCTGTCACTCACCTCCAGTCGCCAAGCTGGTCTCGGCATAAGACAGGCTACAGGGACTTCCCTGGTGGCACAGTAGTTGAGAGTCCGCCTGCCAATGCAGGCATCACGGGTTCGATCCCTGGTCTGGAAGGATCCTACGTGCCCCGGAGCAGCTGGGCCCGTGCACCATGGCTGCTGGGCCTGTGCCCTGGAGCCCCTGAGTCACGGCTATTGAGCGCACATGCCGCAGCTGCTGAGGCCAGTGAGCCTGGAGCCCATGCTCCACAACAGGAGAGGCTACCGCAATAAGAGGCCTGCACAGCACAGAGAAGAGTGATCCCTACTCACCGCAGCTGGCGAAAGCCTGCGCACAGCAGCAAAGATCGAATGCAGTCAATTAATTAATTAATTAGTTTTTTTTTTTTAAAAGACAGGCTAGAGAGGAGAGAAAATGTTTGCAAAACTACATATCCATCACGGAACTATCATCTAGAATACATAGAGGGAACTCCCAAAACTCAACAGTGAAAAAAGCAAACAATCCAATTAAAACATAGACAAAAGACATGAAATAGCACTCACCAAAGAAGACATACAGATGGTAAAATAAGTACACGAGAAGATGCTCAACATCATTAGCCACTAGGGAAATGCAAATTAAAACTACAATGAGATATCACTACACACCTATCAGAATGGCTAAAATAAAAAATAGTGGCAACTCAAAACACTGATGAGAATGCAGAGAAACTGGATCATTCATACATTGCTGATGAGAATGTAAAATATGACAGCCTCTCTAGAAAATAGTATGGCAATTTCTTTAAAAACTAAATACACAGTTACTGTATGACTCAGCAATTGCATTCCTGGGCATTTATCCCAGAGAAATAAAACTTTATGGTAACACAAAAACCTGCACACTAACACTTATAATAACATTGTTCATAATAGCCAAAACCTAGAAATAACCCAGATGTCCTTCAAGGAGTGAGTGATTCAATAAACTGTGGCATATTCATACCATGAAATATTACTCAGCAATAAAAAAGGAAGAAATTATTAGTACACACAAGAAACTAGATGAATCTGAATTTTTTTTAATCCCAAAAGATTATATGCTGTATGACTCCATCTCTGTAATATCCTTGAAATGACAAAATTATAGAAATGAAGAACAGATTAGCCAGGGTTTAAGGAGGGAGGTAGGGTAGAAGGAAAGTGGCTGTGGTTATAAAAGGTAATATGGGAGGAAAAGATGGCGGCGAAGTAGAGAGACGTGGAGTGCATCCCTCCCCACAGATGCATTGGGAATGCACGGAAGGACGCAGTCATTCTCACAGAGAACCAGCTGAACACCAGCAGACGGCCTCGGACACTGGATGGGACTGAGGGGAGCCCGACATAGCCGGCATCCCAGAAGAAGAAGAAAACAAGAAAGGGTCTGAGAAAATATTGGAAGAGGTTCTAGTGGAAAACTTCCCCAACATGGGAAAGGAAATAATTAACCAAGTCCAAGAAGCACAGAGAGTCCCATACAGAATAAACCCAAGGAGAAATACACCGAGACACATATTAATCAAACTAACGACAACTAAACACAAAGAAAAAATATTAAAAGCAGCAAGAGAAAAGCAACAAACAACATATAAGGGAAAACCCATAAGGATAACAGCTGACCTTTCCACAGAAACTCTGCAGGCCAGAAGAGAATGGCAGGATATCCTGAAAGTCCTGAAAGAGAGAAACCTACAGCCAAGAATACTCTACCCAGCAAGAATCTCATTCAGATTTGAGGGAGAAATCAAAAGCTTTCCAGACAAGCAAAAGTTAAGAGAATTCAGCACCACCAAACCAGCCTTACAACAAGTGCTAAAGGAACTTCTCTAAGTAGGAAACACAAGAAAAGGAAAACACCTACAAATACAAACCCAAAACAATTAAGAAAATGGTCATTGGAACACACATGTCAATAATCACCTTAAATGTAAATGGATTAAATGCTCCAACCAAAAGACACAGACTGGCTGAATGGATACAAAAACAAGACCCTTCTATATGCTGCCTACAAGAAACCCACTTCAGACCAAGGGATACATATAGACTGAAAGGAAAGGGATGGAAAAAGATATTCCATGCAAATGGAAGTCAAAAGAAAGCTGGAGTAGCAATACTCATATCAGACAAATTAGACTTGAAAGTAAAGACTATTAAAAGAGACAAGGAAGGACACTACATAATGATCAAGGGATCCATCCAAGAAGAACATATCACAATGGTAAATATCTATGCCCCCAATATAGGAGCACCTCAATACATAAGGCAAATGCTAACAGCTATAAAAGGGGACATTGACAGTAACACAATTATAGTGGGAGACTTGAACACCCCACTTACATCAATGGACAGATCATCCAAACAGAAAATAAATAAAGACACACAAGCTTTAAATGACACATTAGACCATCTCGACTTAATTGATATTTATAGGACATTCCATCCAAAAACGACAGAATACACGTTCTTCTCAAGTGCACACGGAACATTTTCCAGGATAGATCACATCTTGGGTCACAAATCAAACCTCAGCAAATTCAAGAAAATTGAAATCATATCAAACATCTTCTCAGACCACAACGCCATGAGACTAGATATCAATTACAGGAAAAAAACTGCAAAAAAGACAAACACATGGAGGCTAAACAATTCACTCTTAAACAACCAAGGAATCACTAAAGAAATCAAAGAGGAAATCAAAAAATATCTAGAAACAAATGACAACGAAAACACAACACCCCAAAACCTATGGGATGCAGCAAAAGCAGTTCTAAGGGGGAAGTTTATAGCAATACAGTCCTACCTTAAGAAACAAGAAAATGATCGAATAAACAACCTAACCTTACACCTAAAACAACTAGAGAAAGAAGAACAAAGAAACTCTAAAGTGAGCAGAAGAAAAGAAATCATAAAGATCAGAGCAGAAATAAATGAAAAAGAAAGGAAAGAAACCATAAGAAAAATAAATAAAACTAAAAGCTGGTTCTTTGAGAAGATTAACAAAATTGATAAACCATTAGCCAGACTCATCAAGAAAAAAAGGGAGAAGATGCAAATCAACAGAATTAGAAATGAAAAAGGAGAAGTAACAACGGACACCTCAGAAATACAAAAGATCATGAGAGACTACTACAAGCAACTATATGCCAATCAATTGGATAACCTGGAAGAAATGGATACATTCTTAGAAAAATACAATCTTCCAAGACTGAACCAGGAAGAAATAGAAACCATGAACAGACCAATCACAAGTACGGAAATTGAGGCAGTGATTAAAAATCTCCCAACACACAAAAGCCCAGGACCAGATGGGTTCACAGGCGAATTCTATCAAACATTTCGAGAAGAGTTAACACCTATCCTTCTCAAACTCTTCCCAAATATTGCAGAAGGCGGAGCACTCCCAAACTCATTCTACGAGGCTACCATCACCCTGATACCAAAACCAGGCAAAGATGTCACAAAAAAAGAAAACTACAGACCAATATCACTGATGAATATAGATGCAAAAATCCTCAACAAAATACTAGCTAACAGACTGCAACAGCACATTAAAAAAATCATACACCATGATCAAGTGGGGTTTATCCCTGGGATGCAAGGATTCTTCAATATACGCAAATCAATCAATGTGATACATCATATCAACAAATTGAAGGATAAAAACCATATGATCATCTCAATAGATGCAGAAAAAGCTTCTGACAAAGTTCAACATCCATTTATGATAAAAGCTCTCCAGAAAATGGGCATAGAAGGAAATTACCTCAACATAATAAAAGCCATATATGCAAAACCAAAAGCCAACATTGTTCTCAATGGAGAAAAACTGGAAGAATTCCCCCTAAAAACAGGAACAAGACAAGGGTGTCCACTCTCACCACTATTATTCAACATAGTTTTGGAATTTTTAGCCACAGCAATCAGAGAAGAAAAAGAAATAAAAGGAATCCAAATTGGAAAAGAAGAAGTAAAATTGTCACTCTTTGCAGATGACATGATATTATATATAGAAAACCCTAAAGACTCTACCAGAAAACTGCTAGCACTCATTGATGAGTTTAGTAAAGTAGCAGGATACAAAATTAATGCACAGAAATCTCTTGCATTCCTATACACTAACAACGGAAGAGCAGAAAGAGAAATTAAGGAAACTCTCCCATTCACCATTGCAACCAAAAGAATAAAATACCTAGGAATAAACCTGCCTAAGGAGGCAAAAGATCTGTATGCAGAAAACTTTAAGACATTGATGAAAGAAATCAAAGACGACACAAACAGATGGAGGGACATACCGTGTTCCTGGATTGGAAGAATCAACATCGTGAAAATGTCTGTACTACCCAAAGCAATTTACAGATTCAATGCAATCCCGATCAAATTACCAATGGCATTTTTCACAGAACTAGAGCAAGAAATCTTACGATTTGTATGGAAACGCAAAAGACCCCAAATAGCCAAAGCAATCTTGAGAAGGAAAAATGGAGTTGGTGGAATCAGGCTTCCTGACTTCAAACTATACTACAAGGCCATAGTGATCAAGACAGTATGGTACTGGCACAAAAATAGAAAGGAAGATCAATGGAATAGAATAGAGAACTCAGAAGTAAGCCCAAACACATATGGGCACCTTATCTTTGACAAAGGAGGCAAGAATATACAATGGAAAAAAGACAGCCTCTTCCATAAGTGGTGCTGGGAGAACTGGGCAGCAACATGCAAAAGAATGAAATTAGAACACTTCCTAACACCATACACAAAAGTAAACTCCAAATGGATTAAAGACCTACATGTAAGGCCAGACACTATCAAACTCCTAGAGGAAAACATAGGCAGAACACTATATGACATCCATCAAAGCGCCATCCTTTTTGACCCACCTCCTAGAATCATGGAAATAAAATCAAGAATAAATGAATGGGACCTAATGAAACTTAAAAGCTTTTGCACAGCAAAAGAAACCATAAACAAGACTAAAAGGCAACCCTCAGAGTGGGAAAAAATAATTGCCTATGAAACAACGGACAAAGGATTAACCTCCAAAATATACAAGCAGCTCATGAAGCCTAATACCGAAAAAGCAAATAACCCAATCCACAAATGGGCAGAAGACCTAAATAGACATTTCTCCAAAGAAGACATACAGATGGCCAGCAAACACATGAAAAGATGCTCCACATCACTCATCATCAGAGAAATGCAAGTCAAAGCCACAATGAGGTATCACCTCACACCAGTCAGAATGGCCATCATCACAAAGTCTGGAAACAACAAATGTTGGAGAGGGTGTGGAGAAAAGGGAACTCTCCTGCACTGTTGGTGGGACTGTAAGTTGGTACAGCCACTATGGAAAACAATTTGGAGGTTCCTTAAAAAACTACAAATAGAACTACCATATGATCCAGTAATCCCACTACTGGGCATATACCCAAAGAAAACCATAATCCCAAAAGAAACTTGTACCATAATGTTTATTGCAGCACTCTTTACAATAGCCAGGACATGGAAGCAACCGAAATGCCCATCAACAAATGAATGGATACAGAAGATGTGGCATATATATACAATGGAATATTACTCAGCTATAAAAAGGGATGAGATGGAGCTATATGTCATGAGGTGGATAGAACTACAGTCTGTCATACAGAGTGAAGTAAGTCAGAAAGAGAAGGACAAATATTGTATGCTAACTCACATATACGGAATCTAAAAATGGTACTGTTGGACTCAGTGACCAGAACAAGGATGCAGATACAGAGAATGGACTGGAGAACTCGAGGTATGGGAGGGGGCAGGGGGTGAAGGGGAAACTGAGACGAAGCGAGAGAGTAACACAGACATATATATACTACCAACTGTAAAATAGTCAGTGGGAAGTTGTTGTATAACAAAGGGAGTCCAACTCGAGGATGGAAGATGCCTTTGAGGACTGGGGCGGGGAGGATGGGGGGGGCTTGGGGGGGGCGTCAAGGAAGGGAGGGAAGATGGGGATATGTGTATAAAAACGGATGATTGAACCTGGTGTACCCCCCCAAAAAATAAATAAATTAAAAAAAAAAAAAAAAAGGTAATATGAGGGCTCCTTATGGTGGTGGAAATATTATGTATCCTGACTGCATCAATGTCCATATTCTGGTTGTGATATTGTTATTGTACTATAGGTTTGCAAGATGCTACCACTGGGAGAGCTAAAGTGTGCATTAGAACTCTCTGTGCATCAGATGCACAACTGCAAGCGAATCTACAATTATCTCAAAATAAAAATTTTAATTAAAAGGAAAAAAATCAATGAGAGACTATATTTAAAGGCAGTTCTCCAGTTTTTCCTTTGTAATTCTGGGTGTTGTATCTGCTTGGAAGTTCTCGCCTCTCTTCAAGATTTCAAAAATGCCTTCTTGCATCTAATGCTTCGACAGTTCTATTTTTTAAATATGGAAATTTCCTCTATTTGAATATTTTAAAATTTGGCAAGTCCTGGCATACCTCCTTCTGAATCAAACCACAGGTCTCTTGATAAAATACTGCATGCACAGATGCTCTTTTTATAACACCACACACCATATCTACATTCTCTAAGAGAAGAGATGATATTGGCCTATCTGTATTCTCTCTTAAATACCATGAACTGTGCTATTGACAACTATGATGGGTTTCATAATTTCTCAAAGGAAATTGCTAATAAAAAAATTGCATTATTTTTCCAACATACTAGAAGCATTTTCATAAGCAAAACCTGAATACTTAATTAGGAAGTTAGTTGCTGATACTAAAAGTAGACCAGTAGATCTTCAGTTAACTTGCTGTTGCGATGTGCAGAACAAACATATGGACACCAAGTGGGGAGAGCCAAGGGGGGGTGGGGGAGGGGGCATACAGGGGAGGGGGAGGATGAATTGGGAGATTGGGATTGCCATATATACATTACTAATAAGAAAAAATTCAAATTGTACACTTTAAATATATGCAGTTTATTCTATGTCAATTGTATCTCAATAAAAGTTCTTAAAAAAAATTTTCTGTTGCACCTGGTTAAGGTCACCCCATGCAGTGTGGCAGGTAGGCACAGCTCTAGACAGCACCATGAACATGAACTACAACCTGCACAAACTTAGGTGGCAGCACTTTTAATTCAGCCTGGTCACCCTTGGGTCCATTCACTCTCTGCCAGTTTACAACATCCAGGTGCTACAGACCACAGCTCTGCGACAGGAGAAAAGCTTTTGGGTGAAGGGAGGAAGGTTTACTAGGACAGGCAACAGGAAAGGTTCGTCAGGAGAGGAGAGTAACCGAGTGGCTGAGCTTTCTTCTCAAACCAGGCATTTCACTGTACTGAGATATGGAAAGAAAGGCCCCTTTTCTCTACCTCATTCCTCCATCTCCCGAGTTCTGGCTCTCTGAATCTAGAGTAGGACTCCCAGTGACCAAATGAGAAAAGAGAGAAAGGGTCACACAGGAAATGGATGCAGGATGGAGAGGCAACCCAAGGACTGGCCGTGCCTGAAGCCACGAGGCTCCCTGACAATTGGAACAGTTTCTCTGACATGCTACAGCCCACAGTTCAGAAGTGCATCCTGGGGAGATCAAAGAAAGCACAATAACCCCAGACTTCTGGTGAGCAGCAGAAACGTGTGATTGTCGTGAGCAAACTAGTGACGACAGATTTGGAGTCTTGCTAAATATATTATGTACTTCAATTTCCATAAGTACTAACAAAAAACTCTAAACTCTAGCTTAGTTATCTTGCTTCCTTGAGAAAACAAGAAAATGACATCACATCAAATATATACAAGGATAATAACTGTCTTTAAAAAAAATGGACCCAGAGAATGTCCTCAAAATGTTTAATCATGAAGACTGATTATAACGGGGAGTTGCGGAGTGCTACTCTCCACAGGAACAGAGTTCCCAGACTATTCCAAATAGGGACTTAATCTTGTAGGTAGAATGTCTTTATTAAACTTCATTTGTCCCCTGCTAAAATGAATGAGTACACAATTTAAACAAAGAAATAAATGTAAATGGAAGAAATTCTAAATAAAAATCTAGCTTTTTTAATCCAGTTATCATAGAACTACCAAAAAAATCTGCATTTCTGAAGTAATCCAAATATCCAGTAAACCAAATGCTGAGAATCTTATGTTAATGTTTTGCAGATTTAAAACTAAGAGATTTATTTGTGTAAGGAGAGAGTACTCCAGAAGTTGTTTTGCTGAAATAACACCAGCACCACCTTTGATTTAGATGGTGCTGTCAGTAGTAAGAGTTCAAAGTGCCTTCACAGGGAAGTGCTTCACGTGCCAGTAAATTCAGAGATTGTTGAGATTCAAACCACTCCTCACGTTTGCAATCTGATTTATGTTATCTACTAGAAACTACTTGCAGTGAGTGTTAACTTGAAATAAGCAGGGAATAGAAATATTTTGTATTAATCCAATACTGAGATATTTTGGGGGGGGAGTATTTATTTCCTCATAATGGGGTTACATCCAACAGTTGCCTGCTAGGCACAACACTGATTGCAAGAAAACACTGTCTTATGTGCAATATCTAAAAGTTTATTTCTAGAGTCCTTGTCCACTGTTTTTCTGTGACTATAGTTACTGTTACTAGCAACAATATTAACAATGGCCGCCTTTTTGAGCACTTATGATAGCCAAATAGTATCACATATATAAACTCATGTAATCCTCACAACAGCCCTGTGAGATTGGTATTGATACCCATTTTAAATACAGAGAAATCAAGCCTTGGAGAAATTGAATAACTCCTCAATATCACAGAGTTTTTAAGTGCAAGAGGTAAGATCTGATCCTGATCTGTCTGCTTCCACAGCCTGTGCTTGAACCACTAAGCTAGGCCACTATTCTGAATGTTCTCTCCCCAGATCTGTGTGATGCTGGGACTAGGGAGCACCTCTCAGTGCCAGGGCGTTAGGGATGCCTTCTCATTCCCTGAAACACATTACACTGGTGGGTTCTCTCTGGATTGCAGTGGAAGGATTACCCTTTCTTAACTGAATGTTCCCTAAAAACACTTAAGTTGCCACTTAGATATTATCTATATCACCTTTATGTAGTGAATAATCATGGCAAACACTTTAAAAGTACCTGCCAGTCCCTTTTCTAAACACTATAAATATATAAATACACCTAATAACTGGTACTATTACCCCAACTTTACAGCTGAGGAAAAGAACTGTCCTGAGAGCATATGACTTAGTACGCAGCAGAGCCATGTTCACACCAGGCTGCACTGAGGGGCCCCTAACGTTTCTGAGCAGAAGCTATATGCTCGATTCTGTCCTGGGCTCCAAGGAGACTACTGTGAACGAAGCAGACTGCCCTCCTGAAGCTGGTAAGTCTGGCATGGGAGACAGAAGGAATCCTATCAATACATACATGATTACAAACTGTAATAAATATAGGAAGGAGATGAAGCAGGAGCTGAGAGAGCGTAACAGGGGCCTGTCGTAGGCTGGGCAGGCCAAGCAGGCCTCTGTGGGAAGCTACATCTAAGCCAAGACCTGAAATGGAAGAGGAGCCGAGCGCGTGAGAGCTCCAAGCCCAGAAAGCAGCGTGTGGGGGCAAAACTGAAGTAGGGACATCCTGACATCACCAACTCATTTCTTTATTATTTTAAAACTGTAAGAACATGCTAAACGATGGCTTGTTCTGTCTGTTTATTCTCCGCACAGGCTGACAGCAAAATAATAGATCTCAGACATCCCCACAAGACTTGCAAAGAGGGTACCCAGCCATCCCTTGGTCAGTCTCTAATCTATCAGCCATCTTGAGGCTATAACAGGGTTGGAGTTGAAAAGGTTGAAAGTGAGAATTTCTCTGGAGAAGCCGCCATTTTGCTCTACATCCACACCCTCGCCCTGTCTCTTCCACAAAAGGGAAGGAGAGGGATCTTTTACCCCCACACTCTGAGATCTAGTGAGGAGATTCCAGGAGGCTGCTCAATGCATTGCTGTCTGACTCAGCTGAACCATCTAAAGTCATGCTGACAAGCAGCATTCAGAGGAAGTGGCGGGAAGTGAACTGCACTTCACACAGGCAAGGATGTCGGAGAGATTCTCTTCAACTATATATGGGGCTTGTGGGAGCCAGACTGGAGCCATCTTCAAAGAGACCTTTCTCTCAAGAGGTTTACCACAGAGAGTCTTGTGGGGTAGAAGCCCCAGTGCCCCAGGTCTGAGAGTCTGTGCTAAGTGGCCAACCACATCCCACAACACGAGACATTATTGGAGATTCCCACCGGAGGAGTTTCCTAGAAACCCACAAGGTGTATCCCAAGGGAAAGATCTACGTCTACATTTGCCAAGCCTCATGAACACCAAGGACAGATTGTAAAAATGCCAGTGTCTGGATACTGCGTGCCTTCTTGATGCCTTCTTCCCAATTCAGAAGGAGTCAGAAGCCTGGACTAGAGAGCAAGGCTTAGAAAAGCTGAGGATATGGAACAGAAGCATCCATGCTTCCCTCCCCAGTTCAGGATTCAGAAACTGGGGATGGGGAAGCACTTTAAATATGACTAAAAGTCTCAATGTTAGTATTATATGGAACTGGGTCATTTAAAGCACTGAAATAAAACTGTCCCTGTGACAGGCATTGTCCCACACACAGCCTTTTCATTATCCAACTCTAACTAGAAAAGCTATAGACCTGGTTAAGACTTTATCTAGGAGGATAAATGTAGACTTTACTGCACAGGGTTGAAGACCCCTGGATGGATTACAAAGAAAACTGTTTTTATGAGGAGTGCAAGGATGAGGAGTGCTTACAGTGTGCCATGTATGATTCCGTACTTGGAAATATCAGTAAACAGAGCAAATATCTACATTCTATTAGGATGGGAGAGAGGAGGTATGATGAGAGACAACAGGAGAAGTGATAAATAGGTAAAGTATATATTATGTTAAAAGTGATTAATGCTGTGCGTAATTTGATTAAGCTAAGGGCATTAAGAATGCTGAGGGAAGGGTAGCTTGTAATTTTAAACCGAGTGTTTATTGTTGTCTTATTAAGTGAGTGATACTTGAGAAAGGAGATTTAAAGCAAAAGTCAGATCTTTTTACTCCTCTGGTCAAAACCCTGTAATGGCTGCTACACTTTGGCCACTGGGTTAAGAAACTAAAAATGGGAAGAGTGGAGGCAGAGAGAACTGCTAAGAGGCCACCACAATAATGTGGGAGACCATGGTGGCTAATAGCAGCAGTGGGGGAGGTGAGAGTGGTCAGGTTCTGGAGATATTTCCCAAGAGAAATCCTAATTGGTAGATGTGAAATGTGGGGAAAGAGGGGAAAGGGAAGTTACAGTCGATTCCAAGGTTTTCAGCCTATGCAGATGGAATGTTGGAATCACCCAAACTTGACACAGGGAAGACTACTGGTAGAATAGATTTGGGGTTAAAAAACAGTGTTAGGCACTGTTAAGTCTGAGATGTCCATGGATCATCAAGTGAAAAACTGCCTAGATGATTGGGTACACAGATCTGAAGTCCCAGAAAGAGGTGTGGGCTTGAGTTCTAAATTTGGGAGTAGAGACGAAGAATTGTCTATAACTTGTAATACAGGCCTCAATATAAGAGAAAAAGCAGCCCATTGTAAACCAGCATGAGTGAATTGTGAAGTGTCCAGAACCAGCTGGAAAAGAAAAAAATAATAATGATAAATTTGCATAAAGCCAGAACAGAGATTTCTGCCAAATCTCATTATTCAAAGAAATCCTACATAGATATTCTTTGGTAAACTGGAAAGTATTTTTTTTTCAATAATTGCTATTTTTCTAAAGGTGTTCTGGGTCTCTTTGTCTAGATTTTTGTTTGTTGAATTTCCTAAAATGAGAAACACCATGTATCTTTCATACTGGGCAGAAGGGCAGACTGCCTAGGGTCAGGGATGGCTTGAAAATATGGTAGAACCTCGCTATTCTCAACATAGAAAATGCTCTCCTATTAAACTACCCTCTCATTTCATCTATTCATTTTTCCTCTTAGTTGACATAATAATCTGTCAATCACGTAATCAGATGGCTGGCCCTTGAACAATGAGCAGCCCATTGACCCAACTCTCTTTCCAAGGAGCACCCAGGGCAGTAACAGAGACTCAGCCTGCTTGGCCAGGAAAGCCTCTTGGTCCTACCATCCTGATAAGCCTTCATCAGAGCCCAGTTCACTCTGTAGCTCTTGGCAACATAACTGGCATGACATTTTTTCTGGTGGAAGAAAGGAAATAAATGTCAAAATCACTGTTACCAATAAAGTCAAATATAGTGACTTTTGTCCCTTAAGAGTTGGGGTAAAGTCCTTCTCCAGCAATTTATTTCAAATTTAGAGAACCGCATATCTCTTAAACACAGACAAAATTATTTTTTATAGAAGAGTGTTAATTTCTTTAAGCCAACCAGTCAGTTGAGAATATTTTTGGAGTTCCCTCTGTCTGTAAAGTATTATTTAGTTATCTATGATTTTAGAACTCAGAGCTTTTGAATACATTCCTGCCATTGTTCCTCGGTAAACCCTCTAACCACAATAAAAAGGGAAATTTAGTCTCCCTCCCTGTAGCCCAGACAAAGAAAATTGCAGCTAGAGGTCATAGGAGCAGACTAAATGTCACTCTGACCCAAAGGTTTGGAAAGAATTTTAAAATGCCATTATGAAAAATGAGGGGGCAAGAGAAATCATGGTGTAATGTCAAACTGCTAGGTATAGTCCTGGGATGATTACGTTCCCATGAAAGATGGACCTAGAACACAGAAAAATAGACAGTCTGTTCAGTTGTGTTGCGGACTGAAGGCCGGAACTAGACCATTTGGTCCTTAACAGTCCTATGGCTCTAACACGGTGAGTAATTAGGGTACAGAAAACAATGGAACAAACACAAAAAACAGAGAAGTGAGAATAAACATAGCCCAACAAAAAAAAATTTGTAATATACTTAAACTCAGAGGATTTCACTTTGACTTATAAGGCAGTAGAACTAGTCCCAAATCTGGGAGAGCTGTTTATTTTGCTTTGCTCGAGTCAGATTTAATGATCCTAATCACTTTAATGTTCCTAAATTATTCCCCAGACTTGGTTAGGTTTTGTACTGGGGCCATAGTTTAGACAGCAGACATTGATTTATTTAGCGTTCAATCAACCCAGCTCTCAATTTGCCAGTATTCTGGCCTCTCTGTCAGTACAGTAAGTGTTGAAGTTCATCCTTCCACCTCTAAAATATTTCAAGGTGATAGCATCCTTTCAGATTTATCAAAGTATATTTTCAGGGTTAATTTAACTGTATTGACTTATTTTTCCTTTTTCATTTCTTTCTTTCTTTGATTTTTATTTTTTTAGCCATATGTAGTATCTTTCTATTACCCAGAACATTCAACTGACTAGAACACCTCTTTCTCTAGAACTGTGCTGTGCAAGAGAGCTTTCTGCAGTGTGGAGCATGCTCTGTATCTGTTTTGTACAATACAGTAGAAACTAGTCACACATGACTATCGAGCACTTGACGTATGGCTGGTGTGTCTAAGGGACTAAATTTTTAATTTAATAATTTTAATTAATTTAAATTAAATTGGAGTTTTAAAGAACCACATATAACTAGTGGTGACTATATTATTGGACAGTGCTGCTGTAGAATAACAGAGAAGGTATTATACATTACTAGCTTATAGACAAATACTGCCTCTGTGTGTAAATGTGTATGCAAAACACAGTGGTTCTTTCCATACTCTAAGCAAAGAAACTATCTTTTATAATATGGCCTGTGGTAGGCCATAGGCAGACCTGATGTGCGACTGATGACAAAGTAAGAAGGAGTATTAGTTGCACCAAAAACTGGGTGGCTTGACACAATAGGAATGTATTGTCTCACAGTTTTGGAGGCAAGAGGTCCAAAATCAAGATGTTGTCAGGGCCATGCTCTCTCTTATGGCTCTAGAGGATAATCCTTTGTAGCCTCTTTTGGCTTCTGTTGTTTTCCAACAACCCTTGATATTCTTTGGCTTGTATATGCATTATCTGAGTTATGTAGGTAACTTTGCCTTGTGTATCTTAACATCATTTTCCCTCTGTGTCTGTCTCTATGTTCTAATCTCTCCTTTTTATAAGGATACTAGTCACAGGTACTGTAGCCCACCCTAATGACCTCATTCTAACTTGATAACCTCTGAAAGACCCTATTTCTAAGCATGGTCGCATTCAGAGGTGTCTGGGGTTAGGACTTCAACATATCTTTTCCATGAGGACACAGTTGAGCACAAAACATTCAGTATAGCAATAATTTCCTTGTATGGAAGTAAGTGGATCCCTGAAAGCTAACAAGCCCCCTTTTTCATTCTAATCCTTAAAAGGCAACAGGAACAGGTCAGAGGTCCTGACAGCCTCCCATTTCCACATAAACAGTATTGATCACACAACTCTGAGCAGGAGATATTGAGAATCCTCATCTGCTCATGTTTAACCTTCCCAATTCCTCTCTGTTTGGCTGTGGGCAAGTTTTGTGGTAGACTGAGGAGAAAGTGATTTTGAATGGAACCCAAGGCATCATTTCCCCTGCCTTCGAGCCAGACAAGCCCTATGGTCTGGACTGCACAGTGCTGCTCTCAGAACTCATCTCTATTCACAGCTTCCAGGAAGTTTAGATAAGGAAGGTCTTTCCTTTAAAAAAAAAGAGTGCACTTGCCCTTCTCTCCTGTCTTCCTCCCCAGTTCCCTCTGCTAAGTCAGTGTGATGTGTCTACTGTTCTTTTTCGTCAAGCAGCATCCTTCCACTATTGGATGTGGTGTTTCACTTTATACCCATTCCTTTAGGAAACTTGTTAGGGACCAGCCAAAGACAAAGGGCACAAATCTCCCCCCAGATAAAGTTTGATCCAGGCAGCAGCTCAGAGAAAGCCATAGGCCTTCATGAACTGGACTGTGGAAAATGTTCCTGGTGAAACTGTAGACCTGTAAATGCTAGGAGGGCTGAGTAAGAGGAGGAGGATTTGCATTGAGCAAGCAAGTCCAAAAGCCACAAAGGGAAGGGAGATGGATTTGAAGGGACTGCAGAGATGAGGTGTGCCAAGGTAGCTCAATAATGACTTTGAAACACAGAAGAAGAACAAGGACCAGGGTGAGATATTGAGGAAATCACTATGATAGTGTGAGGAGAAGGAGGTGAAAAAACAAAAAAGGCAGAAGTCCACTCAGTCAGCACCTCCAAGGACTGAGTAAGATGATGTCAACAGAATTTAATACTTCATCAGCAGAGAATTAAGTTAGACAGTAAGCTCCTTGAGGGCAATAAGAAGAGACTATCTTATGAATCTTATATCAGCACCTAGTATTGGACATGGAAGCTGTCCAATAAATGTTAAACAGATAAAAAGAAAGCAAATGAATTTGGGAATTACTGTATGATGTCAAAGTGCAGGAAAGAGGCTCAGCTACTATTCTGAGAAGTTGAGAGATGGAGATGGATAGCTTAAGAAAGATATTGGAAGTAAGTGATAAAACATGAAGAACAAAAGTAATCTCTAGTAGTATTAAATAAACAAATGAAGAAAATGGAGAAATGAATGAATGAATAGGTCAGAAACAGCTGAGGTTTCTTACCTGAGACATTGGTGTTATAATGCATCAGCTATTAAGATAGAAACCTGAGTATAAAGTTTCATGTGATGACAAAAGATGACATACAATCACACTGCAGATATGTTTTATTTCAGCCACACAGGGTTAAAGAATAGTTTGTTGAAAGGAGATTTCCAATGAACATAAAATCCATTGGACTGCAGCTAACAGTAGCATGCCTGCTCAGGTCTACCACTCTCTGCACCACTCTCTATTGTATCTCCATAGAGTCCACTTCACCCATGTGGGAAGGGCTGATAATCCCCCTGTACAGTTTAGCCAAATGAGTTGTTAGACTATTAAATCCTCTATATCGGTAAATCAGCACTATCCTGTGCCTTCTAAATGTATCCCTGCCTCTGCAGCTGTCCCATCCCCACTCCCTGAGGATCCTTCAGATCTCCCCAAGATCCAAGAAATAAAGGAGAAATGCCAGCAGACACAAGGAACCTATTGCTCCCTGCTCCACCTCTGTGGGCAGTGTCTGTTCTGATTGGTAAATGTCAGTACTATATCAGTAAAATGTTATTAATAGCATTCCTACACGTAGGTCATCTGCCTACCCCTGCAGGCATTTGTTTGGCACCTCTCTCAAACGTTAGCCACCTCTCCATATCATCAACAGGCGCTCATTTGAAGTTCCTGTCTCCCTTCTGCTGCCCCATATATCGTAAAATATTCCGCTTGTTGACATCCTTATGTAACCTTCAGAACATGGCTTTTTTAATAGCTCCATTCCCATGGAAAGCCCTAAATAACTTCTATGCTCAACCTCTCAGCTTAATCACTCTTCTAATCCTCTGCATTGCTCATTGCCAATTTCCATGATATCTTCCCAGAAAACCCCGCCTTTGCTCCCTTCTCTGGGGCTCCACCCACCCCATGGTGGTTGTTTATTACTGGATTTAAATATTAAATGTTTGGGTACTCTTTGTTTACCTAAATTTTAGGCAAAATAAAACAAGAAGAGGAAGGTTTTATTACAGAAAAATATTCCATAGATTAAAAAGTTACTGTCACTTTCCTAATGAAACTCAAATAATCAGCAGTTATGAAAAAATCAGAAACACATAATTTTTCGGTCCAATTTTCTAAGTGTTTCTGCATAAGCCAAGAAAATATCTAAAGTACTGGGAGCTCCATCTTAAAACTGGACTCCTGTGGTGGCCAGAATCTGGCTGCATTTCAAAATAATAAGCATTTGGTTCAGAAGGCTGTTTAAAGGAAATAAAAAGGCATAAAATCTCAATCATCCAATATGGTTTGTATTAGAATAAATTGATTACCCTGAATCTGACGTGATTAGCGCTCTGCCAGGAGGCTGGCAAGCAACGACTGTTGACATTGTCCAAATTCTAATCAGTTACTTGTAACAAGTGATTATTTAATAACCATTCACATTCATCTTTGCTCCTTCAGCCAAATGGAGGAAGAGAAGAAAGGGAAGAACCCTCAGAGGGAATAAAGAGTTCCAAGCTTTTTTTTTCCTCTTTGTGAGTACAAGAAAATGTATCCATATGCAAAGAAAAATTCAGTGTCATCAGTCAGAACTTGCACGGTGAAAATCAAGTCACTATTTCCATTCCTGAAAGTCTTAAACAGCAGTTGACTTACTCAGTGGTCCTTCGAGTGGAAATATTGGATGAGGAGATTTGGTGTTGTGACACTTCGCCTAAAAAGAAAATTCTTTTTTTCTCTTGTAACATGTATAAAAGTCTAAAATTACAAACCAAAAATTCAATTTAAAATACTTTCCATTCTTTCTTAGTTGTACTTTGTTGAATGATGAATCCATTTCATCAAGCTTCTGAAAGTTCCAGAAATGAACTTTTAATCAAGTATAAGCATGGCAAATTTAAAGAGAAAATTTGGAATATGTTTAAGACAGTAATGGTTTATTAATAGACAGTAAACTTTAAAAAAGGTTTTTGTTAACCACAGTCTTGAGCAAAAAAAAAGCAGCGTCTTTTACTCTGTGGTATCATGATAAAGAATCTCTCTCCTCATTTCTCCCTTGACCAGTTTTGGTAAAAACATTTGAAGTTAGCTTTTGACTTTCAAAGCTTTTATATACTTCATGACACCCATCAACTAGCCAAGTTACTATCCTGACATCCTGTAAGAAAATGTATCTTTTGTAACTGTCTAAAACTATGATAGAATTGTTAAAGGCATATGGAATTAGTTATATAAATCTTGAAAGTCAGTATTATTTGTTCTCTGATGGCATATGTTTTCAGCCAAAAAGTTAATACAAAGAAAAGCTATAAATGCCATTTGATGGTGAGACCAGACACAACCATGCCTGTTCACCTGTGCAAGCACCAGTGAGAGCATCAGTGACATTATTATAGCAGTTCCACAGCCACTTGCTCTTGAATTGAACTGAGTGAGGTGTCGATGCAGAAAATTCCCACACACACACACCCCCCCGCCCCCCGTACACACTGGAGAGCACTGAGAGCAGAGTCAGCTACATCTCACCCTTTCCCCACATTTTCCTGGAAGAGCTGTGCTAGGATGGGGTTCTCCAGCTTGGGCCAAGAAAGACCCTCTGAGAAGGACCCTGAGAAGGGTAACTTTCTCCAGGTAATCTCTGGTGCTTCCCGAGAAGAGCCCATGTCTGAGAAAATTGCTTCTGCATCTCAAGTACCTCAGGTGTTCCTAATCTTCCAGCATTTCCTTTTTTTTATGCAAATAGAAGGCCTTGCTGAGATGTAAAATCCATTCAGCCCCTACCTTCTTAGCCTCTGTTAATTGGCAAGCAAAGGTCACCATGGCCACTTGTCAAGACTGCTGTCAGGACCTTCTGGAGCATACTCCTGCATTGGCAGGCTTCTCAGCCAAGATATGGAATTTGGAAGGGAGAAAATCTCTTTTTTCGTACCTTTTAATTGAGGCTCCCTTCCTTCAAAATCTTACTGAGAAAAATTCTAACCCATGAAGCCTTCTCCTGGAATCTAATTAATTCCCTTGACTAAATTAGTTCATCTTATTTAGAGATTATATTCTTAAAATATTGCAATGAAAAGAAAAAAATATCCCTGTAGTCACAAATGCCATGTCTGCCACTACAGGGGTACATGATGTTAAGAAATCATCTCAAGTTTTGTGCCTCAGTGTTCTCACCTGTAAATGGGTATTTGAGTATATTGTTCATTCATTCATTTATTTAGCATTTATTTCATGCTCAGGCACTGGGAGTCAGTGATGGCTTTTATAAACTCCTCTTTCCTTAAGAAGCTGATAGTTTACTGGGATTACCCCAAAGTGTCCTTTTTTTTATGCATTTATTCCTTCATTCCATTAAATATTTTACGAGTTCATACTATAATCCAAGTATTATTCCTGGCACCACCGGGGGGAAAAAAGAGGAAGAGGAGAAGGAAGGGAGAGAAGGGGAGAGAAAATTCCATAACCTTATGGAACTCACTGGGGAGAGGATAACTTTTTTGAAAAAGAAGAGCTAAAATATGGAGCAGGCAGTGTTTGATATTGATAGCATAGATTATATTAAGATCTAAAGGAATTGGAGGGAGGGAGGCATGTGGATATCTGGCAAGATTTTCCCTGGCAGAGAGCACAGCAAATGCCAGTCTTAAAACAAGAGTGCCTGGCACTTTAATAGAATTGCAAGGAGGCCAGAGAGGCCAGAACAGAGGAGGGTGAGAATAGGAGATATAGGCAGGAACATGATGGGATCCCACTCACAAAGGCCATGGAGAGGACATTGACTTTTACTCTAAGGTAGACGAGAGTCCACTGGAGACTTGGAGCAGAGCAATGACATAATTCCACTTTCTTTTAAAAGAAAGGCAAGGACGGCATCAGAGAATCTAGTTAGAAGGCAACTTAAAAAATCCAGGTGAAAAATAATAGTGCCTTGGGCCCAAATGGAAACAGTCATGATCGAAGTGGGAAGAAATGGTTGGATGTTTTACATGTTTGTGTTCTGGGAACGCTTAGTACTTCCATTGTATCATTTACCAAGCTCTACTGAGAGTGATTACTTTATCAGAACTGAGAGTTGCTGAAAACAGTGGCTTTGTCTTTCCCCTTTGTACCTAAGAAGAATTTTCTTAATTTTATTTATTAATTGCTTAATAAACATTATCTGAAAATTGAATGAACCTGGATCAGAATAGAGAGCTCAGAATCAGACCCACATGAATATAGTCAAACTGACCCTTGAAAAAGGAGCAAAGGTAATGCAATACAGAAAGAGTCTTTTCAACAAATGGCACTGGAACAATGGACATTCACATAAAAAAAAAAAAGCTAGACACCTTACACCTCTCACAAAAATTAATTCAAAATGGATCATAGACCTAAAAACATGAAGATAAAACATTATAAAACTTCTAGAAAAAAGCATAGGAGAAAATCTGTGTTCCTTTGGATTTGGTGATAAGTTTTTAGACAGAACATCAAAAGCATGACCCATGAAAGAAAAAATTCTTAAATTAGACTTCACTGAAGTTGAAAACTTCTGCTCCACAAAAGACACCATTCCACAGTGACTAAAAAAAACCTGATAGAGGAGCAGAAGTAACTATCCAGTGAGTAATGGCACATGAGCACAGAAGTTCTCAAGGGAGAAACTTTCCTCTGACCTCAGAATAGCCAAAGTCAAGCCAAAGTCTCTGTCCCTAAAACCCATGTGCATTCATGCTGAGCAATGTTGAAAGGAATATTTAAATCAATTCTGTTGCTCCCACTGGGGCTTTTCCTCCCCTGCCAAAAGCAAGAAAGACCCAGGATCACTGCTTCCTGGGGGACATGATTATTATAGTGTCCCGTGCTGCCCCTCCTGTGATTTGGAAGGGTGTCACAGGAGTGGGGCTGATTTGGACACTCCTGTTCCAAGTCATCCCCTCTTTCTGGGGTGTCGGGGGACAGGGAAACACAGAACGATATCAACTCTCACTTGCTGAAAATGGAGATCTGTGGATATTTTTTTGTCAAAAGTCTTGGCATTAAGCCTGGTAAACAGATTATTGTAGAAGGAAAAATATGATTTCTAGAACATGTCACTAATTCAGACACATTTGGTGGAAATTTTAAAAGGTAAACATAGATTAAAGAATTTAAAATATTTCTATTACCTCCAAATACACAAGAGAACATATGTGATCTATATCAGTCGTGGTCCAACCAAGATGTAGAAATGACACCAACTATTTAAACAGAGTGAATTTAATAGAGAATTGTTAACTAGATATTGCAGAACTGAAAAAGCAAACAAAAGAAAGCAAAGGGTTTACAGAGGTTGCAAGTGCAATTACTAGTAACCATTCCTAAGACCAAAGGTACAAAGGGAAGAGGTGAAAAGTATTAAAATAAAAATAACTGGAGGAAGGGCCTTGTAGGTACTGGTTCTCAAAGAGCACGCAGTGAGGCTGATGAGTGTTAGGGACATTGTAAAATATTTTTTATGAGTTTATTTATTTATTTGGCTGTGTTGGGTCTTTGTTGCTGCACACGGGCTTCCTCTATTGCCACGAGCAGGGGCTAACCTTTTTAGCGGTGCACGGGCTTCTCAGTGCAGTGGCTTCTCTTGTTACAGAGCACAGACTCTAGGCACGCAGGCTTCAGTTGTTGTAGCACATGGGCTCAGTAGTTGTGGCTTGAGGGCTCTAGAGCACAGGCCCAGGAGTTGTGGGGCATGGGCTTAGTTGCTCTGCAGTATGTGGGATCTTCCTGGACCAGGGATCGAACCTGTGTCCCCTGCATTGACAGGCGGATTCTTAACCATTGTACCACCAGGGAAGTCCCAGGAACATTGTAAACTGAATCCATTTCAAATCTGTTCTCCCCTGATAATGCAGACAAATAGCAATCTAGAACATATAAGACATTTGCACAAATGCCAAATTAATCAGGAATGGATACATTAGGTTCTACTATACCTGCAAAGTTATATAAGGCCATCTTATTAAAAGAGAAAAGATAAAGCAGGTACAAATCTTCTGCGCTTCAATTTCTTGACCCTTCTGTGATTGGATCCTTGATTATATATCATCTTGATTTCTCTCAAAGAAAAGATTGAAATTAGCTGTACTGGAGGTAAACAGTTAGCAAACTAGTGGGAGGAAAGTGTCGTGTACCATTCTCCTAGAAAATGATAATAATTCTGTGGATTCTGGGACAGAGATTAACCGCATCAGAACTTTCAGTAAAATGTTCACTCAATCCATCAGTTGAAACAGTTGTCGGCAAAGAATTTGATTGCCTGTTAAGAAGCATCTGGTCTAGCTTTATCAAAAACAGGTGCAAGAAGATGGCTTTCAGTACCAGCCAGGGTTAAGGTTGAGAAATCAGTACATCTCTGTCAATTTCTCACCCTTCTGTGTCCTGATAAAAAAAGAGACGGCAACTGTCATCCAAGCAGTAATCATCAGTAAGTATTTACAGGCTGGACCCTGTGCTTAAACTGGGAATATAAAAAGGTATAGGACACTCTACTGTCCCCAAAGAGTCCTAGAGTTCAGATGACGAAATAGGAATGTACATTAAAAATATAGCAAATGTTACGTTGTTGTGATGGAAATGCTAACCAAATGAGGTCATGAAGCCACTCCCAGCAGGAGGTGATAATGGAGGGTAATGGAGGTACTTCCTTTAAAAGATTAAGTAGGACTAGGGTAGGGGAATGCAAACCAGTCCAGGTCAAGACAGGAGAGCATCACTTATCAGAAATGTGGTGGCGGAAGCTAAAACTATTAGTTAAATCAGAGTTGGAGTTGCAATAACCTCATTTTGGTTCTCTACTAACTTCTTTAAATAAGCAGAGACTTTTTGACTATGCCCGAAAAATAGCAGGGAGGGGGAAGGGCGGTGTTAAACAGCAGGTAGAAACTTGGAGCGGCTTCCGTGCATTCAGGGTTGTAAAATAGGGACATTGACAGGGGATAGCTGTGAGACAGAGGTCCAAGGTCTGCCCAGGCCTGGAATTAGCAGTCCTCACAAGACAATCGACTTGAACCGTAACTGTGAAACATCTAATGCTCTCTGGGATGTTCTGACCCCCAACCTTCGTTCCTTTCCCGCCCATATCTCTTCCTAGCTGCTCAGTGTTCCTCCTTCTCACCTTTTTTCCCTTCCCTCACTGTCTATCTCTCAGCATTTGCCAATCATCACCATCAATAATAAATATTTTCAATTACTGTGAGGTCATCATGGTATCTAAGCCAATCAATCTTAAAAGCCCCAAGGCTCATTTACCTCAATCATTTAAAAAATTATTTTGGAGACTAGAAACCAGTTAAGGTGAAATTTAATGTATAAAACCAGGAAACAAAAGACTTCTATTAAAGTGTTTATCTTTTTGAACTTAAAAAAAATATAACAGTAAAGCACAAACTTGAGAGGAAACCCTAGTGGATGGCTATCTAATGAGAATGAGGGTGTGGTTATTAATAACCCTTCTCTGTTGATGTGCCATGAAAAGTTACATGAGAAAAAATGTCTTCTCAATATCTCTATTTCTGATAAAAATAATTTTTGAGTTAGGGTGAGCTTATAGACAGTATTTCCTTCTACTTTTGGAATTCTCTTCTTTTATTACATTGACTTAAAAGATATTTTGCTTTTGCAGTGACCACTGCAGATTCTTCATCTGTTTTTCTACTTGATCTTTGGTGGGTGTGACCCTCTAACTAACCCCACTATTAAATTTCTCTCTAAAATTCAGTCTTTCTGTCAAGAGGTTAATTGTCCCCAAAGCAATATGGTAGGGCTCCCATCCACTGTCATTTAAAGGGAACTCTTGGAAATTATGTGGAAGGTTGATATTCATACACTGATTTTGTTCTGGTTTTCATAAATTGAATCAAACAAGGATGTAGTTTGTACATGTGAAGAGGAGGAGTCTGGGAGAAGGAGAAGGTCTTAAAATTCTGACAGGTTCTATCTGAGGGTTTTTTTTTTTTAATGTAAAGCCCTAACTGTGTAAAAGGTACACATGGCCATGTTTGAGAGCTACTAAGAGAGAAGCCCTAGAGCACACAGAGGCAGCATGAGTGCAGGCGTTGGCTTTGGGGAGAAGCCTGGTGGGGGACATGGGGAGCTTCTGAGCCCGTCACCAGAAACACTGAGTGTTCAGGCTCTGTGTGTCTGTCCCCATGACTGTTCCACTCACATGCACACACATACATCTCTCTGCAGCTGGCACCCTAATCATGGCTCCCCTACTGGGTTTTCCTAGTGAATTCCCCTGGTCTTTAAGACTGGGACACAGCAAAGGGAGAGCCTACCCACATAGAACTCAAGATCTGATTTTCTTGATGTGGTCCAAACTCGCCACTCCTTCCAGTGCTGTGAATGATCATTTCTAAGGAAAAAATCAAAAATGTGTAAATCTTATTCACATTGGCCACATGCTCTATTTTTTCAAAGCACCATTCTGAGTAGATGGAATGTAGGTTTTAGGACAAAGTGTGGGATGCAGAGAAAACTATTTCTTATTCAGGATCTCAATATAGTTAAACCATATTGTTATAATAGAAGTTAGGATGCCCCAAAAGTCATTTTATTTTTGGACTTGTAGCTATTATAATTACCTGATGTTAAGGGAAAGCACAATAGGCCAAATAATGAATGACTTTCAAGATGGGCATTAGGAGGCATTAAGAAATTATGTACTTTCTTCATGTCCTCCCCTGTATCATTTAGGTTCCAGACAGGGCCTAAATGGCCCTGTGCCAATCCAAGCAGAATTGCTTTTCATGACAGACCTGGAGAAACTAAGATTGTTGAGCATATGGGTTTCAAAGGGCTCTCTTGCTCAGGCAGCAGGGCAAACTCAAAGAAAGTATAAAGACTGTAGGGATAAACTAACAAAAAAATCATAAAACAGGCTTTGCAATTGTATCAGGAAGCTTGTGGGTGAAGTAACAGAATTTCCTACTGGAAGTTGCTTTAAAAAATAATAGCTTATTTTCTGACATGACAAGAAATCCAAGGTTGGTTCAGAGGCGAAACATAGTTATCAATGACCCACCTTTCTGATCTGGCATTTGTGTTTTGGAAATGCTTTATTTCTGGTCTCAGAATTGGTTACTGCAGGGTGGTCATCATCTCCAATCACTGGCAAAAGAGAACGGAATGACCACGATTGGCTTATGCTAATTTCGTTCCTTCCCTGGGGACAGGGTGTCTATTTCCTGAGCAAATGCTGCCCAGCATCTGAACAAAGGCAGATTCTACTGGCAAGAAAGAAAGTGAAAGTGACCATCGAGTAGGCAATCAACCATCTCTACCACAGCAACGAAAATTTTCTGTCTGGGGATAATTTTATTTTTAATTGGCTGAATTTGGTTTAAAAAATAATTCTTCATTGACTACAAACTATGCCGCATTTAGAAGATCAGTGTGCAAACCAATATATTCTCTTCTTCAATGAGTTTGTGACAACCTCAAGGAGGAAAAAATTCTAATTTTGTTATGCATGTTGGAATGAGAATTAAGATACTAATTTGGGCTTCTGGTTTTTCTAACAGCAGATTGGTAAATGGAATCTGCAATAAATCTTCTCAATGGGAATTTATTTTAACTTCTGGGAATGATGGGTACCTTCCATTTGTTAGCTCTGCCATTAAAATCTGTTATATGCAAGTTCATGAACATCTGGTATTTCAACTTGTCTCATAAGTTGAATACCCAAACCTCTGAAAGAATCTAATTGGGCAGAGCCAAGATGTAGCTCATTTACCTGCTCCAAGTCATGGCTATTTCCAAAGGAAAATAGTCTCCATATTCACTACACCTATTTACAAATCAGCAGTAACACTTCTTTCCTTCCCCACATGACTATGATTTGGAGGAAACTGACCACCAGCCTGCTGTGAAGCCATAAGCTATGGGCTGCCCATAAATAGCATAGAGCAGACAAGGCATTGTGGGCAGACATAGGGCACCGTCATGACGCTCTCCTGGCCCATGCCCAAGAAGATGACCATTAAAACAACAGGCAGGTGGTGCAGTGGTTAAGAACCCACCTGCCAATGCAGGGGACACAGGTTTGAGCCCTGGTCTGGGACGATCCCACATGCCATGGAGCTACTAAGCCCATGCGCCTATGCTTACGACAGTGGAACTTTTGCTGGGAACCAACCCTAAGGGTTCAATAAAGTTAAATAAAGCACGTTTTTATTTTCCTTAGGTGTGGAGTTGTCCTAGGCCCTAAAAAGAAAAAAAGGAAACTACCCGCACTAGGTTCAGAATAGGATCCTAAAAAGAATTTATCAGGCTCATATTTAGCTTCTTGGCCTCTTTACTCTCTACTGGGGGTGCATATGGTAACATATGAGGAGCTTTGGACTGGAGATCAAGTCTAGAAACTCAGTTTTGTTTTGCCACAAACAATAACTTTTTGGGGTGTCTTTGAGTGGCAAGATTATTCACAAGATTATTAAATATCAAATGGGAGAAAGCATTTGACAAGTATGGTATTTTTATACACATAAACACTATCCTGTGATCATCCTCAAGGTGTCCTAGAGGAGAGGAACAACAAAGAACAGTTATTTATCTCCCACATTCTTTACTTTGAGGAGATGAGGGCTGGTGGAAATTTTGTGCTGGAATTCAATCTGCAAGTCAACAAAAATGTATGAAGTTTGGGGATATGCATGTTTCCTCATGATTTTCTAAAACATCAGTAGAACATCACTTACATTTACACACATAAATACATCAACATTACACAGGACAGACCTTGCTTGCAGCATCAGAACCAACACAAAAGCTGTCCTTTTCCCTTTCATACCAAGAAAGGCTGCTGCTAGAAATGTGGCAGACAAGAATCTACACACCTATGACTCTCCAGAAACCACTAGAAAATTCCTGTCCACCACCACCACAGGATGGGAAGAGTGGAACACACTAGAAAAATGGCTGAAAATGTAGGTGTAGAAAAATCAGTTTCTGGTAACCCAATGCTTAAAATGTATATTTTCCAGTAAAACAATGCTATGAGGGGAGGTTCTGATAGTTGAAACAAAAGTAATTCCCATTTTTAATATATTACGTGTGAACTCAATTGACTTTCTAAGCTTGAATTAGGCACAATTTGCAATGTTGTTTCCATAAAGAAACATATTTTGAGTTCCAAATGGTCAGTTTATATGAACTTCAGGAATTTGTAATTAAAATTGCAGCAGTTGTTTTCTTTGGGTATTTTTAATGAGCCAACCAAAGAAAAAACAAAACTAATGGACAGTACATTTGCAAGATCAGTAATTGAACGACATGAGCAAATCTACAGTGATTAAACTCACTTGCAAAATAAGCATTAGTAGTTTTGAGAATGGTGAGAATTTTGTAGGACAGAACTTCACCTGAAATTAATGTGTAGTGTTGCATGAACAGATTTACCTAACAATTGTGAACTGCAGTTTTAAAAATTTTCTGTGTAATTATCTGTGTACAGAAAAACCAACATTTCATTGAGTGCAAAATCATATGTATAGTATTACTAACAAGAAAAAAAATGCCAAATTGTACACTCTAAATAGATGCAGTTTGTTAACTGTATCTCAATAAAATTTCTTAAAAACAATCATATGTATAGTTAAATAGTAACCGATTTAATTACCATGGCAATAGTCAGGATATATTTTTTTTTTCTTATTAGAAATGTATACATGGCGATCCCAATCTCCCAATGCATTCTCCTCCAACCCTCCCTGCTTTCGCTACTTGGTGTCCATGTGTTTGTTCTCTACATCTGTGTCTCTATTTCTGCCTTGCAAATTGGTTGATTTGTACCATTTTTCTATATTCCGCATATATGTGATGATACACGATATTTTTCTCTTTCTGACTCACAGGAGGTATTATTCCCAATTTTACCAGAGGAAACTGGGGCATAGTGAAGGTCAAATTTGGCCCAAGGTCACATGGGGAGCCCAGGCATTCTGACACTTGTCTTTTAATGTCTACATTATACTAAACTCGCATATTCAAAGCCTTACATCTTTAGATTTTTCAGGTTTTCCAAACACTCTTTAAAAAGATTTGCTTTTATTTAAATAAATAGTGCTTATTCACTGAATTAGTAGTTACAATTTTTAGAAGTTGAAATTTACAGCTAGTCTCATTTTATAGTTTTGAAATTTCAATAGACGGTAACACAAGTCAGATGCCATCATCCTAGACTGGCCACACCTCCACTGCACAGAGTGGAAAAGCTACTTCTATCACAGGAATATTTTTGCTATCAGAATTATTCTGGAGGAGCCTGCTCCCAGAGAGGCACAACATAAACAAGAAAAAGAGTGGGCTGTGTTCACGGAATGCCATGGTTGAAATACTTCAACTCTCTAAGCCTACCTCATCTTTTATCCAATGAGGATAATCCCCATTTTGCAAGCTTGTTGTGAGACACATTGTTATTATTAACAAGCTCTCTCCAGGCATGAGTCAGAAGCTCTGTCTCTTACTTAATCGCAGCCTATGAAATGGAGATCCTAATGTCTACCTCACAAAGGTGTCACGTTTGAGCAAACATGTGAAAACACTTTGTGAAATGACCATAACTCCCCGCACGGTGTTTTAAGTAGCTAAACTATAGCTCAAGTGAACAGTACTGTTAGATACATAGCTCTACCTGGAGATAGGATGCTAGTTTCAGGTCTGCAGGCTTTTCTAATTAGAATGGCCTGGTTCTTCTGAAGCTACCCAAGTTCTATCGCCTCAGTGTTCTCCCTAGTCAGTGAACCTAGCTTAAAGCCCCTCCCTCTAAAGGGAAGGCAGCTCATATGAGTAGAAATGGGAGGGAGAGCATAGCACCTCTGGACTCCTGATAACTCCCAATAACAAAGGGGCCATCTCAGTTCCTACAGAATATTCAAGACGGAAAAATGGTCTCAACCAGGCCCCTCATTGTACAGATGAGAATCAAATCCTTAGATCTCTGGACTTGGTCTATTTCCCCATATGATTTGTCAGCTGGGATCTTATTTGTGACTCACCTGGCTTATTAGGTACTTCAGAGTTGGGACTATCATGTGCTTAGTTTTCATCCTAGATGCAGCTCAGCTCCTAGTGTAACAAGTTTTATTAGCCCGAGGAAAAGAATATTTAATGTCTTGCCTGTCCATTTATAAGACTGTGAACAATTCTCTACAATTATGAAAATGGAAGGCATGCTGAGTATTTCCTGTAACAAGGAGCAGCAGCCACAGTCCACCTAGGAAAAGATGTAGATGCTTTCAAGGACCTATGGAACCACCCAGCCAGACCTACTGAGTGGAATCTTCCAGTAACTGGAGACAGGCAACAAAGCTGATGGCCTGATCCCAGCAATGTCTACTCCGGGCCATGCCCTTGAGCACATGGCGGCCTTGGGATGATTTATGATAAGGATATTGCACCAGACCACAACCCCGAGCAACTGAAGAAACAGGAGGCAAGTCAGGATATCACTTTCAGTAGATGAATACTAAGTAGCTTAATATTATTGAAGCATTATCCAACAAGAGAGGCCACCTGGCAAAGGACAATTTTAAAATATAAATGATAGTATTTGTCAAGGTTTACACATCAATCTGAACTGAAAGTCAAGAGCAAATTATCTTTTACTAGCTCATGTCCTGGAAAACTTCTTTACCCTGATTCAAGGACACAAGGACTTGTTCTAAAGTTTTTGGAATTGATATGGCTCATAATGCCTGCATATTTTCAAAACCCTGTCATCCATAAATGAGCTGGAAAATACCACATACTTGTATCCTGGCAGATGAGATTTAATGGGTACACACAATGTGCTAGGCCCTGGCTGGACATATTATATGCCTACATAATCTTCATGACCCACATTCCAAATTATGTCTTTTAATATAACTGAATATGTTCACTAAATATAGTAGGATCATTTAAAACATTTCTACTTTTGTAAGAGGCTGTTAAAGTTGGCAAGAAATGGTACCAATGTTCATAATACATTTATATTTAGGAATCATTTTTACAGAAAACAAAGGTACATTTTTTAATAGAAAAAGAGGCCATACTTTAATAGAAGACCACCATTTATCAGAATGCATACCGAAACACTGCAGCAAATTGTTCTTGGAAAGAAACAGTACAACGACAGAAAACTCAATCTACTACACCTTTGAGGAGCCTGCAACCAGGGTAACTGGAAATCAACACACAACTCCCACCACTCCACACACAAATATGTACAGGTGATATAAGCCAGGATTTAGAAAACACACTGGAAGAGGAGGAATACACCCACATATGTATTTGTGTGCATGTTCTCCTTGAAAACATATAACATACTTTTCCTTTGTTTTATTCAACTCAAAGAAATTCTTGATCTAAAATTATTTCATGCCTAACACTATACAAAGGAAATACCATAAAGCAAGTTTACATTTTCCCTGGAGCTGTTCCTTGCAAGTAAAAAATGTATTTTGCATTTTTTTAGTGTAAAAGCTACATAAAAACAGGAGTTGTTATAGAGTGCTTGCCATGTAAGTGTTAACATTACTACGAAGCTTTATACAGGACTATTTTACATTACAGAAGAGAAATGTCAATGAAGAGGTAATCAGTGCTTCCAAAGTTTTCTAATTCTTATACAGGGGAGATCTAGAGTCCAAAATAATTCGATTTACAAGAAATTGTTTTCTTCCCTCTGATAATGTGCTCCCTGAATAAAGAAAAACCCCACAGACACACTGCTTTCTATTCAACTACTGCCGTCTTCCAGGGGCACTGATACACAAGGGCTCTTCTACTGGACCCTACAGTTCTCACTGCCCTTGGACTCGGGGCCAGCTTCTGGGCTGGGGGCCAGTCGGCCTCGCTTGGCCCTCAGGCCCTCCCTGGGGCTGTCAGCTGAACTTCTCTCAGGAAGGTTACTGACAGAAGGAGATCTGGTGGTGGGTTCTCGGAGGGCAGCGCCTGAATCCACGGGGCTCTGTTGAGTAACCTTGACCTGCAACACAAGCATCATTGTTAGAGGTTTAAATCACATTCACATTTCTACAACATGAAAAATAAAGTACTTAGATCACCAAAATTGAAGTTAAAGTCTTCTAGAAGTTGAATACAGTTTTACTGTTTTTCTTCCCTGAAAACAGGCCCCCACCTAACAGAGAGCTAGAGAAAAGGGTCGGACAGAACCTCTGACGAGCCACCTTGCAAGTTTTCCTCGACACCTCTGATGGCCGGAGACTAGCTCCCAAGGCTAGTGTGACATTCTCAGATCAGAAGGTAAGCTCTTTGAGGGCAAAGACCGTCCTCTTTACCTTTGCATCCACAATGCCCAGAATATGCTTGACTACCTGGCAAATATTCAATATTTGTCTAGGTAAGAACCTAAATCAGCTTCCATTTACCTTAAATGAGCCCTGCTGTCATTCAAACAAACATATTCCAAATGAGTAATACCACCTTCATAGGGTGGAAGCTTTATTTACAACATTTAAAAGACCTAGAACCTCTTCCTCATATAACAGCATTTTAATCATTTTCCTTACATTATTGTTTGGTTCCCATATTTGGTTTATGGCAGAAGGGCAGGTATCTAATAATAAAGTTCAGAAAAAAGTAAATTCCCTTTCTGATATCCTGCCTTTTAAGAGAAAGAGGGATCTCAAAAAATGTGAGATTTTTAAGAATAGATGAGAGGGTGGGGGAGCTGGTAGGGTCGAGATTTTTTGAGGTTTCCATGGTATTGAAAAAAGATATGGGGTCACGAAAGAGAATGGAGCAAGACAGATGAAGTATAGAGATATATCACTTAACCAAAGTGAAAGGCAAGAGCAGATGATTCAGGTAGGAAGATCTTTAAAAGAAAGAGGAAGGACTCTTAACAAGGGTGATACATGTTGTGTACCAAGTCTGAGAAGCAGCTATGGGACAGATCACTTCCCGTGCAACTGACTCCCGGTGACCTCCTTCTGAAGCAGTAAGAAGAAAGAATGGAAATTATTTCCCCATTTATATTCTTTCCATAGGAAATATGTGGTTTTAAAAGGCAGCTAAATACTTTTCATTACAGAAAACACAGTAAATCTGGCCAACAGATCAGATCCCTGGAAAGCTTGCCTCTACCTCAGATTATGTGCAGGGCACTTAAAAGGAGCAGCCTTGAAGGATCAGGACTTAATGGAAAATTACTGTCCATGGAAAGTTGAAGGGAAAAAACAGAGTTTTACTGGCACTCTTTTCTTTCTTTCTTTCTTTCTTTTTTTTAAAGTAGAAAGTGATACAAAAGACAGACATTTCCCTTGAACCCATCAGATGCATGAGAATTAAACCTTTTGGTTCACCATTAAAAGAGAGGTGGGGAGATCACATTGGGGAAAGAGAATCTGAGCTAGTAAAACTCCTCTGAAACCCCGTTAAATGGCCGCAGTCCACCCTTTGGCATCCCTGTCTAGACTCAATTGCTTTGATTCTAAATTGAGGAAACTGTAGTTGGTGATCAGAGTTTAAACTCTGGATTTGATCCTCATGTTGGCTAGTTAGCCTCAGACTTATCAGTAACTAGATGAGGTCAGACTTACCAGATATTTAAGCTATTAAATGGACCCATACCCTAACTGTCTTACAAACTATGTCTACAGCCACAGTGGGGAGAGGGCAGGTATGCAAATGGCTTATTGGAAATGAAGCTCATTAGCAGGAAAAATAGCTAAGACCCCACTAAACTGCTGACTTGACAGTGTGGTGACGGTCCCACCGCCACCCGCTACAATTAGTGGACGGTCCTCTGTAGCTGACTGCCAACCGTAGGTTCAGATCAAATCTGCACAGAATCACTACTCCCTTGTACCCAGCAAACTGGGAGTTTTGGGCTTATTCACCCCAGAGACATCACAGAGAACGATCCTCACCTAGTCTGCATTTTACCCACGTTCCCCTTTGAACTTGTCAGATGTCACTAAAGGTTCTGTTAAACGATCTAGGAATTCTCTCAACACTCAGCCAGCTACTTCAGGCGAAGGCTCATAATCCCAAGTTTCTAAGCAACTGCTTTAGGAAACAATACCTTGCTCTCTCTTTTTTCAAACTGAATGATGAAATATGCTCAGCAGATGAGGCAGGCATTTTATAAAGCGACTCAGAAAATGCTGAATTAAATTAAAAATCAATAGGTTTCGAAGGCTTGCATCTAATCATAAAGTCCCCATAACCTCCTTTCAAGAGGAACCACCCCCAATTCATGTGCACAAGTGCACAAAATTGCTTAGCAACTCATAACTGCTGGTGCCTACTGCAGCCTGTAGCTAATGCGCACACACACAAGTCAGCAGGAAACCATGGTTACTGCTCTGTCCTCAGCAGATGCGCCGGCAGCGTGGAGAGCAGGCCCCCTAGCGTGCAGAGCTCTCTCTCTTAGATAAGTCTGAACTCCACATGCAAACTGCCTTACCTTCAATTCCTCATAAAAGAAGGGAAACATGACCCATGTGGTGATTTCATGAGGTGATTTCCTAACGCACCTTTAAACATCTATTATTACAGTCACTTCAGGACATTAAAGCTCCATTCATTCAACAGATATCTGTATTAGACATGGTAATACACAGGTAAACTGTAAACATAACCAGGAACATCACAGAAGTCATACTGGAACTCAGAAGGCAGATATTTAGGCAAGTAAGGACAGTAAAGTGAGCGACCATAAAATAGCGGGAGGTTCAGAGTACTATGTGTCATGATTTCCTCTTTTAAAAGAGCCAAATACTTCATTTCAGGAATTAGCTTGTGGTTAATAGCTTTGGCCAAGCCTGGAAGCTTTACTCTTTAAAGGCACTAGTTACTTTGTGGAAAAGAAGCTGTTCTTGTGGTCCCTTGGGAAGTCAGGACCTGCTCCAGTATACTCTTCAGTGTTTTATTGCTACCAGCATCTAAAAGTTAAATCCAAATGTGAGTGAGTTAAAAAAAAAAAGAAAGAAAGGTGGGTAGAGGGGTGACGATAGGGGAATTGATGGGGGAGGGGAGGACATTTGCACAAAACAGTAGAATATTTCTAATACAAGTCATGAATGGGCCCATTTTAATGAGTGAAAGAAAATCTCAGACCTGTCTTCCTTACTCCTGAGTTAATAAAATTTTTATTATGATGTAAATTATGAACAAACATAATAGTAGGCATAAATTCCTTAACCTTTAAAGCTCTTATACACCAACTTAACAAACATTTGCATATACATTCTTGCTTTGATGCAACTAATCACCAATGTCTCTGTATTTGGTGTCTAAAACCCTAGAGAGGCGCATGCCTGCCCACGTAAGAATTATTACATTACGCAAATAGGGGCTACTACGCTTTCAAAGCTTTGTTGGCTGGTTCAAGGTAATCAGATTGAATACTTAAACTCTGACAAGTAAGCAATCAAAGTAAAATCACAACATTAAAAAAAAAAAATCTGTTAGCTATTCCAGAAACTTCCAACAAGATTCCTGCAATCCCTAGTTTGAGAAACAATGGGGAAAGAGCAAGACTGGAGCTGAGAGAGAGTAGGTGTGAACTCTGGGCAGGTTCAAACTTTATGTCATTACTTTCTTCATCCTTTTATAATACCGCTTACTAGGAGAGTTCAATAAAAGAAGATAAAACCTGAGTTCCATAAAATGCTACACTTTGCACACATAAATGGTAGATGCTGGTATGGGTTATTTTTATCGAACAAAGAACTGTGGAACAGATATTCTCCATGCTTTAAATAACTTGACTGGGCTGTGTGCAAGGTGCACAGAGGTCCCTAAGATCCCAGCCCTCCCTTCCTTGAACAATCAAAATAGAGACATCCATAAACAGCTACTTTCTTTAGACACCTACTGAAATATGTGCTTTTTGTAGAAAGTAAAGGAGTAATAAAACACAAAGAATCAGCACCTGGGGGGCAGATGGGTGAGAGGGAAGAATGTGAAACACGCAATGGGCAGCGCCTGTGCCAAATTCTTCGATGATCCTGCCCGAAACTTTCTTACAGACCTGTTTGAGTTCTGAGCTAACAACGCCAATCCCATCAAACTATTTATAAGCGGCCTGCTGGGTCAAGGACAAGACTGTGCGGCTGGATAATGTGATGTTTATCCTCGCATCTGCTTGCTATTCTCCTCGCTACTGACTTATTTATACCACAGGGAGAAGGTCAGACTTTGAAGAGCTCCTGAGTCAGAAGGCGCAGTGTCAAACCCTCGCCCAGATAACGCTGTCATTTCCTAGATTTCAGATGGTAGATACATGTTCACGGTGTTTACCTTTTGTGATCTGCTGCCACCAGCTGTTGGTTTGGAGGTTTCAGCAAGATTTTCTTTGTCGAGACATAGAGGGGATGATGCTAATTTCTGCGCGGCAAGGCGGGGGCTGGTCCTTGTTGCCATAGTTGTTCTCCGCAGGATGTATGGGCTAGTCTTTCCTGTTGGGATGTCAGCAAACCCTAAGGGCAAAAAGCCGAGTGTCAATAATGCTGGCTCCAATTCTATCTACAGTGGGAGTGACAGTCAATAGGTAAAGTCTGGACAAGGATAAGGGTGACTCCAAAAGTGCTTTCTCCTAGCCACAGTGGACAATGGACCCGCTCTATTCATAGTTACCCTGGGAATCATCAAATTGAATAAATCACTAACAGGTTTTTTCTTATTAGAAACATAAGAAACCACATGGGGAAAAGATGGGGAAAACAACATTAAACAGAAAAAAATTCTTCCTGCTTCTTCTCTGTGGATGTCTTAACTTGCATTTTTCTAAGATCTGAAGAACACACCAGCAGGCCTTCCTGTAAGATTTGGATTAGAGAGGGGAAAAGGGGGTAAAATGGGAAGGAAAAAGATAAAAGAAAAGGCCTGCTCTTGTTGAAAGGGAGAAAATGTGAAATGGTAGCAGCTTCTTGAGGTGACTACTCTGAGGTAGGAAAACCAGGTGGGAGGAGAGATTTGACCTTGCTAAGGGAATCACATCAGGTGGGAGGAGAAATCTGACTTTGTTAAAGGAGTCACACCAGGTGGGAAGAGAGATTTGACCTTGCTAAGGGTGATTTCACTCTGCACTCATCATCTCCTTCCACAGAGGGAACTGACACAACTTGTGATGACCAAGAGGAGAAAGGCAATCCCAAGGATACTTAAAGAAAGCATGTCACACACACAGCATTAAAGTAACCACAATAACTACAGAAGCATGTGTTTTCGCTTTGTTTTTAACCCTTTACCTACAAACAAAAAACAGAAACAAGAAAGAGATAGCTAACTCTTTGGTTGTTAGATTTCCTAAGGGCCAGAGTTACTCAGAACAGTGCATCTCAAAACATCTATAGCAAAAAAATGGGTTTTGATATTTTGCAGAGGAGGGGTGGGAAGTAATTTCCCATCTGCTGTGGAATGGTACTTTTGTATAATACAATAAGAATGAGTCTAATAGAAAATTGATTATGTGCTTGGATGTTGCAACAATAGCAAATGGCTATGAAAATGTTAAACCCCCTTTCTCATGATTTCTGTACATTGTTTTGGTCATGGAGCAGTAACAAATGTTCCTAGACTGGCCCCAGTTTCTGGGCCACACTTGAAGGACCACTGGGGTTTAAAAAAGAAAAGTAGTAAGTGGCTCCAGCCAGGGGACCACCATCCTCTAGCTCACCTACTACCTGGGTCGCACGTGACTAAACATGGGAAAGCTTGAAGAGTGTCTTCGATTTGGGGATTTTTCAGCACAGAAATATCAAATTCTAAACAGGTTTTGACAGCCACTTTTCAAATCTGCTAGTACTTTTTGTACTATGACATGAGTAATTAGATCTTAGTCATTCTCTCATGACAGAAAAGAAAGTACAGTATATACCTTACTAATTTAACAGTGGACTATTGCTTCTGAAGGTCAATTAGTACTGTTACACAATAACCTAAAAAATAAATGCTTCTGTCTTCTTGTATGTGAATTTTTATGAGAACTTTCAAAAGAACACAAATACTTTTTAAATTATGTGTACCTTTCTTTACAACTTCTGGAAGTCCCTCTGGCTCAAACTCAGCATCTTCTGCATCCTCTGCAGGGTGAATACCACTTTTGACCACTTTCCTGCTTTTTTTAGAAAACTTCTCTGGTATAGAAGGTGTGGTTTCTCCCCCATCCTCCCGAATCCCACTGGACCTTTGCCTTTTGCCTGAAGCTTTATTTTGGCCGCATGATAACCTCTTTTCAGTAGCAGAAGGGACTGGGGATGGTCCTGGAACAACTGAATTCAGCACAGGAGAACTTCGAAGATTAGGTTTAGATTGTTGTGAACTCAGACGGGCAACTTGTGTTTCTAACATCTCTTTGGCTTTCTCTAACTTCTCATTGCTTATAAGCAGGGAACAGTATTTATCCAGGTATTCGTCTGCCTCCTTGGTTTTTTCTTCAAGGGTTTCTTTCAGTTCTTTCATCTCACTCATTAATTCACCGACATTAGCATCCACAACAGTACCTGTCAAAAATAAAGCAACACATCATTTGTAACTTGGCACTTCTCTGGTTAACACTGCGCATCATTAAGCAGATAATTTTAGACTTGCTTCTTGATTTTTTTTTTTTTTTTTTGGAGGAGTAGGGGAAGATATATCTGTATATGTCCTTATAGTTCTTGTTTGGGAGGGCTCATGCCAATATACATTTTCTAGTGAGTCACTTATTGGGATAGCTTAAACATAACCCAAAAAATCTCAAACTCGTATTTCATCTAGTCCATCAACTTCTTGTAGTTATCATATGACATCAAATGAATTAATTTATTACATCCCCTATTTTCCCATGTCCACTCTTTCTACTGTAAAGGAATGGACAGTGAAAGTTGACAGAGAATATAAAGTCACCGTTGTAATGGCTTTGCGAGACAGGAAGGGGCTGGTGACCAGACAAGTCCAAAGAAGTTCTGAAAACCATTTGGATGATCTGATGGACAAGAACTTGAGGGATACTATAAGGAAAGAGGTCTCAGTAACCTGCAGCTGCCCAGTTGGCACTGATTCCTTTAGAGACATTCCCTGGAGCCCTAATCCACTCTGAGTACTCTTCTCATCAGGGAAGACTATTGACCCCCTACCCCTGCCAAGCTACATATGGTATGGTCCAGAAGAGCCACTCATATTATGCTTGCATAGAAAAATCATTCCACTCTGGAGGCATATGTGGAGAAAAGTGACAAGGAAAGTTGTCATTTCTTTTTTATTTTACCTCCACATCAAAAAATATAGCCCTCAATCCTTCCATTTAGTTGACCCACAAGGATGGGCCAAGGACAACTGAATCAGCTGTTTATAAATTACCAATACCAGCTCAGATGCCAACCTTCCTTTGACCTTAGAACTACGTCATGGACATCAACATGAAAAACTCTTCTTGGAAAGACTCATTAGCAAAAAGGGCTGTCAGTTTTTTGTATGTTTTATAGAACAGAAGATCAATAATTCTGTTTTTAAAATGCAGGCTTCATTCTGAAGCCTATTAATGACCCCAAGCTGAACACAAAATTCTGAAATTGGAAAATGGCTAACTGCTGAAAATCAGCATGTAGTCATAGAACAGGGCATTAATGACACTTTCTATGCAGACACACCACACGTGTGTGATTTCACCACTGGAAAACAGTTTGGGCTCATTGATGTGCCCAGTTAACACCCACCTGCTTTCTGTTTCTCTTGTGTAGCTTCAAGATGAGATAGCTCTTTCTGCAACATCTCCTTTTCTTCTTCCAGCTGTTTACAGGATTTGATCAACAACTTTATTTTCCCCTGGGCACGATCATTTTCCTTCTTCAACTTATCTGCATATTTCAGATTTTCCATCTACAAAACAAAAGTAATTCCACTTAAAATCTTGAATTGCTTTTCATGAGCATATGGAAAAATAATAAGATATAATTAAGAATCATATACTGTGAATTTAAGAACTATTATGTTCAAAACGATTCATCTTCTCTGCTCAGTATCCTAAGTCCCCCTAGTAAAGACTACAGTTTTGTCACTCCCTTTCTCAGTATCAGCAAGCATAAGTCACAGTTTTTAAGATAACATCCTATTAAGTAGCCCACTATGTCTGTGTTTATCCAATGGGAATCACATCTGGGAGGAAGGGGCCGAGGGTCCACGGACATGTTCTTGGTAGGCCAAACACTCTAGGTGAGAGAACTGTGTTCCCTTTTGTGATCTGTGCTGTTGCATAACTTCAGTACCTAAGATGGCATCTGTTTAGTCACAGCAAGTGATACTAAGGCTCACAACACAAATTTAAGGCCAAATGATATTATGGTTCACAATACAAATTTAAATTTTGTAGCAGCTCAAACAAAAAGTGAATAGAATGGTGGCAGAATTATTTCATCAAGCACTTCTCAGTAGTACATGTTCACAGTTCTTAAGCACAACTGCAAAATCAAAAAAAAAAAAAAAAAGCTCTGAAAATGATTTATAGGCAAAACTTGACCTGAATAGATATGAAGGAATTTGCATCTTTATTTATCCCACCTTGTAAAAATATTCATACATTTTGCTATAGAAATATGAATTTGATTATGAAGTATTACCCCAGACTCTGATGGGACATTATATAATATATGGCATATGTACTGCATTATGTAATACCTAAGAAACACAGAATTATAAAACAATCTACCCCTAAGAGCTTCTGGTAAGAGAGCATGAACTTATAAAGGCAGACCAAACTATTAAAAAAAAAAGAAGAACCTGAGCATCACATTCATGTCACGAGTAGATTTCATTCTTGTACATTCCACCTTGAAATAATTTATTAGCAATGTTTCAGTCAATCTGCACTTTCAGAACTTTCTATTTCTGATTCCAACCATAATTGGATTAGAGATAGATTTAGTTCAACTGCAACAGTGCTTATCAACTTCTTCATTAAAATTATATGAGATTTAAGGAGACTTAACATGTACCATTTTGTACATGGCATATATATAAATAGACATTCCCCACACTACAATTATCAAAGATTAAAAAAAAGGAGAAAGTAAGTAAATTAAGAAGTAGACCTGAAGCTACTTCTTTCTTATTATTAAACCAAACATCTCTCATTTTGTAGCAACAGAACATTAATGATCATTAATATCATTTTGAACTTAGTTTGTATTTTATTGGTATATTTCCTTCACCTTGACAATTGTATAAGAGCTACAAACATAAGAAACCTACACCTAGTTTTCTGAACTATACTGAAAGATATTTATTTTCTAGGTTCATATTTTACATTATGGATGGTATTCATTATGTGAAAAATATTTGTAGGTATCAAAATAGCCTCCCTCTGCAGGAAGAATTACTGTAGCACCTGCTACAGTCTAACAATACTGAGATTAGAGTTCACCTCCTTTTTTTGTAAATAAAAAAGTTTTATGGTCCTTGCATGGAGAGGAAGTGGAGAACATACACATACGTATGCCTGCGCAAGTGCTTGGCCCACCTTGATCTGAGCCCTGGGAGAGTGGGTTTGGTGACAGCAGTGAACCTGAAGACCAGTCACTTAAGACTTTCACCACCAATTACTATCTACATCTGGAGGGGCCTGCCCTGATCTGTTATTGGCTTGGTCTTCATATGCATCTCAAGAAGTCTCTGACATCCTCTACACCGAGAAGAGTCACTGAGCAATGGATAAAGTTTATTCAAGCTATGGAACTGCAGGCTATCCTCTAATTTTCAAAAACAACTCAGCAGACAACTGATGAATAATATATTATTTATGATTACAAAAAACTTTTTTCATGAAAATTCAAATGAAAGCACTTAATTTCGTACCGTTAAAACCATTGTTATATGTACAAACCATTCTAAGTTATGAAGTAACGATAAGTAAACATACCTTGGTTTTCTTCAGTTCTTCTAAAGTCTTAGTGGTTGCCTTCAAAGAATTATTGAGCTCTTCTTTACTGGATTTTAAGAGGTCTATCTCCACCTTCTGTAAGCTGAGACATTCTTCCTTAGAAGTCAATTTCTCTTGATATGTCTGGATTTCCATTTCATACTAGGGCAGAAAAATGTTACTTCAGCCAGGAGGCTCAAGTAAAAACATTGTAAGGAAAACAAACAAAAAAGAAAACTGCTGTTCCAAGGACCATTTCAAATGGTCTTTGCAACTCTCTTACTATTCTAGTCCAAGATGGAAATGTATTTTTTAAAAAATCAAGTCATAAAATAAGACATGTGCAAGTACCTGAGGAAAAGATAGGGAGCTTAATAGGATGGGACCATTCACAGGACTGTACAGCATAATAATAATGCAGAACACTGACCTTCTTGCAAAAAATGCCTCATCACCATGGGCAACACACACTCTCCAGCTCCCCCAGTCACCAACCACACATTTTCACCTGTTTGTTTGTATCCAGAAGCAAAGCCTGGTGTTTCTTTTCAGCTTCCTGAAGCCGTAGCTGATATTCAGCTATTTCTTCTCTCATTTTCCCTTGCTTTTCCATCTGGTCTTTATGTACACAATCCAAAGTCGTCTTCAATTCACTGTTTTCTAGCATGAGCTCCTTCAGTTGACCCTAATGAGAAAAATAATAAAATCATGGGAATATAATTAAAAATATGCAGAGAGAGATATATATTTAGGAAATACTGAGAACTGAGGCGAAGAAATAGTTTACAGGCAAGATAATCTATATAGAATTAGTGCTACAATCCTTAGCAACGTACAGTTAATACTCTGTATTCATGGATTCCACGTCCATGGATTCAACCAACTATGGAACAAAAATACTCCAAAAAAAGTTTACAGAAATTTCCAAAAAGCCAAACTTGAATTTGCTGGGTCTCGGCAACTGTTTACACAGCATTTACATTGTATTTACAACTATTTACATAGTATTAGGTATTTTAAGTAATGTTGAGATGACAAAGTATACAGGAGGATGCGTGTAGGTTACATGCAAACACTATGCCATTTTATACAAGGGACTTTGAGCATCTGTGGATTTTGGAATCCATGGAGGGCCTGGAACCAATCCCCAGCGGATACGGAGAAATGACTGTATTCACTTTAAATGGCGACGTCATCTCCAGTGGCAATTTCCTTTGCTCCAGCCCAAGGTCAAATCCACAGGGAACACAGATCTCTGACACCTCTGCTTCAACTAAAACACTCTGGACCTAACCTTCCTAGACTCCCAGGCTCACTTATTTAAGTACTTCTATTGCAATAATTTCTTGACCTCGTCAACAGCACCACCACCACCTTCACACTCAAGCCCCTCCAGACTTACACTTTCTTGCTTGGACAGCTTAGATTCCATCTCCTACCACTTTAAGAATTTCCTTCCAAATGCCCTCCACTCTTCTGCCCCTCTCCCTTCACTGTGCAGGACTAGCAAAACTGCAGCCCTAGAGGAATCTGCCTTCTCTGTACCTGATCCCGAATCACTCTTTCTATTTCTATTTCTATTTCTATCACTCTGTTTATATATGTGCTGTGTCTACTTCCTCATCAACGATTCTCTCCTTAACCCACTCCAACCTGCTTTCATCCCAGCTTCTCCTGAGATAGCTTTTCACGGCACCATCAAGCTCCATGTTGCAAATTTGAGGAGCACTCTTCGGCCCTCATCTCATTCGACCTCTAAGTAGAATCTGATGCGGCTGACTACTCCTTCGGTCTTCAGACAGCCTCCACGCGTGGCTTCTAGAACATGACACTCCCCTGGTTTGCCTCATCTTGTCTTCTCAGTTTCTTTACAGGCTCTTCCTCCTGCATCTCACCCTACATGCTGGAGGGCATCTGGGCTAGGTCCTGAGCCACCTTCTCTTCTCCATCTGTATTTTCTACCATTCCCATAGTTTTTAAACACTACCTATATTCTGAACTAGCCAAATTCATGTATCCACCCTAAACATTCCCTTCAGTCTCCAGCCTCATATATTTGGTGTCACTCTAGATTCTACTCTAGTTCTTTACTATGCCTTCCTACTGCTCCAACCTTCTTTCATATTATTTTCCGTCTGACTCCTACCACAATGCTTCCTCTCAATTTCTAAAATGTGCAAAGATCTTTCTAATTTCAGAGATTTTATCACACTGCTCTCTAGACTTAGAAGGCTCCTTCCTCTGCCCTGTTCTTCGCATGGCTGACTCCTTGTCTTGCAGGGACATTCTCTGACCACCCCATCTAAATTCTCAAATATTCTGCAGTGAAGACTCTTGTTTCCTTTATAGCACTTAACAGTTTATGATTATGTTATACATTTCCTATTTAATGATTTATTGTGTGTTGAGATGGTAAGCTCTATGAGTGCAGGAACCACAGAATAGCTATGGTTCGCCATTCTAACCTTTGACTTTAGCAGTGTTTTCAGAATGAATGAGGCTACTGCAGACTAACATATTCATATGTATGGCCTTGAGGCTGAACACCTAGCTTTTCTTTTTCAGTAGCTCCTATAAATGAAAGACAGATAACAATATACTTAGGATACTTCCAAGCTGCTCAGTACCAAAGGAGATTTCAGCAGATGCAGGACTGAAATATCATTCAGAGGAACTCCTCCCACACAGCATTGCCAGAAAATTCCATGAGCCAATTGCTGGGATTAAATGCCAAAACTTTTCCATTTTCATTAGATTGAATACCATATTTAAAGAAAAGCACAAACCTCCCGAACTCCTTATACAGGCTATTACCAATAGCATTTCAACTTTTTGTGTTTATTCTGGGTCATAATCACAATTATATTTTGCTGTCCTTCTCTAAGAACCACTTAGGGATGAAGTTACATGAGGACTATATGGATATAGGAATGTTTACCATTTGCATGCATGGTAGCTGCTACCTAAGACTCGGTGCTAAGAGATTCAGGAGAAAGCACATGAATCAGCAATGTCTATTAGGGGACCAGCACTGGGAGTGGCAGCCTAAATGCTATAGTTCTGCCACAACCCGCCCTAAAATAGCACCCCAAGACTGCTCCAACTTTACATTTCACTGTGACTTTCTTTCTGTTCCTTTATTAGTTCTTCGCAAGAGCAGTGCATCTGTCTCTAGCAACATTCTGGCTTGTAATCTGTGGCGGGTTAGGAAAACAGCCTATTCAAAGCCACATGAAATCCATTTCTGGTAGGAGTTAATGTAGTTACAAGGGTTATCTTCTAAGAGAAAAATATTTGGGCACAATGACAGGTATTTTCATGTGTTCAGGGGCCTCTCCTGACTCCTTCTGGGTTCATGACAATGCTGGATGGTGAAGATTACTGCAGGTCTGATCAGGACCTAAGCTTCGGTTATTCTTTTCAAAAGCTAAAAAAAGTTTGGTACATTACAGAAGGTCTTACAAAAACAAACAAGGAGGGAGTGCACAAGGATTATCAGAGTATAATGAATCTGTCACAGAGAAACTTACTTTGCTGCTCTTCATTTCTTCTGACACTAAATTTAATTCTTCAGTGAGCCTGTTTTTCTCCCCACTAAATTCTTCTTTCAACTCTGTCGTTTTCTGTACCATCGCATGCATTTCCTTCTGCAGCTCTGTTTCCTTCACAGTCATTGTGTTTACCTGAAATTTCATCTTTCGTTAGGATCTGCTTATAGTTGTCTGTTTGATCAAATTAATCACTCTGCTATAGCATATTCTTGACATTCACTTTAGCCTTCAATAATAAAATAAAACCTGGCTAATCCTCCCTGTACTAATCCACTCAACTAATACTCTCAAAACCTACTGGTATGCTTACCTTTTCTTCTCTGCAAGATTTAATAAAAGACAGCAATGAGGAAAGGACTAGCAAAGAAAGATAATATTACCAAGTTTTAAAATCCTTCATAGAGGTAATGATTTGAATTAAACTTAAACATCAGAGAATACTGTACGAGGCAGCGACTTAATCTATTGATATCAGCTCTTGGATCTCTTACTAATTCTCCATGCCATGCTAAAATGCAAGAAACATGACTATGATTTGTTGAAACCAGTTACATCAGTATTGTTTACATTCACCTCTATACCAGATTGAAACAGCCTAGTATAGTTTGTTTAACTGTCTCTATCATAACTGCCATCTCTTGCAGGCTATACAAAAACTTGAAATTCTTGGAAAATACAGAGGTATGATTGATTGTATTTTCTGGACTCTCTTCTTTTAATATTTGTCCAGTAAAAACTTAATTTGAAGGAATCACTTTCCTAGGTCAGTAAGTATAGGGCAAAATCTTAATTTTTCTTTAATAACTGAGCTTCTTGATGGGAGATCTTCCCTTTAATCATCAGCTAAACTGCCCAAAGAGACAGTACAAAAGAGGACACTGAAAGCACGAAGTCCCCAGGACATGCCCTGGGAGTCATGTTGGCCCCAACAGGGTTCTGTTGGCCACAATGATATCAGTATCAGTTCTTTCTCCTAAAAGCAAAAAAGGCCGGGCAGCAGCAAAGGGGATCCCTACTGATTCTAACTAATATCTATTATACTCTCTAGAGCAGTGGTTCCCAACTGGGTATAGGTAAGAGGGCTACTCTTCTGATGTACTGTGAGAAAAGAACCATGCACAACCCAAAGCTTCTCCCCTGTCCAGGTGCCATGATGAAACCTGGGCCAATCCACACACGTGCCAGAAAGTGTGTGCCAGAGCAGTCACCACTGCTGGATCCAACTCAGTGTCCCCACAGTTCAAGACCCCCAAATTTAGAGCCTTTACAAAGTTTGGTCCAATACTGCAAATATTGTCCAGAAGGAAACAGAATTCACACAGTGGTTGCCCTCCCTCATGACAACATATTCAAATGTAAAGAGATAAAGCCACTTACTTTTTCAACAAAGGACATTTTTTCCATTTTTGTCAATTCAAGCTCTTTCTCCAGATCCTTGGAAGAATTCTGCAGAGCTTCTAAGGCATCCTGCAAAGTGTCGTTTTGGGATTGTAGCACCTGGATCTTCTGCTCCAATTCCACCATCAGATTTTCCAGTTTTGTTCTTTGCTCCTCCCAAAGTTGCTGTTCTCCTTCCATCTGGGACAGTTTAGAGACGAGCAGCTCTCGGTCTTGAGTATGATTTTTTAGCATACTGATTTCTTCATCCTTTTTCTCTAGTTTCTGCTTGCCATCTTTTACTTCTTGAATGAGGCCATTCACAGAAGACTGTAATATCATGTAATTACTTTTGGCCTCATCAAGGCCCTGTAGCAATTGAGCCTTCTCACGCTCAAGGGAATCTACCTGACTACTCAGACTCTGTTCTTGGACCTTCCAGGTCTCTTGGTCATTACCCAATGCTGCCACTTTCTCGTTTAGCTCTTCTAATTGCATTTGCAGCATCTCCACGGCAGCTTTAGATTCTTCTTTCATCTGTATTTTCTCTTGCTCTTTTTCTTGCAATAGATTTTCAAATGAAGAATTTAATGTTTCTAATTCAGACACTTGACCCTGCTTTTTTTGTAATTCTTTTGTCAGATCTTCTTTTTCTGACCTTATATTGACAAGATCTAATTCCAAACCGCTCAGATTTTGGGCCATCTCCTCTATTTTTGCTTTCAGGGTCTCTACCTCTGCTTTGGACTTTTCAGCCTCAAGAATCATGTGCTCTTGATTTTTCCCTGATACCTCTAGTTCTCTTTCGAGGTTCTCAACTCTATCCTTAAGCAAATCTGCCTGATGCTCACTTTCCTTCAGTTTTTCTAAGATATGGAGCTGCTTCTTTTTATCAGTGTCTAGGTGGACTTTCAGCTTTCCAATGTTATTTCTCAGCTGATGTACTTCCTGCACTGGGGAGTCCAGACTCTGTTCTTCGATCTTCCAGGTCCCCTGGTCATCACATGAGGCTGCTACTTCCTCACTTAGCTCTTTCAACTCTGTTTGCAGCATCTCTACCACAGCTTTAGATTCTTCTTTCATCTGTATTTTCTCCCGCTCCTTTTCGTCTAATAGATTTTTCAATGAAGAGAGTAACGTGTCTAATTCAGACACCTGACCTTGTTTTTCTTGTAGTTGTTTCATGAGATTTTCTTTTTCAGACTGTATCGTGACAAGGTCTAATTCTAAAGTTCTCAGGCTTTTAGTCATCGATTCTATTTGTGTTTTTAGGGTCTCCACCTCTGCTTTGGAGTTCTCAGCATCAAGAATCACCAGTTCTTGGTTTTCTTCTGCCATCTGCAATTCCCTTTCAAGGGTCTCAACTTTATCCTGAAGCGCGTCATTTCTACGCTCACTTTCTTTCAGTTTCTCTGAGACGTGGAGCTTCTTCTTTTCATCAGCCTCGATGCGGACCCTGAGTTTCTCAATCCCTTTTCTCAGCTGGTGCACTTCCTCTTGCGTTGAGCTCAGCCTCACCGCCACCTCGCCTTTCTCCAACAGTGCAGCCTCCAAGGTCTTGGCAACAGTCAGCTTTTCATGCTGTGATTCACTCAGTTTGGTCTGCAGGCTCTCAGAATCCCTTACGAGTGATTCTTTCTCTTTATTCAGTTGTCCGATTTGGTTTTCCAGCTCACTTCTTACCGAAGACAGTGCCCGTGAGTCCTTTTCCAAACTCTGCAGCTGCTCTTGGAAGTGTAGACATTCACTTTGATAAGATTCAAGCTCTCGTATTTTCTCCTTCATCTTTTCAGACATCTGATCCAGCTCTTGGTTTTCTTTTGACAAAGTATCTACTTCTCCACGAAGCTGGTCTCTCTCACTTGTGACCACTGAGAGTTCTTCCTCAAGACAGGTTATAACTGTCTGCTTATTTTCACTGTCTTTTTCTAAACACAGCTTCTCCGTTTGAATTATCTCTAAGCTGGCTTCCACAGAGAGGGCATGAAGCTCCATGCTATCTTTCTCAGCTTGGATCCTCTGCAGCTCATTTTCCACATGGAGACATCTCTCTCTCCAGTTTTTGGTCACCTTGGCTACATCATCTTCAATACCTTCATGTGACAATTTATCTGTGCCCATTTCTAAGTTAGAAGTGAGGCCTCCCGAACTTTCTACTCCCTGGTTATCACAAGAAAAGGATTCCAATTTTTCATTTAAATCTGATTTTTCTTTCTTAAGTTCCTCAACTGTTTTTTCCAATTCTATACATGCTTCAATCTTGGTAGTCAGTTGTACTTCCTGTAAATTGAGTTTTGAGTCTAATTCTTTGATTTCATTTAGCAAGCTTTCAACTTTTTGGTCACGTTCCTCTATGCCATGAAGTAATCTCAAATTCTCATTTGATGTCTCTTTTACCTGCAGCTGGAGATTCTGAATGGTTACCTGATTCTCCAGAAAATTCATAGGTACCAAAGCATCAGGACCAGAAAGTGACAATTCAGAAATGCTTTCTGAACAGCCCTGGGTTGTGCCTTCCACTGGGGTCTCATGACTGGTTTCTGGGGACTGCTCTCTGGACCATTCTCCTGTAAGTTTGATTGCACTAGTCTTAGCTATTTTCTCCATCTCTGCACTGAGGTCCTGCTGAACATCTTTTTCATGAATCTGATGAATCTCACGCTTTGGTGTCCTCTCTCTAGTTTCTGAAGTATACTCTTCCGATTCTCTTACGTCATAGCTATCACTTCCACCCCGAATAGCCTGTATTTGTAAGATATAATGAGAATGTATTTTATTTTTCAAGAAGAATCAAAATAGAATAAATAGGCTTAATTATACTATTAGTTCTGAGAAACTGGCTACTTCCCTCTGCCAAACACATCTCTTCAAATGGCATACTTCCCACCAAATTTACCTCTCTCCATCCAAATATTCAATACAATTAAACAAACATTCAGTAAGTGTTCTCTGTGGGCAAGGTATTTATCATGAAGACAAACCCTTCAGGGTCAGTTGTGTGATCATCTAAATTGTGATGTAGTTACATTTCAAATTTTTTTTCTTGCTAGGAATATTCTAGGTAGCCTAAATATGAAATTTTCTTCAGGATTATCAAATAAGAGGCTAACAAGTACCACATAAAATGGTCAGCTTCCATATTCAGCATTTATGATATTCTTCAATAAGAGAAGGCAGAAAGGTTTCATGACCAAATTCCCAGCCCAAGGACTTAATCACAGATCCAGCACTTACTACCTATATTCTTGGATAAATGACATGCTTGACCCTCACCTTCTCTTATCTGTAAAATGGGGATCTGCTACTTTGACTACAACTGCTGTCACCTCTCCACCTGCCCTTCCTACCTTACAGAGGTAGGAGGGAATTAAGTGAGATGTTGACTATACGCCATTATTAGTTTAGCTGGTAGACTAGAAAAGACAAAGGTATAAGTAACGAAACAATTTCATATTCTATAAAGTAAGAAATGTCTCTTTAGAAGACTGATATCCAGTCATAGACTTGTATCCAAGCAAATTGTTAGAAAAGTACTCAGAAATACACAAACTCCAATATTTAGTTTTATGACTATAACTCTGTAACATTAAAAACAGTCTGAAAAGGGCAAGAGAGGTTGAAATTCATATCACCTTACCATTCCTAAGTTCCAATTTGGTGTTTAATGTGCTTTATTAACTCACAAAGAGTGAAAACACATAGACGTCCTGAAGAAGATGTTCTGACTCTGTAATGTAATTTTCTTCAGGAGACTTAAAAACATCTTTAGTAAGGTCCAGTATAACAGTATTTAAAAATAATCATGATAGAAATTTACCCCCCACGTAATGCTGACTTACTTTCCTACAGTTCTGGTTTATTTTTTCAAAACGTCAATATATTTTGTCCTTATGTCCTTGAACCCTAAAAATATTTTAATTTAGATTTAACGTTGATTTCAATTACACAAACACTGATTGCGTGGCACGCAATTAGAGAAATAGCATGTCAATCCCACGTACTTACATCTTCTATGTCAGTGCCAAGCAGAGACCGGGAGCTTAAGTCCAGACCCTGAAGCTGGAGTCGCGCTACTTCGAGCTCAAGTGTAAGGTGTTCCGTGTGTTTCTTTTCTGCCGCCAACTTGGACTCCATCTCCACTGTCACACTTGTCAGCTTCTGCCGCCACTGTTCATTTTCTGACAAATACTGCTTCCTGAGACAGTCAAGCTCTTCCCTTGAAGAACTCAGTAACTGTTCGAGCTCTTTGATTTCCTTATTTTTCGTAATCCCTTGACTTTCAAACTTCTCTTCTAGCTTCTTGAGGGACTGTAGGTATATCTGACAGAGCATCTCAAGTTCTTCAATGCTCCTCATCGAGGCAGAGGGGATTTCTTTCTCAGTCAGATTCTCATCCTCCAGACTACTGCAAGAGACTTCCTCTACATTGGACTGGTTTGCTGAAACATTCCCTTCTAAATTATTCAAAAGGGATGTCTCTCCTGTCTGCTCTAAGAGATCTTTGTAAAAAGAGGATTCTCCCAAAATTGCATTACCAGGGCTGTCAATCACACAAGAGGATGGCAAGGAGAGTAAACGCTCCTCCCCAGGTCCTGGCATCACCTCCTTTACCAAGTCACCCTGAGAGTTTCTCAGACTGATGGACAAGGCTGAATTTTCAGCCTTTAGTGTGTTAACATAGGACTGCAGCTCTGACATCTTAGAACTCATCTGACAGTGCTGATCATGTAAAATTTTGTGTTCACTCTGTAAAGATGAGAATTTCTCCTGTAATTCAGCAAAGTGCATTTGAACTTCTTTGTTTGACACTGTCAAGTGCTCATAGAAATTACTGTCATCCAAAGGACTTAAGGACACAGACGTCTGTTCATTTTGTTCACCAGATTCACTTTCGGGCATTTCTTTCACGAACTCACCTTGGAGAAGTCCATTTTCATTGCTTAATATTTTAACTTCATTTACTAGTTTCCCTACCTCTTCTGCCATTTTATCAGTTGCTGTGATACATTCTGATCTTGAGTCGTTCAGCTCAGATAGGAGTTCAAGCTTTTCCACCTGCAGTGCTTCACACATTTTCTCTAACTCGTTCAGCTTGTTCATTGCTGTCTGTAGAGAGCACTGCAGGTGGACATTGTCCTGCTGACTTGTTGACAACTCGTGAAGCACCGAAGTATATTTTTGCTCTGGATCTATTTCAAAGTCTCCAAGGCCACTAATATCTTGTGACTGAGTGTCTTGTTGCAAATCTCCAGTTTCTAATTCTCCTCTAATTTGTAATTCGTGCTGTAGGCACTCCTCCTTCTCACTGTCCTCAAGTTTTAATTCCATGTTTCTCACTTTAGTTTCTACTTGTGCCAGTTGTGCATTATAACTGTCTACAGAAGCGTCTTTAACTTCAAGATCCATCAGAAGCTGACATGTATTTATCTCCCTCTCTCCTTCTTTCACAGAGTCTTGAACTGGTTCCACTTCTAGACTTTGATGCTCATGTTTCATCTTCGTTAATTCTATCAGGTGCTCATTCTCTTGTAATAAGGTATTAACTTCCTGTTGCATCTTACTTTGTTCTTCCTTTAAAGTCATGATTTCTTGCTTTAAACCATCAGCTTCCCTTTTGGAATTGTTTTGGATGTCTGCAATCTCAGATCTCAGGGTTTGCTGCACTGTCTCCAGCTCTAGTATTAAACTCTGGTTTCTCTCTTCAGCTAATGCTAATTGTGATACAAATGCTTGGTGTTCCCTTGCAAATGTTTCCTTTAGCTGTCCCAACTCGTTTTTTCTATCTTCACAAACACTGACGCGTTCATTCAGCAGGCATTCTAATTCAGAGTTCTTTACCTGTGCTGCTTTATATTCTTCACTAAGATCCTGAAATGCATTTCCCATTTCTTCACATCTTTGTAGTAAAGTAAGTCTTTCTTGTTTGTATTGATTAGATAACTCTGAAATGCTTTTGTCTCTTTCATCTATACAGTTTGAAAAACTCTCATTTTTTTGGCGCAAGCTCACCTTCTCTTGGGTTAAGGCTGTATTAACTTCCTTGAGAGTCCCATTCTCCTGGGTCAGCTCTTCAATGTTCTTTTTATTTAGAGAAATGATGGAACTCATTTCCTTTTTCTCCAGGCTCAGAGTTTCAGACAAAAGCTGTAGCTCCTTTAGAGATTCCTGAAGTAAATGGTTGCTCTTTTTCAATTCCTGAATCTCTGCCTGCCCAGTTTCTAATTTTTCATTCAAAAGTTGTAACTCTCTTTCCTTGCTCTCTAAGGCAACTAAACTTTCAGCAACAACATTCTGATGAATAGAAGTGTCTTCTTGTAACTTACTAATGCGTTGACTTGTTTCAGCCACAAAACTTTGATGCATCTGTTCTGCTTTCATGAGATTTTCTTCAATTTCTCCTTTGATTTGTACCAATTCCTCACACTGCTTTTGCAGATCTGAGTTCATCTGCTTCTGAGACTCTAATGAGAATTCAAGAGAAACGACTCTGTTTTGTAACACGGATGAACAGTTTGGACTTTGGTCTGTTTCTAAATGGCATTCGCTTCTTTCTGAAGGCACGCTTTCTTGTTCTCCAGTTATATTTGCAAAGGAATTATTCATTGCGGACTGCTGTTCAAATGCCAGAAGACTTCTCTGATGAGCCTCGTTTGTCACCACAGAGGAATCTCTGGATTTTAGCAGATCCTTGAGGCTCTCAGATTCAGCATGCAAGTCTTGGTAACGCTGGTCTTTGTCCATGATTTCACTTGACAGTAACTGAAGCTTATGTTCTAGATCTTCAACTTGCCCGGTAAGCTGAGAAATTTTCAAACACATATTTTCTATTTCCTTCTCATGTTTCTGATCTGAGAATTCAGCTTTCTGTTGTAGTTCCCCATAAGCTTTCTTCTGTGTCTCTGCCTCCGCAGCCTTGCTGTCTATCACATTGTGAAGGTTCCTGATCTCAACATTTAGATTTTCTCTTTCCATCTCCAGTGTTCTTACCCTCTCATTGTATTCATGACTTTTTATTTGTTGTGTCTTAAGACAGGTTTCCAAGTGATTGATTTGACTCTGCAAGCTTTCCTTTTCTGATTCCATCTGATTTAAAAGTTGTTCATTTTCACTTTTCCAGCGAGAAAACAGAGTTTTCTCTTCTTTCAGTTCTTCATATTCCTTCTTCTTTAATTCCAAAGCACTCAATAAAGCTTCGGACTCTCTCTCTGTTTTGCTTAACTTTTCATTCAGTTGTTCAATGTGATGTTCCCTTTTCTTCAAAAGGTCTTGAGAACAATCTCGCTGCTTTTCTAGATCAGCCAAGGCAAGCTTCAGTTTCTCTAAAGTCAAGGAATTCTCTTGCTGATTTATTTTTTCTTGAAGATCTCTTAACATGGTTTCCTGAGAGGTATTCTTGGCTATTAAAAAAAAATTTTTTTAAGTTGTTATGGTTTAAATAAATATTTATTCTACAAGAATTCTAAACTCTAAAAGAAAAAAAATCCAAACAAACTAACAGCTTCTCAAATCCTATAAAAACTGGCATTATTGTCTGCATACCTCCTTGAACGTAGATCACCTGATACTAAGCTTATATAAAGATAATGAGATAATGGTTCTTTTCAGGATGGCAATAATTTATCTTCTTTCTAAGCAGCTTAATAAAGTGTTATTTTATAAAATACCAAGAGATTATTTTCCTAAGCACTTGAAACTTTCATTTATTTTCTTTTCTTGTATTAGTTTATGCATATGCATATTTTTGCCCTTTGGAAATACTTATTCAAGGAGAGAAAAGTGTGACAAGAGCACCACTAAAATGAAAATATCTCACATCACTATGGAGTGTTCCTGATTTCTCAGAAAAGTAAATAACTTCTTCTCCATTTTAGCCAAAAAACCCATAGGATCAGGCATAAGTACTAGAGTATATGATGCCACAGGGAATTATAGTCAATATTTTGTAATAATCTATAAGGGAAAAGAATCTGAAAAAGAATATATATAAAAATATATATAACTTAATATATAATATAAAAATATAAATATATATAAAAATATAACTGAATATATAATATAAAAATTATATAACTCAATCATTGTGCTATACACCTGAAACTAACACAACACTGTAAATCAACTATACTTCAGTTACAAAATATATATATATATTTTATTTTTAAGAGTATGTGGTGCTATATATCAGCAACTCTCGAGGCCTACATGTGAGTATCACTGAGGAGCAATATCCCCCACATCCCAGCCCCTCACAGTGAGGGTGGTGCCTGTGAAGATGAGAATCATCAGGAAGATGTCACAAACTCCATTACCACCTGTTCTCTGCCTAAACACTCCCCTCTGCCCACTGGCCCCTCCTAGTTGAGAATAACCACACTGCTCTCATTCAATAATGATGGGAAGGCTTCCCAAGTATGTTGAGGAAGAATAAAAGTTGAGACTCTCAATAGCAGATGAAAAAGGTAGTGTGTATTATAAACTCAGATGTTACACTAACTGGAAATCAATTCCTATTTTTAGCCCACTGATCTCAGTCTACCTATTGAGAGAGTGGATGGCTGGTGGAGACAGCACCATAGGGGTGACCAATCTACTTCGCGTGTGAGGACCTCAGACAATGACACCAGTGACCAACACTGAAAAATGCCCTAACCCTTTTTTCCTACAGTTTTCTTTCAAAAAAAGCTGAAGATTGACATGTCTACCTGCTGCCATGGAAAAATTGAAAGCTGTCTTGGGGAGATTGGAATTTAAAAAAGGAAAGTCACAGAGAAGTGCGACACACATTCCACAGGTCAGGTTAAAAGAAATCCAAGACATGCAAATACCCCAGGGGAGAAAATAAATATAAGTAAAGACACATGGCACATACACATAAATGGGAAACGAACAATACATTCATCTGGTGTACACAGCATCATTCTGTGGCTATACAGAAAGTAAAGACAAAATCATTCAGTCAAGTGAGCCATCCAAAAACAATGGTCACTAAGGGCTGGGAAAACATGCATTTAATATAGGATTTTCCATTATAAGGGAAATGGAAATGCATGAGAAGATAAGCCGTCTGGATGTAACTAACAAACACACTTGAGACACAAAATAGCCCTCTGGGGTGAGAGACAGCACTGACAATTCACTTTTTGTGTGGAAAATATTTACCCTTGTGATTTCAAAGTGCTCAAAACCAGGCATTTGGGGACTCAGTGTGTTTAAAAAAAAAAAAAAAAAAGTCCAACTATCACTCCAGAAACTAAAAAGTGGAAAAGCAAAAACTTTTTCCACATCAACTGCAGGCATCTCTCTGGGAGAAGAAGATATGGAAAAATTCAAAGAAGTTTCTAATGACATCCATCCTCCCTCATGGGAACATTCACCTAGAGAAAGAACTCTAAAACACTACGTTTACTCACCCCTCATTTCTTCTGCAAAATTCTGGCTCTGACTCAAACACTGCTTGGCCTTCTTCAGTTCTTCCTCCAGGTGGCAGACTTCTCTGGCCCTTTGCTCAGACTGACTGCTAAGGAGGCTCTTTTCCCTCGTCATTTCCTAAAGCACAGGTTTAGTTAGTTATCATCCAAACAGATGCTCAAGCAACTTAAGACTTCTGCCTTGGTGAGCGTCCCTAACAGGACCGTGTGTGTATCTCACTAGGGGAGGAATCACACTTTCCCTTTGAGCAATAAAGTTAGATAGTTTTACTTTAATAAAATGATTTTATATAAATAGAAGTCAAAAGCACAAAATCTTTTTACTTCAAGAAATTTATTTTTTGAACTTTCTGGCGGTCCCTATGGTTGTTAAAAGTGTTCACTCATAAGGAAAATGCTATTTACAAGCTTCCCAAAGACAAAAACACTTCCAAGTTCCCATCACACCTGAATGATCAAATATATCTTTGCAAAGTGTTGAGGTGCTAACAAACCAAAAAATTCACGTGACAAATTTTGAGGTTTTGTTGTAAAACTATCTTAAGGTTCACTGTTATAGGAATGTCTTTATGAGTAAAATTACCTTTAATAAATGTTTATTAAGAAAGTCTACAATGTGGACTTCCCTGCTGGTGCTGTGGTTAAGAATCCACCTACCAATGCAGTGGACACGGGTTCAAGCCCTGGTCTGGGAAGATCCCACCTGCCACAGAGCAACTAAGCCCGTGGCCACAACTACTGAGCCTGTGCTCTAGAGCCTGTGAGTCACAACTATTGAGCCCACATGCCACAACTACTGAAGCCTATGCACCTAGAGCCTGTGCTCCGCAGCAAGAGAAACCACCACAATAAGTCCATGCACTGCAATGAAGAGTAGTCCCCGCTCTCCGCAAATACAGCCCATACGCATCAAAGAAGATCCAATGCAGCCAATAAATAAAAAATAAAGTAAAAATAAATTTAAAAAGTTGTGCTTATCAAAGACAACATAAAAGTAAAGTCTCACTTAAAAGTCTGCAATGTACAATGTTGGAATGGGCATTATGAAAGATGCAGCTACCAATTAAGACAGAGTTTCTGCCCTCAGGACAGGTACCCACCAGTGGGGAAAGATGTGATACCAATCACTTAATACACACCAGGATGCGCTACATACTCAGGAGAGGTGAAGTGTGCTATGGGAAATCAGAGGCCTAGAGCATGGAAAAATTAATTCCAGATGGAGGAATCTGAGATTTCACAGTCAAAACAGGTCCTTTGGATACCTGATTAAGTGACAGTACCATAGAGCAGCAGAGACACACACGCAGCCCCATTCTGTTATCTGGGGAGACCTGTCTATTTTTCTGAGTCTTAAAGCAATATTTGCATGCCAAATAAAAATGCTTCTTATTAACCACATAATTTGCATAATAAATATTACAAATCCTCTATCCACATTCCTCAACCTGCTGTTCAACCTTCAATGATATAACAGCTGATAAGTATTTCAACCTATATTATATGACCCTCTGGGCCACTGGGAATTGGCATATATCATTACAAACTGACAGAACCAAGCAACTCCCATCCTTGGGAGGGCGGTGGGGGTGGGGGGTGGAATTCATATGCCTAACTTTAAAACACACACACACACACACACACACACACACACACACACACTTAAAAAATATCCCTCTGAGAAGTAGGGGGAAATTTTTGAATCTTAAAGAAACAATTAAGACCTATCCTCCAAAACCCTACTGCACTGTAGAAAACAGATGGCCCTGGCAATGCAGTGCTGGAAGCCTGCCTTCAATTATCAGTCTGGTTACTACCAGCAGATGGGTACCAGTGTAGCAAAGCCAAATTCAAGAAGAGGGAGAATCTGGCTGGTAGAAAGTACTTGAAAACTTGTTGGCAGCTGCTATGTTCGTGTATACATGTTCATTTCATCATCAGAATAAGACAGAGCCCGTTGTAGTTATATTTCTGTCTCCTTTATCCTGATCCTAACTGCTTTCCCTGAGCTCAACTGACAAGCTATCAAATTAAGAGATCAACCAGAACTAAAAGCCTGTTCTAACTCATCTCAAGACTGACGTTGGTACCAGTCATTGTGAAATTTTGCAAAGAATGAATGATCACTGAAATGCAATGATGTTATTGACTTTAAGCATCATTCAACTAGAGAATCTATAATCACTTGTTTGCTCTTCAGGCTCTGAATAATCACGACTCAAATGAGATCACAGATGTGAAAGGAAAAATACCTTAACACACTTTAACAAAGGTAGTGGAGCATTATTAGTATTGTTTCCTCCTAAAATTTAACAGCAGCTAGATCTGTGTGATCAATGCTAAGATCAGCTAAGTGAGCTCAACATAAGAGAGTAACCAGAATGTCACCATCTGAGTTGACTTAGCATTTTTATTTTGCAACTTATATTTTTTATCCTAAAAAAATCATCAGATCAAATGGCATCCCCATCTAGAGGCATCACAAGAAAGCTGACAAGACACTGCATGCAAAGCTTGTACTGGTGCATCCCAGTAGGAGGAAGGAAGGTGAAAAGAAGAAAAGGGAAGGAGGGACCCCAGGAGGGAGGGGGGCAACTTATGTTTATGTATCTGTTTGTCTCTATCCATCTCTGTCTATAACTGGAGACATTTAAATGAATACTAAGCTCAATGGAAAGATTAACATGTCTTTCTCTCTTCTGGCATTAGCTCTGTAAATATTTGTTTCAAACGAAGAAGTGTTCAGCCAATCCTGGGACCCAGCAGGCTTATCATACTATGGCTATGGCCAACCAAAGACTTTTAAAAGGCCAGAATTTAGAAAATGAACATCTGAAAATGGAGCTGTAGGCTGCCATCCATCAGCAATCAGTTTTCTGCACGGCTTACAGCCACTTAAGACTTGATTAGGTAGCTCATTACCCACAATGAGTTAAGCATACAAGGATATGTTCTCCTAGGCTGCTCTTGCGACCTCATGTGATTTGCAGAATTGGACACTATTCTGAAAAAACACAACAAAACTCCCTATAACCACAAGCCAGCCTTAGAGCTTAGCAAGCAATTCCACCCAGATCAACTTTGGTTTAGGAGCAGCAAGGGAAGCATCATTTCCTAGGGCCAGACAAAACAAATTTCAGTTACTGTGTGGCATTTTGTGATCCCATCCATGAATGAAGCTTAATATGTCCCCTGCTGGGGTGAAGTCTATACGGCGAACCAGGGATGGGTGCAAAGGACGTGTTTTTCCCCTTCCGCCTCATCATTCTTGCCTGCCAGACCAGGCCCCTTAAAGGACCTCATGTAATACAGGTCCCCACACTCGGGAAGGTCCCCACGCAAGCGTCCCCGCATCGTGGCTGTCACATGATGGCATCTGATTGCCTAACCCCAGTACTATGGAGCTGGCAGTGGGTGCTGGATGGGCAGCTTATCTAAACCCTGCATTCACTCTGATACTAAACGTTAACTTTACCCTTGATCGGGCCATGAAATCATGTTACCACTAGCAATAATTTCTCACTGTGAGCAGCATATTAGTTTGCAAAACACGGACAAGGAAAATTTCAGTACAACTGTCACATTATTTCGGCATCCAAAACCTATAAGCGTGCTAAACTTGTTTGTGCTTACTTATAATTAGATACAGAAAGATACCCAGAGCGATAGACTAGAATCGGCTATAATTTTAAATGTGAAAAACCTCAAGTGCTCTTTCCCGTGCTCATCACTTTCTGTGCCTATGGGTGACAGCAAACAGTTGTTTTGTTTTGTTACAAAAGGTTGTAACAGTTGTGAACACTGTAGGGTGCTGGGCACCGGTCTAAGCATTTAACATACCATGTTTAATTTAATCATTAATACAGCTCTGAAAAGGGAGGGTTATTATTAGTCCCCGTATGCAGATGAGGAAAGTCAGCCTCAGAAAAGGTAATCATTGTCCCAAGGTCACACAGCAGGTAGGTGGCAGAAAAGTAATGCAATTTCAGATCTCACTCACTCTAAAGCCACCAAAACTTTATCACGAAGTTATACCACCGGTCTAATTGGGTAAACTGCTTTTCTGACTCCAATCCTAATTCAAAATGCAAGAGCCAGCTAAACCCTTTGAATTCTTGATATCATCCTCAAAAGAAGGCACACACACACAAACATACATTAAAGACAAATACTAAGTGAATTCCCTGGCC